>NC_062295.1:1245000-2487500 GCF_902655055.1 Lutra lutra | reverse complement strand
ACAGGGGCAGCTTTCCAAACCAACGCTTCCCAGTTACTCCTCTGGATCGCGGCAGCGCGCGGGGGAGGGCTGGTCTCCAGCCCTAGCTGGGATCCAATGAAGGAAAGAGAATCTAAGGGTGAACTGTGGGGGGCAGCTACAGCTCGCCCGCAGTGGGTCGCAAACCGGGAACGTTGCTCTGCCCCCAATCGCCAGCGCCTATGGTCCTGGACTAAAGCCCTCTAAACTGGCCTGGAACCGGAGGACAACAAATACGGACTTTCCAAACTACTGAACATCAGGAACTGGGACCCCGTAAGTCCCTCTACTTGACTGATACCAAACTTTCCCCCACTAGAACCATGAGGACTGGAGCGACAATAGCGTTGCTGAGCAGAGGGGAGAGGTTGGCAGCAACAGGAGTTTTCAGGGGTATAATCCTCCCTTAGAATGCAAGAGGATCAAATCCCAGCCCGAGGAGCCTAGGTTTTTAGACTTTCTAGTCTGTTAATTAGGGACAGCCTGCTGTGTTCCCAGAGGAGGAAAACCCCTGTGGAATTCCATCCCTGGGATCTTGGTAACAAGGAGCAAGGAAGCCCCTGGTGTCAGCCTTAAAGGGCACTGGTCCTTGCCCTGTCCTGGGCGTGGGTACTGGAATGGCTACTCTCTCTGCTCTCAGGAACGGGAGTCCAGAAGCACCCATGGGAGGTCACTCCTGGTACAAGGGGCAGATGCTCTGAGGGCAGGAACCAAGCATGGCTTCCTGGGGGAGCAGGAACCTCACACATTGTGCACCCAACAGGGCACTTTTCGGGCAGGAGTGGATAGCTGGGAGCAGAGAAATAACCCGTGTGGGCGGGAATCCTCAATGCCTCCAGTGGACCACAACCAGCAATGAAAGTTCTAACTGACTAATGGGAGGCTCAAAGTCTTAGTCTCAAGGGTCTGTTCTAAGTGCTTTACATAAAATATAAGTAATTGAATATCCCAGACAAATCTGAGTCATGAGCTGTGATCATCCCCACTTAACAGACAGATAAACTGACCCCTGAGAGGCTGGGTTTTAGGGGTCCAGATCTGTGGAGCACAGCTGGAAAAGAGTGGAGTCTAGTCCTGTAACCCTCCTGCAGTTCTTTTAGGACTCCAGATGGCAAGACCCCAGATGACAAGCCATGGAAAACACCAGTGCAGGCTCTCTCCAGGAAGTAGAGTCCCCCTGAGGCTGAGATTCAGGGATGGAGTGTATGCAGCAAAGTGTGGATGCAGGGTTTAGGGACAAGGGTCAGCTCTGTGGATCCACGGTGACACATGGGACCTCGATGATGGTGGGGGGGGAGCACCAGCAACTCCCTCCCCCACCCTCTCTACTTTCAATCCCTTTGCTTTCCATTGTAAAATTAAGGGACCTAAAATCAGGACCCACCATTACACCCACCCCCCAAAAGTGTCTGTGTGCAAGAGAAGGGCTTGTCAGGGATTTGAATCCAGGACTTCTCACTCCCAAAGCAAGTTGTGCGCCCCCAGATTAACAGATCTCTCAAGGTCAGCTATTTCATCTGCCGCTCATCTCTCCATGGAAGAAAGTGGTCTTGACCCCGGTTCTGTCAGACCTGGAGCCATCCACTCTTCTGGGAATCACTGGCTGGGCCAGGCTCTCAGGCTGAGGCTTCAAGGACAAGTACAACATTAGGGCTATGGACAGGGACATCTCCTGGATGCTGGAGGGGGTCCCTGGAGAGAGGCAGTGCCAGGCTGGAGTAAGGAAGGCAGGCACAGGGAGAGTAGGACCACCTGCATGTGGGTGGGGAGAGCAGAGGGCCCCAGAAATTGGCCCTTATCACTGGGGTCAGGTTTCATGTTGAACGTATCTGTCCCTTATTTCCTGAACTGTCCTCCCCATACCTGGGCTCCTGGCCTTCTCTCTCCGTCCCTTCTTCTCGCCCATCCCTCCTTCTAGGGCCAGGGGGTTGCACAGGGCTACTGGGGGTAGGGGAGACAGCTCACTCTGTGGTTCTGAATAGAAAATGTCTGGAAAATGCCAGGAGGCCCCATCTTGGGGTATCTTCTGAATTATTTTCTTGTATGGGTTCCAGGTAGGTCCAGGCCTCACAACAGATGGTAAGATTTTTTCAAGCTGGGAGCCCAGAGTGTCTAGGTGAAAGTCTCAGTTAACCCCCCAGGTCCAGCGCCCTAAAAGGTGGGCCCAAGGTGGACTTCAGGCCATGTCCCTCAAATAAGAGCCTCAGCTGACCCTCCTCCAAGGGCAGCAGCCTTAGTGGGAATAAGAGTAGGGGAGTCTCAAAAGGAAGCAGAACTTGGCCTAGAAGCAGGTGGACCAGCCCTGGTCCTAGTTCCCTCTCCACCTACTTCCCAGCCTGTGGGAGCCTCTGGCGTCAGGGGTCAGGTGTGAGTACGTGCTGAGAGGAGAAGATTGGCCACTGTCCCTCCACTGGGGCTCTGGAGTCTGGACTGCCCTGAGGCCCTTTGCTCACAGAGAAGATGGTGGCCGTGGAGGAGACTTGAGGATGCTGGAAATCTAAGTCCATTCTTCTGGCAGAAGCAGGGTGTGACAGTAGAACCTCAGTGGGACAATGGGACACTGTCTCCTGGGTCAGGGTCCTTCCTGCCTGACCCTCTGCCCACTCCCCTTCTCATCTGGAGACAGATCATCTGTTCCTCTGGGTTCCCAGGTGCAGTCTGACAACCGTAGCACCCACGCATAGACAAGGTGTAGGATATGAATCTCCTTTAGTATGAGGTGCCTGAGGCCCTACCGACTGAGCCTGACTGACCCAGAGTGACCTGATGACTACAAGTGAGGCAGGGAGACTCAGTCCATAGGGGAAAAGCTTAGATTCACCTATACAGACCTGCCCCTCCAAGCTTGGCTCTGCCCATCTATGCTGAAGCCACCACCGTCCCTAAAAATTAAAAACTCCCAAGGCAGAGAAAGTGCCTCAGACTGTCTCCCTTGAAGGTAAAAGTTACACCCAAGTACCGTGCTTTCTGATTCAATGAGCAACCATGAGATTTGTTTTCTCAGGAAGATCTCTCTCAACAGGGGTCCAAAATGCAGTGCCCGCCCAGCGTGGGGCTCGAACCCACGACCCTGAGATTAAGAGTCTCATGCTCTACCGACTGAGCTAGCCAGGCGACAGTTATAGGTCCTTGGCGCTCTGTCCTTTGTTCTGAGGCCTCAGGTGACTTGGCTGCAGAGTTTCTGGTGGTGTGATCCGAGGACAGGGAGCACCTGCACCCCCAGCCCAGGACCGGAAACTGGGTTCCAATCCTTGAACCGTTGAGGACTCGCCCATGCCGCCGCGGAGGAGGAACCGAGCCAGCCCCTCCAACCCCACGCTTGGGGCGTGGTTTGCGGTCTGGGCTGGCTGAGTCTCCACATTGTGGTGGGACAAGGGGCCACGTCGGTCCAAGGGCACAGGCGGAGGTTCCCAGTTCTCCCCAGACCTCGTTCCTTCCCACCAGGGTCCTTCTGCCCCCTCCGCGCGACGCCGAGTGAAGGACACCTCTCCAGTAGGAAAAAGCCGCATCGACCACCTCTCCAGTGCTGAGGACTAAAAGGGGGACACACCTTCCCGGCTCGCCCCCACCTGACGCCAACAAAATCTGGACACTTGGGGATGGCCGAGACTCGGGCGCAGGGACGGTAAGCCCCCAAAACAAGCACCGTACCTTAAACCAAGGAGCCAGAACGAAGACGACGGGTTCGGTCCTTGGTGACCATGCCTCGCCCACCTCGGCGCAGGGTAAGGGACCTGTGGGCAGTTTTCCCCGATACCACAAAGGGGAGGGTGAGAGTCGGCGCGATGCCCCGGTGTCCCCGGGCCATTCCCGGGGATGCACACGCCGGAGGCTTCCAACCGCCGAGGGACCGAAAAGGGGCGGCTGAGCAACTGGGGCGGCCCCGGGACCCGACGGGATCGGGCGCGGGGAAGGGGGAGAGGTGCCAGGACTCCGCACCTGCCCGGCGCCGTAAACGAAGCAGCAGCACAGCCAAACGCCAGAACGGACGTCGCCAAAAAGCAAGGGCTCGCGAGACACTTCTCGCTACCCACCGGCTCCTCGCCTGAGCGTGGATAGGGGCGGGTCCTGACCGGGGAGCCGGCGCCTCAGGGGCGCGCCCCGGTGGCCTAATGGAGAAGGCACTGGCCTCCTAAGCCAGGGATTGTGGGTTCGAGTCCCACCTGGGGTAGGATGGCTACGTTTTGGCACTCCTGAGTGGTTTCTGTTGTCAAAGACTGTTGTCAGCCACGACTCCGCGCTACACCTCTTAGGACCCCCGAAGCTGGGACATGGGCCTCTGCCCTTGGTTGGTTTTACCCTGAACAAAGCCTACATTTTGAGAAAGCTGACCCCGGGGAGGGTGCCCCATCCATCGTTCTCGGGACTGCACCAGCTGCAGGAGTGCCACGAAAGAATGGGCAGGGGGTTGCACTCTCCCGAATATAACATAGGCAGCACCACGCTTGCGGTTTCTCAGGTCCTCTAGTTCCAGGGGGTGCATGAACCCGGAAAGGAACTGGGGGGGAGAGGCGTCGGCTTCTCCCATTAGCTGATTTTCTCAGCGATTCCCTAGCACTCTGAGCAATAAATGGGCCAAGCATTGCCGATGCTGATATTTACGTGGGTGCCTTGGAACCGAGAAACCTTTCTGAGGTTGGGGGAAAAGGCCAGCGTGGTGCTCCAAACCCAGGCTGGGAGAGATCTTTGTGGTCTACTGAGTGAGCTAGCCAGACACTGGGAAATTTTCTGTGGTTCTTTCTTTACGTCAAGGGGGAGCCTCCGCCTCACTCTCTCTAGAAAAGAAAAGCCCCAGAGTCAGACTCAAATCTGTTGCTTAGCCCCGAGCAAAGCCTGACCAGGGACCAATTGTGTTTATGGGTATTAAGGACACGTGCCCTTGGTGGACCCCAGTACTGAGTGTCTGGGCCCCTGCTTGTTGTGGTTTTCATCCCTGGGCAATCTATGAAGTAAAGAGAAACCTTCTCCTAGTTCCATCTACCTAAGTTTAAAAGCAAGACCCTAGGGGAACCTGGCTGCCTCAGTCTAGGGAGCAGGTGACTCTTGATCTCAGGGGCATGAGTTCCATTCCCATGCTGGGTGTATAGATTGCTTAAAAAAAAATGTCCAGCACCCAACAAAGTAAGATTATAAACATGT
This sequence comes from Lutra lutra, assembly GCF_902655055.1. Lineage (NCBI taxonomy): Eukaryota > Metazoa > Chordata > Mammalia > Carnivora > Mustelidae > Lutra > Lutra lutra. Next base: position 2,482,343 of record NC_062295.1, on the reverse strand, counting down.
GACATTCAATGAAAAATGAGCATACATGAAAAGAAGCAGGAAAATAAACCCATAGTCAGGAGAAAATAAACAATCTTTCAAGTCACTTTTCTTGTCTATGAGGAAGTCCAAGCCACATGTAGAAAACCTGTGTAGATTCTCATTCCACAGTCCCGGCTGAGCTGTTCATATGACAGACATGGGAGCAGAGGGGTCCATGGAGGCTATTAGAATTCAAGTTCTCCCAAACTCCAGTTTAACAGGTGCAGGTTGTACCTGCTATCCCCTTTTGAATTCCTGACCCAAAGAATCCATAAGCATAAAAACATATCATTTTATTTCTTTGAATTTAAGGATTTTACCCATGTACCTCTCTACTAAGAGAGAGCAGGGGAAGCAGTAGAGGGGGCGGGAGAGGGAAACAGTCCAGCAGAGACCCTGCGGAGCACAGAGCCAGAAGTGGGGCTCCATCCTAGGACCTTAAGATCACCGCTCAAGCAAAGCAAGGCTCTGATGCTCGGCAACCGAGCCAGCCAAGTGCCCCCAAACGTACTGTTTTCTACCTCGAAGGCTGGCAGTGTTACACAGCAACAACTGTCGCATGGTAACTATTAAAACAAAAGGCAGCAAACATATATAATAGTAGAATTTTGAAAACTTCTCTCTGCAAATTCTGCAACAAAACAAGAATGACTTCCATCACATTTCTATTTTATTGGAGGTTCTAGTTAGTGCAATAAGACAAGAAAAGTAATTAAAAGTAGTTAAAATAAAGATGGGAAGTAAGTAATACTGCCTTGATTCACAGATGACATGCGTGAATATATAGGAAATTCTATAAGATTAGAAATAATGGGGCGCCTGGGTGGCTCAGTGGGTTAAGCCGCTGCCTTTGGCTCAGGTCATGATCCCAGGTCCTGGGTTCGAGCCCCACATCGGGCTTTCTGCTCGGCAGGGAGCCTGCTTCCTCTCTCTCTCTCTGCCTGCCTCTCTGCTTACTTGTGATTTCTCTCTGTCAAATAAATAAATAAAATCTTTAAAAAAAAAAAAGAAATAACATGTGAGTTTCACAGTGTCACTGAATCCCAGATTAATATATCAAAATTGATTATAATTTTGTATATCTGCAAAAAAATAGAAAAGTATATCCAAAGTGATATAATTTACAATGGTATCAACAACATCAAACACCTACCAAAAATCCTAGGGAAAGATGTACAAACCCTATCTCAGAAAACTATAAAACACTATTATAAGTTAAAGAAGACCTTAATATGGGGCACCTGGGTGGCTCAGTGGGCTAAAGCCTCTGCCTTCGGCTCAGGTCATGATTCCAGGGTCCTGGGATCGAGTCCCGTATCAGGCTCTCTGCTCAGTGGGGAGCCTGCTTCCTCCTCTCTCTCTCTCTGCCTGCCTCTCCACCTACTTGTGATCTCTCTCTCTCTGTCAATAAATAAATAAAATCTTTAAAAAAAGCTTTAAAAAAATAAAGAAGACCTTAATAAAGAAGAGATTCATCATGTTTATGACTTGAAAGACTCAGTATTGTAATGATGTCAAACCACCCAAAACTGACCTACAGAATCAATACTATACCAATCGAAATCCCAATCACTATTTTTGTGTAAACTGACAAGTTGATTCTCACACTTATATGAACATGTGAAAGGCCAATAAGAACCAAAACAAATTTGAGAGACTAACACTCCTGGGTATCAAGACTTACCCACAAAGCTAAACCCATTTGGGCACAAGGCTACATGGGAAAAGTATTAGAACAACACAGACTCTTGATTTTGAAGAAGTTTGTACTACACATCAAGTGGCAGAAAGGACAATCTTTCAAATAAATTGTTCTGAATCAGAACAGTCCCCATTTAACAGTTGGTGAAAGAAAGGCCTGCATGGCTAAGCTTCTTGTCCAGAGCCCCCCCGCCGTACTCCCCTACCCCGTCCTGTGGTCCCTAAACCGGAAGGAACAGTCATGAGCTCAGTCAACATTTGGACCCAGGACCTCTATCCCCGCAGCGAGAGTCATGCCACTGGCCCAGCTTGGTCCATTATTACAGGCCACAAATACAAGCCGCATCTGCCACTTAAAATTTTCTAGTAGCACATTAAAAACAGTAACAATAAGTCAAAAGAAACAGGTAAAATTAATGGTAATATATTTTACATAACCCAGTATATCCAAAATATCATTTCAACACGTAGTAAGATACCTTACTTTTCTGGTAACACGTCTTCAAAACCTGACTTGCATTTTACACTTAGAGCAGCCCATCTCAGTTGGGAGGGTAGGAGCAAACAGGTGTCTAGCGAAGGAGGGGTGGGGGGGGTGGGGGCGTCAGGGCCACCGAGAGTGGAGAGGAGGTGGGACTGGATGCTCCTGTAGCTGAATGTGAAGGTGACAGTCACTCCTCCCTACCCAAAGGAGCCAGCCTGTGACTCGATATTCCCAAGTTAAAATAGCAGAGAGCAAGTATGCATGGTTTGGGCTCGTCCGGGATTTGAACCCGGGACCTCTCGCACCCGAAGCGAGAATCATACCCCTAGACCAACGAGCCTCACACACAACAGCACTTACTAACACCTCCCCCACAACTGTTTGTATCACACGTGACCTCCAGTTCATTCCCGGATAGGCTGAGCTGTTTCTGGAAGCCAGGAGCGGAGCTGAGCGGTGAGGTGGCCGTGGGGAGACCTCGTGGGCCCAGGTGGCCAGAGGCAGAGCGGCCCAGTCCCAGGATGATGGATCCGCAGAGCCGGACCGGGATTGATTCCTGCCACCAGGGGAGTGGGGAGCAGACTGTGGGAGAGGGAAGATGAGGGGCTTGGATGAGCTGCAGCCCCCACCCCCCCAGCTGAAAAAGCACTCGCTCTGCAGGGGATCCCGAGGCTTCATTCAGGCTGTGCGGGTTGTGGGGACTGTGGATGGTGGCTGGGAAGCAGACCAGAGAAAGGGGACTGGCATCAAGTAGGCCTATGCCCTCAAATCTCTTGAGGAGGAGGAAAGGGGAAGGAAGAGATGATGGTTCCATTTTACTCACCCATCTCCAGGGCTGCCAGTCTAGGCACAGGGGAAGGAAGTGCCCGTAGCAGGTTCTGGCTCTCCCTGTTGATCCCCAAGCCCCACGGGTGGGAGATGACCCCCTTGGGAGCCTCCCGCAGCTCTAAGCAAATTGTTTCCATGGGAAAGGCAAGTCAAGGCAGGGTAAACAGTTTAGGACTGGCTGGATTGAATAATTCAGTGGGATGTGGGACAGAGGGGCTGTCCCTAGTTGTCTGATTCTGACTCTGGATGATTAGGGCAGGAGAAATAGAGGGTTGGTGTGTCAGATAAGGAGTGGGGTGGGCAGGCATATAGACCCAGAATTGGTTGGTTTGCATATGAAAGGCCTATTAGCAGGCAAGTGGTTTAGTGGTCCCTAGGAATTAGCGAGCTAGGGGGAGGGGGCAGTCTGTCCTCAGCTAGCAAGCCCCCCCAGATGTCAAGCCATCAACGGAATACAGAAAATAAAATCCAGGTGTGATAATACAGGTGTGAATTGCATCCAAGGTGTTTACATTTATGAAGATCATGGGACTTTTCAGCCCATCAATATGACTGACTACTCTGATAGACTTTCTTGAACATAAAACCAACCTTGCATTCCTGGAGTAAATCCAGCTCAGACCTTATTTTACTGCTCCAATAAAAGAAGTGAGGATACGCAGGCTGGGGGAGTGATGGCCTTTTCTCCCTGGGAAATGCCCAGGCTGGCTAATTTGAGACAGAAGAGGATGCATTGGCCCCCAGTTCAACCCTGGCTCAGCAACTGTCAGAGGCCAAGGACACAAGTGGCCCCCAGTTCCATTCCCCATGTGCTCCCGTGACACAGGGTCATGTGGGTTTGCTCCTTGGGGAGTTACACGTGGACCCCGCACCGGCATGCTCTCCATGGTCCATGTGCACAAGTGTGAGGCAGCGGCAGAGCTCAAACTGGTCTAGGCTGGCCGGAGCTCTGGCCTGTCACTGGGAGTCCTGCTGTGACAGTTTTAACGTTATCAACCCTACGGGGCACAGTTTCACAAACTCTGACCTGAGGCTTTCCATCAGGACATGGGGCTGGTGCAGACATAGAGCCCGCTGTCCCAGCCTCCAGCCCACCCTCCTCTGCTCGGCACCTCCATCCCTGCCTCTGGGTCCAGTACCTCTGGACCCAGAGCCACTCTAAAGCCCCTGAGATCTAGGTTTGAATCCTGCTCCAAGGTCATACCATGGCTGGTGGGCCCCAGCTGGTATTTTAGAGGACTGGGGATGCCACATGGATGGCTGGGAGTCAGAGAAACCAAAAGGGCCCCATGAAAAACTCCTTTTTTCATTCCTTTTCTTGTTTCCATTCCCCTAGGACCTACATGCCCACCTTACACACACCTTATAGGACATATAACATATGTTCACCTTGTAAAGGTCAAGGAATTAATGATTTCTTAGGAGTCTCCAAGCCCAACAGATAACATCTAAGGAGTGTAACCAGGGGGAGTCATCCTGAATGTCATCAAGACCGCTGGCTTCAGGGCATAAGCGACTTATGGGGAACCCCTAAACACTCCTCCGTGTTCCTGGATGGCTGAGAAGGCACGCTCATGGAACCGCCATCCTCATAAAAACTCCAGGCCCCAAGCAAGGGCTGTCCTTTGCTTGGGGCCTGTCCTTTCTAAGTCTACCATTCTGTCCGTACCTACTCTATGTCTTCAACAACTTCTGCTCTTCCTCTCTGCTCACATTTGATTTCTGTGCTGCACAAATCCAAGGACCCTCTTGGCTGGTCCTGTGAGGCCCCCTGGGGGTCCAACCAGCATCGGCTGCACTCATGCACATGGACACATCTTGTTCTCCATGGCCCAGGTGCCATGGCAAGGGCTACCACCCAACAGCAAGGAGGTGGTGATGAAGTTCCCCTTTGGCTTCTAGAGCCCTGATCTTTCTGTCCAAGTTGGTGGATCAAGAGTTCAGGGCTCTGCCCCCCGAGTGAGCTGGGGACAGTGGAGCAGACCAATGGTGTCCTCTCCATGTTGATCCAGCTTTGGGTGACCAGAGCTCATCTCCCTCCTCTGAACTTCCCAGCTGCCCAACCACCTTGGACACCTGCCACCCTAGGACTGGGTCTCCTGGGATGGGGAGGAAGTTTTGAAACTTGTGCCAAAGAAAAGGCTCCAGGTTTCCTCTCCCGGTCTAGGGATGAGCAGACAGACCCTCATGGGTGCAGAAACTCCGATTGCCAATGCCTGTGGATTCTGTTCTATGACCCTGCACATGAGGACCAGTATGTCCCCCATCCTTCCATAGCTCTAGCCCCTCCCCATCTCTCCATCCCATCCCACCACCAGGGAAAAATCAGAGCCCTATCCTGGGTCCCAACTGGGAAAGACTGCATTGGGAACTGGTAAGCTGTCCTCAGTCTGTGATTAAACTCAAGGTAACTTTCACAGGATTGACTTCCTTGCACTTGTGAGGGAAATGGGAGAGGAGAGAAATGCAGCCTGTGCGTCTCTACTGAACTCAGAAGTCCAGGATCAGGAGGCAAGGGACTTCGCGCCTTTATATTTAACTCACATCTACACCCACTCTGGGGAAGTCCAGGGAGTCAGATCCAGGACCTCATCCGGGTACCCCAGAGGACCAGGCAACTGGGCAGTGCTAGTCTTCTCAAGAGCAGGAAACATGCTCACCCACAGCGGCGAGGGGGGTGGGCAGGAGGGCATGTGCTTGTGCCGTGAGAGAGCCCCGAATGTTAGGAATGATCCCCCAGAGCTATGCTCTTCCTGTCCCGCCTCCACGGACTAGAAACACACTAAAATCTCATAATGCAAAAGCAACTCAGGTCCACCTTCTGTGTGAAAGGGACTAGATTCAGAACCCTTCCTGAGCAACCCCAATGCCTCAGTTTCTCCTGTGGTCCCCCGCAGCTGGGGGATTTGGTGTTTGGGTCCCCCGAGATTTAGTCCCTGAAATCTTGAGTTGTGCTAACTGCTTGCCTTAAGGTTTAGACCTAAGCACCTGAAACCATGAATTCTATGCACCCAGGCTTGTAAAAAGCCATACTCCCAACGTGGGGCTTGAACCCACAACACTGAGATTAAGAGTCTCATGTTCTACCCACTGAGCTAGCTGGGCATACCAGCTTTGCCCTCCTTCAAAGGGAAAGTAGGGCAGTGTGGGGGCAAGCGGACCTCTCCCTCACTGAACACCTGCCTGATCAGTACTGTTTCCAATATGATTCCCCTGCCTGGAACCGAGAACCTCTGGATTGAAAGCTGCAAGGAGGTGGGACCACCTGGCCTGAAATTCAGGGATAGGGGCAAGAAAAGGGGGCATGCTGACCCAGGGGGACAGAGAGAAGGAGGCCCAGGGGCCCGGCAACCCTGGGAAGCCAGTTCCTCGGTGGCACCGAGTCCCTGAAATTCCACGGTCCCTCTGTCCAGGGTCTAACACACAGGCGAGGAAGGAAGAAGAGCGCCTTCTTCCTTCTCAGCTCTGGGGTGGGAACCCAGGTTTCCCCCAACAGACCAGCCCTCCAGTGAGACACGGGAAGCTCAGTACCCTCCTGCAGACTGGGAGGACAGGATCATGGAGGTCAAGTCACTAGACATAATGGGAACAAGGTGCCCTTCTCTATTGTGGTCCCTAGAACATAAGTCGATCTCTCCACCCCCACTCACCGCCTGCGAGAGCTCAGGGTCCAAATCCCAGAGGAGTCTCACTTTCAAATTCTCAACATCTTCACCCCCTGTCCCCACACCCCATACCTTCCTCCCCACCCCATGCCTGGCTTTGGGGCGGGCAAAGGGGCTTGGACCATGAAGACCCAGAGGACCGGTTGCAGGGCCGGACCCCTCTGCCCCAGGATACTGTGCAAGGTCACACTGGGACCACCACCTTCCTTTCCAGTAGGTTTCTAGAACGACCACCCATCCATGGGGGAGAATAAGCATGGTCCCTTGAGGCCCCACATATCTGTGCCCAGGGATGCCACCGCGGAAGGAGGGTTGCTGGACTGTGCCCAGCACAAGGACAAAAAAAGGGACTTTGGGGGACCCAGAGCCATGAGGGGGCTTTGGAGGCTGAGCCCAGAAGAGGACGGACCTGGAAGAGGACAGGAGCCTCTGAGTCTGCCCCTGATCCTAGGTCCCCTTTCTGTTAGTGGAGGAGACAGCTTTGGCCCAAGGCCCACAGCCGGGGCTTCCCCATTGGGAGGGTGGGAACTCCCTGGTCTCAGGTTTGAGTCCCCCCAGAACCCCCTCGCAGTCCTGGAGCCCTGCCCAGCTCCAAGGGAGCCCAAGTTCCCAATCCTTGGCCCTGGAGGGAGGTCCTGGTGACAGAGCCTCTGGGGGAAACTGACCCTTGGGACTCCAGGCCTGGCATTATGGAACCTCACTCTTTTCTGGAAGATGAGCCAAATACTCCTATCTTGGGGTGGGCTTCTGGGACCCTGCTGCCCCTGAGCCCAGGGAAAGCAAGTGGATAGAATCAAGAACAGAGTATAGTGTCGATGTGGTTCATTGGTCTAAGGGTGTGAGTCTCACTCTGGGTGTGAGAGGTCCTGGGTTCAAATCCCAGATGAGCCCTGTCTCTGCTTCTTTTTCTTCTCCAGATGGTCAGGTTGTTACCACCTAAGGGAGCCAAAGTCCACCCAAGGCCAGGAAGGAATGGGGACCCAAAGACCCACCATTACACATGATGGGGATTAAAAGACCTTCAGGTCTGCAGAGCAGGCTTGGACCTGCTCTTGCCGCCCTCTGCTTAGACTGTCTCTGTGTCTTCCCCTCCCCACCCCTACCCTCATCCCCACCATTTGGCATGGAGCATGGGGGAAGGGGGAGGAAAGACAGATGATGTTTCCCTTGAGAGCAGATCCCAGTGTTCTAGGTGGAAGGAAGCTGCTGGGCTCCACTGGGAGCATCTCCAGGGGACTGGTCTTAAAACCAGATCCAGAGTGGGCATCCCAGACTCCAGATATGAGGGCACATGCCTCCCTGGCCAAGCCCTGCCTCACCCATGAAGGGATAGCGAGTTAGTATGTCAGACATGAGGGAGGGCGGAGGTTAGAGCCATCAAAGGTGGCCAGTGGGCACCTTGACTTTAGACTTTGGTCTCCAGAAGTGTGAGAATATCTGTTTCTGTTGTTTTAAGTCGCTCAGATTGTGATAACTTATTATGGCAGCCACGGGAAACTAACAGAGATACTGGGTTGGTAAGACATTTCTTCCAAAAAAACGACTAAGGTGTATGGACCTAAGTACCTAGTAAACTGAACTTTCTTTTACCCAAAAAATACCAGGAAAGATTCCCAACACCAAGAGTGCCCTGAAGGGAGAGATGTGGACACTTCTGGTAGGAGTCCCAGCCTCAGGTCTGGGATCTGGAGCTCCAGGGAGGGGTCCAGGAGAGGGTCAGTCGGCTGCTGTGGTGTCTCCCCCAAAGCAGCCTCCACTCCCACCAAAAAAGAAAGAAAACCCAGTCTAGCAAACATTGAGAGGGGCCTTTTTAACAGCATAAGCCATTGCAAGAGAATGGAAGAAAATCAGCTGATGGGAACCCTAAGCCCTCCTTTTCCCTCTCCCTCAAAATGGAAAACAAAATCCCCTGCTTCCATTTCCCTTTCACTGGGGAGAGTGGGCCTCTCCAAATGAGAGGCCACTGACCTCCAGGTCAAAGTGGGGAAGGGCAATTCTGAGCAGTGCCTCCTCCGGCACTGGGGTGGCCCTGCTTGGGAGCCTCCTCCTGGGAGCCTCACTCAGGACTTAGAGAGTCCTGCTCCCTCGCGACACCCCCGTGCCCCCCCACACACAGACTCTGACCTCTGGGTTTGAATCCTGTTCCCGAGTCAAGCGTGGCAGGGCAGGGCATCCTGCGGTTACTAATTTAAGCTCTGTGTCTTCTCCCACCATGTATTCAAAAGCTGGCTGGCAGCCCCTAATACCTGCATTGCTTCCCTCAAGCACCAGCAAGGTGTGAGGCTTCCGAGAGCCACAGCCCGAGGCAGAGGTCTCACAGGAAGCATCCGCCCTAGATTGCTAAACAGCCTCGTGTAAACGACAGGAAACACTTTCCTTGCCCGGTGTCATCTTAAAAGGCCTGTTGAGCAGTCAAAAAACCATACACCCAACGTGGGGCTCAAACCCACAACTCTGAGATTAAGAGTCTCATGCTCTACCAAGGTAGAGCTAGCCAGGTAAGGACAAAGTCTGTCTCTACCTCCCAGCTACTCTAAGTACCAAAGGCACGTGCTGCGAAAGGAAACAAAGGTGCATCCTCCACCGGGAGAGGTGATGCGCGCGTCACTGCCATCCACGGGAGTGGGAGGCGCTTAACCAGGGCGTGAAGATAACTACAAATAAGCAGAAGTAAAGTGTAGCTAGGCGTGGCTCGTTGGTCTAGGGGTATGATTCTCGCTTAGGGTGCGAGAGGTCCCGGGTTCAAATCCCGGACGAGCCCGAACCCTTTTCCTCTCACAAACTCCCCCAAAGCCTCACTGAAGCTCTGGGTACCCAGCCCAGGGCCACCTGCAGCCACAAAACCGGCCTGATGGTCCACCACCCCCTCAGCCTGCTGCCGCGACTGAAAGAGCCAGAGTTCCTTAATCCCTGAGGCCTGAATTTAAACTCCACATCGAGTTTAGGGAGCTGAGGCCTGCAGAGACAGAGATCTCCAGGGAGCCGGACCACACAGACATGCGGCGCCGCAGCTTCAGCCCGGGAGTCCTCGCGCTTCGCGCACCCGGGGGCAGCTCCTGCACGCCCAGGTAGTTTCCTGGCCTGGCCGCCAGGGGGAGCACTGACCGTGGGAGACCACGGGAGCCGCGAGAGGACCCAGACCTGGCCGGGAAGCCCTCCAGCTGTGTTCCGGATGAGCCAGAGTCTGCCTGACGCCCCGCATTGCCTCTTGTGTTAATGACCAGTGCGGGTTCGGGAGCCTCCCGCGACCCGACTCCCCAACACACACACCCTTCCCCCCAGTCCCACTGCAGAAGGGGAGAATAAGGCGACTGCATAGGGCCTGTCCTAAGCGTGCGGCTCACGAAATGGACACTTTGACTTCAGCTCCACGTTCTCCTCCCCTCCTCTTTCCCTTCCTGGGACCTGCACAAAACCCGAGGGCCACTTCCGCCTGGGACCAGGTGCCCAGAAGCAGGCTCTGATGCCCTGCTTCAATAAGGCGGCTAACGTTGCCCCAGCCTTCTCTTTGTCTGGTGGCGTGCCCCACCTCCCCCCAGCCAGGTGGTGACTGCAGAAGCCAGTGGGGAGCCTGACCTCTCATTCCTGTTCAGCAATCAGGAGGCCCCACCTTTATGACCTGCTCCCCCCTCCCCAAACAAAAAGGGGAAGTTTTCTTCTCTTACCACAGGGGCGCATTGTCAGAAGTCCAAAGACGTAAATAAGATCTAGAGTTTCCAAGCATAATACTGGAAATGTCCAAGATGCAACTGAAAGTCACTGGTCATTCTAAGAGCCACGAAAATCTCAACTTGAAAGAGAAAAGGTGAAAGACACGGACACAGATTTTGGAACCGTCTGAGAGGGAGGGGAGAGGTGGGAAAGCAGCCATCCTAAAAATGTTTGAAGAAGCTTTAAAGAACTCACTTGGAAGAAATGTAAAAGTTGGGAGTCTCAAAGAAATAGAAAATATCAAGAAAAACCACATGGAAAAACGTAGAGATAAGGAGTGCAGTAACTGAAATGAAAAGCCTAATGGCGAACGCATGGGCAAGACGGAAGAAAGAGTAAGTTAATGTGAAGATAGAACAGCAGAAATGACCTAATCTGAAGAACACAGAAAACAGACTTTGGAGGAATGGAAGGAAGAGGAAGACAAAGGAAGGAGAGAAGGAAGGAAAGAAGGACAGAACCTCAAGGATTTGTGGGACTTTAACAAAATACCTAATGTTAGAGATGCCAGAGACCCAAAAAGAAAAGAAAGACAGGGCTAAATGTATTGGAAGAAATAGTAATGGAAGTCTATCTGTGTATTCTTTTTTAATTTATTTATTTGACAGAGAGAAATCACAAGTAGGCAGAGAGGTAGGCAGAGAGAGGAGGGAAGGCAGGCTCCCACTGAGCAAAGAGCCTGATGTGGGGCTTGATCCCAGGACTCTGGGATCATGACCTGAGCCAAAGGCAGAGGCTTTAACTCACTGAGCCACCCAGGAGCCCCTATCTGTGTATTTTCTATAATTCTATAATGGGGCGCCTGGGTGGCTCAGTGGGTTACTTGTCTGCCTTTGGTTCGGGTCATAATCCCAGGGTCCAGGGATTGAGCCCCGCATCGGGCTCCCTGCTCAGCAGAGAGTCTGTTTCTCTCTTTCCCTCTGCCCCTCCCACCTGCTCATGCTCTCTCTCTCTCAAATAAATAAATAAAATCTTTATAAATAAATAAATAAATAGATAGATAGACTCCATGCCCAACACAGGCTGTTAACTTACAACCCTGAGATCAGGAGTCACACACTCTACCAGCTGAGCCAGCCAGGTGCCCCTGTCTGTGTATTTTTTAAAAACACACTTTGTGTTTTAGAACAATTTTAGTTCACAGCAAAATTGAGCAGAAATATAGAGTTCTCCAAAACTTGGCCCTGAGCATGCACAGCCTCCCCCATTTCTGTGTATTTTTAAAACCCACCTTCCTCCATTTTTTTTGTTTCAAAGCACTTATAGCATTGCCTCGCCCATAAATGTTTTTTACTTTTGTGGGGGCAGAGGGGTGGCAAATACCTCTACAAATAAAGTCCTTTTGTTTTTGAACACCCTCAGTACTGTGCACACATCCAGCACCATTAAGGATGATACCTTCGTATTCTCTCTTCCCTGGTCTGTGTACTGGTTCCCTGCCCCCTCCTTACCCCTCTCTGCACTTGCTTGGCTGGATTCAGGAGGCAGGCCAGGGACCCCCACAGCAGGAGCAGAGCGTGGGGAGTCTGAAATCCCCGGGGATCCTCAGCAGATTCACTGAGGCAAACCAACTCCAGAGCGTGGGGTAAGGGAGGAGCAGAGAACTGCCAGGTCCCACTCCCAGCCTGTTTATCTGAGGTTCTTTCTTGCTCTGGAGAGCCACGCCAGGACGGGGGCGCATGGTGGGGACTGCTCCAGCTCAGACCCACCTGGGGCTCAGGCCTGCAGACCCACAAGGACAGACCCTCTCCTCCCAGGGACTCCTTAGTCCTCACCCCTGAGTCCCTGGAGACCAGATCCAGAGGCAGAGAGCAGCAGGCATGTGTGACAGCAGGCACCCCGGGGGGTCTCCAGAGCTTTCCACCATCCCCTGCCAGGCGGCAGGTTCCTGCAGCTCAGGATCGCCCAAGGGCAGACCAAGAAGGCATGGGGCGAAATATATATTTTTATAATTTTACATAAAAATACATCGATTTCCGATTATTCAAAGGAAGTGTAGTTGGAGTTTTCATGCAAACACCTGGAATCTGGCGGGTCTAAAACTTATTTTAAGTACACAGGTTTGCTTGATTAGATAAGGGAGGATGGGTCCGGTTGCATTTCCCCATCTCGGGGCCACAGGTCCAAGGGTGGTGGGGTGTCAGAGGGCGCAGGTCTGCTCTGAGCCCCGACGGCGCTGCAGCGCCCCCTGGGGGCCGCGGAGCCCATCTGTCTGTGGGTCTGGGCGGCGCGTCTGCCTCCACCCGCTCGGGACCGCTCCCCTGCGGATTCCGAGCAGCCCACACACAGGGTGCCCGCTGGTGACTCCAGAAGCGGCCATGCCCCTCCAAGACCAGATCTGCCCGGCCATTTTGGATTGTGCGGAGCCAATCACATTCTGAAACTCAACCGCCACCACCCAGTGGCAACTGCCCGGCTAGCTCAGTCGGTAGAGCATGAGACTCTTAATCTCAGGGTCGTGGGTTCGAGCCCCACGTTGGGCGTCCTTTTGAACCGACAATTCACACACATTTCTGGGACTGCTGCGCAATTCCTGCATGTTTGGTTTAGGTACAACTTCAACAGCACAGCAGGTGGGGAGGGGCAGCCTGTCACTGTCACGGTGGTGTACCAACACCTTGCCTAAGCCATCTGAGGTGACCAATGATGTTCCCCCCTTACAATGGGTTCTCCAGCCACTTTATTCCTCAACTTCCTTTTTGAGCAAAGTAACCTTAGAAAGGGGTCCGGCGGAGATTGGGACCTGGCTATGAGAGAAAAGCCACCCATCCCGGTTTTCCCTTGGGTTCAGTCAAGGGAAGGAGCAGTACTATTATTCAGCTAAAGGTCACTGCTGACGGAGGCCATGTGCAGTCTTGAAAGACTGAACTTTTACTAAGTTGTCCTTTTGGGGATCAGGGTATACCTGGGATTCCAGGGCTTATCATCACTCATTGTGGGAACACCCCCCAGGACAGGGTGACAAGCTGGGTGGCCATGACCACGTGTCCCAAGGAAAGCAACACCACAGTGCCAAGCACTCTCAAAGGGAGGGCTCATCTAGGATTTGACCCTGAGACCTCTTGGACCCTAACTGAGAATCATACCCTGAGACCACCAAGCCACCCCCTCTGGCTCTGGTTGGACCATCCCTCTTTCCTGTGGCTGTTGGGAAGCATTTGATTCAGGTCTCTATGGACAGGAAGAGAATGGCAGGGGGGAGGGGTTCAGCATTGGGACACTAAGACTCAAAGTCAGTAAGTCCCTAGTCCAATTTTGGGGGTAACAGGTGGAAAATGGAGACCAAGGCTTGGGAAAGCTTCCCTGGGTCCTCCTTCTGTCACCAGGCTAAGGGCTGGGCTCTGGAATGAAGCTGAGAGCAGGTTTTGGACACCCTCCCCCGACCCATACACCACCCAATGCAAGACCATACCCCCTCCCAATCCACACACTGGAGGGACCTTCTGTCTGACCTGAGCATCACCTCCACTTCTGCCCAGGGATCTGCCTCCTGGACTCCAAGATGGACGTCCCAGCACAGGCACAGTTAGGAGGGACCTTAAGGGATGGTGCATGTTCAAATGTGAAGAAAGGGTGAGGGAGGACATTAAGAAATTTGGGTAGCCCTCAGAGAAGCCCTGTCTTGCCACTGCCCATAACTGGGGTCAAGCTGGCTCTGTGCCCACTGAGTGCACCTGGACACATGGCCTTGGGGCCCAGACCTGATCCAGCCACTCGGGTCCAGCTGGGATCTGGGTCTGCTGCACATTGGGCCTGTCTCTGGTCCATCTACACAGGCCCAGACCCCACTTCAGCTCTGCTGGGGACTCCATCCATGCCTTGAAATGACTGGAAAATGCCAACTGTGGGCTTCTTGGAAATCTGAAGCAGAAGAGAGAATGTGCTCTCCTCCACAGGGCCCTTCCTCTGCTGAGCCCCAGCTAAAGCTAAATCCAGGGAAAGGGGTGCCTGGGTGACTCAGTCAGTTGAGCATGAAACTCTTGGTTTCCGCTTGAGTGGTGATCTCGGAGTCTCGGAACAGAGCCCCTGCATCAGGCTCTGCGCTCAGTGGGAAGCCAGTCTGCTTGTCTCTCTCTCCCTCTGCTCCTTCCCCTGCTCGCTCTCTCTCTCTCATATAAGTAAATAAAATCTTAGGGGAAAAAAAAGGTTAAATCCAGGGCTGGGTGTGAAGATGGGGGGTAGACCCCAAGGGAGGGATGCTGTTGATTCAGAAGAGGATTTTGGAGAGGAACCATTCCACTGGTGAGGTGAAGAGGGTGAGGAACCATCCCCACAGGAGAAGGCAGGGCTGGCCAGGGAGCTCGATTACCTCAGTTGACCTCCACCAGGCCTCAGGTCTGGAGAGACCTCTCCTAGCATGCCAGTGGGCCCCAGGATCTGTGCAGACCTGCTTCCCCTCAGGGACTCCAGAATCAGGAGGCATAAAAGGGATACCGCCCTGGGGCTTAAGTGAAGAAACTGGGTCAGAAAGGAGGCCCACCGGTCTGTACTTGCAGGCAGCCGCCTGGTGAGGGCTCTGTGACACAATCCGGGGGCTGACTCTGGGATTGAGATCAGGAAGCTCCTCCCAGACTGGGGGCCCCTGAAATTTCCACCACAGCCTTCAGCCCAGCCCATATGAACCATGTCTTTTATATTCTCTACTCTGATACCTTGACATAAGATCCTTGCTGACCCTGGAGAGATTTTCCTTACCAGGGTTGGCCAATTCCTAGAGATAACAAATTGTCCTAAACATTTCAAATGCAAACCAACCATTCCACAGTCTACAGCCCCCAATCACCTCCTTCAGTGGGCTCTCACACTGGGGGTTCCTATCCCCCTGTCAGGATCACCCCAAGGCCAAGAAAACAGACAACTATGGACAGAGCTATGTTCCAGAAGCAGCTGAAATTAGTGCAGACTAGCCCGTCTAAGCCTGTTCCCTCTGCCTCACCTGTCTCACCTTCATTGAAATCACAAGAAAG
The DNA here is from genome assembly GCF_902655055.1 of Lutra lutra. NCBI lineage: Eukaryota > Metazoa > Chordata > Mammalia > Carnivora > Mustelidae > Lutra > Lutra lutra. The sequence goes on along the minus strand of NC_062295.1, from coordinate 2,466,966 downwards.
GCTCTGGACTGCATTTTCTAGAACTTTCTCTGCTCCTGGACTATCCAGAATACCCAGAGCCTCCTCTGTGCCCTCCCCCACCCCCCACCTCCACTCCCTCCACCCCAGGGCAGGATCTGCCCCTCTGCTTGGGAGCTATGAGCCTCAACCCATATTTTCAATAGCTCATCTGCTGGGCCCGCCATCCCTGATTAGTAATAAAGCCTCTCGAAACACAGCCTTTCTTCCAGCGTGGCTGGGGCGCCTATGGGGGGGCCCTAGTCCTTCATGGCCCCAAAACTAAGGTTGAATCTCTCCCCGTGCCCAATTTCCACTGTGGTTTCCTTCCTTCCCTTGTCTGTGGAAGGGTTTTCTGGTAGCCCCTCAAGAAGGAAAAAGACATATGCAAACGACCTTTTACACCACAAAGCAAAAAAAAAAAAAAAAAAAAAAAAGTGGGGCACCTGGGTGGCTCAGTGGGTTAAAACCTCTGCCTTCGGCTCAGGTCATGATCCCGGAGTCTTGGGATCTAGCCCGGCATTGGGCTCTCTGCTCCGCGGGGAGCCTGCTTCCTCCTGTCTCTCTCTCTGCCTGCCTCTCTGCCTACCTGTGATCTCTGTCTGTTAAATAAATAAATTAAATCTTTAAAAAAAAAAAAAAAAAGTGCCGAGAGGAAGTTGGGTTATTATCCCTGAGGCTGGGACTCCCTGGTGCTTGCACAGTCCCGCACACAGACCAGATCTCCTGCTCTCGGAGAAGCACACTGGCCTGTGGTGGATCTAAGTTTCCTCTTGCCCAGGACCTCCCCCTCCCCTGTGATACCATTCCAAAAGTGGGCTCGTCCGGGATTTGAACCCGGGACCTCTCACACCCAAAGCGAGAATCATACCCCTAGACCAACGAGCCACCCTGCTGCAGGCCTCCTGACGTTGGTCCTTGGAGGCCTGTGTCCTGGCCTCAGGGGGCTCTCCTAGTCCTACGAGTCCTGGCTTCCTGATCCCTCGGGAAGGTGCGCGGAGGGAGGTTTCGGTTTCGATTCCAGAAGAGGAGGGGGTGCAGTGCAGCCAGGACCTGGGGGGAGAGAGCGCGCGCGCGCGGCCGAACGGCCCTAGACCCTCAGGCCCCCTCCCCACTCCGCCCCCCACCCCCACAACGATGGCCCTGCCCTCGCCGAGAGCTACCCAGAGCCGAGCAACCAGAGGCTGCGGCAGGTGACCCTGAGGAGGGAGTCTGTGTGGCCCGGGTGAACAGGGAGGTCTCTCGTGGTGGACCCCAGCCCAGAAATTTCACCCAACTTGGGATACAGTCCCGGAGCCTGAGAATGAGTCTCTGCTGCCTCCCAACCGGCCAGCCTAGCCCAGTCGAGCCTCCAAGTCGGGGAAGGACCTCAGGGCTCCTGTCCTCACTGGATCCGGCCCCCGCCCCTCAGCCTCAGACCCGGGCTCGATTCCAGAAGCCCCTCGCAACTGTGGAACCCCAATGCAGGGGTCAGAACTAGGATCAGGGCTCACTTCTTCCCAAACGGGCAGCTGCGCCAACGCTCCAGACTTTTACTCTCCCATCTTCTCTTTCCTCTTGCGCTAACAAGGGGTCCAGCACCGACTTGGGGAGGAGGGTTTTCCCGGCTTGTCCCGGCAGCGAGCCCCTGGAGTCCTTCTGATTCGCTTCTTGCTGCCCACTAAAAGGGGGGGACAGCTGGAAACCCACGGATCGCCTGTGACTGGAACACGGCACCTCTCACATCCTAATAGAGGATCACACCACGTTCCTTACTGGCCAGCCCCTGCGGCGCTCAGCCCCATGCTCTCACCCCAGACCCAGCTCCCCTGAGCCGCGGGGCCACGCAGACACACCGACAGCATAGCACAGCACCGCGCACAGTGGCCTGCCCTCGCTCCTTGCGGAAAGGAACTCGAATTCAGCGTTGCGCGGGGGAGGGAGCGCAGAGGCTCCAGGACCTGTGCTTAACAGGCTCAGGACAGCAAAGTTCCCCAGTATACCTGGCAGCCCGTGCCGTGGTGACACCCCACATCTGCCCGGCTAGCTCAGTCGGTAGAGCATGAGACTCTTAATCTCAGGGTCGTGGGTTCGAGCCCCACGTTGGGCGTGGCTTTTGTCCCGGTAGCCCTACAACTAAATAGGGGACTGGGTCTACCCTTACTAAGAGGAACCTGTCCCGGTCCAGGGAGGCCAGGATGCTGGGCAACTTGCTTCCGTTGTTTAGATTGTTTAGATTGTTTAGATTTTATATGTAATTTTTAATTTTATAAAAGTTGAAATTTATGTGAAAGTTCCAGGTACAGTACACACAGCAGTCAGAAGCCTCTCTGAGGAGTTCCCCTTCTAGTAACTTCCTTGAAGTTGGCAAGATCTGGTCAGGCACTAAGCAGCCCAGCCCAAGAATATCGCCCAACATAGGGCTCAAACCCAACGCTTAAGGGGTTAAGTCCACTCAAACCCACTACTTACCGGGTTAAGTCTCAGCTCTGTGGGCTGAGGGAGAGCTACAGATAGACAGCATGGAGTGGATTTTCAGATAAAGATGGAACCTCATCAACTCTGGCCCTGACTGGGGGCCCACATGGGGCGCCATCTGTAACGGGGGTGCTCCGCCTTCCTGACCCTGGTCTTCTCCAGTAGTGCGCCCCCGCCCAGGCTTCCCTCGATGGTGGACAGAGAAGTGGCAGTCCAGCCCTGTCCCAACTCCTCTCCTCCTTCTGAAGTAAAAGTTAGAAATCATGGGATACTCTGAGGACAGGTTAGTGTGTCCACTTGTTTGAGAAGCAAGCAGAGAGGGAACTGTGGGTTTCTTTCTGTGGAAGGATATGACAGTCCACAGGCTTAGCCACCCAGATCCTGAGGCTCGTCAACAACCGTGAGTCAGGATGTCGGGTCCTCAGAGTAATGTTGGTTTCCAGGGGTCCATTACTCTGGCCACTTCTGCTGCTCTGGTACCCAGCCTCTCTAGGTCCTGCTGCATCCCAGAAAACCCACGCTTCCATGCGGGTAAGGAAGTGGGCTAGGGAGTGAGGAGACATGTGCCAGGTGCCTCTTGGTGGCTGGGCCAGGGCACCCTACCCATCCAAAAGAGATTGTATTTGGGACACCTGGGTGGCTCACTCCATCAAGCGAATGACTCTTAGTTTTGGCTTAGGTCGTGATCTCAGGGTTAGGAGATGGAAGCCCCACAGTGGGCTCTGTGCTTAGCATGGAATCTGCTTGGGACTCTCTCTCCCTCTCCCTTTGCCCCTCCTCACTGCTCACTCTCCCTCAGGCTCTCTCTTTCTTTCAAATAAATAAATCCTTAAAGAGAGAGACTATATTTTTCAGAGTTCTCTGGGAAAACAGAACATAGAAAAATAGAAGAGACAGAGATCTATCTGGGTTGATTTTTTTTTAAGATTTTATTTATTTATTTGACAGAGAGAAAGATCACAAGTAAGCAGAGAGGCAGGCAGAGAGACAGGGGGAAGCAGGCTCCCCGCTGAGCAGAGAGCCCGACTCGGGGCTCTATGCCAGGACCCTGAGACCATGACCTGAGCCGAAGGCAGAGGCCCAACCTACTGAGCCACCCAGGTGCCCCTGGATTGATTTTTAAAGAACTGACTCACAGGTTGGCAGCTGGAAATTCCAGCAAAAGTAGATACTGCAGTCTTGAGTCAGAATGCCTCAGAGGTAGCATTCCAACCTCCTGAGGGAGCCTAGTCTTTGCTCCCGAGACCTTCAACTGATTTGACAAGGCCCACCTGCATTGTGGAAGGTCATCTGCTTCACCAAGTCTACCGATTTAAATGTTAATTGCATCTAAAAAAAATTACCTTTACAGCAACATCTAGACTTGTGTTTGTCCAAACATTTGGGCACCACAGCCTGGCCAAGATGACATAAATTAACCATCATGGGGTCCTACTGAGTGCTAGGCTTCTTTCTTTCTTTTTTTTTCTCCCCAATTTTTTACTTACTACTTTAGTGGGGAGGCTGCACCATTCCTGGAGATACTGCAACACCAGGTGAATGCGTGGAGTGGACAGAGCAAGCTCCTATTCCAACTCCTTACTCCAAAAATCCATTTAATATATTGTCCTCAGATAGAAGACGTATCAGATATTAAACTGATGAGAACAGATACTACACTTGATCTCAGCCAAAAGGCCGAGAAGCGATTACTAGGCTTCTTTCTTAATAATAAGGGATGCAAGGTACACAAGCTTACCTTCTACTTTGGATATGTCACAGTACCTGCTGGATCAGAGAACATCACTCCCAAGCTTCTCAAAGATGCTGGTGCCTCCCCTCCACTGGGCATGTGTTATTTCCTTTGTAAACGGCATTGCCTCCAGGCACTGCCAAGACACACAAACAGCAGCAGGTGTTTGCTCTGATGGTGCCGGCCACTCGAGCATGCCTGTGTCTCTGTCCCTTCTGATTCTTTTCTCCACCGTTTGCCGCGGTATTTCTGGCAACTCTACTTCATTTCAGGAAGCTGAGCAGGCTGTGTATTATAACCAGGTGGAGGGATGCTTGCCGGGGTGTTAAGGTCTATGCCAAGGAAGAGTCCCATAGAGATCATCTGTCCCTTTTCCAGCTTTTTATGCTCCCAACCCTGATCCAGGACGGGTTACCGCTGATGCATTACCCAGGTGCTATGGCGCTGGGTTTAGAGTTCCCCTCCTTCTGAGCAGTGGCCGGACTTTCTTAGTTGAGATGAGACCCATGTTCAGCCTGGTGGCCTGGAGGAGGAGTAGAATCCTGAAGAGATGAAACATTGTCTCGTAAGCATCAGCCTCATCTGAGGTTCCTCCCAGCCTTGAGGCAGAAGGGGTGGAGGCCTGGGTCTCCATCCATCACCCCACCTAGCCCCACTCCAAGTCTCTGGGTCCCACTTCTTCCCTCTCAGCACCCTGACATTGGCATAAGTGATCTGCCAATGGTGGGAATTCAGCTTTTTCTCAGCATCGGCTGTTTTTACACCGAGGCCCCAAGCCTGGTCTTCAGCTTCATTGGCCCTTCAGGTGAAGGACACGTGGGCTGTTTCCAGGCTGCCAGAGTGCTCGGAATTGGTCATCAGTCAACACAAGCATGTCATTCTTTTGTCTCAGTGCGTTCAAGATAGTCTCCAACAGCCTAACCAAGGAGGTGAGGGACCGGTACTCTGCAAACTATGAAACACTGAGGAAAGAAACCAAAGACAATGCAAAGAAATGGAAAGACATTCCATGTTCATGGATTAGAAGAGTGAATATTGTTAAAAATGTCTATACTGTCCAAAGCAATCTACACATTTAAGGTAAACCCTGTCAGGATACCAACAGCATTTTTCACAGAATGGGAAAAGAGAATCCTAAAATTTGTATAGAACCATTAGAGACTCTGAATAGCCAGAGAAATCTTTTTTTTTTAAGATTTTATGTATTCACCTAGAAAGAGTGCATAAGTGGGGAGGAGGGGCAGAGGGAGAAGAAAGGACAGAATCCGTAGCAGACCCCACGAGGAGCACAGAGCCCTATGCAGAGCTTGACCTGAGTCAAAATCAAGTCAGATGACTGAGCCAGCCAGGCAGCCAGCTCTAGCGAAAGCAAAGCTGGAGGCATCACAGTTTCTGACTTCAATTATATTACAAAGCTGTAGTGACCAAAACGGTATGGTACAGGCACAAAAACAGACACATAGGGGCGCCTGGGTGGCTCAGTGGGTTAAGCTGCTGCCTTCGGCTCAGGTCATGATCTCAGAGTCCTGGGATGGAGCCCCGCATCGGGCTCTCTGCTCGGCAGGGAGCCTGCTTCCTCCTCTCTCTCTGCCTGCCTCTCTGCCTACTTGTGATCTCTCTGTCAAATAAATAAATAAAATCTTAAAAAAAAAAAACAGACACATAGATCAGGAAACAGAAGAGAAAACCCAGAAATAAATCCACAATTAAAATGTTTATTTACTTAACTAATCTCTACCCCCAAGGTGGGGCTCAACCTCATAACTCCAAGATCAAGAGTTGCACGCTTTTCTGAGCCAGCCAGGTACCCCAAATAAATCCACAATTACATGGTCAATTAACCTTTGACAAAGTAGGAAAGAATGTCCAATGCAAAAAAGACCATCTGTTCAACCAATGGTGCCGGGAAAATCAGACAGCTACAAGCAAAAGAATGAAACGGAACAACTTCCTTACACCATACACAAAGATAAATTCAAAATGTTTTACAGACCTAAATGTGAGACCTGAAACCATAAAACTCTTTGAAGAGAACACAGGCAGTAATTTCTCTGACATCAGCTGTAGCAACTTCTGGCTAGACACATCTCCACAGGCAAGAGAAAAAAAAAAAAAAGTATGGAGACTACATCAAAATAAAAACTTCTGCACAGTAAGGTTAATGATGAACAAAACCTAAAAGGTAACCTATGGAATGGGAGAAGATATTTGTAAATGACATATTTGATAAAGGGTTAGCATCCAAAATATATGAAGAACTTATAACACTCAAGACTCCAAAAAAGGCATAATCCAACTGAAAAATGAGCACAGGGCACCTGGCTGGCTCAGTCCATGGAGCATGTGACCCTTGATCTCAGAGTTGTGAATTCACACCCCGCTTGGGTGTAGAGATTACTTAAAAAAAAAAAAAATCTTTTAAAAACCTTTTTAAAAAATTAAAAAATAGGCACGAACAGACATTTCTCCAAAGAAGATATCCAGACGGTCAACAGACATGAAAAAATGCTCATCGTCACTCATCATCAGAGAAGTGCAAATCAAAACTATAATGTGATATCATCTCACACCTGTCAGAATGGCTAAAGTCAACAAAAGAAGAAACAGCAGGTGTTGGCAAGGATGCAGAGAAAGAGGAACCCTCATGCACTGTTGATGGGAAAGCAAACTGGGGCAGCCACTCTACAAGACAGTACAGACCTCCCTCAAAAAGTTAAAAATAATTACCTTTTGACCCAACAATTGCGCTACTGAGTATTTACCCAACCAACACAAGCACAAAAATTCAAAGGGATTCATGTACCTTGATGTTCAGAATTTTCTACAACAGCCAAATTATGGAAGCAGCCCAAGTGTCCCTCGACTGATGAGGATAAAGAAGAGGTGGTATGTGTATCTATAAAATGCGGAATATTACTCAGCCGCGAAAAAGAAAGCAATCTTGGGGCACCTGGATGGCTTAGTGGGTTAAAGCCTCTGCCTTCCACTCAGGTCATGATCCCAGGGTCCTGGAATCGAGTCCCACATCGGGCTCTCTGCTCAGCAGGGAGCCTGCTTCCTCCTCTCTCTCTGCCTGCTTCTCTGCCTACTTGTGATCTCTCTCTGTCAAATAAATAAATAAAATCTTAAAAAAAAATAAAAGCAATCTTGCCGTTTGCAACAGCACAGGTGGAGCTAGGGAGTATAATACTAAGCAAGATAAGTCAGCCCGAGAAAGACGAATGCCACATGAGTTCACACGTATGTGGAATTTAAGAAACAAAACAAACGAGCAAAGGGAGAGGAGAGGAGAGAGACAAATTAAGAAGCGGACTCTTAACCACAGAGAACAAACGGCTGGTTGCTGGAGAAATGGGGAATGGGGGCGGGGGGGGGGGGGGTGGGGGATGGGGATGGCGCGGATGGGGATGGGGATGGCGCACGCACCTGCGATGAGCCCGGGTCATGTCGGAAGTGCCCAGTCCCTATACTGTACACCTGACTCTAATGTCACACTATGTTAACTAAATGGAATTAAAATTAAAACTTAAAAAAAAAAAAAAAAAAAAAAAAGATGCTCGGCAGCAGCCGCATCATTCCCCCGGGCCTTACCGGGCCTTTCCCACTGTGTCGCTGAGGTGCGGGGAGCGGCGGGACAAGCGCAGCTCGTCTCCCAGCGCCTCCGGTCTATCTGCGGCCACCGCGGGCGAGGGTCGGAATAGAGGCAGCGCTGCGGCGCCCCGGCCTTTCTCAAAACCCTCACCGGCTCGAGGGTGTGTGGTCCTCCGTGCCAGGCGGCCAGCAGGGGACTCAACCTCAGAACCTCATCCGGGGAGTCTGGTTCCAACAGCTGAGGCAACAGCTCTCCCCGGGGCAAGCCTGAGGCGGGGAGCAGGACGGGAACGCGCTCAGGAAGCGGCTGGAAGGAAGGGCGGCGAGGCTTCCTGCTCACCCTTCTAGACCCTACTGGGTGCCACTCTGCTTGGCCCGCGGACCCCCGTTAGCTTTTGCAGGCGGGAGGCCTCGACTGAGCGGCTGGAGCACCAAGGGACGCGCCGCTTCCGGTTTCCTGTTCCCGCCAAGCCGCGCCCCGCCCCCCTTATCCCGGAAGTAACCGTTCGCTCCAGGAACACCTGCTGAACCCAGCATGAGATCTCCCAACCCACACAGAATCCGCCTCATCACGGCTCCTGAGAGGCTCCGGCGCGAGCCGCCTGCGGGGGGACCCTCCTCGGGACTCAGTGACACCCAGGCTAGCCGCGCCGCACTCTTTCTCCGAGATCTGTTTCCAAGCTCCTCGAGGCCCTCTGCAAGCTTCTGACGTTTCATGACCACAACCTCTCCCCTTGACCCGCGGCTCTGCAGGTTGGAGCCCCTTTCTGTGGTACCTTTCTGCCTCCTCCACGGCCTCTGGGGCCACTCTTTGTACCTCGGTAACCGTTGTTCTTCCAATAGTCTGTTAAAATCAGGGATGACTTTTCTTCCGCCCACCCCAGCTTGATACCACTGACAAAACCCCTACATATTAAGGTGTTCAATGTAGTGGTTTTGTATCCCTATACATTGTGGACTGATCCCCACAATCAAGCTAATGAACATACCCATCACCTCACGTGGTTACTCCAAATCTACCCCCTTAGCAAATTTCAAGCCCACGATACAGTATTACTCACTCTCGTCACCGTGCTGCAAATTAGGTTCCCGCAACTCATTCCTCTTATATCTGAAAGTTTGTATCCTTTGACCAACCTTCCCTGGTTCCCCCAACACTCACGGATGGGTTTGCTGCCTGGACCTTGGTTTGGTGAGGAGTTTGAAGGCAGCCAAGCTCCTTACCAGTGGGAAATGGGATGCCAGTCACTGACGGCACACGGTGGCATCACACTCAAGCCACATATCACCTGGTTGATTATGATGAAACAGTGTCCGGAAGGACCATGTGGCTGCTGTCCTTAACTGCTGTGGCAGCAAAGGGGATTATGAGGACTGTGGCCTGGAAGGGATTCTTTTGGGGGTCACTGGTTTGCTCACCAAAAGGAAATGGCAAGACCGGGTCTTTTTTTTTTTTTTTAAGATTTTATTTCTTTGACACAGAGAAAGACAGATCACAAGTAGGCAGAGAGAGAGGGAGAAGCAGGCTCCCCGCTGAGCAGAGAGCCCGATGTGGGGCTCAATCCCAGGACCCCGAGATCACGACCCGAGCTGAAGGCAGAGGCTTAAACCACTGAGCCACCCAGGCGCCCTGGCAAGACCGGGTCTTTAAACTTTCACCCTAAGTCATGTTCAGAAGCCCAGGGACATTACATGACTGGCATGAAATAATCTTTTTTTTTTTAAGATTTTATTTATTTATTTGACAGACAGAGATCACAAGTAGACAGAGAGGCAGGCAGAGAGAGGGGGAGGGAAGCAGGCTCCCCGCTGAGCAGAGAGCCCGATGTGGGGTTTGATCCCAGGACCCTGGGATCACGACCTGAGTTGAAGGCAGAGGCTTAACCCACTGAGCCACCCAGGTGCCCCGGCATGAAATAATCTTATAGCTGTGGGGCTGATATAGCTAAAGATTGAACCCATCACTGAAATGTACGTGTTGTGGAATGACATTGGAAGTTGAGTTCACAGCCTCAGGAAATCTTTCATGTGGAAGAAATGGCCCTGATTATGAAGGAGTTGGGCCAAAGATGTGGAGACCTCTGGGTGGGCTCAAACAAAGTTGACCTGGGTTTCCTTGTCAGCAAAATCAGTCTGGAATCTGTGGAGAGGAGGCTTCCCATGTTTCAATGTCCTATAATAATCTCACCCAGAGCACTTGTCTTCCAATGGGATGGTAGTGCTCCACAAAGCCCACACCAACCACCCTTGTTAGCACTGGCCCCATGTGGCCCCATGACTACAGCCAGATCAGCATGCTGTGGGCAGTGACCCAGGAGGAAATAGCTTATTCACCCAAAGAATTGCAAGTGGTGCTCATTTATGCCAGCAGAGACCCAGGAAATACATGTGGGAAGGAACCTAAGGGCATTGGAGTAAGGAGGATGAGATACAATTGTTCATCTGGTGTTTATTGACCCGGGAGCACTTTCCAGAATGCCTATACTTAACATGTTATTTTGTGCCACTGAATGTGGTTCTGCCAGGTTTCTGGGTTGGTTGGCTAAGCATTGAACTCATTGGTAGACTATAATGAGACTGAGATGTGAGAACGTCCCTGACATTGAGTAGAGAAAGCAAGCCAAAGACTTAGATGGGGATGCTGGAGCAGATCTATCACACATGATGTGGACACCCACCACCCGCTGACATCGCCCAGAAGACATACCTTTCAAGAAGACATGGAGAAACATTGGCAAGGGAAGCACCAGCATCCTCGGATAGCTCTGCAGTTCCCAGTCTCCTCCCACGATGGTGGGAGACATGAGATGATGTTCTTGATTCCAGGGGGAATAACGGGTTTCCAGATATTTGGGAAAGTGGGAGAAGTAAGGTCAAAGCTAGAGGAACAGAAGAGTCTCACTCGTGGTTTTTGAAAGCAAAAGGGAACTATATTTTATGCAGCAGAAAAAGACAATTATCATATAATCTCATTGATATGAGGACATTGAGAGGCAGTGGGGGGTCGTGGGGGTAGGGAGGGAAAAACACAAGACAAGATGGGATCAGGAGGGAGACAAACCGTAAGAAATTCTTAATCTCATGAAACAAACTGAGGGCTGCTAGGGGATGGTGGGGTAGGGAGAGGGTGGCTGGATGATAGACATTGGGGAGGGTATGTGCTATGGTGAGTGCTGTGAAATGTGTAAGCCTGATGATTCACAGACCTGTACCCCCGGGGAAAATAATTCATTATATGCTAATTTTAAAAAGAGAACTATTTTTGTATATGTATATAGCAAAGTTCCAGTGGTCTTCCCTTCTATGAACATGTGGTATAGGAGGTTTCTGATTTTACTTTATACCATGTGAGGAAGTTGGGAGATTTCTATCTCCAGGATGAAGATAGGGATTGCATGGATGAAAAAAAGAGGAGACTTTATTATGGACTACTTCAAACATGCACTAAAGCAGAGAAATAGTTTAAGGGGTCCTCATCCCCCAGCTTAAGCCATTAGCAACTTACGCCATTAGCAACCATTATCTTGTTTTGTCTATACCTCCAACCAACCCATTGTATTTTCCCTAGCTTTATGGACAGATAATTGACAAATAAAAATGATATATACTGAAGGTGCACAATGTGATGATTTGATACACATATACATTTGTGAAATATTTACCACTGTTAACACAACCATCCTTCACATAGTTACCTTTTCTGCGTGTGTGCTGAGAACATTTCAGATCTCATCTCAAAACAACTTGCAAGTATACGTTACCGTATTTATTTATTTATTTTTAAGATTTTTTTTTTTTTAATTTGTTTGACAGAGATCACAAGTAGGCAGAGCAGCAGGCAGAGAGAGAGAGAGGGAGAAGCAGGCTCCCCACTGAGCAGAGAGCCCGATGTGGGGCTCGATCCCAGGACCCTGGGACCATGACCTGAGCCGAAGGCAGAGGCTTAACCGTCTGAGCCACCCAGGCGCCCCACATTACCGTATTTATAACCATTGTCAGCACTCAGCCGGTGTTTTAAAGAAAAACAGTTGTCATATAATTTAATCTCTAAATAATTGCCTTGGGTCTCTTTATGAAAGAACTTTTAAAAATATATAGAACCACAATAAAATTAATACACCTGGAAAAATGAACAATTATTCCTTTATATCATCAAGTAGAATGGATGGTTATTTTTAAAAGGTGAATGATGCCAGTATTCCTTTCTGAAAGCTGGAAACGTGCACCCCTTATTAGAAAATAGAGAGACAACCAATTTAGTAGCTTAGGACTAGGACTGGGCAACCTCACGCACTTTTAATTTGGTTTCCTCCACTGCAGAAGCATTTCACTTTTTCCCCCTTGGAGGGTGTCTAAAACTTATCCCTTTGTACCCCGGGTGGGACTCGAACCCACAATCCCTGGCTTAGGAGGCCAATGCCTTATCCATTAGGCCACCGGGGCCGACAATCAGTATCTTGCAATGGTCCTAGACCAGTCTCTCCGACACCTCCCCGTTGTTCCCACTGGTTACACACAGATTCCTTTGTCCCCCTCCGGCCCCTCAACACCTGCATTCGGCCCGCGCTCGAACCTGGCCGGCCGCTAAAGCATCCCCGGATCGCGGAGAGACCGCGCACGCGCAGACGGAGCCCAAAGAACTGGGACCACAGGTGTCGCTCAGCTCGTTGGACTAGGGTGTGAGCCTCGCTTAGGGTGAGAGAAGCCTGGGGATCAAATCCTGGGCGAGCACTTTCCTCTCCTTCTGGGAAACTCCGGGTCCGGTGATAACTATTAGCAAGAAGGAGTTGCCTGTGCAAAATGTGGGAGAGGAGAGAAGAGGGGTACCAGCCCTCCTCCCTACACTGCCCCGTAGACAGGAGGTGTTACCTGGGTCCAGCTCTCCGCGGTTTTCAACAGAGCCCAGTGGCCCGAGGTCTTTGCCCTGAGCGCCCTCCGCAATGGCTCTCCTCGGACTAGCTGCGTCGGTGGAGTAGGAGATTCTCACGGTCAGAGAACCCAGCGTTAGCTTTCCCACCAGAGAACGGGTGTTCTTTCCCATCTCCAAAATGTTCACCTTAATGAATTTCAAACCGCTGAAGCATCACAAAAACGATAAAGTAACACCCCCACAGGACCCCAGGTCACCTGCGCCTACCTTCCGGAATGAGGTCTCCGGCTGCCACTGCCCTGGCGGTCACCTGGTGGGAGGAGGTTACATCACCTAGGTTACCTGGCTTAGCCAGAATCCCTTGGAGAGAAGTCGGGTCCGCAGGTAAAGACATTTTTTCCCAGGTACAATGATGACCCAATCCTGGGCATATTCTTTAGGCTTAAACTTTTACATATATATGCACACAAGCCATTTAGGTACACTATCATTGTAAGAAATCGGAATAATCTGTTAGATTTTTTAAAACATTTTTTATTGTGGTAAAAATATGTATATTTAACGTTAAATTGGCCAATTAAACCGTTTTTAAGTGTACAATTCAGTGGCATCAGTTATATGCACAATATCATCCAACCGTCACGACTATTTCCAAAACTTTTTATCACAAGAACCTATTGTATGTTGAAATGCACCTGTCCTCTCACCTTGGGACCACTCCCTCCCCCCACCTCATCCTGGCAACAATCCAACCCCCCGTCTGTCACAGCTCTGGTCGGCTGAACTATATTGACCTCGTTTGAGGCTCCCGGACTCGATGCGGGTGACAGCAGACACCGCTGGTGCCTTCAGGGCCCCACAGCACCCTCGGGTCGTGGGGGGGCAGACCAGAGCCTAAGCTCCCGAGCTCCACGCGTGCTGGAACTCTGGAGCTCGGCGGTTTTCCCGGTGCGGCAGGGCGGGGCGCCGCGAGGGGGGGCACATTCCAGACCTCTTTGGGTTCCGCGGAGAGTGCAGTCCGGACAAAGGGAAAATACGAAGTCGAGGGAGGAAAAACAAGCGCTGCAGCGACCACGAAGGGACTCGAACCCTCAATCTTCTGATCCGGAATCAGACGCCTTATCCATTAGGCCACGCGGCCCCACCGGTAACGCTTCCCCAGCTTCTCTCATAAAGCTGGTCCAGGCGCCTGTGTAGTGCGACGAAATGCGCATGCTCCTACTGGCGAGGGGCTCCGCCCCTCGGGCCTGTGTGGGTGGGGCTGCGAGTTGGGGCCCCGGCGCGCAAACGAGTCCCGGCTGCTCGGCGAGGACCGCCCTAACGAACTGTACCGGGAGTTCGAGCCCCGGTGAGGCCGCGCAGGCTCCGGCCCTAACCGGCGCGCGTTGGGAGCTCTTCCCCTACGTGGCTCCAGAGCGCGTTCGGTCAGAGACTGCCCACTGCTCCCTCCGCAGCCCCGGAAGCCCCCGCAGCCCGCGCGCTTCCCGCATCACAGCACCCGTCAGCCGGCTGTGCTCTGTCCAGTCCTGTGGTCCCAGCCCGGGCTCCGGCGGGCGGGAAAGCCGAGACCGCATCTCCTGCATTCCCACGGCCCCAGCGTGGGGCGCCTGTGGGGTGCGCAAGCTGAAACAGCGACGTGGGCCCCGGCTGACCTCTCTCGGAACATCCAGCCCAGCCTAGCCCGGGCTGGGTTCCTCGGTCCCTGCGCCTGCGGGAAGGCCCAGCCCCCCGCTCCCAGGAGCACAGGTGCACCCTTACGGGGTGCCAGTCACGTGGCATGCGTTCTTTCACTGGGTCACCTCCCCGAGGGCAGGCGCTGTTCACGTGCACCCCGATCACCCACAGACCTTTACTGCAGTCCCCCTACCTCCGCGCCCCACGCACCACGCCCGCGCTGCGGCGCCCATTTACACAAGAGGAACCAGGACAGGGGATGGAGTCGGCGGCGGCGCTGGGCGGTGGCCCCCGGTGGTCAGAACCCCCGGAGCGGCAGCGGGCGCAGTCCCGCCTGCAGGCAGAGCCGGCGCCTTAGCGAGCTGCGGATCTCCAGGCAGGCCTTGCGGCGCCTCTGGCCGTCGGGACCCAGCACCTCCAGTTCACACACCCGGCGGTTGACCTGCGAGGACCCCACTCAGCCTGCGCCCAGGACTGCCGGGTCCCTGGGCACCCCGCCTGGAGCCCCGTGGACGAGAAGGCCTAAAATTTCAAGCGCTGCCTTGCCATCGTGGGCCCTCAGGGGGCTTCAGAGGCCTAACCGTGAGCCCTCTGCTCCTGGCAGATGTGCCCCACACACACAGCAAGAAGGGCTCCCCACCCAGCTGGCTCCCTGACCCTCCACTTGCTCTCAGTCTGAGGGGCTTCAGTTCCCTGCAAGCCTGTGAAATTATTACCCCACCCACTCTTACTATAAAGCCTGCAGCCCACAGCCCCTGCTGGTTCACCCTGTTCCTGACCACAACCCCCAGGGGCCCTGCCGGGTGGGCAACCACCTTCTCTACCCGGCAGTGAGCAGAACCCTCTAAGACCTGCTGTGGCTCTCACCGGGGGCCCTAGCCTGGCTCACCCACAGGGTGAATGGGAGGTAATCAGAACACCAGGGCTGGGGAGAAGGATGAATCCAGCCCCTTTCCTCAGGTCTCTGCCCCTAACCCCAACACACCTCAGTCAGCAGCTCCAGGAGCTCTCCGCCAGGGTCAGCTCTGAGGACCTCCACCAGAGTCTGGATAAAGTCCGAGCCCTTCTCATCATCCCGATATGCTACACAGCCTAGGCCAGAGGACCAGGGTCAGAGCATCAGGCTTGGGCCCCACCTGCTGCTCTTTGTTGGCAGAAACGGCAGGGTGGTAGGGCGTGCAGACAGACAGGACCCCGGGGGGTCAGGCAAGGGAATGGTCCAAAGAGTGGGAACTTCTGGCTTCTGGAACAACTTGGTGCTTGATATTCATGGAGTGAATATACAATTTGACCCTGCCCAGCCGTGGCCCCCCTAAAGCCACCCCAGGCATCTAGCCAGGATGCAGGGCCCCATGTAGCTGGCTTTCCCCAGGCAGCAGGCTTACCCTCAGCAGCTGCGTAGACCATCAAGATGTCCGCTTGGTCAGAGCTCCCTGGAGTGGGGCCCCCAGAGGACCTGCCTGGAAGGAGCAACGCACTGACCCAGCCTCCTGGGACTCTCCCAGCCCCAGAGGTCCCCCCAGCTCTGCCTCACGGGCACACGGGGATGTCAGTAGAATTAGCCCAGGGTGGAAAAGGCAGATCTGAACTCAAATCTCAACACCATGACAAGAACGCAAGTCTCTCAGCTCTGCCACCTACCAGCTGTGGGACCTTAGGAAAGCTGTCTCACCTTCCTGCCTCCAGTGTTGTTTTGAGGCTCAAGGAGGGGCAGAAGCCCTCGATTTTCAGCGGCCCTTGCGGTTTCGGAAGGTTTTCCTTCCCATCCTCTTGGCAAGACCCCGATCAGAGCCCTGGAGAGGCACACCGGACAGCCCTCCCACCAGTCCTGGCCAAGCCCGGGCTCCAGCAGAAAGCCACGCCCACCTTGGGCATCAGCATAGATCTGGAGGACGTCGGCATGTGAGGGGGTGGTTGGTGATGCCTGCAGCCAGCGCCGGAACCAGGGGAGAGCTGTGGGCCCCAAACCAGCGTCCCTCTGCCCTGGAAGGGAGAGGGGATATGCAGATTCTTTGGCTCAGCAGATACCTGGGGGTGCCCCCAGGGGCCCACAGCCCATCCCCCAGAAATCCAGGGCAGGCCTGCCAGGCTGCAAGAACCCAAAGGATGGAAATGCATGTGCTGAGGGTAAAGTGCTCAAATTCATGGACTTCTAGGAGAGGCTAGGAGATGGGGCAGTGCACGTGAAGCTCCCATGCTGAGGCCTCCTGAAGAAGGTGGACAGCAAGTCCTGGGAGGCGAGGACCTGGCCTGGCCTTCAGCGGGGAGGGGATGGGCAGGCCCCACTTACGCCCGCGGCAAGCCTGAAGCAGGAAGATCTTGGGGCAGCCCCACAGGGCCCTGCAGCGGCTCAGCTCCTGCACCAGTGCCTCTGGCTGGACCTCCTGCCCGTCAGCTCCCAGCAGCTGGCCCTGTGGCCCCCCGTGGGCCATGAGGGCCACAAGGGCACAGCTCACCGGGACCCTGTGGGCATCTAGGCCCTCTCGGAACTGGGCCATCTCCTCCTGGAAAGCCTGGAGTGGGGATAAGATGGAGGCCTGGGCCCAGGCTTTGTCCTCCCCAGTGCCTGGTAGCCCTCCAGAGAGGTTTGTCCAGTCCCTGCCCACCCTACTTCCCACCTCCTGCCAGCCTCAGGCCCACAGAGAAAGTCCTTTTTCTAACTCCCCCGCCCGCCCACTGCAAACCTGGCGTGGCCTAATTGGAAGAATCATGTGATCTAGCCTCTTGCAGCTGGGTCTTTGGCCAGGGCAGGGAAAATGCTCCACAAAGAAAAGAGGCGTGAGGGGAGAGCAATGAGCTGACAGGTGTCTGGGAAGGAAGCTGAGACCCTCGAAGGAAAAGCTGGAGGGTCCCGCTGGGGCCTGGAGCAGAGGAGTGGAGAAGCAGCGGGGGACGCCGCCAGAGCCCGGGAGACAAGCGCCCCACACGTGCAGCAGGAAGGATGGAAGCCAGAGCCGGTGAGAAGCCCTACAGAGAGTCGCTCGGGTCCTGGGGTGGCGGGGGGAGCTTCCTTCAGAGCCCCACCAGAGCTCTGGCCTTCACCTCACCTGGGCCGTAGGGTCTGTCCTTAGGGTGGTCTTGAAGTTCAGGGCCTGACACAGGCCCCCCAGAGCCTCCACATCATGCTGGGCCCCAGGCCGGCCATGGATCACGGACAGCAGGAGGGCAGCTCTGGTCCCGGACAGGTCATACTGAGCGCTGGGGCTGGGTTCTGGCTACAGACAAGTGAAGGAGCATTCAGAGTGGTCTGAGAACCTCCCAGCTCCTCACATCCCCCCATCTCAGGTCTCCCCGAGCTTCTGTCCCGCTCACATCTGCTGTCACATCATTCACCCCACCCCGTGCCCCTCACCTGGGGCTCCCAGGGTTCCACATCCCCCAGGCACAGTGCACCCCTCAAGGAGCTCCGGAGGACTGGGCAGTAGGAGGCCTCTGACTCTTTGGCTGTCCTGTAGAAGACCTGAGGGGACCAGAGAACCCCTAGGGGGCTGCTCCATGGGGGCACAGTTTGGGGAGGGAAAAGGGCACTGGCTTCAGGGAACAACCTGCCTAGCTTATGGCTACCGCAGTCTCTTTGGGGTCCCCTGCCAGAACAGAGGAAGGACACAGACAAAAGAATGGGAGAGCATGAAGGGGATGTCCTAGTTCATGTTCAATGTCATGGGTTTCCCTGGACATGGATGTCCTTAAGTGGATCCTGGCCATGCCATTAACCACACCACACCACACCCCAGGGATCAGTGTGCACAGAGCTGGGCGCTTCCTAGAGCAGGCTGGGGCCTGTTTGGGAAGGTTCACAGGGTAGCTACTGCCTGGGGAGGACACCAGGCTGGGGAAAGCTGCGGAATGGAGCCTGGGCCCACCCTTCACCTCCAGGGTCACCAGTGGCCACCCAAGTGCCCAGTGAGACTGTTGGGGCTCCAGCCCAGACCAGAACTGGATCATTCACCACTCTGACTTCCAAGGACCTGCAGTCTGACAGACAGTCACCCTCTGTCTGTGTGAGTATGAATAGGGCTGGGTAGAAGCAGAGGCGCAGACTGGAGGAAACCAAGGAAGGGCATCAGTGACAGCCTGGTAGGGAACGTGTGAGGCTGGCTGGGACAACAGGAGGGCAAGCCAGGGGGAGTGGTGTGGGCAAAGGTGCGAGCTGAGAAGCAGCTGGGAGTGTCGGGAATCCTGAGTAGGCTGTGAGCAGGGGCATGGGTGGGGCAGGAGGCAAGGGCTCCAGAATGATACCACATGCATAGACAATAAAGATTCAACTGTAAAACAAATGGAGGGGGGCGCGTGTGAATGACTCGAACCGCCAAGCAGGGTCAGGAGAGCACAGCAGAGCCTGGGGAAGTGATTGGCACGGACCCCCTCCCAGGGATTCCCCATCTGGAGCCCTTACCTCCGTCAGCAGCTGCAGCAGAGACCAGTGAGGAAATCGGCCACAGAGCTGGCTCAGGCCAGCGAGGAAGGCTCCGGGCTCAGGGGCAGCTGGGTGTTGAAATGGTACATGGGCCTGGAGGGTAGAGCTCGCCCCTCCTGCCCACCCCCACCCCTACTTTGTGCCGTCCCAAAACCGGTGTCCCTGCCCAGCCCACTCACCCCCAGGAGTCGTCGAGAGCAGCAGGAAAACTTTGGGGCAGCCCCACAGGGCCCTGCAGCGGCTCAGCTCCCAGACCAACTGCTGGGGCTGCCTCAGCTGCCCACGGGGGGCCACCAAGGCCACGAGGGCACAGCCCACAGGGCCCCCAAGGGCATCCAGCTGCTCCCGGAACCCAGCCAGCTCCTCGAGGAAGCCCTAGGACAAGAGCAAAAGCCTGAGTCCAGGGAGGCCCCACGGTGGGCCTAGGGGTGGGTGCTGGGATGAGGGTGAGGTCAGAGGCGGGTGAGGACTCACCTGGACAGAGGCCTCCCTCTTCTGGCAGCTCTCAAAGCCCAGGGTCCGGAACACACCCTCCAGGACAGCAACAGTGGAGGCTAACACCCCAGGGCTGCTGAGTGTCAGAGCCACCCTGGGACCCTGCAGGCCGTACTTCCCCTGGGGAAGCAAGGGCAGAGTTGGGCTGAGGCAGGGCTCAGCTGAAAGCCAGGAATGGGCTGGGCCAGGCAGTGCCTCCCACTACCTTTCTTTCCAGACTCTGTCTAGCATCTGCCATCTGCGAGGCCACCTGCAGGGTCCCAGCCACCAGGAAGGCCATGGGGGCTGGATGGGGGCTTCCTCTGAGCACCAAGTGTACCCCCTGCCCCTGGTGCTGACGCCCCAGATCCCAAAACTTGTCCTTTCCCTGAGCCCTTGTCCTATCAGCTCTGTTTATGAGCTGAGCTGGACTCTGCTCCTTCCCTGGAACTCTAGGCCATAGGCCCTACTGCCTCAGTCCCCGTACTGTTCTCTGGCTCCAGCGGGCTACTTCTTGGCTGGCACTGGCACACCCCCACCTGAGCCAGGAGCCTATGCCCAATCCTATTCTTAGCTCTTGGCCCACCTCCTATCTGATCCTGTTACACAGGAGTGTCTCCCTTCCGAGCCAGCCACCAGCACCAAGAAGTCCACGCATGGCTCTCACCGCCCCCCCCACTCCTGCACACCACCCACGCCACCCGCACATGTGCACATGGCAGCCTTGAGCTCAAGGGTACGGGGAGAGGTAGCACGTGCTGTGTCACAGGCAGAAACCCCCACTGGAGTCATCTGTCCACAGAGGGGCCCCAGGTGCTTCATCTGGGGAGTCCAGTCCATCACAGCGAGCTCAAGATGAAGCAAGTGTTAAATGGGGGACTGGTTGAGGAAGGGCCCTGGGGCGGGAGAGGCTGGCACACAGACTAGGGGACAGAATGTTCTGTCGCTGTCTACTCCTACCACCCTTCAGGCGGCCTGCTGAGGCTACTACCAGGCCAACTGGGAAGGGCTCTGTGGGGGCAGGAGGCCCCCTGACCAGGCATCCACCAGTTCTGCGCACGCTCCAGGCGGGGGGAACTCAGCAGGGGAGGGGTCAAATGTCAAGGGCTGGGTGGGGAATGGGGCCCATTCTGACAGCTGTCCTCTCCCGCTAAGGGATCTGAGCACCGGGACCAGCTTGGAGTTCTGGATCCCCTTGAACAGCCAGAGCACACCATGCCGCCCGCCCCAGTCACCTCGCACCCAAGCCTATTTCTTCAGATTGCCATTGAGGAGAAAGGGAGCGGCCCGGTGAAGACCTGCTCAGCTCTCCTGTTGTCCTGCCAGGGTGGCGAGGGGTGTCACCAGCTGTCCCATCCTGAGACTCCCGCCAGTACTTTGGGGCCCAGACAACCTGGAAGCCAAGAATGGGTCTCCACCAGGCGACCACCCCACACCAGGGCCACTGACACCCCCAAACCGGGAGCCGGAGAGGTGTGAATTCCGGGACCCCTGCCCAGCAACCACACAAAGAACAGATCAGCCTAGAGAAAGATTCCGTTATTTATTCAACGTCCTCTACTGCCTGCCCTTTGGAGACCAGCAGAGCCAAGCTCCTTCAGAGAGCCCGTGGTGGGTCCCTGCAGTCGCCTATCTGCAGACACTGTGGCCAGCAGCACGGAATGCAGTGCTTAGGGAGTCAGCGACTGAGCGCTAACAGAGTGCTAGTGTTAAGTATCACGAACCCCACACCTCTGGAGAGGGGGGCCGCCAGGGGCAGCCAGCCTCCAGCAGCCCTGTCCTTGGTCTTCAGTGTGGGCCTCCCATCCCTGGAGCCGCCACCACCCTCACCAGACTGGCTGGGGAGTGCGCTCAGGAACTTGCTTGGGGGCAAGTAGGCTAAGAGCAGAGGCAGTTGGTTTCCGTTCAGGGCCCAACGGTCAAGGCCTAGAAATGGGAGGGGATGTGGCTGGAAAGCCCCCTGTGGCCATACCCAGGACCCAGATCCTCCCCAGGATGGGCTGTCCCTCCCAGAGCCCAGCAGCATCCCGCAGGTCATGGCCTGTCCTCCACACCCACTTCAAGGCACAGCTTGGAAGGGCAGAGGGCCAGGCCCACAGACTCAGCCCACGGGGCAGGGAACAAAGAGCCACAGGGGCAAGCAAGGCTGGTGGGGGGGGCGGTTAGGGCAGTGCAGAGGACCCCAGGCCCTGCCCCAGTCCTCACACTTCCCTGATGGCGCAGCCTGTCTCCCACGCAGAGGCCACAGGCCAGGAATGTGCTGCAGCCCCAGGAAAGAAGAAGGAAAATGGCCATGAGGTGCGGGGGCTTCCCACTCCCTGGGAGCGGGGGCCAGGCCCCAGGGCAGGGCGGGCAGCCCGGATGGAGGCCACAGAGGGAGGGTGAAGCCCAGGAGGCCTGCGGCGCCGCTTCACCCTCGGGAGACCCCGCCACCCCCACCCCGGGCCTCGCCAGCCCTTAGCCCACAGGCTGGGCCATCTTGGCGTGCAGGCTCTGGTGGGCGATGAGGTGGGCTCGCTGCTTGAAACTCTTGTCGCACTCGCCGCAGCCGAAGGGCCGCTCGCCAGTGTGCACGCGCCGGTGGTCCAGCAGGTAGGAGCGCAGCGAGAAGCTCTTGCCGCACTCGCTGCAGCCGAAGGGCTTCTCGCCCGTGTGGATGCGCTGATGGTCGGCCAGGTAGGCGCTGCGGCTGAAGCTCTTGCCGCACTGGGAGCAGGAGAAGGGCTTCTGGCCCGTGTGCACGCCCTGGTGGCGTAGCAGGTCCGACGAGCTGCGGAAGCTCTTCTCGCATGCCTGGCACTTGTGCGGCTTCTCGCCGGTATGCGTGCGCTGGTGGCGCGCCAGGTCCGAGCCCCAGCGGAAGCGCTTGCCGCACTGACCGCAGCTGTGCGGCTTCTCCGCCGCCAGGTCCCGCAGCTGCCGCCGGCGCGCGGGCGGCCGCCCCCTCCGTGCCCCCACCGCGCGGCCCAGGGGCGCCCCCGGCCGGGCCTCGCCCTCCCAAGCCTCGGCTTCCTCAGGGCTCCAGGACGCAGTCACGTCACTGTGGCCGGTGCCACGGCCACCGTCTCCGGCCTGGCCCCTCGGTGCTGTCACCGACTCCTCCAGCCCGGGTTGCTCCCTGTGGCTCCGGAGCCCCAAACCTGCAAGCCGAGAGGGGGCAGCATCTTCAGTTCCACTGGGTTCTGGCACCAGAGCTGGGGTGAGGCAGAAACAGGACTCAGGTCCAGAAAGCCCTGGGCTGCACAGACCCCAGTCTCAGTTTCCCCGCCATAAAATAGGGACACAACAAAATGGCCACGGAGAAACACTTCTGAGGCAGAGGCAAGGGGATCCAGCCGGGCCGATCCTGCCTGCCTAGATGCCTACTAATCACACGCCCAGCCTTCCACAGCCATATCCACACTGGCACCCCACGTCCCACGCTCTGAACCTTGGCTATTCAAGCGCTGAAACAATAAATTCAGGCAATTTGTAAATTACCCAAACCCTCAGTATTTCTTACCAGAAACTAAGAAGCCACATGGGTTCGGCCTAGGTGGCTACTCACATTCCACAAGCTCTTATCCCCTAAACTCAACAACAGATTTGCACAGAGAATGATCCTAGCCCGCCCGCTGGGTTATGCGGATTCCATGAGATAACCCCAAACAGGGCTCAGAAAGGCTCTAGCGGGGACAGGAGCTCCAGGAGGACGGCCTCCGAAGAGCAGGGCCCAGGCCTGGGCACACAGATGCTCGGTGCTCCTACTGTCAGCCCCTCTTCGTGGGCTTTCATAAGGACAGTCCCAGCTCAGTCCCTTCAGTGTCCGTTGACATGAGATCCCTTGTGTGCGACCCACGACCACACTTCTGTGCAGCAGGTGGTGGGAATTGCAGGAAAATGCCCACACGAGAGCTCAGCACAGTGCTGACGCGGGGCGAGCACCCACCACATGGAAACACACACTCACAGGCCGAGAAAAAGGAACACTGACATGAAGGGAAAATCACCCAGGGCTCTTGAAAAGACCCAGCGAAAGCCACTTTCCAGCTAGCTAAGGAGGAGGTGGGAAGACTGAGGATTCCAACAGGAACATAACGCGGGTGTATGGCCTGCCCACCCCCACCCTCTGTCACCGGGACCCCCCACGACGGCTGCTGCTTCCAGTTCAGAGGAGCCAAGGACCCCAAGGGTACAGTCTGCACCACTGCTTACCCAGGGCAACATTCCGGGAGTTCTCTCGCTTTATGTCCCAAAAGAGTTCCCTCTGAGCAGGGTCCAGAGAGCCCCATTCTTCCCGGGAGAAATAGAAGGGAATGTCTCCAAATGTCACAGGTCCCTAGAATGAGGTCAGAAACAGAAACAAAAACAAACCACCTGGCTCAGAACTGTCACTCTGGAGCAGCCCTGGGGATGGGGGACAGGATGGGTCCAAGCAGAGCCAGGAGAGCCGGGAGAGGCCTTGATGAAAAGACAAGGTCCATTTTAGGGACTCAAGATGGCAACGAGGGCCTCACAGGGGACAAACGGACTGGTAACTCACGTGGGCCTCAGAGGTAAAGCAGGTGTCGGCTGTCTCTCTGGTTCTCCCTTCTTTAAGAGCGGGAAGCTGGGCTGAAGAAGAACAGAGGCTCACAGACGCCAGCCCGGGCCAGGAGTGAGATCTCACACGTGTACATGCACATGCATCCCTAGGCTTTCTGGAACAGAAATACCCTTCCTGCTACCCTCAGCGCAAGGCTCGGGAAAGAGCCAGGCCCCTGCCCAGCAATCTGGGGCCTACAAGCTTACTTACCACCATAGCTGCGCTGCTCCCAAGGTGCAGGTGGCCAGCTTCGCGCCCCCACCTTCATGCGAAGCCCCCTGGCCTGGGGTCCCTGGACCGTAGCCTCGGGTTCCACTTCCTCTGAGGGCACTTCCTGTGCGGGGACCACAACATGCTCATCAACACCGAGACTGGACGGGGGAGACAGAGCTTAATCCCTGGGAAGGAGACACAGGACATGTCCCTCAGGACGTGGGGAAGGAGATCCACATGGGGTCCCAGAAAAATCCATGGGAGAAGGTGACACCAGGCAGTGCTGTGTGCCCAATCAAGCACGAGGCAAGAAGAGCTCCCCAAGGCCAAATCACAGAGACCCTGAGTACGGGGGTGTGGGGGCAGACCTCTACAGCCAGGGCGGAACACCACACCCCAGCCACTCATTAGCACCTTCCCCAAGGTCAAGAATCCAACACCCCTCAGAGAGCAGGGTTCACACGGACAGCTGCCTTCTCGTACCCACTCTGCTGCTCTCATTACACATGACTATTTCCCCAGGGCCTGGACTACAGCAGAACACTGTATTTGTAGAACCAGCGTGGAGCTCAAACCGCCCTCCTGGAGCATACCCACTTTGGTCCTATTGGGACCACCCTCCAAAGCCACCAAAAAGAAACCAGATTCATTCGGACAGTGTCTTTCAGAAAGGCAACACCTGTATGACACGCTCCTGTTGCTGCTTCCTCTGGCTCTGTATCACCACCACCCCTGGAGGACTTGTTTCTACGGAGACGGCCACCGCTCTGTAGCCAGGTGCCAGCCAGGTGCTGGCTTACCTGCGGCCATGCTTTCACTGGCTGCTTCTGCAGGACCTCCACCAAGGCAACGGCCTCCTCTCCACTCCCTGGACACCGCTCTCGGACCCAGCCCTGGACGCCTCCGGGCAGCACGCTCAGGAACTGCTCCAGCACCAGCAGCTCCAGGATCTGCTCCTTGGTGCGCAGCTCTGGCCGCAGCCAGCGGCAGCAGAGCTCCCAGAGCTGGCTGAAGGCCTCATGGGGCCCGCCCACATCCCTGTAGCAAAAGTGCCGAAAGCGCTGGCGACAGGCCTCGGAGTCCCTGCTATCCTCTTGCCGGGCAGAGTCCTGCTCCCAGGAGGAATCTTCCACCTTGACGATCAGCAGCCCCTCTCCCTCCCCAGGGGCCTCATCCTGAGGCTCTGGGGGTGCTGCCATTCCCCTGGTCTAAAGCTCAGGACTGGCCGGCCTCAACCTGGGCCTGGGAGCCTGCCCTTCAGTCTCCCAGAGGGATCCCCTGTGGCAGCTGGGTGGGCATCTGGACAGGTACTCCTGGGAAAAGAGCAAAAGGCGGGGGTCAGGGGGGAATACAAGAGCAAACACCAGCCAGCCTGCTCCTGTCCTCTCCCGGCTCTGAAGTCTTCTTTAGGCCTTGCTCATGTGATTCTCTGTGCTACCAACACACGTCTACAGCCCCTTATCCTCGGCTTTGAGATCCAAAACTCCCAGGTGTTCACTACCTGGCCTACTGATGTGACCACATTCATAATCTCCACTTATCTCCCTCAAGGTAAATGTTTGTATATCTTACAGCAAAAATATTTATGTATCTCTTCAGCTTGTAAATATTCGCCAAGTTGAACTTACCATGTATTTCTGTATGTGTATTACACTTCAGTAAAAAATGGAATTAACACATTGGATGACTGAGTGTTGCTGTAGGCTCCTCTGGTGAGGTTGCTTGATATACCATGTATGCTAGATTACCTTCCTCGAATCTGAAAACTTCTGAATTCCAAGACATCTTGGCCCTGAGGTGTCGGCAAAGAGCTCACAGACACCAGGCTAAGCCATTTATCCACAGGTACATACGAATGAATGACACATACTTATACCTTCCATAGATACTCCCAGATAGCCCTGAAAAGTATATATTTTGAAATTTTCCTCAACTGCTCTTTTGTTTCAACAAAAAAGTGACACAGAGCGTTATAATAAAAAGTGGGGGATTTAAACAACACAGAAACATAAAATAGAAGCTCCCTTCCAAAGGCAGTTGCACACCCCCCCCCCCCCATTAACAGTATGACACGTGACCTCCTGGACTTTTCCTTGTCCATTTACTGGAAATGTATCCATAGGAACGGGGAAAACCAAGTGGTTCTGTGTGCTTACAGACATGAGGTCTTACTGCACTTACTATTTTGTATCTTGCTTTTCCACCTAACAATGTTTCTTCATTAGCCGCTCTGGGAGATTCCAAGGTGTGAATGCGCTCCAGGTCCTTACCCAAGCGAGGCACCCAGCTGGTTTCCAGTCCTCCACTACACACTAAGCACTTTATTTACTTTATTCTCCTACTCCTCACAACACCCCTGAAAAGTACGCGCTCCATTCTCATCCTCCAGTGACCGAGGAGAAGGCTCCTTTCAGAGAGGGCCCGGGACTCACCAGGGTCGCTCGGCAGGACGCGGCGGGCGGGAACGCGGACCGGCCGGAGCCCGGCGCTCCGACCCCAGCAACCTCGCCAGCGCGCAGCTGAGAGGCGACGGGCGGGCAAGGCGAGAGCAGGCAACCCCACCCCCGGCGCTTCCTAGCAGCGCGCGCCCCCTTCGGCCTCTGTCTCGGGGCTCCGGCCCCTGCCGCCCGGAGCCCTGCGCTCGACCTCGGAGCCCCGCAGCCCGCGTCGCCGGTCCCGCCCCCGAGATACACACCGCCCACAACTGCCCAGGGGTTCCTAGTTCCGTCGCCAGGTTCTTGCGACGGAAGTTCGCGCGGGGCTCGCCGGGAAACGACACAGCGCATGCGCCGTAAGAAGCACTCGAACTACACGCCCCAGAAAGCCCTTCGCCCATTGAGTCCGCCTTCTTCCTGACGGATAGCCAATGAACGGGGAGAATTCCCAGAGTTGGCCGATCAGGAGGTAGCAGCGCCCACCTATGTCCCCGAGCTGAGGTCAGCTTCTAAACTCGTATTTTCCTATTTCTCTACCCTCCCCCGGTCGGTGAAAGGCGAAAAGGGAAAGCCATGGCTGGTCTGGTGGGCCGAGAAGGCATCTGGCCCAGCCACGAGTTGAATGAGCGTGACTCGGCTCCGGGGTACTCCTCTCCAGCCTCTTGGGTCCCGTCCTCGCCGAAGTCGTTAGCCGCGCCTAGCGGGGCGTGGAGCTTCTTGGGAAATGCAGTCCCGCGAGGGACGCGGAGCCTCCTGCGGCGATCTTCGCACCCGAGCCTCGGCGGGGGTGTTGTGGCAGTACGCCACACGCGGTCACCCTGATCCCGGGGAGCCCCCCGGTCTCCCACCAGCAGCTTCGTCTGCGGGGCGGTGGGGGAGCTCTGGGTTCTCCTTCTCATGCATTTGTACCTGCTCCCACACTCTTACTTCTCTACCTGGAGATCTAAGGCTGTATTTCTATATAAGGCTATCTTATTTATACCTATCTATATATAGATATATATGAGGCTATATATATCTGTATTTCAGGAAATACATATTTCCTGAAACATAAAGCAGTGTCTTTTGATTTGATTATGCAAGTATTGCATGCCTAGTGTAGAAAAAATTAAGTACGGAAAATTATAAAGCTATCTGTATCCACAAACTAGCACCCTCGATGTGCTCAAATGTCGCTCCCTCCAACTGGCTTTCCCTAAGCCTATGTGAACAGCCTCCCGCCATGCTTCTGCCCTACCTTATTTTTCTCTTTTATCACTCACTCCCTGACATACTTGTGTAATATCTGTCCCCCAATACTGGGCTGTAAACTCCGCGAGGTCAGCGTTTTCACTGCCCTACTCCTAGCATCTGGATTTGTGCCTGGCACAGTATTTGCTGACTAACTGAAGGCAAAAATAACTGGAGGTAAAAATATATTCCTATTAAGGCCATTCAAAAGTGAGCATTTTTAATATTTTAGTCTGTTTTTACACTTCTACCTCTATGAATATTTCTAGTGTAATTTTGGAATAATTCTATGGTAAGTAATGTTTTGTTGACACAAAAGTCTATCAAGGATATCTCTATGGCTCCTGGGTCTCCCTTCAGTCAGATCATGATCCCAGAGTCCTGGAATTGAGCCCGTTGTTGGGCTATCTGCACAGCCGGGAGTCTGCTTCTTCTTCTGCCTCTGCCTGCCACTCCCCCTGCTTGTGCTCTCTTTGCCAAAATGTTTTTTATTTACTGCAAGGGGAGCAGTAGAGGAAGAGGGAGAAGCAGGGTCCCCACTGAGCAGGGAGCCCAATGCAGGGCTCAATTCCAGGACCCCGGGCTCATGACCTGAACTGAAGGCAGACGCTAACCATCTGAGCCACCCAGGAGCCACAATAAATAAAATCTTTAAAAAAATAAAAATGGTATCTTTCTGTATCAGCATGTACAAATAAAATGCAACTGTTTTGCAGGCTGCATAGTATTCCATAGTGTCGACGTTCCAAATTTTATTTTATTATTATTATTATTTTTTGAAGACTAGGGACGCCTGGGTGGCTCAGTTGGTTGAGCCGCTGCCTTTGGCTCAGGTCATGATCCCAGCGTCCTGGTATCGAGTCCCGCATCGGGCTCCTTGCTCTGTGGGGAGCCTGCTTCTTCCTCTGCCTCTGCCTGCCTGTGCTCACTCTCTCTCTCTCTCTCTGACAAATAAATAAATAAAAAAAAATTTTTTTAAAGAAGACTTATTTACTTGTCAGAGAGAGAGTGCACAAGCAGGCAGAGTGGCAGGAAGAGGCAGAGAGATCCGCGCTCCCGGTTGAGCAAGGAGCCCAATTTAGGACTCAAGCCCAAGAGCCTAGGATCATGACCTGAGCCAAAGGTAGCTGCTTAACTGAGTCACCCAGGCGTCCCCCAAATTTTATTTAAAGTTCCTTACTCTGGGTCATTTAGACGATTTCCAGTTTCCTGTATTTGCAAGTCATTTATACAAACACCCACCTTCCAGCATCTGCTTTAACAATTTGCTGGAGGGCGTGAGTCAAGACGGTTCCGGGACCACTGCTGAAGTGGATGCTCCTACGCTCCCTCTGCTGGTCCCCTGGAAAACTGCACTGAAAAAAAGGAACTTGAAAGTCCCTTTTTAACGAGGTCTGGACTTAGAGCGTTCTTCTGTCGCCCTCTATTGGCAAAGGCTAACATCAAGTTGGCTGGCAAATGAGAAAGGCTCTAGTACCACAAAGCGGAAAAAATGTGTGTATTGTGGGCTGAGAAATAATAAATTAATAACTGGCACACTTACCATATATTTTATTGGCCAGTGCCAGTAAATGACAAGTTATTTGCATTCAATTACATGGAAACTGACCACCCAACAGTACTTCTTTTCTTTAGTTTGTTTTTTTTTTTTCCCCTGAAAGTATTTATTTTTCTAGCTAGGAAATATAATCTATAAATAATGAAAAAGTCTAATTTTTCTTTCTGGAAAATTTATATTCATTTCCAGAATTTATACTAATTATTTTCTTGGTACAGAATTCTCTAAACAGTGTAAAAAATTGAGGACAACAGGCATCACTCTCTTGCTTCATGAAAATACTTTTAATGATTTACAATTACTCATTGTGTCTCTGATATATATCCATGCTCATATTAAGGAGCATTTATTCTCATTTGCAGCAAAAGAACTACTAGCTGTTCCCTAATATCACTTTTATCCTATAGTAAGAATTTTTCAACGGGCACATAGCCATTCGGAATAAGGAGTAGGGGTGCCTGGGTGGCTTAGTCAGTTAAACTGTCTGCCGTTGACTCAGGTCGTGATCTCGGGGGTCCTGGGATCGAGCCCCATGTAGTGCTTCCCACTCAGCAGGAAGTCTGCTTCTCCCTCTCCCCTACCCCTCCCTACCCCAGCTTGTTCTTTCTCTCAAATAAAGTCTTTAAAAGAAAAAAAAAAAAAAAAGAATACGGATTTCCCAGCCTCTCCTGCAGCTAAGCATGGCCATGTAATTAAATTGAAGGTGATGAAATGTGAGCAGACGTGATATATGTATTTTACTAGAAAGGGATGGGTCCTGTCTTCCTATTCTCTTTTTCCCAGGTGCTAATAGGAATTTGGACATAGTGGCATGGACCATGCAGACTTAAGTAATACCCAGAGGTATCGAAGCAGTAAGACAGAAAGTGCCTGGACTCCTGATGATTGTGGAGCCACAGAACTAGGCCTGGGTTTATACCCAGGCAGCGACCTGAGAAAGAAATAGATACCATGTTTAAACTTCTGCTGTACTGAACATCTATTACAACCAGAGTGTATACCCTAATGAGATTACTGCCTAGTAAGAGGGTTTTTTTTGTTTTTTGTTTTTTTTTCATTAAAAATAGAATACAGCAGTGCCTGGGTGGCTCAGTGGGTTGGGCCTTTGCCTTTGGCTCAGGTCATGATCCCAGGATCCTTGGATGGAGCTCTGAGTCAGCCTCCCAGCTAAGCAGGAAGTCTACTTCTCCCCCTCACTCTGTCCTCCACCCCCCCACACACACTGTGCTCTCTCTCAAATGAATAAACGCAATTTTGATAAAAATAAAGCAAAAAAAGAACGTAAGGAGCACTGCATGGGCTTAGTCAGTTGAGTGACCAATTCTTGGTTTTGGCTCTGGTCCTGATCATAGCATTGTGAAATCAGCACAGCATCGGTCTCCGTGCTTGGCATGGAGTCTGCTTGGGATTCTCTGTCTCCCTCTGCCCCTTCCACTTGTGCTCACTCTTTCTCTCTCTTAAATAAATAAGCTTTAAGGGGCGCCTGGGTGGCTCAGTGGGTTAAAGCCTCTGCTTTCGGCTCAGGTCATGATCCCAGGGTCCTGGGATAGAGCCCCACATTGGGCTCTCTGCTCAGCAGGGAGCCTGCTTCCCCCTCTCTCTCTGCCTGCCTTTCTGCCTACTTGTGATCTCTCTCTGTCAAATAAATAAATAAAATCTTTTAAAAAATAAAATAAATAAGCTTTAAAATATAGAGCATAGGGGTGCCTGGGTGACTCAGTCGTTAAGTGTCTGCCTTCAGCTCAGGTCATGATTCCAGGATCCTGGGACTGAGCCCCGCATTGGGCTTCCTGCTTGGTGGGAAGCCTGCTTCTCCCTCTCCCACTCCCTCTGCTTGTGTTCCCTCTCTTGCTGTGTCTCTCTCTGTCAAATAAATAAATAAAATCTTTTAAAAAACAGAACATAAAAGTAATTCTTTTTATAATTTCTCTCGTGGGATATTGGATATTCAGAATTTCTTTGTCATCCTGACTACACTTTGGTAGTTTCACTTTTCTAGGAAATCATCCCTTTCATCTACAACTTCAGACTTATTAAGATAAAGTTGTACATAGTATTCCCATTTGGTTTACATTTAAAAAATCAGCATGTATGAAAATCCTACTCCTTGTTTTGGGATTATGAGATAGCATTTGAATGGTGATGCAGCAGCAGGCTAGGAAGAGCCAGGGTCCCTGTTGACTTTGTGGGTTCGGGCTGCCACACCAGTTCCACCACAAGCTGCCTAGCTCTCTAATATTTGTAGTGGAACTGAATCCTGATTCACTGCCTCACAGGGTTGCTATAAGGATTATGTAAACGAGCCCAGCAAGAGCTCAGTAGTGAGTGCTTAGTCCCAGGGAGCAAGGCATCGCCAGGAACCGGTCACAGGGACATGCCCACAGGAGCATATGGTATAGGAGAGGTGGTGGGATTTAGGCCCTCCAGGCACTTTTTCCACTTTCCCCTGAACATCTGAGCCCAACTTGTTCTAGTCAGTGGCCGGTTGGATGGTAGTATTAATCTTCATGATTGGCCTGGAACTTTCTTAGCTGAAAACAGAAAAACTGGGGTCCTCTAGGAGGTGACAGAGGTGCAGGCCACAGAGTGCTGTCTTCTTTGCAACCCAGGCAAGAAAACCTGACGGCCACACATCACAGGCTGGCAAACGATCACGAAGATGAGGAAGGCTGGATCATCTTCATAACCTCCCTTTCTCCACCCTCTGCCCTATACCAAGGAGAAACTTCAGACCACAGCCCCTGGCAAGTCTCACCTCCTAGCACCTTCGGAGCCCCTGCCTGCCTCCTGCAGGCACCTCTCACCTTCCCTCCCCCCCACCAGAGGTGTCATGTCAACTCCCGGTATATCAATTTCTTCCTCATGGCAGGGCCTTTATTCATTCTGCTCCCCTTGCTTGGAAGGTTCTGCCCCCAAATCCTTGTAAAACAGTTTTTTGTCATTCTCCAAGTCGCAGCTGAAATGTTCCCGCCTCAAAGCCCGCTCTGAGAGTCCGTTCCTATCACCCTCCATCGCTTCGCCCGTTCCTTCCTTTCTGGCGTTTTTCTCTACTTGAAAACAACGTGTGTCACTTATCTGCTTATCAGTCTCCCTCACCGGACCAGAAGCTCCTAGGGCAAGGACCTCGTCTGGCTTTGTCATCGCGTATTCCTCAACGTTTGGCAAAGAACCTGGAAGGCAGGCATACATGTGATAAACGGATGAGTGAAAGCAGCAAAGCCCCACTTCACGTCCCGCCGCCCTTCACCTGCCTCCGCAGGGCCACCCCCACTCTCCTCGCCCTGGCCACCTCCGTTTCCCCAGCTCCTCACCCCTCCAAGAGGACCGTCGTCTCCCTCCCGGCTCTCCCCAGCACCACTGTCGGGCCCTGCTCCGGGGCTCGGAAGGTGCTAGAACGCCGGCGGGAGGTGTCCGCGCGCCCGCCGAGCTCCAGCGCGGCGGCCACAGAGGGCTGCGGGGACCCGGCTCCCGGAGTTCCCAGCCAGCAACCAGACGCCAGGGCTGGCAGCTCGAAACCGGAAGCGGCTCTGGCCGCGGCCCCCCTACCCCCGCCCCTCGCCGGAGTGCCCTCTAGGACCGCAGGAGGCTCGGCATCTCGGTGGTAGGCTCAGGGCCGGCTGTGAAGGCTTAGGGGGTTGGCGGAGTCAGGAGTCCGCCCCGCGTCGTTGGTCCCTTCGGCAACTGCCACCGGGCAGAAGGGAAATAGCACAGCGCCAAAGCGGAGATTTTCGGATGTTGCCGGGCAACCGTGGCGCTTGGGGAGTGACGGGGAGAAAAAGGGTCGTGACTGGACGGTTCTGCTGGACCCCGCCCCCTTCCCGCCCCGCCCCCTGATTGGCTTAGGGAGCAGCTGGCGGGGCGGGGCCTCCCGGAAAACCACCCGTCTCTTTGCGAGGCGGGTCAGGGAGGATGGTCCTCTTACGAGCCCCTCTCCAGCATCACCACCTGGCTTCCCCGCGGAGTCACCCAAGTGCGGGAGACGCCCCCGGGCCGGGGAGGGCAGCAGGCCCAGCTGGGCCCTCAGCCCCTGCAGCAAGGACCCGGGCGGTGCCTTGGGCCGCACAGGGAGCGGGTGGGCAGCCCGCGGGGGATATTCTGCGCCTCCTCCCTCGCCCTTGCCCTCCCTCGGACTGCGAAGACTTAGGTGAAGCCTGAGCAGCCAGGTGGGGCCTTCCGAGGCTGAAGCTGGGAGGTCCGGTGTGAGCAGAAGCCGGGAAGAAGAAGGCCAGCGACACCAAGACCCTTTCCTGCTGTCCACCCAGAAGTCAGCTACCTCTCCATCACCCCCCAAGTCACGAACACCCTTCTGCCTCACACTCTAGGCCCTTCCACGACATCTCCACTACCTCCTCTGTCTTAATGGATCTTGCCAAATGTTTCCTAAATTGCCAAGTTCCATTCATAAAATGTTCTCTCCAGCTCTATCCCAGAATGGTGGCCTCTGAGTGGGTCTCTAGGGAGATGTGGACTGAGACCCCCGGGGCCCTTGGAATCTCGTTCCTCTCCACGGTGCTGTGAAAAGGGGAAACGGTTTCTCCAGGTCTCTGAGTTCCTCAGAGGCCAGAGTGGTCTTTAAACGATCTCCTGGCTCACTCCCAGACCTGAATGGCTCAAGTCCTGGCCATAAAAGCCCAAGGAACAGGGCAACTGGGTGGCTCAGTGGGTTAAGCCTCTCCCTTTGGCCCAGGTCATGATCCCAGGGTCCTGGGATTGAGCCCTGCATCGGGCTCTCTGCTCAACAGGGCGCCTGCTTCCTCCCTGTCTGCCTCTCTGCCTACTTGTGATCTCTCTCCTTCTGTCAAATAAATAAATAAAATCTTAAAAAAAAAAAAAAAAAAGCCCAAGGAAGCAAATGCATACCCACTGTGCAAATAAGCTAGTACCAAGTTTAGTAAGTGTCTTTTCTGCCTCTTTTCATCAGAAACCAAGCTTCTGGAAGCAGCATGCCTGCTTTAGGTGAACAAGTCCCCCTCAGCCCCTTGCACTAAGCCAAGCTGAGAAATTCCCTTTGAGTGACCAGAGAGCCATGAAGACAAGCTGAAGGGAGGAAACAGCTTTCTTTCTCATGTCTTCAAGAGACATCTAATTCAACCAGTCCAGCCAGCGACCCAGCCCTAGATCCCACTGAGACCTCTCAGGCACAACCAAGTTCTGCACGGGTTCCCACTAGTCAGCAGCTTCCTGGCATCTGGCTGATGGCCTGCTCTCTGACTTGCCAACTTCGGCTGAGTACAGCACCCCTGAAGGTCGAATCAACAATCTGTCTTACCCTTTTTGGACCACCCCACCTCATAACATGCACTAGACAGCCAGTAGCTGTTGCGTGGAAACAGGGGGTATTCTTTACACAATGAAATCCCCGGACCTAAACCCTATCTTACAGCTCTCTGGTTGTTGGCTAAGTTACTGGAGTTCTCTCTCGGCTGTTTCCTCATCTATAAGGCTAGGACAGAGTCCACTGCTCAGAGTTGTGGAGATTAAAAGTGACATACACATGGCACTTGGCCCCTCAACTAGCAGTTATGACTATCATCAGTCCCCTTTCCTGCTCAAGCTCCCTTGGGAGCCAGGAGCCAGCCAGGGCTGCAGCCACCCTGCCAGCCCCGTGACCCAGGCAGGCAGGTGGAGGCTCAATGGCCTCCCACATGCGGGTGTCCTCAAGTTCAGTCGGTGTCAGAACCAAATGTCATCTTGGGAGCCAACCTGCAAATCTTGGGTAATAAGCAGACTGAGCCCATTCCTCCCCAGGGAAAAAAAAAAGGGAGAGAGAAGAGGAAACAGAAGTACAGAGATCAAAAAGCAGAAGGCCAAGAGTAAAAGAGCCAGACAGGGGCAGGTAGGGCAAATCATAAAGCACATGTACAAAGAGGCCAAGGAGGTGAAAAGTAGCAGAGAGAGCTGGGAGCAGCATCAGAAGGCACCAAGGAGGGACAGTGGTCCCTGGCAAAGGGAGGAATCCTCACTGGATTACAGCTGGGCCCCAGTGAAATGCATGGAAAATGTCCAGTCACAAAACAGGCATCCAGTGCCTGAGACAGGAGACAGGGAGGGCGGCAGAGCATGAGTTCCCAGCTGGCTCAGGTCTGCTCCAGCTCCCAAACGGAAGAGCCGAGAGAGGGTGCTGGGCTCAGTGGGCCATGTCCCTGGGACAAGAGTGATGGCAGCAACAGCAGCAGACCACCCCTCCACGCGGATCCACGGTCTCACAACTGGCTGGCTGGCTTCAGGTTTGGAAACCTCTC
This sequence comes from Lutra lutra, assembly GCF_902655055.1. Lineage (NCBI taxonomy): Eukaryota > Metazoa > Chordata > Mammalia > Carnivora > Mustelidae > Lutra > Lutra lutra. Next base: position 2,431,512 of record NC_062295.1, on the reverse strand, counting down.
TGTGCCCAGAAGCCTTTGCTCGTTGACTTTGGCTCTGGGTGCTCTGGACTGGCCCTAAGTCCGGTCAAGGCCGGGAAGAAGAGTACCCAAGCCCCCATGACAATGACTCAGGGATGCCTCAGCCACGCTCACCACCGGGGCCCCACGAGACCGAGCACAAGCGGTGGGTGGAATTCCAAGGCCTTTAATTCATAGCCAGCGCGCCCGCGCCTCGCCCTAGCTCCTGTGTTGCCGTGCCCCGCCCCATGCCAGCACCCCCCACTCCCTTCCCACAACCCCTCTCACGCTGCCCTCGAGCATTCCCCTCCCCCCTCCGCCTCCTAAGTGGGAGCAGGCGGGGGTGCGGCCAGAGCCCCCGCCGCCCCCAGCATCAGCATGGCCAGGGCCTTGGGCCCCGTCGTGTGGATCTTCTCATGCCGGTGCAGGTTGGAGCGGCGGCTGAAGCTCTTGCCACAGAGGGGGCAGGAGTAGGGCCGGACGCCGCGGTGGGTGCGCTGGTGGGCAGTGAGGTGGGAGCTGTGGCTGAAGCTCTTGCCGCAGTCGAGGCAGTGGTAGGGCTTCTCGCCCGTGTGCGTGCGGTTGTGTGCGATGAGGTTGGAGCGCTGGCTGAAGCACTTGCCGCACTCGGGGCACGGGTAGGGCTTGACCCCGGTGTGCGTGCGCTGGTGGGTGACCAGGGCCGAGCTCTGCGTGAAGCACTTGCTGCAGACGGGGCACTTGTGGGGCTTGGCGCCTGTGTGCGTGCCCTGGTGGGTGACCAGGTCCGAGCGGCGGGTGAAGCGCTTGGCGCAACGGTCACACACGTAGGGCTTCTCGCCCGTGTGGATGCGCTGGTGCTGGATCAGCGTCGAGTGGTGGCTGAAGCTCTTCCAGCAGGAGGGGCAGGTGTAGGGCTTCTCGCCCGTGTGGATGATCTGGTGCTGGATGAGGTGTGAGCTGCGGCCGAAGCGCTTGCCGCAGTCTGTGCAGGTGTAGGGCTTCTCGCCCGTGTGCGTGCGCCGGTGGGTCACCAGGTGCGAGTGCCAGCTGAAGGCCTTGCCGCACTGCTCACACTTGTACGTCTTCTTGCCGGCGTCACCGTCGGGGACCAGGCCCTCTTCACCGCTCTCAGGGGGGCCCATCCGCCCCTCTCTGGCTTTCTCTGCGAGGCTGGCGTTGGGTGGCGCCGGTTTTGCCGGCATCTCCTGCAGGGGACCCGGCTGCCCACCGTCTCTGGCCGGCCCTGAGCTCTGGCCACTGCCAGCTTGCTGCCCGCACGGCAAGACATCTCCCGGGGCTCTCCCCACCCTGCTTCTGGAAGCCTTCGCATCCCCCAGGGCTGCCAGGGATGGGGCCGGCTCCTCCTTGCCCGCCTCAATGGCTCCTGGAGAAAGAGTTTCCAGCAAGACAGAAAGACTTCTGTGAGGGACCCAGAGGAATTCAGGAAAGGAAGGTAAGAGCGAGGACCCTGGAAGGAAAAGCCACCACCCCGGCAGAGGACAGGACGCTGGCAGCCCTGTCCCTGGCATGGGTCTGCACCCCAGGCAACAGAGAGCCCATGCTGACAAGGGGCACCTGGGAGTGATGGCAAGGAGCCCAGAGCCCCATGCCACAGCGCCTGCCCACCTGTCACCTCTGCACACACCTGCCTTCTCCTTGTCGTCTCCCATCTGCTGGCACGAGCTCGAGGCCTCACCCTTGCCCTGTCCCTGGGAGCCCCAGAGAGGTCTGCTGAAGGGAAATCCTGCTGAAAGAGAGACACGAGATGCTATGCTCAGTTGTGGAACCCCCAGGCCACACAGCAGGAGACAATCCCCCCAAACAAAGAGGCAGAAATGGGGAGGCAGCTCTGCAAACATGGAGTAGAAAGACACAAGCTAAATTTAAAAAAAGAAAAGAAAAGAAAAAAAAGACACAAACTGAAAACTCGCGTGGGGTCCGGAATGCAGCCCTCGGTAGGCAGCGCACTGTAGGGGAACTGCCTGACTTACTCTCCTCAGGGCTGAGGTGGGCTCCACCTCGTTTCCCTGAATGAGCCCCAGAAGCAAAAGGAGAGGGGCCAGGTGAGGTCAGCTGCTGATAACCCCCTTTGTCACACAGGTCCCCAGCTGCCGGCCCAGCAATGTCTCCAGGCCCGTAGCTCTCTAGACCAGGGCCAAGAAGGGCTCCTGGGGGAGGGACAGTGGTGGACCGAAGCCCAGGGGGAGGGCCGGGGAGAAGAGGCCAGGGGTCCCGACAGCCCAGAAGTCAGGGACCAGCAGCCCCCTGGCCAAGTCCCCGGGGGGCAAGGGCCTGGGGCTTCTGGTCAAGTCAGAGAGCAGAGGGGCCCAGCCTCCACACCCCTATCCACACTGTGCAGGAAGAGAGCAGTGGGTGGGACCCGCCCCTGGGTTTCAGGCACTTGTGAGGCTGGCCGTGGGGCTGCAGATGGGTGCTGAGTTCCCTCTGATCTCCCAGGACTTGCCTGGGCCTGCCGCTCCGGGCCGTGAGGAGTGCTACGATGGGCGGTGAGCAAAGCCAAGATAATTAAAGGCGTGAGCTGCCCTGACTCTGAAGCCCACCGCCAAGGTCGGGGTGGAACCACCAGGCCCCCGGCTCCCCTAGACCAGCAAGTGTGCCCCTGGTAGGTACTGACAGACAGACAGACAGACAGACTGGACATATGACTGAATGGCAATGAAGGAATGAGCGCCAGAAGCTCCCCTCAATTCTGCCAACAAAAACAGGGTCTGAAATGGAGGAGTTGGGGTGCTGGGACTTGATATACCATGAGAAACAATGAGGGACCCAAGGCCCCTCTGAAAACAGGACAGGCCCCTCAGGCTGGATGTGACAGCTCAGGGTCTGGGGGCCTGGAGAGATGAACTGGCACCAGGACCCCCCCTCCCCCTGGCAGAAAGCCCCGATAGGCAGCCAAGCTCTCCATACACACACCTCTCAGGTGGGGCTTGGAGGAGCAGGACGGTGGCAGGAGCGGCCCAACACCGCAGAAGGACCAGGCAGCAGAAGCTCAAGGCCGGCACTGCCCGGCGCAGTGGCCGCTCACCACAAGGGGCTATGGCAATTCAAACTTGACCGGTTAAAAGGAAATCAAGGATCAGCCCAGGCACTCCTGCCACATTTCCGGTGCTGAGCAGCCACACGTGGCTCGTGGTCTCCAGGTCAGCACGGAGCACGTGTCTTTCACCAGGGAGAACAGAGCGGCCCATGTGGATGCTGAGAAGCTTAAGCCCGAGGTGGGGGGAAGAGGGGGTGGCAGGATGGCCCCACCTCTGGCATCGGGCCTCAGAAGTGGCCACCCCAGCACAAGCTCGGGCCCTTACCCAGGGACAGTCCGTTCCTCTTCTGCAGGACGTCCCTGTAGAAGCTTTGCTGGGCGTGGTCCAGCCGACCCCACTCCTCCCTGGAGAGGTACAGAGCCACATCCTCAAAAGTCACCGGCATCTGCAACACAAAATGCCCACTCTCCAGGGCATGCCGGGACACCATGGGGGGGGGGGGGCAAATGGTTCCAAGATGAGGGCGGCTCGCGGCCCCCGCCCCCGGCCCCCAGCCCACTGCCCCAAGCAAGGCCTGTGCTCGCATCTGACGGTGAAGCAGGACAGCTGCCCAAGGGGGGCTTTTTTTTTTTCGGCGGGGGAGGGGTGTAAAAAACAAACAGTTGTGTACCACAGACGATAAGACACAAAGAAAAGGCCCTTTCTGGCACCACAGCCAAAGCTCAGGATGTCCAGGTGCGCCCGTCCTCCAGCCCCCAGATCCAGACAACAAGGCCCCATCTGAGACGCCACTCCTTCATGTCCTTGTGCTCTCCGTCCAGCCGTGCACCTGATCAGGGACACTGACCTGGGACCAGGCGGTGAGCAGCGCCGCAGCCATCTGGCGGTCTCTGGTCCGCCCCTCGCGAGTGAGCACAGGGATCTGGGGGGAGGGGAGGGCTGAGAGAGCAGAGAGGTCCTCAGGGCGGCCACCTCACCCTGCTGGGCCCCGCTGCTGCCCCTGAGCAGACCCCAGGGGACACCACAGCTGCCTCCAAATCCACCCCAACCCGACCCAAGAAGAGGGTCAGCAGGCTCTGAGGCAGTGCAGGAGCGGCCTCTGAGGGGCAGGTGGGCAGACATCCGGGCATCTCCATGGCAGGAGAGCTCATGCCCTGCCGCCCTGTGCTATGAGCCTCCACCTCCCCCGACAGTTGCCACCCACAAAGAGCCTCCCTCCACATCCTTCTCCATTCCTGTCCTCACCTCCACCAGGCAGGAAAAGAGCCTTCTCCTTAGAGCCCTGGCTTAGGGACACCCAGCTTGGCGTTCCCAGAGCCCCATCCCCCTGCCATGCCCCCTCAGGGTGTGGCTCTTCTGGCTCCATCTTGATGTGCGGTGACTCCCGAGCGGCTCCCAAAGGCACCATCTCCTCCGACTCAGAAAGCATTTCTGGACAAGGATGCCCATGGCCCGGAACCTAGGAACGACAGTCCCCATCAGCACCTGGGCAGAGAACAGGAGACCCAGCCGAGCTCCGCACCTGAGGGTCCTGGCAGGGGCCACACACACCCAGATCCAAGGCATAGCCTGAAGAGCAGCCCTTGCTTCCTTCTGCTGGCCCTGGGGACCCACACATCTCTGGTTTACCGGCACAAGGCCGCGGCAGCCAGGGAACCAAGGAAGGCTCGAGGTCGGGCGAGGGGCAGATGCCTCTTCTTGGTTCCAGCCTCGTGCCTCCCACAGCAGCATGGCCTGTTCCTGTTTAACACTGAGGAAACCGAGTGCAATGGATTGAGTGTGTCCCCCCAGATTTCATGTTGCTCGGAACCTCAGAACATGACCTTATTTGGAATAAAGTTCTTCGCTGATGTAATTAGTTAAGATCTTGAGAGGAAATCATCCTGCATTTAGACTGGGTCCTAAATCCAATGACTGGTGTTCTGATAAGAGGAAAAGACATGGAAACACAGAGAAAGCCACATATATATGGAGGCAGAGCTGGGGGACAGAAGCTGTGGGACACCTGGAGCAGCCAGACCCTGAGAGGCAGAAGGAGCCTCCTCGAGGCTGAGGAGGGAGCCCCGCCAACACTGCGACCCCGGCCTCTCAAACTGAGGGAATAAATGCTGGTTGTTACACAGACACAGGACACTGTGATCCCGGCTCAGAGGTCAGACAACGGCCCAAGGTCAGATTAGGGCTTGGCGGGAAGCGGAACTCAAGGGTAGTCGACTCACAAGTCAACGCCAGAGCCACCATTTCTTGGAGATGACAGGGAGGTATCATGTAGCCTTGGGCCATTTCCAGTCTGACTCAATGTGGAGTTTGGGGCTTTGGAGAAAAAGGCCCAAGGGTACCACTAACTGTGCCAAGGCCTGGGCCTGCCTCGGTTCGACAGAGGAAAAACCTCCCAGCTCACCCCTTCAGCACCACCCACTGCAATGGCACTTCCAGTATCCCCCCACTTCACACCAGCCCCAGCTCCAGCCCCTGGGATGGGGAGGAAGAGCCTTTGGAGTCAGGCAACCAGGGCTCAAATCCAGGCCGGCCCCTCATTAGCTGCTCAGCCCCAAGTAGGCACCACAAACCTCGAGAGTTTGGGGAAAGTCACTTCTTTTGCATTGGGAGGCACCCGGTGAGGCCTCACTGGCCTCCGCAGCGCAGGGACCGGCCAGGCTTCTCCCTGTGCCACCCCACCTCCGTCTATGTTAGGGTTTCAAAGAGAAAGACCCTCAGGCCAGGGAGCCACCTGGGCCAGGCAGCCTCCGAGACTCAGCTGCTCTGCCTCATGCACAGATAACCCGTGAGAAAGAGCTGTGCGCTCTGGAACATTCTGGATAAACACAGAGTGGAGCCAATAATTATTAGTACTCCTCTCCTATGTGAGCTGACGGACTCCAACAGCGGCAGAGGACGTCAGGGACACGTGAGGCCCACTGGGTGTTACAAAGGCACCGTGGAAGCGAAAGCAAACAGTGCAGGGGCTCCTTTGTGCTTCTGTGGTACAAAAATGGAACAACCAATACAGACGGTCGCTGGCTTACAACGGCTCAACTTAACCAGTTTTCGACCTGACGACGGTACAAAAGGGATATCCATTCCACAGAAACCGTACTTCGGATTTTGAATTTGCATCCTCTGCTGGGCTAGAGATCCACAGCTCGGTCGTCCCTGGGGACAGAGGCGGCAGGAGCCACAGCTGCCGGTCAGCTACGAGGTCACGAGGGGAAATGACCCACAAACTGTGTTTCTCTTTCACTACAGTCGTACTCACCACTTCATTATGGAAGAAGCTTTGCAGGAGGCGATTCTGCCTGACTATGGGCGATGTTACGTGTTTTGAGCACATCTGAGGGAGGGAGATTAGGCCATGATGCTCAGAAGGTTATTGTGTTAAAATACATTTTCAACTTCTGATACTTACAATGGGTTTATCGGGATGTAACCCCGTCGCAAGTCAAGCAAGATCCACACTTGATTTGTATTTGAATCTACAACCCTGGAAATGTGAGTTGAGGTGTTAAAGGTTTCTCTTACCTAGGTACTAGTTGCTGTGGATGTTTCTATTTTCTGTATTACATTAATTACCACCTCAGAGCCTCCCAACCGCCTGGAACAGCCTGTGGGAACAGCAGGCACATGACAGATGTTTTACAGATGACACACCTGGTTCCCAGAGGCAGGGGACTTGCCCAAGGTCACACACCTGGCCGCAGGTGACTCATGTTCCTTTGATTCTAAGCCCAATGGCCCTGGTTGTTCCCCGCCCCCACCGCCACCGCAGGTTATAATTACCCACGTGGGCAACAGGTACATGAAGGACTAGGTGCTTACATCCAGACAGAGTGGAGATGGGGTCCAAAGCAGAAGGGAGGGTAAACTGAGGCCTCCCTGCGTGCTCTGGACACCGTTCAGAGAGGAACCCCACCAGGAGGACGCCCCATGCAGCCTCCTTGCTATTTCATATGGCCTTTGGCCGAATCACAACTGAACTCACCAGGCAAAGCAGAGAAGCTTAGTAGCTGTCGATTCCACCTTTTCCACCTCCCATCACCCCCATCCACCAGCCCTGTACCCCGGTGAGCCTAACTCTTCCACTGATCTAGACACCTTGCCTTGAAAGTCCACTCCTGCTCCCGGTCCTTCCAGGGCACGCGCATCCCTTACCCAGCACTCTGTCCATACCTCTCGGGCTCTCTCCTTGTCCTGGGCAGACCGGGTGCCTCCGCCGTCTGCAGACATTTCTATCTCAGAGGTAGGAAGCACAGCTGAGTCGTTGGCCAACCCCTGCCAGCTCTGGCCAGGAGCCTGGAAGAGCAGGAAGAAGTCAGCCAGCGTCTCCCGGGCACCTCTGAAGCAGTGTGAAAATCCCCCAAGCAGGACCAGACCCACCCGTGGTCCCAATCAGAAATAAACCTTCCAGCTGCCTTCCAGTGACCTCACTCCCTAGGATGGTTTTTGGTCCCTCGCTTAACAGAATGCTACTCTGTATCGTCCCCTTTGTCACTTAAGCCAGAACTCTGCATCTCCGAGCAGCCCAGTTGGGAAAGTCAGGGCTGACTCGGTGTGTCTCTCCTGCCATCAGGAGCCGAAAGGACTGCAGTGATCCTATAAACAGGTGCTGGGTGTGGCCACACCCGTCACAGCCAGCTCCTCGGGAGAATCAAGGCCCCACCGTCTCCCAGGCCCCGGACACACACACCCCGCGCTCGACCTGACTCGCTCCTGGGATGCAGAAACTGAGCAGCCCGAAACTGCAACCACCCGCCAAGTCCATCCTCCTCACGGGCCTGGACGGACCATATCCTTCCCCTTCCCGAACCTGGGTCCAGGCCCCCTTTTCTCCCCACCAGCCTGAAGCCTTCCACCTCTGACCCCGTCCCCTCCTGCCAGCTGACCACCCACAAGGATCTCGGGATCCAGGCACCCTCCCTGGCGCCCCTCTCACCCAGGCGGAGGCAGAGGGGGCACCTCAGGCGGTGGGGGGCCCCCCTCCCCCGGGAAGGGAGACTCCACAGCCTGCAGCGGGCCGGGAGCCGGGTGGAGACTGGGATTAGGGACAACAGGAAGTCCCTCCCAGATCCCGTTCCCCATGCAGCTGCAGCCCTACAGGGTTCCTGGCTTCGAGGGTTCCGGGTCTGGGGTCCTGAGCGTGGCTGCACCTGATCTCAGCCGGGAGGTGAACCCTAAATCCTCACTGCCCGCTCACGATTGCTTTACCTGGCGTGCACTTGTGAAACCAGCAAAGCAGGGAGGCCAGAACGGGGAAATACATTCTGTGGAAGGTTCTGATATTTGACGTTTCAAAGAAGGCACTGCAGCTGTTCTCACAGAAGGAAGGACACTCTCCTGGCGAGAGGGGCACGATGGTCCTCTTCGATACACAGGGTTTCTGGAGGTCTTGTGGTGTCTCCATGGAGACGTTCCCGAATTTCACCTAAGGCCCCAAGGCCAGTGAGCAGGTCCTCTGGGCTCTCCCCGAGACTGGCATGGAGTTCTGTCTCCCTCAGAACAAACTTAGTAAACAGGCCTGGGAATCTACCCTCAGCCCCATGCCCCACACCCTGAGGCCCTACCCTCACCCCCGTGCCCCACACCTTGAAATGATGTTGGACAAATGTGATTCCTCTAGACCTCCCCTCCCCACCTCCATCTCCAGGCTGGGGAGTATAACAGGGGTAATGGGGTCTGACCCAGCCATCCACAGGCTCCCAGACTCCAACTCTCAGTCTTGGCTTTCCCTTCTGACCCTGAGAGCCAAGGCTCCCAAAATGGAGGATCAGAGACTACTTCACTTCTAGGGTGAAGAACTCATCTCCCCGCTGAGCAGGGCACAGGGGATGGGTGTCAGGAGAAGAGGGGGGCCAGCTCCGGAGTCAGATTCCAGGAACCTCCCTATAACCATGGCCTCCTGCGTGTCAGAGTCTTCTGACACGCATCCATTTCACCCCATGAGGCAGGCCCTGTGCTGGCTACAGGTGTGCTATGTGGGCCCACAGGGGTTTGATTTCTTTAAAACTTAGTTTCCAACATTTAACAATTAGTAAATTTCTCATAAAATCGATTTTCTTGAAAAAATCAGAACATCGGGCAACCCCGGACTCATATTCCTCACATTCGGGGGCCATTCTCACGTAGCTGTACGTGGTCCCCACTTGCTCCTGTAGCATTTTGAACTCTGATCTAGCCTTCTGTCACTTTGATGAACAAAAAATATTAGCCTTGGGGTCTGGTCGGTATTTCCAGGCATTTTAATCCTCAAGGCAAAGAGGAATGCCCAAAGTTGTAGCCAAAGTCAATACCACTGTCAAGCCAGAGAGCTATAAACTGAGAAGTCACAAGGGGGGCTGTGAAAAAAGATTGACAACTCAGTCCGTGACTGTTTCTCCATCAACATGGACCTTGACCAGTGTCCAGAGTAAGGGGACTCACTCCTGAGGTGACCCATTTCAGCCCACATCAGCTCCAGGCGTGCACCAAGTCCCAACACAGTGGGTGTGTCCTGATTCACGGGCAAACATTTCTCTACCAGACAAAAGGGATGCTGGGGAAGCCCAGCAGTTTGGATCCCACCAGGAGAACACCTAAACTAAACCAAATGAAGTCTCAACATTTATTTAAGTGTCCAGAAAATATGTATTAAGCACTTACTATATGACAGACATTAGCCCCTTCTTGGAGATGAGAGGAAACACCTCTAGGGCTGGCTCTAGGACTGGGCAGGTCTAGGAGAAAACGTCCACATTTGCTGTGTGGGAACTGCACAGCAGTCCCTAAAAGACTGCAGAAAGGCACCAGGGAAAGCAGAGATCAAAAACCTAAATGCCTCGAACAAGCGGGCAGCACCACAAATGACCGGTGGCTTGGGTGCAAGATGGTAGTAGGGGAGGGGCTGCAGAGCCCTCAAGAAATCATATTTTGTTCAAAGGGGACAGATGCCAAAGCTTGAGAATTTTTCAAGAGAAGCCAAAGAAGAAGGAGAAGAATTATTAGATTGATGTGAAATGTTGATGATTCAAATAAAAAATTTAAGAACTCCATACAACTCCAGCAGAAAACACCTGCTGTCTAGCTCCTGGGACACCAGGGACGTACTCACCTCCAGAGCCTGCCACGAGGATAACTATATCATGGATGGAGACGCTTATCTGAGCTTTGGACCAGCAAACACTCCCGCATTTGGTGGCTTCACTGAGCTTAAGAAGAGGTCACCTTCAGTAAATAAATCATGGGATCTACCTTCAGAGATTAGCCTGAGAACTGACTCCGGCCTCACAAAAACGCTCAGAATAATGAAAACTAGAAAAAGGAATCACCTGAAGCAAGAAGGGAAAAGTGTTTGAAAAAGTAAAGGGAGGAGAGCATGTAGTCATGAAGGCTGTTCAGCCAGGCTGGAGACAGGGAAATGCAGACCTCTCTGCAGCCTTAGGGAGGACAGGCGGTAAGGGGAAATAAAGGAACGTGAGAGAGGCCAAGGAAAAACAGGAATAATCGAGGAAACACAGAGCAAACGTTAAGCACGGAAAAAGAAAAGGAGAGCGGATAGGTGGGGAAATCCCATAGGTGGGGCCCCAGGAATACAAATTTTTTTGAAGAAAATAACTAAGAAAGCCCAGGGCCACGGAGACCAGGGCGTGGGAGCCCCCGCGGCCAGCAGCAAGCCCGAGGCCGGGTGCCCTGACGCCGGGCGGCCGCACGAGCCAGCGTTCCCCGCCTCTTGCAGCCCTAGCCCGCGGGACGCGAACGCGGGAGCGCGTCGCCCAGGCAACGCCGCCGCCCCGCCCACGCGCCCACGCGCGCCACGGTGATTGGCTGACGCCCGAGCCCGGCCTGTGCGCGCGTCCAGGGCTCCGCCCCGGCCTGCGCGCTCCCGTCCGCGCCCCCGAGGGACAGCCGCGCCGAGGGAGGAGGTTAACGCCGGTGCCTCCTGCCCCTGGCCGGTGTGCCCGCGTTTCCCGTCCGGCTGCCCCATCTCAACTTCCGGCTTCCCGGCGCTCTCGCGGCGCCGCCTTGTGGGCATCGTGCGCGGGGACAGCCGGGGCGATGAGGACCGCGGGGCGGACAGCCGGGAGCCCCGGAGTCGGCGTCCGGCGTGGGGAAACTGAGGCTGTCTGCATGAGGGCCCGGCGCCCCGTCTGGCCCCCGAGACTCACCTGTTCTGAATTTTGTTTCAAAAACGGGAGTGAAGGAAGCATCCGCTGCCGCCCTGCCCCCTCTATGGCACATTCCTTGTTCAAGATAAAAACAGACAGAGGGAAAGGAACGTGCTGGGTCAAAACCAAACCACCAGACATTAGTCGAAGCAGGGAAAGCAGGTTTTATTCAGTAACTGCTGACAGCCGGGGAAAGAGCTGAGCTCCGACTGGTCTGTGCAGAGGGGGCTGGGGTTTTAAAGGGAGAAGGGAGGGGAGAGAGCAGGGCCCACTGGAGTCACGGTCAGGAAGGCCACGAGGCTCCTTCCCAGACAGCAACACCAAGGGCTTCCTTCCATGATCGTCAAGGCCGGTGGCTTCAGCTTCCGCCTCGGCCAGGCAAGCTGTGGACTCCAAGGCCAGAACCACCCCCACCCCACACCCCCCACCCCAGCCCCCGTCAAATGTAATAGGGTAGACTGGAAATGTTCCTGGATCACCCACATCCCAACTTGCAGAACACTGGCTTGATCTGGGAGCTAGACAGCGGACAGTACAGGCAGGGAGGGGACACGCTAGTGAAACTAGGCTAAGAACTCAAGACTCACTCCGGCCGGTCCTTTGGTGTGGAAATAAATTAAGTTACTTTTTCGTTAGAGACTGGTGCATTTTTAGGAAACCAGAACAGTGTCATCACCCCAAAATACCTTCGTTGGTGCGGCCACCTCCTATGATCTCATCCCTAAAGTGTCCCCCAGTCTCAGCAGAGTTTCAGGTTACGTTCACACATGTAAGCCTAAGACACTGAGGCAGATGGGAATGGAGGTCTCATCCTGCCTGGCTCAGCACCAGAGGACCCTTACCAGAGGCCCCTCATGGGAGCAAAGGGCAGTGGCACCCCAGCACCGGCCTTTGGTGGCCTTTATGGCTAATATTTACAGCCCTTCGTCCTGCCGCAGTCTCCCTCCCCCACTCCCCAGCCCTCAGACTCCCTCTACATGTCTTGTGGTCTCTCGCACACAATCTTTTATATTCATACTTCACTGGGTGTGGGGAAAAAAATGTACAGCTTCCATTGGCTTTTACTTCTCTCATCTTTTCACAAATTCAATTTTTGCGAATTTTTTTTTTTTTTAAAGTAGCCTCCACAGCCAGCATGGAGCCCAATGCAGGGCTTGAACTTATGACCCTGAGATCAAGACCTGAGCTGAGATCAAGAGTCAGATGCTTAACTGACTGAACTACACAGGCTCCCCTTCAGAATGTTTTATAATGTGGGGGGAAATCGGCTAATGATAAGAATCAGGGCCCTTGGAGAGATGGCGGGTCCTAGGTCCAGCACAAGATTTACACAAGATGAGTCTGTAGATGGTGAGAGGGGAAATGGTGCACAAGTGTGTAACAGAATATTCTTTTTTTTTAAAGATTTATTTATTTATTTATTTATTAGACAGATCATAAGTAGGCAGAGAGGCAGGCAGAGGGGTGGGGAGGCTGGCTCCCTGCTGAGCAGAAAGCCTGATGCAGGGCTTGACCCCAGGACCCTGAGATCATGCCCTAAGCCGAAGGCAGAGGCTTTAACCCAGAGCCACCCAGGTGCCCGTGTAGCAGAATATTCTAAAGCTGAACATGTACATATCCTGTGACACAGCGATTCACTCCTGGGTAGAAACCCAGCAGTAACTCACATCCATGGTCACAAGAGACCTGCAAGTACTACTACACGTAGCCCCAAATTGAAAACCACCCACTGTCTAGGTAGGTGGGATGAACAAATGATGCAACAGGGAATACCGTTTGGGAAAGAAGCAACACGTGGATTGACTGGGTCTCCCACTGTGGAGTAAACAAGATGGAGAATTCCTTGGGGACCCTCACTGGGTCAGTTGGTATAGCATGCAACTCCTGATTTGGGGTTCCAGGTTCGAGCCCCATCTTGGGTTTAGAGATCACTTAAAAACAAAATCTTAGGGGCACCTGGGGTGGCTCAGTTGGTTAAGTGTCTACCTTTAGCTCAGGTCATGATCCTGGGGTCCTGGGATGGAGTCCCATGTTGGGCTCCCTGCTCAGTGGGGAGCCTGCTTCTCCCTCTCCCCCACTACTCATGCTCTTGATTGCTCTCTCTCACATGAATAAGTTAAATATTTTGAAGAGAAAAAAAAAAGAAATAAAATCTTTTTTTAAAGGATTTTTATTTATTTATTTGACAGACAGAGATCACAAGTAGGCGGAGAGGCAGGCAGAGAGAGAGAGGAGGAAAAAGGCTCCCCACCAAGCAGAGAGCCTGATGCGGGGCTCGATCCCAGGACCCTGAGATCATGACCTGAACCCAAGGCAGAGGCCTTAACCCACTGAGCCGCCCAGGTGCCCCAGAAATAAAATCTAAAAAAAAAAAAAAAATCCTGTTCAGTGATTCATTTACACGAAGATCAAAACCAGACCAAAGGTATCTGCTGGGGTTGGAAGTTAAAATGGTGATTACAAAAAAAAAAAAAAAAAAAAAAAAAAAAAAAAAAAAAAAAAGGTGATTACGGGAGAGGAAAGTGGCCAGAAGGGGGCACCAGAGTCGGCCGGTAATGCAAGGGCAGTCCTCACTTGGTGGAAATTCATTGTATATTTCATCCTTGGTTTGTGTACATTTCTATATTACACTTAAAATCTTTCTTTAAAAGAAAAAAAATGTGAATGAAGAGAAACCAGTGGGGTGCCTGGATGGCTCAGTTGGTTACGAACCTGTCTTCCGCTCAGGTCATGATCTTGGGGTCCCACATTGGGCTCCCTGCTCAGTGGAGAGCCTGCTACTCTCTCCTTCTGCCTGCCGCTCCCCTGCTTGTGTTTTCTCTGTGTCAAAAAAATAAAGTCTTTAAAAAAGAGAGAGAGAGAAACAGGCCATTGCTATGGCCTTGGCAGGTGACGACGGTGTCCTGGACTTGGATGACAAGCAGTGGAAGTAGAGACACAGGCAGATTTGAAAAATATTTAGGATATTAACCCTATGGAACTTGGAGACTGACGAGATATGAGAAGGAGGTAAAGTGAGGGGATCCGAGATAAACCCCAATTTCTGGCTTGAGTGACTGAATGGACCGTCCCACGTTTACCAAACTAAAGAACACCATGGACGCAGAGATTTAATGCAGAAGGCTCACAGGAGCCACGCGTGGCGAGGACTGGCTATGTCCAGGCACTGGGGACGCAGCCGGGAAGGCCACACAGGCACTGCATGAGTCTGATCCTGAACACGAAGACTTTGGGGCATTTACGAGACATCCAGGTAGCAACGTCAAGTGCAGAGTCAGAAACAAACGATAAATCCAGGGATAGTGGCACGGAGAATGGTTACAGCTATGAAAGCAGCAAGGGAGGTGTATCAGTTACTTCTTGCTATTAACAAATGATCCCAAAACATTGTAGCTTAAAATAAATACTATCTCATGGCTTCTGTACCCTACAGGGCTTAGCTGGGTGCTTCTAGCTCAAGGTCAATAGCTGTGGTCAAGTTGTCTGCTTGAGGGCGCCTGGGTGGCTCAGTCGTTAGGCATCTGCCTTTGGCTCAGGTCATGATCCCAGGGTCCTGGGATCATGCCTCCCGTCGGGCTCCCTGCTCCATGCAAAGCCTGCTTCTCTCTCTCCCACTCCCTCTGCTTGTGTCTCTGTCAAATGAATAAATAGAATCTTAAAAAAAAAAAGGGGGGGGAAATTGAAGGTCAAAGAAGAGGGCAGAAGATGTGACTGTGGGCGGGCACCAGGGGCGAGATGTCTGCATGGAGCTCAAAGAGCGGTGGGAAACCATGGACAGATTTGTTCAGTAGAGAGAAAAGATTCTATTAAATGACGCTGAAGGCATACAGTTGGTGGCAAATGGCAAAGCTGAGGCTACAGCTCAGGCCTCTGGGGCCAGTGAGACAAACCAGACGAGAGGCTTGAGGCAGTGGGGAGGGGGCACGAATTTACAGACACCAAAGAAATAGGGAGTCGGGCACAAGGCTTACCTTGTGCTCTCAACACCCCCAGTGTCTCTGGTACTCAGTGAGGGCTGTGCTCTCCACACCCCGCAATGCAGTCCTTTACTGCTGGCACCACAGGAAAACACTGGGGTCACAGCTGCAGGTAAAGATGTTACTTAACATGATTTAGAGACAAGCATCCGAGCCTCGGGAATAACCAGATGCTATTTAATAACAGATAACAGAGATCTTTACGGTAATCTTTCCAGAGCTGGAGAAGGAGTTCTCCCTTTGCCCTGAATTGTTCTAGATGTGCGAATCTTATGGAAATAGAAAATACAGGAAAACTTGTCTTTCTTTTGCCATCTCTGAAAAGATCCAAGAGGAGAGAAGACTTCCATCAGTCAGGTGCTCTAACTGGCTGACACCAGACTCAAAAAATATCTTCACATTTGATAAATCAAGTCCTTGTACACCTGAAACTAATACAACACTGTGTTTTAATTATGCTGGAATTAAAATTTTAAAAAATTTTAATATTTTAAGGTTTTATTTATTTATTTGACAGACAGAGATCACAAGTAGGCAGAGAGGCAGGCAGAGAGAGAGGAAGGGAAGCAGCCTCCCTGCCATGCAGAGCCCAATGTGGGGCTTGATCCCAGGACTCTGGGATCATGAACTGAGCTGAAGGCAGAGGCTTTAACCTACTGAGCCACCCACGTGCCCCTGAACTATTAAAAAAAAAAAAAAATTTTTTAAGATTTTATTTACTTATTTGACAGACAGAGATCACAAGTAGGCAGAGAGGCAGGCAGAGAGAGAGGGGGGAAGCAGGCTCTCTGCTGAGCAGAGAGACCGATGCAGGGCTTGATCCCAGGACCCTGAGATCACCACCTGAGCCGAAGGCAGAGGCTCAACCCTCTGAGCCACCCAGGCACCATTTTAAAATTTTTAAAAAAGTTTTATTTATTTATTTATTTATTTATTTGACAGAGAAAGAGAGCACAAGCAGGGGGAGCAGCAGGCGGTGCAAGAGGGAGAAGCAGGCTCCCCGCTAATAAGCAAGGAGCCTGATGTGGGGCTTGACTGCAGGACCCTGGGATCATGACCTGAGCCAAAGGCAGCTGCTGAACCGACTGAGCCACCCAGGCGCCCCTAATAATTTTTTTAATTCAGTTTTTTATTTTAGGGGCTCTGACTGCTGCTCCCCTTTCTTGTGCGTGTGCTTTCTCTCACTGTCTCTGTCAAATAGATACATAAAATCTTTACAAGATTTTAAAAAAGAATTATTAAATCAGAAAACAAAAAAATAAAGTTGCTTTTTGTTTTTGGTTTTTTTAAAGACACCAACTACTTAAAAAAAAAAATTCTAAGGTAATGCCTACAATAGTTTGTGTGCATTTTCAAAATAATTTTAGGAGATATTGAAATATACCCCCCAATAGGTAGATTTTTATTCAAAGTCTCTCCTTTGGAGGTGTGTTTATCACTTGGGGAAATAAGTAACGATCCAGCAACTTCACAAGAATTTTCATCTGTTAGCAGGTAGCGCTGGGGGAGGGCAGTGTATTTTTCAAAGATCAGGGAGATTTTGAAGGGACTTAATGTTCATTAAGCCCTTTTCTCTGCAAAGTCACTTTAGTTAAGGGAAGTCCCCTTATTTAAGTCCCCGATGGCAAGTCTCACCTGGCCAGGACCTGTCCCCTCCACTCAGCACCGGGTTCCCAGGGGCAGGGACTGCTCGAGAGGCACAGGAGGGAAGCAAGCACTCCCCGAATGAATGAATGAATGAATGGTGCACGCTCCCGGCGGGCCAGGAGCAGGGTTACTGACCAAGCAAAGCCCCGGCCGAGGTTTGGGAAAGGACAGCGGAAGCTAGTGTTGCTCTCGCCTCAGTGCAGGCGTCCACCCCTTCTGCCTGGAAGTTCTTGCTGGCGGTTTGGTCAGGCTGGTCTCGGCTCTTCTGACGCATTTCCAGGAAAGCGTCGCTTCGAGTCGGGCGCCTGGCACTCCGGGCTGACAGCGAACCCCGAGTCTTCCCGCCTCCCTGGGGCCCTCACGGCGGACTCGAACCCTTACCGGAACAGCGCACGTTCCAGCAGGTCCCCTCCGCCGTATCCGCACAGGCCCCCGTGCCCGCAGTGTAGCCGCCCCCACCCCCAGGGCTCGGACGCGGCCAAGTCCTCCAAGGCCACCAAGGCCACCGCCACTGCGGAGCTGGTCAGGCTTGTGGGTGCGACCGCGGGGAGGAGCGCAGGGCGCGCGGCGCTGGAGGAGCCTCCGCCCGACGGGTGGGGCTTCCAGGCTCCGCCCCGGGAGGTGGAGTTACCGGGCCCCGCCCCGGGGTCGGGTGAGCGCCGGGTGCGGTAGGTGGGGTTTCTCAGCCCCGGCGGATGCGGGCGGCGGGAAGAGTGCGGGCGGCGGGAAGAGTGCGGGCGGCGGGAAGAGTCGGGCGGCGGACCTCTGGGCGCGCGGCGCGCTGCGCACTTCTGAGGGCCGTGGGCCTCGCGGGCCGGCTCCCGAGCCATTCCGGCCGTGTTGACACGTGCCGGCCCTGGGCTAGGTGTGGAGGATGCGGCGCAGACAGGGAAACACCGCTGTCGGCGGGGAGCTTGTGGTCCCGGGAGGCGCACGTAGACGATGAAAGTAAAGAAACAAGATAAAGCCCAGGTGCCAAGTGCACGGAGACAAGAACCCGGCAGTGGAACCAGAGCGAGCGCAGGGTCTGGCCCGGACGGATCCACGAGTCTAAGCCGAGGGGCCGGCAAAGCCGAGCCTCCGGCCGCGGAGCAGGTGGCCCCGGGTGTCCAGGACAGGCGGTGCCACGAGGGTGCCCGCGGGCTCTGAACCGCAGGTTCCCGCGAGGAAGCGCCCTCCGGGCTGCGGCCGGCCAAGAGCACGACGCGACACCTTAGTAGAGCAAAGGGAAAGGCTTGACTTGGAAGGTCAACTTGGGCCCAAAGCCAGTGTGGGGTCCCGTCCCGTCCCGGAAGTCCCTGCTTCCTCTTGGAGAAAGCTGGGACGAAGCCACCTGGCAAGATTCTTGGGAAGATCTTAGGTGGTGTTGATGGCGGGCCCTCCTCCCCCACCACATGGTCCTGTTATGTCCTTACCCCGGGACAGCTCCCGCACACCTGCGTGTAAGCCCTCTGAGGTCCGGGCCTGTTCCTCCTGTTTGCCTCAGCACCTGCAACTGTGCCTGGCACATAGCAGCCCTTGGCAGAGATCGGTCGCATGAATGAAATGCTAGCAAAGGGCCCAGCACACAACAGGCATTTTTAAATGGCCGCTCTAGTCCCCCCAGAAAGTACAGGTTAACAGACCCCCCCCCCCCCTGCAAGGAGAACAGGAACAGTCCTGATTAGGAGGGGGGCAGTTCTGACCTGGAGGGGTAGCGAGACTTTTCATTCTCGTCCCAAGCTGGAGTCTCCATTAGCCACTCTGTCCTCATTTCACTGGCCCCGCCCTCTCCCCCACCCCACTCCCAAACTGGGAGGTGAAGGGTTAACTCTAGGACTCCCCCTCATTACCTGGATGGGACTAGAGCAAGGCACTTCCTGTTCAGTTTTCCTGGAGTCCTTTCCCCATCGGCAGAGGCTGACTCCGCCCCGGGGCCCTCAAGGAACCCCTAGCACTTCCATCTCTGGAGTGGGGACCCTGAGTGGTGAGTTGCAGGGAAGCCTGGGGTGCAGGGTGCCAGGACAGACCTAAGGAGTTCCTAGCAGCTCGGAGGGAAAAGGAGGACCTGGGCCTCAGCGATGGCATGGGGGATTAGGAAGCTGGAAAAGAAGTCTTGGGAGGGTGTGGGTTGGCTCTGCTGGGAGCCCAGAGCCAGCCAGCTGTGCGGACCTGCCGCTGTGGGGTCCTCAAGGAGGGTGTGGGGCTTCCTGTAGCATGGGCTTGCGGTACCCACTGGGGAGGGTTAGGCAGGCTCCCTGCTCTCCAGGTGGACTGGCCGGCGGCATCAACTGAGGCCAGCCCCAGCAAGGGAGCCTAGACAACAAAAACGAGCCGGCCAATCTCCTGCCAGTTGTGTCCAGGGAGAAGGGGAGGGTTCTAGGCCGAGGATCCTGGCTCTGGGCTCTCCTGTTGTCTGGGTGGGTCTTTGGGCCTCACCTTCACCCTGGGCAGGTCCAGCCATAGCCTCCCCATGGCTCTGGGCTCCAGATTAAGCTGGTGGAATATTGGAGGATGGTTGACGAGCCTCCCACCCCCCACAGATGTGCATATGAACAGAGCTTTTGTCCTGAAGACTGAGGGGGGAGGGAGAAACTCTCAGGCCAACTTCCCTTAAATTCCATCTCTTTCAAACCTTTTGGCAAGACCTCTCCTGGAGGTTCCGGGCACCCCTGCGTGTGTCTAGGCCCAAAGGCTAGAATTTGGAATCTCATTTTTTTTTCCCCAACTCACAGTGTTATATTCTGGCTAAAACTAGGCAAATTGCACAGGCAGGGAGAGAAATTGGGTCCTTTTCTGTTTCTGAGCTTTTGCGTAGAGGTCAAGATCAGTGTTCTCACCTTAGAGAAAATCCTGGCTCCTCCTGGTGTGACCTTGAGGGAGTTACCCGTCCTCTCCGAGCGTGCTCTTTGCCCTTGTCAAATGGAGAAATTATACTTTACCAGGTGGTCTGGGGTGGGATGAAGGAAGCCTGAGCAGAGACAAATACTAGCACTCGGTACCTACCACCTATTATTGCAAAGTGACTGGTGACCCGTGATTGGTTCTGTTATTTTGCTCATGCTGCCAAAACATGAAACAGAAATGAAACAATAAGCCCTTTTCCTGCTGCGCTTTTCTGCAGCAGACATTTTTGCATGCATTCCTCAGTAACACACCTTCTAGGTAGGCATCATTATTCCTGTTTGGTTACTTCTACTAACAACACCATTTTGAACAAGACGCAGTCCCGTTTGCCAAGGGGAGAGAGACGCTCAACCATGATTGCGGCGCAGCGCGACAGTGGATGGGGAGAGACAGGTGGCTGGTGTGTTGTGGAGTCCCTGGAGAGAGGCGCCAAGGGGTGAAAGGTGCCGAACGAAGGGTCAGATGCCAAATGCGGGAAAGAATGTGGGCTGCGCAGCTGGGCAGCTGGGCGGGAGACCTGGGAGAAGCAGGAAGGGGGAGGGAGGCTGGAGAGGCGGGCAGGTGGCGGGGATGGAAGCCTGGGTCTTCAGCATCCCTTCCTCCTCCCCATCCTGGGGTGGCAAGTGCTCAGCCAGGTTTAAAACTTTGTTCTGCCACACCTCACCCCCCCATCTGAACAGGAACATCAGGGAACCTCACCCCCCAGCCCCAGCCCCGCAACAAGGGGGCTTAACAAACTGTCCAAAGCTCTTGGCCAGGCCGACTTCTCCCTGGCTGCATTGCCAACGCTGTGTTACCTCCTTGGGCAAATGTCTGTGCCTCCAAGCCTTGGTGTCCTGAGCTATAAAATGGGTCGGTGATGGGGCCGACTGTTAGCGGTGGTCCTTTGTGTTACTGCTCAGTAATAATGAGAATTGCGATTGCTAGCTCTCCTGTTTGCCCACCATATGCTTTCTTCCAGGAGCCCAGCACTGCTGTACTCCTTTCTGTGCTGGGGAGTGTTGCGAGAACATTTTTTCCTTGCCCCTGCTTGGGATGTCCATGGGCTGAGGGTCGGGAGAGAGACCGGGGAGAATTGTAGCCCTGAGGCCGGAGAGCAGGGAGGGCAGACAAATGGTGGAACTTGAGTTTTTATTTCCGTAAAAATAATTTTGACCCAAATTAAAATATAAAAGTGCCTCAAAACTCAGGAGCAGAAGTGCTGGCCTATTCAGGACAATGAAAGCCCTCTGGGTTGTGCTGAAGGACTGAACGGAGTCCTCTGGGTGAGGCAGAACTTGAGACATCTCCCTGTTGTTAGATCTGGGCTGCCGCACCAGGAAACAGTGAGTTTCCCCATGGAACCCTCTGGCCGGAGAGGGGCTGGTGTGGGTTTGGGAAGCCGGTGGGGGAGGCTGTCCGTCTGTGGAACCACTGC
Source organism: Lutra lutra (assembly GCF_902655055.1). Classification (NCBI taxonomy): domain Eukaryota; kingdom Metazoa; phylum Chordata; class Mammalia; order Carnivora; family Mustelidae; genus Lutra; species Lutra lutra. Next base: position 2,410,472 of record NC_062295.1, on the reverse strand, counting down.
CCCCTGGTGGCCAGTTAGAACTTTTTATTGCTACTTGGGGATGGATACTTTGCAGGGGGTAGACCAAGGAAGAATCCAGAACTTAAAAAAAAAAAAAAAAATAGGAAAGAAAGAGAAACAATGGATTCTCCTGACCATCACCCAGCTCTCAAGAGTGTACCCACCAGAGGCCTCTGAAGTGGGCAGAGCCACTTTGATCGGCCTTGGGAACATATTCATCGGAATTTCTGCAAGTTGTAAACCTTAGTCTTGGTCTCTCATCTGGAGATGCAACCACCACTCCCTGCTCTCTGGCTTGTCCTGGCCTCTGTTTCTGGTGGAACTCTGGGAGATGAGCTTGGAACACCAGGTGGGTGCTCAGCCCTGCTCCGACCACCTGGGTGGCCTTGGCCTTGATGCTGAGATCCCCATCCAGAGCCATAAATTGAGAGTCAGGATGTCCCGCAGCATGCATGAGCTCCCCCCACCCTGGCCCACACATGCACACCTATTATCTTTAAAACTGTCAAACTTTCATGCCCACTGAAGGAACAGCACACTGGGGCACCTGGGTGGCCCAGTCAGGTAAGTGTCTGCCTCCAGCTCAGGTCATGAACTCAGGGATCCTGGAATCAAGCCTCATGCTCTCTTTCTCTTTCTCGAGTAAATGCATTTTTAAATTTTTTATAAGATTTTATTTATTTTTAGAGTACACTAATTTTTTAAAGATTTTATTGATTTATTTGACAGACAGAGATCACGAGTAGGCAGAGAGGCAGGCAGGGGTGGGGAAGCAGGCTCCCTGCTCAGCAGAGAACCTGATGTGGGACTCAATCCCAGGATCCTGGGATCATGACCTGAGCTGAAGACGGGCTTAACCCACTGAGACAGGCGCCCCTAGAGTACACTATTATTGCCTGTATTCATTATATTGTGCATTAGATCTGTAACTTCCTAGTTACGAGCTTGTACTTTAAACACTATCACTCTTACCCACCACACCTCTAACCCTCATGTTCTCACTCCTTGCGGTGCAGAGCTGGGTCTAAAGTCGAGCTCATTGAGTTGCCATGAAGCGTTTTTGGCAAGGGCAGACCTTTGGTGGTGCTGCTCACTGCCTATGGCACAGCACTGAGAGGCAGGGAATGTCCTGTCTCAGGAATGCCAATTTGGATCTCTGGGGTGAAGCGATGTGAAGTTCTAAATGCTCCAGGGGGGCAGGGTGGGGGTGGAAGGGGGACAGAGCTATCGGTTTTCTCTGCCTTTTACTGTTTTGGTCAGGCTGTCCTGCTCTTTGAGTCCTTACCCATGACCAACGCGAGAAGTGATTCCCCTGGAGGCCACATCTTTAGGCATTTCTTTTTTTTTTCTTTCTTTTAAAAAAAAATTTTTTTTTAATCTATTTAGTTGACAGAGAACACAAGCAGGGGAAGAGGGAGAAGCGGGGAGCCCGATGCGGGACTCAGTCCCAAAACCCAGGGATCGTGACCTGAGCCAAAGGCAGACTCTCAATGGCTGAGGCCCCCAGGAACCCCTCTTTAGGCATTTCTCAACACCACAGGTGTGGGAGCAGAGAAGGAGAGACCCGAGTGGGAGCAGCTGCGGTGAGCCACCCCCAAGCTGAAGGATGCTGGAAGAGCCCACATCGGCTGCCCGAGAGCCAGAGCAGCTCGGAGCAGTCAAGCTGGAGGAAGAGGAGACTGCTGGTCAGGAGGGCCTCCGGCATGCAGAGGCCAGGCCCCGGCCTGAGGTGGCTCACCAGCTCTTCAGATGCTTCCAGTATCAGGAGGATATGGGGCCGCGGGCGGCCCTGAGCCGGCTCCGCGAGCTCTGCTGCCGCTGGCTGCGGCCAGAGCTGCGCACCAAGGAGCAGATCCTGGAGCTGCTGGTGCTGGAGCAGTTCCTGAGCGCGCTGCCCCCCCACCTCCTGGCCCGGCTGCAGGGCCAGCAGCTCAGGGACGGCGAGGAGGTGGTGCTGCTGCTGGAGGGCGTCCAGAGGGAGTCCAGCACCGTAGGGCCCCTGGTAAGAGGGTGGTGGCCAGCTGGGCGGGACAGCAGGTACGGAGACGGGACAGCAGGTACGGACTCAGTGCCCCATGAAGAGGTCACTCCGTTTCCCTCCCTGCTGTAATTCCTTTTTAACCTAACTCCGCCGACTCTCACCTTTCCTTGGTCACGTTTCTGTTGGGAGTCAGGACAGGGACTATCCCCTTGTCCTGTCTGTCCCCTAACAGATGTGTTTTGAACAGGATTTTAGTTTTAATACTGGCAAGAATTGGGCGGACACCACTTTGGAGGAACAGGGGGGCCCCCGGGCGGACACCACTTTGGAGGAACAGGGGGGCTCTTGCCAGGTCTCTAGTCATAGCCCCAAAAAGGAAGTGTCCTCAGAAGGACCCCCAGCCCTGGAGGCAGCAAAGGAACCTCCGCCATCCCAGCCAGGACCTTCCAAGCCCGCTGAGCTGGAGACCTGGAGACATCCCCCAAGTACAAAGCAGCCGCTGAGCCCAGGTCCCAAGAGGACATTCCCGGTCCTACAAGAGACTGGTGAGAAGCTGGGAGGCACGGTATGTGAGGGCAGGGTGAGAAGGATGCAGACCCCTCTTTGATGGGGATGGGTGGGAGCTAATGTCTCTCTTGGGGACCTGGCAACAGGTATACTCCCTGTAGCCACATGAAGGGTAAGTCTGGCTTCTAACAGCTCTTCCCCCCCCCCCCCCATGCTGTCAGTCCCCCAGGGCCCTGTGCTATGGCTGGAGGAAAACTCCCGAGATCAGGAGCTGGCAGCTGTGCTGGTGAGCTAGACCAGTACCCTCATTCTAGAATGTTCTGCCCTGGATCTTCTCGGCCTCTGCAGCTAGCGCAAATCTATGCCTTCCTTCATTTAAACCTTAAAAGCTCATCGTCCCTCTCAGGTCATAGGACCCCATTCCTCTCTCACCAAGGGTCTCTGCCCACCCTTCTGTTACAGGAGTCCCTGACATTTGAAGATGTCCCAGCAAAGAAGATTTGGCCCGCGCACCCTCTGGGTAAGAGGTCCTTCCCGCTTACAACCACTGAAGGTTCTTTATGTTTCAGGAGTGGTCCCTGAAGCTCACTTTTGGCTTCTTTTTTTTTTTTTTTTTTTTTTAAAGATTTTATTTATTTATTTGACAGAGAGAAATCACAAGTAAGCAGAGAGGCAGGCAGAGAGAGAGGAGGAAGCAGGCTCCCTGCTGAGCAGAAAGCCCAATGTGGGGCTCGAACCCAGGACCTGGGATCATGACCTGAGCCGAAGGCAGCGGCTTAACCCACTGAGCCACCCAGGCGCCCCTCACTTTTGGCTTCTTGAGCTAAAAATGGGCTATGTGTGGGGGGCGGGGGAGGGCAGCTGGGTGGCTCACTTGCTTAAGCATCTGCCTTCCACTCAGGTCAGGATTTCAGGGTCCTGGGATCAAGTTGCGCCTGAGCAGGGAGCCTGCTTCTCCCTCTGCCCCTCCTTCCACTCATGAGTGCACATGAAATTGTGCAATCTCTCTCTCTCAAATACATAAATAAAACCTAAAAAATGTAAAAACGGGCCATCTTAATGAGGATTCACTCATCTCTTCCTTCCTTCAACTATTTATTCATTTATTTTAAAAGCTTATTGTGTTTGATCTAATCATCAACCCTTAATGTTGAGCTTTCAAATGGGTAGTCATTGGGGGGCCTGGCTGGCTCCGAGGGTTAAGGTTTCAACTCTTGATCTTGGCTCAGATCTTGATCTCAAGCTCGTGAGTTCTAGCCCCAGTTTGGGTTCCACACTAGGCATGGAGCCTACTTATTTTTTTTTTTTTAAGTAAAGCGGTTACTATGGTAAATTCTCTGTTGTCTGTTTTTTTTGTTGTTGTTGTTTTTAAGATTTTATTTATTTGTCAGAGAGAGAGAGAGGGAGAGAGAGCGAGCACAGGCAGACAGAATGGCAGGCAGAGGCAGAGGGAGAAGCAGGATCCCCGCCCAGCAAGGAGCCCGATGCGGGACTCGATCCCAGGACGCTGGGATCATGACCTGAGCCGAAGGCAGCTGCTTAACCAACTGAGCCACCCAGGCGTCCCAGTGTTGTCTGTTTTTTACCCTCACCTTCTGTCCGCCCACCAGTTTTGCAGGAACCCCGGGTTTCTATGTGCTTTGAGGCACTGACGTTCTAGGCCATTCCTGGGAGCCTCCAGGAATATGCCTGCCTTTTCTGCTTTTTTCCCAGGACTTGAAAACAGAACCCCAGATGAGGAGTTCAAAGAGGAGCCCAGAGGGGTGGCCTGGCCTGCTGCCGACTCAGCAGAGTCTGGGGCAGAGGCTCCTGGGGTGGCAGAAAAGCCCGACCCTCAGCGGCTGGGGCCCGGCCCTGAAGCCAGTGGCTCCGGTGAAGGAGGGTCCGCTCCGGGCAGGAATGACATTCTGGAGGTCAAAGTGGTCGGGGACGCGGCCAGGTCGGAGCCGGGGATGGAATTCATCTGCACAGACTGTGGTTTGAGCTTCCGAGAGCTCGCCCGCCTGGAGGCGCACCAGGGCCGCTCCCACCCGGGCACCCGGTGCTTCCCGTGCCAGTGCTGCGGGAAGAGCTTCGGCCGGAGCTCCATCCTCAAGCTGCACATGCGCACGCACACTGACGAGCGGCCCCATGCGTGCCACCTCTGCGGCCACCGCTTCCGCCAGAGCTCCCATCTGAACAAACACCTTCAGACTCACTCCTCCGAGCCTGCCTTTCTGTGTGCCGAGTGCGGTCAGGGCTTCCAGCGCCGCGCCAACCTCATGCAGCACCTGCTGGCGCACGCCCAGGACCAGAAAGCCCCCTGCGTCCCTGAGACCAAGAGCGAAGCGCGCGAGCTGGCCGTGGTCCTGTGTTCTCACTGTGGCCAAACCTTCCAGCGCCGCTCCAGTCTCAAGCGACACCTGCGGATCCACGCCAAGGACAAGGGCCACCAGTGCTCTGAGTGCTCGGGCAGCCTGCGCCCGGGACCGGAGCGCAGGCCTTATGTGTGCAGCGACTGCGGCAAGGCATTCCGGCGCAGCGAGCACCTGGGGGCCCACCGGCGCGTGCACACGGGGGAGCGGCCCTTCTCTTGCCAGGTATGCGGCCGCAGCTTCAGCCAGAGCTCCCAGCTGGTCTGCCACCAGCGCGTGCACACCGGCGAGAAGCCCTACAGCTGCCCGCACTGCGGCAAGCGCTTCGTGCGGCGGGCGGGTCTCGCCCGCCACCTCCTGACCCACGGCGGCCCGAGGCCCCACCACTGCACCCAGTGCGGCAAGACCTTCAGCCAGACCCAGGACCTCGCCCGCCACCGGCGCAGCCACACGGGCGAGAAGCCCTGCCGCTGCAGCGAGTGCGGCGAAGGCTTCAGCCAGAGCGCCCACCTGGCGCGTCACCAGCGCATCCACACTGGGGAGAAGCCCCACGCCTGCGACACCTGCGGCTACCGCTTCCGCAACAGCTCCAACCTGGCCCGCCACCGCCGCAGCCACACCGGCGAGCGGCCCTACGGCTGCCCGACCTGCGGCCGCAGCTTCCGGCGGAACGCGCACCTGCAGCGGCACCTGGCCACCCACGCGGGGGCCGGGAACGAGGCGGCGTCGCGGCAGGCCGAGCCCCCCCAGGAGTGCCGGGAGTGCGGCAAGAGCTTCAGCCGCAGCTGTAACCTGCTACGCCACATGCTGGTGCACACGGGGGCCAGGCCCTACTCGTGCGCACAGTGTGGCCGCAGCTTCAGCCGCAACTCCCACCTGCTGCGCCACCTGAGAACCCACGCGCGCGAGACCCTGTACTAGCGGCTCCAGGTTCCGCAGGGCCAGCCCTGCACGCCTCTTCCCGGGGTCCTGGGCAACCAAGGCCGGCGGAGGATGTCTGGGTCCCGCACTCCAGCGGCCTCCCTCTGGCTCCGCCAACCCTGTATGTTAGCAACCCCCCACTTCGCCCCACCCCCCACCGCCATGCATCTCTCCCTGGCCTCAGGCATGTATTTCAAAGTACCTAAAGGAAAACAGCCTTCTTGAAAATGACTCATTTTTTTTTTTTTTTGAGATCCATCAAAATACCGTCTGCCACCCTCCCCACTGTGACAGGGATGCCTTTTCCCCTTCCCTACCCCAGCTCCTAACACAGCACCCTAGACAGGAGCAGGCCCAGAGAGAGCCCCGCCCCTCCACACACCCCCCGGAAAGGCCCAGAGTTGGGCCGGGGTGGCAGAGGGGCGCCAGCTGTCGCAGTCGGCTGTGAGTAAGGCCACGGAATGCCACCCTGGAATTTTTCCTTCTCTGGTGTCTGCCCCTAATCCGTGCTGTCCGATACAGTATCCTGTAGTCACAAGTGCTTGTTCGAATTAATTAAATGGAATAAACTTTAAAACCACAGATTCTGTGTTATTTTTTTCCCCCAAAGATTTTATTTATTTGAGAGACAGAAAGAGAGCACAAGCAGTGGTGAGGCAGAAAGGGAGAAGCAGACTCCATGGAATGGGGAGCCTGATGCGGGTTCAATCCCAGGATTCTAGGATCATGGCCTTTGCCGAAAGCAGACAATCAACTGAACCACCCAGGCATCCCTGAAATCCCAAATTCTGGATTTTTATGGGAAACCTTGTTTTGGGGATGTAGGTAACGAGTTCTACTTGAAGATGCTAGCAGAGGAGAAGAAACCTGCCTGATGGCCAAGTGGGGCTGTGGGCTGGAGACCACTGACAGGCCATAATTCTGTAAACTCAAAGCTGGTTTGGCTGATTCCACCTTCTACCTACCAGGCAACCTTGGCTTTTTGACTGTTTTTTTCCAAACTAATAGACAGACTTAAAATCATGTGACTTCTGTTAAGACCACAGGAAAGAAAACAGCTCCCCTCCGCTGCCGAAAACAGCACACCCTGCTTCTGTCTGTGGCTTTTTTTTTTTTTTTAACCCACACTCTTTTCTAAGTTGTCCTCCACCTGACATGTAATTGCTGTTTCACAGATGCCTGTGAATAGGAAGTGAACTCGTCCACAAGGGCTCACGGGACAGGGAAAATCTGTTCCCAAATCTACTTTCCCCAAATGGGAAAGTAGAGATAGTCCTTGGACACAAGTGAGTGGGATGCCCCGAGCCTGGGGAAGATCTATGCTTTCGGGGGTTAGGAAGGAGATTAGGCAGGGTACAGAGAGTCACCTGATGTCACAGAACAAATTAGACTCATGGAAGGCTCCAGGGAAGAAAATTTCAAGAAGGAAATTTTCTTAGTCAACGGAGAGTAAGGAGTTGGGAGAACCCACAGCATTTGGAGGCCTTATTACTTCTTGAGCACCTACTACGTACAAGGGAATGTGCTGAGCTATTGAGAACGAGGCCTGAAATAGAAGGGAGAGGCAACCACAGAAGAACTGGAAGAAGGACATCCCCCTCAGAGGGAACAGCATGTGCAAAGGCCCTGAGCTGCTGAGCAGGAAGCTGAAGAATACTGTCCCTGAGGGAACCCTGTAGGAACCTGATGACACAGACAGGGACTTAGAGGCCAAGGTCAGAGTCTATTTATGATGGGAAGAGGGGAGGATTTTAAGCAGGGAGTTACTTCATTTTGCAATGGAATTCTTTTGACCTTGGTGCTAGACAGATTTGGCTTGAAAGGGGCAAGTCCAGGGAAACCAACTAGAAGAGCCTAGAAGTTGTCTAGGCTCTGGATGATGGTGATTTTGGTGGGGCCCTGGGGTCATAGAAGCCCCTGACGGCTTTAGCACTGTAGGAGGCTTTTCTCAAGGGAAATCAGTGCAGAAGGCCTGAGAAGGAAACGTTTGACACAAGGTCACTTGAAAATGCAGGGCAAGGATCTAAAACAACCTAAATGCTGATGGGAAGTGGGAAGAGAGGTCATGGCCGAGGGGAAGTAAATGCTGGCTCAGGCCCTGGACTGGGTGCCCCCTTGAAGCTGGGGACTCAGGCCTGAGATGGGCCTTCCAGTGTAAAAGGCTATCAGAGGGACCCCCACAAGCGAAAGAAGATGCGGGCCACCATGGGCTTCTGCAGAAAAGAACCCCCATATTGAATTGCTTTCTGCTCAGGAAGAAAAGGCCGGGGCCGAGAAGTTCCCCCAACTCCCTCCCCTGCTAAGTAAACAGGGTCCCATGATCAGGCCACCAAGAAGCCACTAGTAGGGGACACTTTGACCATTACCTCCTCCCACAGGACGCACAGGCGGCCCACAGAGAGCCGATTTTTCTAAGAATCAAGAGTTTATGCCTGCGACCCAAAAGGGTGTGAAGAAGGTGGCAGACAGGAAAGGGGGATGCTGACTCAGAATGCCTCCAGTCCGGGAGGCCTCCTGTCTCCCAAGCCTCTCCCACCTTGGGCATCTTTCTCAGACAGTGGGCCCTGCCCTGGTCCCCTGCCCCAGGCGCCCATTTCCCCCTTTCTTCCAGCTCTGCTCTCAGATGCGGGGGGTGGGGGGGGTGGGGTGGGGTGTGGAGTGTGGGGAGGGTGCTGGAGTGTTTGCAGCCAGACACTCTCAGTGCAAAATCTGTGTGCCGCTGCCACAGGCAGGAAGTCCGTGGGGGTGGGGGGAAACGGGAGCGTGGGGGAAGGGAAGAGGGGTGCCTGGGTGGCTTTGTCAGTTGAGTCTCACTTTCAGATCAGCTCAGGAGCCCCCAGATTGCCCTGGGTTCCAAGCTCAGCTCAGCCGGAGTCTGCGTGACAATCAGCCTCTCCCCATACCTTCTCTCTCTCAAATCAATAAATAAATCTTAAAAAAATAAAAAAGAAAGAAATGACGAGCTGAGCTGAGCCCTTCCAGCCCGGGTCTTCTCCTCCCCCCAGGCCTTCTCTCCCCACAGTTCCTGCATTTGCAGGCCCCAGCAGCCGCAGGTCTGAGATGGGACTCCTGCCCCACCCTAAGCCACTTCTCAGCCTGGCCCAGGCAGGGGTACACCCCTCCCTCCCCTTCCCTCCCACCCTGTGCCCCAACCCTAAGGCTTCTGATCTTGGAAGGAAGACAGAGGAGCTTCTGTGGCCCAGCGCAAGGATGAAGACCAGGGTCAGGAGAAGAAACGAGGGCTGCAAGCTTGATGTCTTCAGTCCCCACCATACATCAAGCAATGCATCCACTTTCCAGTCCTCACAGCAAGTCGGTGACCAGTTGTGACCCCCCGTGTCCCATGTACAGATTAGAGAGTGGTCAGGTGGACCCAGCCCAGGTCCATGTGACACGTGCCCTGCCCCACCCCTGGGGCCCCCTGCTCCCAACGTCACAGGCACTCTGGGTTCCATGAACTTTTATTAAAACACGGGAGCCAGAGCAAGGGTCAGACCCGGAGACCAAAATTGGTCAGGGGGTTCTGGCTAGGCCTGGATGGTAAATCGCAGGGCCTGCGCCGTGAAGGAACAGAAATCCTGAAACGTGCTCCAGACGGCCTCCACCGCGCGGCAGAGGGCCCGCATGCCAGCGGCCACGGCGCGCCGTAACCAAGCCAGCAGGGCTCGCCACTTCTGCAGCAGGTAGCCCAGCAGCCTCTGAAAACACCTCAGGACCCTGTCAGAGAAGGACTCCCTGGATCCTGGCTCTTGAAGTCCTGGTCTTCAAGGAAAATGACAGGCGACCTCCGGAGCCTGGACCGCAATTCCTGCGGCACCTCAGGAAGTAACGGAGAGGAGTCCTGCCGGGACGGGGTTGGGGGACCCTTCAGGTCCTGGCCCGCACTGAGGCCTCCCCAACTTTACGAAGCCCGCGGACGGAAGCTGCCACTTTCTGCCAACAGCCCCCCGCGTCCGCTCAGCGGGCTGTGTCCTCACCTGGCTGCACCAGGATTCAGACAGACAGAACCGGTGGGGAAGGGAAGCAAGGAGGCCGCGATGGGCGCCTCACGCACTGACTGTCGTTCTGGTAGTTCAGGTCCACGGTGTTGAGCAAGACCTCGTTGACACCGTCCTGCGGAGGACCGGGGTGTGGAGGCTACGGACCTGCTCCTGCTGGCTGCTGTCTGCAGTCCCCCGTCACCTCCCTGGCTCCAGGAGCCGGGAGCCCAGACCCAGGGCCCAGGACCCCCTAACGCGACAGTGCATCGCCCCGCCCTGGGGAACCAGCTTCGGGGAGGGGCGGTGCCCGGACTCACCTCCAGCTCCCGCAGCGCTAAACCACTCCTGGTGGGGAAAAATCACGTGTTCAAAATCCTCCCAGCCCCTCCCTCGCTCAGTCTTATCCCAAGCCAGGCTCGCCAAGGCTCCCATAGCTGGGTCCTGCCCAGGGCCCTGGGGACCAGCTGTCTGGTCCCCTGCGCTGTCATGCATACGCCCAATGACTTGGACGCCTTCCTAAGCCTCCGGGGGGCCTCCGCATCCTCACCTGTGTACACACCGGCCACACAGGTGTGAACCGAGAGATGAGTGTATTGCAGGGGTCTGTCCAGTGGAGGGAATGAGCAAACCTGTGGTAGCACCTTCCTCTTCCTCCTCGCCACCATCATCGTGAAATCACCCACCCAAGCCAGACTGCAGAGAGCAGGGGAGTGGGGACACAGTGACCCAACCTGGTACTCTCCTTCTGGTTCATTCTGATGATGATTACAGTAAACGTCCACCAACCGGTGCTGTGAGCAAAGGAGAGGCAGAGGTGGGAAAGACATGCCTGATCCTACCCCCTGCTGCCCCCGGGGTCGGGACATTCCTAGTTCCATGCAGCAGAACCCAGATACCCCCCCACTCCCCACTCCCGCAACCATGCATGGAGAAGCAGGGTTCTTACCAGCTCAAGTCGTAATCCCTCATTCGGGTCTTTGTCTGACTGTGGAGGTAACAGTGATATTCAAGCTCTTATGACCTTGCCACCCCCCCCTCACATGCACACATGTGCACGCCCGCACACGTGTGCACACGTAGGAACATTGCTCCGCAGGGCGCGGAGTCGACTGTGTTACTGAAGCCCTGAGCTCTCCGTCCCGGCTGACAGTTGGCCAAGGGAGGGACTGGCAGCAGCCGGTCCTCTCCGAGGTGGCGACAGAAAGGCAGGGGCACCTGCAGACCCATCTCCCCTGCCCAGACTTGGCTTGGCTTGACCCACAGAAGTGTGATGCACCCCAGAGTCTCCCCCACGAGTCTACCTTAGGGCCAGATCTGGTTTCCAGGGCATACAGGGTCTACCAGGATTGGTGCTTCCTCTGGCCCTCTCCAGCTGCCGCACACACATGTGGGTCTACCTCCTAGAGTAACCCCTTTGTCCACAACACACACTGTTCCTCAGGACCCCTGACACACACAAACACACAGACACAGAACTGCCCCCCGTAATTTATCCCCAGACAGGAAATCTGGCCACATAACCGGTACCTGCTCTGTAAAGTGAGTAACTCAGGGATGCCTGGGTGGCTCAGTGGGTTAAGCACCTGCCTGCAGCCCAGGTCCTGATCCCGGGATCCTGGGATCAGCAGGGAGCCTGCTTCTCTCTCTGCCTCTGCCTGCCACTTCCCCTGCTTGTATGCTCTTTCTCTCTCTCTCTCTCTCTCTCTGACAAATAAATAAAATCTTTGAAAAAAAATTAATACAGTGAATGACTCAGAGCAAAAGGAGACTGTGAGGCCATTTGTCAACAAATTATTCAGAATTTCAGGAAAGTGATGGTAGAGCACTTGACCCAGCAAGCTAAGGGTCATTATGAGACTGGGGCCCTGTTGAATGGCTCAGACCCCCTACTTTGCCAGGGGGCTCCCCCATTGGCCCAGGAGAATGGGACAGAGACAGGTGCATGTGGAGGGATCCGGAGGTCCGGGGGCCGGTACAGGTGGGAGAAGGGGGACCTGCGGCATGGATATGGTATCCAGGCCTCCCCCCAACCCCCCAACTCATTCTCACTCACCTTGGAGAAGCCCATGGCTATTCAGGTCTCCAGGGGCTGTGACCTGGTGAGAGAGGAACAAGTGTATGCAGGAGTCTTCAGAGAAGCAGCCTCCCCACCACCCATGGAAAGTCTCTCTGGCTGCAGCTCCCTCCCCAGGCCTCCACCGAGCCATCACCTTCTCACAGATTCTCCCAGCTGAGGTTTCCGAGCTTTCTGCTTCTGAGAAAGAGCCACTCTTTTAAGAAGAAGGAGGGAGGAGGGAGGAGGGAGGAGGGAGGAAGTTGGAGCCCGCCCTAAAGGCAGGATGTGGGGCTGTGTGTATGTTTTACACAGAGACAGAAGCAAAAGCAAATGACAGGCAGGGAGACCCAAGGGCCTGAAAGGGGGTGGGTGGGCACAGCTTTAGCCTAAGCCCCTCCACACCCCGAGCTAGGGCAGGAATCTCAGAGACTGGAAACAGGCCCCTTCCCCAATCTCATCAGCCTGGGATGAGGGAGGGGCTGTGGGAAGTCCAGACTTGGGAAAGCACACAGAGATGTTCTCTGAACTCTGGAAAATGAAGTCATCCAGTTGGGAGGTCAAGGTCCTGAGGAATGCTGGCCAGGTCACATGGAGTGGAGTGGATCCCAGCACCAAAGTCCAGAGAAAGTTCCAAGAACCTCCCGGCTCAGGGGTAGCAGGACCTGCTGGACCCCTGGGGTGGGCCCACCAGGCAGGGCACCCATGGGGTGCCCTGCAGGGATGGCTGGAGCTGATGCCCAGCTGCCAGGGGGCAGGGTGAAGCCCTCAGGAGAGGCTGAGTGTGGCTTGCTGTCGGCCTAGGCCCGGATGACCAGGCGATCCTGAGCTCTCCTGGGGCCGAGGGATGTCATGGTCCTGCTGCCCTCAGGCACCTGAGTGTGGTGGGGCAGAGGGGGGACCTCCCAGGCGCCAGGCAGTCCTCGCAAGCACAGCTCACCCCCAGCCCCCCCTGCAACCCCGCTCTGGCGCCAAAGCTCCTCCCAGTTCAGCACAGCCTCTGTCTTTCCCCTATATGGGCGCCCGGGGCTCACACAAAAAAGTACTCAAGCCAGGGGTGCTTAAACTGCAGAAATGTATCATCTCCCACTTCTGCAGGCCCCGCCAGGACTGGATCACAAAAACCACCGTCTGCAGCCATTTTGTGTTTCGTTGCGGACTGTGCCATTTTCTTTATGGTTTTAGTGAGGAAGAATTGACATACAATTCACCCGTCCGCATGTATGATTTTCATCACCTCAAGGAGAAATCCCATACCCCTTAGCCAGAACCCCCAGATCCCAAAACCCCCCCCCCACCAGTCCCAGGCAACCCCTCATCTACTATCTGTCTCCAGATTGTCCCCATTCTGGACATTTCATATAAATGGAGTCACATGGAAATGGTCACACTACGTGACCTTTGTGTCCAGCTCCCTGCACGCAGCACAGTGTTTTCAATCCATGTTGGTGGCGACATGTATAAGAACTTCATTCCTGGGACGCTTGGGGGGCTCAGTCGGTAAGCCTCTGCCTTCTGCTCGGGTCATGATCCCAGGGTCATGGGATCGAGTCCCGCATCGGGCTCCCCGATTAGCGGGAAGCCTGCTTCTCCCTCTCCCTCAGCTGCACTCGCGCGCTCTCTCTCTCTAACAAACAAATAAAATCTTACCAAAATAGAAAAGAATTTCACTTCTTTTTTTACGGCTGAATAATATTCTGTCGCAGGAGTCTGCCACCTTACATAGCCATTCCCCTGCGGATGGGACATTCGGGTTGTTTCTACCTTTTGGCCATTATGAATTCTGTCTTTCGTGAGCACATGTGTGCAGGTTTCTGTAGACAGGTTTTTCCTTCTGTTGGGTAGACACCTAGGAGAGGAATGTCTGACTCATGGTAACTGTTTCAAAGTTACTGCACCGTTTTATACCCCAGCAGCAGCAGGAGAGGGTTCCGGTCCCTCCAGCACTTACGATGATGCTGTTTTGAGTTCAGCCACCGAAGCGGGTGTGAAATAGCCCCCCGCCGTGTGGTCTGCAGTTGCTTTCCACCTTAGGACGAGTGACCTAGAGCAGCTCTCAGGTGCTTGCTGACCACTGGGCATCTTCCTTGGAGGAGTGTCTATTCTGATTCTCTGCCCCTTTTAAACGGGGTTATTACCCTTCTTGCAATGACATTGTAATTAAGAGTATGTTATATATTCTGGATACAAGTCTCTTTTCACATATGTCCTTCGCAAATGTGGTCTCCCATTTTGTGGGTGGTCTTTTCATTCCTTATGGTGTCCTTTGAAGCACAGATGGGACCATGCCATTAAAAATAAATAAAACTAATAATTTTTGGGGCGCCTGGGTGGCTCAGTGGGTTAAAGCCTCTGCCTTCGGCTCAGGTCATGATCTCAGGGTCCTGGGATCGAGCCCCGCATCGGGCTCTCTGCTCCGCAGGGAGTCTGCTTCCTCTTCTCTCTCTGCCTGCTTCTCTGCCTACTTGTGATTTCCGTCAAATAAATAAGATCTTAAAAAAAAAAAACTAATAATTTGATGTGGCATTTTCCTGAAGTATACTTAATATATTTTTAAAAGCTAGAGAAGTTTCCACAGAGCAATGATAGCACAGATTTCACCTTGGACACTGGTCCTCTGAGCTCCCCTGACCGACTTTTGGGTTCCCCTCTCTGCTTTCTTCTCCCACTCATTCTCTCTCCATCTGCTGCCCCACTGCCCATCAACTCTGAACCTCACCTTCGTCTACAAAACAGAGTGAGATTCAGGTCTATCAAGCTCTTGTGGCCAAACTCATGCCAGGTCCATCTGTGCTCAGAAGCAATGAAGGGCTTTCATTTTCTTTGTCCTCCTGTACGGGGGGCTCGTAAGATTTTAAAATACAAGTTTCCTCCTCCACCTATTTTGAAAGGATCCTGACAGGGGCCTGGACTTCTGGATTTCCGGCAGCTTAGGATCCAGGTCATGGACTGGTTGAAGGCCTCTGGTTGTTACCCTCCTACTGGTCACCTCGTTGCCGCCCCCCCCCGCCCCCCCCCCCCCCCCCCACTGACTGACAGGCAGGCACCCTCCCTGCATTCCGGGACTTCCGCCCTCAGCCCCCACCCCGGGCAGCCCTGCGGGCTGGAGGGCAACCCAAGAAATGGTGCCTAAGTGCCCTCACCCATAGACCAGGGCCATCAATCTGACTCCACTGGGAATGTCAAGAGCTTGGCCCCTAGGAGGGAGAACATGGCAGAGACACAGGAGAACCACAGGACAGGGTTCCCAGCTCCCTTGCCCGCCCCCAAGCTTACTCAAATGCAGACTTTTTCAAGGTGAGGGTGTGAGGTCTGCAAGTTTGTTTTTGTTCGTCTGTTTCATTCATGTTTTTTGAGGTCTGCGTTTTTCGGTTGTTGGGGGTTTTTTTGAGACTGCGTCTTTAAGTTCCCTAGGTGATTCGGATGTAGAATATTCCGGAAGTATAGCTCCAGAGGCACTGATTTAGATCCTGAATTCTGCGGGGAGTTGTGGCGGGGGTGAGTGAGGTGGCCCACCCACTTATCACCCAGAAGTGCTGCGGAAGCAGTGCCCTGGACTGAGGGGAGCTAAGCCCACACCGCACAGAGCTGAGGAGAATCCCAGAGTTCTCCGTGAGGGAAGTGGCAGACACTCCGGTGTGGAGGCACACGGAGGGTATTTGTAGGGCCAGGAGGGTGTTCTGTTGAGCGGGGACAGTACTGGGTACAGAGTGGTGACCAGAAAGCAGGTGCATGGGGCTTAGGTTGTGGAGGGTCGCCTGGGTGGCCACTGATATCACCCAAGATACACCCACGTGTGCTCAGGGGTAGTTTCAGGGCTGGGTCTGGGGTCTCCAACCCTGTGGCATTGACCAGTGTCTTGGAAGCGGGACAGAGTGGGACATTCCTGGGAAACTCCGAGCAGCCGGTGGAGACAGAGGCAGGGGTTCAGTTTCCCAGTCAGGCCGTTCCTCCAAAGCCCGAACAGCCCAGAGCTGCTCCTGAGAGCCGCTGTCGCCCTGGAGCGGGTGGTTAAGGCTTCCCTCCACGGCAGCTGCGCTCTAAGAAACACCAGCTATTCCGGGAAGAGGAGCGTCCGGTGGGAGGAGAGCGCACTGGTACCCCTGCAACCGCGCCGGTGGGGCAGGGGAGGCGACGCCGTACACCTGATCTGCCCAGTCTAAGCGCCAGCTCTTTCTCCCCCGTCTCCAAGGCTTAGCTCCAACCACATGCTCCCAGCTGCCTCCCGCAGAGTCCCGCACCTGGGAAGAGAGGATGCACCTCCGCAGGGACTCAGGACCACCCCCCAAACACACACACAGACCCGCAGTGGGAGACCCGTCCCCCTTAAGGGGAGGCGATGCCGCCCACCAGCAGGGCCAGAAGGGACAGCAGGAAGGACAGCGACGGCCTCCCTGAGGCCTCATTGATTTCGCAAGAGCAATCGCAGGTCCCGGGTTCCACGGTCGCTTTGGGGGGCCTGGGGGCATGTGGACCGGCGCTGGGGACCGGGCAGTCCAGCCACTTGGGGCCCATGGGCTGGGGGGAGTCAGGCTCGGCCTTGACGCTGCCCTTGGGAAAGCGCCAGTAGTGGGCGCCCTTGAAGAAGTAGGTGTCACCTGCACGGGAGAAAGGAGACACTTCGGGGGCCGGTCCAGGCTGCTTCTCCCACGACGCCGCGTCTCTCCCGAGAGCTCCCCGAAAACCCCAGGATGACCCCTCTCCGCGTGCCCAGGGCCTCCAGCCCCTCCCAGCACCCTCTCCCACCTGAGTTGCTGACGCTGACATCGTCCGGGGCGTGAGGCGCCCCTTCCCAAAGACTCAGGTCGCGGGGGTAGCCGGGGTCTGGGCGCGCCGCCGCCTCGTCGTAGCGCCAGTAGCGCCGGCCCGGATCAGGTAGGTCTTCCCGTTCAGCGGCCACGAGAACACGGCGTCCACCTCCTCTCCCGCCGGCAGCCCCAGCTCGGTGAGCGGCCGCGGGGCGCCCTCCAGCTGCCGGTCCTGGAACACCCAGAACTGGGGGCCTGCGGGGCGGGGGCGGGGAGGGCCGAGCAGGTGAGCAGGTGCGCCCCGCCCCCATCCCGCGCGGGCCCCAGCGCTGTCCCGGCCCCCACTCACCGCTGAACAGCAGGATGCGGCCGTCGGGATGCCGGGCGTAGGCGGCCTGGATGACCTTCACCTCCGCGGGCAGCCCCTCCCAGAAGCGGTGGAGCCGCGCGGGCCGGGGGGACACCAGCTGGCCCGAGGGCTGCAGGCGCCAGAACCAGGGGCCTGTGGTGGGAAAGGGGCGGGCGTGGGGGCATGAGACGGCAACAGATCTCCCTCCCGGCGCGTGGCTCGGGTACAGTGGCCTTGCTTTGTGGTTTTAGCCTTTAAAGTGCAGCATCCTGGGGGGGCGAACCCAACTCTGTGGGGTCGGGAGATCCGGAGTGACTGACTCACCTTTGAAGAAGAATATCTCACCACGGATGTTAGCAATGGCGTCGAAATTGCCGTCACATCGGTCGGGGACGGGAAGAGAGGGGCTAGGGAGGAAAGGAGAGGTGAGCAGAGAGGGTTCGGGGCTCCTGGTCTGTTGGCTTAACTGTTAGGACAGTCCTATGGGTTAGGGACGCTCACTACGCCCATCTCACCAAGGACCACCCTGAGGTTAGGGACTTCACCCTGGGTGGTGCAGCTGGAGGGGACTCACCTGTCCGGAGGCAGGGCAGGGGGCGGGGGAGCAGGGGCCAGGGGTTTCCTTGTGGGCTTATCGTAGGGGGTTTCGGGCACCTTCCCTGTGGAGAGAAAGTCAGCAAGGCCTGAGTTTCCTGCCCTGCTGCAGCGGAGGCCGCAGGCAGAGCACCCCTCTCCCGCCCCCATACCGTAGAGCTGCTGCAGGCCTTCGCGGTCGTCCTGGGACAGGCGGTACTTGTGGGGTTCGCCAACCGGGCCCTGGTAGAAGGGCCTCATAATGGAGTTGGGTGCTGAGGAGTGGCCCAGGCCCAGGGCGTGGCCAAACTCATGGACAGCCACAGCGAACAGGTCAGTCCCCTCGCCATCTGGGGAAGGAGGGAACTTGGACTAGACCTGTGACCCTCCCCCACACCAGGAAGGGAGGCAGCCTGGAAGCCCCTGGAGTGGGGCCTGCCTGGCAGAAGGGAGCAACCAGGAGACTCTCCAGAGATGGCTGTCCCCAGACCCTTCCGCGAGCCATTCTGTCCTTCTTGGTCCTTCTTGTGTGTGTTCACTTATTTGGTAGATTTTTTTTTTTTAGTAGCCTTATTTGGCAGTTCTGGAAACTTGGGTACCAGGCTGAAGAGACCCACGGAAGAGGTTAGGGAAGGGGCAGGAGGAGACAGTCTAGACAGAGGAAGCCGGACCCCAGGCAGGGAAGCCTGTCCATAAGGAACACTCTGGGGGAAACAGGAACATAGGGATGCATTTCTCTCTCTCTTTCTCTCTCTCTCTCTCTCAGAAGCCCCAGTCCCTGGAGTTTCCCTCCTCTCGGCTTGTCTGTGGTCAGAACTCCTCTCCCATGGTCTCCTCAGCCTCTGTCATCAAGACCTTCACCCCGCTCCCACCCCCATGGCACTCCCCGTCTTCCCATGCGCACCGTCCAGCGCCCCCACCCCCTCAGTCCTCTGTCACCCTCCCCTATCTCCCCCTTCCCACAGCCTCCACCCTTCCCCTGCCTCCCCAGGGTCCCAGCTGCCTTCCTGCCTCTACAGTCCATCCACCTCCTCGGGCAGGCACTCTCAGACTACAGCCTGCTGGCCCTGGCAGCCAGTCTCGTACCCAGCCTCTCTGACCACAGCCTCTTCCTTGGGGACCAGCCTGGGCGCCAGGATGAGCCTCTTCACGCTCCCAGTTGCTGGCCAAATCCCAGCTCCTCATCGATCCGCGGGCCAGCTCCTGCTCCCACCGCTGAGAGGCCAAGAGACCATGACAGCAAGATGGCAAGAGAGGCAAGCAGCCACCCAAGGAGGCACGATGTCCACAGATGCTGATCTACTGCATGTAAATCTCTAACTCGGGCCGTGCTGCTGAAAGTGGGTTTATTGGAAGGGACCTGGTGATCCGAAAAGCAAATTTCTCTCAACCCCTAAGGGCTTCTGGATGAGAGTATAAGAAAGAAATGGGTGAGCAAGTCTTAAGAAGAGCAGTGAGTACTTCCCTACATTTTCCTCTCATAAAACCTCTTCTTCCTGTCCTCATTTGATGGGTGGGAAACTGAGGCACAGGGAGGTCAAGTCCAATGACAGTATAGCCAAGTCCTCTGCCTACATCGTGCTGCCTTTCAGCAGTGACTTCAGATGGTCTGGGTCAAATTGCACAGGTACTGAAGGATTTTGTTGGCTGTGGGTTTCTTATTTGCCCTGGAGCCTTTTTCTGAGAAATGGGAGGAAGTTTGGTGTCCACATCAAGTAGATGTCCTTCTTCCCTCACCTCACCCCTCCTATCCCTGCCTTGCTTCTCCTTTGGCCACACCCTTCCTTGCACCTTCCCCTGCTTTGCAGCTGGGGGAAGACACACCACTGCAGCCCCAGCATGAGATCCCGGGTGGCCTTTCTTCGGGGTCCTCGACACCTCCGCTCAGCTCTCCTCTAGACCTCAATGGACAGCTCCTCTTTGCTCTCCACTAGCCTGAATGCCAGGCACACGGCCCCTCAGGCTGCACCCTAGCTCTGGCCCCCAACTCTTAGGTGACAAATGCTGACAAATGTGTTTCCTATTTCATCAAGACAGGCCATCCGATGTAATCTGTAACTTCCTGTGTGTCTGGGCAGACAGCTCCACCTCCCCCACGCTCACCTCCTGCCCTGTCCTGTCCTATGCAAGGACCTCGATTCACTTACCTCCAAAAGGTTAAGGACAATGCCCCACCCATCCCTCCATCCATCCCTGCATCCATGTGTCTAAGGATGTCTATGTCTATCCATCCTTCCATTCATGCATGCATCCATCCATCCACCTGTCCATACATCCATCTACCCATCCATTTGTCCATCCATCCATCAATCTATCCATCCATCCATCCACTTGTCCATCCATCCTTCCTTCCATTCATGCATGCATGCATTCATCCATCCACCTGTCCATCCATCCATCCATCCATCCATCCACTGTCCATCCATCCATCAATCTATCCATCCACCCATCCACTTGTCCATCCATCCATCCTTCCATTCATGCATGCATGCATCCATCCATCCACCTGTCCATCCATCCATCCATCAATCTATCCATCCATCCATCCACTTGTCCATCCATCCATCAATCCATCCATCCATCCATCCATCCATCCACCTGTCCATCCATCCATCCATTCATCCACTTGTCCATCCATCCATCAATCTATCCATCTGTCCATCCACTTGTCCATCCATCCATCAATCCATCCATCCATCCATCCATCCATCCATCCATCCATCCATCCACTTGTCCATCCATCCATCCATCCATCCACCTATCCATCCATCAATCTATCCATGCATGAATCCATTCATCCATTCCCCATCTCTTTCTTTCTGTTGGCTCACCCAACATCACAAAGTGCTCAAGTCTCCCTCATCCTAAGCCACCCCAGTACCTATCTGCCCCCCTCCACCCCCCTGACCTTCCCTAGCAAGTTCTGTGGTCAGTGGTCTAAACTCAGTCTTCACTTCCTTAGCCCCTCTCACGCCTCACTTCATGCTGGTCAGGACTCCTCCCCCACCCGCCAAGTCTGTAGGCACCAAGGTCACTTTGTCCATAGATGATCAAATCCAGGCCCATGTAACATTCTGGCCTGGTTGTTGCCCTGCCCACTGCTGCCTGAGTCCCTTGTCACTCTCATTCCTGGTCACCTGTGGACCTGTTCTTTCTCCATTTCCCTTGGTTCCTCCTCTCTTTCTCTCCTCCCCTTCACTGTGGGGCTCTCCACAGCTCTGTGCTTGACCTTCACATCCTACACTCCCGTCCCGGAACCTTACCAACCTCTGAATGCCACCAGGCCAGCTCATAGCAGCTGGCTGCGAGTGGAGTGCTACTGTGTGCAGGGCTCGTGCTGACAGCTATAGGGGAAGTACAAGCCCACCTGCCAGCAGGCACTATTATAATCCCCATTTCTCAGATGACGACACTGAGCCCTGACCGGAGTTCGCTTCTAGCCAGTGTGCTTAAATGCTGCGTTATACAACCTCACTTCTGTGGATGCTATGGGCACCTCGTCCAAGTCAGAGCCTGTGTGTCCCTCTCCCGGATGCCCCCTCCCCTGGAAAATGGCTCTCCCTCCTGGCCAGCCTCCCTGCTGTGGTCACAGCCACAGCTTGCAGAGTGACTAGAAGACCTGGACCCCTGGCCTCCAGGCGGGACCAGCAATATGGGTCAGGCTGCTCTCAGCTGAGACCGCATCCTGACTTAGCTGCTTTCCCCAGCCTGCTTTTATTTCCCTTTCCCCCGAGAACATACCCTGAGAAACTGCTTGCACAAGAACTTTCATCTTGAGCTGTGCTAATGGGGAACCTGACCCAAGTCTGAGAAGTCCCAGTTCTAGAGCAAGACACTTGACCATGAAAGCATCACCCACATTGAATAGCCCATAAGGGCAGCCAATACACAGCCAACCTGAACTCCCCTCTGCCTTCTGAGAGCCTGCCCTTCCTCCTCCAGGGGCCCCTGAACCATCACCCCTTCCTCCCACCCCCTCTGCCACCAGGGTTCAGTTAGACCCCACTCTTTGCCCATCCCGACTCAACTGTCCTCTGACTCCCATCACCATCTTTCTGGACCCTGCAGCCAGGGGCATTTCCAGAATGCCAGACCTACCATGGCTCCCATTCCCTTCCCCATCCTCCCCATTCTGTCCCTGTGCTTCCAAGACCCTCTGTGTTATGAGACACACCATCCATCCGTCCTCTACAGCCTGCCTCCCAACACCGTATTTCAAACTCCCAGCCCCAGATGGCCCCCTGTGCCCCTCCCACTGACGACCTGGACTCAGCAAGCTCACTGACTTGCTCTTTTCTCTGCGTCCTCCCCGTAGCCCCCTACACCCTGGGGGAACAGGACCTCATGTGCTAGTTGGCCCTCAGTATACATATGCGGGATGAACAAAGTCACCACTTCTAGGAAGCCCTGTCAGTCAAAGGCTTTGGGTAGGCCTCTCTTCTGAGCATCGGAGGCTAGAGGACTTCCTCTGCTAGGATTCCCCCAAGTTGCATCATCGTGTGTAGCAACTGCCGGTTACTATTCTGACTCAGCTGCTGGAAGGAGCTGTTTTCATCTCTTTAAGTCTGCAGCTCAGGGCTGGGACGCCTGAGAAGCCTCAGTGATGGGTGATTTTCCGTGTCAACTTAGCCAGACTAGGGTGCCCAGTGGTTTAGTTAAACACCAGTGTAGATGCTGTCGTGTAGGTTATTTTGTAGACATGATTAACATCTACAATCAGTGGACTGTAAGTAAAGCAGATTGTGGGCCATGGTGGGTGGGCCTTGTCTAAGCAGTTGAAGGCCCTAAGACCAAAATCTGAGGTTTCCCAGAAAGAAAGGAATTCTGCCTCCAGATTGCAACACAGAAATCACACCTGAGCTTCCAGCCACCTGGCTTGCTCTGCAGATATCAGACCCAGGACTGCAGCACCAACTCTCACTTGAATTCCCAGTCTTGCGTGCCTGTCCTACAGATTTTGGGTTTGCTGGCCTCCATAATGCCGTGAGCCAATTCCTTGAAATAAATCACTGTGCACGCACACACACACAACCTACTGGTTCTGTTTCTCTGGAGAAGCCCAATCGCTACAGTCTCCATCAATACATGTGATTGAAATCGAATACTTAAAGACAGACCTGGGGAGAGGATGTCTCAGAATAGGGAGATCATACCTTTTGAGCCGTAAGTCCAGGTCTCCTCATCATCAAAATGAGTGTCACCAGAGATGGGATGCTCCCCGGGGAAGAAGGCGTGGGCGAGGGTACCTCCGTGCCCGTCGAAGGGATAACTGTCCTGGTGATATGCCCGGGCGAAGTCGATGAGGATGTCGGGCTCTGTTGGGTCCTGAGAAACCAGCTCCTGGAATCTGAGGCCTGACTCAATGCCCCAGGTGCTCAGGGCATGGTGCATGAGGGTCCGCACTGTCTCCGCGGTCAGTGCTGAGTTCTGGGGGAAGGAGCGAACCCTGGGGAGACAGAAGGCAGCTGTTCCACACTGGGCCCAGCAGGCAGGCGGGCAGGGTACGTCCCAGAACCTACCTCCATGTTAGGGTTCGCTTCTCCCACTTGCTGTTGCTCAGAGCGTATCGGCGCCGGCGCCGGCGGCGCCTGACCAGCTCAGCCACCCCCAGCACATCGGGCAGGGAGCAGCGGGGCCTCTGCATGGTGGCCACCGTCACGCGGTCTGGGAGAGAGGGTGTGGGGGGAAGGGGATCAGCAGTAGGACAACCTGCTCTACCCCGTTGTCTACCTGGTAGCTACCAGCTAACTTTCTACGTGGACACACTGAGGCTTGGAGACGTTAAACAACTTGCCCCAGGAGGCCCCATGGCTTGGATGTGAGCATGGGCTCTCCAGGACTGGTAGCCAGCTCGGGTCAAATTAGGACTCTACTCTTCAGGGCAGTGTCACCCTCTTTACTGAGCCCTGGACGGACTGGCTGCCTCCATGTGGTGATCAGATCTGGGATGTGGGGCTCCTGCTTCCCTGGGCCCCGGTGCCTGACTCTGGAGAAAGGAGCCCCGGGGCTGCATGAGGATTCCTCTCATCGAGGCCGGAGCCCCTTGGAACGTTGCTCATCCATACCTCACACTCTAGGTCCCTAGTCCTCACCACACATCCTAAAGTCCAAAGCCCCCAGGTTTTGGGGTCTCCAGTCTCCCAGATTAGATCTGCCTGGAATCCCCTTTCCTAGCTCAGCTCCCTTCCCAGCTGTCCCCCCATCTTCAAATGAAGATCAAACCTCACCTCATTGGTTGAGGTGACAAAAAGTATCCAGTGGACAGGACAGAGAAAGGTCCTACCTCCCTTGTAGCTCACCAGCATCCCCCAAGTTCTCTCTTCCCTGCTCAGCGCTACCTCCAAAATATGTACCCTGGATTCAATTGCCTCCTTCCTGGTCTCCACTCCCACCCTCCGGTCTCCACTCCCACCCTCCAGTCTCCATCAGCAAGCAGAGGAAGCTTCAACTGTAAAGCCAATCCAATGGCCTCCCTCCTTCAAACCCTCCAGTGGTTTATCATGCTTGTAATCAATCCCAAACACCTTTCAACCATCGCCCCCCCCCCCCCCCAATTCCCAGTCAGGTTCTTGCTTAACTTTTTAATCCTCTTCTTGTCACAGGTACACCAGCTTGAGCCTACCACAGGGTCTTTGCACTTCCCCCCAGGACACTCTTCTCCCACATCTTCCCATGGCTGGCTCCTTCTACTTGCATCTTATGAGTTCTTTATGTCATGTGAGCTCCTCTCAACCCACGACACCTTCCAGAGTGATCTGCCCTGACTAGCATTTTATCTTCTTCAAAACACGAATAACTAACTGAAATTATCTCGCATAAGTTTGTTCTCGAACTGTATGTGTGAGTCCCATGAGAGCAGGGACCTTTTCTGCTTTGTTCATCACTGCACCAGCAGAGCCTGAAATGGCCTTACATGTAAGAGATTCTTAGTAAATACTTTTTGAAAAAGGAATGCCTGAGAATCTCATGGGTTTGGCCCCAAGACCAGCGTTTCATAGATCCTGTGATTCAGGTGCAAGCTGAGGTTTAGCTACTGCTGGCTAATGGTCAGGCTGGGTGCAGAGGCAGAGCTGGGGAGGGGTGGGGGTCTACCTACCCAGGATGCCTGTCTCAGGTAGGCCAGCAAACCTCTGCATGACCTTGATAGCATCCCTCAGCTTTGCAGGGCTCTGCAGCTGGGCTTGGGCAGGGTGGGGTGGTGGCAGATAGCCATAGCGGGTCAGCCAGTCCTAGACCAAAGGAGGGAACAGGTGAAGCGGAGTGAGTGGGAGAGACACCCCCTTCCTACCACCATTCTGGAAGCCCCCCGCCTTGCCCCACATCCGGGCATCCGGAGCACAGGGGGGCCCAGCTGTCCCCAGGTGACCGCCTGTTGTCTATCTCAAAGCCCAAGCTCTCCAGCCCTGGGTTGTGTCCGCCCCAACAGTCCTGTCCTCCACCTCCCCATCCCTACCCCTCAACAGATCTTCAAATCCCAGCCCCCAAACAGATGGGGCCAAGAATCTGGGTTCCCCAGACCCCATCCCCAGTCACTCTTTGGCAACTGAATCAGCCCCCAGCCTAGTCCGGACCCCACCCCCACCCCGCAGATCCCAGGAGCGTGAAGACACCCCCCCCCCCCCCCCCCGCACTCACCACTCCCAAGCTCACGTCCAGCGCGGAGGGCTCCGGGGCGCTCACCGGCGACGGCGGCAGCAGCGGGAGCAGCAGCGCCAGGAGCCGGAGCATGCCCGCGGGGCTCGAGGGGGTCTGCCCAGGGCCGCTCTGGGGACCTACGCTAGGGGGTCTGGGGCCCGGAGAGGCTCGGGGAACCCCGCGCGAGGTAGGAGGGGTGGGCTGGAGCTCCCGGGGCCGCGCTGCGCGCCCGGGGTTCCTGGGAGGCACGACTCGAGGCACCCAGAGACGTCCCGCGGGGGGCCCAGGTGGGCCGGGTGGCCGGGGGTCCCGGGAGGGTGGAGAAGGCGCGGGAGGGGCCGGAGGTGCAGGCTCCGGGTGCGCGGCGGCGGCTTCTGGGTCCTCCGCCGGCTCCTCAGGACCCCGCGCGGCACCGGCGGCCCCTCCCTCCGGGCGGGGCAGGACGGCCGCAGCCGTTGAGCGGTAGCGACCCGGCGAGGCCAGTGGCCCAGCCTTCAGACGCCCAGTGAGCAGGGGGGAGCCGGCTTCTTAGACCGCGGGCGGCGCCGGTGAGGGGCGGCGAGGAACCCCCGCCGAGCGCCCCCGCCTCCCGTCCCCGGCCGCGCCCGCAAGTTTCTCTTCCCAGAATCCGGCTCCCCCGGGACTCTCCGCCGCACGGCTCGTTTCTGCTTTCTCCACCGCGCGCAGCCGGGCGGGTGAGGGAGACTCCGGGGCGCCCCTCCCCACGCCGCCCCTGCCGGAGACGCCGAGGCCCGCCGCCAGAGGCTGGGACGCTTCCACTCTCCGCGGTGTCCAGGGCCGGCTCCCCGCCTGGCTCCGCTGGCGCCCCGGCGTGTCCGCTGCCGCTGCCGGGGCTCGGCGCCTTCACTCCCCGAGCCCCGTGGGCTGCGCGGGGGCTCTGCGTCCGCGGGCCGGGGTCCGGGCCTCCCGGAGACGGCGCCCACTCCCGCTGGTGTTAGCCGTGCAAGACCGGCGCCCCGCGCGCAGAGGCTGGAGCTGCAGCCCAGGGCCGGACGCGCAGCGCGGAGGAGGGGGTGAACGGGAGCGGATCCGACAGAGACCTGGGGACCCGCAGAGCCACGCCTCACCCCGCCGGGGAAGCCCAGGGCTACAAGGCGGTGCCGCAGGAGACGGATGGGGAGGAATGGGGCGGGGGAGGGGACTTCCCGGCGAGGGGCGAAGGGCGTGCGGGTCCCACCGCTCTGTCTCTGCAGCAGGGCAGCGATGGGCGCCCTGTGGCTTAGATAAAGTAAATAACGAGCAGGATGAGCGAGCTCCAGATACAAACTAAAACACAGAAATCCTGTATGCGTCCCCGCCAGCTGCGCTAACAAACCACCGCGGACCGGGTGCCGGAAACAACACGAATTTATTTCTGGAGGCTGGACGGCCATGACCCAGGTGCCGGCAAGGTCTGATCTTCCGGCCAGTTCAGTCCCTCCGCTGGGCTTGCAGGTGGCTGCCCCGGGCTCCTGCTCACCTGGTCTTCCCTCTGCGCCTGACAGCCCTGGCCCACATCTCCTCTCACCGTTAAGGGCACAGTCAGGCCACCCTCACGGCCTCGTTTTGCCTTCTTGTCGCCTTTGGAAAGGCCCTGCCTCTCAGAACAGTCACAGGCTGAGATCCTAGGGATGAGGACCTCGACACCGCGGCTGGGGGGTGTGGGGTGAGAACACAGCACAGTCCGTGGTCAATCCCAAGTGCAACGAAAGCCTGCACTTCCCCTTCCCAGCTTCTCCTTGACCCTCCAACTCCTACCCCACTCAGGAGGCTTCCGACACCAACTGTGTGTTGGGTTTTCCCCAAAGCAAAACATTATTTGGGACAGGGGCTGAGTGATTCCTGTTCCTGTGGTGCTGGATGTTACCACCCAGAAACCTTCCAAAGCCCAAACTCTGGAGAGTTTTATGGAGGCTTGTCACATAGGCACGCTCAACTAATAATTCAATCTCTGGTCCCTCTTCCCTCCCTGGGTGATGGGAGATGGGGCTGAATTTCCAGGTTTCCAGTCATGGGTTGGTCATTTAGCCTCTGTCCAGGAGCTCTCCGGGAGTCACCTCCTTAGAGTAAGACACTCCCATCTCCCAGGAAATTCCAAGGGATTTAGGAGCCCAGTGTCGGAACTGGGGTCAAAGAGCAAATGTTAGAACAGAAGATGCTTTTAGTGCTCTTACCTTTTAGGAAATTACAGGAGATTTAAGACCTCTGTGCTAAGACCCATATATGTATTTTCTTCTGTTATTTCTCTCTCTCTCTCTCTCTGTCACACACACACACACCCCTAGCCTCTGGCCACACGACCCCTTGCAGCAAAATGATAGTACAGCACATTACTAGTATCCCATCCAGTTCTTGGGAACCATTCCAGTCCATCGTTCTCTTGCATGAAAACATCTCTCAGGGTGAGGCCGGTCACCGGGTTTGAAGTCCTCTCCTCGATCTGGTCAAGGTGCAGAAGCAGGAGTAGTCTCAGCACATGCATGGTTTTGCTTCGCCCTTATGGACATCCAGTATAATTGAGCTAAGACAACAACAACATCTCTTGCTCAGAGCCTCCTTGGAGGGGTTCATGGGGCGCTGGATTTCCCTTACGACATAACTCATTTAGTCATTACTTTACATCCCCATCCGTGCCCCCCACCCCGTTTTAGACAACCAATGCTTTAATTGCCTCTCCCAATTCTCTACCAAACCAGTCTCCGAGGAGGATATCTCTTTGCCCTCTCTAGGACATTACCGGCTGGCAGTGGTGGTTCTTGGTCTGAAGAAATGTTGGTCTCCATTCTGGTTAGTTTCTGGCTCTCTGAGCACGTCCATCCACCTCTGGCTCAGCAAAGCCCGGTCCGGAGTCGGTGTATCTTCCTGTGGGGACCCATCTGCCGCCTCCAGAATGACCACAGGCATCCCTGTGACGATGTGTCAGCACGTTCTGTAGTTCTGTAGCCTCTGTCCCTTCGGCAGGCAGAGGAACAGTTCCTACTGCCATTTCCCACCCTAGAAGGCATGGGGGGAGTGAGTGTCGATTCAGCCCCCCAGGGCCCCCCACATCCACTCATTCTGTGGACCCGGGTGGCCACGTTAGGTGAGTGCATGGGGATATCTGATTGTGGATTCCAGTCACCTTCCAAACCTGGAAGGGGGTTTTTCTGACGGGCTTCAACATGCCCTACTTTCTTTAATGCACCCTGCAAATTCCCACAGTGATTTCCACGGGACCGAGCCTCAACTGGGCACCTCTGTAGTCAGCCGGGTTGCCACTGTCCTCCTGCCTGTGTGTCAGTAGAAACCAAAACATAAGGACTTTTTAACCCTGCTCAAGTCTTCCTTCACAGCTGGAAAAACAGCCCGCAATTCAGCCCACCAGACTGACTTGTTCATACCTTCCTTGATCAGAGTGGCCATCTTCCGAACAGGATGTTGTCCGTTCCCTTCAGAATGGCCATCCATAGAGAGCAAGCAGCTCCTTGTTGGTCAACGGAGAGCTGTTTGCCAGGCACAGTCTCAGGGACAAAAGAATCCCGCTGCTCCTTCTGTAGTTCCGGACTCAGCCCTGTAAAGAGGCTTCCATGCTCAGAGCATTCCCCAGGCAGCACGGTCCCATGTAAACCATTTTCATTTTCTCAGGGCACGCTGCTGGGCACTGCCCTCCTGAGAGTGTCTCTCTAACAGTACCCAAGACAACATGGGTGTAACAGGTGCTAAGATCATTTTTTAAAGTTCTTTTTATTTATTATTTGACAGACAGAGATCACAAGTAGGCAGAGAGGCAGGCAGAGAGATAGAGGGGGAAGCAGGCTCCCACCAAGCAGAAAGCCCAATGTGGGGCTCGATCCCAGGACCCTGGGACCATGACCTGAGCCGAAGGCAGAGGCTTAACCCACTGAGCCACCCAGGCGCCCCGCCAAGATCATTTTAAGTCCTTCCCTCACCAGGGTAACTTCACTCTATGTCGGGAGCAAGGTAGTAAATACCCGTTAAATGGAGGATTCTGTAGTCCGAAGTTCCAGTGGTTGTCGCTGGGGGGCGCTCACAGGCTTGCGCCCGTCTGCACTCCACAGGGGCCCGAACACAGAGAATCGCGCCTCCCACCCCCATTAGCTGGAGGAAACATTCCCCAGTGGGGCACATTGCCCATCCCCAAAGTACAATCTGCCTTAAGAGACTCAACCATCTCATGTAACACCTGTTCCAACATACCAGTTCTCCGACTTTTACCTTAATTCCACCAACCCTCACATTCCTGACTGGTAATCTCTGTTTAGTACTTAACCCACTCAGGGCAAAACCGACAGGTTTTGGTTGTACAATACAAAGGTGGGGACGTGTTTCCTAATGTGACATAATATCCACTTACATAAAACAGTACGTAAAGGAGACACAACCTCCTGCCAGCAGGCCCCCCCCGGACATTCCAACTTGCACCGTTTTACCAACGCTGACATTCTTACCTCCCATCTAATCGTAGCCCAAGTCAGGGCTTCGCCAGTGGTCGGTGGCAAAGTGCACGGGGCTCCTAGGTCAAGGAGTCCGGAAACTTCTCTTCTCCATCCTGGATCACTCATGCCAAAGGCCTTGGATCAGGGAAGATCCTGGGGAAATGGTGGAGGAAGCAGCACTGGGAATTGTCTCCCCACCGGGACAACAAGTGCGCTAACAGAACCTCCAGTAACCACTTTGGAACTCTAGAGTCCTGCAGAAAGCTTACACCTTCTGGGGGAGGCTCTGGGAGGCAGACTGCCGTGGATTTCAGCTTTTAGCACAGTAGCAGCACTCTCCTAGCCGAGCCCCGCACAGAAAGCCACGCTGCAGCTCGTGGGAACTAGGGTGGACAAAAGGGACCCTGTCTTCCAGATATCAGGAATTTCAGCCCAGAGATGCACAGAGGTGGGCAGCCACTGCTGTCCCCCACCCACTGTGGTGAGCCCCTGTCTCTCTTGCCGAGGTGACTACCAGGGGATTTGAAGGGCCGGTGCCTTAAGCCCCCCTCATTGTCCACTTTTCCACTTTCAGGAGCCAGACATTAAAAACTAGAACATTTGCAGTCAAATGCACTACCACTGGGCTATACCCCCCAAAACTAGAACATTTGAAACCACTGCATATAATGGAGACAGAAAATAGAGTAGCATGGTGGTTACCAGGGGCTGGGCTCACGGGCGAAGGAACTGGGGAGATGTGGTTTCAGTAGTAGGTCATGGAGATCTAAGATCCAGGACAGGCATTACAGTCAACACTCCCATGTCACATGCTTCAGAACTGCCAGGTGATGAGATCTTAGGGGTTCACACCACGTGGAAGAAACGATAATGATGTGGTGTGCTTGCGGTGTTCGTGGGCACCACCGGTGGTAGCCGTTGCTGTGTATAAATGTGTCAGATAAACACATTGCACACCTTCCACTTACACAGTGTTACGTGTCCATTATACGTCAGCTAAAGAAAACACCAGCCCCCGCTCCCACCTCCGAAAAACCACAATGAAACAAAACAATTGTGCATGGGGTTGGGAAGGTGGAATGAGAAAGCGACTGCACGTGTCCCAAGAAGGGCTCAGACAGGACCTGGGAAGAGGGTAAGTGTACCCCGGAAGCTGCTCCCAGGCGCAGAGACCACCCACGACCTTCACAAAAACACAAAATCCACAAGCACAATAACAAAGAGGGAGGAAGAATCTGGGGTCCAGAGCTACAGCATTGTTAGACTCAAATGTCTAGGGTTCCACCAAAAAAATCACGAGTCTGGCTGGCTGACTCAGTCGGTGGAGCAGGTGACTTTTTTTTCTTTTTTTAAGATTTCATTTATTTACGTGTTTATTTGTTTATTGAGCATGTGGTGGGGAGGCACGCAGGGAGAGAAAGAAACTCAAGCAGACTCTTCACTGAGAGCCGAGCCCCGTGCAGGATTTGATGTCACAACACTGAGATCAGGAGACTCAGCAGGTGACTTTTGATCCTGAGGTTATGAATTCAAGGCTGGTGGTGGGTGTAGAGATTACTTTAAGAAACAAACAGGGGCGCCTGGGTGGCTCAGTGGGTTAAAGCATCTGTCTTCGGCTCAGGTCATGATCCAACGGTCCTGGGATTGAGCCCCTCATCCGTCTCTCTGCTCAGCAGGAGCCTGTCCCCTCCTCCCCCACCCCCTGCCTGCCTCTCTGCCTGCTTGTGATCTTTCTCTGTCAAATAAATAAATAAAATCTTAAAAAAAAAAAACACACAAAAAACCAACCAGGATCGCCTAGGCGGCTCAGTGGGTGAAGCATCCTCCTGATTTCCGCTCAGGTCAAGATCTGGGTGTTGTGAGATCCAGCCCAGCGTGGAGTTCCGTGCTCACTGGGGAGTCTGCTCTCCTTTGCCCTCTGCCCCTACCCCCCTCTAAAATAAACAAAGAAATCTTTTTTTAAAAAAGGCATACAAGGAAACAGGAAAGTATGGCCCACTCAAAGGGGAAAAAATTAAATCAACAGGAACTGTACCTAAAAGACCTAATGGCAAACAAATACTCTTAAGATTCTACTTCTAGGGGCAGCTGGGTGGCTCAGTCATAAGCGTCTGCCTTCGGCTCAGGTCATGATCTCAGGGTCCTGGGACTGAGCCCTGCATCGGGCTCTCTGCTCAGCAGGGGGCCTGCTTCTCTCTCTCCAGCTCCCCCTGCTTGTGTTCCCTCTCTCACTGTGTCTCTCTGTCATAAATAAAATCTTTATTTTTAAAAAAAGATTTAGGGGCGCCTGGGTGGTTCAGTGGGTTAAAGCCTCTGCCTTCTGCTCAGGTCATGATCTCAGAGTCCTGGGATCGAACCCAGCATCGGGCTCTCTGCTCGGCAGGGAGCCTGCTTCCTCCTCTCTCTCTGCCTGCTTCTCTGCCTACTTGTGATCTCTGTCTGTCAAATAAATAAATAAAATCTTTTTAAAAAGATTTAAATAGGGGCGCCTGGGTGGCTCAGTGGGTTGGGCCGCTGCCTTCGGCTCAGGTCATGATCTCAGGGTCCTGGGATCGAGTCCCACATCGGGCTCTCTGCTCAGCAAGAAGCCTGCTTCCCTCTCTCTCTCTCTCTGCCTTCCTCTCCGTCTACTTGTGATCTCTCTCTCTCTGTCAAATAAATAAATAAAAAATCTTAAAAAAAAAATAAAAAAAATAAAAATAAAAATATTTAAATAAAATCTTAAAAAAAAAGATTCTACTTCTAGGAAGTACTAAGTGTCATCAAAACCACAGGAACCGAGAGTAGATGGTAGGTGCCAGGGGCCAAGGGACTGGGCATGGGGAGTCAGTATTTAATAGGGACACAGTCTGGGTTGGAGCAGCTGAGGGGGGAATCTGGGAGCGGATGGGGTTGAGGGCTTCAGGACAGTGGGAATGTTGGCAGTACCCGAACAGCTGAGATGGCAAAGCTTCAGTCTGTGTATTTCCGCCACAGTGAAAAAAAGATTGATGTTGAAGACAAACAAAAAGAGCCAGGCAACCAAACAGATCACCCTGCATGGTCCCACGTATATTCAGTAAGTGTGAACTAATCGATGGTGCTAAAAGGCAGATCAGTGCTTGCCTGGGCAGGGTTGGGGGAGGCATGAGGTTAATGTGGGGGAGGTATGAATACCACCATGACCATAAGGGTTTTAGTATATATATGTGTCCAAATGTGTCAGATTGGACACATTGTTCCCATTCCATCAATTCAACATTTATGCACCCCACTTAAAAGAAACCATCTAGAAAAACAACAACAGAGGTGCCTGGGTGGCTCAGTGGGTTAAAGCCTCTGCCTTCAGCTCAGGTCATGATCCCAGGGTCCTGGGATCGAGCCCTGCATAGGGCTCTCTGCTCAGTGGGGAGCCTGCTTCCTCCTCTCTCTCTGCCTGCCTCTCTGCCTGCTTGTGATCTCTGTCTGTCAAATAAATAAATAAGATCTTAAAAAAAATCCTTATATTCTATTAAAAAAAAAAAAATATTTCCACCCTGCTGGGATGTGTCCTGCCACTCCACTCTCCTTTCTCTTTCTCCTCATTGTTTTGTTTCTATCGCTCCACTTCCCTTATTCTTTTTTTTCTTTTCTTTTCTTTTTTCTTTTTTTTTTTTTTTTTTGACAGACAGCGATCACAAGTAGGCAGAGAGGCAGGCAGAGAGAGAGGGGGAAGCAGGCTCCCCTCTGAGCAGAGAGCCCGTTGCGGGACTCGATCCCAGGACCCTGAGATCATGACCTGAGCTGAAGGCAGAGGCTTTAACCCACTGAGCTACCCAGGTGCCCCATACTCCCCTTATTCTTTAATAACTGTTTAAATTTCCCACCCTGCTCAGACCAGCCTCTTGACTCTCTTCTCTGACTTTCCTCATTTTCTCATTAATTAACCTAACACTAACTTTTTTTTTTCATTTCATGTGTTCTCTATACCCAACGTGGGCTCAAACTCATGTCCCCAAGATCAAGAGTCTCGTGTCTACTGGCTGAGCCAGCCAGGCGCCCCACATTTTTATTTTTACTAAGACCCACAAGAGGAAGCAGAGACAGCAAATGCTAAAAGATTTCCCAAACTGCCCTTCGGTTTTGGAGCCGTAGGTGATATGGGGTCCCCATGCAAAAGGGCATCCTTTAACCAGAGCCTTTGGCATGACCTGGGAAACTAGCATATTCAGAGGGTGAATGTCCATCATGAAGCCAGTCCTGCGTGGCTGGCCTACAGAGCACATAAGCTGCTTCATCTGGGGTGCTCCGCTTGGCATTTATACAGAGAAACAGACAGCCCACCTGCTTGGGGGAAACAGACCTTACAGTGGTTTTTATCCCATCTGCTACGCTGGCTGTTCCCTCCCGTGGGTCTGGATCGTGTGCAGCCATCTGTGATTGTTTAATAGGGAGCCGTGCGTTCTGACTCACCCAAACGTGTTCTTCCAGCATTCACAGCCCAAGACAGGCCCCACGTGAGTCACTCTCCCAATCGAGTCAGTAAGGGCTCCTCGGAAGCTAATGATAATGATCTATGAAATGAAACAACTCCTTCGCCCTGGCCTCTGGTTCCAGTGGCTTCTTGGTTTTGCCCTTCCCCTACACTGACTACCTCCTTGGCAAGCAGAGGTCTCAGAGGTCCTTTCTGCTGTCACTGGATCACTTTTCCCTTGGGGAGTGGCTTTTAGGCGAGCGGCCGAAGCAGCGAGGTCTGACCCAGCATTCTCTTTTAACTGCATTTTAACTATTACAGATAAGCAAGGGATTGAATATTTTCTCTTTTTCGTACAAAAGAGTTTGCATTTCTGTACAGCTCCAATGAACCAGCTCTCAGGAAGTTGGCTCCATCCCTATGTTCTGTGGGTAGCCCTTCCCGGGAGTGACTGAGTGCCGGACAGCTCCTGCTTCATACCGTGGGTGACCACGTGGCCACTAGGAACTAGAGGCTCCTCGTTGCCCACCGTTTTGCCCTTTCTCTTCCCAAACCACATTTCTGTGAGTCAGGGCCATTCTGGCAGATCCCACTTCCATGACACCAACTGTAATGGAAATCTAGTGTCCCTGGCACCCTGATTTACAAGGGTTTGGGGAGCTTTGTGCTAGCTCCTGGGGGCAAGTGAAGATAGAGAGATATACACCCTCACATTTTTTCCCTATTATTTCACACCGTGTTTGCCACCAGATCGGCAGAAATTTAAACGTCTGGTGATGTCAAGTTGTAGACAGGTGTGAGCCGGATGAAACTCGTGCTGCTGTCCGGAGTGTGTTTCGTGGCTGCCCCTCTATGGGGTCAAGTTTTCACCCAAAATGGGATTCAGATGTGAAGACTGATGAGGCCGCTCATACCAAGACACTGTGACAAGACTGATGACGCACATAACGAGGCTTTCTAGGGCAGCAGGGCCAGTGTCCAAGCAGGTCTGAGATGGCTTGAGAGAGCAAGGGGTGGCTCTCGTCATGGCGATGGGGGGCAGGCTGGGTGGAGGCCCCCACACACTGGCCAGGGCTTCCCTGCTTTAGATTTCCCTCCAGTGCCACGGAGAGAGCACCAGCACCTTCTAATCAGCTTGCCCAGATGGGGAGCACAGGGGGAAGAGGAGGTGTGTAGCTTTAAAGCTGTCAGCCATCAAACGTCAAAAATGGAGTCAGACTCTTTATTACAGAGTGTAAATTAATACCTATACTCTGCAAACCAGTTTGGCCATATTTAATAGAGCTAAAGAGCATAACCTCCGTGGTGGGTAAGAGATGGCTGCAAATTCTTTGTTACTCCTCCCACTGAGAGGCGGACTCAAATTCTACCCCCACTACCCTCCCACCCCCGCAGCCTGGGTTGGCCCCAGTGGCTTGACCCGCAGAATGCCACAGAAGCGATGGCCCTTGGGGTTGAGGTTCTCAACCCCCAAGGCTGAGTCTTGAGAAGCCGAGCAGCTTCCGCCCAGGCCTCTCGGACCCTTGTGCTGGGGGAAGCAGCTGCCCTGTCTGGCATCGCCACCCTGTGAGGACATCCCTGCAGGCCACAGGCAGGGGCCACATGGGGAGGGAAACGCCGACTGGCCCCAGCTGATCCAGTGACCCAGACGTCCAGCCCGGGTGCCGGATGCGGGAGCCAAGAAGACTCCTGAGGACCCCTGCCCCAGCCACTACTCATGTGCAATTGTGCAAGAGCCCAGCAGCAAGAATCCTAAGAAGCACCCAGCCCACCCTCGACGCTGTGGAACAGGAAACCAAATCATTGTTCGAAGCCTTCTAAGCTGTGGGATGGCCATTACGCATAGGAGAACGACGGAACACCTCTCCCTGTTGATTCCACTTCTAGATGGATAACAGCATAAGACTCCCACCCACGTGTCCACGGAGGTCTGTGTACAACGACGTGCATTAGAACGTCGTTTATAACACTGAAAAAGTGCCAAAAGGCTAAGTCCTCCACTGACAGAGAAATAAATTGGGGCATAAACATCGGAGGCAAAACCATATGGCAATGACCAAATTGTATCCAAATGCATCTTCGGGGATAAATCTCAGAAACATTTTGGAAAAACAGCTTCCTGGAGTGCTTTTTTTTTTTTTTTTAGATGTTTCTCTTTTTAAGTAATCTCTGTATCCAAGTTGGGGCTCAAATTCACAACCCCAAGATCAAGAGTCACACACTCCACTGACTGAGCCACCAGGTACCCCATGGAGTCCTTAAAAAAAGAAAAATCAGTGTTCTGAAAGACACAGAAAAAGACAAGCAGACTATCTTTATTTATTATTATTTTTTAAACTAGGCTCTACACCCAACATGGGCCTCGAACCCATGACTCGGACCAAGATCACGAGTCGTACACTCTATATAAATTGAGCCAGCCAGAGGCCCCAACAATGCATTATTTATTTTATTTTTTATTTTTTAAAAGGTTTATTTACTGGGCGCCTGGGTGTCTCAGTTGCTAAGTGTGCCTTCAGCTCAGGTCATGATCCCCGGGTCCTGGGATCAAGCCCTATATCCGGCTCCCTGTTTGGTGGTGGGCGGGGGGCGGGCGCTGCTTCTCCCTCTCCCACTCCCCCTGCTTGTAGTCCCTCTCTTGCTGTCTCTCTCTTTCTCTCTGTCAATTAAATAAATAAATGTAATCTTTAAAATTTTTTTAAATAAAATAAAAATAAAAGGTTTATTAATTTGAGAGAGAGTGAGAAAGTGAGAGAAAGAACTTGAACAGGGGAGGGATGCCTGGGGGGCTCAGTTGGTTAAGTGACTGCCTTCGTCTCAGGTCATGATCCTGCAGTCCTGGGATTGAGTCCGGCATCGGGCTCCCAGCTGGGGGGGTGGGGGGGGAGTCTGCGTCTCCCTCTGACCTTCTCCCCTCTCACGCTCTCTCTCTCTCTCAAATAAATAAATAAAATCTTTTTTTTTAAAGATTTTATTTATTTATTTGACAGAGAGAGATCACAA
The DNA here is from genome assembly GCF_902655055.1 of Lutra lutra. NCBI lineage: Eukaryota > Metazoa > Chordata > Mammalia > Carnivora > Mustelidae > Lutra > Lutra lutra. The sequence goes on along the minus strand of NC_062295.1, from coordinate 2,373,500 downwards.
GCAGGCAGAGAGGCAGGCAGAGAGAGAGGAGGAAGCAGGCCCCCCGCCAAGCAGAGAGCCCGATGCGGGGCTCGATCCCGGGACCCTGAGATCATGACCTGAGCCGAAGGCAGTGGCCCAACCCACTGAGCCACCCAGGCGCCCCTAAATAAATAAAATCTTAAAAAAAAAAAAAACTTGAACAGGGGAAGGGGCAGAGGGACCGGGAGAGAAGTGGCCTCCCTCTGAGCACCAAGCCCACAGGGAGGGCTGGGGGTTCCATCTCATGATCCTGAGATTGTGACCTGAGCTGAAATCAAGAGTCAGGTGCTTAACCGACTGAGCCCCCAGGACCCCTAATGGACTATTTTAGATTAAAGGAGACCTAACAGAAATGATAGTTAAATGCAGTATGTGGTCCTTGATTTCACATTGTCTAAAATGGTATTACCAGGAACGTTAGAACATGGGCTGTACATTAGGTAAGGTTATTGTGTCTTATTTTATTGTTTGGTTTGTCGCATGTGATAATAGTCCCCGATTACATAGAATATCTGTGTCCTCAGGAGATGCCGGCTGAGGTAGTCAATGGTTTAGCAAAATGTGTGCAGGTATGTGCTGTGTAAGAGAGAGATAAAGCACGTGGGGCAAAACGTTCGCAACTGCAAGCCCGCAGAGACGGTGTGGCATTATGTTATCCCTGCAACTTTTCTTGAGGTTGGAAAATTTTCGAAACTATGGATTCCGCCAATACACACAACACAGATGAGTTCAGAACCATTACGCTAAGTCAAAGAAGCCAGGCACAAAAGACCATCCACTAGACAGGATTCCATTTAGAGAGCATTCTGGAAAAGACAAAACGATAGTGACGGAAAGATCAGTGGTCGCAGGGTCGAGCTACAGGAGAGAGACTGACTGCAAAGAGGCTTGAGGCACGCTGGGGATGAAGCAATGACAATAAATCATTGCTTACCATGATTGTGGGAGCACTTACACCCTAGATATTTGTTAAAAACTCATCAAATGAAATACTAAACTTGGTGAGTTTTATTCTATGAAAACTATTCCCAGGGCGCCTGGGTGGCTCAGTTGTTAAGCATCTGCCTTCGGCTCAGGTCATGATCCCAGGGTCCTGGGATCCGCACTGGGCTCCCTGCTCGGCAGGAAGGAAGCCTGCTTCTTCCTCTTCCACTCTCCCTGCTTGTGTTCCCCCTCTCGCTGTGTCTCTCTCTGTCAAATAAATAAAATGTTAAAAAATAAATAAGCGAAGAAAGAAAGATTTCACGATGAGACCATTCTGGATTTAGGATGGGCTCTACATCAGTGAGAGAGAAAGTGGAGAGCGATCTGAGACCCAGGGTCACAGAGAAGACCCGGGGGGAGCCCATGTAAAGAGGCAGGCAGAGCTTGGAGCAGGGTTCTTCCTAGCCAAGAAACATCCAGGATCTCTAGCAGCTAGGCGAGAGGCTCAGAATAGATTTCATCCTCGGAGCCTCTAGAAGGAACCAACCCTGTTCCTACTTTGCTTTTGGACTTTTGGCCTCTGGAACCCTGAGACAATAAATCATTGCTTAAACCACCCAGGTTGTGGTGATTTACAACAGCAGCCTTAGGAAACAAATACCTACTTCCATAAAGCTGACTTTTTTATTTTTTGCGGCTTTTCTTTAAGATGGGAAGAAACTTGGAAACATCAGGTTAAATAGAAACAGCGAGCTGTTGGCCAGCGGTCTCATACGGAGGGTTAAAGTGCTCCCAACAATTCTTCTTATTGTTCATAGACTGTGTTGCAAAAGCCTGCAGGCCCCTCGGTCTGGACCCAAGCCATTCCCACGGGGTTGCCTCTACAGCAGGGGGCATCTGCTAGCCTCTGGATGCCAGTGTCAACTGCCCCTGGCTCTGTGAGGTGTGTGAAGTCTTCCCCAGGGAGGAGACCTTGGAGCCAAGACCTGGCACAGCGGGAGGCCCAGCAGGCGGCGGGGAAGGTGGGGGAGAGCATCCTAGGGTGAGCATGGTCCTGTCAGAGGGCTGATTCTCCAAGGGCTGGCTTATCTTCCCCTCCCTTCACTGTCCCAGGCCTCTCCTGGGGACACTCTGCCCCTCTTGGATCCATTTTCCTCCTGGAATCAGCAGGGAGGCTGGGGGAGGGGAGCTGAGGGGCAGGGAAGGGGCTGAGCAGCCAGAATTCCTGGGTCCAGAGGCAGCAGGGCACTGATTCAAATGTCCAAAGAGTGACTGAGGCTGAGCGCCAGGCAAGCCGAGCTGGGGGCCTCCCATTACAGGCACAGACAGATCACTGAGCCTCCCTGAGCTGGTTTCTGGTCCTCGAATGGTATGACCTCAGAGAGTGGCTGTGGGATTCTCTGGGTGAGTCACTTCTGTGGCCTTGCCCTGCCCCTGCTGAGGGCCACCAGCAGGACTGGACCCTTACTTAAGCCCCACAACCCTTGAAGCTAGCAAGTGCTATCATCCCCATTGTACAGACAGGGAAATTGAGGGCTGCAGAGGTTCATCAGCTGAATGACCCAAGGACATCCAGTGAACATTGCGGCCAAACTGGAATTTGGCCCGAAGCCATGGATGCTGGAGTCTGTGAGACAACCTCCTTTGCTGTATTGCTTTATGAGATCATTTCTGGTTTATAGGTCTCTGCCCCCTCCCTGCTCCTGGGTAGAGCTTCGAACCTCCTGGGAGGAAGGCCTTGCCCACTTCATCACCAGGTAAGTCCAGCCCCCTGCCTGGCAGAAGGCGGGGCTCAAGGAACATGTGATAAGTATGGGGGGGGGGGGGCTAGGCATTGAAGGGGTCAGATGGTGGCACCCAGGAGAGACTGAGGCATCTCCAAAGTCCACCAGGCTGTTGTCACAGGTGCTGTGGGAAGACATGGTGGCCTCACTAGGCCATGCCACCCTCAGACCTCTTTGCAAAGCAAACTGGCACCCCTACTCCGGGTTGGCGGCAAACCTTGTCCTAGCCTTCCCAGGATCCAGCAATTCCAGCCCCTAAACCATCCTTCCAAGGAGTCCTTGAACCCTTTTCCCACAAGTCAGGAGGTCCAGCTCCCATCTTCCTTATTTCTCTAAGACCCAGGCAGCTGGCCCCAGGCCCCCGACACCCAGAAGTCCTGACAGCCAGCCAGAGGCCTGCGAACCAGCTGCTCCCAGTAGCGCACATCCCTTCCCAAATTCTCATGCAATAATGTTGGGGGTAGCTCGAAATCAGCCAAGCAGGGATCACTAACCCTCCGAAATTGCCAAGTCTACAAACTAGGCCTTTCTTTTTTCCGCCAGAAAGCCTGCTGTTGATAAAACTTCCAGCACACCGCTGTTCCAGCCCTCCCTTTGTCCTTGCCCACCAGGCCAGGAGGCCCCGGACCTCCCGCCAGCAAGCCCTGGAAGTCTGGAGAGACTTAACACCCTGCATGCCCAGGCGCCCTTGGGCTGGACCCACCCCGAATGCTCCTGGCCTCCACACCAAGTCCTCTGTCCTCGCACTGGAGCATGGGGTCCAGCCTCGGGCCACCTCGAGATGGAGAGCCCCAAGCAAGTGAGGGGTCCCCCTCAGCCTCAGCTTCCTCATCTGTAAAATGAGGACAATAGCAGTTCCTGCTTCATTAGGATGTCATAAAAGTAAACGAGTTGTGCTCATAAAAGAGCTTACTTAGCAGAGTGCTTGGTATGTTATATTTGTCCTCGTTGTCATTCTCAGTAATGTCCTACCCCACAGGGCAGTTGTGAGGGGAAAGGAGCTGACGTCTGTGCGCAGCGTGGGATCTGCACCCAACAGGTGATCAATTAATGGGGCCCATGGTTTCCGATGGCAGCGGCACGGAGCAGGTGCCCAGAGCTGGGTGGAGGCGACTTTCCTTCAGCCCCGCCCGGCCACTCTGGCCGCCAGGGGGCGCCCCAGCCCTGCCCGCTGCACCGCCCCCTCACCTGCGCCGGCCCGGCACCTGGCGCCGCCTCCGGAAGAGGGGATCCGGGACCGCGGGGACCTTGGAGGGAGCCCGGCGTCTGCGGGTGAGAGCCTGGGGGGCGCCTGAGGACGGGGGCCGTTGGAGCTTCAGGTAGAACAGGGTCGGCGCGAGAAGGCGCCGGGGGTGGGGTGGTCGAGCCTGGCTCCTGGGGCGCTCAAGCTGGAGGCGTGGGCAGGAAGGTAGGTGGTCGCTGAGCCTCGGATGCCTGGGACCGGTGAGGGGTGTGTGTGTGTGTGTGTCGAGGAGCAGGGGGCTCAGACGCCTGGATCGAGATGCTAAACAGCAGCTCGGTACGAGAAGGTGCGAGAAGGCGGGAGGAGAAGGGACGCCCCCGGGTCTCCAGAGCGGGGTTGGGGCCACAGGGGCCACCTCAGGGAGACTTCGGGACCCCGCTAGGCCGGAACAACCGCGACAACTGGGTCCTGCGGATGGGACTGGGCTTAGACATCTAGGGTGGAAGGGACAGGTGTGTGTGTGGGGGGTGCACGCGTGTGTAAGGGGTGGGGGGGGACCCCCCAGAGGGCTGGAGGTGGGGAGGGTGCCAGCGAAATCTGGTGTGTCTCCTTCTGAGCCCCCCATCGGCTGGGCCCTAAGCAGCCCTGGGAGAGCGCCACTGGGCTCCCGTCCCCAGGGGCGGGCCGGGAAGTAAACAGAAACCTGGAGTGGCCCCACCATCTGCTGGTACAACTTGTTACCTGGCCCTGCCCTGGGCCTGCCCGGGGGCCCCTGGGAAACTGGGGCCAACACTCCAGAATGGGAGGACTGGGTCTGGGCACCTGAGCTCCAAGGCATGGGGACCAAAACACCTGGATCTTGAGAAAATAGGAAAACAAGGACCAGGATACCTGGGAGGGAAGGGGGCTGGGGTCCTGGGCTTCTAGAAGTGAAGGGATCTGCAGGCCTAAATTCCCAAGGCCTGTACTCTGGGAGGGGAAGGGGCTGAGCTCCTCTTGAGTCCTGAGTCTCTGAGAACTTGGCTTCTAGAAAGAGCTTCCCTGCTGGTGAGGGGCTGGGAGCCAGGTCAGCTAAGGTGTGGGGGGTGGGGGGCACGGTCAGCAGGGTCCTGGAGCACTGGGGCAGTTACCTGGGGGCAGAGGATGTCTGTCAACAGCAGCTCATTTCCTTGTACTCCCTGCCTCAGTTTACCCCGGGGACATTAACGGAGCTGAGTGGCCAAGACACAGATCATTAACCCTTCACAGCCCAAGGAGGCCCTAGCCACAGGGCCAGATCTTGACCAGCAGGGGGCAAGTCCCAACCAGCTGCCTGTCCCCACTGACCCTCCTGTGCCCACAGAGGCTGCAGCCACCATGAGCTCCCCACAAGGACCAGGCTTCCTGTCGGGGCTGCTCTCTGGAGGTGCCTCCCCCAGTGGCAACGAGGGCTTCTTCCCCTTCGTGCTGGAAAGGCGGGACTCGTTCCTGGGAGGGGGCCCCGGGCCCGAGGAGCCCGAGGACCTGGCCCTCCAGCTACAGCAGAAGGAGAAGGACCTGCTGTTGGCTGCGGAGCTTGGCAAGATGCTTCTGGAGCGCAATGAGGAGCTACAGCGGCAGCTGGAGACACTGAGCGCCCAGCACTCTGAGCGCGAGGAAGTGAGCTGGTGGCCCGGGCAGGGGTGGGACAGGGGACAGCCTGAGCTGGCGGAGGGCAGTTGGGAGACAGGTGCGCAGGGGGAGGCCCCTGGAACAGCAGTTCAGGATTGGGCCCAGTGTTCCTGGAGGGATTCTCCAGTGGTTGAGGACATGGGCTCTGAGGACAAGCCAGGACCTGGGTTCAGGCCTCTGCCTGGCTGTGGGACCCTGGGCCAGCCACCGGCCTTCTCTGAATCTTGGGTCTGGCCCCTCAGTGGGATGGCACAACCCCAGCCACCAGTTACTGGGCACCCCTTCCCTGCCTGGCCCTGGGCTAAGCCCTTTCTGTGTGTTATCTTGGCCAATTCTCTCCTAGTCCTGTGACATAGAATTCCCCCCTCTGCCCACATAGCCATTCTGAGGGTCACATCGGGCCCCTAAACACCCCGGACAACCCCAACTCCAGCATCCATAGAGCCCCAACCATTGCTTCAGGATAGACCTGGGGAGCTTATGTCCCTCAGTTCCTCCCCCGGCCACCTGGTGGGTATGTCAACATTTAAGTGGTGCATCTTGACCCCATCACCTGTGGTCCTCATCCCCGCTTCCCATATCAGGACCAGAGCCCAAGCGTCTCATGACCTCTCTTCTCCCACATGTGCAAGCCCTAGGGATTTTGCCTCTAAACCAGATTCTGAATCTACCCGCTTCCCAGGGTCTCTGCAGCCTCCAAGCTGGCTGAAGCCAACATCGCCTCTGCCCCACCCCCGCAGCTGCCTCCTCACTCATGCCCAGCTTCCACTCCTGCCCCCAGAGCCCATTCTCCATGCTCCATTATGGGGCCGCCAGAGGCATCTTCAAGAATTGCAAATTGGATCATTTCTGTCCTTGCCTAAAATCCCCTCACGGCTCCCCATCTCACTTACAATGACACTCTTCACCAGGGCCCAAAAGTCCCTGCTCGAGGGCCTTGGCCAGTGACACCACTGTCCTCCCCTAGCACCTCTTTTTAGTTTCTCAAGTAACCCCCACGTGTTCCCTTGGGACCTTTGCACGTGCTGTTCCTTGCTGTAGCCCTCTTCTGTCCTGCACTTTAGGTGTGAAGTCAAACGTCACTTTCTCTTTAAAGAACCCCCCAGCCTCCCCCACTCTTCCTCATCAGGGTTTCTTTACAGCTCTTACACACTCCCTCTGAAACGACCAAGTTTGACCAAGTTCAAGCCTGTGTCCATGCGCCTGAGTCTCTAGACTCTAAGCTGCCAGAGGCTAGGAACCCGGTGGTCTCCAGTGCTGCAGACAGCCAGACCCCACAGCGGGAGGAGCTCAGAAGTACTGCTGGGCTGGCTAGGGGGCCAGAACCCGGGAGGTATTAAAGAGCTTGTCTAATCACAGAGAGCAGCACAGCAGGGCACCAGCAAGGACAACTGGACCCTGAACCTGGGGATTTAACCCTAGAGCTGTGTTGCCCCCACGATATTTGGTTAAGAGTTTGTGCACGTGGTTTGGAATTGCTGCCTCACTGCTTAACTGTGTGTCCCTGGGCAAGGCATTTGACCTCTCTGACCCCCAGGCTCCTCATATAGAAAATAAGTACACTGACAATTCTAACTCTGGTTGGCTGGATGAAATGGCACCAGGAAGGCGCTAGCACAGGGCCTGGCCGGAGTGCCTGCTAATATCTGGAGCACCATACATTTAGCACTGCCTTCTTGCTTTAAGGGTTTATAGAGAGTGGGGGCCAGAGGCTGGCCCCCCGACTTGCCTGCCTCCCCAAGCCTGACAGCTGGGTGTGACAAGAGCGTCCCCCCGCCTGTTGGACAGGTTTTGGGGAGGGCACGCTGAGGCCGGGGGCCCAGGCGGGGCTGGCCAGGGTTAATTAGAGAGAGCTGGCCCAGAGGAGCTGGGGGAGAAGAGCTGAGCAGAGGCTGAACCTCCTCAGCCCCTGGGACACTAGCTGGTGAGGCCATGGGCCGGGGCTTAAATTCTGCCAGACTCAGGCGCCAAAAACGGCGCCTGCGACCTCGGGTGCAGAAGCCCAGGCAGCAGCCGGAGGTGAGCGGGCATCACGGATCCTCACTCTCCTCCAGTCCCAGATCAGCTCCTCCTGCCTGACCTGGAAACCTCTCTCCACTCTCCCCACCGCTCCAAGGCTCTGGTTTTCACTCTCTGCCTGCTTCTCCCTCTTGCTTCCACACCTGTCTCAGGCCCCCCTGGACCCCCTCTGGGTCCATCTGTGTGTTTGCTCCAGCCTCCCCTCCCCCTATCCCGCCCTCTGTCCCTGACTCTCTGTCCGGGCCCCCACAGCGGCTGCAGCAGGAGAACCATGAGCTCCGCCGGGGCCTGGCAGTGCGGGGTGCTGAATGGGAGGCCAGAGCTGTGGAGCTGGAGGGGGATGTGGAGGCCCTGCGTGCCCAGCTGGGAGAGCAGCGCTGCGAGCAGCAGGACAGTGGGCGTGAGCGGGCACGGGCCCTCTGTGAGCTCAGCGAGCAGAACCTCCGGCTCAGCCAGCAGCTGGCCCAGGTGGGAGAACCGATCCTGTGTCGCTGGCAGAGGGAGGGCAGGTGTCTGTGTCCCAGTGTGGGGGTGGGTGCATGGGGCTTGGGGTCAAGGCTCAGGGCCAGCTGGGGGCTCCACTGCCTTCCCCCTCATCCCCAACAGGCCTCCCAGACCGAGCAGGAGCTTCAGAAGGAAGTGGATGGCCTTCGGGGGCAGTGCCAGGCTCAGGTCCTGGCAGGAGCAGAGCTGAGGACGCGGCTGGAGAGTCTACAGGGGGAGGTAAGTGCCAGCTGGGGCTGGGGGTGATCTGGGGCTGGCCTGGTACCCCCCCTCCAGCCCTGAGGTCTCTCCCCAGAACCAGATGCTGCAGGGCCGCCGGCAGGACCTGGAGGCCCAGATCCGGGGCCTGCGTGAGGAGGTGGAGAAGGGCCAGGCCAGGCTGCGGGCCACCCACGAGGAGCTGCTGCTACTGCGGCGTGAGAAGCGGGAGCATAGCCTGGAGGTGACCGGTGGGGGGGCGGGGGGGTGCATCTGACCAGGGCAGGGGCCACTGCCTCGGGGCTTCCAGGGAGATGAGGCCATAGCTGGGTCATGGGGAGCCCCAGAAGCTGGGCCAAGAGAGCCTGGGCATTAGCCCAGGGGCACGTGGGAGCTTTGGAAGGAGACTGAGCAGGAGTGGTCTGCCTTTAGAAGGCATCAGAGCCCAGCAGTTGGGAGGTCAGAGATGATGGGGACTTGGACCAGGTCTGGGGCAGTGGAGATGCACAAAAGGAAATGACAAGAGGCAGCAATGGCCTGATGTTTGAGCTCTCAGGAGCATGCACTCTGTGGTGAAATAACGTGGGCCCGGATCCCAACATCCCTTCTTACTTTCCTTGTCTGTGAGATGGGATGGGGATGATGAAGAGCCGACGGGAGGGTGAAGCACTCAGCGGGGTTAGAAGGATCAATAAACGCTGGAGGAGGGCCTGGAGTTAGCAGGCCGACCGGTCCGGGGAGGGGGCGGGGCCCCGCCAGGTGACCCGATGGGGTGGGGCTGGGGGGAGGCGGACTAGAAACTTTAAAGCCAGGGCACCTGTCCGCACCCTGCTTTATAGAGGAGGAAATTGGAATCTGCCGAGGGGACCTGCGCGGCCCAAGGCCGCCCAGCGATCCGGGGGTGGGAGCAGGATCCCTGGGGTGCTCCGACGCGCGGGACTGCGGGCTCTGGGCGGCGCGCCGGCGCCCCCTGTAGGTCGGCGGCGGGATGAGGGCGCCGGGCGTCCCTGGCTGGCTGACCACACTTCTGCCCTTCTGTCTGTCCCTTCTCTGTCCCTCCGCAGCTGGAACGCGCGCGCTCCGAGGCCGGGGAGGCATTGAGCGCGCTGCGGAGACTGCAGAGGCGCGTCTCAGAGCTGGAGGAGGAGTCGCGCCTTCAGGACGCCGACGTGTCGGTAGCCTCACTGCAGTCCGAGCTTGCTCAGAGCCTCGACGGTGACCAGGACCAGAAAGCGGACGGACGCAGAGACGCCCCGGTGAGCTCGTGGCCCACTAGCCCCCACGTGCCATGCAGACTCCGCCCCTCCTCCTTTCCCCAGGAGGTCCGACACCTCACTGACGGATTCCTTTGGCGAACAGAACACTCTGTCCCCTGAGATCCAAGAGGCATTCAGCCACCAGCCTTCAGCCCAAGAGGAAAGCCTGGAGCCTCCCAAGAAGCGAGCATCCCTGAGGCCAGGGGAGATACTCGAGGAGAAGGAGGCCGAAGTGGCCCGGCTGCAGGATGAGGTGTGGGAGTGCGAGAGCGGATGGAGAGCCCCTCCCCAGGCCAGTTTCTCTTGCCCATCTACACCTCTGAGCCTTTGCCCACTAATTCCCCCTCTACATGGATCTATCTTCATCCCAACAAACTTGTAGTTATGCTTCAAGAGCCAGACTGTATGCCACGCCACCTCTTCCAGGAGGGCTTCCTGGGCCCCATTTCCCCCCACCCCCCAGCCCCACCTCCTAGTGCTTCTCTCAGCATCCCTTCTGCAGGCTTACACCACCCCGCCGACCCTACCCCACCCCATCCTGCACCAGCCCGGGGCCTCAGATTATTCTCCACATTGGCTGCAGCTGCCCCGAGAGTTTGTGGAGCAGGCGAGGGAGGGCCTGGAGACCTGAAGCCCTGGCTGCTGGGAGACCCAGGGGCCCACCTGCTTCTCTTCACCTTCCCCTGCCTACAGATCACGCTGCAGCGGACAGAGATACTGTCCCTGCGGGAGGAGCTGCGAAGGCAGAAGGAGCTGCGAACACAGGAGGACCCCGAGGAGGCCCTTAGCGGCGCCCTCTCGGATCGGGACGAAGCTGTGAACAAGTGAGCCTCTGCCACCATGCACCACAGCCCCCGTGGGACTCCCAGGCACCCTGGGCCTTCGAATCCCACCCCCCAACCCCCGCCACGTGATATAGTTATCCCCACACCCACCGGGAGCCCTCCGACCTTGCTTTCGGTGTCAGCAGCACCACTCCCGTCGGGGTCCAGCGGCGTCTCGCCACGCCCGCTCCCTGACGCCCGAGCGCCCTCGGACCCACTCTTTGCGCCTCTTGCCGGCAGAGCGCTGGAACTGTCCCTGGAGCTCAGCCGCGTCTCTCTGGAGAGGGACTCGCTCTCTCGGGAGCTGCTTCGCACTATCCGCCAGAAGGTGGCGTTGACGCAAGAGCTGGAGGCCTGGCAGGTGAGGGGCGGGACCGGAAGGGCGGGGGACCGGAAGGGGCGGGGCCAACCGCGCCGACCCGCTCCTGTGGCCGGCGCAGGACGACATGCAGGTGGTGATCGCACAGCAGCTGCGCTCGCAACGCCAGAAGGAGCTCAGTGCGGCCGGATCATCCCCGCATCGCGCCGCAACGCGCTTCTCGCTGCGCCTGGGTCCTGGGTCCGCCGGCGGCTTCCTGAGCAATCTCTTCCGAAGGACCTGAAGGACGGGCGAAGGGGACCGCCAGTGGCCTATGGTTCACGTAACTCTTCTGGCCAATGTAGCACCAGGGCCCTGTCTTCCAGAGGGGGCTGGTGCCCTCCGCGCCCCGGGAAGCTGGGCAAAGGCTCAATGGGAGCAGGGGCCAGCTTTGGGGGCCAGGGACCCCAGGTGGGTGGCGGGGCAGGTGAGGCAGAGTTGTTTTAAATCCATATAGGTCTCTGTTTTCTAAGCACCTTGCGCCTGGCGTGCTCCAGGGCAGAGATGGGGGTGGGTATTTATGTATCAAGGTCGAACAGAGTAATATATAAAAATCATTACCCCAAATTGGCCTCCATTCTTGGGAAGAACATAAGCGGAAAAATAGCCTGAAAATTTATTTATTAAAAAAGAAAGAAAAAAAAAAGCACTCCAAATCCCTACTACGGAAGAGGTGTTGACAGAGCTCAGAAGGACAGGGAGAAGGCGCGGTAGCCCAGATTGGTGAAGACATCCACCCGGCAGCTGTTACCCGCGGCTGTCAGGACCTGGAGGCAAGAGGGGGGTGACTGGCCCGGCCATACATGTGTCCCCCCCACCCCTTCCGCGCCCCGAGGACCGCCGCAGCCCCTTGCAGGACCCACCTTGCACTCGGGTGCTGCTGGCTGCTGGTTGAGACTAAGGCTAAGCAGCCCTGGGGAGGAGCCAGGCACCTGGGCCTTCAGCTCCCCACTCAGCTGCCACTGGTTGACACAGCGGCCCTGGCCAGCAGACAGAATCTGTGGAGGGTAGGGAGGGCAGTCAGGGGTCAGAACTGGAGAGGGGAACCAGGAAAAGGTGGCAGAAGCAAGACAGAGGGCCTCACCAGGTCCTGGTAGAAGGTGACATGTTTCTGCGGTGCCCGCATGGGGAAAATGGTGGTGGGTGTGGAGGATCGGAGGTGCCAGAGGGTGAGTGCTGGGCCGCCTCCACAGACCTGGGCAGAAAGGTGGGGGTCCCCAGCCACTTTGAGGTCAGGCTCTCAGCTGGCAGGGCCCGCAGTGGTAACCCCATTCTGCACCTTGCCCTGCTCACCATCCAGTCTGAGTCAGTTGCCAGACATCCGATCCAACGCCCATTGTGGGGTCTCGAGCACTCCTAGGGGAAAGAGGGTAAGAGAAGGAGATGAAGACATGGGTGATGCCCAGGGAGGTGGAAGGGAGGACAGGGCATGGCACGTGCCCTCACCTCATGCTTATATACCTCGATGGTCTGGACTTCCTTGGCTGTGCGGAGGTCTGTGGGGGAAGGACGGTGAGAAGCGTCCTGCTGGCCCCAGTCTTCGCCACCACCTTTCCCTCCAACCAGACACTAACTTACCCCAAAGTCGCACGGCTCCATCCTCACCACCCGACAGCACCTCGGGGCTCCGCTCCCGCAGTGCCAGGCAGTGGATATAGTCTGTGTGGCCCCGGAGAGCCCGCTGCAGGAGGAGGGCCAGTGTCAGGAGGAGACCCTGGAAGGATGCCCCTACTCCCATCCAGCCCTGACCACCCAGCCCCGTGGCCTGCTCACTGTGAAGGCCCCAGTCTCAAGGTCCATCGTATGCAATTGACAGTCTCCCCCCGCCAGGATGAGAGAATTCTCCTACAGAAGAAGGCAGAGTGGAATCGCAAGTCAACGTCGAATCAGGACAGGGAGCGGGGAAAGGCTTTTAAGACTGGACCAAGAACAGGGCAGAGTAGAGCCCCAGTCACAAAGGGCTCAGACCTTGGGGACGAGAAGCAAAGCATTGATCTCAGGCACTTCGAGACTGGTCCTGGGAGAGAGAAAGCAAGGTCAGCTCTGGTGAGGCAGTACCTTTGCCCCCAAGCCCCTTCTGCCCACAGGGCCCTAGCTTACCTGTACGGAGGCTGACGCCGCCAGAGCTCCTTACAGCCCTTCACGGAAGGAAACACTGGATGATGTCAGAGGCTCCCTGGGACCAGGCACCCCAACCGTCCCCCAGCTCCACACTCCTTACCTTCTTGAGGATCTCTGCCCAAAGCCAGGCCTTCACCTCCCCATCCCCAGCACTGAGCAGGTGTCGGTCAGTGGAGACCATGCTGTAGACAGGCCCATCATGGGCTAGACGGAAATGCAGAACCTGAGTGACCCTGTCCTGCTGCCGTCCCCTACCCGGGGGTTCTCTAAGCCAGACTCCATGGCTGTACCCACCTTGGAATGTGACCACGGGCTTCTTACTTTCTTCTTTGGCCTCAGAGCTCAAAGCAGCAGACAAGCTGAAGGGAGAGGGGAGGGCAGCCTGAGAGTCAGAAGCAGGGGGTGCCAATACCAGGGGTTACAAGTGCTAGAGCTACAGGATGGTGGGAGCCGGGATGAGGATACCTGAAGATGGCTATCTGCCCATAATTGTTGCCAGCTGCAAGGAACTTCCCGCAGGGTGAGACACTCTGGGAGAAAATGGTCATGTGGAGCCGCTGCAGGGCCTGAAACACTTCCATCTGTGGGGGGAAGCTGGATGAAGGCGACCTGGGACATCTAGGACCTGCCAGTCACACTCCTTCCTGCATCCCCTGCCGTCTGTCCGGCCTCCCATGGCCCAGATCGCTCAGCCATCCTTTGAGGCGGCCCACCAAGTGGGTGTGTGCCCAGAGTCCCAAGGGTTGTTGAGGTGTGATGTCTACCAGGACCTTCAGCAAGTGCCCAGCCTGGCCTCCTCAAGTGGTAAATGGAGCTCACAGGAGACTTTGTCACAGGTGTCTGAGCTCATGTATCTAGAGCTTCGCACACAACTGTCTCGTAAAAAGCGCTTAAAAAGTGGCTCCAGGGGTGCCTGGGTGGCTCAGTGGGTTGAGCCTTTGCCTTCCGCTCGGGTCATGATCTCAGGGCCCCGGGGATCCTGGTCCTGGGATCTCAGCGGGGAGCCTGCTTCCCTCTCTCTCTGCCTGCCTCTCTGCCTACTTGTGATCTCTCTTTGCCAAATAAATCTTTTTTAAAAATTTTATAAAAAAAAAAAAGTGGCTCCATTAACCCGATACATAAAATATACTGACTTCTAATCCCTACCCTCCGACTTTCACGTTAGGCCCCTAAGGTCTTGCTGGGTCAGAGGCCGCTCCTGGGTCAGAGTCCGAGTCCCAAACAAAACAGGGCAGTCGTGCTCAGGAATGACTCCTTGCCGCCTCTTCCTAGCCGGGCATGGACTACAAACCCCAGAAGGCACCGCGCACCACGCCCGCCTCACCTGACCCAGAGGTATAGCGTGTGGCACAGCTCGCTCCATGTGGAGAACTACAAATCCCAAGGCGCTCAGCGCGACGCAGTTTCACAAGTCTGAACGTGCCCGCGAGCGGTTCCCTTCGGGGCGCCGGACAGCCCCAACACCGCCGGCCGGACCGGTGCGAAGGCGGCCGCCGAGTATTACCCAGAGCTTCAGGATCCCAGGTGACCGCCGCGAAGGTCGCCAACACGAAGTAGCGCCCAGCGCGGTCCCTCTACGACAGATCCCTCCCCCACCTCGCCGAGTTCACCCGCTTTCTAGCCGCGCGACGCTCGTCTTCCGCGCCTGCGCAGAACCTCGCCACTGCGCGCGCCTAGTGCCACGCCCCTCACGCTGGACCACGCCCTCTGAGGCTCCGCCCCGTCGCCTGGATCCCACCCTCTGCCTGTGGGACCCCGAACCCAAATGATCCTGCAGCAGCCCCTGGAACGAGGCCCCCCAGGTCGGGCCCAGCGCGACCCACGGGCCGCGTCGGGGACGCCCCGAGCCCAGGACGTGAGGTGTGTGTGAGGGAACTGGGTGGGCCTGCCCCCAGGCCCAGGAGCTTGGGCTGGGGGCTCATGGCTGGTCTGCAAGATGACACGCGGTGGGGCGAGTCAGCAAGGCTTGGGCATAAGCTAAGACTGGGCTGAGTTCTGAGGCAGGCTGCTGGTTGACCTGGGAGATGGGGTGACTTAGGTGTCAGCTGTGACGGGTGGTCTGGGGGCTTCCTGGCTACACTGCAGGCACTGGAGAGCAGATCCTGGGGATGGGGCCAAGAGGGTAGGGTGCACCTGGCTTTTTTTTCTTCCCAGCTCCCCTCCCCGAGGAGCTGTGCCCATGAGCACCAAGCGGCGCCTGGAGGAGGAGCAGTGAGTTTGGGGGCAGGGAGGGACTCCCAACAAGATCTCTGTCACCTTAGGTCCCCAGCAGACTGCCACGGATGTGAATATCCCAGCCTGCCTGTCTTCCTGTCTCTCCCCAGGGAGCCCTTGCGAAAACAGTTCCTTTCTGAAGAGAACATGGCCACTCACTTCTCTCGACTCAGCCTGCACAATGACCACCCTTACTGCAGCCTCCCCATGGCGTTCCCCCCGTCTCTGCCCCCACTCAGGTAGGCACCACCGCTGTCTTGGCCTTCTGGAGGATCACACCCGATCTTTGAAGCCACTTTCTAGGCCCTGCCTCATCCTGCTATTTTTAGCTTCTACCCAACCTCTGTTGTTTCCCATCTTGGCTCCTTGGAAGGCGCTGGCAGCCCAAGAGCTCTTGGGGACCTGGACCTGGAGGGAGGTGGCTCTTCCAGGCCAGCCTCAGCCCCATGCTGTTATTTCCTTTTCCAGGAGCCCCTGCTCTGAGCTGCTTCTGTGGCGCTACCCTGGGAACCTGATCCCTGAGGCCCTCCGGCTGCTGAGGCTAGGGGACACCCCCACCCCCCACTACTCTGCAACCCAAGCTGGGGAGATAATGGAGCTCTGAGTGCTGGTGGGCAGTATTTCTGCCCATGGGCAGTATTTCTGCCCACTTTCCTTCTTCCCCACAACAGAGAAGACCAGCATCCCCACTGAGGGACCAGCTGTCCTGAATATTCTCCAGACCAGGCCCCTGGGCCCCAGGATGGACCCTCAACAGAGTAGGACACTGAATCCCACAGAGTCCTGGAATGGGAGGGGCCGGAGGGACAGGAGCATGGGAAGGGAGGCATTACCCCTAGAATTGAATAAAGATTGCTGAGCAAATGAAGGCTTCCGTCTGGAACCCTGGGACCTTTTGGGAAGGAAGGTGGGAAGGCTGGGACACTGGATGCTTGGGGTTTCTCAAAATCTTCCCTGGAAAAAATGGTCAGGGCCTGACCAGGTCCTGGCAGGCTGGGCTCAGGCATTGAGAATGTGTGAGTCAGAGCCTCACCCCCCGCCCCCGCGGCTGACTCACTCCTCCCTCCAGCTCTGGGAAGTTGGGCTGGGGATCATGCCACTCTCCAAACCATTTAAAGTTAAAGATTCTTTTATTAATAAATTTTCCCTCCCTTCCAAACTCTCTCCCCAAAATAAATATTTCCCCCCCTTTGGGGGTAGGGGGGACAGTGTCTTAGGGCCAGCCCCCCTAGAGGGCCAGCCCCCTAGTGTTAGCAACAGGTCCCTAACCCCCCAGACAGAGACCCCATGGTGGAATTTCAGAACGTCCGAGTGGGTGGGGCCTGATGATGTCTGGCCCTCAGGCCCTTGGGCCATGGGGGCGGAGGGAGGGACCCTTTGTGCAAATGCTGCGGTTCCTTAGTGTCAGCTGTCTGGTGTGAGCCAGCGTGGGTCTCCTTTCCCATTCTGGAGCCAGAGACAGGGCAGTCAGACACCTTGGAAGTCTCCTCTGAAGCCTGGGCCCAGGCCTCGGAGAGCTGATTCACCAGTCCCCCATCCCTCCACACCCCTGTTGTTGGAAGAGTGGCTCTGGCTGTATCTGGAGTGAGGGGGCTGGCTCCAAAATGAATGAATGAATGAATGAATGATGAGTGGGTGGGGCCTCCTGCTGGCAAGGGCTCTCACTATCACTGGATCAGTGCCACACCAGGACAGCCCTCCCCGCCGGTCTCCTCAATGGGGGCTGCAAGATAAGAAGAGGGGTGGTCAGGAGCAGGGAGATGGTGAGGAATAACGGGGCGTGGGGGAGGGGGACGGGATGGGAGGGGCTGGCTCACTTACTAGTAAACTTCTCTCTCCTGCGGCACCGTCTCCAGACCAAGAAGCCAGAAAGCAGTCCCAGCACGAGGGCTAGGCTCAGAGCACCCCCCAAGATGGGCCACAGCAGTGGGAAGGAGGCTGGAGGGGCTGCAGCGCCTGGGGGCGGGATTCCAAGTTAGGCCTCGCCCCTCTCGGTACTAGCCCCGCCCCCTATATCCCCCTAGATCCCACCTGAGAGAAAGCCCCACGCCTTTTCTCCACCTTGGCCCCTGTCCTAATCCTATCCCTTCCCACCCCACCTCCAACCCCCACTCCTGATTAATTCCCCAGATCTGAAGCCCACTGCGCCCCTCTCCACCCCCGCAACTCTTCTACTCTGGTCCATTCGTCCCTGGTCCCTCCCCCCACTCACAGCCCAGGCAGAAGTCGCTGTGTGGTCGCGCCGGGCAAGACGCGCAGTCCATGCACTTGTCGAGGTCCGCGCTCCAGGAGCTGCCGCGAGAGCAGGGGGTGGTGCCTGGGGAGGGGGCCGCCGGTCAGAGGCTGGGGCGGGGCACGGCTATTCTGGGGGCTGAGGTCAGGGTCGGCCGGCTCGAATAACGTGAGTCACCGGCGCCCTCCCCCCGCATTCCTCACAGGTGACCGCACGGCCCGGCCGGGGCTCAGCAGCGTGAGGGAAAGGGGGGCCTAGCGCGGGACGCTGCGGGGGGGGGTATCAGGTCCCCACCGCCCCCCCCCCGCAGCCGGCTGGTGACTCACTCCTGGGCACCGGGCCCGACCCCAGTCCCTCCCCCCGCATAGCTGGGCACTGAAGTCACCGGATGGAAGGGGGCACCCCACATGGTATAGGGGGGACCGACCCCCGTGTTCTCGATACCACCTCCCCGAGACTCTTCGGTCAATGGGGCCAGACAGACCAGGTACTTAACAGGATAAGGGCGTGCCTTCTCACCGAATGAGACATCCCGCCTCAAACTTTCTTTTTCCTCCACTTCCGAGTCTGGACTTATTAGGACAGAAGCCGTCCCCCCATTTGAAATGGGGGAAACTGAGGCCGAGACTGCGGATGAAGTTCGGAGCTGGATGAACCTCTCCCGGGCAGGGAGTGCGGTGTCCGGAGACCACCTAACCCCGAATCCCCGTGTCCGCCTACTTCCCCCCCAGCTGGGCCCCGTTCTTTGGGTCCCCAATGCCGGCTCTCCGATCCCCGGCGAGAGGCTCCCAGGGCCCCCAGCGACCTCCCGCCCAGCCCGAGCCCGGCGTACCTGGCACTCGATCCCCGCCCGCCGCGCCCAGCAGCGCCAGCCCGAGCCCCAGCACGAGGAGCCGCGGCAGCGGACGCAGCTGACCGGGAACCATGGTGCGCGTCCGGCGGCCGCGGCCGTCTGAGCCCGCCGCGCGCGGGCCGGGGCGGACAGCAGCGGCCCCGCCTCCGCCCCCGCCTTCCGGGGCGGTCCCCTCGGCTCGGCCCGCCCGGCGACCGGCTCCTGGACGCCCCGCCCTGCCTGGCCCGCTCAATTCAGTCATTAGCTCAAAAAGCACCAACTCGGTGCGCCTGCGGCGGGGACCCCGCAGGGACGCAGACCTGGCCCTGTGCTGTGGATGCCGAAGTCCAGGAAGTTGGGGGTGACAATCAGATAACTGCAGCTTTCTTAAGGACCCCGGAGTATAATGATAACGACATAACAAATAATAATAATAATAATGTCTTTAGGGGCACCTGGGTGGCTCAGTGGGTTAAGCCGCTGCCTTCGGCTCAGGTCATGATCTCAGGGTCCTGGGATCGAGTCCCGCATCGGGCTCTCTGCTCAGCAGGGAGCCTGCTTCCCTCTCTCTCTCTCTCTGCCTGCCTCTCCGTCTGCTTGTGATCTCTCTCTGTCAAATAAATAAAATAAAATCTTTAAAAAAAATAATGTCTTTAATTTCTACCTTGGAGCATAGCTACACAGTTAAATGTGCGCTTGTTGTCTCCAATTTTTCCGAGTGTGAAACTGAACCTTGGGAAGGTTGGGTGAGTTCCCAGGGCCCCAGGACTAGTAAGTCGCGGAGTCAAGAGCCAAGCTGGGGCTTCATGCCCTATGCCCTGACCCACTGGGGGCCGGCGTTAGCCAGCTGAGGTCCCACCACCCCGAGCCACACGCCGGAGCAGCGGCCCCAGGCTCGAGCGACCCCAGCTGACGAGGTTGGGATTCGCGTGCCACAGTCTGGAATGGGGTCTCTGCCCCTCCCCGGGGCGGTGGTCCAGTGACGTCACTGCCTCTTTAAGACCCCCACCTCCGCCCCCGTGCGCACACTCTGCGGCTCCTACGAATCCTTGTGGGCTTCTCCGCAGGTGAGCCTGGGGGAAGTGCCAGCGTTGGAGGGGAAAAGGCGGACTGCTCAAGGAGTGGGGTGCAGGGGGTATGTAGGTGTAGGTAGG
This sequence comes from Lutra lutra, assembly GCF_902655055.1. Classification (NCBI taxonomy): domain Eukaryota; kingdom Metazoa; phylum Chordata; class Mammalia; order Carnivora; family Mustelidae; genus Lutra; species Lutra lutra. The sequence continues at coordinate 2,354,225 of NC_062295.1, read as the reverse complement.
GGTGCGTGTAGAGAACCTGGACTTATCTGGGGGGACACCGCCCCTGGGCCGGGGTCTGCGCCGAAGCCGCGGAGCTGGTCAGGTTCTTCTGCAGCCACCGAAGGGTTAAACGCCCCTCCCCCTCCCCCGGGACAAAGGCACAGAAACCCGGGCGCCCCTCCCCCACCTGCGCTGCTCTCTGGGGCGGGACCCCCCCCCTCCCCCTCACCTACTGGAGCCGACCCTGCTGATACCGACGCCATTAAGCCCTTCCCGCAGCACCGCTCCCAAGTTGCCGTCCCTTCTTCGGGCCGGACTCAGATCGAAAGCAGGAGGGGGCGCCCTTGCACAAAGCCGACCACGTAGTGTGCGGAAAGAGAAGGGGTCGAGGACAGGGGTAGGGTCTTGGAAGGGGATAGGTGCTGGGTGCCTGGACGGGCGCTAAGCGGGCCAGAGGCATGGAGGGCCAACGCTGGGGTTGGGATGAACACGGCATGGGCCGCCCCGTCCGATCTCCGAGGTCATTAGCTCCGTCAGGTATGGGCGGGATGCAAATGAGTGCACAGTCTGTCCTCTGGCCACTCGGCTGGGGCCGGTGATAACTTAAGGTCCAAATCCTGTGTGGAAACTTTGGGCAACGGAGAACCGCAACAGGACCTCGAGCAGAACTGACCCCTGAAGCCAACCACAACAGAGTGGGGTGCGTGGGGAGACAAGTGAGGGGGGCAGTTCGCTGGACACACTCCAAGAGTTTAGGTCCTTTTAGAGGAATTGAATCCTGAGAGGATGGCATTTGGGGCAGGAAGGCACAAGAAAATGTCCCCAGCCTTGGAAGTATCCTCAGTGTGACCCTAAGGGAGGGCAGATGAGCAGGACCCAGGGGGGCAGAGGGGAGCCGTTGGGAAGAGCTTTTGGGCAAGAGGGTGGAATTTTCTTTCTTCTTCACTTCTCCAGCCCCCTCTGGAGTTTGACTGAGGCTGGGCCAGGACAAGTAGGGCCTGGCTAGGCCAGGGATGACAGATCACCTGAGAAACAAAGGTCACCACCCGCCTGGGGGTATGGAATTAGGTTGGGGTGAGGGGTTTGGACACTGCTATTGGGTGGTGGGAGGAAGCTTGGATCTCCGATCTTGATGTTGAAACTGACAGGTTTTGAGCCTGAAACTCCTGGCTAGAGCCAACCCACCATCTGTGTGCCCCAAGGAGGGCACCTGGAAACTGCCCTCTTTGGGCGGATTCCTGCCCTTTTGGCTACTTTGCTGTCTGATAACACTGCCCTGTGTGGGATGCCACAGCCTGTGGCGTGAGAGTTGGCCCTCATCAGTAACAGAGGATCTGGACCAGCCTGTCTTCATATCAGTATGCTTCTGTCCCCCAGGGCGGCTCCTCTCAGCCTCAACTTGGCCATGGCTTCCGCTGGTCTGCAAATCCTGGGGATTGTCCTGACACTGCTTGGCTGGGTAAATGCTCTGGTGTCGTGTGCCCTGCCGCTGTGGAAGGTGACCGCCTTCATCGGCAACAGCATCGTGGTGGCCCAGGTGGTGTGGGAGGGGCTGTGGATGTCCTGCGTGGTGCAGAGCACCGGCCAGATGCAGTGCAAGGTCTACGACTCCCTGCTGGCGCTGCCCCAGGACCTGCAGGCCGCCCGCGCCCTCTGCGTCGTCGCCCTCCTTGTGGCTCTGCTCGGGCTGCTGGTCTACCTCGCGGGAGCCAAGTGTACCACCTGCGTGGAGGACAAGGACTCCAAGGCCCGTCTGGTGCTAGTCTCTGGGATCATCTTTGTCATCTCAGGGGTCCTGATCCTGATCCCCGTATGCTGGACGGCTCACGCCATCATCCGGGACTTCTACAACCCCCTGGTGTCAGATGCCCAAAAGCGGGAGCTAGGGGCCTCTCTCTACTTGGGCTGGGCAGCCTCTGGCCTTTTGTTGCTGGGCGGGGGGCTGCTGTGCTGCACCTGTCCCTCTGGGGGGTCCCGGGGCCCAAACCATTATATGGCCCGCTACTCAGCATCAGCTGCACACGCCACCTCTCAGGGTGCCCCTGAGTACCCCACTAAGAATTACGTCTAATTCTGGTAGGGGAGTGGAGGCTCCCTCAGCAACCTGCTGGGCTGGAGACACTGAGACGGTGCTGCAGACAGCTTGGGGATTGTTTTGATCTTTTTCACTTTTGTGGGGAGGGGTATTTTTAAAATTCACTTGATAACCTAACCAAGGAACCCAGGTCTCTCCTGGGCTCTGCTGTTGGTATTTCTTGCCTTTGGATGATGGCGCCAAGGAGGAGATGCTTTGGTTTCTGGATCTTTCTCCACTCTGGGCATCCCCTTCTTGGAGGCCAGCTGGAGCTGTGGGCCAGCATAGCCGTCCGGGGGCTCTCAGCCTGTCCTGGAGTCCGTCCTCACTGGTCCAGCCTCTGGAACCCCTGGGGGCTCTCAAGCCTCACGGATACCAAAGAACTGCCCGCCTCCCAGGTCTCAGTCCCGTCCCAGCTGTGCTCCAGATGCCCCACCCCCCGCCACCCCGATCCTCTCACCTTCAGCCCTGCACACTTCTGCCATGCCGCCCCGCCAACACACTCACCAGTTTTTGCTAAATAAAGCGTGTCTTATTTTGTTCTTTGCTTTGGGTGCTGCTGGGGGACTGCTGGGTGCCAACCCAGCAGGGGAGGAGGAGAACACAAGGGGCTCATCTTAACCTTGTGCCTCTTGTGCCTCACAGGGGAAGGGAGGGTCTCCACTGCGCAAGCCGTAGGCTGACAGCCCCCTGGAAGGCCACCTGGTCTTCCCCACCCAACCACAGACTAGAAGAGCCAAGGTACAAATTCTCTTGGTTTATTCCCCCACTGGCAGGTGGGCATAGCGGGTGGGGTGATTGGCTGGGGCTCCTGGCCTGGACCTCTGGATTCAGGTGGTGGCCAGGCTGGGGAGGACCCACCCCAGGCAGGGATCCCCTCCTTATTTTGGAGCCAAGGACCTTCTGCCCTTTGGGTGAAGCCCAAATTCCTAGGCCAGGGGTAGCCTCAGAGGAAGAGGATGGCCAGCCTAATCTGTGGACCAAAGAAGTGAGCAGTTCGTCCGGGGGTGGGGGGGGAAGCGAAGCGGGGGGGTTGGGGGAACAGGAGGGCACACCCCATCAGCTCTGGCTTTGCCTGGAGGGCGAGGTAGGAGAAGGACCTGTAGGGACCCCACTCCATAGCCAGCCCTGATTGGAGCTTCTGGGAAAGGGGTTTTGCTTCGGGTGGTGTTGGCAGTGGGGGCAAGGTCAAGGTTCTGAGCTGCGGGTTTCCAGGGACACTTTCCACGTCATACATAGTCCCTCTTGTCCAGTCCAGATGCCCCTGAGCGGGAGGGGATGGAGTAACCCAGCCTTGGTCCTCTTGGCCGCTCGATCTGGGGTGGAGGGCACGTGCAGCAGAGGAGGCCCCCCCCAAGCATGAGCAGGGCAGCAGCGGCCCAGCCCAGGTAGAGGGAGGCCCCCAGCTCCCGCTTGAGGGCCTCGGCCACCAGGGGGTTGTAGAAGTCCTGGATGATGGCGTGAGCCGTCCAGCAGACAGGGATGAGCACCAGGATGCCTGAGAGGAAGAGGAGGACCCCTGCGGTGAGCACGATGCGGGCCTTGGCGCCTTCGTCCTCCACGCACGTGGTGCATTGGGCCCCTGTGATGGCCACCAGCAGCCCAAGCAGGGCCAGCAGGAGGGCAACGATGCAGAGGGCGCGGGCGGCCTGCAGGTCCTGGGGTAGCGCCAGCAGGGAGTCGTAGACCTTGCACTGCATCTGGCCGGTGCTCTGCACCACGCAGGACATCCACAGCCCCTCCCACACCACCTGGGCCACCACGATGCTGTTGCCGATGAAGGCGGTCACCTTCCACAGGGGCAAGGCACACGACACCAGGGTGCCCAGCCAGCCCAGCACGGCCAGGGTCATACCCAGGAGTTCAAGGCCAGTTGAAGCCATCTTGTCCGCTCAGGTCTTCTTAACCCTAGACGGTCTGGTTGACTCCCAGGGGTGGGTCCGTTGCCACTGGGTGGGGGTCTCAGTGCCCAGGACGTGGGGAAGTCAGTGGCCTTGGCCAGGACCGTCCCTCACATCCGTGGGCCTCTTGCAAAGCACCTCTCTCTGACCCGGACACGCACAGATCAGTCTCACAGCCCTCAGCTGAGTAGCGGCGTTCTCTCGAGGGTCCTATTGGCCGCTGCCCCTGTGACCCAGCTTGCAAAGACCCTCCGGACCCACCTGCAGGCTGAGCAGAGCCTTGTCCCGCCGGCGCAGCAGCGCACCGTCTGTGGGTGTCACCTGGGGACTCAGCCGGCTCCCAGGTGCAGGCGGGGTTTTGAGGTGGAGGCAGGCGAGGGGCAGCGGAGCCGAGACTGGGGAAAGACTGGGGAAAGCGGGAGCTACAGGCAGCGGGCAGAGCAAGGGGTGGGTTGGGGAGCCTGGGAGGGGGTACTGTGACCGGAATGGGGAAGGAAGAACCTCCGTGCCTGTGAGAATGCAGGGACAAGGGAAAGGACAGACAGGCCAGCTGGGGAGCAAGGAGTAGGACGGGGAATGGAGCTCCAGCAGGCTGAGCAAAGAGAAGTAGAGGTTCACGCCACCGCCCCTTCCCCCAGCAACTCCTCCCTGTAGGCGTTTCATTCCGCGTTGCCAACACACCCGGATCCCCCAGTATCGCACACCCCCAACCCCGCTCTCGTCCCCCTGCCCGCCCCAGGAACCCGATCTGTCTTCAGTCTCAGCCCGGTGGCCCCGGCGGCTCTCAAGGGAGGGGCCCCGCCCGCACTGTTCCCTGGGCGACAGGTGCCTGGAGGCCAGCTCAGGTAGCATCACCCTGGCAACGGCCTAGAAACACCCCCCCCCAGCTCAGGTGTGCCGTCTCCACCCCCACACTGAAACTGAGGGCCCAGCTGAGCTGCCACAGGTCTCTAGGGGCCAAGGGATAAAGAATTTCTTGTGAAAGCAGGGGAGGTGCACACATGGGTCTGTGGGTGAAGGGGAAAGAGTAGCAGAGACAGAAGCCCCAGCTGGGGGTGAGGCCCCAGGACCCAAGGCTTTGCCATGAGGGGTAAATGATCACTCTGGAGGAGCCCAAGAAGGTGACCCCAGGTGAACCCTGCCTCACTGTCCCCAGGAAAGACCCTCCCACTCCTGAGACCCCGTCGGAGCCTGTGACTCCTCTTGTGGGGGGGCAACCTGGGACTCACAGACTATAATTCAAATCCTGCCACCAACCAGGGACCGATCATGGAAGGTCAAGGTCCTTACACTTCTTAGGTCAAATACCCCTGTGAGAAACCTTACATGACCCACAAACATGGGCCCCTCGTATGGGAGGTCATGAACTCCCTCAAGCCCCTCCCTGGGTGCTAGGAACTGAGGGAAAAAGAACGGGGGTGGGAGACGCTGATGAAAATTCCTTCCTTTCATACACTTTCCTGGGTGGCAGGCGGACCCTTTAAGGCAGAGCTGGGGCCCCATTTGGAAGAGCCTCTCACTTCCATACCTCATCCTGAGAAGGTAGGAGTCTGCTACCTTCTGCTCTATGAGGGGGCACCCCTTGTCGGCCTGGGAAGTAACAGGGCCACTGGGGCCCCCAACATGGGCTCCGTGACTGGGCCTGCAGGCCGTGGTGATCCTGGGGAATCTCGGAGCTGTTTGCCCAGCTCATCCATCGCCTGGGGCCCTGGATTTCATGCTGGGGAGGGGCGGCTGAGGAGAAGGGCAAACAGAGGCAAGCCTGGGGGCCTGGAGGAATCCGGACACACAGGTTGAAGCAGTTGTTGAGGCGAACCTGAAGCCCAGGTCTGCGAGGGCCCCAGCAACCCTCCCTCGGGGCCTCCCATCCTGGGCAGCCCAGCCCCGGGTCTCTGCTCTCTAGGCTCAGAGAAAGCCTTGGGTTTCATGAGATCAACTCACCCTGACAAGCCCAGGTCGCCCATGAGCCTGCAGTCAGGCCTGGCGCCAAGGACCCTCCGTTCCACCGGCAGCTCTAAACCCCCAGCATTGTGCCCGGCCCCGTGCGTGCTGCACACACACATCCTGGCTAAGCGTCCTGCTCCCGGGGACAGCACCCAGGACCCTCAGTGTTCTAGATCCAAATTCCTCTGGGCTCAACAGGTCAACAGTCCAACAGAGAAGACGTGCACACTACCAGGGGTGGGCCGGCCACATGGGAGGGGGTGCTCAGAGGCTGAAGACACAGACCCCCCAGCCAAGGCTTTCGGGGAGGGTGAACGTGGGATAGGCTGTGGGAGAACAAAGAGAGGTCAGCAGGGCTGGTCAGAGGAACCTCGAGCAGGAGGGCTAAGTGGCCGAGGGTGGATTCCCAGGGCGCCCAGGCGGGACAGGCTTCCCACCCTCAGCCCTCCTTAGGCCGTCTCTTGGGTCCCAGGGCCACCTGGACTGCGTGGGATCCAGGAACCAAAGGGTTAAAGTTGGGGCCCAGCAGGGACTGTCAGTGGGGCTGGAATGCCATTGATATGGAGGTGAGGACTCCCTCTGCGCGGTTACCACCTCCTGTCTGCTGGACTCCCCACCCCCACAGTCTCCGCTTCCGCCCAGAAAGAGATGGGGGAGGGAAACCTGCCCCAACACAGGACTGTGGAGGGAAACTGAGGCACAGGGGAAGGGAGGGCGGCCTCACTCCACTCACTGCTTCGGGGAGTAGCACAACTGGACCAGACCTTTGTTCTGTGGGAGGACAGTGGGGTTGGGCCACTCAGGTGGGCGGAAGCAGCCGCGCTGGGCTTAGGCAGGGGAAGGGCGGAAGCGGGTTAACTCCAATCCCAACAGCTAGCACCCTTTTAGAGAAAAGTGTGGCCCAAAGACAAAGGAGGGGAACTGAAGGTCCGAGAGCCCCCATGGTGCCAAGAAGAGTATGGAGTGGGCTGGGGGACTGCACAACCCCAAGGGAACACCAGCCTCCGCTTCAGGGAGGTGCCCAAAGCCCCAGACTTTATGGGTAGAAAAGCCAGATTCCTGGGGCCCCTGAATCAAAAGGTGCAGATGAAACCCTGGAGTCCCAGGACAGCTCTCTACCCCCATTTTCCAGACAATGAAACAAGCTCAGAGCGCAATGGGAACTTGCCCACAGGTCCTTTGAGAAACAGGACAAGCCTGAAGCAGCCCCAGACCATGACCTCAAGGCCCTGAGCCCAGTGCTGGAGGGTAACCTGGGGGTCCCAGTGCCTCTTTGCCCACAACGCCCCCCTGCCCCCCCACATCCTGCCCCATTCCTCCCCAGCCAGTGTTCGCTCCTTCCCCCTCGCTCCTCCAGGCACCCGGCAGTGCTCCAGAGGCAGACTGCCTCTGGATCTGATCACACCGGGAGGACCCCCTCCCAGACCCCCCACGCCAACCCCGCCGCCCTTTCACTGGCTCTGCGTCCACCTGCTGTGGGCAGCCTCAGGGAGGATGGGTCAGACCTTGCTGGGTAAGTCACCAGTGCAGTAACCTCAGCTGCTTCCCTGCTGCAAAATGAGGGAAGGGAGAAGTTGGCCTTACCTACCCCCAGGATCGCTACAAGAATCTGCCCGGGCAGGGAGCACCCCACGCACCTTGGGGGGATCACTGTAGGGCCTGACTTGTCACGAGAGTCTTTTGATAACAGCATCAGGGCCTTTTCACTCCGGCCAGACTCCATAGATCTGGCAACAGTTAACTTTATTATCTGCGGTAACTGAGGCTCTAACCGAGCATGGGCTTCCCCTCACTGAGGTTTCTCTGTGGCAGCAGTTACCCATCTGGGGTTCTGAGTGGGGGTCACCCTTCACCCCAAGGCTGTGAACTTTCAGAGCATGCCTTCAGTCTTGTCCTTCCTGCAGAGTGTGATTCTTAGCGGAGAAAGGAGAGCTGCGGGATGTCCATGGAGGAAGCAAGCCAGCAGGAATGGGAACTCAGCCATAATTCAAGAAAGGGGAAAGGGAGTCATTAAGGTACTTAGTGGCTTGTGCTCCTGCTGAAGAACTGCAAGGGCACCCAGGGCTCCAGGTCAGCAAGAGACAAGGTGTCAAACACAGGGTTCGGGGAAGCTGGGAAGACAGCTCTGGAGGTGGGCCAGCCCCCCCTCCCCGGGGGGAGAACACTGCCCGTATGGATTGCATGGCAGCCCTCACCACAGGCCAGGCCTTAAGCCCTGATACCTGTGAGCATGGCCTTATTTGAAAACAGTCTTTGCAGCTGTAATTAAGATAAATTTAAAACCTCAAGATGAGATCATTCTGGATTCAGGGTGGGCCCTACACCCAAAGACGGGTGTCAAAAGAAAAAAACAGGAAGATTTGAGACACAGACACAGGGTAAGGCGGGGTGAAGCTGGAGCCCAAGGCTGGAGGGACAAGGCTGCAAGCCAAGGAATGCCAGGGTCACCAAGAGCTCCGAGAGGCAAGAGAGGATCCTCCCCAAGAGCCTTGGGAGGAGGACAGCCCTAAATGCCTTGATTTTGGACTTCTGGTTTCCAGAACCTTGAAAGAACAGATTCTTTTTAAGTGGCCCAGTTTGTGGTAATTTGCTCCAGCAGTCCCAGGAAATTCATATACTGCCTTTCTTGCTGGTGGATCCCCGGCTCTCAGAGGTCGCCCAAGGTCAGGTTGGCTTCCCGATACCACTCCGGACCTGTAGAAGACCCATTGAAATAGGACATCTGCCTGGTTACCTGAGACCAAGCCACCTGAGTAACAAAGGGAACTTTTATTCGGGGTTGTGCGCTGCTGGGGAGAACCTGGCAGGGTAGGGATGAAGGAGAGGGCAAGCAAAGGTGGGGGGAGAATAGTAGCTTCCTTTCATGACTCACCTTGGGAGCGTTCCTGTCCCTGGTGGGGACGACCTGGTCCTTGCATGTGATGCCGCTGCTCCTGGGCCCAGTATCGGTTAGCCATCAGCACCGGATGGTGCTGCTTTTCCGGGGCACCCAGGAAGAACCTTTGGATCTATTTCAGTTCACAGCCTGACTCCCGAATTGTTTCCAGAAGTCATACACGCAGAGTAGGGCAGGGCCTTGTGATGGGACCCAAACCCTTCGTTTTAGAGGGGAAAATGAGATATTTTGCGGACCCGGTCAGGGCATTTCAAACTCTTGTTTTCATTTCCTCAAGCCAAGTGCGGTGGGCGCCCCCGCCCCCACAACCCCCGTCCCTGTCCAGAAGGCTCTGATAAGCCGCGCACTTATCAGCACACGGGATGAGTTACGGTCTCAAATAACCAGGCGGGAGGCTTGCTGTAGGGCGGGCGGGGAAAATGGAATAAAGACCCTATTCTTTAAAACGAATGTATTTTTAGACTTGGTGCTTCCACCCCAAAGCTGGGCGGCTCCCCGGACACTCCCCCCCTCTTGCGCAGTCCAGGCTCTGACCCAGGCTTTCCGAAGCCGTCGGTGTGGGGAAGGCGGTCGGGGGCGCCCGGCCCGGCAGTCCCAGGCGGGGCTGGTTACTAACCCGCCCGCAGCCCCTCGGGGTCCACGGTCTCGGGAGGGTCGCGCCGTCAGCAGGGAGGCGACAGGAAGAGGTGCGGCGGCGGGGGCGGCGGCAGCGGCGCGGGGAAGGCGGGCAGCAACCAGGGGGCGGGGGGCGCGGGCGGCGCCAGCAGGCTGGAGGGCGCGGGCAGCGGCGGCAGCGGCTGGGGGGGCGGCTCGGCGACGAGCGGGGGGCGGCCGCGCGCGCCCACCGGCCCGGGCGTGGCGGCGATGGCGGCCTCGGGCAGCGGCGGCAGCGGCAGGTGCGCGGGCGGCGGCGCGGGCGCGGGCAGGCGCGGCAGGTCCTGCAGCGCGAGCGCGGCGGCAGGCGGCGCGGGCACGCAGGCCTCGGGCGGCAGCTCCGGCAGCGCCAGGTGGGCGCCGGGGCCCCAGGGCGCGAGGGGCTCGGGCCGCAGCGGAAGCGCGGGCAGAGGCGGCAGCTCCGCCAGGGCGAGCGCCAAGGGCGGCGGCGGCGGCGTAGGGCTCAGGCCGGGCGGCAGGTCGGGCAGCGGCGGGTGCGGCAGGGACGGCGCGAGCGGCGGGGTCAGCGACAACGACGCGCGGGCCCGGCCCAGCCGCGAGTGGGCGCGGCCGCGGACGAGCCGCGGGTTCGAGCGGGAGCGGGGGAGCCGCGCCGCCAGCTTGGCCGCCGCTGCCTGCGCCAGGGCCCCGCGCCCGCCTCCGGCCTCGACGGTCCTTCCCACGGACCGCCGCGCGCGCGCAGGGACCGACCCGGCCAATCACCGGCCGGCGCGCGGGCCGCCTCGCGTGGGTCCCGCCGGCGGGCACGAGCTACTCCGGGCGGCCAATCAGAGGCGGCAGCGCTCTCTGTGAGAGTCCCAACCAATCACGGAGCCCCGCAGTCCCACAGGCCACACCTCCCACCAGCCCGGCGACAGGGCGCTGCACGTGTGCATTTGGCGCCCCCACCTGGCCTTAGGGTGCAGCTGCAGAAGCCGCGCGCCGACAAAGGAGGTTTGCCCTTGGGGGACTCTAGAATGAGACGCCTGGGAGTGGGTCAAGACCTATGCAGAGAGGGACGCCTGGGTGGATCAGTTGGTTAAGCGGCTGCCTTCGGCTCAGGTCATGATCTCAGCGTCCTGGGATCGAGTCCCACATCGGGCTCCTTGCTCAGCAGGGAGCCTGCTTCTCCCTCTGCCTCTGCCTGCCACTCTGCCTGTGCTCACTCTCTCTGACAAATAAAATCTTAAAAAAAAAAAAAAAAAGACCTATGCAGAGGGGTGCCAGGGTGGCTCAGTCGTTAAGTGCCTGCGTTCAGCTTGGGTCACGATCCCAGAGTCCTGGGATCCATCCCGCATCGGGCTCCCTAATCAGCTGGAAGCCTGCTTCTCCCTCTTCCACTCCCCCTACCTGTGATCCCTCTCTCCCTGTGTCTTTCTCTGTCAAATAAATAAACAAAATCTTTAAAAAAAAAATAATAATAATAAAAAGACCTATGCAGATTCCCATTCAATTATCTTTAAGAAAAGATTATTCAAAACCAGAATTTGATGACATGGAGCATTTACCTTATCCTTAACAAAGGGTATAAATGACAGATGGGTGACAATCGGGAAAAAGGAGAGAATGATCACTCTCTTTAAAATCAGAACATAGGGGCGCCTGGGCGGCTCAGTGCGTTAAGCCTCTGCTTTCAGCTTGGGTCATGCTCAGCAGGGAGCCTGCTTCCCCCTCTCTCTGCCTACTGCTCTGCCTGCTTGTGATTTCTCTATCAAATAAATAAATAAAATCTTAAAAAAAAATAAAATCAGAATATAGAAACTTTTATTAAAATAACAGAACATTTCTAGGTGGGTTAGGAAGCCTATCACCCATTGCCCTCACTGAGACAGTCTGCTGGATGGCCCCATGCCCAGAGATTGGAGAACAATCCTGTTCTCCAGTGTTAACAAAGATTCAATAGAGTAAATTTGCAGATTTAATCGACTTTCAGTGATTCAAGAATCGGACAGCATCTGATCCACCAAACAGAAGGAGGAGTTGTGTAGCATGGAAGGTTTTTACAGGAAGGAAGGAGAGGGGGCAAGGAAGTTAGAGCAAAAAAGATTGTTCCAGGCAAAGTCACCTTCTCTTGCTGGGGGGGGCCTGTCTTGGGTGGATTACCTCATCTTCCTTTGGGTGGGGGTGGATAGTGAGGGCCCATGGGACATTAACTCATTGGTGCTGACCAGAAAATCACTGACTGACAGGTTGACACTTTCCGGGGGAGGTAGGAACCGCAATTAAGTTAGGTGTCAAGCCTCCCATGGAGGGACTTGGCCTAAGTTGCTCCATTTTTGTCTTCTGGTTTTCTTTCTAAGACCAGTAAAAAGATGTGATTTATTCTACCACCTTGGGGCAGAAGAAGATGAGACTATGTGGATATATTTTTTAGAGATTTTATTTATCCGAGGGAGAGAGAGCTCGTATGCATCGTTGGAGAGAGAGGAGCAAGGAGAGAGAAGCAGACTCCTGGCTAAGCAGGAACTGGGTCCCAGGACCTTTAGATCATGACGTGAGTCAAAGGCAGAGGCTTAACCAAGTTCTGTGAAAAAGGCAGAGTCCACCGGGCGCCTGGGTGGCTCAGTCGGTTGAGTGGCTGAGTGGGACTGGCCTGTCTCTGAGGAAAAGTTCAGAGTGGTAGGTCAATCGCCAATTGTACAACTTCCGTTCTGGACCCAGGTAAAAAGAGTCCTTTGCTTCTGCATTTCTGGGCAAGCAAATTTGTAATCAGAGGATAAGAAAAAGCAGCAATCCATTAGCACTAATATGGATACTGGATTAGTAACTGGCTTTTCAAGACGTTTGAAAGCGTTCAGTAATCTGAGATATTAAAGTTCTGATTTATTCATTTCCAAGAGCCCCTTAAGTGCTTAGGAAGAAGTTACTGGTGGGATTTGCAGATCAAGGAGATTCTGCGTGTAATTGAAGTGTCTAAGGGAATTGAGCTAGTCAGGTTTGTAAGGCACGCTAAATATTCAGGGAGGAGTCAGATCCATCAAACTCATAATTTTTTTTTAAGATTTTATTTATTTGACAGACAGAAGTCATAAGTAGGCAGAGAGGCAGGCAGAGAGAAAGGAAGCAGGCTCCCTGCTGAGCAGGCTCCATCCCAGGACCCAGGGATCATGACCTGAGCTGAAGGCAGAGGTTTTAACCAACTGAGCCACCCAGGTGCCCCTCAAACCCATAATCTAACTGAACATGATTCAGAGAATGTGAAAGTGAGTTTTACATCAAATTATAAAATTGATCAGTGCAATAACATTGGGAAGCAAGTGGAAGGCTTAAGAGAGAAAGATTTTTACTTGAATAACTAACTAATAAGCTGGTTATAAATGTAGACATAAAGAATGCACCAGTCCCCTCCCTAACTTGGATGTGTCCCCCACGACACTGTGACAAAGTGCTGTCCCATTTGTGGAACGGATGAATGAGGTGGTGGCCTGGACTGCCCCCACACCAACCAGCAACGCCCCCACCCCGGCCCCGGCACAGTACACAGAGGCCAACAGGGTAGCATGCCACCTTTATTAATACTCTTAGCCCGAAGGAGACCCTCAGCCAGAAGCCAAGCCCCAGGATCTGGCCGTCCTCGCCCAACACACGGCTGTGGTAGAGAGGCTCTCAGGGTGGGCAGTGAAAGGGCCTCAGTGTTCAGCATTTCCCAAGAGGACAGTGGCCTGGGAAAAGGCAGGGCCCTGGTGAGGTCTGGATCCCTCCTCACCTCCCAGGGGACCTGCACCGTCTCCCACCTCTGGTCTCTAAGATCACTCAGCAGATACCTGCAGGTGACCTGAGTGTGTCCTCTCCCTCCCAAGGGCTGGGACAGCCCCACTGCAGCCTGGAGGGGCAACCGTGGTGGATAGGGCGAGTGGGGGACAGGGCCACCGTGACCCCTCTCACCTCCATAGCCATTTCCCAGTGGGCCACTGCTGTCTCTCTTCACTGGAGGGCTGCCTAAGGCACAGATCAGCCAGGGCACCAGGTCACCAGGGAACTTTAGAGCCCCCCCTGCCCTCCCCAGCTTCACCCCGGGCCCTGGGAAACTGCCACTCACCAAAGGGTCCAGGGCCCAGCTCTGGCCTTAGCTGTCCATAGGTCGCTGGGGGAAGGGACAGAAGGTGGGAGCACTGAGTCCCCAGTGGCCCTCACATGGTGTCTGTCACTTCCCCATCTTGGTCTCGTGTCCAAGCTCACGCTCAGGGTCCCCAGCTCCAACCGTCTCCTCAAACCCCATCATTCTTGCCTAATCCCTCTTGTCCCTGTCCCACGCCTTCTCTGCAGAGCTCTGGGTGCGTCTTGGCCCAAGACCCAGCTCCCTACAGCCAGCCCTGACAACCCCACCATGCTCGTCCACATCCCCCCTTACCTGGCTGGCTCCTGACCCCTGGGTATGTGCCTCCAGGCCCATGTCCAGGCTTCAAGGCAAGCCCCCAAGGCTGCACGGAGGGCCAAGAAGAGCCCCTTAGGGCCCTGGCCTGACCTGCAGAAGGAGAGCTACTGTGGGCACCCCTGCCCACCAGCGCCAGACATCCAGGAACCCACAAGCCCCCTGGGGTTTCAGGTCCCTGCCCACTTGGCTTGGTCCCCGCATCCCTTACCAGGGTTCACCCCCTAAACACTCATTTCCTACCATTTCCTTCAGAGCCTGGAACTACTGCTTTGGGGTACACTGGTGCTTCCTCCCCATACCCTGCAAGAAATCCAAGTGATTCCTGCCCAGCCCCAGGATGTCCCTCCCCCGCCCCCAGCCCCTGTACTCTGTCCTCTGTCCCTGACTCACCATTCCTAAAGCCACTGACCCCGGGAAAGTCTGGAGGAGGGAGGAGAAGGTCAGAGACAGGAGGAACCCTTCAGTCCAGGGCCCCCCAGCCCACCCCAGCACTCCCAGGCACCTGGCTGCAGGTGGGCCTCAGGGAAGACCCCAGCTCCCAGACCATTCCCATAAGCAAAACCTGCAAGACAGCAGTGGGAGAAAGGCTGGGTGAGTGGGGGGTGGGGCTCAGGGTGACCAGCTCGTGGAGAGACAGGAGGCAGCAGATAGACAGAGACTGACTCGGAGGCAAGCCAGAGAGGGCCTCACACACACACACACACGGTCCCCATGCTCAGCCAACCAACCCTGTGCAAACTCTGTTGTTCCACCTTCTGGAAGCCTCTCCTGGCCTCCCTCTGGCCAGCTTCCCTTTGCACCCAAGACTGTACCTCGGTGTGCACTTGACCCTCAGCAGACTCCTGTCTCTGTCCTGTCTCTGGCTTATCTCTGGCTGGCATTATGGCCTGCTGCAGACGGGATGTGTGCTGGTTCAAGGAGAGAGCCAGCCAGGGCAAGACACAAGGACAAAAGGGCTTGCCACAGGGAAGATATCAGCTTGTACCCTTGGGGGCCCAGGGGGCTCACCAACTTTCTGAGGCTTGAGGCCACCACCAAAGCCTGAGAGAAAGCAAATGGGGGCAGAGATGGAGGAGTCAGAGAGAGATAAAGCCTCTGACTCCCCTCTTCCTGAGCTAGGGGCCAGGAGAGGAGGGAAGGGGAAGTGCCTCCTCACCCAGTTCTGTTCCCAGTCCATAGCCATTCAGGGGCTGGTATCCTGTGAGGAGAATGGGGCCAAATATGGACCTTAAGGGCTCTGAGGAGGAAGAAGGGATACTCCCTATCGACAGGGAACAGAACTAGAAGAAATGGGCTTAGAAAGCAACAAGAGAGACTACGGGTAGACTCAGGGAGGGACTTCCTGGCCTTAGGAGCCTGGACAGCTGCGGCAGACTGGGGCCCAAGGATGACGGAGGAGTGACCCTGATCTGGGCTAGGGACAGGGGGCAGACAGAGTCACACCTGCTTTCTGAGGTTTCAGCCCCCACTGGATGGCTGGAGTCGGTGCTAGGAAGAAAGCCGCGGGACAGAAGTGAGCTTAGGGCGGGGAGGGCTGGGAATGCTACAGCCTGCCCCTGGGCGGGAGCAGCTGCCATAATGGCCCAGCTAGACCCAGCCCCTCCTGGGACCAGGGATCCCCTGGTGCCCCATCCCCGGCCCCCTACTCCACACTGACCTGAGAAATTGCCATTCTGCCCTGGGGGAGAGGGCTGGGATTTGGGGCCCCAGCCGCCACCCTCTTTATCAGAAGGGACCCCCAAAGTGGGAGGCCTGGGGAGAAGGAGTGGAGGGACCCTCCCATGGCAGGGACCTAGATGGGGAAGGAAGGGGGAGGGCAGTGAACCCAGGCTAGCACCTGCCCCAGGCCAGTCTCCCGGCCTCAGCCTGGCCAAGCCACCAGCCCATAATGACTTCCAGGGCAGACACAGCTTCCGAGGGAGGCCATGGCTAGGCCAGAGAAAGCCCCACTCCCGTGGTACCTGGGGTACAAGGGGACCCAGCCACCTAACATGGCTCCTGCTCTTGGCCCACCTAGACCCTCTGTGTTCCAGCAACATCCCTCCTGCCTTTCTCCTGGTGCATCTCCCTTCACCCCCAGCCCTGCCCCAGGAGCCTCACCTGGCTGGGCCCCCACCCCATTTCCGTTGCCATATCCTGGAGAGAAAAAGCAGGGATGTGAGGGGTAGTAATTTAGCGGGGAGGGTTCTGGAAGGAGGCAGGTGGAGGTGCAGGATAGAGACGGGGTGGAGGGGCGTCTCTCACTTGCCTGGCTTTTGAGGTTTCATACCCCCTCCCAGAACTGCAGGAGAGACAGGCCCCCTCAGACTCCAGACCTCAAGCTCCCAAGAAAGAGCCCAGTCCCCCACTTCTGAAGCCGGGGCCACACTCACCTGCTGGGCGCCGCAGTCCCGGAGTAAAGCCTGGGGAGAAAAACAGGTGTGAGGGGCTCGGGCAGCAGCAACCGCAGGGCCAGGTGGGGGAGGGCCGGGAATGGGCTCACCTGACTTTAGAGGGCGCATGCCCCTTCCCAGGGCTGGGGAGAGACAGAAACAGGCTGAGTGATAGCTGGATGCCACCCTGCCCCTTCTCTTCCCAGGACCCAACTCTGCGCCCCCTGGGGCCCTGCCCCCCCCCCCCCCCCCCCCGCACCGCCCCACTTCCTCCCTCACCTGGCTGGGCCCCTTGGCCTGGGAAGACTCCGGCTCCCAGCCCATTCCTGTAAACTGGGAGACAGGGTGTGTGGATTGGGAAGGGGGAAAGCAGTGGAGGAATAGACAGTTTCTGGGGTTAGAGAGCAGTGGGGGCCTGATTCTGAAGCTGATCCCAATTCTGGAACTTCCCCACAGCACCAAGCAATTCTCCCAACACCAGCTGGGTGTCTGACAACATGCCTCAACCCTGACACCAGCCACCTGCAGACAGCCTCAGACCCCACAGGTGAAGGGCTCAGTCCCCCACCCCCTCATTTCAAGCACCCTCAGCCCAGGTTGCCAGCGGTACGTCTGACCCTTTGGCTAGGAACCCAGCTCCTTGCGTGGGACCGATTCGCTGGAGCAGCTCACAGAACTCAGGAAAAGTTTCCTTACTAGAATCCAGGCTCTTTATAAAGGCCAGCAGATGGAGGATACGGAGGCCAGGTGTGTGGGAAGGGTGGAGGGGCCTCTGCACTCCCCGGGCCTCCAAGGGGTCACCCGCCACCCCAGAAGCTCTCCCTGACTGGCCCTTTTGGGGTTTCAGGAGGCTCCCTCACACAGGCGTGGCTGAAGACCCTTTCCATCTCCAGAGGTCAAAGGGAGGGACTAAAAGTTCCAACCCTCCAATCCCAAGTTGGGTGCCCCTAGCAAGCAGCCCCAACCTTAGATGACACGGGGCTCTCCAAAAGTCACCATTAACATAACAAAAGACACTCTACCGGTCTCCGCACTTAGGAAATTCCTAGGCTTTGAGGGGCTCTGTGCCGGGACTGGGAGACCAAATAGTTCTACCGTATTAGAAGTCCCCGTCTCGCAGGACTCACAGGGAGGAAAGCCTTACCTAGCTTCTGCAGCTTCCCGCCCTCACCGATGCCTGAAGAAGAGATGGGAACAGGTTAGTGACCTACTCCCCTTCTCTGGGCCTCTCCAGAACCCCGGGGTCTGGCCCCAGCGCCTGCTTCCCTACCTGGTCCGTAGCCCACGGGAACCGCAGGGCCTGTGGAGATGGAGAGGCTCAGGTACGGGGGCCGGGGTGGGTCGGGGGGAGCTGGAAACCCAGGCCTCCTGGGCCTCCTGCCACTTCCATGTAATCGCCAGCCCCGTCCTCACCTAGTCTGGCAGGAACCCCCGCCCCCAACAGGGCCTGGGTGAGGACCAGTGCTCCCCGCCAGGCCCTCCTCTCTTCTCCCCTCAGTACCTGCTCCGCAGCCTCTGGGAGCTGGAGGGCCCATGCGGGGAGGAGGGATGAGCAGGGGGTTGGGGCTGGCTAAGGTGGGGGAACCGCCAGTGGTCCCCCTTCAAAGCCCAGCCAGAACCGGGCGTCCTGGAGGCCCAGCTGCTCCTAGGCTAACCCGTCCTCCTGCAAGGCCGCCAGGGAAGCAGGAGAGGACACCCAGACTTGTACCCCCCAGACCCCACCAGTCTCACCTGGCTGGCCTCCCAGCCCATTGCCATTCCTGAATCCTGGGAGGGACAGATAGATAGGGTGTGAATGGGGGCAGGAAGGCTCGGGCTTTGCGGGAGGTGGAGAGAGACAGACAGGGGTGAGGTTCACCGGGCTTCTGGGTTTTACCTCCAACCTCAGGCTTGGGGAGGTGGAGGCTGATGTCCACCCACCAGACCTCTCCTCAGGGTCCCCTGTGCCCCCAGTTTCTCCCAACTCCTCGGGACCTGTCACGGCTGGGTTCCTGGTCCTTTTTTTTTTTTTTTTCTTTTTTTAAAGATTCCATTCATTTGACAGACAGAGATCACAAGTAGGCAGAGAGAGAGGGA
This sequence comes from Lutra lutra, assembly GCF_902655055.1. Taxonomy (NCBI): domain Eukaryota; kingdom Metazoa; phylum Chordata; class Mammalia; order Carnivora; family Mustelidae; genus Lutra; species Lutra lutra. The sequence goes on along the minus strand of NC_062295.1, from coordinate 2,335,954 downwards.
AGCAGGCTCCCTGCTGAGCAGAGAGCCTGATGCGATGTGGGCTCCATCCCAGGACCCTAAGATCATGACCTGAGCCAAAGGCAGAGGCTTAACCCACTGAGCCACCCAGGCACCCCTCCTAGGCCATTTCTGTTACCATATCCAGGGGAGGAAAAACGGGGGTGGACAGGAAGGGCTGGTTTTGGAGGGGTTCAGGAGGAGGCAGGACAGAGCCCTCAGCATGGGAGTGTGGGGCAAAGAGGCTGCGGTACAAGGGAAAGGTCACCTCCTCCCTCCCCCGGCCTCCTGGGCCACAGGCTAAGCTCCCATCTCCCCACCACGTGGAAGCCAGGCCTCCGCCTTCCTCTCTCCCTGAGAGAAGCCTGGGCCCAGGCCCCTGAGATAGCCATGCCTCCCAGCGGGTCCCAGATCCTAGAGAGCGACAAGGAGCCTGAGGAGGGGGTGCTCTGGCTTCAGGGGGCCCATGGACACAGACAAGACTGGGCCAGACTCACCTGGTTTCTGGGGCTTCATGCCCCCCCCAAAGCCTGGAGAAGACACGGGAGCAGGTGAAGGGCCCAGAAGCCCCATCTCAAGGCCTCCCCAGGGTCCTCCCCACCCTGCTTCTACCTGCTCCGTATCCGTTCTGGGTCACTAGGCCTGTGGGAAGAGGAAGGGTGAGGGGAGACGTGGGGTCAAGCTGACGTAGAGGTGAAGGTGCTCCCTTCAGAGCCAAGCCTGAAAGCTGGAATCCTGGAAGCTTGTGCTCAGCAACCCCCACCCCATTATTTACCAATTCTGCCCCTGCCAGGCCTGGAGGGAGGTGGGAAAGTGTGCCCAGATGCTGACCCCCAGACCCCAGCAGTCTCACCTGGCTGGGCTCCCAAGCCGTTGCCATTCCCGAGTCCTGAGGGACAGAGGGGGCTGTGTGAATGGGAGAGGGGAGCTTAGGGTTTGGTGGTGGAGAGGGATAGGCAGGGTGAGGCTCACCTGGTTTCTGGGGCTTCATACCCCCTCCAAAGCCTGGTGGAGACAGGGAGCAGATGAGAGCCTGTCCCCATCTCCAGGTGTCCTCAGAGCCCTAGAAGGTGCCTACCTGGTCTGTAGCCGTTTCGACTTGCAGGACCTGCTGGAAGGCAAGAGGGGCTCTGGGGCCAGCCTCCCTCTGAGGTTCCCCCTGGAATCCGATGACGGCCACCCCACCCAGTGGAGCCCCTACTCTCCCCCTGGGGCCCAACTCCCTGGGAAACCTGAACATCATCCCCACTGCCTGGGTCCCTCCTGGACGGCTGTCACTGCCACCACACGCATCAGCCAGTGGGGGAGACCAGCAGACTGGGTGACCCGGCTCCGCCTCCCCAAGCACCAGCTCCTTTCTTGCTCCTGCCACCGTGGCCTCTGAGCTGTTTCCAGAGCCTCTGCCCTCTCCAATCTCTCTTAGAGGCCGCAGCTCAAGCACCCACCGATTCAGTGGGCCCCAGCCAGCGGTCTTCCCCCTGGCCTCTGCCACCCCTTCCCTAGATGCTCCCAGCTCCCCACTTGTGCTCACACTCCCTTCCTGTCCAGCTGTCCCAGCGCACCCCAACCTCCAGGAGGGACCTGTCTCCCACCTGGCCAGCCCCTGGTGGGCTGCTGAACCAGTGTTGCTCACACCAGGAGGGAGAGGCAGTGGTGGACAGTGGGTCTCACGTGGCTCCCAGGCAGAGGGAAGGCCAGGAGGCTGTCTGTGTGTCCCCCCCAGCCCCTCCTGCTCCCTCAGTCCTAACTAGGCCTGGGCACCCCCAGTGACCCCTACGCTCCTAGAGCCTCAGAGCCTCACCTGGTTGGGCTCCTACTCCCGGGAAGGCGCCACCTCCCAGCCCGTTCCCATTCCCGAATCCTGGGGAGACAGAGCAAGAGGGAATACGGGGGATCTGGGGCTTGGGAGCACAGACAAAGAGATACTGACAGGGAGACAAAGAACAGGGCTCACCTGGCTTCTGGGGTTTTATTTCGCCTCCAAAGCCTGGGGGAGAGACTAGCAGGTGAGGGACCCAGAAGCCCAGCCCTGGGTCCCAGCTTCAACCCCATCCCCTTGCTACCCCTGGTCCAAAGCGATTATGAGCTGGACATCTGCTGGGAGGAGGGGTGACATGGAAAGTGGGATGGTGTTGAAACAGACCCCCGGGCCCCCCACCCTGCTGCACGGATTCCCTCCTCCCCTCACACATTCCTCAGCTCAGCCTGGCTACCGGAGTCAGGGAGGGGGCCGTGGAGCCTGTGACGGGAGAGGGGCTGGGAAGGCAGGCTGCAAGGGACCCACCCCTCAGACCTGTCCCCACAGCTGCCCTCTGGCCCTCACCTCCCGCCACCATGCTTCCGAGCTCAGTCTCCTTCAGTCCTCCCACCCAGCCCTGGAGCCAAGGGTGGCTCTCTCTGGCTTAAAACCCCAAGGGTGTGGGCCTTTGCAAGGTTAAAGCCCCTCAGGACTGGGCATGCTGGCTGGCCCAGGACAGGCACTTGAATGCTGGTGGAATGAAGGAGCCCCTAAGAGACCCTGTGCTTGCACTCAAGGCGTGGCCGGGACCTTGACCGCTCCAGCCTTGTGCCCCTGCCCCAAGCTGCCCCAGCCTGGCCAGGCCCCTGGCGATTGCCAGCTGCAGCCTAGAGAGGAAAAGCAGTGTGAGGAGTGGGCTCGGGGAGGAGAGTTAGGGACTAGGGCAACACCCAGAGCCATGGAGCCACATGTGGACGTCATCCCATCCTGTTCTCCCCCAAGGAGTCAGTTTTCTGCCCTCCAGTCACTGACCTCCCTAGCTCCTCCCCAGAACCCCAGCTTGGCCCAGATGCCCTTACCTGGCTGGGCTCCGAGTCCCATCCCATTCCCATTGCCGAGTCCTGGGAAGACAGCAAGAGGGAGTAAGGGGAGGCCCAAAGGCCAGGCGGAAGAGGACAGAGACACAGGGACAGCAGGCAGTGCACCTGGCTTTTGAGGTTTCACGCCCCCTCCAACTCCTGAGAAAGGGTCAGGGACCAGGTGAGAGAGCCCGGAGCTCCCTTGAAGTCCCACACTCACGCCTCTGCCCCCCGGCCCCCACCCCGTTACCTGGTGCCTGGCCACCATTCTGAGCCACAGGGCCTGTGGAGAGAGGGAGGGCGGGGCTGGAGCTGGGCCAGTGTGGCTGCTCTGGGGGGCTCCCCTGACCTATGCCGCCCTCACCCAGGACTTCTGTGTCCCTCAACTGCTCTTTGCAGGAAGCATGCCCAGAGAAGGACTTGGAAATCGGGAAGACCGTTCTGAGACCACGCTCAGGCCGTAGAAATGACAGCAGCAGCCCAATGAAGAGAGGAGTCCCTTAGGGGGGTAACACGTGCCCAAGGAGGGGACAATAGAGAGAGGGCTGCTCTCCCCTCACCTGGCTTCTGAGGATCCATTCCCCCTCCCAGGCCTGGGGAGAGACCAAGAGGCTTCCCAACCTCCCCACGGCCCCACCCCCAACTTTCTCCCCTACTTCATCCTTGTTCCAACTCTACACCTCCTCCCGCTTTTCCCTCCCCAGGCTCAGGCTCCAGGTGTCCTCACCTGGCTGGGCTCCCAGCCCTGGGAAGGAACTGGCTCCCAGTCCATTTCCATATACTGGGGAGACAGAGCCAGAGGGAGTAAGCAAGAGGGAGGGGGCTGGGCTTCACAGGGAGCCAGACGGAAGGCAAGGTGGAGAGAGGGATGGGCGTGGATGGGGCATCTCACCTGGCTTCTGGGGTCTCACACCCCCTCCAAAACCTGGGGGGAGAGATGTGGTGGATGAGGGAGTCCCAGGGGCCCAGCCCCTTCCTGTGGCTCCAAGGCCATGATGAGAGGCGAGGCACAGGGCTTCTGGGGTCCCAGCTGAGATGAGGGTGAAAGAGGGGTACCCTTCTTCTACCTCCCCCAACGAGTCAGCAGTTCTGCCCTGGGGGAGCCTGGGAAAGACCCTCCCCGTGCCCACCCAGCCTTATCAGCCTTCAGCTCTTCTCCCACCTTACCTGGCTGGGCGACAGCACCTGGGAAGGTCCCCATTGCCAGCCCATTTCCAAACCCTGGGGAATAGGGCAAGCGGGGGTCAGGGGGGAATAAAGGAATAACAGGGAGTGGGGAGGCAAGACAGAGATGGGGAGAAACAGGGTGGGGGCTCACCTGGCTTCTGGGGTTTCACACCCCCTCCTGTGCCTGAGAGGGAGATGGGGCTCAAGTGAGGGTCTCAAATCCCATTTCTGGAATACCTAGAATCCTGCCCCCAGCTCCCAATGACCCTGCGCCCACCTCTACCCGTTCTGTAGCCAGTCAGAGCTGGAGGACCCATAGGGAGAGGGAGGGATGAACAAGGGAGGTTTGGAGTCCTCGATAGGGTGGGGGTACAGGACCTTGGACCACACCAGAAATGGCAAACTGGAAGGCTCCCTGTCTGCCTGCCTCAATCATTGAAAAATCCTGATCCTTCCCTCTAAGGCCTGGGAGGGAGGCAGATAGAACCAACCTAACCAACCCCCAGAACCCGCCAATCTCACCTGGCTGGGCTCCCAGCCCATTCCCGTTCCCAAATCCTGGGGGGACAAATGGAGATAAAGGGTGTGAGAGAAAGGTGGGGGGACAGAGCTGGGGCTGGGCAGGTTTCCCTCAGAAGCCAGGGGAGATCCAGGGACTAGGTGAAGGGCCCAGGACCCTCTTCTGAGCAGCAGGCCTATGGGAATTCAGCTCCCATCTGCCCATCCCAGAGGTGGAGAGCCCCGTTGGTGAACGGGGAAGGGGGCCTTGGAGCCCACTCTCAGTCAGCCCAGGGGACATGCAGTGAGCCAGACTTGTCCGCACTGCATGGGGCTCAGTGGGGGCAGCACAGACAACAGAGACAGGAAAGAGTTGGGGGTGTCCGGGGTGGGGCACACAGGTGAGATGACATCAGAGCAGTCTTGCCGGATTCCTACGTGGGAGGGGAGTGTGTACAAGAGGATAAGGAGACCAGCCTGAAGGGGTCACAGTTCACTTCTCTGGGGACGGAGGCGGGGTGGGATCAGCACTGTCCCCACATATTTTTGAGGTGGCTTCTTCTCCCAACCCCCAGATCCCATTTGTCCATTTCTCACCTGCTCCCAGGCCACTGGGGGAGCCGTAGCCTGGGGGGGAGGGGATGAAGACAGGAAGTTGAACCTGAAGGGCCGGGAGGGGCTGGGAGCTGGGGTTCCTCACCCTCATTCGGAGGAATGAGCTTTACCTGATCTGTAGCCATTGGGGCTCCCGAAGCCTATGGGTTGCGGAGAAGGGGGTTAACTTAGGAGGATGCAAAGGGCTGAACCTGAATGCTACCCCTTCTGCTGTGCAAGCAAGAATGTAACCCCCTTTGGGCCTCAATTTCCTCTCCGGTCACAGGAGGGGTGAGGACAGCACCAGGTGAGCAGCCTAGAGGCAGGGGCCTTGGGGGAGGTGTTCGGGCTGGACCCCTGGGGGCAGATCCCCCTGCTCCTTCTGCAGGGGCATGACCACCAACCCCCTCCCAGCTCCATTCTTACTCTGGAGAGTCTCTGGACTCTCCCTTCCTGGTGCCCCACCCCCTCATCTTTCTCTCTTGCAGCTTTGGTGCATCAGGTCTCAGGATGGAACCACTTCTCCCACCCTGAGGACCCCACAGATCCCTGGATTGAAGACTCTTCTGTGACACTCTGCCCCTACCTGCCCAGCCCCTTGGCCACCGGCCTTGTCTTCTCACCTCCGCCCTACCTCCCAGCCTTTGCCCCTTCTCACTGCCAAGATGTCCTTATTCTTCCCTGTTCTAGCTTGACCCCCTTGGAGACCCAGTTCCAAGCCCCTCCTCTGAGATGTCTCATGCCTGCCGTTGACGTGCTGCCATACCTCACCCTGGTTCCAAAGGTGTGGGGTGTCTTTGCTCCCCACACTCGAGCTAACCACGGACAAGAGTGTCTGCCATGAAGACAGGAAGGGACCCTGTGCTCTCCTGGGCCCCACATCGGGATCCCAGAACTAGGTAGGGAACATCTGGGGCTCTCTTCCAGAGATCTCCCAGACCCGCAGGGGAGAAACCAGGCTCTCTCCCTTGACCCCAGTGACAACGGGGACCACTTACCTTTCCCTGGGCCCGGAGACAATGGAGGTAGTCCTGGGGAGCAAGGAGGCGCAGACTCAGGATGGGGACCCCAGAGATGGAGAGGGAGAAGGACCCGGGCATCTATCCCTGAACCCCCCATAATCCTGCCCCCCAGACCTCACACACCCGGAGCCCCAGCATTGGCCCAGTGCTGTCCCTAGCCCTCCCAGCCCCAACCTCAGCTGCCTGCCTCCTGCCCTCACCGCCTTGTAGGCTTTCCGAAGCCAGGCAGAGCAGAAGGGCTGCGGGGAAGGCCCAGGTGCCCATGATGCCGAGTGGAGTGGGAGGGCACACACCCTTTGGGCCTTTAAGCACCTCTCCTGGGTGGGGTCTCTCACCCAGGCCCCCCAGCTGTGAGGGGCAAAGGCTCCGTTGGCAGACCCCAGAGGGCCAGCCCCCCACCTCTCTCCGTGGCAGGACTCCAGAGCCCGGCCTTCTCCCTGCCCCACCCCTCATCCATCACGAGTGATGACAGCCAGGACAGGCCCCCACCTGGCCCCGAGGCTCACTCCACCCCTGTCAGGATTGGGGCCCTGGCGCCAGGCCTCGGGGGCTCAGATTCCCTCCCCGCAGCTGGCAAAGGGCAGGCAGGCACCCCAGGCCCAGCCCAAACACAGCTGGAGAGAGGAGAGAAAGCCAGGCCCAGAAATGGTGGGGGGGTGGCTGGCAGCAGAGCCTGAAGGAGTTATTGTGTTGCACGGAGAGCGGGGGGCAGAGGCCACAGTGTCCCAGAGGCACGTGGAGAAGCAGCAGTGCAGGACACTGGGTCTGACAATGAGGCTGTCCAGGAAGAGCCGGGCAATTAGCTCGTCTAAGCCCGGAGACTCCGGGACCAAAGCAGGAGCTGCCCCCACCCCCTTCCATAAGAAGTGGTGACACAGAGGGAGCCTGTCGAGGGACCACTGCTGTTGCCTGAAGGCTTGGTGGGAGTCCACCTGCCACAGGAGGCCCTCTCCGTGTCACCTCGGTCTCCTGCTCAGCTCTAGCAGCAGTGACTCCAAGGCCGGGGGACTGTTGGGAGGGGCACTGCCTAGGGGGCAGTGGAGATAGGAAGCACTCTGTCTCTAGGGTGGCCGAAGAGCCTGGAGCCCAGGCCAGGTGGGGGGCTTGGTGGGGAGCCAAGTACGGGAAGACAGAAGAGGCAGGCCTGGAAGTGCCAGGAGTGAACCCCCACCTCTGAGCTGGCTGGGGACAGCAGTGACTCAGCCCCTCTGGGCCCTTGTCCAGAAGGTTCCACACCCTGTCTGTCTGAGGGTCTGGCCCATGCCCAGCCAGCCCCTCCTGGCACCTCTGGCTAAGGAGGGCGGCCTATCAGGTGGGGCTGCCTGACGGGGTGAGGGCCTAGACAGGGGCTACGGTGGGGAGTCGGCCTGCTGCAGGGCTCCCAAGACCATGGCACATGCAGGGGCTACCTCTAGCCACATGGGACAGCAGGGCTTTGAGCAGATGCCCCCCAGCACGGAGACGTGCCTGTCCATGCCCTCCCACCCACATCCCAGGCTGCACCCCAGGACCACACTCCCACGGCCCCCTCTGTTCCCACTAGGTCCCCTCAGCCCGGTGCCCCCGGTGAGGCACCCCCATGTGCCCACTGCTTCCCCTGCCTGGCATAGAGCTATGAGCCAGAGTCCTGAGGGCTGGACCTTTTACTGGCTGCTGGGAGGGGCCCCAGGCCCCTGGGCCCAGCCACCCCAGGAGAGCCCAGAACAGCTGCGACAATCTCTGCAGACTCCCCGGGGAGGGCTTCCTGCCAGGCCACCTGCTCCATCCCGTAAAGGCAAGCACCAGCTCCCTGGTCTCCTCGAGGGCCTCGGAGTGGGCTTGTGGTTACCAGGCCAGCCACTGGATTCAAATTCCGACTGGATTCAAATACCCGCTCTATCCGGCCAGGATGCGGGAGCAGGAACCCAGCCTCCCTGGGCCTGTTCTCTTTCCTCTACAACGATGACACTGACATCCAGCGTGTCAGGGCTACTGGGGGGAGCTGCTTCTTACTCCCGTCTTACAGATGGGCAGCAAGGGAGAAGGGAATGGCCTCAGGTCCTACAGCTCCCAAGCACGGGGCCTGGGACTTGAAGACAGACAGTCTGCAGGCCCAGTTATCCCAGACACTGCCTTGCTCTCTGCCTGCCTCATGTCGCTCTGGGCCCAAGATGTGTGCTTCAGACTCGGTATAGCTAACAGCCCCCTCTACAGACCCAGACACAAGGCTTGCCCCACCGGGTGCCAGGGAAGCTTGGCCCACAAGGAGGTGGGCACAGACCAGGAGGGGCCATGCAGGGGGTTTGGGCCGAGTGCCTGCGAGTCTTCTGCCAAAGGGAATGCTGGTGCCCACCGCCACTGCCAGGCTGCCTGGGGGCTGGCATGGGCCGGTGGAAAATGCCAGCCAGCCTGGGGCTTGGGCCAGCTTCATGATGCTGGGGGCCAAGCCCAGTGGGGCACCCCTGGCCCACGCAACAGTGCCACCCCTCCCCCAGCACATCCAGTCCCTTCAGGCCATCCCCTAGCCCAAGCCAGCCTGGCTAAGAGCCCCTGGACCATGTGGAGGCCAGGAGAGCCCCTGATGGAGTCCCAGCCTCGGGAACCTTCTCTCCCAGGCGTGAGAGGACATGGTGGCTCAGCTTCCAAGGAGAGGAGCAACTTTGAGGGGATAGAGCTAAGAGCTCAGGGCAAGGCGACAGCTGGGTGTTGGGAGAGCAAAGCAGAGGCCCAGGAAGCGTGTCGCCTAAAATGGCAAAGCCTGTCAGCAGACTCCCAGCCAGCTGCTCAGAGCAGCACCTGCCCGGGTGGGAGGGAATTTGGGGAGGACAGCTGGAGGGGAGGCAGGCGCCCCGTGAACCTGCGACTGTGCTCAATCCCCTTGGGTCACCCGCTCTGCTCTTCATCAGGCAGCTCTTCAGCGCAGACCCCTGCCCTGGCTGCCTCGGGGACACCGCTGCCGGCACCTCCAGGCCCTTCCAACGCTGACCTCTGTTAACTCCCTGTCTCCACCCCACGCCCGTTTATTAAACCTGTGCTAGTGTGAAATGAGGCACACACCCAGAAGCGTGGGTAAGACAAATGCACACTAACACACCTATACAACACCCACCGCACCTGACACCAAGACCAGCTCCCCCGACGCACCCACCACAATCCCCTCTTCGTTACGGTGCCCTGTTTGCACCTGGGGCGTCCTTTCCCTGCTTAAGCCACGTTAGTCCAACTTCCCTGGGAGAGTCTGGGTGTGGCCATAGCGCTGTTGCGGCGACGGGACACACGGGGGCGCGCGGGGCTCGAGCCTGCTCTCACCGGAGCGCGGGCGGGACCCCGGGAACCCAGCGCTTGGGCAGGGGGCCGGGGGCCGGGGCCTGGGGGCCAGGGGCGGGGGGCTGGGAGCCTGGCGGGGGGGCTTCTTCGTGGGCCCAGCCCCCTCCAAGTTCTTTGGTCTCAAAGCCTGCGGGCCCTTGCCTCTGCCCCTGTGGTCCCCGAGGCGGGTGTGGGGGTCCTGGTTCCTCTCCCAAGGAACTTCCTTTTGGCCCCGGCAGCTGCTTTGAAAACCTGTACAACTCGATACAAATGACAGAATGTTGCTGTTATTATTAAACGTTGAGTAAGCTCCTACTGTGTGCTTGCTCGGCCTTGACCTAAGCCCTTTGCATTCATTTTCTTGTGTAGTGCTCCTACCCTACAAGGACGTGGGAACTATCATCTCCATTTCACAAACATGGAAACAGGTCCAGAAACATAAAGCAACTCGCTCACGACAGCACAGATTACCTGTACAGCAAAGCAGGGTAGAGCCCTAATTTTCCTTACTCCACGACCAGTGCTCTCTCCTATCTGTACTTAACTTCACAATACAGTCCTTCCAGAGGGAAATATCCCTTGGAAGTATATTTTTGAATTTTAAAAATATTTACTTTAAATAATTGCAAAGCAGGCTTTCAAGAGTGGGCAGCTGGAAGAAGCCCAAGGTCCTGGACTCCTGGGAGATGGGACTGGCAGAGGGGATCGCAGCTGGAGAGAGGCCCCCTTGCTTCCCCAGGCCTCCTGGGGACAAGCTTGGGGTCATTCACAAGGATCCAGCCTGAGTCACAGGGGCTGTGGCTGCCAGAGATGCAAATGCAAAGGAAGGGTGTGCGGGCGGGGGGTGGGGGGGGGTGGGGGTGGTGGTGGTGGTGGTGGTGGTGTCGAATCCAGCCCCCAGAGAAGCTCCAGGTCTATGGGCCTAACCTGATATGCCAGGCCCTCCCGTGCTGGTCCGTGAACTGGAATGTTCCCTGAAGGTGCAGGCACAATGGGCTGGGAACCCTAACCTGTCAGAAACTTGGGGGATGGGTGGTAAACAAATAAACCAGTAAATAGAGGACAGGATTTCAGATAGAGGAAGTGTAATACGAAAATAAGGTGCGACAGATGGGGAGTGTTCTAGAGAGGGTGGCCTGGAAGCACCCCGTTAAACGGATAAAAGGTGCCCTATGTGAAGGAAGGGGCAACCCCCAGCCGCGCTATTGTTAGGAACTAGCCCTTGCCCTGCCCCGGCTCCCCGCTAAGGACTTTAAGGGGATCATCCAAAGTGAACCTCTAGCTGCTTGGGGAAAGCTGCATCGATCAGCCCAGTTTTTGCAGGCGAAGAGACTAATCCGAAGCACGGAAAGGCCCGGTGCCTTCCCAAGGTCGTTCAGCCCGGAAGGGGCTGAGGCAGGGTTGAGTTGAGCTCGAATCTCAAATCCAGAGAATGGTTAGGGCTGCCTCGGAGGCGGCCGCGGCCAGTCTGCAGGGCTTCCCCGGGGGGTGGGAGAATGTCTGGCATCCCGGTGAGGTGACGGCAGGCATGAGGGAGCCAGAGAACCCAGGGCGTCCCACCCCGCTGGGACCCGGAGGCCGCAGGGACTTCCCGTCTGGTCCCGAGGGACCGCCTCCTGGGGCACCTCTGGGGCAAACCGCCCCTTTTACAGTCTCGAAAACCAAGCCAGCGAAGCGAGGGCGATGGGTGCGGGACTGGGGTCTGGAGGTCTGTCCACATCCCCGGAACCGAGTGGGAGAGGTCCACCTGCCAACTCGGACCCCGCGCCACCCCTCAGCGGGGACACCGTACCGCGTCGCAGCCTCCGCCCGGGCTGGCGCCGAGGAGACGTCACGCCTGCGCAGTGAGAGGGCACGGCCTGAGGAGCCAGCGGAGCGGGCCCGGTGACGCGCACGCAGTGACGTGGGGGGCGGAGCCCCGGCGCCCTGGGCGACTCTGATGGGCTGCATCCGGGAGTGGGCGGAGCAGAAGGCGTTCCTGGGCGGGGCCTCGAGGCCGGTTTGGAATTTTTGGCGCGAGCCGGCTCTGCGCGCGTTCACGGGCCGTTCCCCTCCGAGAGTCCTCCGGTAGAGAGCGTCGCCCGCAGGCCCCAGCCCGCCTGACCTCCCCGGGGGCTTCCGCAGCCTCTGCCGACCCGGAATCTGGGACCTTGCTGAGCTGCTCCCCGCCCTCCAGGTGAGCCCGGGGCCGGGTCCTGAGGGTGGTGGGCCGGGACTCCTCTCCCGGCAGCCTCTGCCCCGTGACAGTCCCTGCTGGGGTCAACCTCAACGGCTTTCGGCCCCGCGGGGTCGCGCCCTGCCCGCGGCGGCCCCGCCCTCTGCCCTGCCTCGGCTCCCGGGGCGGGCCCCGGCCCTCCTGGCCTTCCCCGGCCTCCCAGGCCCCTTTTCTGGGAGCGCCTTTCCCCGAAGACTGCCCTCCCCTTACCCGGCCCTCTCCGGGAGTAGCTCCTCACCCTTGACAGCCGGTCTCTTCGGATGTTCGCCAGGGTTTCCCCACGTCCACCGAGGTGAACCAGCTGTGGCCCTGCCCGGGAGGAGCTCACAGTCTAGTGCGGTAGACCGTGGTCAGCGATGTGTCCGGCCCAGTGAGAGGGTGAGAACGCTCCAGAGGTCACGCAGGCCGGCCTGCTCCGGGCCACCCTGGACTCTCGGGGGAGCCCTTGTTCCTTCTCTCTCCCCTGTCCCCTCCCCAAAGCTGTTCAGCCAGGCCAAGTGGTGCTAGAATGCAAGGGATATTGGGGTGGTCTAAGAACTGGTTTAAGAGGCAGGTGCCTGGTGTCCCCAACATGCTGGGACTGGGCCTCTAACCAGCGCTGGAGGGGGTTCTGCGCTTGAAGAAACCTGACATGGGAATCCTGAGGTGAACCCTGCGGAGGAAGGGTCCCCACAGGGTGTAGGGTGTCTTCCCTGCAGGCCCCTGGGGGGGGGGGGTCCCTCCCCTGTCCTCTCACTGTCCCAGCTACTGGAGGGCACACTTCAGAGAACTGCTCCCTCCTGGTTCTGTTACTGACTCACTCCCTGCTGGGTATGGTATCTTTTGATACACTGTGGCTTCCTCTCCAAATTGGACTCCTCCTCTTTGGTCTTCTTGTTTATAATGTTTCTGTTATACCATTATAGCAACATAAGAGCCCTTTCTCTCCCAACACACACCTTGGGACGGTTGCACTTTGTGTGTTCCTTCAGTTACCACTCAGAACACTATTATATATTACTTGTTATGTAACAGCATTTACTGGGGGATCTGTATGCCAGACACTGGGCTGAGCTTTCCCTGAGGTATTACCGTCCACAATGCCCTGTGGCTCGGTGTGTTTCTGAATTCAACATGTCTCTTGATTTTAGAAAGCTAATAGGGTACACACATCATTTATATGTAACATCACCTGTGGGCCTAGGACATCATCCCATAATCAAACCCATTAATATTTCTGTCAAGAAATACATGAACAGGGCTGCCTGGGTGGCTCAGCGGGTTAAGCCTCTGCCTTCAGCTCAGGTCATGATCTCACGGTCCTGGGATCGAGTCCCACATCAGGCTCTCAGCTAGGCAGGGAGCCTGCTTCCTCCTCCTCTCTCTCTCTCTCTCTCTCTCTCTCTCTCTACTTGTGATCTCTCTCTGTCAAATAAATAAAATCTTAAAAAAAAAAAAGACATGAACATTCACTGTTAGAGGGTAAAAGAAGTTAAGTCAGAGTTTTCTGCTCGGTGGATTGTTGCATGTGGAGATCAGTCGTTGCAGCACTATTTGTAGAGAAGACTTCTTTCCCACTGAATGGTTTCAGCACCCTTGTCCAAATCAGTTGACTGTGAGTGTCAGGGTTTATTTCTAAACTCTCAGTTGCATTTCAGTGATCTATACATCTGTCCTTCTGTGAATACCACTGTTCTGATTCCTGTAGCTTTACAATCAGGAAATGCAAGACTTCCAACTTGGTTTCGACTACTCTGGGACCTGTGAAATTCCGTATGAATTTTAGGATCAGTTTCTCAATTTCTACAAAGAAGCCAGCTGGGATTCTGATTCTGATTGTACTGAATCTGTAGATCAGTTTGGAAAGTATTGCCATTTTTTATCTGTTAGTTCTTTGGATCTATGAACATATAATGTCTTTCCATTTATTTATGTTGTCTTTACTTTCTTTGAGAAGCTGAGGGAAGAATAGAAAGCAGGTCTATATGTATGATGTTTGTTATATTGATCTTGTTTATCATTTCTGATTCTCTTCACTTGTTCCTGTGGATTCACCTGGTGTCATCTCCTAGTCCAGTATCGTTCTGTTCCCACCCAGCTCTTTTGGGCTAACAGTATGTATGTTATATGTCTATACTTAGTATGCCCAACATACAATGACATACATATTGTTTTGTACAATTGCTTTTTAAATCAGCTAAGAGAAGAAATACATATTTACATGTAAACGTTAAAACTTCCTTTAAAGATTTTATTTGTTCATTTGAGAGAGAGACAGAGAGAGCACAAGCAGGGGGAGGGGCAGAGGAAGAGGCAGAAACAGACTCCGCAATGAGCTCAGCGGCTGACGTGGGGCTCAATCCCAGGACCTGGAGATCAGGACGTGAGCTGAAGGCAGATGCCTAACCATCTGAGCCTCCCAGGCACCCCACATTGTCTTCTGTTTCACATAATTACTTTTTTTTTTTTAAGATTTTATTTATTTATTTGACAGAGAGAGATTACAAGTAGACAGAGAGGCAGGCAGAGAGAGAGAGAGAGGGAAGCAGGCTCCCTGCTGAGCAGAGAGCCCAATGTGGGACTCGATCCCAGGACCCTGAGATCACGACCTGAGCCGAAGGCAGCGGCTTAACCCACTGAGCCACCCAGGCGCCCATAATTACTTTTTTTTTTAATTATTACTTTTCAGTGTACTAGAATTCATTGTTTATGCACCACACCCAGTGCTCCGTGCAAATATGTGCCCTCCACAATACCCACCACCAGGCTGGCCCAATTTCCCACCCCCCCGCCCCTTCAAAACCACATAATTACTTTTATCAGTGCTTTGTTTCTTCAAATAGATTCTGATTACCATTTGGAATCATGTACTTTTAGCATGGAGAACTACCTTTAGTTTTTCTTATAAAGCAGCTCTATTAGCAATGAATTTTTTGTTTTTATCCCGGAATGTCTTTATTTTGGCTTTATTTTTTTAAAAATATTTTATTTATTTATTTGACAGGGAGAGAGAGCACAGGCAGGGGAGGTGGCAGAGGGAGAAGCAGGCTCCCTGTCAAACAGGCAGCTGGATGTGGGGCTCGATCCCAGGGCCCTGGGATCATGACCTCAGCTGAAGGCAGACACTTAACTGACTGAGCCACCCAGGCACCCCTATTTTGCCTCTATTTTTGAAAGATAGTTTGTTGGATATAGAATTCTTGGCTGACAAACTGCCCCCCCTGCCCCGCCCCCAACACTTTGAATATGACCCCACTGCCTTCTGCCATTGGCTGTTTCTGGTGAGAAGTCAGCAGTTAATCTCCTGGGGTGGGGGGCTTATAAGTGATGAGTCCTTTTCCCTCTCGCCACTCTCAAGATTGTGTCCTTGTTTTTGGCTGTCAGCATTTTTTAATACAATGTTTCTGGATGTGGATCTCTTGGCTTATCCTACATGAAGTTCATTGAGCTCATTGGCTAGGTTGATGCGTTTTTCTTGGGGCGGGAGGTTTTTCTGGGAATCACATCTGGGAAGTTTTCCCCTGTTATTTCTTAGTGTATTTTCCCTGCTGCTTCTCTTCTTTCCTTTCCACGTGCCATTCTGCGGACCCTGGTGAACTTAATGGTGTTCTACTTTTCTCTGAGGCTCTGTTCCCGGTTCTTCCTGATTTGTTCCGTCTGTTGTTCAGACTGAATAATCTCTCTCCTTCTGTCTTCAGATTGGCTAGCATCCTGCCAGTTCAAATCCACTGTTGGACATCTCCCGGGAATGTTCCCATTTCGGTATTACACCTTTCATTTCCATAATTTCCACTTTCTTCTTTTTATAATTTCTATCTCATTATCAATATTCTTTATTTGGTGAGGTGTTGTCATCACAGTTCTCTTTAAGCACTGTTCCCTTTAGTTCTTTGAATCCAGGTGGAGCGGCTACTTTGACATCTTCATCCGTGAAATCTGACATCTGGTCCCTCTTACCAGTCGTTTCTGTCTCCTGCTTTGTTCCTGTGTGTGGGTCACACTTTCCTATGCCTTTGTGTGTCTTGTAATTTGTTGTTGTTGTGGAAAACTGGATATTTTAGACAGTGCTATAGCAACGGTGGGTACTGGTTTCTCACTGGTCCTCTGCGGCTTGTGACTTTGTTTGCTTGTTTATTTGCTTCGTGACCGGCTGGGCCCTTGTAGTGACGTCTCTCTCACCCCCTCCTCGGAGGGCCCAGCTGGGCACCCCGTGCACCCCTTGGAGCACCAGGGGCTTCCCAGGGGCTCTCTCTGCCCTTCCCCTCCCTCAGCTCCTACTCCACCAGTTGTGGGCTGATCGTCCCACTGTTTCTGACGCTGCCTTGGGCTCCACTGCTCCATAGACTGATCTAATTAAATTGGGGTTCCTTCAACAAGGGAGTTTTTGCACTCAGTGTCTGGGGTGTGTTCTGACCCCAGCAGGGCTCTTGCTAGCTATCTCCTTCCCCAGTTCTCTCTGGGAAGCTGGCTGGCCCATGAGGTACTTTGTTGCACTAATGGTGGTGCCAGCTTCCTCGCATTTGCTTACCACCAAAACCTCCACTGACTTTGAGAGCGCCTTTAAGCTTGAACTTCCCACACATTGTTTCAAAAAAAGTCTCCCCCCCCCCCCCCCCAGAGAGAGCCTCAGAACTTTCTGTGTCATTGTCTGCTTCTCCATAGGCAGAATCCCTAGGCCGCAGCTCTGGAGCTGAGGGCAGGGACAGTGGTGCCTGTCTCCCTGGGTGACACTGCTGCCTTAGGGTGGGGACAGCAGCCTCTGGCCTTCTCTGCTCACCTTTCCCACGGGGGAGACTCCTTCCTGTGAATGAGCTTGGGCTTGAGTGATCAGGCCTCTGTGTTCCCAGCCCCCTGGCCCTGAGGGTGAGCTTTTTGCCTCTTGAGCAGGGGCTGATGGCAGAGGGAGCCCCGGCCTGTCTGCCGCACCTGCCACCCGGAGCGGGAAGTGGAGCTTCATGAGATGAATTTCAGCCCCACAGCTAGGAGAAAGAAGTCAGGAAAGAAACTTGGCTTCAGACCTTTGTTTTTACTTTTGAATTGGAGATAAGAGATGCTGGGCCTGTGTTAATATTTCCGCCTTACATTTTTGGAAGAAGGTGTAAATTTTCAGGCCAAACAGCTGGTTGTGACGGGGCAAGGACACACAGGCAGGCGGTCTGGCTCTGGAACCTGCCTCAGCTTAAACTCTGCTGGGCTGTGGGAGTCTCTAGGACATGGCCTTGGGCTTTTCACTTTATGCTTCTATGACCCCCAAGGTACAGATGACTGTGTGCTGACGCACACGTATTTGTCCTCTACTTCTCCTGCAGGTGCTTGCTGTCCCTGTGGCCTCCATGTTTAAAGCTGAACGTGCGTGCGGAGTGGGCGTGGCTCTTTTCCGAAGCCCCTTTGGGGCCACAGGACCAGGCACTGTTTGAGTGGACACAGTGCTCTGTACTGTGCACTTGGGGTCTCTTGCGCTGGCCATGCCCGTGCCCACGGAGGGCACCCCTCCCCCGCTGAGTGGTACCCCTGTCCCAGTCCCAGCCTACTTCCGCCATGCCGAACCTGGCTTCTCCCTCAAGAGGCCTGGGGGTCTCAGTCGGAGCCTCCCACCCCGACCCCCTGCCAAGGGCAGCATCCCCGTCAGCCGCCTCTTCCCTCCTCGGACCCCGGGCTGGCACCAGCCGCAACCCCGGAGGGTGTCATTCCGAGGCAAAGCCTCTGAGACCCTGCAGAGCCCCTCGTATGACCCCAGCCGGCCGGAGTCCTTTTTCCAACAGAGTTTCCAGAGGCTTGGCCGCCTGGGCCATGGCTCTTACGGAGAGGTCTTCAAGGTGAGTGGGGGCACAACTCCCTAGGGCTGCTGGGGGACCCTGCCCCCGCCTCCCTCCCCTGCTTCTCATGGCTTGACAGGCTCCCATCGTCAGTGCCTGATCTGACTGCTTTCCCCGTCCCCCTGCTCAGGCCCCCCAGTACCCACGCTCCCCTTGCCCTGAGCCTGGCACACCGCACAGTGGCTTCCGGCTGCCCTTTCTCCTGCCATGGAGCCGGCCCGCTCTGTGCAGTGCGCCCTTCCCCCGTCACCTCAGGCAAGCAGGCACCCAGGCTACACCCTCCATGCCACTTTTTTTTTTCTTAAAATATATTTCCAATCATTTATATTCCCTTTAAAATGGTCATTCTCCTTACACAAGTACTACACGGGAGACAATTTTGTCGTTAAAAAGTACAAACAACAATGGCCCCTAGACCAGTTCTTCGTAGAGGCAGCTACTGTGCTTCTCAGGGGGGTGTCTTTCCTTCCAGACCTTTCCCTATACATGCCCAGAGTTGATCATTGAGAAACAAACTCACTTTATATTCCGCACAGCGCTCACCCTGCCCACGTGGTTCTGCAGCCGGCCCTCACAGAACCGCGGGCCACAGAGACCCTCCTGGGTCGAGACTTTGAGCTCTTGGAGTGGGTCATCCAGTTTCGCTATTGCACGTGCGTGGGTATCCCTAAGGTAGCTTTGCTAGAACGTCCACGCGTGTGTGGTCATAATAGAACCCGCCCGGCAGGCCTCCTAGTGCCGGTGCCCCCTTCCCCTCCCCGCCACGGGCACCACCTCCCTTCCAGGTACGCTCTAAGGAAGACGGCCGGCTCTATGCAATAAAGCGCTCCATGTCACCGTTCCGGGGCCCCAAGGACAGGGCCCGCAAGCTGGCCGAGGTCGGAGGCCACGAGAAGGTGGGACAGCACCCACGCTGTGTGCGGCTGGAGCAAGCCTGGGAGGAGGGTGGCCTCCTGTACCTGCAGACAGAGCTGTGCGGGCCCAGCCTGCAGCAGCACTCTGAGGCCTGGGGCACCGGCCTGCCCGAGGCCCAGGTCTGGGGCTACCTGCGGGACACCCTGCTTGCCCTGGCTCACCTCCACGGCCAAGGCCTGGTCCACCTTGATGTCAAGCCTGCCAACATCTTCCTGGGACCCCGGGGCCGTTGCAAGCTGGGTGACTTTGGGCTGCTGGTTGAGCTGGGCACACCTGGAGCTGGAGAGGCCCAGGAGGGAGACCCCCGGTACATGGCTCCCGAGCTGCTGCGGGGCTCCTACGGGACAGCGGCGGACGTGTTCAGGTGAGGGCTGGGACGTGAGAGGCTCTGCCGTGGGCCAGGGGTGGGTGCGGTTAGCAGAGGGAGGGAAACGGTTAGCAGAGGGAGGGAAACGCCGCCCTAGTCCAAAGTCAGGAAGACTCGGCCTTGGGCTGGACACCCTGCCCTGAAGGGGTGGAGGCCCGCCCTGTAGTCAAGGGGGTTTCATAGAGTCGGGCTGTCTAAGCAGCGAACCCTCTGGAGCCACTTCACATGGGTCCACCCCATCCTTGCCACACCCCCCACGGGGGAGACAATGACCACACTTACAAGTAACGGACACAGTGGGGTTGAGGGACTTGCCCAAAGTCCAGTTAGCACGTGGTGAAGCTGGGACTGGACCAGGCACTGGGTCCCCTCGTCCATGCTAATAACCCTGTTTGGCCTCGAAGAGCCATGTCCAGCCTTATCCACAGAACCATGATGGGGACATTAGTAACCACAGTGCCCGTGCAGTCAGTGAGGGCTGCCAGGAGGACTCACCAGCTGCTGTAGGGTCTGCTCTGCCCGGGGTCCATGCTCCACAACATGGTCCAATCACTGGCCCTGTTGAGTCCTTCTCAGGACCCCCCAACTGCTCCCCAACCATGTCCCTGGCTCATGGCAGAAGACAGCACCCCTTCCCCACCCTCTTCTTGGGTAGCCTGGAGCTCTGGGATCTGTCATCCCAAGGCCAACCTTGCCCCTCTTCTGTCACTGCCCCTGTCCTTCCCAGTCTGGGTCTCACCATCCTGGAAGTGGCGTGCAACATGGAGCTGCCCCACGGTGGGGAGGGCTGGCAGCAGCTTCGCCAGGGCTATCTGCCCCCTGAGTTCACCGCTGGTAAGTAGAAGGCAAGGATGGAGAGGACCGTGCTGCCCCAGGGAGGACAGGCTTGCATGGGAGGGAATGGCCGGCAGTGGGGAACACTGAGCTTAGAGCCCCTCACTCCTGACATGGCCCTGCCCCGTGGACAGGCCTGTCCTCCGAGCTGCGTTCTGTCCTCATCATGATGCTGGAACCTGACCCCAAGCTGCGGGCCACAGCCTCAGCCCTGCTGGCCCTGCCCATGCTCAGGCGGCCTCGGCCCTGGAGCGTTCTGTGGTATGTGGCTGCTGACGCTCTCAGTCGAGGGTGGGCCCTGTGGCAGGTAAGTCGGTTGATGGGGCAGGGTGCCAACCCTGCTCCCGACCACAGGGTCTGATCTGCCTCCCCCACCCCTGTCCCCACAGGCCCTGCTCTCCTTGCTGTGCTGGCTCTGGCATGGACTGGCCCACCCTGCCAGCTGGCTGCAGCCCCCAAGCCCCCCAGCCACCCCACCTGGCTCCCCACCCTGCAGCATCCTCCTGCACAGCAGCCTCTCCAGCAGCTGGGATGATGACAGCGTAGGGTGGGTGAGAGCTGAGGGTGCTGGGGGTGGAAGATGGGGTGGCCATCACGTCCAGGCCCCAGACCCAAGAGAATTAGTGGTGAGCAGGACCCTTCCCACAAACCTAGCCCCCGTCACGCCCTGGGACGGGAACCGAGGCCGGTGGGGTGCAGCCTGCCCGTGAATGCAGCAGTCTCTTCCAAGCTCGGTGTAGGAAATGTGTGGAGCAGAGCATACCTGGCAACTTTGGGCTTGGGGCACTGCCGCCCAAGTGCCCCCCGCCCCCCCCGCCACAGCAGGGGCTGCCAGTGTCCACAGATGAGGCACCGAGGAGCTGGTCCTGGGAAACTCCTGGTGGCCAAGTGAGGGGCTGTAATTAAGAAACTGCTGCAAAAGAGAACCACATGCTTGAGGCACAGGCCTCAGGAGGAATCACCATTAACCCCTTCCTTACGGAAACGTCACCCCCTTGCCACGGGAGGTGGCATATCGACAGGAAGTACCTGAAAAGCTTCATCTCCACAAGGTCACTACAAAGCCAGCCGTCCTAACCATGTGTTCCGAGACAGAACGGACGTGGCCTTTGAGTGGTCAGGTGGCCTTTCAGAGTTGTGAAAGTGCTTTTGTCAAAGGGCACCGAGTTTCTGCTGTTCCCCACTGGGTCCCCATCCCCACCCATGTCAGGCTGGAGCCTGGCACCTGCATAGGGACAGGGTTGGTCTTGCTGCTCCCAACCAGCTGTGGCCTCCTCCCCGTGTACCCCCCACCCCTCGACACCTTACTTGTCTGGCCCATCCCGTGCAGGCTCTCACTCTCTCCGGAGGCCGTCCTGGCCAGGGCTGCCGGGAACACCTCCACCCCCCGCAATGGCTCCCCTGCCCCCCGGAACAGGTACTCACTGAGGTGAGCAGGTCCAGAATCCAGGGGGGTGGGAGGTAGTGGCTTTCAGACCCTGACTGTCATTTGTCTCTCTTCTCTCCCACCCCAGGGAAGCCCTGGACCTAAGTGACATTGACTCTGAGCCCCCTCGGGGTTCCTTCCCCGCCTTTGAACCTCGGAACCTCCTCAGCCTATTTGAGGACTCACTGGGCCCAACCTGAGTCTACAGGCCAGCCTCAATGCTTTTAACCTTTTAGCCTCCCCCCCCCCCCCCAGTCCTCCTGGAGGCTGGGGTCCCTCTGGGAGCTCCAGGGGTGCCTCCTTGCCTACCCATGTCTAATAAAAGGTATTTGAATCTCGGGAGCACCCACGCTTGTTTGTGTGGCAACACTGTGCTTCCCGCCCCTTTATTGATGTTGCCCAGGGTCTGCGGCCCCAGCATGGGCCGAGGCTGGGCCCTCATGCAGGGCCCCAGGCCAGCTGGTTGGAGGCAGGAGCCATGCACTGCATGTAGCCGAGATTTCCTGAGCAGGCACATCCCCACTGTGTAGGTTGGGCCATCAGAGCATTGCACTCAGAGTGGAGAGGGGGCCTCAGCCCAGTGGGCCCCTGAGTCCAGTGCCCCTCAGCTCTCATGTCTCTGTGCTAGCTGCCTGCAAAAAGCAGCTGCAGCTGCCCTCCTACCCCTTGGTCTGGGTTAAGAGACTGGTCCTGTTGCCCAAACTCCTCACTCTCTGGACAGAAGGGAGAAGAGGGGAGGTGAGCCTCAGGCTGCAGGGATGGCTGGCATGCAGAGCAGAAAGACAAAAGTCAGGAAATAGGGGCTGAAGGCTGGGCCAGGCACCCATAAGATACCTTACGTGTGGGGCAGAGTGGGCTTATGGCTCTGGGCTGGTAGGGTTCCAACTGTCGGAGCCAGACATGACCCCGGAGTCCCTCCAGCCATGCCCTCATAGGTCACAAAGGATAAACTGAGGCCTAGGAAGGAAAGGGTTCCTTCTAGCCTACCCGGACAGTACCCTGAAGGAAGGTAGCAGGGAGGGAAAGCCAGAGCTCCGAGGTATGAGTAGAAGAGATTAGTCCACAGGGAAAAACGGACGAACAGATGAGGGCTCCCAGCTGGGAAGTCCTGTTTGCTGGAAGCATCCAGGCCATCGGCCCCTCCAAGACCAGCAGCAGGAGTGAAGCACACTATTGGTTCCAGAGGACTGTCAGGAGGCCGGCGTGGCAGGCGGGAGGTGGCTCAGTCTGGGGGACAGGCGTGGTGGGCAGCCCAGAGCAGGTCGGGCACGACGCCGGCGTGCAGCTGGAGGATGGAGCCCACGCTGAGCAGGTGCATGATCTGGTGGGAGTTGCCCCAGTAGTCGAAGCGGCCGGGTCCCCAGCGCTCCGGCAGGCGGGCCACGTTCACCAGCCCCCCGAGCAGTGCCAGCGCATCCATGCGCAGGTAGCAGGGTAGGGAGCCTGGAGCCCCGGAGCCCAGCCCCATTCCCCGGGCCCCAAACACCAGGAGGCGGGCCGCAGCCTGCCAGCCGAAGGCGCGGAGCCGGGCACTGGTGGAGGGAGCCGTGAGGGCCCGCCAGCCGGCCACACCCGACAGGACGGTGTAGCCCAGCAGAGCGGCTGGGCGAAGCCAGGGCCTACAGGCCAGGGTACAGTGGATGATGGGCAGAGCCCCTGTACCGGAGAGAGAGGCAGGAGAAGGCACATCAGTCTGGGCAACTAACTGCCTGCCCTTTATACCCAGGGCTCACATGAGTGACCCCTGCCTCCACCACCTCCCCCACCAGCTCCCACCCTTCAGGCCGACCCACTCCATCCCTTGGCTCACCGAGGGTGTTGACGAGGCAGACCCCACACATATCCAGGGCAAGGAGTCGCGTGTACACAGCGCTGCCCCCTTGGTGGCACATGAAGAGGTGGTACAGCACGGAGCCTGCGGGGGGTGCCAGGCAGGCCACACAGTGCGTGCCCCCCAGCCAGCCGCCCTCGCCCAGCTGACCCCACGGCATGGTCGCTGGCAGCAGCACCAGGAAGCCTAGCAAGGCCAGCCCTGGGGGAGGGAGACAATGAGCCATCACACGGCTGGAGCGCAGAGGACAAGTCGCGTCCTCAGGGAGTCCACAGTCTAGAGATAACACAAGAGGGATGAGGCAAGACCAGTCTTGGCAGTGCTCTCAGCACAGAGCAGCCGGGCCTCTGACAGGGGCAGCCCTGTGCCTTCAGTAACTTCCATGACCGCAGAGCTCACAATTCTGGAAGTAGAGATGGTTATCGACACTTTCAGTTGAAGACACCGAGTGAGTGCCCCGGGTGAGCCCAGCAGGTAGGCCATGGACACAGTCTTAACGCCCACACTGTTCCCATCCCTCAGCCACATTACCTCCCCAGAAAGCGGGGGGCCCCAATCCCCCAAACTTGGTGTGTCAGCAGAAGCCAGAAGGAGGCATGACCTCATGCTGAATCCTGAATAGGATATGTGGGCAATGATACCAGATCCCCTGGTCACTTAGCTTGCTTCTCCCAAAGCCTGTGTGACCAGACACCAGGAGGCTTTGGATCTTTTTGTCTTCCAGAAAGGATCAAAGTGAGGCAAGGGAGAGGGGCTGAAGAAGCTTGTTCCATCTCCTTTAGGCACTTTTTTTCCTCGTGCTCCATTCCTCTTGGCTCCAACCAGGGCAATTCCTACCCCCTCCCCTGGGTACTGGCATTGCCCTCACGGGGGTCAAAGGTGGGCACAGCAGACTGAGGCTGCACACCAGCCAAGGTCTGGCCGGGCCATAGTACCCCAGTGAGGCAGGTACCAAGGTTGGGCCCAGTCTGCTCAGGCCCCTCTTGTGGCGCCGGGCAGCCCAAGGACGGGCAGGGCTGTGTCAGCAGAGCAGGACCGCGGAGGAGGGGCTGGGCGCCTGCCCGGGGGGAGGAAGGAGCCGCCACCAGGCGGAGCCTCGCGGCCGGGCTGCTCCGGCCCGGGGGTGGCAGGGCAGCCGCACGGGGAGGGACTGAGGCCTGGCTTCTTTTCCTGGGCCCCTCGCAGCCGATGTCAACACCCGTCTACTGGACGAATGTGGGCGGGGGGAGGGTGCCCCAGACGCAGGGATTATGAAAGGGGGCGGACACCAGACTCCTCCCCGGGGCTCAGAGGGATTAAGCGGACTTGGTCCCCTACTACTGCTTCCCTCGCCTGCCCCGGGGCCCCGCCCGGGGAGCGGAAGGACAGTTCCGTCCGGGACAATGGCAGCTTTGTCACCACGGCTCCTGGCCGTGCCAGGGCCCAGGCAGCCCAGGACCTTAGCAGTGGGGCGCTCGCCGGCCTTCCGGCCCCCGGCCAGGCTCGGGCAGGGCTGCCGCGGGTGTGGGATGCGGGGCGCGGCTCACCGTGCGTGTAGATGTTGCCCAGCTCGTTGTGCAGGTAGAAGAGGCTGCGCAGACAGCCGCAGCCGCTGCTGGCCGGCCGGTAGCCCGTCAGCACGAACTTGTTGAACTGCAGGTGCGGTGGCGAGCTGGCCCAGTCCAGCAGGCGCGGCCCGGCCAGGAACGCCATGGCCCGGCCCGGCGCGGGTGGTCCGCGCTCCCTTCGGCCCCCGGCCTCCTCCTTAGTGGTGCCACAGCGCGCGGAGACTCATCCCGACGCCCGCCAGCCGCCCAGGCTCCGTTCGCGCACGCGCCGGCTGGGGGTCCCGGCCCGCGCCCCCCTCCCGCGCTGCGCACGCGCGGGCCCGGCGCCCCCACGCCGGGGCCGAGGCCGGGGACGCGCGGGGCGCCGGAGCGCAGTGCGGCCGGCCCTGCCGGGGCAGGCGAGCCGCAGGGACAGCTCGTGGCGGTGGCGGCGGCGGCGGCTGCCGGTCGTCTCCGCTCAGCCTGGAGGACGGGCGCGGCCGGACGCTGGTGGGGACGCCAGACTCCGCCCCAGCTGCTCGCCCCCGCCATCCCGCCAGCGTTTCGCGCGCGGTGCTCGTGACGTAAGCCCTGCGAGGGCCAATGGGCGCGGCTGGTTGGGGAGGCCCCGCCCACGCCCGCCCAGACTTTCCTTTAATTAGCATAATATTTGCGGTCCCAGATTTATTTGCATGGGGTAGCTGTGGGCGAGGCATCCGGAGTTCTGGGTCCGGGTGGCTCTGCTGGAGAGGCCCCGGCGCCTGAGTCTACCTTGCGCACCCAGGCTTTCCGCGCGACCCCCCAGATCGAGGCACCCTTGGGCCCTCACCCTCTCACTCACCCTCACCCAGCTCCACCCCTCACCCGGGCTCTGTCCAAGGTGCTGCCGGCCCCGGACCTTCGGACCAGTAAGGTCTAGACCCGGCGCGTCCCTACTCCACGGGCGAGCTCTCCACCCTGCCGACTCTGCCAGAGCGCAGCAAGCCGCGCTGAGATGCCCAGGTCTCTACAGGTGTGTCTGACGCACCCAGCACCCTCGGGTGATGCCCTACCCTTCTGGCCAGGCTCCCTATAGCTTGGGCTCGGTCAAACTCGCTCCCTGTTATTGCCCACTGGGGACACCTTCAGCTCCACCCAGAAAATACAGGAAACGGGGGGAAGAGAGAGGGCGGGAGGCCAAAGGAGAAAGGTCGGTCCCTGCCGGGGTTCATCCTAAAGTGGGTCCAGGAATGCGCCCCTTCTCCGGCTTAACCCCCACAACCGGCTTCCTCCTCCTCCCGGTCTCCAGGACCCCGCCCACCCATCCTTTCGCCTCCGCGGTTCCTCGGTCTTCAGCATTACAGGCGCCTCCAAATCACTCCTTGCGGGGACCGACCTTAATTTGCATGGACCCACCCAACCCTGGCTCCGATACCCTCATTAACATAACCCCTCCCATCAAGCAGGAACTTGCAGAACTGTACCAAAATAGGTCCTTTATTCAAAGTCTATAGTTGGTCTTTTGACTACTTTTCTTGACCTCTCACACTTCCCTTAGGGCAGCAGTCCAGGACCACCACCAAGAGGCTCTCAAAGCAACCTGAAATCAGACACCCCCATATCAAGGTTCATGAGGAAAGGAAGCTGGGATTCCTCTTGCCCTTTGGCCTCAACCACCTGTACCCCGAGGGTCAGACCAAGTTCTCAATAGCATTAGATGCTTCCTGTCCAATGTCTGGCCTCCACCGGATGACCAGGGATCGAGCTGCCCTTACAGGGGCAGAAGGTCAACGTAGAGTTGGCATGAAGTCTCAGGTGTCCATCCCTCTGGCAGAGGGTCCAGTGGACCCTGGGGTTCCCGAGTCAGAGAGCAGAGATGAGCGAGCGCAGCGAACTCTGGCTGGAGGCGCTCAGGGGCCGGTAACTCGCAGCTAGACCCACAGCCTGAGAGTCGCCGGGAGGGCAGGGCAGGGCCACCCCTCGAGGCCGGCGGTACCACACAGCCCAGCTTCTCCCGGGGCCCCGGGAAGGCCCCAACGCTGGGGGACCTTTTCCCGGAGCCAGCAGACAGCTCCTAGAGAGGGAGCAGACGTCAGCCGAGCCCTCAACCAATCTTACCTCCAGCGTCCTGCTTCACCTGCGATCCCACGCGCGATTCCCTGTGTGGACGCAAGGCTTCGGCCCTCAAGAACCCAGGATTTCCTCCCAGCCCTGTTCCCCTTGGAGGCCCCAGCTTCCCAGCAGGGTCCCCCTCCCCGGGGCCACCAAGGCGTCCGCCCTCAGGCCCTGCCCCAGGGGGCGCACCGTCGGCGAAGCAGACGCAGCAACGACAGGAGCAGCAGCAGCAACACCGAGATGGCCGTCACCGTGGAGAAGACCCGGGCTGCGGGCGCACCGCGCTGTGAGGACGCGGTTTGGAAAGGGCGGCTCCCCGAACTCCTCCCGCCTCGCACGCCCGCCTCACCTCCCATCGCGGCCTCCGGAGCCCCGGGCCGGGGACTGCAGCTGACGTTAGCCCAGTCGGGGGGCGCCGCGGGGGTCTGCGCCGAGCCCTTGGGCTCCGGGTCGTCAGCGGCGTCCTGCAGCCCTGCGGAGAGAAGTGTGAGGCGGGGCGGCGGGGCGGCGGGCGGGGGCGCGACCAGGCGGGCGCTCACCGCGGTAGGTGAGCGCGAAGCCCTGCGCGTGGCCGCGCGCGTCGCTGCGAAAGGTGAGCAGCAGCTCGGCGGCGCGCAGGCGCAGCGGCCCGGGCGGTGGCGGGCGGGCGCCGTCGAAAGCGCGGAGCAGGCTGCCGGAGGCGGCGTCGCGCAGCTCCAGCCGATCGCGCGGGTCGGCCAGCTCGAAGAGGCGGAAGGTGAGCTCCAGCGCCGCGCCCGGCGGGCTCAGCGCCCAGCTGCAGTTCCGGTCCGGCCCGTACTCGTCCGGGAAGTCCGGGGAGTAGACGACGCCCTGAGGAGCCGTCCAGTTGCCCTGGCAGGAGCCCACGGACACTGTGGGCGGGGCCGGCAGTCAGAATCCCGGGGCCAGGGTCCTTCTCCCCCGCGGGGCCTCGACCCCAGATCTGTCCCCCTGCCACCTGAGCCGGGTCCCACTCCTTCCGTGGACCGTGACTCCCCTCCTCAAGCCCCACCCTCAACCCAGGCCCGGCCTTTGACCCCCAGCTTCGGCCGGGTCCCCACTTCTGCGCGTCTCAGATCCCACCCCCTATGAGAGCATCGCGCTCCCCGGTCTAACCCTGACTCCGGCGCTCCCCCAGGACTCTCTTCCCGGCTCACTCCTCACCTTCGTAGATACCCAGACGCCCATCGCCTCCGCACAGCTGGCCCGGGTGGCCGAAGCAAATCTGGTCACAGTCGGTAGCTGGGGCCGGGCGTCCCCGGTCCAGGTCGCTTTCAGAGCCACAGAAGCAGGCATAGCCAGCCTCCACGCCCGCCAGCTGGGAGCACAGACTGGGTGACCCCAGAGGCAGTGGTTGGGGCAGGGGAGGGGTAGTGGGAACCTAGGGTCTGGGTCGCAAGTGGGAATCGGACCTGAGGTTCCAAAATCAGTGTCAGGGTTTGACGTCAGGGTTGGGAGTTGATTTGGTGCTGAGGACAAGTTCAGGGTGCCGTTCTGGGCGGGAGGTGGGAGCAGTACCTGGTAGCCCTTCATGCGGCAGAAGCGAAGGCACACCTGGACCGTGAGCTTCGTTGAGGTGCCGCTGGGGCCACTGAGGGCGGGGGGTGCCCCCGAATCCACGAAGCAACCCAGGTATCCAGGCACTGAGGGGGCAGCCGAGTCAGGCTTTGTCGGGTGCCCCCAGAAGAGAACTCTACTCAGGCAGCCCAGCGTTCCCACCCTTGTCCAACCGGGCCCACTCACTGTGGCACGTGGGGATGTCACAGTAACGCCAGTAGATCCCCTCCTCTGTCTCGGCTACGTAGCACCAGGGCTGCACGTCTCCGTCGGGGTTCCTGCCCGTGGAGGACAAGTGGTCCCGATCCAGCCCCCCCCCCAAAGGCTGCAAGTCCCAGGCCCCACCCCACAGCCTATCCGCAAAATGGCCACCGCGTGTGTTAGAATTTGTGTGTTCCTCTTCGTTGTCGCACAAATTCTGGTTTGTCCCACGTGCTTTGGGACTTCCAAAGGGTTGGGTGGGAAGTCCTTAAAGGGGCCCTGAGGGCATATTTTGGGCTTCAGCTGTTGCTAGGACGTGACCTTATACATAAGAACTTTGAGGCCACCAGACATGTTGTCCCCAACTCTGCCTTGGGCCTCAGCCACTTCCCTTGCCTTGGGACCCTGCTTTAGAGCAAAAGTGCTGAACCCTGAGCTTTGTGGTGTCCTCCTGCGCAGGTCCAGACATCAGTTGTGGCTCTGAACACCCAACCCCTCCATAACGAGTAGAGCCCCTCAAATCAGTTGTAAGGGGAGGACCCGGCCCCTCCCTCCAGGGCTCGCCCCCCCACCCCGACCCCCGACTGGATCCCGCCCGGGCGGCCTCTTTGAATGCCCAGACCCGACCTGAGAGGGCAGAGTTTGGGCATCTAAGGCGGGTTCCATGCGCGACAGTGTTCTGAGCGTCCAGCCCCGCCCCCAGGGTGGCTGGGCCTCGTCCCTCGCCTAGACTCCGCTCCCAGCCCCTCCGGGTGGACTTTGTATCCGCCCAGCAGAGCTCTCCAATTCCCCTACAACTCCCCCGGCCAACGCCGGCTCAGCGGCGCGCAGCCCCGCCCCCGGCGCAGGCCCCGCCCTCACCGGCAGAAGTTGTGCGGGCCCAGTCCCCAGCGGCCTTGGGGGTCGCTGGCGCTGCTGTAGCTGTGCTGCTGCGTCTGGTCCCAGAAGAGGCACGGGCGGCCCGCCCCGCGCGGCCCCGTCCGGTTCTGGTGGCCGCGGTAGTCTGCGCCATTCACCTGGAAGCACTCGGACAAGCCTGCACGACGACCGCGGGGACTGGGGGGGTCCGGACCTTCGCCCGCATCTTCACCGCCCCCCCCCACTCCAACTGCCCAGCCACCCGCCTGTCCCCGGCTGCCCAGACAGCGCCCTCGGCGCCTGCGGGGCCCTGGCGCTGTTCAGCTGCCCCTGCCACCTGCTCTGCTCCCTCCTCAGCCTCTGGACCCGGGTCTTAGGCGTGAAGGTGGAGGACAAAATGGTGACCACGGCTCAGAGTTGGGCCAAAACTCACCTGGGCTGTGCAGGCTCCCCGCGGAGGCCCCGCGTGGCGGCAGCAGCGGGAGGAAGAGGAGGAGAAGGAGGAGGCCCCACGGGGGCCGTGTGTCCATCACCCCCAACCAAAGAGAGGTTGCACTGGCCAATGCACGGTCCATGCCGCCCCCGGGGTCGCTCCGGGGTCTTCCAGGCGACCTGGGGGGGCGTTGTCCTCTGACCGTCTGTTCTCGTCCCACTCTGGGAGGCGCTCTCCGTCTAGGGCGGTCACTCCCCGCGGGTTTCCGCCCCTGGAGGTGTCTCTTTGCCCCTGTGTCCCTACTGGGGGTATCTCCTGGGTTCTCTGACCAGGAGCCGTCTCCGTCACTGCCCCTCAGTGCTCTCGGTCTTGCCTCGGCTTCCACGCCCGCCCCCTCCCGCTGCGCCTTGCTCTCTGAGCCTCCCTCACTCAGGTCTCTAACACACTGGCTCCTGCCCCCCTCGCGTCCCTCTGTGGGTCCCTCCCCCTTGAGTCCCTCCCTCCCCACCGCATCCCCCGAGGCCGGGAAGCCCCGCCCGAGACTGGAGCGGAGGCAGCAGGTCCAGACGCCTCCCACGCCAATCCCCCCCCCCCACCACCACCACCAATCCACTGCCCCGGGACCCTTGGTGTCCCGGCACGCTTCTCCCCTCCCCTCCCCCTCTCAAGGTCCGTGCATGTTCTAGGGGTGTGTGGAGGAGGACAGCTCACGCTGGTGGACAGACAGACCCTAAATGGGAGTGATACGTGACCCTCTCCCGAGACCACACGCCTCTGGGACACCCCAGAGTCTCCTGTTCACAGGCACCCTTGGTTCAAGGGGACGCACGCACTCCCAGTCTGTCACCCATTCATTGTCGGAAGCTCCAACGCACACCCTCTTTCGGATCCTCGCGTCCCTCTTTCCAAGTACCGAATGCCTCTGGTTTGACGGAGGAAGTGCCACTCCCTGCCCTCGCGCCCGCGAGACAGGCGGGAATGGTGGACTTTCAATCCCGGACAGGCAGGGGCAGCTGGTGTCTGGGGAGGAAGGCAGCTGCGCCCCTGGTCCCAGCCTGTCCCCTCCTGTCTTCCCCCTTCTTTCCGTAGGACCCCCAGCCCAGGCTCGCCTGAGCCCTCGCAGCGCAGTGGAATTCCCCCAGCGGAGCCCCCCCTGCCCCCAACCTGGAGGGGGAGGGGGAGGGGAGCAGGCCCAGGCAGGCGTGGGGGGAAATTCCCCGCCCCCTCCCCCGGGCCCGACTCCTCCGAATCCTCTGATCTCGCAGCACCGCCCGCCGGCTGCCCCCAGGGCTTGGGGGGAGGCCAGCGCAGGTGCGTGGGAGGGCGGGGGCGGGCGCCAGGGAGGAGATGGGTGGTAGCCGGGCCCAGAGAGGCCCCGCCCCGCCCAGATCCCTTGCCCCTCAATCCAGTCTCCCCACCTCTCCCCAGGTCCTCGCCAAGCTGTCCAGCCCTGACGGACCTGTGCCGCCCATAAGATAGGGGCGTTCAGGAAGGATTCTGGAAAGGCCAAGATGTGGGTGGCGACCATGGGACGGGAGACCTAGCAGTTAGTGCTCCAGTGATGAGGTTCCTGGATCCTAGGGGCGGGCAGCCCACGGGGTGAACATTCGAAGTGGGGAGAGGGGTTTGTTGAAACTCGAATTGGACACCAGGGTCGTCTCCTGGGGAAGCCCTCTCAGCGGCCAGGCTGGCCAGGGCTCGACTCCCAGTTCCCTGGCCCCGCTGAGCGCTGGACTGGGAGTCTCAGCTGCACGTGCTAGCCCAGTACAGACAACCTGTGGCTACCCTTTGACCTGGGCCCCTTCTCCCAAGGGGGTTACCGAGAGAGGCAGTGGCTGCTTCGGCTTGTAAGTGTCCCCCCAAGTCTCTGGCCCACAGGGAGTCTCAGGGGACTGCAGGCCTGGGCCATAGCCTCTGTAGTGGAGGTGCGTGGGGAGTGTCACCTCCAGGGTCACAGACTGCCCAGGAAAGGGCTAGGTGGGGGGGACAGGGATAGTGGTCAGTAGGGACAGTAGAATAGGAACTGGTTCCTGTCAGGGCAGGAACGGACCAAGCTGTCCATGCAGTCTACTTACTGTACTTTGGCTGCCCAGTCCCCAAGGGCTCAGTCTCCCACAGAGGAGCTACTGGATGAGCGGGAGGGGGAGCTCAGATCCAGGACTGGGGCACTGAGAGGAGGGGCAGTGTCTCCTTGCAAGCTCTGGTCCCAGATGACTCACAGAGCCTCAAATTAAAGAAGATCTTGGCCCTCACCTTGTCACTTGCAGAGTGTTCAGGAAGGCTAAAGGGCCCCACAGTCTCGGTCAAGACTTCCCCTTGATCCCTCCAGAACAACAGTACTGCTTTTGGGGGAGGACTCTGTCCCTCCTACCTGCTCTGGCCCTCCACCTGTGTTTCCTGATCCTGGTTCCTCCAGCTCCCACGAAAACAGCTGAACTCCGCTTCCCTGCCTCCCTTGCATTTGACTATGGGAATGAGTTCAGGCCAATGGGTGTGGGCAGGAGTGATGCCTCCTGGTACTGAAAGCTGGGGGCGGCCCAGACCAGCAGCATCAGCATCCCTGAGACGCTTGTTAGAAATGCAGATTCTGGGGCACCTGGGTGGCTCAGAGGGTTAAGCCTCTGCCTTTGGGTCCAGTTGTGATCCCAGCGTCCTGGGATGGAGCCTCATATCAGGCCCCCTGCTCAGTGGGAAGCCTGCTTCTCCCTCTCCCACTCCTTGCTTGTATTCCCTCTCTCGCTGTGTCTCTGTCTGTCAAATAAATAAATAAAATCTTACCAAAAAAAAAAAAAAAGAAGAAATGCAGATTCTCAGGCTCCAGCCCAGACCTCCTTCATCAGAACCTATATTTAACAAGATCTCCAGGTTTGCAAAGCGCACCTGGAGATCTCTGCCAGGGCTCTCTCTCCTCTCTTCATCAATTAGATGTGGGAGAGCCCAGCGCCTGGGGAGGGTGAAGGAGCTGGATTCCTGAGTGCCTTAGTGGAAGGTGCCCACCACCACATGAGGAATAAACATGTGTTGTGTAGCCGCTGAGACTGGAGGCTTGCTGGTCACACCAACTGGCCCAACTTTGCTCCCCTGACCCACCTCCTGCCCCATCTAGTTACTGTCTCCTCTGTTACTTTCCCAGGGCGTCCTAGCAGAGTCCCACAGACTGGGGACTGGAATCCGGAGACTAAGCCATCAGTGGGGACGGCTCCCTCTTCGAGCTGTGAGTGCAGATTTGTTCAATGCCTTTCCACTAGCTTCCGGAGGTTGTTTGGTCGTCTCCGGTGTTCCTTGGCTTATAGAAGAATCACCTGGATGTCTGGCTCAGTCTTCACATGGTGCTCTCCCTGTGGGTGTGGCTCTGCATCCAAATTTCCCCTTTTTATAAGGCCACCAGTCATATTGGCTCAGTAGCTCACCCAAGGTCTATGACCTCATTGTAACTACTCACAACGCCGATGACCTATTTCCGAATAGGATCCCACTCTGATACTGGGGGTTAGGACTTCTGCACATGAACGGGAAGGTGGGAAGCTCGCAAGTCAATTCATGACAGCTCATCTCTTGTCCCTTTTCCATCGTTACTGCCACTTCCCTAGTCTAGGCCACTACTGTCTCTTCCTTGGACAAATCATACTCCAAAATGATGTTCAGCTCTCCACTCTAACCCTCTACAACCCCTCTGGCAGCCAGAGTCTTTTGCTGGGGCGGTGGTTAACTGCAAGAGCCTTCTGGTTCTTGGCACCCGCTCATTTTTTTTTCCAGCACTAAACAACACCTAACGTTAACTTTATCATCTTAGCCTTTAAAAAAAAAGATTTTATTTATTTATTTGACAGACAGAGATCACAAGCAGGCAGAGAGGCAGGCAGAGAGAGGAGGAAGCAGACACCCCACGAAGCAGAGAGCCCGATGCGGGGCTCGATCCCAGGACCCCAAGATCATGACCTGAGCCGCAGGCAGAGGCTTAACCCACTGAGCCACCCAAGCATCCCTCATCTTAGCCATTTTTAAGCGAACATTTCAATGATGTTAAGCGTATTCGCATCCTTGTGCAATGCTGAAGCTCTATCTCATCAAACCCTAATTCCCTTCCCCTCTCCCAGCGCCCCCAGAACCACCTTTCCACTTGCAGTTTCTGTGATTTTTTTTTTACTACTTTAGGTATTCCATAAAAGTGGAATCACAAAACATGACAAATTTCCCTCTTTTTTAAGGCTTCATAATAGCCCATGGTATGGCTAGACCACATTTTCTTTATCCATTTATCTGTCGATGGACATTTGGGTCACTTCCACCAGCCAGAGTCTAACAGATGTGGGACAGGGGCCTGAGCAGGACACTCACTGGTCCCCATCCCTTCCCTCTTCACTTACTCAATCACATCTTTAACAAATATTTTTTGAGCACTTGCTAGGTGCAAGTCAAATACTCCTCCTTTCTCTCAAGCACTGGGTGTGCAAGGCCAGAGCCCAAGACTCAAGCCAGGGCCTTATCTCCAAAGCTGAGGGGCCCTTCCAGTGCCCCCCCGAGCCCTCGGGGGTACAGTGGGGCGGGCAGCCACAAGGGTCTGGGCTCTGCAGGGCTGTGGTGAGGATATGACCCAAGGCCAGAGGATGCCCTGCCCCCGTACCTCTGGGTTTTGGTCCTTGAACCAGGTGTCATATTGATGTGGGAACCAGAGAGAACACCCAGGCCAGGTGCCGCGTGATGGGACTGCTCTCTAGAAATGCCCCCAGCTTTCTGGATATCATGGGGATGGACTGCAGAAAGGGGACACCAGAGCCTGCTGTGGTCAAGCTGGCAGGCGGCTGGGGCTCGGGATGGGGATGTTTATTAACATAAGGACCAACTAAAGGGTTGTCTTTACTCTAAGAGCGCCTTAGCTGGGTTGTGGAGTGACTGTGTCCCTCTGAAATCTGCATGTTGAAACCCTAATAAAATGTGATGATCTTAGGAGGTGGAGCCTTTAGGAGGTCAGAGTGCAGCCTCCCAATGGATGAGTGCCCTTATGAGCAGTGGTAGGTAGCTGGTCGGGTCCCCTGCCCGGTACGAGGACCCACCTAGAAGGCAGCTGTTGTACCTCAGGAAGGAGGCTCTCTCAGGACTCGCTGGCACCCGCACTCTGATCTCAGGCTTCCAGCTTCCAGGCCTCTGAGGACTATGTGGGCCTTGTTTGGGCGCGCCCCACCCCCCAGCTACGGTATTTGTTAGGACAGACACCTGAATTCCCCAAAACCGCCCAGCACCAGAGGAAGGAACCCCACCAGCCTGACCACGGAGGGAAAGACAGGGGCAGAGCGAGTGAGGCTAACAGGTCTGGGGTTTCTTTTCGGGGTGGTGAATATTCTAGAATTAGATGGCTGGACGGACACACCACTCGTGAATATACTGAGGGCCACGGAGTTGCACACTTTGAATGGGTGAACCAGATGGCGTGTGGGTGACATGGTGACAGGCAGGTGGCGCTGGGGGGCACTCACAGCTAACAGGCTCCCGTAGCAGGCCACTGCTCCCCGTTTTAAAAAGCAGGGCGCCTGGGTGGCTCAGTGGGTTAAAGCCTCTGCCTTCGGCTCAGGTCATGATCTCAGGGTCCTGGGATCGAGCCCCACATCGGGCTCTCTGCTCAGCGGGGTGCCTGCTTCCTCCTCTTTCTCTCTGCCTACCTGCGATCTCTATCTGTCAAATAAATAAATAAAATCTTAAAAAAAAAAAAAGCAGATCTCCTTGGGGTGCCTGGGTGGCTCATTTGGTTAAGTGACTGCCTTCTGCTCGGGTCATGATCTCAGGGTCCCAGGATCAGGCTCCCAGCTCCATGGGGAGTCTGCTTCTCCCTCTGACCTCCACTCTCATGCTCTCTCTCTCTCAAATAAATAAATAAATAAATAAATAAAAAGTGGAGCTCCTTGTTGAGACTTCTGTTATCCCTGGTGAACTTTTGTAAACAATTTCTTTTTTTTTTTAAGGTTTTATTTATTTATTTGACAGAGAAATCACAAGTAGGCAGAGAGGCAGGCAGAGAGAGGGGAGAAGCAGGCTCCCTGCTGAGCAGAGAGCCCGATGCGGGGCTCGATCCCAGGACCCTGGGATCATGACCTGAGCCGAAGGCAGAGGCTTAACCCACTGAGCCACCCAGGTGCCCCTGTAAACAATTTCATAACTGAAACCTAATTTCATAATTGTCACTCACCGTCATAGGAAGGGGAAGAGGCGCACTCACGAACAGCTCCGTGTGGTGCAGACGTCATAAGATCGGGTTTATTGGGGGAAACAGCAGCAGAGCAGCAGCAGGGAAGGAGGCGAGCCCTGCTCACCCACGGAGGCACCAGCTTCCGAGGACCTGCCCCCCCCAACCCCAGTGCACTTTGCGCTGTGACAGGACAGGGCAGGGGGCATCTGTGTGGCCCGGCAACGGTGGAGGAAGCAGACGTATGGGAGGAGGCCTCTGGAGCCGGAGTGGTATCCAAGTTCCTGTCCATGCAGGCATCCTCAGGCCAAGCAACATGGACCATCCATCCTCTGAAGTCAGCGCAGGAGCAGAGGAGGGGACAAGCATACAGCCCTTGTCGGCATGGACGTCCAGGGGCGAGGAGAAGCCCGCGTCCCTCTGTGACTCTCCTTGTGCTGCATCCTGGAGCCTGGCCAAGCTGAGGGGCATGGGACATGGGATGCAGGAAGTCACTGTCCTTGCAGAGAGCCAGCTGGGGAGGCTGCAGGGCCAGCAGGTCCCATTGGCCTACAGGGGGTCACGGCTATCAGGACTCAGTGCTTCTCACAGGAGCACCTCATGGCTGTCTGAGGCATCCTGTCCGCAGAGGGGCTGAGCCACGGTGGCACCTCCCGTGGACATGCATCCTTGTGATACAAAGATGGGCCCAGGACTGGGGTGTCCTATCCCACAGGGCTGTGTCTTTGGCCTTGGCCGTGGGCAGTTCACTGTCGCAGGGCAGCGGGCTTCGTGGCCAAGAGCACTCCTCAAAACCTAGCCCCTGTGTAGTGTCCTCTGCTGAGGGGTCCTCCGGCAGACAGCTCCCGCCTGGGAGGGGACTGCTGTCCCCAGACCGTCTTCTTGACTGCTGCCAAGGCTGCGGGGCAAGGGCCCTGGGGAGCCGGTAACCGGCTCAGCTGATGGGCCATGACTCGCCTGGGAAGGGAGCCAGGGTCTGAACTGAGGGTCTAAGTTGCCCTGTCCTTGCGGGAGCCATTTCCATTTTAAGCTTGCCCCAGTCCATGAGAAAGACGGCGCCCAGGGTGAGGGGCCGCCACAGAGAGCCAAGGTCTCTCTTTCAGGGACAGGAGGGTCACGGCCAGCAGGGGCCGCAGCGCCCCCTGCAGGCTGGGAGCAGACCCCTCACCAACGGCTCCAGAGAACCCCCACCTGCTTTTGGTCCAGCCCACATGGAGGCCAGGTGAGCTGGCACTGCCTCCTGTGAGGGGTCTCTTCCGGGGGTGTCCAACCAAACTCTATCACTCCTGACCTCATGGCACTGAGACACTGTACGCGTGGCTTCGTGGTGGCCAACGTGGACACACATACCAGTTCTACACGGGGAGATATAAAACAGGGTTTATTGGCAGGAAATCTATAAGCAGAGGGACGGGGGCGGGGGGCGTCCCAAGCTGTTGCTGTCCCATAGCCGGACAGTACGCCCCATGGCCAGCTTGGCAGGAGAGAGGGGGCCTGCGGCTGTGTGCTCCCCCCCGCAATTATGCACGGATTAGAGCATGGACGCAAGGATGCTCACTGTCAAGGCTGTGGCCCAGTTAGCAAGCAGCCACCTTGGGACCACCTCCTCCTCGGCCATCAGGCCGGCCCACCACAACGCTACCAGACTGAGAAGGGGATGGGGCTCCGCCGCCATCGGTCCCACCTCTCCTCCTGCATCAGAAGGTGTGGACCACCCAGGCAGCGCTGGCTGGGTAGTGTCTGCCCAGGGCCGGCTTCCTGGCGATGTCCGGGCTGGCTCCTGTGGCCAGGAACGACACCTACTATGGGGACGGCGACCCTAGATTTAAGTCGGAAGACAGCAAAGGAGAGAAACTCCGACGGAGGCTGTGGCGAGGCCTCTGCTTTGGCGGGCTCTGCTATGGTGAGGGATGGCTGCAGCCCAGCCGCGGGGGGCCCAGGAGCACAAAGGGCCACCCCCTCTCCACACACCCCTACACCTGTCTGGGGAAACCCCTGGAGAGGTCGCTCCGGAAGGGCAGCTCAGTGGGAAGCAGCAGCGACTTCAAATGCGGCCCCACTAGGCTAGACTGTCCTTGGCAAAGTCAAGTGCCCTGACAACAGACGTGGGTGTTCACGGCTCGGAGCAGCAGAGAAGCGAAGGGGCGTCTTTGCGGGAAGAAGCTTCTCTGGCGCTTTCGTGGGCCGGGACCTTGCCCCAGGTCACGTACACCAGCAAGGAGGCGAGCTCCCCGCACTCCCATCTGCCCGCTCCGGAGACACCATCCACATAGCGCTCCCAGGAGCCCCTCACAGTGAAGGCCGCCAGCACTTAGCAAGAGTGGAAGAGGGGTTTTGTGAGGCAACATCTAACCGGGCAGGAAAGGCCAGGGGCCCGGGTGCACAACGCACGAGGTCCGTCCGCTCACGTCGCGAGGAGCTTGGCCTCCCTGGGGCTTACTGTCCCGTTTTGTACCTTCCACCTTCCTGATTACAAAGAAACACATATTCAGTATAAAAATCCAAACACAGCAGAGGTAGGCAATGTAGAGAGTTTCCTCTTCCCCAGAGATAACCATCAGCTAGGTCGTTTTTGTACACGTTCACCTGCACACAGCTCCCTGTTTCCTCTAAAAGGGGAGGTTGCCCCATAACACACAGTCTGGGGGTGCCTGGCTTTCTACACTAGCATGTCCTGGGAGGAAACAGACACTCCTGAGAGGTCCTGCCTCCCGCTCCAGAAGCTGCTGGGACCCGCACTGTGGCCTTTTCAAGATTCTTTGTCAAGAAGCGATAAGTCTTGGGCGCCTGGGTGGCTCAGTGGGTTAAGCCGCTGCCTTCAGCTCGGGTCACGATCCCAGAATCCTGGGATCGAGTCCCGCGTCGGGCTCGCTGCTCAGCGGGAAGCCTGCTTCCCTTCCTCTCTCTCTGCCTGCCTCTCTGCCTACTTGTGATCTCTGTCTGTCAAATAAATAAATAAAATCTTTAAAAAAAAAAAAAAGAAGCGATAAGTCTCTTTTATTACGGTGATGGGTTTGGGAAATGTCCACAATTCTCTGATGTCCCACAGGGAACGTGGGGTGGGACGGAGGGCAGGAGTCCGATTCCCCTGTGCAAGGGCTGCGGGGGCGAGCTGGCTTCTAAGGAGCAGAGTAAAGCAGAGCGGCAGAGTGTGACAGTGTTCCAGAAGTCACTGTCACCTGCTTCCTGGTGTCGTTAGAGAGCTTTACTGAGCTGCCATTCCCACGCCAGCCCGCTGACTGTGTCAGTGCAGGACTCAGTGGGGTCGGCAGGTCCGCAGCCACGCGCCCAACCGCACAACCACTTCAAGGACCTTTCCAATCTCCCTGGAAGTCCTTTCCGTCCACGTCCACTTTTGAGGAGAGTCGCGAAGGACTGGTGCCAATTCTTGGCTAAGTGTCTGGTCCAGGGTACCAGGCATGCCATCCAGGCCTGGGGGCCTTTCTTGGTGGGAAGCTTTAAAATGACTAATTCAGGGGTGCCTGGGTGGCCCAGCGGGTTAGAGCCTCTGCCTTCAGCTCAGGTCATGATCCCAGGGTCCGGGGATCAAGCCCCATGTTGGGCTCTCTGCTCAGCAGGGAGCCTGCTTCCCCCTTTCTCTGCCTGCCTCTCTGCCTGCTTGTGATCTCTGTCAAATAAATAAATAAAATCTTTAAAAAAATAAAATAAAATGACTAATTCATCTTATAGGTTTATTCAGATTTTCAGGTCTACTCAGATACTTTTATTTCTTCTTGATTCGGCCTTGGTAGCCTTTCTAGGAACGTTTTCACTTAATCTTGGTTGACCCTTCCGTGCGAGTGTGGTTTTTCTTGTAGGGTAGGCAGTAATGCCCCATTTTTAACACTTGATTTTAATAATTTGAGTCTTCCCTATCTTTATTTTAAGATTTTATTTTGGGGGGGGAGCGGCGCCTGGGCGGCTCAGTCGGTTAAGTATCTGCTTCACCTCGGGTCATGATTCAGGGTCCTGGGATCAAGCCCCGCATCTTTTTGAAAGATTTTTATTTATTTATTTGACAGAGAGAGAGCACAAACGGGAGGCAGCAGAGGGAGATGGAGGAGCAGGCTCCCTGCTGAGCAAGGAGCCCAATGTGGGGTGATCCCAGGACCCTGGGTCATGACCTGAGCTGAAGGCAGAAGCTTAACCAACTGAGCCACCCAGGCACCCCCTAAATAAATAAATTCTAAAAAAATATAAATAATGGTATTATTTTTTTAGTAATCTCTACACCCCACGTGGGGCTTGAACTCACGACCTCGAGATCAAGAGTCTCACACACCCCTCTGAGCCAGCCGGGCACCCGTGAGTTTTCCCTAGAACTTTACAACCAATTTTGAAAAAAATTACATTAAATTAAAATAATAAAGAAATAAAAACCACTTTTGGAGGCGATGTAGTGAAAGGTTTGTCGATTTGGTGGATCCTTTCAAAGAGCCAGCTTCTCGTCGCGTTCATTTTCTCGTCTCTATTTCATTGGTGTCTGTTCTCTCTCACGTCCCTCCTTCTGCTTTAGGGTTGCTCCTTTCTTCTTTTCCCAGCGTCGTAGCATGGAAGCGTAAGCTGCCAAAGGGAGATCTTTCTTCTTCTTGAAGGAAGTCTTTCCAGCCGCCAGGCTCCCTCAAGCGGTGCTCTGCCCCGGCCAGGCGTCTGCAGGGCCGCGGCTCCATCCTGCTCACTTCAGACCAGGTCCCGCTCGTCTCGGGATTTCTTCCAGTCACCGGGTGCACGGGAGTGGGGTGACATCCGATATCTGTAAGCTCCCCATCATTTCTGGCTTCACTCTGCTGCGAAGACATAACATCCTTTGTGTGATCTCAGTCCTTGTTGCTGGACGAGTCCTGCTGTTTCGGGGCCTGGGTCCCGTCTGGCCCGGTGAGCACCCCCCGCGCTTGGGGAGAAGACCCGCTGCTCCCCTCCAGGCCCCCGTGTCGCAGGGAGAGAGCTGTCACTCGCAGGAGTGGCCCCCCAGGGAGAGCTGGGGCCCACGGCCACGTGAGCGAGAGAGTGAGGCACCGGGGAAGGGACACCCCCCCAGCCCCCGCGGGCCTTCAGGTGACCACAGCCCCGACCCCCCAGCTTTCCTTCAACCTCAGGGTGACCCTGTGCCAGAACCACAAACCCGACCACTCCGGACATCTTGCCCATTGGCAAGGGAGAGATGGTAAGTGTCGCCATAAGCCACTACGTGTGGGGGGTGACCTAGGGGATGCGAGACAACTCACAGTTACCCACGCATCTGGGGGCTTTCCGGAGAGCCAGGCTGCACGGACGGCGGCGCTGCTGGGGGAAGCTCCATCTTTCCTGAGGAAAGAAAGTGGAAACCACGGGTTAATAATTCTTCTCTTGTTTAAGATTTTCTTTTCTTTCTTATTATTTTTCCCAAAGTGGGGCTTGAACTCACAACCCTGAGATCAAGAGTCACATGTTCTACTGACTGAGCTGGCCGGGCGCCCAGTTAACTCTTTTCTTGTTAAAGCTGCTAGGGTCAAAGGCATGCGCTTTGTAATGACGACTTTACGGGCCTGAGGATGAGGAAAACGGGGTAGAAGGCTCCCCCCCAAGTGGGGAAGCCATTGGAAATTCTGGTTTTCTAACACCCCAAACTACCTGTGCCTAGTGAAAGAAGCCACTGGGGACCCTGAGAGTCAGCATTCGGCCCCGTCCAGGAGAGCAGGACTAAATGAGACATCGAACTGAGGTGCCCTC
This sequence comes from Lutra lutra, assembly GCF_902655055.1. Taxonomy (NCBI): domain Eukaryota; kingdom Metazoa; phylum Chordata; class Mammalia; order Carnivora; family Mustelidae; genus Lutra; species Lutra lutra. The sequence continues at coordinate 2,294,635 of NC_062295.1, read as the reverse complement.
CACTGGGCCACAGGTGTCCCACAAGTTTTTTTTAAGATCTTTTATTTATTTGTTTGACAGAGAGAGAGAGAGACAGCAAGAGAGGGAACACAAGCAGGGGGAGTGGGAGAGGAGAAGCCGACTCCCCGCTGAGCAGGGAGCCCGATATGGGATTTGTTGTTGTTTTTTTTTTTAAGATTTTTTTTTTTTTATTCATTTATTTGACAGACAGACCACAAGTAGGCACAGAGGCAGGCAGAGAGAGAGAGAGAGAGAGAGAGAGAGAGAGAGAGAGAGGAAGCAGGCTCCCCGCCGAGCAGAGAGCCAGACGTGGGCCTCGATCCCAGGACCCTGAGATCATGACCTGAGCCGAAGACAGAGGCTTAACCCACTGAGCCACCCAGGCGCCCCCGATGTGGGATTTGATCCCAGCACCCTGGGATCGTGACCCAAGCCAAAGCCAGACACTTAACAACTGAGCCACCCAGGCATCCCCCCTTTATTTTTTTTTTTAAGATTATTTATTGGGGCATCCGGGGGCTCAGTCAATTAAGCAGCTCCCTTGGCTCAGGTCTTGATCCCGGAGTTGGGGGATCAAGCCCAGCATCAAGCCCGCTCAGTGGGGAGTCTGCTTCTCCCTCTGCGCCTTCCCCCGGCTCCTTCTCTCTCACTCACTGTTCCTCTCGCAAATAAATAATCTTTTTTAAAAAGACTATATGACAGAGAGAGAGACCACAAGCAGGAGGAGCAGCAGGCAGAGGGAGAAACAAGCTCTCCGCTAAACAGGGTGCCTGACGCGGGGCTCGACCCCAGAACCCCAGCATCCTGACCTGAGCCGAGGGCAGATGCTTAACGACTGAGCCACCCAGGACCCCCCACGACTTCTATTTCTTACTCATGCCAAACACTCCTTTCTCCCAGAAACCACCTTTATTTTTTTGAGCAGAAGCCATATTTCTTTTGGTTGTTTTATACAACTTGGACTCATTTTTCTATTTTCTAAGATGTGGTCCTTATTGTTCTCATGAATTAATATGAAACACAAAAATGCTTTCTATTGACTTGTTTTCTATCCTGTTTATGTGACGGGAACCCACTTTCAGTTCAATAAAATTAGTTCTTGGCAAAACCTTACAAGTGTGCGTGTGTATGCATGTGTGTGTGTGTGTACGTGTGTGCATGTGCACGTGTGTGCACACGCATGTGTGTGTGCAAGCCTGTGTGCGTGCATGCACGGGTGTGCGTACACACAAACACTGGCACGCTCTTCTGGAGTATTCTCTGTTTTTTCATCTGATTTTCAAGAGACTGATCTGTGACCAGTTAAGACCTCTTAGGATAAGGGAAAGGAGAAGACATGAATGAGAAGGGGAGTTGTTCTGAGAACAGGATGGATCTAGGGGTGCTTTCAAGTTCCGGAGAAGGCTCCAGCGGACAGGAGAGGTAGAAAACTCTGGAAAGGTAGAAAGGCCAGGGCACAAAGCTCCTCAGACAGTGCCTGTCTTCTGAGGTGTCCGCACCATGGGCTGGGAGGGCCTCGAGCCCCACCACTCTTGTTTCCGCCCCGCTCTGACCGCAAGCCCCATCTGCACCTGGGTCCGCCTGCAGGGCCACTCTGGGAAGCCGCTCCCGCTGCCTCAGGGCCTCCAGGCCCGCCAGGTCGGGCGGGTGGCAGTGGCTGCGCATCACAGTCACCAGCTGACCCTGCGTGATGGCCCGGCTGCGGCAGCCCAGCCGGGCCTGGTCCCGGCACATCCAGTAGACCTTCTCCCCCGCCGCCTTCTCCTTCCTGTAGAGGAAGGACTCGTACACCAGGAACCTGCCTCCGAGGGACGTCCTCAGGAACTCCAGAGGCTGGAGGGTTCCTGGAAGGAATGTGGCAACGTGAATGGGCCAGCTCGGAAGCAGGTTGCAGAGCCTGGGCGGCAGGGACAGAAGCCGCTTCCTCTGCGCCTGCAGCACCCCCACAGAGACGCTCTGCTCTCTGCCTGCAGACCAGCCCCGCTCTGGGGCCCGAGGGCTGCGGCTCCAGCGGCCAGCCCAGGGCCTGCGGCCCTGACACCCTGGAGGACAGACTGGCTGTCTCCTTCTCAGGGCTGGAGGGCTACCCGGGAGGCTGGCCCTGCGTCCCCGCACACCCCTCCTGACCCGCCTGGGACCCCACACCTGCTGGCAAGCACCCCACTCACAGGTTGGGCTAGAGCATTCAGCGGGGCCCATGGCTGGCTGGGACCACGCACCAGGAGCCTCCTGGCTCCGTGTCCCCTCTCCCCTCGGCCAGGTGGCAACTGATCAACTCTCTCTTGAGGCTTTTAAGACCCTGAATTGAAAGGTCCTGCAATGCTGGGGTCTGGGGGGCTCGAGAGAACTGGGTGGGGAAGTGAGGAAAATAGACAGACCCGAGAGGGAAGACAGAATGTCCCTGAGGTCCAGGCTCATTGCCCCATAAGTGGGTGCTGGACCCTTCCTGTCCTGTAGCAGATCACGCCCCCTGCCCCCTTCCCTCCAGCTGAGTGGGTTTCTCTCTGCTGCCAGCCAGTCCCACACCAGCACCAGCCTCGAGGATGGAGCCCATACACAGCCCTGCCTTTAGGGAGCTCCCGCTGTGGGCAGACCACCACATGTGGGTGGCTAGACCCCACCAGGCCCAGGGCCAAGGACAGAAGGTCCCAGCAGAGAGAGCAGGGCCTAGCACCTGCCACACTCTGCACCAGCTCACCCGCACCTGAGCCTTCCCTCTGCGCCGGGCTGGGGATCTGCTCCCGCTGCCTCAGGGCCTCCAGGCCCCCCAGGTCAGGCGGGTGACAGTGTCTGCGCATCACCATCACCCGCTGGCCCTGCGTGATGGCCCGGCTGCGACAGCCCATGCGGGCCTGGTCCCGGCACGTCCAGTAGACCTTCTCCCCAGCCGCCTTCTCCCGCCGGTACAGGAAGGACTCGTACACCAGGAAGCTGCCGCCCAGAGGGGTCCTCAGGAACTCAGGGCCTCCTGGGGAGAAACGGGACAGGTGCGGGGGTAGAACTGGGATCCGGGTCTTGGAGATCAGCAGGGAGGCGATGGGAGCCCCTGTTCTCAAATCAAGAGCAGCATAGCTCCTGGATGGAGCAGCTCAGGGAGGGCCCTGCCCAGACAGAGCAGGGCTGAGGTGAGGAGGGGAGGGTTGGGAGGGGAGGGGAGAGCAACTGGAGAGGGCTGTATCCACTTCCAGAGTGTTCCCCTAAGGACGGGACGCTGCTTGCTGGAGCACACGGGAGGGCTGAGGGAAAGGTGGCCGTCTGGGTCTCCTGCTTGTCACCAAGGCCCTGGCCACAATCTGTCCTACCTGGGCTCCCCCGCTGAGCCGCACCAGGGCGTTTCTCCCGCTGCCTCAGGGCCTCCAGGCCCCCCAGGTCGGGCGGGTGGCAGTGGCCACGCATCACGGTCACCCGCCGGCCCTGAGTGATGGCCCGACTGCGGCAGCCCATGCGGGCCTGGTCCCGGCACGTCCAGTAGACCTTCTGCCCTGCCGCCTTCTCCCGCCGGTACAGGAAGGACTCGTACACCAGAAAGCTGCCACCCAGAGGGGTCCTCAGGAACTCAGGGCCTCCTGGGGAGAAACAGGACAGGTGCGGTGGAGGGGAGGGAAGTGGCAATTCAGGGTCTTGGGGTCCCCTCCTACCTCCCTGGACCTGAGGAAGCAAGACCCGAGGGGGCTCTGGGCCGGCAGTGTGAAGGGCTCACCTGGGTCCTCATCCTGGTCCTCGGCAGGGGATCCCTGCGGGTCCTGGGTCTGGGCCGGAAGGACTTTTGTGCGCTTCCTGGGCCGGGCTCTGGTGACAGTCAGGGTCCCAGGCCCCCTGCGGGAGAGCAGGCTGTCCACGCCTCGGAACAGCTTGTCCGCTTGGCCCCCAGGTTCCCCAGGCCGGGCCTGCAGCGTCTCAATGGCCTTCTCCTGCTGTCGCCGGGCCTCCAGGCCCTCCACGTCGGGCGGGTGGCAGTGGCCCCGCATGACGGTCACCCGCTGGCCCTGGGTGATGGCCCGGCTGCGGCAGCTGTGAAGCGCATGGTCCCGGCACGTCCAGTAGACCTTGTCCCCCACGGCCTTCTCCCGCTTGTAGAGGAAGGACTGGTGCACCAGGAAGCTGCCACCATAGCACGTCCTCAGGAACTCCAGGGGCCGGGCTTCTCCTGGGGGAGGAAGCCGGCACAGTCACGGCAGGCGGAGGAGAAGAGTCTGGGGCAGCGTGGGGGGCCAAGCATTTTTTCCCTTGATGTGGACACCAATTGCGGTTTCCCCTGAGCTGGGCGTGCATGGGCCCCTTGGGCATTCCCCAGACCCCCCCCCCATGCCCCCAGGGAGCCAGGGAGAAGGTATAGGTCCTCTTTGGGAGGTTAGCGGGGAGGCCCCAGCTCAGGGTGGTTACACCTCATGGTGTAACACTCCTGTTCATACTCTTTTTAAGGTTTGCTTGAAACTTTTATCTAATTTTTTAAAGATTTTATTTATTTGGGGCGCCTGGGTGGCTCAGTGGGTTAAGCCTCTGCCTTCAGCTCAGGTCACGATCTCAGGGTCCTGGGATCAAGCCCCACATCCGGCTCTCTGCTCAGCGGGGAGCCTGCTTTCCCCTCTCTCTCTGCCTCTCTGTTACTTTTGATCTCTGTCTCTTTGTCAAATAAATAAATATTTTTTTAAAAATAGACAGTAAAAAACACATGTTCCCCACCTCCCCCCACCCTGCCCCTTCCCCCGCTCTAGTACCCAGCACAGCAGCAGCCCTAAGCCCTTAATCCTTCACATGTGGATCAGGAGGGAGCCAACCCTGGGACAAGCCCACCTCCCCTTTGCTGGTAATAAAAACCACCAAGAAGACCTCGGCTACCGCGCACTAGGCGCTGCCACACGTGGGACTGGCGATGATTGCTTCCAGCCTGTCAAGCATCTCATCCACCTGGCCTGGAGCAATCCCCCAACCCGGACAGCCCCCGAAACCCCAGAGCTTCAGCACCTGTGCTGAACGCTGGGGGGTGGGGGCCTGTGACCTGAACCTGGTCCAGAGCTCTCCCCTAGGCTGACCTCCCCTAATGTCTTGGGCCACCAGGACCACCTCGCTCTGTTCAAACTCACATTTCTGGGCCTCGCACCAGACCCTACTGCATCACAAAGTTCCAGAAGGACTTGGGTCCCCTGGTTCTGGAGCACTAGTTCTGTCCCCCGGGTTTGATGATTTCCGGGACATGTTTCTATCTTTCGGCCGTGCCGACGTAGAGCGCATTACAAACCACGGGGGACCCCACGTTTCCATCTGGGCACAGGTAAGGACCCCCGGGTTCTTGCCTGCTCCAGAGCGGACGCCAGGCACGGGGCGCTCACCGATCCCCAGCGTCGGGCGTTTCTTGGGGGGCAAGCTCAGCAGCGACACAGCTCGCGGCCCCTTCTCTTCTGCAGCTGGCTTGCTCAGCACCAACCTAGGGCTGGGCTTTGGCTCCTCAGGGCACAGACACGAGCCCACCCCTTCCAGCGGCTCCTCTGGTCGGCCCCCAGGGCCATCTGGACCCCCCAAGCCTTCAGGCAGGGCCGGGCCGGGCAGCTTCTGTCTCCGGCGCCGCGCCTCCAGGCCCTCCTCATCGGGCGGGTGGCAGTGGCCCCGCATCACCGTGGCCCTCGGGCCTCGGGTGATGGCCCGGCCCCGGCAGCCCAGCTCCCAGTGCTCACGGCATTTCCAGTACACCTTGTCCCCCACTGCCTTCTCCTGCTTGTACAGGAAGCACTCGAGCACCAGGAGGCGGCCCCCGAAAGGGGTCCTCAGGAACTCCAGGGGCTTGGGGGCTGTGGAGGAAAAGAGAGGGCTGGGTTGGCTGGAATGGAGCAAGTGTTGAGGCCAAGGGCATGGATGGGAGAGCGGGGGTACGTGCTGGGACGATGCCCTGAGATCATCACACCAGCCAGACACAGAGTCCTGGTTAGAGACAAGGATGCTTGGCTCCAAGCAGAGATGGGACCCCAAGGCCACCCCCTAGAAAGGGGTCCACAGGGCCTATGTCTGAGCGCGCAGGCCCACAAAGGGAGCTGGGCCAGGAGCAGGAGGCCTGGAACTCACCTGTGTCTGGCTTGTTGTGCTTCTGCTCAAAGGCCTGGGGGGTTGGCTGGACTGCCCCCACTTGCTCCTCCACTGGCAGGATCTGGGGGGTCCTGACCAGTGCATCAGGACCAGACATCTCCAGGGACAGGACACAGTACCCTCCTTCAGGCTGGGAGTCCACCCCATCCACGCTCTCGGTGGAGGCCGTCAGCAGGACCAGTTCGGAGAATTCTTGGGGCTTTGTGGGCGCTACAGGGACAACATCGGTGCCTGGCTCAGGGGACTCCGGGGACGGCTCTTGGCCAGCCTTCACACTCTCACCTTCCTGCTCGCTGGGCTCCGGCAGGGGCATTCTGGGATGATGGCCCGTCCCTGCGGCCACGCTCAGGACCCAGCAGGTGGAGTTCACGTCCTCCTCCTCCCTGCTCAGGAACCTGGCAGTCCAGGGGGTCCGTCCTAAGGAAGGAGGCAAAATCCATCCGTGAGGCCCCCTTGGGCCTGGGGCTTAGGAAGAAGGACATGGGCCTGGGGCTCAGGAAGATGGACGTGGGCTGGAGGTGGAGCCAGAGGGGGCTGAAAGGCTGGGGAGAGTCCTGCACGGAGCGGGGGCACCCTGGGTAGGTGCCTGGGGAGAGTCCTGCACGGAGCTGGGGCACCCCAGGTAGATGCTTCTGCTCCTCTGTGCCCTCTCAGGCAACTGCGGTCTGGTGACGTCCCCTCCCCAAATGCCACATTCCTGTCTGTAAAATGTGCCACAGACCAGGCTCTCCAGGGGCTCTTGGGGAGACTGAGGCACTGAGGACCATGAGCTTCTACAAATAGAGGCCCTTAGATGCTGAGCACGGTGGGACGCGTCTTCACAGGGTTTCCCATTTAATCTGGCCCCATGTTATAATAGTTGATCATTCTTATTGATCCAGTGTACAGATGAGGACATGAGGCACGCTAGGACAGCCAACACGGCCATGAAGTACAGAGCAGGGAGTCAGGTAGAGGGGGTTCCAGAGCCTGACCTCTCACAGGACCTGGTTTACCTCGTCTGGGATGAAGGTAACTGGCCTTCCTGAGCACCAAGCCTCAGAGACCAGCATGCAGGTCACGGGCTCAGGTCCCGGACCCTCCCTGGATACCCAGTGTCCCACCTCCTGACACTGTGTCACAGGGAGACCGAGCCAGGCACCCGCGGGCGCTCTGCAGACCACAAAGGGGACGTCTGGCTCTGAGAGGCAGGACTCTTTGGACTCACAACCTGATCTGTCCCCCAGCCTGGGCCGGAGGCTCCGGACCACACAGCACTCAGGAGATGCCGGGACACCTGGAGGGCAGTGACCTTGTGCCTGAGCCGGGGCTGGCGCTGCCTCAGCTGGGAGGGGACAGGGCAGTAGAGGTGTGCAGAGAATCCACAGTCACTCCAGGACCCCTGGCTTCTGGGCTGGAGAAGAAGAAAGGATGTGTTACAGGGGTGGAGCTAGCCTGGAGACGGGACCCTGGGTACCAGTGTGGGTTGAACTTCCTTGCTTTCTTGAGGGACTGGTTGGGGGGTGAATGACTCGGTCTCCCCTGACTCTCCTTAAGAAGAAGCAAGACTGCAGCCTCCCTGCACAATTCAGCCCCGTTTGTGAGCTGTCACCCTCGTTTCCAGTGTTGCCATTCCTGCTCTGGAGTTCCTGGTTTGGGGCCCAGATTCAGCTCCCCGAAGCCTGGTCAGCCTAAGGGCAGGGCCCCAGGGCCCCACTAAGACAGAGCCAAGGCTGAAGGCTCAGAGGGGTGCCTCATCTCCGCCCCATCCCGCCATACACGCCTGCCCATCCCAGGGCAGTGGAGAAGCCCATCATGGGGGTTTGGGGTGGGAGGTGGTGGTGAGACTCAAGGAAATCTTCCAGGTCCCAGGCCACCTGATTGAGAATCCTGGCTATGCTGGCCTCCCACGTCATGCCCTGGACTTTCCAACGCTCGCTCCTCCCGTGCCACCCTTCTTTGCCCTGCCCATCCCGCCCCACACTGAGACGTGGTGGGGCTGGGACGCATGGACCCCTGGAGACCGGCCCCAGCAGGACCCAGTGTGCGCGCAAAGATGCTCCAGGCAGAAAAGGGTGACAGCGGGAAGCCCCGCCCCCGGACTGCCACGCACCCCTTGCGAATTGGCCTGACGTGGGACTGTCAGTCGGCAGCCCGTCCGGGCTGGGGGGCTCTGGCTCCCCTCGCGCTGTGGTCCCTGTGCTCTGGGTCCCATGCCCCAGCCGGCTGGTGCTCATCTGCGTCCCAGCAGCCTCCAGCCTGCAGGACCAAGGGTGCAGGGAGCCGGCCCTCTCTTCTGCAGAGGCCTGGGACAACTCTGGCCAGGCGAAGCACTGTGGTCGCCGTCCACACAGCACACACACTCCTACAAGTCCCAGCCCCGGATCCCCGCCATGCGCAGGGCAAGAGGGGATGCTGTGGGGACCCCGAAACGCCATCAGCCTCAGACCATCAGATGCCAAAGGCTGGCCTCCTCCAAACCAGAGGGCGTTGGCATGACTAAGAGCCCACACATTCCACAGGAACAGGACCCGGAGTCATGGGTACCCCAGAGTCAGAAGACGGTGAGATCTCCTCAAATACAAGTTCTGCATAAAAGGCTTCTAACACGTACACCCCTCAAAGGATACGGAAGAAATTTCAGCACAACCAAAGGCGAACTCTGGCCACCCCCAACTCTCCCCCGCCACACCCACACCATCTGCTGAAAAGCAGGGGTCTGGCAATGACCTTGAACTTGGATTGGTTTGATGATTACCATCCTCACCCACTAAGGGATCTCGGAATGTAGATCGTCTAATGACCACAATCCTCTCATCAAGTATGCAGGCCCCCCTCGCAATGTGGTCTTGAATCTGGACAGGCTCAAGCCCAGACGGGTCCCTCGCTCTGAGACTTGCTGAGTGTGGCGGAACCAAGCTGGGGGCTTGGAAGTCCTCACCCTTAGGAGACGCCAGGTTAGGAAGCCGTGTGAGCGGCCACGTGCAGGGAGGAAGCACTGCCGGGCATCGAGGAAAAGCATCCTGCACTGTGCGGTCCAGCAGACCCCCCGCCTGTGCGATCCTGCACGGCAGTCATGGGAACAGCCCAGCCACCTCATGGGATACCCGTCAATAATAAACTTATCTTAAGCCAGTGAGATCAGGGTCATTTGTTACTCAGCCGTAACTGGTACTCTTGGAAGGTGACTGAACCTGGTAGGTTTTGGCTTTTTGATGGATGGAACAGAAAAGGTTGTGAGATGTACAGTATCAAAGTGCATTTGAACTTCAGGGGCCATGATAAAGAAACGTTAAATCCCTCAGCTGATCACGCTTAATGGGCTGGTAATCCACCAAGAAGAACAAAAAAAATTAAGTATGAAGGATGGCAATGAGAATTAATTACTTAAAAAGTCCATAACGGGAGCGTCTGGGTGGCTTAGTCAGTGAAATGTCTGCCATTGGCTCAGGTCGTGATGCCAGGGTCCTGGGATCGAGCCCCACATCAGGCTCCCTGCTCAGCAGAGAGCCTGCTTCTCCCTGTCCCTCTGCCTGCTGCTCCCTCTGCTTGTGTTCTTTCTCTCTCAAATACATAAAATCTTAGAAAAAGAAAAGCAAAAAGTCCACAATGTAAAATAAGCCAGTCACAAAAAAAACTAATGCATATGATTCCACTTCTGTAAAGTCCCTACACTAGTCAAATTCATGGCTGCAGAATCGGGGGGCCACTGCAGGGGGAGGGGATGGGAAGCTGTTGTTCAGTGGGTGTGGTTTCAGTTTGGGATGATGACGACATTCTGGCAGTGGAGGGTGGCGATGGTGGCATGCCAGTGTGAGGGTCAGAATGATTCAAGCTGTAAATTTTTGTGATATATGTTTTACCACATGCACACAAATCTGCAGCAAACTACATGTGTAATGTTCCATTTACCTAACATCATTGGGGAATGAGGTTGTGCAGAAAAGGCAGATTTCAAACAAGCTGAAGTTCTCTCTCCAGGATGCAGACTTTAACCATTTTATCTGCTTCACAGTTTACCCTCTGAGGATGGATCTCTCCATAAGCTCTTACCACTCTTCACTATCTGGATGAAGGGGGCATACATATTTTCTCCTGACCAGGAAATAAACTGTCTCCCCCCAGTTCCCTTGGTACAGCTCCCCTCCCCTCAGGGGCCCCTTCTCCACCCTTCATGTCCTGATCTCTCTGGTCACCAACGCTCTCTGCCTCCACGTTCTTTGCACCGGGACTACCAAGGTTCTTCGGTTTCCTGTGTCTGAGAATAAGACCTAACCAAAGCCCCTCCTTCCCTCAACCGTCCGACTTTGGAAGGCCAGCCCACACTCCTGCCTTCTCAGCCCGGCTGTCTGCAGGCTCCCCGCCAGCTCTGCGGACACCAACCACTCTCTCGTTCAGCCCCCCGTGCAGGGTTGGCACCAGCTGGGTCCATCCGTACACCGCGATCTCCCTCAGAACCACTGCGCAGGCCTATGTGTGGTCCGTCCATACGACGGAATAATATTCGGCCATAACCAGGAATCAAGTTCTGGCACGTGCCAGACGAATGCTGAGAACATCACGCTTAGTCAAAGAAGCTGGGCACGGGGCGCCTGGGGGGCTCAGCTGGTAAAGCGTCTGCCTTCAGCTCAGGTCATGAGCTCCAGGTCCCGGGATCGAGTGAGGAGTCTGCTTCTTCCTCTCCCTCTCTGCCTCTCCTCTCAGCTTGTGCTCTCTCTCTCTCTCTCTCTCTCACAAATGAATAAATAAAATCTTAAAAAAAAAAAAAAAGCAGCAGCAGACAGACACAAAAGATGGCATACTACATGACTCCGTTTATATGACATGTTGAGAACAGGCAAATCCACCGAGATGGAACGTAGATGAGCGACTGCGTAGGACTGGTGGCGGGGGGAGATTTGGAAGTGATGCTAAGGGGTGTGGGGCTTTTGGGGTAATGAAACTGATTGTGAATCAGTGAAACTGATTGTGGTGATGGTTGTTGGACTCCGTGGACACATGGAATACAGTGAGTTATACACTCTCGACAGGGGAGTTGTATGCATGTAAATCAGATCTCAATAAATCTGCTTAGAAAATATCCTTATAGGGACTCAGGTCCCCAGGGTCACTAGGATGAAAAATAGTTTTTTCTTTCCTTTTTTTTTAAAGATTTTTTAAAAGTCATCTCTACACCCAACGTGGGGCTCAAACTCACAACCCTGAGATCAAGAGTCACACGCTCCACTGACGGAGCCCATCAGGCGCCCCGAAAACCGGTCTTCTACACCCTAAGCAGGCCTTTCCCTACTGGGCTTGGTTTCCTCATCAAAGAAGAGGGATTGAATATTAGGAGATTGTGGAGGTTGCGAAGATTATATTGTAAAAACGATATACAAATTTGTTTAAACTGTTAAGAACCGAATTCCTAGTCAACGCCCCATAATCCTGCCCCTCAGACACATAGCTCTGTCCATTTTTGGGTCAGAGCTCTGGACGGACATTTTGTTTTCCGTGACACACACGTCGCATCAACATGTCCTTTGCGATTTCGCCCCACTTTACGGTGGGAGGCCCCCACCTAGACCAGGTGGAGCCCCAGCCCAGGATCAAATCATTACGTAAGGCAGGCTTGGAACGGGCGCCGGCGCGCACCGAGAAGACCGGCAGCAATGCTCCCGGCGGCCGCAGGGTGGCGGTGCTGCTCCTTAGGGCCCGCGCACCGCGTCCTCAGCGAGAGAGAGCGGCCTCACACGACCGTTTCCAAAACAAGAACGTGGGAGTTCTTCCTTGAAGCAAAAATAACCAAAGATTTCCCAAAATGTTTGTATTTACAAAACTTAATATTTAGGAAGCAGATGCAGTGAACAAAGTCTGCAAATACCATCTTTTCTAAGCTAAGGTTTTCCCAAAAACAAACCCAAGTACAGCTTGGACCCCGCGGGTCTCTCCCTCTGCCTCTGCAGGCTCTGCTCAGAGTTGTCGGTTACAGACTGATTTTATGTATTCATGGCCTCAAAAACAAAACAAAACAAAAAAATGGGGTGCCTGGGTGGCTCAGGTCATGATCCTGGGGTCCTGGGATCGAGCCCCGCATTGGCTCCCTGCTCAGCGAGAGGCCTGCTTCCCCCTCTCCCCCTCCCCCTGCTTCTGTTCCCTCTCTCGCTGTGTCTCTATCAAATAAATAAATAAAATCTTTATTTTTATGTTTTTGAAAGATTTTATTTATTTATTTGACAGAGAGAGATCACAAGCAGGCAGAGAGCTAGGCAGAGAGAGAGCGGGAAGCAGGCTCCCCGCTGAGCAGAGAGCCCGATGAGGGGCTTGATCCCAGGACCACCACCCAAGCCGAAGGCAGAGGCTTAACCCACTGAGCCACCCAGGCGCCCCAATAAATAAAATCTTTAAAACAAAAATAAAACCCTGAAGCCTTAAATACCTAGGAAGAAATATCTCAAAATGTTAAAAGTAGGAAAAGCAGTCATTTACTTTCTCCTTCCATTTCTTTTTCTTGAAATTGTGGACAATGTGCATGAACTCGGCACCTGGGGAAACGGGAGACAAGCTCCATCTCCTCGCTCCGTCATTTGCCCGTTAACTCCATAACTCTCCTGTGACAAGTCACACGAGAAATGAAAGGGTAATACAGATGACGGAACAGAGAAATGAGCAACACTCGAGGACATTAAAAATCCTTATTGTGGGACCCGCAGAGCCTCAAAGACACTCCCTCCGAGATATTTATTAACTACAAAGGGAAAGACAGTAACAACGGAGGGGAAATCCTGCAAACACCCCCTGGTCACCGAGGCCAACTTCGTCGGTCATAAGACACGTCAACACCATGATGTCCTTGATGAGATGCACCAAGGACACCCCACGGTCTCTGGGATACTCCTGCCCCAAGTTCACACGTCCACTTCAATCAGACAAGGCACATCGAGGGAGAGCCCACAAAACAAGTGACCAGAACACTTCAAAACCGCTGAGGTCATCAAGGACAAGGGCAGGGTGAGGACCTGTCACAGACTGGAGAGGGCTGAGGGGACCCAGCAGCTAAATGCCATATGGGACGGCAGGACGGAAGAAGGATGTTGGGGACAAGCTGGAGAAATCGGAGTCAGGTCAACAGTGTAGGCAAAGAGGGGCGCCTGGGTGGCTCAGTGGGTTAAGCCGCTGCCTTCAGCTCAGGTCATGATCTCAGGGTCCTGGGATCGAGTCCCGCATTGGGCTCTCTGCTCAGCGAGAAGCCTGCTTCCCTCTCTCTCTCTCTCTGCCTTCCTCTCCGTCTACTTGTGATCTCTCTCTGTCAAATAAATAAATAAAATCTTTAAAAAAAAAAAAAAACAGTGTAGGCAAAGAGAACTGTACCATGTTGATACCCTAGCTTCGCTCTCCACGCAGCATCGGGTGAGAGGCTGATGATTGGGGGGACCAGGTGACGGGTATGTGGGAATTCTTCATACTACCTTTGCAATGCTTTTAAAGTCTAAAATTAGGGGCACCTGGGTGGCTCAGTGGGTTAAGCCTCTGCCTTCGGCTCTGGTCATGATCTCAGGGTCCTGGGATCGAGCCCCACATTGGACTCTCTGCTCAGCGGGGAGCCTGCTTCCTCCTCTCTCTCTGCCTACTTGTGATCTCTCTCACTCCGTCAAATAAATAAATAAATTTTTTTTAAAAAGTCTAAAATTAACTCAAAAGACTCTTGAAAACCCAAATGTCAAACTTACAAAGTGGGAGTTGATGGAGAAAGTAAGTGACAGAGACCTCCTGAGTGTAGGGTGAGAGAGAGAGAGAAAGGGAGACACCCTCTGGTCCAGAGCCTCGCCATCCAACCTGGGACCTGGGACCTGAGCCAGGAACAAAGCTCCTCTGGCACCAGCCCACACCTCCAGTCCGGTGACCCAGCAATCTTCTTACCAAGCGTCACCACCAGCCCCGCTCAATGTCTGGGGCCTTAAGTGAGCGGTGCAGGGGCACATGGCTAGCGAGAGCTAAGACTCCAGCCCAGGCCCAGCTGGTGTGGAGCTAACGGGGTGCCTCCCTGTGCCCTGGGCGGCTACAGTAAGACGTAAGAAGCACCTCTTGCTTCTCCCTCTTGCAGAGGAAGCTGATGCTCAGAGCTGCCTTCAGAGTAAGTCATCAGCTGCACCGATGAGGCCCTACAAACCGGCTGTTTCATGGTTCATCCCAGTGACTTCCGGCTGATCTGGCCCATGGGAGGCGCAGTGGGACACTGGAGGCTGGGGCGAGGAGGGTGTTCATTCCAGAAGCCACCTGCCTGCCGTGGAGCTCGGCCTGGCTGTGCAGGCAGTGTGGAGCCCCTGCCATGCTCCGGCTCGCTCGTCATTTCCTGTTTGGCCTCCCAACTCCTCCACCACCAGGGACCACAAGGAAATCCCCAGTGGAAATCTTACAGCGAGGGTGGCTCAGTGGGTTAAGCCTCTGCCTTCGGCTCAGGTCATGATCTCAGGGTCCTGGGATCAAGCCCCACATCAGGCTCCTTGCTCAGCGGGAAGCCTGCTTCTCCCTCTCCCACTCCCCCTGCTTGTGCTCCCTCTCTCGCTGTCTCTCTCTCTCTGTCAAATGAATAAATAAAATCTTTAGAGGAAAAAAAAAAAAAAGAAATCTTTCAGTAGTTTCTGTTTTCCCAGCTGGAGAGGACAGTGATGACAGTATTTTCTATTTACCAGACACAAGGACGTGGCTGCCACTAGCCAGGAGGGGCTCTGCACTCACTACCACAGTTTATCTTCCAAATAAGCCCCTCAGTTAGAGTCCACTATTTTGTCATGTCCCAGCGGAGGAACCAAGGCTGAATCCTCGGCTCCTGTGACCCAGAGCGGGCCGATAAAGACAGTCCTCATTTGAGACGCCTGTGTCCGCCTTCAGGGCCTCAACTCGTAAAATCAGTAAAAATGGTTCTTTTCACACTAAGGATTCTGACCTAGGTATCAGTGCAGTGGGTTCAGACTGGTGGTTGTCGGTCAAGGTGACTTGCTTCCCAGGCAACACCTGACAATGTCTAGAGACATTTTTGGTTCTCACCACTGGGAGGCAGGGCGTGCTACCAGCATCTACTGGGCCGGGTCAAGGATGCTGCGCGACATCCTGCAGTGCCCAGGGTGGCTTCTCCAACACCCCCTAAAGAAGCATCTGGTCCAAAATGCCAACCAAGCCAAGGCTGAGAAAGCCTACTTGAGATCAGTGTTTAAAAAAATGAAATAAAATTTAAAAAATGAAACAGAAGAGAAAGAGTGAATCCATACAATGAGCTAAGTAGAGTTTTCATGCAAGTTTTATTATAATTAGTTGTATGTGTAATTCTGGCCTTTCTAAGAATTCCCTGGGGCCCTTGATAAAAATACAAATGCTTGGATTTCCATCTGATATTCGGACAGAGGATCCGGAGAGGGATTCAAGAATCTGAATTTTTAGCAAGCACCCCATGAGGCTCTGGGAGACCACGGACTGTGCTTTGGGAAACACTTGAAGAGAGGCCCTGGAGAAACGTGTCAGTCACTAAGTGAAGTGCCTAAGAAGGATTTAAAGGGTTTTCTTTTTGTGTGTGTGCCAGGCCCCACAGGAAGTATTTTATATACGTGATCTCACTTAATCTGTCCCACTGTACATGCTCCCTCGTTAATGTATTAAATAAAATTATAACACCTGTTTATTTTGTATCAGCAGGAGAGTTATGATTTCATCTTTTCTGAGATGATCCTGTAACATTATTTTTAAAGATTTTATTTATTTATTTGACAGACAGAGATCACAAGTAGGCAGAGAGGCAGGCAGAGAGAGGGGGGAAGCAGGCTCCCTGCTGAGCAGAGAGCCCGATGTGGGGCTCGATCCCAGGACCCTGAGATCATGACCTGAGCCGAAGGCGAGGCTTAATCCACTGAGCCACCCAGGTACCCCAATCCTGTAACATTTTAATGTATTTCACATACCTTGAGCTATTCGGGGGACCTCAAGAACACAGACGGGAATTTGCTCAAACTCCTAAGTAGTATAAGTGAAATGTGGCAGAGAGAGCTTAGCATGGCTTCCGTACCTTGGGACAGCAAATACCAGACTTCTAAAAATCCCATCCTGGAAGGTTCCTTCCAGCAAAGCAAACTCCAGAGGGCCTTTACAGTGAATTAACATGCTCATACCTACGCGAGCAACAGGCCAAATCGACTGAGACCAGCCTCATTCCCTGATCAGAAGTATCTTTCACTGAGGTTATGAGACTGTAAAGGACCGCTGCGCCTCAGCGGAAACTGGGCACTGTCTAGAACACATCCTTCCAGGTTACGGGCTTCCAGCCTGAGCTACTGGGACAGCTCTGCACAGCGGAGATAACCAAGATCGATGCAAAACTATTCTAGCCTGTGGGCAATAAACTCTCTCTCCACGCAAGTAAGTACATGTAAACAATTCTTCCGCCCAAAGAAAAAGCCAGTTTCGCTTCCAGGTGCACATTTCAGTATCTGTCATCTTCTAGAATCTTCTCTGGATTCTCTTGCAAACTGGTTATTAGACCTTTCTGGTTCCTTGGTTAATGAGTTAAGTAAAAGCTTCCATACACGTTCCTTCCACATCTGTCTGAGACAGCTTTATTTCTTTTGTTTCGGTCTAAGGTTCTGCTTTTCTAATTGCCTGGGTCATTGGCCCTGTCATCCCTGGTTCAAGTCCGCAATCTTTAAAATTCTGCCAATCTGCACTGCATGCAATACAAGTGGGTATGACTTTACGAAACCTTCCCCTGCCACGCATATGTCTGTTTATCGTGGGTGGACTTTGAATGCATTTTTTTACTCTGGATGATCATTGCGTTGAGGTCAATACTTGGGTCCTCGTGTTTGTTTTGTAGTATTTAATTTTCACTCACTCAAGATTTATTGAGTGACAAGTATTTTTTTTAATATTTTATTTATTTATTTGACAAACAGAGATCACAAGCAGGCAGAGAGGCAGGCAGAGAGGTGGGGGGAAGCAGGTTCCCCGCCGAGCAGAGAGCCCGATGCGGGGCTCAATCCCAGGACCCTGAGATCATGACCTGTGCCAAAGGCAGAAGCTTTAGCCCACTGAGCCACCCAGGTGCCCCAAGTGACGAGTATTTTAAATTGGGCAGATGTACACGGAAGGTTCGAGAGCCTTGCGGTTTGCTTTATCCCTTTCTTCTCTTCTCCCCTCCCCCAGGACTGAGACACAGAGCAATTCTGAGCCCACATTCAACTGCCCACTGATACTGCTTTCCTGCGTGCGGTCCCAAAGGGCTCAGTGTCAACCTGACACACCTAAGAGACCCACGGGATTCCAGACTGCCGGGAGCCTCTCAGGCGAGAGCTCATCGCTAAGGGCCTGAACGTCCGAGCCTCACTCAGCAGCTGACAGTGGATCAACAGAATTACCTTCAGGCACAGAGAGCGAGACCCGCCATTCTCATCTACCAGTACTCCAGTCCTTACGGCTGAGGCTGACTTGCTCGGTGCGACACCTGGGGCAAATTCCATCAATCCTCTGGACTGATTTTACCTGTGAAACAGGAAAAGTGGCGAATGAGATGCTGTATGTGAAAAGTTTCCATAAACTGTAAATCATTACGCAAGGAGTTCTTTGTTGGGCCCAGGGGTCTTGATGTTTGAAAAAGCTCCTGGGGTGGGGCACCTGGGTGGCTCAGTGGGTTAAGCCGCTGCCTTCGGCTCAGGTCATGATCCCAGGTCCTGGGTTCAAGCCCCACATCGGGCTTTCTGCTCAGCAGGGAGCCTGCTTCCTCCTCTCTCTCTGCCTGCCTCTCTGCCTACTTGTGATTTCTCTCTGTCAAATAAATAAATAAAATCTTAAAAAAAAAAAAAGAAAAAGCTCCTGCGGGACTCCAGCTGCTCTCCCCCTCCCACGTGTGCTATCGAGCTATGAGGGGTAGAGGTGTGCACTCACTGACTGGTGAACTTCCTATGAAATACGCGTGCTCTCCGTGTGTGCGTACACAGAGGTATCGCTCCTGGGAGGTGATGAAGGTGGCAGCGACCGCCGCCCCCCGCCCCAGCGGTTCGGAATCAGGGCTCTAAAGCAGGGCTTCTCAACTTCAGCACCACTGGCATCTGGGGGGAGGGGGCTGTCCTGTGCAATGAGGGATATTTAGCAGCATTTCTGGCCTCTGCCTGCTGGATGCAGCACACCCAGCCCAACAATGCCGTTGCCGTATGTCCCCTGGGGACCCCACTCCTGAGTACCTGAGAGATGCACAGGGCACAGAAAGGAAGATTCTGGCTCCAGGTCCTTCCAGACCCAAGTCCTTCAGTCACCAGATCAGAATCTTAGCTTTTTTTTTTTTCTGTTTTTTTGTTTTTGTTTTTTGTTTTTTGTTTTTTAAACTAATCTCTATGCCTAATGTGGGGTTCGAACTCACAACCTGGAGATCAAGAGTCCTCTGCCTTACCCACCGAACCAGCCAGCACCCCAGAATCTTAGCTATTTTTTTTTACTCCTTCCTCACCAGGCCTCATGTGTCCTCAAATCTCATTCTCTGTACCTGGTCACACCACCTTCCCGTGGCCTTCCCACGGAACCACTCCAGGGCTTTGGTCCTCACCCACTCCTCCGTGGCCTTCCCATCCAGCATCCAGCCTGGCTAATTCTCTCTACGCAGTGCCAACCGGTTAATCTTCCTAAAGCTGAACTTCAATTATTTCTCTCTCCGGTAAAAATCGTCTCCTTCTCCCTTATAAACACTCCACGCTCTAGCCCCAAGCTCACACACTCTCTTCTCCCAGTCCGACTAGAAGCCTTTGGAAGAGGAACAAGATAAACCTGATGGCATCAAACCAAAAAATTCAAATCCAGTCCTCGAAGTGATTTTTGGCCCTAAGAAGCAGAAATGCCAAAGTATTAAAAATATACCTTTTGGGGGGGGGGGGAGTTGAAGGTTACCATGATTATCTGATTATTGGAACTCAGCATCCCCCAGAGGCAAGAAGCAGATGCTGAGAAAGACGGAGGTTTGTTAAAACAAGGGTTTCAAACTGTGGTCAGAACCACCAGGTCCCGAAATCAGTGTCACGGGTTAGCGATAGTCATTGGGAACGGAAAGAACAGAACACAACAGAATGAAATCAGAACAAAGGTAGAGGCGACGCGGCCGTATCCTGAGAGGACATTTGAACTTCTCTCCCAGCAATCTACGTCCGCAGGCACAAGTTATGCATGGGGAGCATATTTCTCAAGTCCAACAAGTTTGAAAGTCACAAGAGGCAATCTGCGCAATCAGAAGTGGAAGGAGGGGTCTAAGAGCAGCAAAAAGTGCAAGGTCACTGGGACCTA
This sequence comes from Lutra lutra, assembly GCF_902655055.1. Taxonomy (NCBI): domain Eukaryota; kingdom Metazoa; phylum Chordata; class Mammalia; order Carnivora; family Mustelidae; genus Lutra; species Lutra lutra. The sequence continues at coordinate 2,275,288 of NC_062295.1, read as the reverse complement.
CAGAACCGCGCAGGCGGGACGCGGCTGGGGTGGGGGCCAGCGCGGGTCAGCACCGGTGCTGAGGACACCGCAGAGCCGGGATGTGGAGGGGGCGAACGGGGGGCTCCCTTTCTGGGGATGTCGGGGCTCAGTCCGGGGTCTGCTGGGTTGGGGCGAAGGAGGAGCTAGGAGAAGGGAGACGAGTCTCAGGTGAAGGACAAGGAGGCGGCCTGAGCGCCGGGACCCGAAGCCGGGTGCCCACCCCCGCTTTCAGCCTCAGCAGCCCTCGGAACCCCCGGGGAGGCCTGGCCGGGGGCGCGGCCACGCCGTGGGACCCGGGACCCTCCCCGGCCCGCTGGGGCCCGTGCTCACCGGGCACCGACCGGGCGGCGGCGGCAGCGGAGCCCTCCCTCTCCGGAGACCGAGCCGCGGCGGGTCCTTTGGCCTTGGCCGCCGCAGCCACAGGCGTCGACCTCGCGGCCCAGGCGCCTCAGGCCACCACAACCCTAGCGCCCGCTCCCTGCCCCCACCTGTCCTGTCGGGAGCGAGCCCCGTGCCCGCGCGCCGCCGCTCTGGCCGGGAGCGCGCGCCACCCGGCGGGGGAGCCGACCCCTTGGAACGCCCAAGCAGTCTTCCAGTGAGCATGCGCAGAAGGGCCGCGGGGCCCCATTCCTCGGGCAAACTCCGCTTCTCCGGCTCTTCTGTGAGCGGGGCCGAGCTGGAGGCCTGACCAATCGGAGCGGGGATATGGGGCCAGGGTTTGCGAAAAGGGCGGGGCAAGCCCAGGATTGGGCGGTGGCACCCGGGGGCGGAGCGTCGGCCGCACAGGCGGGTTGGCACTGAGGATTCTGGGCGGGGCTCTGAGACAGGTGAGTTGGGGGGCTTCCTTGAGACCACCCCCAGGCCTCCACGAGGATTTGAGTCCCTGCTCACTAAGCGGGAGCATTTGGTTAAATATCATATTAGACCTGTCACTTTCCTTCGCCAGCAGAAGGAAATTTCTTATACACCTTGTTAAAACCTTCAAATGACCCCACCGCAAAGCTGGGTCAATTTGAGATGCAAAACACAGTGAATTTTGGTAATAACGGATTATAACTTTGAATAAAATAAGAACCTACGAGTTGATACTGATCTAAATAAGTAGGAGCACCCAGGTGACCCGGTTGGCTAAGCGTCTGACTCTGGGTTTTGGTTGGGGTCGAGATCTCAGGGTTGTGAGATGGAGCCCCTAATCAGGCTCTCTTCTGGGTGTGGAGTCTGCTGGAGATTGTCCCTCTCCCTCTGCCCTTCCCCCGACCCCAGCCTTCACCCTCAACCCTGCCTGCAGCGCTCTTTTTCTAAAAAAAAAAAAAAAAAAAAAAAAAAAAAAGTAAATGGGAAGAAGGGAAAGCTCGCTCTTACTGTAGGAGCCCAACTGAGAAATGCAGAAGAGATGATGCAGAAAATCATCATTTGTCAACCATCCTAATTAATGGCTGATTTCCACAAAAATTATTAATGGCCTCTAAAGTTGGAGAGTAAGAGCTTAATAAGGAAATGGTATTTACATAATCCCAAAGATACTTATTAATTACAAAGGGGGAAATACGAATTTTACAGTAGAGGAATGGTTCTCAAAGTGTAGTCTGGGGGTTCTTAGAGGTCCCTGTGGAATACTGCAAAGGCGGCATGACATGGATTACATGGATGTTACATGGATTACATGGATGTTGTAAAAGGCTGACTGCCAAAGCTCAAATGAGAACCTCTAGCATTTCTTTAGGCCTCCATTAAGGAGATTTGCATAAATAAATAAATAAAATGTACAATTCAGGTTTTTTTAGCATATTCATAAAGTTGTGCAAACATCAGCACAATCAGTTTTAGAATATTTTTACTCCAGGAAGAATCCTGTAGCCACAGTTGAAACATTCCTCACCCCCGAGCCCCAGGCTACTATTCAGCTTTCTGTCCCTATAGATGTGCCTATTTTGGACATTCATATAAATGGAATCATACAATATGTAGTGTTTTATGTCTGACTTATTTCACTTAGCCTGGGTTTTTAAATTTTTTTTTAAGATTTTATACATTTACTTGAGAGAGACCGAGAGAGATCACAGAGGAAGAGGGAGAAGTAGACTTGATGCTGAGCAGAGAGCTCAATCCCAGGACCCCGAGATCATGAGACCCCAGCCCAAGGCAGATGCTTAACGGACTGCGACACTCTGGTGCCCAGCTTTCCCATATTTATTGTTAATCGCTTGTTTTACACTTTGCTTTTCTTATTGAAGTCTGGCTGACAATGTTATATCAATGTCAGGAGTACAACACAGTGACCGGACAATTCTATACACTAGGCAACAGCACATCACGATGAGCATAATCAGACCTGTCACTATGCAAGGTTATTACACTATCACTGTACTCCCTAGACTGCACTTTTCACCGCTGTGATTTAGCCAACACATTCTGAAAGCATGACGTTTTTATTCCCCCAGTGCCCAAACTGAACAGCAAAAACAATGGGACTTCATTTTTTGTTGTTGTGGCTTGTGTTTTTGGTGTCATACCTAAGAAATCACTGTCTAGGGTTGCCTGGATGGCTCAGTTGGTTAAGCATCTGCCTTTGACTCAGGTCCGGCCCCGGGGTCCTGGAATTGAGCCCCTTATGGGGCTCCCTGCTCAGTGGGGAGTCTGCTTCTCCCTCTGCCCCTCCCCCTTGCTCATGCTCTCTCCTTCTCTCAAATAAGTGAATACAATTTTAAAAAGAAATCATTGCCCGGGGTGCCTGGGTGGCTCAGTGGGTTAAAGCCTCTGCCTTCAGCTCAGGTCATGATCCCAGGGTCCTGGGATGGAGCCCCACATCAGGCTCTCTGCTCACCAGGGAGCCTACTTCCTTTCCTCTCCCTCTGCCTGTCTCTCTGCCTACTTGTGATCTCTGTCTTTCAAATAAATAAATAAAATCTTTTAAAAAATGGCACAAATCGGGGCGCCTGGGTGGCTCAGTGGGTTAAGCCGCTGCCTTCGGCTCGGGTCATGATCCCAGGTCCTGGGTTCGAGCCCCACATCAGGCTATCTGCTCAGCTGGAAGCCTGCTTCCTCCTCTCTCTCTGCCTGCCTCTCTGCCTACTTGTGATTTCTCTCTGTCAAATAAATAAATAAAATCTTTAAAAAAAATGGCACAAATTTATTAAAAAAAAAAAAGAAATCACTGCCTAATCCCCATTCACAAAGATTTACTCCATATGTATTTTAGGAGTTTTAGATTTTAACTCTTAACATTTGAGTCTTAGACCCATTTTCAGTTATTTTTTGTATATGGGGTGAGGTAGGGCTCCAACTTCATTCTTATGCACATGGATATCCTAGTGGTCCCACTACCATTTGTTGAGAATGACACTGTTGTTCCCCCCCATTTAGTAGTTTTGGTCCCCTCAATGAAACTCAGTTGGCCATAAATCAGAGGGTTTACTCCTGGACTCTCCCCTTTATTTAATTGATCTATGGCCCTTTTTACACCAATACCACACTGTCTTGATTACTGCTCCTTTGTAGTGAGTTCTGAAATCAGAGAGTGTGAGTTCTCCAACTTTGTCCTTTTTTAAAAAATATTTTATTTGGGTGCCTAGGTGGCTCAGTGGGTTGAAGCCTCTGCCTTCGGCTCAGGTCATGATCTCAGGGTCCTGGGATCTAGACGCACATCGAGCTCTCTGCTCGGCGGGGACCCTGCTTCCCTCTCTCTCTCTGCCTGCTTCTCTGCCTACTTGTGATCTCTGTCAAATAAACAAATAAAATCTTTTAAAAAATATTTTATTTAGGGCGCCTGGGTGGCTCAGTGGGTTAAGCCGCTGCCTTCGGCTCGGGTCGTGATCTCAGGGTCCTGGGATCGAGTCCCACGTCGGGCTCTCTGCTCAGCAGGAAGCCTGCTTCCCTCTCTCTCTCTCTCTGCCTGCCTCTCCGTCTGCTTGTGATCTCTCTCTGTCAGGTGAATAAATAAAATCTTTAAAAAATATATTTTATTTATTTATTTGACAGAGAGAGGGATCACAAGTAGGCAGAGAGGCAGGCAGAGAGAGACGGAGAAGCAGGCTCCCTGCTAAGCAGAGAGCCAGATGTGGGGCTCGATCCCAGGACCGTGAGCTCATGACCCGAGCCAAAGGCAGAGGCTCAACCCACTGAGCCACCCAGGCGCCCGTAGTTCTTTTCTTGGTGGACGTTGCGGTTCTAAATCCCGCTATTATAAATACTGCTGGGTGGCTGGCTGGCTTCCTAACATTTGGGAAATCTGGGTGAAAAGCAGATAGGAATGTTTTTACACGTTTTGCAACTTTCCTATAGGTGTGAAATTATGGAAACAAAACGGCAGACGGGTGCCTGGGTAACACAATCGGTTAGGGGCTGACTCTGGATTTCGGCTCAGGTGGTAGATCTCAGGATCCCGCCAGACCCAGCCCCTCCTTCCTGGCCCACCGGTCCCTCCCTCGCCCACCGGTCCAGCCCCACCCACAGCCCACAGGCGCCGGACGCTTGTCGTTCTCCGTTCTCCGACCACCTAGTGTGGTGGGGACCTAGACTACAGCGCGGAGCTGTTTTCCTGGACGCTCGGCGGGAGGCGGCCTGAGCCGCCCCAGCATCAGCTCAACTGCCGCCAAGTGGCCCCTCGCCGGCCCCAGGTGCGGGGACGCCCCCGTCTCCACGCCGCACGGCTCCCGGCCCCTCCGCTCACCGCGACCCTCCCCAGCCCCCCGGGGACCCCTCGATCCGCCCGCTCCCCTTCGCCGGGCCGGAGCCCGCCGCCTTCCGGCTGCGCGACCTCAACCTTTGCGGAGCGAAGACGCTGCCCCTCTCCAGAAACGCCCGCTGCCCTGACACCCCCGCCCCTGCGCCTCCCTGCTGTTGCCCTACAGCTGCTGCTGGAAGGACCCCAGCCCCCGGCTCCGGGCAGGTGCAGGTGCGGGTCCCGTGGGGCCGGCCGGTCCTCCGACTCCCGGCCCCTCTCTGTTCTCCAACAGCTCCAGATCCACAGGGACGTCTCAGGGACCCAAATTCACAGAGACCCCTGCTCGGGTGCGCTAGAGCTTCTGTCGGGGGGGAGAGGGCGAGCAGCAGTGGGAACAAACAGTGACGGGAGGGCAGTTGCGTGGGCGGAGCGTGCGACGGGGAGATGCGACCCGGGGGAGGGGGCGCTGCAGGTGGTTATGCAGGAACCCTCGGGGCTCGAGCGCCTACGCCCAGCGCTGCGTACGGCAGATGGGAGCCGGGGCGCGCTCGTTCTGCTGGGGAAGCTGGGGGACCGCGGCCTGCGGGCCGCGCGCGCCCCCTGCCGGCTTCCGGCCGCCTCGGCCCCGGTGCGCGCGGCGCGAACCCCCGGAGCCAACGCGCGGAGGCCGTGCTCACCCGACACGCCGCTGTCGCAGTTATGATTACCATCTTCTCGGTGACAGCGCCGGTGCCGGGGGCAAGGACGCTGGGGGCGGGCCCTTCCGGCCGCGGGGAGCATGGGAGTTGGTGGTCCTCCCCATGAGCCGCGGTCTCCCTTCTAGAGCTTCGACCCAGGAAAATCCAGGGCAATTTACGGGATTGCTGACCAGCTGGAGAGGACCGGGTGCAGCCCGCGGCAGGTGTGCGGGATGCATGGGCTCCCGTCCCGGTAGCGGCGTGCTGCAGTCCGTAAAACCGGGCTGGAAACACATTCGTAATTAAGAGAAAATGACCTGGATCATCCCAGTTTTCTGAATATGAAAAATATCATAGGGGCGCCTGGGTGGCTCAGTGGGTTGAGCCTCTGCCTTCGGCTCAGGTCATGATCTCAGGGTTCTGGAATGGAGCCCCGCATGGGCTCTCTGCTCAGCAAGGAGTCTGCTTCCCCACCCTCCCCCGCCTGCTTGTGACCTCTCTCTCTGTCAAAGAAATAAATAAAATCTTAAAAAAGAAAAATATTATAGACATATCTAGATGAGTTACTGGAAATATCTGTAATATATTTTTCATAATCAGTATGTATTTGTTTCAATGAACATGAATTACCCTTTTTTTTTTCAGCTTGAAGACCAATACATTATGTTTGGAAGGAAGTGTATAGTCATCCTATTTACCTTTTTTTTTTTTTTTAAGGGGAGGGGAGGAGAAGGAGGGTAGAGGGAGAGAACCTTAAACACACTCTACGCCCAGTGGGGCTCCATCTCAAGGCCCTGAGATCGTGACCTGAGCTGAACAGATGGAGCCTCACAGGTACATTGACTCTTGACTCAGAGCCCCTCCGCTCTATAATGAAGACCCCCCACACGCACAGAGTGCAGAGACCAAGCGCTTACGTCACTCTGTGACCTCTGAGGATCTTCTGCTCTAACATCTGAGGGAACCACTCTTCACAGGAACACATCAGCTCTCCTCCTGATTGCCGACACTGTCTCTCCCAGATGGGACAACCGGTCACTGACCCAGTGTCAGGTCTTGCCAGCACCACGACCTCCCCTATCTCCTCTCCATGAAGGCTGTGGTGGCCTCCTTGCCAGCCTTTCAGAGCCCACGTTGGATGTTTCCAGTCGGTTCCCTTCATGGTGCCTGAAGGCTTTGTAAAATGAGGCTAACCCTGTCCCTCATCTGTGTAAATCCTTCCCCAGCCTCCCACTCCCCATCATGAGCCTGGAATCCTCCCTACGGGCTCCAAGCCCCCAGACCCAGAGCCACTGCCCACCATGTACTGCCAGCGGCCAGGACGGAAGGGACAGCAGGCCCAGCCGCACCAAGTCGCCCCTGGCCAGGCCCCTGCCCCCCTCACGCCTTCTTCACTCTGCCTCCAGGGGGCGCCCCACCACCAACTCCTCGGGCGTTCTCGTCAACTGACCACCAGCCCACCAAGGGGATGACCCAGAGCGACAGGAAAGGAGAAACGTGGTGGGGAGCGGGAATCTATTTAAATATCAAATGAAGACAAAGGAACGTTTCAGACGATGGTTACAGAATATAAATGTAACAACCGCGCTGGAGGGATACAGGGATAACCAAGCGAGCAGCTGGGCCAGGAGGGGGCTGAGGAACTCCCTTTGCTTAAGGGGTCCATAGATACAGGCTAAATTTGGGAAAATGATGTTAAAAAACGTAAGGCCTCTGGTCTCAACTTTTTAGAAATAATCCGTCTGTTTCCTTTGCCTGATGGCAGTTTTCACAAAACAAAGACCACGCGAGGTGAAGGAGGCTGAACGAAGCCTTTCCTGTTGGGGGGCCTCCAGGGGTGACACCCAGGTGAATGGAGGGGAGGGGCTCAGGGGCCCAGGAATCTCAGCCCCCAAAACACCCCCAAAAGTAACATGGTAGGGGTATCGTACACTTCTATCGGGATCTGCCTGCCATACTGCAGGCCCGCACCCTCCCCGGCAGAACCCCTGGCAGCCACGAACACAGGCCCCCATGAGGGGTGGGGGAAGCTGTCAGGTGGTGGGCTTCCTGGAGGAGGCAAGCCTCCTGATGATCCGGCACCAGCGGGCTGAAGCCTCCTGGGAACAAGCCTGGGAGGGACGATCAGGGAGGGGCCAGAAAGCCTGCCCAGGGGCTCAGGCCTGGGGGTCCCACTGTCCCCCTTTCAGGCCAGGAGCAGCAGGAAGGAGAAAACTCAGAGACCCTACCTAGTCTCTGGGCCAGTGATGGCTCTCCAGGCGGAGGGGCTGGGGTCCTGGGAAAGAGCCCTGGGAGGGCTGGTGAGGCTGCAAGTGGGGTCTCAAAGGACCACAGAAGGGTTTAAAACCGGTCCATAATGGGAACTAGCATACAGCTTCTTTGATCCTTTTTGAGGTTTGTTTGTTTTTTTTTCTGTTTATAAAAGTAATTTATACTTGATTTGGAAAACATTACACAACGTCTGAGAGTGAAAATCAGTTGCAACTGGGTCCCCAGCAGAAGTCACAGCCAAGTTCACTGACCCAGTAAGGGCATACCCGTGTTTGTCAGAGTTACAGGGGCGTGTCGGGCATGACGGCATCTGCGGTGGGCTCCTCCCCCACCACCTCGGTCCTGGGGGCAGACTGCCCTGCCAACTTTCCGTCTTCTTTTCCATCTGGAAGAGAAGGGAGTGGGTCAGGCTGGTGTCCAAGGAAAAGGGCAGCGGGGGTGGGGGGCAACCCAGGGCCTGAAGCTCTCAGCTCAGCCGGGGGATGTTGTGGGATGCTACCGGCTGACTTTCAGAAATCAGAGCTGATTTCAGAGACATGTTCCCCATGGCCACCAGCCCAGGGACAAAGAGTCTGTTAAAGTCATTTCCAGGGAACTCTGGGCCAGATCTGGGCTGAGAACAAGAAAGCCACTGCTACCCCCACCACCCGGCCTGGAATGGTGTAAGAGGTGGGAAGTCTGGGGACAAGGCCTGGAGGTAGACGCAAGGCGACAGGCTGACGGGGCCGTTCACTGCCCAAGAGCACCTGCCTAGGGGAGTCAGTGGGGCTGAAACATAGTCCTAGCTCTGCCCTCCAGCCCTCTAGCTGAGGACGGGTGGTAATTCCTGCCAAGGGGCCATGGCGGGTGGGTGGGGCCCACATGGTCCAAGAGCCCAGGCAGGTCTGAGACGGGGTGGAAGGGACCAGGGGATGGCCCACCCCCCAGCTCCGGGAGGAGAAGAACAGGCTCTGGCCTGACGTTCCCTGCTCCACCCTCTGCCGTGACCAGCTGGTGGCCTCAGAGAGGTGACTTAGCTCCGTGAGCCCCGCCTCCCCACAGATCATGGGTCCCTCCACCCCTAGGACTGGTGGGAGGCAGCAGGCGGACTCGAGGGCGCACTGGGAGCAGGACTGGCCAGCAGGAACACTGAAGGGTGAGCTGGATGGGCTGTGGCGGGGCCTCCAGCTCGGGGATGGGGTCCCCCGACTCCTTGAGCATGGCTCCCGTCTAGCAGTTGAGGGAAGCTGAGGGCTCCCTTGGGTCCCCCGAAACTCCAAGGGAAGCCATGGTGCTCCCTCCCCTAGGACTTCAGACCACTCACTCCTACCCTTCCATCAGCGCATGGGGCCCCCTGCACTGCCCCGGCTGAGTGCCCTGGCTGGCTCCAAGGGGGCCACCTGTTCACAGGCAGCAAATGGTGGTTTTATGATCCCCGTCTCCTCAGGGCCCAGCAGACCCCACTTCCAGCTGGGAAGAAACCCAGCTCATCTCTTCCCCAGCCACTGGGCATCCCCTCCCTTAAGCACCCCTCAGGACCCCACGCTCGAAGAATGAATCCATGTTCCAGAGTCACCTGCAGCAAGCCGGGTGGGGCATGGGGGGCCCGCCTGGGGCCTCAGAGACACAAAAACACAAAGACACATAAGAGCAGAATGGACAGAAATAGGCCAAGGACCCACACAGACACACCTGGAGGGACACACAAGCTCACCCTCCCAGGCCAATCCACACACAGACACACGTGTGTGGAGGCCTACAGACACGCAGGCCAGACACGCAGGCCAGAGCCTACAGACACGCAGGCCAGAGCCAGCCCGGCCTCCGGATCCCAGGCTCCCAGGTGTCAGGGGACTTCCGGCCCCAGAAAGGTCTTCCTCACACCGTGCACGCTATGACCACCCGGGGCCTCACCTATGTCCGGCTTGCTGCGTTTCTGCTCAGGCTCCTGGGGGGGCGCCTCGATGGCCCTCTGAGCCTCAGGATGGATCTTGAGGAGGGCTCTGGCGAGGGTGGCAGGGGCAGGCACCCCCAGGGACATGACGCAGTGCACTCCTTTGCGCTTGGCCCCTGCCACCTTGGCACTGTCCTTAGAGGCCGTCAGCAGGACCAGTTTGGAGAACTTTCTGGGCTTCCTGGGTGCAGCAGGGACAACATCTGTGCTTGGCTGAGAGGACTCTGGGGACGGCTCCTGGCCAGACTTCACACTCTCGCCCTCCTGCTCGCTGGGCTCTGGCAGGGGCATTCTGGGATGATGGGTCGTCCCTGCGACCACGCTCAGGACCCAGCAAGTGGAGTTCTCGTCCTCCTCCTGCTCCTCCCTGCTCAGGAAGCTGGCAGTCCAGGGGCTCCGTCCTAAGGAAGGAGGCAAAATCCATGAAGTACAGAGCCAGGAGTCGGGTTGAGGGGGTTCCAGAGCCCAACCCCACACAGGACCTGGTGTGCCTCATCCAGGATGACAGTAACTGGCCTTCCTGAGCACCAAGCTTCATAGACCAGCACGCGGGTCATGGGCTCAGGTCCCACCCAGACCCTCCAGGATACCCGATGACCCTCCTCCTGACACTGTGTCACAGGGAGACCGAGCTGGGCACCCGCGGGCGCTCTGCAGACCACAAAGGGGACGCCTGGCTCTGAGAGGCGGGACTGTCTGGACTCACAACCTGATCTGTCCCCCAGCCTGGGCTGGAGCCCCAGACCACACAGCACTCAAGAGATGCCAGGACGCCCAGAGGGCAGTGACCTTGTACCTGAGCCGGGGCTGGCACTGCCTCAGCTGGGAGGAGACGGGACGGTAGAGGTGTGCAGAGAATCCACAGTCACTCCAGGATCCCTGGCTTCTGGGCTGGAGAAGCAGAAAGGACGTATTACAGGGGCCCCTGGCAGGGCAGTGTGGAGTGGACTTCTGTCTGGTGGGGGCACATGAGTGGTGGGCAGATGGCAGGGTCTTTCTCAGCGTACAGTGTTAGCCCAGAAACAAGACCTCATCCTTAGCAGGCATCTCCCCTGCCCTTCTCGGCACCCCGTCAACAGCAAGGCTCACAGATACCTACCTACCCCCGACCCAGTTTATCAACCCGGTTTACGGTCCTCACTGTTTCCTGGAACCCTTCCCAACACACATGGCCTGAGGGGGCCATGCCCTGATTTCCAAAGTTTTCCAAGACCCCATCCATGAGAGGAGTCAGGGGTGCGATTAGGGTGCCTTGTCCCCTGCAAGCGCTCATCTCCAGTCCCTTGGCCACTAGACATAAAAGCAGAAATCTCTTGGGCTGTGACAGATATGGAGACCCGTCCCAGGAAGTGGGTGAGCCCTCAAGGAAATCCACCTGGTAACGGGTCACCTGACCAAGGCACCCCTGGGATCAGTGTCTCTGTATCCCTCTTGTCCCCAGCCCCCCAGTTCAACCCTGGGACAAGCCAACCTCTGCTCTCCCAGTATAGTCCTTCCCTGCCCTGCCCATCCTGTCCCCCAGTGTGACATAGCAGTCCTGGAGGAACGTGGGGACCAGCCACAGAAAAGACACAGCCAAAGCCTCCCCTGCTAGAGCTGCTCTGGGCAGAAAAGTTGATGGCAGAAGCCCCAGCCCAGGCTGTCCGACCCAACCCACACACAGATCGACTTCAGTGCACATCTTCTGGAGCCAGCCCACTCTTCCAGCTTGCAGGCTCCCCCTGGACCTGGAGATGCAAGCCCGTAGTGTTGGACCCCTTCCTCACACCATATACAAACATTAACTTTAAAATACTCTTAAGGAAAAAAAGGAGAGAGAGGAGTAAATCTTCATTACATTAAATCGGGCAAAGCTTTCTTCAACATGACATGAAAAGTGCATGCCAAAGAAAAAGAGATAAACCGCACCCTACCAAACTTTAACACTTTTGTGGGAGGACACCAGAGGACACCATCCAGAGGCTCAAGACAACCCACAGAGTGGGAAAGAATTTTTGCAACTCCTATTTCTGATGAGGGAATTGTATGTGGAAATTATGAAGAATTCTTACAACTCAATAACAAAAAGACCAATAACCCAATTTAAAAATGGGCAAAAGCTCTGAATAAGCCTTTCTCTGAAGAAGAAATACAAACGTCCAGTAAGCATATGCCATGCTCAATGTCGTTAGTCATGAGAGGAACACCAGGTAAAACCACCATGACATACGGCTTCACACCACCAGGATGGACATAATAAAACAAACACACATGGGGCGCCTGGGTGGCTCAGTGGGTTAAGCCGCTGCCTTCGGCTCAGGTCATGATCTCAGGGTCCTGGGATCGAGTCCCGAGTCGGGCTCTCTGCTCAGCAGGGAGCCTGCTTCCTCCTCTCTCTCTGCCTGCCTCTCTGCCTACTTATGATCTCTGTCTGTCAAATAAATAAATAAAATCTTTTAAAAAAAAAAAAGTGTCCACATAAACACCTGTCCATGAGGGGCGCCTGGGTGGTGCAGTCATTTAAGCATCTGACTCCTGGTTTTGGCTGCAGTTATGATCTCGGGATTGTGAGATTGAGCCCCACATTGGGCTCTGTGCTCAGAGCAAAGTCTGCTTGGAATTCCCTCTCATTCTCCTTCTGCCCCTCTCCCCTGCACTACCCCCCCCCCCCGGAAATAAATAAAATCTTTAAAAAAAAGTTTGTTAGGGGTACCTGGGTGGCTCAGTCAGTTAAGTGTCTACCTTTGGCTCAGGTCATGATCCCGGGGTTCTGGGATCAAGTCCTGCATCAAGTCCCTGCTGAGCAGGGAGCCCTTCTTCCTCTCCCACTCCCCCTGCTTGTGCTCTCTCTCTCTAATAAATAAATAAATAAATAATCTTTTAAAAAGTTGTACATGAATGTTCACAGCAGTATTAGTCACTGTCACCAGAAAGTGGAAACAATTCAATTACTCATCAACACCTGAGTGGAAAAAAGATGGTCTATCCATACAATCGAATATTGTTTGGCAATTAAAAAAAAGTATGCTACAACACGGGTGAACCTTTAAAAGATTATGCTGAGTCAAAGAGGCCAGTCATTAAAGACCATGTAGCATAGGATTCTATGTACATAAAATGACCTAGAGACCAGACAATCCGTACAGTGGAACTATCCGTCCTTGGAGACAGTAGCTGTGTGGTGGGCTGTGGGCTGGGGGCGGGGGGGGGGGGAGCAGGAGAATGAGGAGTGGCTGCCAGCAGGGAGAGCTTCTTCTAAAACTGACCGTGGCGATGGTTACGCAACTTTATGAATACATCAAAAGCGGCTGAATTGTATCTGGTGAGAGAGGGAGCTCCACAGGATGGGAATTAGCTCCATAAAACTGTTAGATATTAGGAAAAAGGGAAATGAAGTCTACAACCAGTGGTCTCCCAACTTCACCATACCTAAGGATCACTGGGGTTCTTGGGACAAACACACACTCTGGAACCACTCCCCCTACCACCCCAACTCGAGGTGTCTGGAGATGGGCTTGAGAACCCTTTTTTTTTTTTTTTTTTTTTTTTTACCAATACCCCATTTGGCTCTGATACTTTGAGAGCCATAGGCCCTTCCCATGGGAAGTCTGTAATTGCTAGTTCATGGGTTGAACTTTTGTCCATCTCTCCATGAACAGGAATAGACATGTTCTTCTGGCTGGATCAGCCTCTTTTCTGGAGTCATCCTTCTAGCAATTTTCTAGGTGTGGAGGGAAGGCCTGAAAGGTATCTATTTTAAACCTAATATATATATTTTTGAAAGCTAAATTTCACTCAGTGAAAGCTCCCTGAAGGAACAGAATTTTTATTTTTTAATAAGAAAATAAAATAAAAATAAAACCCAGGGGTCACAACCCTGAGATCATGACCTAAGCTGAGATCCAGAGTTGGACACTTAACCAACTGAGCCACCCAGGCACCCCGAATTAACAGAGTTTTTTTAAAAGCGATGTAGAAATGAATTAAAAAGAGCAAAGGTATTAATAGTGCACTCCCCTCACTTGACACCCTCCCTCTAACTGTGAAATCCCATGGTTTGAAATCACCATTGACCTCCAGTCACCCACTCATCCTAACCTGATGTCATGACATGGGTCTGCACAAAGCCGACCCAGAAGTGTCAAGATGGGTCAGTGTGAACATCAAATCATACAACGTTAGGAACTGGCAGGAGGCCCTGAGACACTGTGAAGCAGAATCATGGCTTAATGGTCCTAATCCCTGGAACCTACAGGGCAAAGTCTTCAGATGGCGTGAAAGTTACTGAAGCAGGAGAGCAGCTTGGATGACCCTGGTGGGTCCAATCTCAAGGGTCCTAAAAAAATACAAGAGGAAGGCAGAAGAGGGAAGGAGAAAGCAGGATGGAAGCAGGGTCAGAGAGCCTGGATGGTGCGGTCTTTGAAGGAGGAAGGAGGGGGGAGTGGCAGGCTTCCTCCTGAGGCATCCAGGAGGAAGAAGACTAAGGAGTACATTGTCTCTCCTGGAGCTTCCGGGAAGGGACACAGCTCAATGGGTACCTGGTTTTGACCCCATGAGACTCACGTCAGACTTCAGACTTCTAGAACTATAAGACTGTTACAAAGCTGTTACACTTAAGGCCACTATATTTGAGATTATTTGTTACAGCAGCAATAGGTAACTAATACAAAGTCCGATCCCTTGTTCCTGAGGCTCTGGAAGGCGTGAACCCTGCCTGGCCACTGACGAGGGCTCAAGAGAAGTACCTCCACACATATGGGAGGAAAATGCTACCAACATCCACCAGCATCTGTGTCCTCACCACGACCACAAACCTCTTACCCTCTCCTGGCTGGTTCCCCATGTATCACGGGAACAGTGGCGAATTTGGCAGGGGTTCTGAATAGCAGGTAGGCAAGGGGATGCTGTTAGCCAACTTCTGGGGGTGCCGGCAGCTGTGCCCCAGATCATCGCTGTCCCACACGGCTCCCAGAGGACTGTCTGTGACTGGGCTGCTGGTGGGATGATGGGACCACTCAGGTGCTTCAGTACACATCCTTACAGGGAGAGTCTCAAGGCAGCAGTGATCCAAAAAAGGTCAAGGGCTGCTAGTCTGTGGTACACAGGGGAGACCCTGCCCACCGTGGGAATTTCAGGTAATGCCCCCTCCTTCCCCTTAGCGCCCTGGCCCTTGGGTAGCTGTACTCCTCACACATTGTAATTTGTCATCAGACCTGTCCATGCGGCACCCAAATGGCCCCTCCCCCACGGTTAGTACCACCACCTCGTCAGCAAGCCTCGGGGGGATCCCCCCCCAATATCTCACAACTCCAACTGCCAGAGTGGGACGAAGCTGAGGGTGGCTGCTGGGAGGGAGGCAGTACTGGGTGTGGTCAAGGAAAGGCAGACCAGTGCAGGCACCCTTGACTGGGGGCGTCAGGGCTCAGTCCGGAGTGGGGTGGGATGGGGGAAGGAAGAGCCAGGAAGAAGGAGGCGGCCTGAGCTCCCGGACGCAGAGCCGGGTGACCCCCCCTCCCAGCATCAGCAGCCCTCGGGACCCCCGGGAGGGCCGGGCAGGCCGTGGGACCCGGGACCCTCCCTGGCCCGCTGGGGCCCGTCCTCACCGGGCACGGCTGGACGGCGGCGGCAGCAGAGCCCTCCCTCTCCGGCGACCGAACCGCAGCAGGTCCCGCAGCCTCCTGCTTGGGGACACGCCTCGGTTCGGGCCGTCACCTCAAGCTGGGGTCACCGAGCGAGCATGCGCAGCAGGGCTGGGCGGGGGCATTCCTTGGGCGAATTTCGATGCTCCGGGTCTTCGCCGCGAGGAGCCGAACTGGCGCCAGGACCAATCCGCGTGCGGGGGCGGGGTCACAGCTCGCATAGGGGGCGGGAGCAACCCGGGATTGGACGGCAGCGCCCGGGGGCGGAGCGCCAGCGAGCCGCCGGCCAGGAATCCAGCGCTGGGCGGGGCTCTCCCAGCATCAGAGGGTGGCTTTGACTGAGACCCCGGGATTCTCCCGGGGTTTGACGCCTGCTAGCGGCGAAGGAAATCAGAGCTTTCGTTTAAAGCCTGTCACTTGCCTGAGCGAGCGCAGGCTGTCATGCTCAGTGAAAATACTGGCTTCTCTCAGTCCAACATCCTTGACGCAGCATCCTCACCACCGGTCCCTCCCTCGCCCACCAGCCCTTCCCTTGCCCTTCGGTCCAGCCCCTCCTCCCTGGCCTACCCGTCCCTCCTCCCTGGCCCACTGTTCCCTCCCTTGCCCACCAGCACCTCCTCCCTGGTCCACCTGTCCCTCCCTCGCCCACCGGTCCAGCCCCACCCACAGCTCCCAGGAGCCAGACGCTTGTCGTTCTCCGACCACCTAGTGTGGTGGGGACCCAGACTACAGCGCTGAGCTGTTTTCCTGGACGCTCGGCGGGAGGCGGCCTGAGCCGCCCCAGCATCAGCTCAACGGCCGCCAGGTGGCTCCTCGCCGGCCCCAGGTGCGGGGACGCCCCCGTCTCCACGCCGCACGGCTCCCGGCCCCTCCGCTCACCGCGACCCTCCCCAGCCCCCCGGGGACCCCTCGATCCGCCCGCTCCCCTTCGCCGGGCCGGAGCCCGCCGCCTTCCGGCTGCGCGACCTCAGCCTTTGCGGAGCGAAGACGCTGCCCCTCTCCAGAAACGCCCGCTGCCCTGACACCCCCGCCCCTGCGCCTCCCTGCTGTTGCCCTACAGCTGCTGCTGGAAGGACCCCAGCCCCCGGCTCCGGGCAGGTGCAGGTGCGGGTCCCGTGGGGCCGGCCGGTCCTCCGACTCCTGGCCCCTCTCTGCACTGAGAGATCCACAGGGACGTCTCAGGGACCCAAATTCACAGAGACCCCTGCTCGGGTGCGCTAGAGCTTCTGTCAGGGGAGCGGGCGAGCAGCAGTGGGAACTAACAGTGACTGGAGCGTGCGACGGGGAGATGCGACCCAGGGGAGGGGGCGCTGCAGGTGGTTATGCAGGAACCCTCGGGGCTCGAGCGCCTACGCCCAGTTGGCTGGGGGACAGCGGCCTGCGGGCCGTGCGCGCCCCCTGCCGGCCTCGGGCCTCCGTGGCAAGGGTGTCTTAGGTCGTGTGCCCAGGGGCCCGGGGCTATTCTGTTCGTCCGGTCGTCACCGGAATAATTGAATAATTAAAGGACCTCCTGTTTATTTTTTCTTTTTTAAAGATTCATTTATTTATTTGACAAACAGAGATCACAAGGAGGCAGAGAGGCAGAGGAGGAAGCAGGCTCCCCAGCGAGCAGAGAGCCGGATGCGGGGCTCGATCCCAGGACTCTGGGATCATTACCTGAGCCGGAGGCAGAGGCTTTAACCCACTGAGCCACCCAGGCGCCCCAAAGGACCTCCTGTTTAGACGTCCAACTTCGTTTCATCGCAGTGTCGCTCCTTGACCTACTCCGAAGTGACACGAATTTAGCCACCAGGCCTTTTTGAATTATTTATAAATAACAGTGAAGCAAATGTGAAGTGAGTCGAGTGTTCATCGATGAATGATAAACAGATGTCTGTGCCCACAGTGCAGTGTCATTCAGCCAAAGGACAAATCTTGCCTGATTCCACTGACATGAAATGTCCACAGTCGGTAACTCCACCTAGGCATTAGATGTGTATTAGTGTATTAGTGGTTGCCTGGGGCTGGGGCCAGTTGAAGGGACTCACGGACTATTAATGGGTGTGGACTTCCATTCGAGTGATGAAAATGTTTTGGAATTAAATAATGGTGACGGCCGCACAGCCTTGAGAATACACGGAAAATCACTGAATTGGGGGCACCTGGCTGGCTAAGTGGAGGGACCTGTGACTGCATTTCAGGGTCCTGAGAGCTGCACGGTTGGGGGTAGGGATTACTTATATAAGTAAACTTTAAAAACCAAACAAAACAAAATCTTGGAGGGGTACCTGGGTGGCCCAGTAAGTTGGGGACTGCCTTGGGCCCAGGTCATGATCCCGGAGTCCCAGGATCTGTCTGCACTGGGGGGCTCCCTGCTCAGTGGGGGGTCGGCTTCTCCTTCTGACCTTCCCCCATCTCGTGCTTTCTCTCCCTCTCTCAAATAAATAAATAAAATCCCTTTTAAAAAGACTTTATTTGACAGAGAGAGACACAGCGAGAGAGGGAACACAAGCAGGGGAAGTGGGAGAGGGAGAAGCAGGCTCCCCGGTGAGCAGGGAGCCCCGCAAGGGCCTTGATCCCAGGAACCTGAGACTGTGACCCAAGCCAAAGGCAGACGCCAACCAACTGAGCCACCCAGGCGCCCCTAAATAAATAAAATATTTTTTAAAAGGGGCGCCTGGGTGGCTCAGTCAGTTAAGTTTCTTTGGCTCAAGTCATGATCCCAGCGTCCTGGGATCAAGCCCTCTGTGGGGCTCCCAGCTCACCGGGGAGCCTGCTTCTCCCTCTCCCTCTGCCTGCCACTCCTCCTGCTTATGCTCTCTCTGTGTGTCAAATACATAAAATCTTTAAAAGAAAAAAACCCCGGGGCACCTGGGTGGCTCAGTGGGTTAAAGCCTCTGCCTTCAGCTCAGGTCATGATCCCAGGATCCTGGATAAAGCTGTGCATCGGGCTCTCTGCTCAGCGGGGAACCTGCTTCCTCCCTTCTCTTCTCTGCCTACCTCTCTGCCTAGTTGTGATCTGTCTGTCAAATAAATAAATAAAATCTTTTAAAAATAAATAAATAAAAGAAAAAACCCCACTGAATTGTACACTCTAAAATGGTGAATTTGGGGCGCCTGGGTGGCTCAGTGGGTTAAGCCGCTGCCTTCGGCTCAGGTCATGATCTCAGGGTCCTGGGATCGAGTCCGGCATCGGGCTCTCTGCTCAGCAGGGAGCCTGCTTCCTCCTCTCTCTCTCTGCCTGCCTCTCTGTCTACTTGTGATCTCTCTCTGTCAAATAAATAAATAAAATCTTTAAAAAAAAATAAATAAAATGGTGAATTTATTTTTTTTAATATTTTATTTATTTATTTGACAGAGATCACAAGTAGGCAGAGAGGCAGGCAGAGAGAGGAGGAAGCAGGCTCCCTGCCGAGCAGAAAGCCCTATGTGGGACTCAATCCCAGGACCCCGGGATCATGACCTGAACCGAAAGAAGGCAGAGGCTTTAACCCACTGAGCCACCCAGGCGCCCCTAAAATGGTGAATTTAAAGCATGTGATTTAAATCTCTATTTTTTATCTAAATTCAATTTATTAACATATATTATTAGTTTCAGAGGTAGAGTTTAGTAACTTATCAGCTGCATATAACACCCAGGGCTCCTTCCATCACCCAGTTACCCCATCCCCCCACGCCCCTCCCCTCCAGCAACCCTCAGGTTGTTTCCCAGACTTTCCTAGTCTTTCACAGTTTGTCTCCCTCTCTGATTTCATCTTCTTTTTCCCTCTCTCCCCCTATAATCCTGTTTTGTTTCTTAAATTCCACATGAGTGAAATCACTGGTATTTGTCTTTGACTGACTAATCTCTCTTAGCATAATACCCTCTAGATCCATCCAGGGCATTGGAAATGGCAAGATTTTTTTTTTTTTTTAAGATTTTATTTATTTATTTGTCAGAGAGAGAGAGAGAGAGCAAGCACAGGCAGACAGAGTGGCAGGCAGAGGCAGAGGGAGAAGCAGGCTCCCTACAGAACAAGGAGGCCGATGTGGGACTCGATCCCAGGACGCTGGGATCATGACCTGAGCCGAAGGCAGCGGCTTAACCCACTGAGCCACCCAGGCGTCCCGGAAATGGCAAGATTTTTTTGATGGCTGAGTAATATTCCATTGTATACATACACCACACCTTCTTTATCCATTCATCTATCAATGGACATCCGGGCTCTTTCCATATTTTGGCTACTGTGGACATTGCTGCTATAAACATTGGGGTGCAGGTGCCCCTTTGGATCCCTACATTTGCATCTTTGGAGTAAATACCTAAGACTACAATTGCTTGGTCATAGGGTAGCTCTATTTTCAACTTTTCAAAGTTAAATCTCAGTTTAAACAGAAGAAATGGGGGCGCCTGGGTTAAGCCGCTGCCTTCGGCTCAGGTCATGATCTCAGCGTCCTAGGATCGAGCCCAGCATCGGGCTCTCTGCTCATCAGGGAGCCTGCTTCCCCTTCTCTCTCTGCCTGACTCTCTGCCTACTTGTGATCTCTCTCTCTGTCAAATAAACAAATAAAATCTTTAAAAAAAAAATAAACAGGGGCACCTGGGTGGCTCAGTGGGTTAAAGCCTCTGCCTTCGTCTCAGGTCATGGTCCCAGGGTGCTGGAATCGAGCACCACGTCGGGCTCTCTGCTCGGTGGGGAGCCTGCTTCCCCCACCTCTCTCTGCCTACTTGTGATCTCTGTCTGTCAAATAAATAAATAAAGGGGCGCCTGGGCAGCTCAGTGGGTTAAAGCCTCTGCCTTCAGCTCAGGTCATGATCCCAGGGTCCTGGGATCGAGTCCCACATCGGCCTCCTTGTTCTGTAGGGAGCCTGCTTCTTCCTCTCTCTCTGCCTGCCTCTCCGCCTACTTGTGATATCTTTCTCTCTGTCAAATAAATAAATAAAATTTTAAAAAAATTTAAAAAAAATAAAATAAATAAATAAATAAATAAAATCTTAAAAAAAAAAATAAACAGAAGAAATGAACAATCAAAATGGCAGCTTCATTAAAACTGCTCCCTCAGGGGGCGCCTGGGTGGCTCAGTGGGTTAAGCCACTGCCTTCGGCCCAGGTCATGATCTCAGGGTCTTGGGATCGAGCCCCGCATCGGGCTCTCTGCTCAGCGGGGAGCCTGCTTCCTCCTCTCTCTCTGCCTGCCTCTCTGCCTGCTTGTGATCTCTGTCTGTCAAATAAATAAATAAATAAAATCTTAAAAAAAAAAAAAAAAAAACTGCTCCCTCAGGGGCGCCTGGGTGGCTCAGTGGGTTAAAGCCTCTGCCTTCGGCTCAGGTCATGGTCCCGGTGTCCTGGGATCGAGCCCCGCATCGGGCTCTCTGCTCTGCGGGGAGCCTGCTTCCACCTCTCTCTCTGTCTGCCTCTCTGCCTACTTGTGATCTCTGTCTGTCAAATAAATAAATAAAATCTTTAAAAAAAAAAAAAAAACTGCTCCCTCAAAAATGGGTTTTTACTGGGTAGGTGGATGGGAGAACGGATGAAGGAAATAAAAGATCAGAGGCACAAACTTGTGTTTGTAAGTGCTGAGCACGAGAAACACAGTCAATAATGTCATAAGAATGTTGCTTTTTGCTTGTTGGGGCACCTGGGTGGCTCAGTCAGTTGGGCATCTGCCTTCAGCTCAGGTTGTGATCCCGGGGTCGTGGGATCGAGTCCCCTCCCTGCTAGAGCAGGGAGGCTGCTTCTCCCTCTCTCTCCCTGCTTGTGCTCATGTTCTCTGTTGAATGGGTAAATAAAATCTTTTTAAAAATAAATAATAAAAAAAAAAAAGAAAGAAAGAAAGTTTCTTTCTGTGCTCTGTGGTGACACAGAGCATAGGTATCCTGGTGAACACTAATGGACGGAATTGTTGAACCAATACAGTGGACATGTAAACTAATATAACATTGTGTGTTAATTATATTTCAATTCATTTTTTTTTTAAGATTTTATTTATTTATTTGACAGACAGAGACCACAAGTAGGCAGGGAGGCAGGCAGAGAGAGAGAGGAGGAAGCAGGCTCCCTGCTGAGCAGAGAGCCCCATGCGGGGCTCGATCCCAGGACTCTGGGATCATGACCCGAGCCGAAGGCAGAGGCTTTAACTCACGGAGCCACCCAGGCACCCCTATATTTCAATTTAAAAAAAAGAACACAGGATGTAGAGTAAATACGATGGACTTGGGATGCCAACCACAACACTTAGTCGTATGACCTTGGGCAACAACTAATCTTTATGAGCCTTAATTTCTTTAAAAGAAACTGGAATTTTTACTTTAAGAGAGGATGTCATGAGGATTCAGTAAGATTCGTATAAATCGTTTAGCACATGTCTGGCACAAAACAGGGCTCAATAAGGATTAACATCTAATATGCCATATGTAAATACATCTCTTTTTTAATCTTGAGTATCCTGTGAGCTTGTTATTATTAGCCCATTTTATGTGTGAGCAGATGGAGTCTAAGAGAATTTGAATTAAGCTGATCATGGTAAGAGAGCTAATGATAGGCAGAGTCAGAAAATAAACCTAGGGGGAAAACCTAGGTTTATCTAGCTAAAAAAATGTTTTGCACATCCACAATTTCATTTATATATTATTTTTTAAAGATTTTTTTTTAAGATTTGGGGCGCCTGAGTGGCTCAGTGGTTAAAGCCTCTGCCTTCGGCTCAGGTCATGATCTCAGGGTCTTGGGATCGAGTCCCGCATCGGGCTCTCTGCTCAGCAGGGAGCCTGCTTTGCTTCCCTTCCTCTCTCTCTGCCTGCCTCTCTGCCTGCTTGTGATCTCTGTCTGTCAAGTAAATAAATAAAATCTTAAAAAAAAAAAAGATTTTATTTTTCAGTTATCTGTCTACCCAACATGGGGCTTGAACCCACAACCTGGAGATGAAGAGTTGTCTGCTCTACAGACTGAGCCACCCAGGCACCCATCAATTATTTTACATGATTACTTTTTTTTTTAAAGACTTTATTTATTTATTTGACAGAGAGAGAGAGATCACAAGTAGGCAGAGAGGCAGGCAGAGAGATGGGGGGGAAGCAGGCTCCCCACTGAGCAGAGAGCCCAATGCGGGGCTTGATCCCAGGACCCTGAGATCATGACCTGAGCTGAAGGCAGAGACTCAACCCACTGAGCCACCCAGGCACCCGTATAATTACATTTTAAATACTGGACAGCGAAATTAAATATCTTTTTTTTTTTTTTTAAAGATTTTATTTATTTATTTGACAGAGAGATCACAAGCAGGCAGAGAGGCAGACAGAGAGAGAGGAGGAAGCAGGCTCCCCGCTGAGCAGAGAGCCCGATGCGGGGCTCGATCCCAGGACTCTGAGATCATGACCTGAGCCGAAAGCAGCGGCTTAACCCACTGAGCCACCCAGGCGCCCCCGAAATTAAATATCTTTTGTTCTTTGATTTTAGATGTTCATTTTCTGCATATTTTCATTATCCATTCACACTGAAATCACTAATTGTTTAAACAAAACTTAAAACGGTCACTGATTTATTTTGTGTTGATCCTGACCTTATTGGACTCAGTGGCCACTGGCTGCGCTGTGTGCAGTTTTCAGTCAGATGTTACATGTGTTGAAAAAGTCATCCTCAGGGTGCCTGGGTGGCTCCGTGGGTCATGATCTCAGGGTCCTGGAATCGAGCCCCATATCCAGCTCTCTGCTCAGCAGAGAGCCTGCTTCCTCCACTCTCTCTGCCTGCCTCTCTGCCTACTTGTGATCTCTGTCTGTCAAATAAATAAATAAAATCTTAAAAAAGAAAAGAAGTCATCCTCTTTCCATAGACAAAGAAGCAATGTGAACTCCAGCTGGTGGGCTGATGGAATCAAATT
This sequence comes from Lutra lutra, assembly GCF_902655055.1. Classification (NCBI taxonomy): domain Eukaryota; kingdom Metazoa; phylum Chordata; class Mammalia; order Carnivora; family Mustelidae; genus Lutra; species Lutra lutra. The sequence goes on along the minus strand of NC_062295.1, from coordinate 2,252,273 downwards.
ACCAATGTGCCTTAAGTTCAGGCACTCGTATCCACATGAGACGGTTCTCATTCCTAATGTATTTAGTTTCAATCTGGGGATAAATATAGCTTGAATGTTTTTTGTTGTTGTTTTTTTAATAGCTGGAAATTTAAGCCAAGCTATTGTTGATGTGCAAGCTAGCAGATGAGGCCACACACCATTCAACTTTCTGATTGATATTTTTCAAATCATGCAGGACGGATGAAAATTTGGGGTCATGTGATTTAATGCATATATGATTTAAATTGCTAATGTTTGTAAACATATTCTCGTTGCTGTGATTGATTAGTGGAGGCTAAGGAGACCGGACATGTAAACGCCTTGTAAACACAGGTTAGATCCTGGACCAGAGAAGGATGTTAGTGGAAAAGCTGGCAAAATTTCAGTGAAGTTTAGTTAAAGAGTGGTGCCTGGGTGGCTCAGTGGGTTAAAGCCTCTGCCTTCGCCTAAGGTCATGATCCCAGAGTCCTGGGATCAAGCCCCGAATCGGGCTCTCTGCTCTGCGGGGAGCCTGCTTTCTCCTCTCTCTCTACCTGCCTCTCTGCGTACTTGTGATCTCTGTCTGTCAAATAAATAAATAAAATCTTAAAAAAAAAAAAAAAAGAGTGGCTCAGTAATTAAGCATCTGCCTTGGGCTTGGGCCATGATCTTGGGGTCCTGGGATCAAGCCCCCCATTGGGGTCCCCACTCCGAAGGGAGTCTGCTTCTCTGTCTCCCTCTGCCCCTCCCCCACTCACATACACGCCCTCTCTCTCTCTCTCTCAATAAGTAAACCTTTAAAAAAAGTTTAGTTAAAGGGACTGTATCACTGTTCATTCCTGTGGTTAATTACACTGCTCTGTTAGACTGTAACGTTAGGAAAAATGGGGTGAAGGATGGAAGTCACATGCACCCCACCCTACCCCAGCCAGCTGCGGGCTGTTCCCGAGCTACTCCCAGGCCTGCTCTGACCTACTGCAGGAGCCCGTGGTCTCTGCAGCAGTGGGGCCCACGCCAGGAAACACACAGAGGGCTGCAGTGCAGACCCTGCGGCGGGGGGGGGGGCCCACAGTGATGCCAGGGTGACCACACGATGGAGACGGGGAGGGGGCTGTGGGGCTCAGAGTCCCAGGTTGATGGCGGTAGGAAGCAGAGAAAAGACAGGGACCCTTGAGAGAGCCTGTCCCTCCAGCTCAGCAGGAAGAACGGGCTCTAAGGCAGATGCCGGGACTGCTGCATCCTCCTCGGTGACCAGCTGGTGGCCTCAGGGTGGGGACTTGGCCGCTTCAAACCCAACTTTCCGCAGGTCCTGGGGACCGCAGCTCCACCCCAAGGCTGGTGGTCCCAACAGGTGGCCTGCCTGGTGGAAAGACTCACAAGGTGAGCGGGGCTGCTGCAGAGGGGGACACCAGGCTCTGTCACAGGGTCCCTCAGGCTCCCCTAGCATGGCTCTGGCCAGGCCTGGGCCCCCCCCCAGCAGGGCTTGGGAGCCAAGGGGTCCCTTGGGTCACCCAAGAGCGCCTGGCCTGTCGCTGTGAATGCCCCATCCTGGGGGTCCCGGGGTCTCAGCCCAGGGGGACGTGATGCCCCTCCCCACAGGCCCCCGGGGCCTTGGGTCATCCCAAGTGCACCTGGTCAACAGGGGAAGTGACCAGGGCTCTGGTCATCCCCCGAGCTAGGCACTGGGTGTGGCCAGGCCTGACTTAGCGTGGGGGACCTCTTGGGTCACACCATGGTGACAGCCACCTTGGGGACTCCTCCTGCCTCCATCATCCCAACATGTCAGAGCTCAGCCCTGTGGGAGGACACCCCACACTGTCTTCCTTCCTACATACTCCGATCTCCTAGACCCTGGATGTTCCCCAAAGGCCAAGGCCAGGTGTCAGCCTTTTAGCCTTCATGAAGGGCGCACCTGGACAAGAGATCAGGGTGCTGGCAGTCCTGGACCCTGGGCTGCTGCCCCAGGCCCATTCTGGAGTGTGGGGGGGATGTGCTGTGGAGGTCCCATGACCTGCTGGGCCTCTGATTGCAGGCCTGGGGGTACTCAGATGTCCCTCAGGACTCTTTGCTGGGGGACCCACTGCCTCACAGCCCGCAGGCCCAAGTACACAGGAGCTCTCTACCCACCCCACATCCTGTTCTGGGGCCCCGGGAGTGGGGTAGGGGAGCAGTGGTAGCAGAAGGCAGGAGCCTGAGAGGAGGGAGGTCTGCCGGTCCTGCCTAGGGATGGTGACCACTTCTCTTGGGGTCAGGTCCCTGTCCCCTGACCTATCTGGGGAAACTGGCCTCTGGGAAATTCCAGTGGCTGCCAGCTTGTTCCCCTCCCTTCTACAGCCCCCCACCGACCCCCACAGCGTGTAGCCTGAGGCTTGGCCCGTGGGCCCCTCTCCTCTGCTCCCTGGGTCATCTGGGGACATCCGCCAGTGGTGGTGTGTCCCTGCTCACTAGGCAGTTTCATCTAGCTGCTTGTAAGCCTGGCATCCTCCCAACTCACCCCTCCCAGCAGGTATGGGGGGAGGCAGCCTCAAGGGGATGGTCTTGATGAGGAAGCAGAAGGCCAGCGGAGCACAAAGTGGGAGCTGATACCCTGCAAACCCGCCCCCCCCACGTCCCAGGTTGGATACTTGTGACATCCCTCAGGTGCTGCCCTAAGCCGCCCTAAAGCTAAGAGAAAGAGAAACCAACAGTTATGTTGTAGACATTACAGTCCAACCAAGACCGGAGTCTCCCTCAATTTCCAAATGTCTTAGTGATTTACAAGAAAAAAGCTTTCTTATCAGTAACCTGACTTCCAGAAGGAAACTCCCAACTGTTTCAATGTTCTTATTGCCATGCTAGAGGGAAAAAAACACTTTTAACTTTGACAATGGCCAGGCCTCCAGTATCTTGTGGGTCCTCTTTAGCAGGAAAGTTCTTTCTTTCTTTCTTTCTTTTTTTAAGATTTTATTTATCTATTTGTCGAGAGCGAGAGAGCGTGCACAAGCAGGCAGAGGCGGAGACAGGAGCAGGCTCGCCGCCGCCGAGCAAGACGACATGGGACTCAATCCCAAAACCCTGGGATCATGATCTGCGCTGCAGGCAGCGGCCCAACCAACCGAGCCACTCAGGCATCCCAGGAAAGTTCTTTTTGAGAACCTCCCTTTTCCTTACACCCCCCAACTCCCAAGTACATAACAGCCACCGTCGCAACCCCGCAGCTCTTTCCGACCACGAGTCCTGTCCCTTACTTTAATAAAACAAGCTTTTCGCACCAAAGTCGGCTCAAGAACTCTTTCTTGGCTGTAGGCTCCGGGCCTCACCCCACCAGCCTCACCTACCTCAGTGGGTGAGCAGGTGAGGTGGGTGGCGTGGGGGGCTGGGCGCAGAAAGGACCACCTCAGGCCCTCCCCCCTGCTGACACTCCCTGCCCAACTCAGCCCCCCACCAGCCAATTCCAAGGCACACAGTCCAAGGCCAGGATGTCCCAGCTGACCACGGTCTTCACCCTGGTGTCCCCTCACCCCTTCTCTCTTCCACCTGGGCCTCCCTTGGCTGAACACCCCCTCCAGACTCCACCTCCCTCCCCGCACAGACCCTGCGCATTCCCTGCCTGACAACAGGCCCCCCGTGGGACTCCCCCCTCCCCATCTTGATGGAGCAGCTCTCCTGCCCTGGTGCCCTGCCAGGCCGCCTGCGTCACCTTGAGAAGGGTGCCGAGCTCCCTCCCCACAAGTTCCCTCAGACTCTGGCTAGGCCAGACCCAGAAAGGGACTTGCGAGTGGCATTTCCTGGCTCCTCCCTCCCGGAGCTCCTTAGAAAAGCAGGGGTTTTGCTGAACCCATGTCACTGTTTTCTGGGGTCCGGGCCATCCCGGTTTCATTTCGTGTCCTTTCTCGTGCTCTGAAATGAAAGCAGCTGGAATGTTCCCAGTGTGTCAGACAACCAAGAACTCCATGTGTGAGTGAGGGAGAGAGTGACAGCTGGCTCCTGGGCGGGCTCACCAGCATGGCTGCGAGCGGAGCCCAGGTGAAGGCACAGGCAGTGGGGCAGGTGCTGGAGATGGTGTAATACTGGCCATCTCAAAAGTTCTCTGAGCTCGTTGTGCAAACCCGGCTTCAGGTCCGGCCCGTGTGTCTAATCCCTGTCTCAGTCTACAGCCCCGGCCCAGTATTCAGTATAATCCTTGGAGCCAAAGTTTTTAACTAAAGACCCTTTCCTTGGGAGTTTGCGACCTAGAGCCTTCAGTCCTGGGAGACTTCCTGGAGGAGGTGACCTTGGGCCTGGGAGGGCAATGACTGACATGCCCGTTAGCAATGACCATCAGGAAATTTTAAGGAAGAAAAAGTGTCCTTACTTTCTGGACCTGGAGGTTCCTTAGCACACCTGGGGGTCACGGAGTGAGGTAGCTGGGAAGGAGGCAGAGGGAGGAGGGACGGGAGAGAGAGAGTATGAGAGTGAGAGAGACAGCACGAGAGAGGGTGCTCATAGACAGGCCTGGGGTTCTGGTTTTATTGGGATGGGGAGTAAGGGCCAAGGATTTTGCAGACTCCCTCTATTGCTGAATTTATAACATAAGGGCAAGAATTTAAAGTCAAGTGAGGGGTGAACAGGTGGCCCAAATGGTGGGCTACCGAAGCCAAACTCTGAAAAAGAAGCCCAAATGGGGGGCCCAGTGGGGGCGTTTTCTAAGGTGGCCCGCAACATGTGTATTTGAGATGGTCTTTGAGGTCACGCCTCTTTGAAAGCAATCAAAGTTTCAGTCAGGCACTTTCATCACAACAGAGGAAAAAGGCCATCAGGGCTCATCACACTCTATCGCCCCCCAACTCCGGGATGCTACCGGGGTGGCTGGCTTGCTGCGAGCAGGGTCGGGCACGCTGCCACGCAGAAAGTGCATTTCCACATAGGTTTATGGTAGCAAATCCTATAAAAATTATAGGGGCAGTAGTCCGGAATGTAGTCTGTAGCCATTGTCCCAAACTTGGGAGGGCCTGGGGCTATGAAAACAGGTCGGTCAGGTCGTCCTGGGTGGGGGGGGGGTCGTCCTCAGGGGATCTGTTCAGGGATTTGGATAACACTACGAGATATTTTATTTTAAAGATTTTATTTATTTATTTGACAGATAGAGATCACAACTAGGCAGAGAGGCAGGCAGAGAGAGAGGGAGAGAGAGAGAGAGAGGAGGAAGCAGGCTCCCTGCTGAGCAGATAGCCCAACATGGGCATGGGGCTCAATCCCAGGACCCTGGGATCATGACCTGAGCCAAAGGCAGAGGCTTAACCCACTGAGCCACCCAGGTGCCCCCACTGCTCTTTTAAGTCAGCCTTGCTGGAACCTTTCATAAGAAATCTCAGATTGAACTTGGAAAAACCTTTCCAGGCTAAGAAGCCAAGCCAAGAACTTTCTGTCCGACTTCACCTGGAATGCCTACAGATCTGAGTGAGTTCCTTTCCTCTTGAGGTTCCTGGGACTGTCAGGAGGCCGCCTTCCTTACTCACATGATACGGCTACTGGGAATTCCCTTAGCAAGGTTATCAGGCTGATTTTCCCAAGGGGCTTTATTGGCTCCATAAAGTCAACCTTAAGTTCCTAAAGCTATCTGTTCATATCTGAGTCTATGCACATCTTTCTCAAATATGACATTCCAGTCAAAGCCTTGGTGATATGACCAGTGTTTCCAGTAGTGTCCTGTAACAGGGGGAACAGATTCTTATTGGACTTACACAAATGAATAGGTCGTTATGAAAATATAAGAATACTTGGAGTTTCCAAATTCTGGAGGGATCAGGTAGGGAGAAAAAGTAATTGTTTCATCTTTGTTTACAAAGGTAGACTTTATAAATTACTGTAGGTCATAGCTAGTTTTTTTTTTAACCTTTTTTTTTTAAAGATTTTATTTATTTATTTGACAGAGAGAGAGATCACAAGTAGGCAGAGAGGCAGGCAGAGAGAGAGAGAGAGAGAGAGAACAGGCTCCCTGCTGAGCAGAGAGCCCCATGCAGGGCTCGATCCCAGGACTCTGAGATCATGACCTGAGCCTAAGGCAGAGGCTTTAACCCACTGAGCCACCCAGGCACCCAGTCATAGCTAGTTTAAGAGAGTTTCCTTAAATCTGGAAAACAAAAGATTAAAGAACCAGCAATGTTTCAAACAAAAGCATAAAAATTTATAATCATCCCCATCAGTCCCGTCAGTCCCCTGAAATTAATTCCTGTTGATCTTGATCGTTTGCTGATGGTGTTAGGAACCTAGGTTTTCTTTCAAGTTGTGTAAATTCTTTCACAGGTGAGTGATGTGATCTGAATTATCAGAAACCTGTATTCTAGAGAGCTGGTCAGTCCTTTCCAGGAATTTCTCTGAAGATGAAATAGTTTTGCAAAAGCATCCGAGGACAACAATAACTTTCTGTTTATGAGAAAAGACTTAAAAACTGCATGAAGATCTGATGAGAGTTTATTACAAGGCAATTGACAAGGAAATTTGGTTATTTTTGTGACATACAACATTTTAAGATGATAACTGGAATAAAGACTGATAATATACATCAGATTTTTAGGAGTTTCATATAATTTCTGGAAAACTTATATTAATAACATATCCATATAAGGATATTAGTAAAGAACTTATAGCATAATTTCTTATAAAATCTTTATAAGCCACCCAGGCATTCCTAAAGCCTATTTTTAAAGATTAAAAAAATTGGGGGGGGGGTGCCTGGGTGGTTCAGTTGGTTAAGCATCTGCCTTTGGCTCAGGTCATGATCTCAGGGTCCTGGGAGGGAGCCCCATACTGGGCTGTCTGCTCAGCAGGGAGCCTGCTTCTCTCTCTCTCTGCTCATGCTTTCTCAAATAAATAAATAAAATCTTAATTTTTAAAAAATTAATCTTTACACCCAACCTGGAGATCAAGAGTGGTAGTCTCCAGAGACTGAGCCAGTCAGGCTCCCCAAGCCTATTTTTAAAACCCTTATAATAGCCATTCCATTTTTAGCCAACTGGACCATACAAGATCTCCTGCCCCCCAATTTCTCTTTCTCTTCTCAACTTTCTATGTGCATAGTTTGTTCTTTATTTTCCCCTTTCTCATTCTGAAATAATCAGCTTTACTTTAGGACAAAATTACTCTTGGGACACCTGGCTGGCTCGGTCGGTGGAGATTGTGACTCTTGATCTTGGGGTTGTGAGTTTAAGCCCCACGTTGGAATTAGAGATTGCTTAAAAACAGGGCCAAAACCCCCCAAAAAAACCCAAGAAAAAAAAAAAAAAAACAGGACAAAATTGGGGCACCTGGGTGGCTCAGTCAGTTGAGCGTCTGCCTTTGGCTCAGGTCATGATCGTGGGGTCCTGTCTCACTGTCAAGTAAATACATTTAAAAAATTAAATTAAATAAATTAATTAAATAAATTTTAAAAAAGTCAAAATTACTTTCTTTTTCCTTATTATTTCCAGTAGTTTAAATGGCATACAGTAATTAAGTTCTTAATCCTTAGAAAACTTAATTTCTACTGCAAACTAAGAAGTATGCAATTGTGAACTGCTACAAAGTATCTTTTATTTATTTATATGTATTTTTAAAGATTTTATTTATATAACACAGAGAGAGATCACAAGTAGGCAGAGAGGCAGGCAGAGAGAGCGGGCAAGTAGGCTCCCCACTGAGCAGAGAGCATGATGTGGGGCTCGATCCCAGGACCCTGAGATCATGACCTGAGCTGAAGGCAGAGGCTTAACCCACTGAGCCCCCCAGGCACCCCATACACAGTATCTTTTAGATTGTCAAATTTATGAATACATCTCTTAATTCCTAGAAACTTAACATTTCCTCATAGTGCATTTTTTCCTAATTAAAATGTAGCCGTGTCACCCTATAATTAAGGGGAATGCTCTGTAAAGAATAATTCTCTGGACTCAGGGTGAAACGGGGCCTCTTGAGGGTTGGAAATAGAGGATCGCTTGGGCCACTCACTGGGGTCACAGGTATGAGCAGCCCATCGGACCACACCAAATTCGCACAGGAGATGGGCCTCGTCTTAACGTTTGCTGTTCCCCGTGAGCCCTGGCAGCGATCACGGTGTGGGCACGGAACCAGGCAATAAAAATCCAAGTGGAGAGAAGGAATGAGTATTTATGGTGCTGGGGGGTCTTTGCCTTCCCATTTCCCTTGGCCCTCTCACTAGAGACCTTGATAACCCTGTCAGTTTTCCCCTTGGTAGCAGGGACGCCGGAAAAATCTGGATGATGTCCCTGTGGGCACTCTCTGTAAGTGGCCGGTTTCTTTTCCAGGGTGTTCCAAGCAACCAACCTGGAGTGAGGGTAGGCCTCCACTGGCGTGCTACATGCCGGGCCTTGGGAAAAGCCCCGGGCCTCTGGAATGGTGTACGAGTCTTAGCATGTTGGTATGCAGGGCACTGAGCAATAGCCCAGATGCTTCTATGGGGTTTGCATTGCTCAAGGAGCGGGTACACCTCCTCAGTCTTCTTAGGAAGGGCTGGCACCAGCTTCTAAGGACATTTATACTTGTCCGTTCATATTTTGTAGTGTCACACCAGGAATAGGACCCATATCAGGAGCTGAAGAACAGCGCCGAGTGAGGTGGTGGCCCAGAGACCATGGCTTTTGTCATGTTTTCCCTTTGGTGCGGCCACTGGTTTCCAGGTGCAAGGCTGCAGGACTCTTCTGGTTAAGGACACGTAGTCCGGGCGTGGCCCACAGACTCGTCTCCTGTCCTGCTCACGGAGGGGAATCTCTTCCTTGCTCCTTCAGCCCTAGCCTCCCCTTGGGCAGGGCCCCAGCCTTGTGATCCCGCCCACCCTCCTGAGCTCTCCTCGGCCTTGAGATGTGGAGCACCGTCACGCACATTAAGTTAATGAAGGCCTTTACAATTAGTGGTCTCATCATCTCGGCAGACCACAGGGCCTTGATCACGATCATTGGATAATTATGGCAGCTGTGACCTTTTGGGGTTGGCTCCTGCAGGCAACACATGACAGAAGCAATTTGCAAACACGCAGAACAGCACGAGCAACCGCCTGCAAGTGGTGCGAGTTTTCCAGATGGTGCTCCCCACCTGAGCGAGCGAGGAGGCCAGGCGGCTGCAGGTGAAGACATTCCCCTCAGCTGAGTGCAAAGGCCATCACGCAGTCTGCCAGCTTCCGCCCGGTGTTCCGGTTGCTCCGTGTGTGCGGGTCGGCGCTTATCAATGCCCAGTGTTGTGGCTGGACCAGCCCTTCAGGTTATTACTGTGATTGCAAGATAGTCTCCGGCAATCACCATCAGGAACCTGCGAGGGTTGGGGGAGGTATATTACCTCAGGACGAGGAAATCCTATAACACCCCTGGGGCCATGCAGCGTGGTCTCTAGGCTCACAGGCCCGGGGTTCTGCTTTAGTTGGGTCCATGATGCAGGGGTACAGGCCTCAGGGCTTTGAGCTTACTCTTTATTGCTAAATCTAAAACACAGCTGCAGGAATTTAAAGCCAGGGGGCAGGGGGCATGGAGAAGTGGTCGAAGGGTCAGTTATCGAGATCAACCAAACTCTAGGATAAAAGAAGCCTCCGCTGGGGGAGGTGGCCTGGCTCATTAATTCGGCTGGAACCGTGTTTGAGATAACGGGCTTTTTTTTTATTTTCCCAAGTGATGCCACTTTGAAATGGATGCTTTGGCAATCAAAGCTTAAGTCAGGCACCTGCATTACCAAACCAAACCAAACCAAAGCAGGCTATCCCCGCTGACACTACAGAAGCATGTAGGTTTTCCCCATCTTTTTTTTTTTTTTTTAAAGATTTTATTTATTTATTTGACAGACAGAGATCACAAGTAGGCAGAGAGGCAGGCAGAGAGAGAGAGAAGATGAAGCAGGCTCCCTGCGGAGCAGACAGCCCGATGTGGGGCTTGATCCCAGGACCGAAGGCAGAGGCTTTAACCCACTGAGCCACCGAGGCGCCCCCCCCCCATCTTTTTGTATTAGAAATTGTGCCGACAGTGTACTTGGAAGCTCTCCTCAGCTGGACCTTTAGTCGCAGGCAACTCTGCGGCCCCTCCAGCAAGTGGTTCCCTAGTGGCTCTAGGGGGGCTCTGCAGGGCGGGGCTGACGTGTTGCCAGGTGGTGGGAGGCCACTTTGTATTTTCTAATTTTATAAGTGATGGGATTTGGCTGATCTTTCACCTTTCAGTGTTTTTTTTTTAATTTATTTAAAAGATTTTATTTATTTATGAGAAGGAACACAAGCATGGCGGGGGGCAGCCGGAGAGGGAGAAGCAGGCTCCTCGCTGAGCCTGATATGGGGCTGGATTCCAGGACACAGGAATCAGGACCTGAGCCACCCACTCGCCCTCCCAGTACTTTTACATACAAAAGTGCCATGCTTGATAGTCATAATTCACTTGAATTTTCATAAAACAATCCTAAGAAAATAAAGTTATTGCTTTTATTTCATTTTTTAAAAAGATTTTATTTATTTGACAGAGAAATCACAAGTAGGCAGAGAGGCAGGCAGAGAGAGAGGGGGAAGCAGGCTTTCCTGATGCAGGGCTCAATCCCACAATCGTGAGATCATGACCTGAGCCGAAGGCAGAGACTTAACCCATTGAGCCGCCCAGGCACCCCTTCATTTTATTTTTTAAGTTTATTTTATTTTATTTTAGTGATCTCTCTACCCAACATGGGACACAAACTCACCACCTGGAAATCAAGAGGTGCCTATGCTTCCAACCGAGCCAGCCAGGCACCCCTAAAGTTATTGCTTTGATTTATGTATTTTTAATTTTTTTAAAGGATTTGAGAGCAAGCACACGGTCACACTTGAGCAGGGGGAGGGGAAGAGAGAGAATAATCCTCTAGCAGACTCCCCAGGTAAGCGTGGACACCCATGCAGGGCTCGACTCCAGGACCCTGAGATCACAACCTGAACAGAAACCAAAAGCCAGACGTCAACCTACAGAGCCACCCAGGTGTCTGAAGTTATTGCCTTTATTTCTTTTTTTAAAGATTTTATTTATTTATTTGACACAGAGAGAGGGATCACAAGTAGGCAGAACAGCAGGCAGAGAGAATGGGGAAAGCAGGATCCCTGCCGAGCAGAGTCCGATGTGGGGCTCGATCCCATGACCCTGAAATCATGACCTGAGCCGAGGGCAGAGGCTTAACCCACTCAGCCACCCAGGCGCCCCTGAAGTTATTGCTTTTAAAGCCGTAGAAACTCTCAAAGTTTAGACAGTGTCCATTCGAAGGAGTGGTGGGGGGAGAGGACTGACCCGGGCCAGGGTATGCTGCACAAAGGCTGCCACGTGCAGCAAAGGAGGCAATGCCCCAGATGCTGCAGACTGGGACTGTCCCTGTGGCCTGTGCTGGGACTTCCCCGTTCGGGCTCCATTAAAATTAAAAACCTTTGTGCATGAAAGGATACTATTAAGACAGGAGAAACAACGCACAGAATGGGAGGAAACAGTCACAAATCAGAAATCTGATGAGGAATTAATAGCCATGAAATATAAAGGACTCTTCTAACTCAATAGTAAAAACAAAAACAAGCCTCCCCGCAAAAACAAAAAACCCATTTAAAAAAATGGATGAAGGACGAACAGACATTTCTCCAAGGGAGATATTCAAATGAACAAAAAGCACAGGCAAAATGGCCCTGAGTCCACAGAGAAATGCAAATCAAAGCCGCAAGGACACCCACTGGCATGGCCGGAGGGATAGCAAGTGTCACGAGGGTGTGCAGCCTGGAACCCTCGTCTGCTACTGGCGGGGGTGTGAAATGGTGCAGCCCCAGGGGAAACCAGTGTGGTAGTCCCTCAGCAAGTTCAATGTAGAGTTCTGTATTGCTGGGTCACCTAATCCTAGGTGCACGGCCGAGAAGTAAAAACACGTGTCCACACAAAAAGTTGTACGCCGACATTCATAGAATTATTCACGATAGCCACGGTGTGGACACCCAAATGCCCATCAGTGAATGAACGGATGAACAGTGTGGTCGGCCCGTGCAACGGGACGTGTCGGGCCGTGAGAAAGAATGAGATTCCTGACACCCGCCGCAGCGTGGACCACCCTTGAGAACACGATGTTAAATGCAATACGCAGGACACAAAAGGAGAAACACGGTGTGCTTCCATCCATGGGGTACCTAGACAGGCACACTTATAGGACAGAAAATAGAAGAGAGGTTACGGGGGTTGGGGGAAGGAGGAAGAAAGGAGTTATTGTTAACATGGTCAGAGTTTCAGTTTGGATGTTGAAAAAATTCTGGAAACAGATGGTGGTGATGGCTGCAAAACACTGTGACTGGCTTAAAGGCACTGAACTGGATACTAATGGTTAAAATGGTATATTTCATTTTATGTACATTTTACCAATATACTGAACTACGGTTTCTCACATCACAGTAGCAGAATTTGGAAAGTACAGCAACCTATTTTGCTGGCGAGGCTGTGGGCGAGCAGGCCTTCTCATATTTTGCTACTGGAAGGAAGCTGTCATTACCCAAAAAACACAAGTGTCCTTACCTTTTCTTTTTTTTCTCCCCCCCCCCCTTTTTAAAGATTTTATTTATTTATTTGACAGAGAGAGATAGATCACACAAGTAGGCAGAGGCAGGCAGATGTGGGGGGGTGGAGCAGGCTCCCCGCTGAGCAGAGAGCCCACATGGGGACTGGATCCCAGGACCCTGAGATCATGACCTGAGCCGAAGGCAGAGGCTTTAACCCATTGAACCACCCAGGCGCCCCAACCTTTTCTTTTTTTTTAAGATTTATTTATTTTACCACCCAGGTCTACTCACCCACTGTTCCTTTCACTGGCTGAGTGACACAGAGAGAGAGGTTGTGTGTGTGGATAGTTGGCGGACAGAGGAACAGGGAGAGAAGCAGACCTGCCACTGGTGGGGGTGGGGAGGAGCCTGCCTGGGGCATAACCCTGAGATCAGGAATCCAGCCAAAATCACGAGTTGAATGCCCAACCCACTGAGCCACCTAGACGCCCCCTGTGTCTTTACCATTAGCCTTAGCAATGCTAATTCCAGGAATTTACCTTGAAGGTACATCCTCAACAATATGAAAATACCTCTGACCTGGTTACTCACCGCAGCTTGTAATCACAATATCCTGTAAACAATTTAGATGTTCGTAGAGAGAAGCGCAGTTGAATGACAAATCCATCCACACGGCTCTGTGAACTGATGTGGAATGATTTCCAGGCTCTGTTGCTAAGCGAGGAAAGGGACGTGTGAAGGAGTACCTATAACGTGCTACCTTTGTGTACAAAAGAAGGGGAATTAAGAAAATAAACATTTGTCTCCTCACTGCAGTATAGAGAAACTTAGGAAAGAAAACCCAAAGAGGACAGAGATTGATTTCAGAAGGCAGTTGGCAGGACTTGAATGGAGAGAGAGAATTCGGGAGAAGCCATTTCTCTGAATAGACCTTTTTGTCCAGACCTGACTTTCGGAACTATGTTATCATTTTATGTATTTGAAAAAATAAAAATCTTCAAGGATGGGAGAAAAATAAATCCCCAAATTTAATACAAACAGAAACAAATAAACCAAAGCATTCTTTCAAATGAATAACATAAACATACTCAAGGCTGAGAAAAAACAAAACCAGTAACTCAAGTAACTTTTGAACGTAGAAGCGCAGGCCACGGGGCTAAAGAAAAAAAGAATCTAAACAAATATTTAGTTCTAATTGGAACTGGTAGGCTTCTCCCCCACCCCCCAAATACAGATGAAAAATTCTGAAGCTACTTTTTGGAATTCTGGCAAACTGAACCCACAGATAAAGGAAACCAAGTCCCTCAGGACTGGAAAATGGGGTTACAAATACTGAGTGGGAGAACAAAGAATGAACCAGCAGGACTGGGTCGGGATTAAAGATGGTGTAAACTGGTGCATGTGTGCATCCCATCTGTTTCCCAGCTCCGTTCTGCAGGAGGTAATGATGCCACAGCTACTGAGTGCACAGCAGAGAAACCACACTGACCACCCTTCCTAAACACCTGAACACCGGAAGGCGGGTACCTTTTCATGCTATGCAGAGAACAGAGCATCACTTCCGTGGTCCCTCCTGCCCAAAGCGTGGAACGTGACATCAGGCTAAACATCAGACAGATCCACCTTGAGGGACAACAGTTAAATAAGGTCTGCGGGTTACTGCACTGTTTCAGTCTTATTTTCCTTATACTGGAAACTGGGCTGTGGACGTGTTAGGGAATTCACCGCTCTCGCCATAAAAAAGGTTGACCGCTTATCCAAGAGGGTGGTCCCGAGCAGCCAATCAAACGCGCTGATGGACACAATTCAGGACAGAACAACGCGTGAATACTGGCAAGGGTCATCCTTGAGAAGAGATCTCACTGGACAGGGTGGGTTCTAAGAAACCGCCAGCTCGGGTGCAGAACTAGGCTCTGCCAGGGTCCCCTGGGTCACTCGGAGGGGTTCCGCTCATGCCCGCGGGATCCGCAGGTGCCCAGGTTGCAGGAGGGCAGGGTTCTAACAAGGCCCGGCGCTCCCACACGGACCGGCGGGCCTTCCTGTTCCAGCTCCCGAGATCGGGCAGGTTAAAAAAGGAAATTTGCTAACAGCCAACACAGAGCCCAAAACCCAAAGGGACTGCCGCCCACCGGGTCCCCGAGAGGGTGCCAGACCCCGCCACCATGACCGGCACCGCCAGGGGCGAGCCCAAGGTCGGCGGGCAGGCGGCGGGGTCTCAGCCCGGCTGGTTTCGGCTCTGCTTTGAGACAGCACAGCTGGTTCTCAGGCTAAAAAAACCCGGTCTCTAAAAAGGTCACGGGGGACATACCACGTGGGGTGAAAAATTAAGGGTGTTTGTGATGTTTCTACTCTGACACGTTAAACCCAATGAGGTTCTGTAGGAGAACATGGCGTCGCGGCCCGGCCGCCTTACCCGGAGGTACTAGTACGAAAATCAAGCGCAGCCAGCGCGGTCTGGCACCGTCTGCAGCGTGGAAGCTGCCAACACCTCGGCCAGCTGCTGTGGCTTTCGCCTCAGGCCCTGGCCCTGAACCTGGGCTCTGAAGTTAGGTGTCGGCCCGCTGCTTGGGGTCTGCGGGGGCTTCTCCCGGGTGCGGAAGGCCGGGTGCGACGCGGCCGCGGGGGTGCGGTGCTCACAACTAAACCGCTCTGTTGCTGGCCTCAGACCATCAACTCCAAACATGGGGAAACAAAATGGCGGCCGTATCCCGGGGCCGAAGCCACATACGGGTTCCGCGGCACGCAGGACCTACAACTCCCAGAGTGCTCTGGGTCGAAAGTGGAGGGGGCTGGGAGCGCGCTAGCGTCCCTCGATGTGGCGCGAGGTTCTGTGCCCCGCCCCCTCCCGGCGGAAACCCTCTGGAATACGTGGCCTGCTCCGGGCCGCTCACCCGCCCTTCTTCGCACTGGCCGAAGGGATTCGTAGTTCACTGGCAGCGGCGTTGACCCTCCCTCGGGTCTTAAGAAACTACAGTTCCCGATGTGACTTCGGCGCTTGCGCACAACGCCGCAGGGCGTACTACGGTTCCCGGCGGGCCCTGCGACGCGCGCGGGTGCGTGCTGACGCGCTAAGCTGGTCGTGCTGACGTGCAGCGTGGCCCAGGCGGGGTGCGAGTGGCGCAGTCGGAGCCCGCTGCGGCCCTTGAGGAAGCGAGGAGGCGTCGGTGTCGGCTGAGGCGGGCGGACCGGCGAGGCGAGGCGGCAGCTCCAGGCCCTGAGGGACTCGGGAGCTTGAGCAGCGGCAGCACCTCTCCCCCTCGGAGGCGGCGGGCGGAGGCGGCGGCGGCGGCGGGTGAGAGGGTGAGGGGAGCGCGCGGCTGAGCCGGGTGGGGGAGGGGCGGCGGCCCCCGGCGCGAGGCCAAAGCGCGCGGAGAACGGTCCAGGCCGCCGCGCGCACGCGCGCTCGCCGCCCCTAGTTCACGCGGACGCCCTCGCCTGCCTGCCTCCCCTCCCCCTCTCGTCTTCCTTCGGTTCCTGTCGCGCGCGGGCTCTTACTGCTCTGCCCCTCCCCCATGGCAACGGCTCGCGCCGCCGACTGCTCTCGGGTTCGCGCGCGCTCGCGACGAGGAGGGGGGAGCGCGCGCCTCGGCTTCTCGCCTCCCCCACGCGTGCGGCCGAGGAGGCCCTCCCGCGGCTGCCCCTTCCGACATTTTCTCGGCGGGGAGGCGGCGGCGGCGGCGGGGGCGGGACTCTGTTCCTGGATCTCTTCCCCCAAGTCTCGCCGGCCTCTGGCTTCCCCGTCCCTCCCGCGGGCTTGCGGTCCGGCGCGGAGCCTCCCAGACTCCTGGGCGCCACGCAGCCCCCTCCCCCATGCCTGAAGGCCGAAAATAGGCCTTGGCGGCCCCGCCGCTGCAGGGAGGCCTCGACTCGGGGCCCCGCGTATGGGGGCCCTTCAGGCTCGTTACTGTTCGTCTCGAACCGGTAGGGCGAGGAGAGCTCCAAACCTTGGTTAGGTTTGGTTTTTTTTTTTTTTTTTTGAAACACGTTCGGCTCAGGTACGTAAAGGCAGACTCTGTGCTTTTCTTCTTAATTTTTAAAAAAAATTTCCACTTTTTATCGTCGTCTTGGAAGTTGTGCTGAAGCCGGGGAGGCCGTTGGAGCCCTTCTTTGGGGAAGAAAGCGCTGGGCGCCGGGGTAGGCATTACTTGGCACCCAGCTCTCCGGAGCCTTCGTCCGCACTCGCGGCTATCTAAGATGTCGTCTGTGCCAGAAGTCGGGAAGAGCGGCTCGTTGCCTTTGAAGTGTGTGGTTTTAGGTCTCGTCTTGAGCTACTGTTTCAGATTTGTGGGGTTTCCCCCAGCGTCTGCCCAGCTACCGAAATGCCCTCTTAGGAGCTTCCGTATTAGGTCCACTTTCCCGCACACCCACGTCCTTGCTTCTGGTGCGTTTCTGGAGTGTCTATTGAATTTCCAGGTTGCCGTCTATCTCTTTGTTAGTTTGGCGTCGTGATTTTAACTTCCCAACAAAAGAAATCCTGTTGTCCTGCTTTGCAGCTTCTTTTTATTTTCTGACTTCAGCCTGGGTGACTTGGATGCTCACAGTGCGGCACCCGGTTAGGAATGCCTGTTTTATAAAGTTAATTGGTTTGGGTGATTTCTGCGTGTGGGGGTGTTCCCCTTTGGTCTTTTAGTGTTTTGAGGACTGCATCGCAAGCTGTGGGCTGTTTTTGGGGGGGGTTCCCTAAAAGTTCTCCAGTTCCTTGTGTTTTAATACCCTTTTAGCAGCTACTGGTTTTCCCTTCTAAGGGAGTGGGAGGATTTTTGTGTGAGGTATGGAAGTGTGGGTGAGTGGTTAGGCTGTCAGAGCATCCTGTAAGGGAGGCAGAAATTAGGTGGGCTTTATTTAGAGAGGCAAAGAAGGACCTAGGTTTAGGGTGGGGAGGATTGGTAGTTGAGAAAGCAAAAGGGAAGGTTGGAAGGTACAGAAACTGATTTTTTTTGTTTTGTAAAGAGATTTTCCTTATTTTGTCCATTTCCATTTTCTTTTCCTAGATTAAGCCTTATTTGTGACTCCTTTACCTTCGTGTAGTTTTCTCTTTGTTTTCAGCCCTCTTGAGTGCTACTGGGGTTGGGCAAGGACCCAGCCTTTAGCGTTTGGGGATAGAGGTACAAGTAGTTCTGGAATTGGGCAATTTTCCTTCCATTCAGTGTCTCCCCATACTTAAATTTTTGTTGTTGTTTGTTTTAGTATGTTTTTCCAGGTATTTGTATGGTGTTTATTCTGGAATTTTCAAAACATACCGTGTCTTTTTTTATCCAATTTTATTTCTTTTAATCTCTCCACTTGTTCCTTGGGGTAGTTTCCCCTCATATTTATGCTTCGTGAAGCTGTCTACAACAGGATGAGATTGGAGAAGAAACAAAGTGTATACAGTAGGGAAAAGGAATAGAGTATGTGTGAGTAAGAAATGTAACCAGAAGAATGGGGGCTTGAGGCCTCATTCTGAGCCATGCTGGAGGTTGGGACAGGTTGAGAGGAGAGAACGTGGTAGAAGGTGTGGAGATGAGTTGAGAGGGATAAGGCAGGGCTGGAAGAGAAACTCTAGAAGTGAGTGAGATAGAGGGGTTGATAGGGAAAGCTGACATTTGTTAGTGAAGGGGGAGTATAAAGAGTGGGGGGCGGCTTCTGAGTAAGTTTAGGGCAAGGAATGTAGACGGTTTGGGAACAGTTGGAGCAGAGAAGGCTGATTTGATGTATTCAGAGCATTGAGTTAGAAACAGGTGATGTTTAAGAGGAGCTAATGAGACTTGGGTGAGCTGCAAATCATGTAAGAAATCCTGTTGGGAATTAAATCAAAGGAATAAGATACAGGTGGGTTAGTTGATAGGCGCTTGTAAATAGTTGGAATCCAAGAAATGGCCCCTTCCTTCTGGGATGTAAAGTACAAGAGGATTATGTATCCAAGGTTCATGTGTTTCTGATACGCATACTGGCCTTTATTCTTCAGTGTGAGGCTGTACAGGACACTTGGTTTATATGAGGAGCCAGTCGGTCCCCCTGGTCAGGTACATAGGGGTCATTCAGTCTGTTTTGTTTTCAGAACGGGGTAGTCTGAAATTCTCAGGTCTGCTCTTAGAAGAATCTTTGAACTTGGTCCGTGGGCCTTAGTTGCCACAGATCTGTGGTGGTGGTGGTGGTTCCCTGTTTGGAGGCCTCAGTCAGACACCAGATGTTAGGGATTAGATTAGTTGGTGGAGACATCTCTTGTGTTTATTGGGGCTGGAAAATAAAGAGGCAATGTGGAGAAATTTGAGAGAAACAAGTTTCTTGTTTCCTTAGTGTGGAAAAGAAGAACATTTAGGTGCAAATAGAAATGGAAATATAGCTCTTGCCCTTTGGGGGAAAGGCTGTAAGAGCTGGGCTGTGATTTTAATGCAGAGTATGGGAAGGTTGAGGAAGTGTTTTTGTTAGACCAGGAGGATTACGCAGCTAAAGGAGGTTTAGCGTGGAGATTCATGCTGAAATAGGGATGAAGGAGAACAAGGATTTGGGTGGTGGTAAGTGGTTAGTTTGGGGTCAGGGGCCTGACCCGTGTTTCCCCGCTCCCCCTCAGGAGCGGTGGTGCCCCCCCGGGCACGGGGCCATGTACAACGGGATCGGGCTGCCGACGCCCCGGGGCAGCGGCACCAACGGCTACGTCCAGCGCAACCTGTCCCTGGTGCGGGGCCGCCGGGGTGAGCGGCCTGACTACAAGGGAGAGGAGGAACTGCGGCGCCTGGAGGCTGCCCTGGTGAAGCGGCCTAATCCTGACATCCTGGACCACGAGCGCAAGCGGCGCGTGGAGCTGCGATGCCTCGAGCTGGAGGAGATGATGGAAGAGCAGGGGTGAGGGGAGGGCTGGGGGAGAGCCTAGCACTGAGTGAGTGCAGAGCTGGGGTAAATTAGGTGGGATGTAGGATGTAGGGCGTTTAGGGCTGATTGAAAAGAGGCCTGGAGAGGAGTTGAAGGGAGGGGAGGAGATAAAGGAGCTAGTGAATGGGAAGGAGTTAAGGGACAGCTCAAGGTGGGAGATGAGGAAACCGTGACTAGAGGAAGCCTCAGGGAGTCTGAATTATTTAGGTGGAGGCACATGGGGAAAGAGGGGAATCGGAGAGAAACATAAATGTGCTTTAAGGGGAGAGGTGGGGAAGCAGGTACCAGGGAGGAGAAGAGTTGAGGTATAAGTTGACAGGTGTTGTCATTGGTAGAGAAGAGGAAGGTAAATGGATTTAAGGTTTGAGGCCTTGAAACGTACTGAAGGCAGGAAAACAGGAACTGGAAGAATACCTGGATAAGAGGAGATCATGGGTTGAGTAGGGAAGTGAAATTTTGGAAAGGGGGTGCAGTCAGGCAGAAGACCTTTTAGAGCAGTGGTTTTCAAACTTGAGCAGTGGCACCCTTTTTACACAATGTACTTTTGGAATCTCAGGAAATACCTGTTGTTGAAGTTGGGGAGGAGCACCTAGAACTTGCTTAACTTTCCTCTTTTGGCCCCTGGAGTGTGGCATGTTTAAAATCCACTGTTCTAGAGGCTACAGTCAGTGGACAGAAGAAAGATAACAGGAAAAGATCAGAAAGATTTAAGAGAAAGGCCCTTTGGGTGACAGTGAGTGAAAAGTTTTATGTGTGCATGGAAAGGGAAGGGACCCTCCTGGGAATGTGGAAGCTGTAAACCTGGGACTGGGGAAAGTGCTTAGTCTAGCTTTAACCCTGAAGGGATTTGTTCTTTAGGTACGAGGAACAGCAAATTCAGGAAAAAGTGGCTACTTTTCGACTCATGTTGCTGGAGAAGGATGTGAACCCTGGGGGCAAGGAAGAGACCCCAGGACAGAGGCCAGCGTGAGTGTTTTCACTGTCACTTACTTCCTCTGGACGCCAAGTAGTTATTTATATTCTCCTTATCTTGTACTTTTTCCCTGTCCTCATCTTCTTTTCCCAGTCTCATTGGACTGCCTACAGTTGTGTGAATATCACTCTGCTCTTGCTGACTCGTTCTGACCTTGGCCTTATTTTTCCCACAGGGTAACTGAGACTCACCAGTTGGCAGAACTGAATGAGAAGAAAAATGAGCGACTCCGCGCTGCCTTTGGCATCAGCGATTCCTATGTGGACGGCAGCTCTTTTGATCCTCAGCGCCGTGCTCGAGAAGCTAAACAACCAGCTCCAGAGCCCCCTAAACCTTACAGGTACTTAAGGCCAATACACCCATGCCAGCTCCTTTTCTTGATTCTGAGTACTCTGGTTTTGTTTTTTGGGGGTTTTTTTGGACTGTTTATTATCAAACTGTTGAGATTCTGTCGTTTTGAAGTTGAAATGTTTAAAATTTGTCGTAGCACTTAACCCTGCTTCATTTCATCTTTCCCCAAGCCTTGTCCGGGAGTCCAGCAGTTCCCGCTCACCAACCCCAAAGCAAAAGAAGAAAAAAAAGAAGAAAGATAGAGGACGGTAAGTTAGTTGGGAAATTACTCTAATAGCCAGAGAACCAATCCTGTCATTTTCTTTCTCTTTCTGGAAATGGAGAGTTCTTGGAAGCAGGTGAGAGTTGTCACATAAATCAGGGAAGATGGGGGGCGCCCGGGTGGCTCAGTGGGTTAAGCCTCTGCCTTCGGCTCAGGTCATGATCTCAGGGTCCTGGGATCAAGCCCCGCATTAGGCTCTCTGTTCAATGGGTAGCCTGTTTCCCCCTCTCTCTCTGCCTGCCTCTCTGCCTACTTGTGATCTCTCTCTCTGTCAAATAATATCTTTAAAGAGAATCGGGGAAGATGGAGTTTCCATTCTGATTTCAGTTGGGGAATGAATATGTTTCTTCAGTGCGGAAAGGTTGATTCTGCATTTTTGTCAACTAAGAGTTAACCAGCAATATCTTAAATTGTATTTTCTTTCTCATTTTGAGATTTGTTGCTTTATGCTAGAGATATGCTTCTTGGAGAGTAAATAAGTCTGAGAAACTGGTGTGCTTTTTTTTTTTTTTTTTTTAAAGAAGCCTCCTTTGGGGGTAATTGTAAGTGGGAGGGTGAGGGAAGGAGCTGAGCAGAATGACTTTGTTTTTAAACCCATCTTTAGCAGGTCAGAGAGCAGCTCTCCTCGACGGGAGAGGAAGAAGAGCTCTAAGAAGAAGAAGCACAGGTAGGAGGTGGGAGTATGTGGAGTGATTGGAGAGGCTTGATGAGTCCAGACAGAGGTATTGGTTCATTTTTTTTTTTTTCCCTCTTCTCTTCCCCTTCTAACAGGTCAGAGTCTGAATCCAAAAAACGGAAGCATAGGTAAGAGTTTTTTGGGGCATAAGGGGCATAGTGACTTATGGAATGGTGAGCCCCATTGGCCTTGCCTGTTCTCCAGGGGGTTTCTTGGAATTTAGCTCAATTTTTCGATATTGCACTGTTAAAAATTTCCCTGATTCTTCCCATTTCGATTTTGGTTTTATTTTAAAGTGATTATTTTTAATAATCTCACTTATATTGTCAGGTCTCCCACTCCAAAGAGCAAACGTAAATCTAAGGACAAGAAGAGGAAGCGGTGAGTGAATTTGTGTGGATTGGAGGGTAATTAATTGGCCTATCAAGTAGGTAAAGGCTACCTGGTGGGGGATAGAGAAGAATTAATTATGTCCTTGATTGATGGTGGAGGGTTGAGATGGATGAGGAGGATCCAATACAAGTGTGACAGTGAGTTGTGGTGACATTCCTTCAGGTCTCGAAGTACAACACCAGCCCCCAAGAGCCGCCGGGCCCACCGTTCAACATCTGCTGACTCTGCTTCCTCTTCTGATACTTCCCGTAGTCGGTAAGGGGTGGTCCAGGAGGAAGGGAGGGAGAGGGACTTGTGGGTTAATCAATTTAATATTTATTGAGCGCCCACGGTGTGCTAGGCGCTGCACAGACCATTCGGAAGACACGGTCCCTGCCCTCTAGGAGCTGACAGGCTAAAGCAACAGGATGGACAGACATATACATTTCCCCTTCTCTTTTTTTTTGTTTTTGTTTTTGTTTATTTTGTTATTTTTTGTTTTGTTCTGATGTATATGGACTGCCAGAATAGGGGGGGTGGTGGTTTGTTCGTGGTGTCTGGGGGAGGAAGGAATCCTTACCCTGGCTTCCTTAATCGGGGAAGGCTTCCTGAAGGAGGTGGGCTCAGAGGTGAGTTGTGAATGAAGTGGGTAGGGAATGGGCAGGGTGGAGGGCTTGGGGAGGTTGGGGGAGGTGAATGAAGGGGTAGAGGGAGAATGTTTTTTTTTGGGGGACTGTTTTGGGAAGAAAAAGACCAAAGTGAATTGGACTTGAATTTCCATATGAGTGATTTGAGTGATGTGTGTAAGAGAAGGCTTTTTGGAAGAGGGTTTGTACAGTCAGGAGAGGTGGATGGGAGCCGGGGAGGGGGTATTTTGTTCTTCCCTGAGCTGATTTCCTTCCTCTTCCCTGCCCTCAATTACCTTCCTCAGGTCTCGAAGTGCAGCAGCAAAAACCCATACAACTGCCTTGACTGGGCGAAGTCCTTCCCCCGTTTCAGGGCGGCGAGGGGAGGGAGATGCACCTTCTAAGGAACCAGGTACCACCAACACAGGGCAGCCTAGCAGCCCAGAGCCCTCTACAAAGCAGCCTAGCAGTCCGCATGAAGACAAAGACAAGGAGGTATGTTAGTGAGTTGATGGAGGTTTATTGGGTTGCAGGTTTAGGATGGGTATGTGAAGTGAAGTTTTTGAAAATGGATTTAGTTCTCGTTTGTGCATTTCTCATCAAGTTCTTTTTTGCATCTTCACATTCTTTAAAATTATGTCTTTCAAACCTGAGTGGTTATTAATAGGTTTTACGTCAGCATTCTTTTATAATTTATGTACAGTTTGGGCAAATTTATTTTATTTTTTTTTAAATTTAGCTTTACTCCTTGAGATCTCTCCAGTTTTTTATTTTGCTAAATGCTGGTTGTAGCTAATTAAGAGTTTTCAACCTACTGGGTTCCTGCCTGCAGTTTGAAAACACTACTACATTTGTCTTTTCAGTACCTGTCATTCTGTGGTTATTCTCATTGAGCCTTAGTCACGATGTTTTCTTGCTATTACATAAATTGCTCTTTGCTAAATTCTTTTTTGTCCATTTTCCATGTCATCCACATTTAGGTTTCCAAACAAGGTGGATCACTAGAAAAATTTGTTTTATATTTAAAAGTTTTCTGTTTATTGTAGTTCACCGTCGTCTTATTTACATAAATCTTGTTCTCAAATCTTTGCCTTTGTTCTTTATTTTAGCATTCTTTGTCAAGGGTGAAATCAGATGCCTCCCACTTTGGGAAACTGCTTTGTTTCTCCATTTTAAAAAAGTGCCCCCTTTTTTTTTTCTTTTAAGTGTTTCCATAGCATTTTGTTATGGTTGTTAGACAGTGTCATGCATTAGTTGTTTGTATTGCGTTTTTTGGTAGATAATAAGACTTAAAGTGATAGCTTGTCCATATTTTTGTGTTATCTCCACTCTTTTTATATGATCTTCTGTTAATGAATGATGGCCTGTGGTGAGGAAAGGGACCAGTTGGTGTAATAAGGATGTGTAGAGAAAAATTTCAGTGGGAAGGACATTGCGCTTTTACAGGTGATAAAGAAGTTTTGGTGCTTACATTCCTATCCGTACTTTTTTTCCCACTCTTAGAAATCTGCAGGTCGACTTAGCCCCTCTCCGGAAAGGAGCAGC
Organism: Lutra lutra; assembly: GCF_902655055.1. Lineage (NCBI taxonomy): Eukaryota > Metazoa > Chordata > Mammalia > Carnivora > Mustelidae > Lutra > Lutra lutra. The sequence continues at coordinate 2,228,150 of NC_062295.1, read as the reverse complement.
ACAGGCCCAGAACCACCTGCTCCCACTCTGCTCCTTGCTGAGCAACATGGCGGCTCCCCACAACCCCTTGAAACAACCACCTTAAGTCAGGAGCCAGTGAACCCCCCATCTGAGGCTTCCCCACCCAGGGGCCGTTCACTACCTAAGTCTCCTGAGAAACCAGCCCAGTCTTCTTCAGAGAGCTGTCCACCATCCCCTCAACCCACCAAAGTTTCTCGACATGCGAGCTCTTCCCCTGAAAGTCCTAAACCTGCACCAGCTCCTGGGTCCCGCCGAGAGATTTCTTCTTCTCCCGCATCCAAGAGTCGTTCACATGGCCGGGCAAAGCGGGATAAGTCACATTCTCCTACCCCTTCTCGAAGGGTAGGAAGGTCCCGTAGCCCTACCACTACTAAGAGGGGACGCTCTCGGTCTCGAACCCCTACCAAGAGAGGTCATTCTCGGTCCCGGTCCCCTCAGTGGCGTAGGTCCCGGTCTGCACAGAGGTGGGGACGATCCAGAAGCCCCCAGCGACGTGGGCGCTCTAGGTCTCCTCAGCGACTAGGCTGGTCTAGAAGCAGAAATACCCAGAGAAGAGGCAGGTCTAGATCGGCGAGGCGAGGCAGGTCACATTCTAGATCCCCAGCCACTAGGGGCAGATCTCGTTCTAGAACGCCAGCCCGTCGGGCCAGGTCTCGCTCTAGAACACCCGCCAGGCGGAGATCACGATCCAGAACACCCGCCAGGCGTAGGTCTCGCTCTAGAACACCAGCCCGGCGGGGCAGATCTCGCTCTAGAACACCTGCTAGGCGCAGATCTAGGACCCGATCACCAGTACGACGGAGGTCTCGTAGCAGATCACCAGCCAGGAGAAGTGGCAGGTCACGTTCTAGAACCCCAGCAAGACGTGGTCGGTCACGCTCTAGAACCCCAACCAGAAGAGGGAGATCTCGGTCTAGAACACCTGCAAGACGAGGACGGTCTCGGTCTAGGACACCTGCAAGGCGAGGACGGTCTCGGTCTAGGACACCTGCAAGACGAAGATCTCATAGTAGAAGTGTAGTTAGACGGGGTAGATCTCACTCTAGAACTCCACAAAGAAGAGGCAGATCTGGTTCATCTTCAGAGCGGAAGAACAAATCCAGAACGTCACAGAGAAGGAGCAGGTCTAACTCAAGCCCAGAAATGAAAAAATCTCGCATTTCTTCAAGGCGGAGTAGGTCTCTCTCTTCACCACGGTCCAAAGCAAAATCTCGCTTGTCTTTGAGGCGAAGCCTTTCAGGGTCCTCTCCGTGTCCTAAACAGAAGTCTCAGACACCACCAAGGCGCAGTCGCTCTGGATCATCCCAACCAAAAGCTAAATCTAGGACGCCACCAAGGCGAAGTCGTTCTGGTTCTTCTCCTCCTTCTAATCAGAAATCTAAAACACCATCAAGACAAAGTTGTTCCAGTTCATCTCCTCAACCTAAAGTGAAGTCTGGAACGCCACCAAGGCAAGGGTCTGTAACAAGTTCCCAGGCAAATGAACAATCTGTAACACCACAAATACAGAGCCGTTCAGAATCATCACCTGACCCTGAGGTGAAATCTGCAACCCCTTCGAGACATAGCTGCTCTGGGTCCTCTCCTCCTAGAGTGAAATCTAGCACATCTCCGAGACGGAGCCGATCTGGGTCATCATCTCCACAACCCAAAGTGAAGGCAGTCATGTCACCCGTCCAAAGCCATTCTGGCTCCTCTTCTCCAAGTCCTAGCAGGGTGACCTCTAAAACACCTCCAAGGCAAAGCAGATCAGAGTCTCCTTGCTCCAAGGTGGAAGCTAGATTATTGCAAAGACACAGCCGTTCTAGGTCCTCCTCACCAGATACCAAAGTGAAACCTGGAACGCCATCAAGACAAAGTCACTCAGGGTCTACTTCGCCATACCCTAAGGCCAAGCCCCAAACTCCATCAGGGCACAATATTTGTGGATCAAAGTCACCATGTTCCCAAGAGAAATTGAAAGACTTAACAGCACAAAGTTCTGGATCCTTCTCTCTGTGTCCAGGAGTAAAGACTAACACATCACCAGGAGAGCTGTATTTTGCTGCCGCCTCTTTGCAACAGAAAGGACAATCTCAAACTTCACCAGACCCTAGGTCTGATACTTCAAGTCCCGAAATGAAACAGAGTCACTCTGAGTCTCCGTCTGTGCAGAGCAAATCTCAGACACCTCTTAAAGGTGGCCGGTCCAGGTCCTCATCTCCAATCACTGAGCCGGCCCCCAGATCTCCGGCAAAACAAGCAAGTGAATTGTCAAGTCCTAGGCTAAAATCTGGAATGTCTCCTGAGCAGAGCAAGTCTCAGTCTGACTCTTCCCCATATCCTGCAGTGGACTCTAAATCTCTTATGGGGCAGAGTAGATTGGAGCCTTCTGAATTGAAAGAGAAAACAGTCTTACTCCTTCAGGAGGAGATGACTGCGTCCTCTCCTAGACCAAGAGACAAATCGAGTCCTCTTCCAGTGCAGGACAAGCCTGATTCCTCACCAGTACTCAGAGAGATACCTAAAACCCCATCAAGGGAAAGAGGTGGTGGTGTTGGATCATCTCCAGATCCAAAAGACCAAAGTGTGTTAGCTAAGCCAAGCCAAGATGAAGAATTAATGGAGGTGGTAGAGAAATCAGAAGAATCCTCAAAGCAGGTCCTCTCCCATTTGTCTCCAGAACTTAAAGAAGTGGCTGGGAGTAACTTTGAATCATCTCCTGAAATAGAAGAAAGACCCACTGTGTCTCTGACTCTTGACCAAAGCCAGTCGCAGACTTCCTTGGAAGTAGAAGGCCCTGCAGTGCCGTCAACTTGGAGTGGGCCACATTTTTCTCCAGAACATAAAGAACTCTCTAACTCTCCCCCAAGGGAGAATAGTTTTGGATCACCTTTAGAATTCAGAAACTCAAGTGCTGTTGCAGAAATGAATACTGGGTTTTCTCCTGAAGTCAAAGAAGACTTGAATGGATCTTTTCCTAATCAGCTGGAGACAGATCCATTTGTAGACCTTAAAGAACAATCTACAAGGTCTTCTAGACGCAGCAGTTCTGAGTTATCCCCAGATGCAGTGGAAAAAGCGGGAATGTCTTCAAATCAGAGTGTTTCCTCACCAGTACTTGATGCAGTACCCAGAACACCGTCACGGGAAAGAAGTAGCTCTGCCTCTCCTGAGCTGAAAGATGGCTTACCCAGAACCCCTTCACGGAGAAGCAGGTCTGGGTCTTCTCCAGGACTTAGAGATGGGTCTGGGACTCCCTCAAGACACAGTTTGTCTGGGTCCTCTCCTGGAATGAAAGATATACCTAGAACACCATCCAGGGGGAGAAGCGAATGTGATTCTTCTCCAGAACCAAAAGCTTTGCCTCAGACTCCTAGACCAAGAAGTCGTTCACCATCGTCCCCGGAGCTCAACAACAAGTGTCTCACCCCCCAGAGAGAGAGAAGTGGATCAGAATCCTCAGTTGAACAGAAGACTGTAGCTAGGACTCCGCTTGGTCAGAGAAGTCGATCTGGATCTTCTCAAGAACTTGATGGGAAACCAAGTGCATCCCCTCAAGAAAGAAGCGAGTCAGACTCCTCTCCAGATTCTAAAGCTAAGATACGAGTGCCACTCAGAGAGAGGAGTCGCTCTGGATCATCTCCAGAGGTGGAGAGCAAATCGCGCCCTTCTCCTCGGCGCAGTAGATCTGGCTCCTCTCCTGAAGTTAAAGATAAGCCAAGAGCAGCACCCAGGGCACAGAGTGGTTCTGATTCCTCTCCTGAACCCAAGACTCCTGCCCTTCGGGCTCTTCCCAGACGAAGCAGATCAGGTTCATCAAGCAAAGGCAGAGGCCCTTCTCCTGAAGGAAGCAGCAGTTCAGAGTCATCTCCAGAACACCCACCCAAATCCAGAACTGTTAGGAGAAGCTCTAGGTCCTCACCAGAGCCCAAGACCAAGTCCCGTACTCCACCTCGCCGTCGCAGCTCTCGATCGTCTCCTGAGCTGACCAGGAAGGCCAGACTTTCTCGTAGAAGCCGGTCTGCGTCGTCCTCACCAGAGACCCGTTCTAGAACTCCCCCAAGACGCCGAAGAAGTCCTTCAGTGTCTTCCCCAGAGCCAGCTGAAAAGTCGAGATCCTCACGCCGCCGGCGCTCAGCTTCATCCCCACGTGCTAAGACAACCTCAAGGAGAGGCCGTTCTCCTTCGCCAAAGCCTCGTGGGCTCCAGAGGTCCCGTTCCCGCTCAAGGAGGGAGAAAACCAGAACGACTCGACGTCGAGATAGATCTGGATCTTCTCAGTCAACCTCTCGGAGAAGACAGAGGAGCCGGTCAAGGTCTCGGGTCACTCGTCGGAGGAGGGGAGGCTCTGGTTACCACTCAAGGTCTCCTGCCCGGCAGGAGAGTTCCCGAACTTCTTCCCGGCGCCGAAGAGGCCGTTCTCGGACACCCCCAACCAGTCGGAAGCGGTCCCGCTCACGCACTTCACCAGCCCCATGGAAACGTTCAAGGTCTCGGGCCTCTCCTGCCACTCACCGGCGATCCCGCTCCAGAACACCTCTGGTCAGCCGCCGTCGGTCCAGGTCTCGAACCTCACCAGTCAGTCGGAGACGATCAAGGTCCAGGACATCAGTGACTCGACGAAGATCTCGATCCAGAGCATCCCCAGTGAGTCGAAGGCGATCCAGGTCTAGAACGCCACCGGTAACCCGCCGTCGTTCGAGGTCCAGAACACCAACACGCCGGCGCTCCCGTTCTAGAACTCCACCAGTGACCCGAAGAAGGTCTAGATCTAGGACTCCACCAGTAACCAGGAGGCGATCACGAAGCAGAACATCTATTACTCGCAGAAGATCGAGATCCAGAACATCCCCAGTTACTCGTAGGAGATCTAGATCTCGCACGTCTCCAGTAAATCGCAGGAGGTCCCGCTCTCGAACCTCTCCAGTGACACGCCGCCGATCTCGATCCCGAACGCCTCCAGCTATTCGGCGCCGCTCTAGGTCTCGGACCCCACTGTTGCCACGCAAACGTTCTCGAAGTCGCTCTTCACTTGCCATCCGCCGCCGTTCTAGGTCCCGTACTCCGCGAACAACTCGGGGCAAACGGTCCTTAACAAGATCTCCTCCTGCCATCCGAAGGCGTTCTGCATCTGGAAGTAGTTCTGACCGTTCACGTTCTGCTAGTCCTCCAGCAACAAGGAATCATTCTGGTTCTCGGACACCTCCAGTAGCACTCAATAGCTCCAGAATGAGCTGCTTTAGTCGTCCTAGCATGTCACCAACACCTCTGGACCGCTGTCGATCACCTGGAATGCTCGAACCCCTTGGCAGCTCTAGAACACCCATGTCTGTCCTGCAGCAGGCTGGTGGCTCTCTGATGGATGGTCCAGGTCCTCGAATTCCTGATCACCCAAGAACATCTGTGCCAGAAAATCATGCGCAGTCAAGAATTGCGCTTGCCCTGACAGCCATCAGTCTTGGCACTGCTCGGCCGCCTCCATCCATGTCTGCTGCTGGCCTTGCTGCAAGAATGTCCCAGGTTCCAGCTCCAGTGCCTCTTATGAGTCTCAGAACGGCCCCAGCTGCTGGCCTTGCCAGTAGGATTCCTGCAGCCTCTGCAGCAGCCATGAACCTGGCCAGCGCCAGGACACCTGCCATACCAGCGGCAGTGAATCTGGCTGACTCGAGAACACCAGCTACAGCAGCAGCCATGAACTTGGCCAGTCCCAGAACAGCTGTGGCACCTTCTGCTGTGAACCTTGCTGACCCTCGCACCCCTACAGCCCCAGCTGTGAATCTGGCAGGAGCCAGAACCCCAGCTGCCTTGGCGGCTTTGAGTCTCACCAGTTCTGGCACATCCCCAGCTGCTGCAAACTATCCCTCCAGCTCCAGAACACCCCAGGCCGCAGCCCCTGCAAACCTGGTGGGTCCTAGATCTGCACATGCCACAGCTCCTGTGAATATTGCCAGCTCAAGAACCCCTCCTGCCTTGGCACCTGCAAGCCTCACCAGTGCTAGAATGGCTCCAGCCTTGTCTGGTGCAAACCTTACCAGCCCCAGGGTGCCCCTGTCTGCCTACGAGCGTGTTAGTGGCAGAACCTCACCACCGCTTCTTGACAGAGCGAGATCCAGAACCCCGCCGGGAGGCCCAGGTTCCAGAACCCCACCATCTGCCCTGAGCCAGTCTAGAATGACCTCTGAGCGGGCTCCCTCTCCTGCCTCTAGAATGGTCCAGGCTCCCTCACAGTGTGTTCTCCCTCCAGCTCAGGATAGACCTAGGTCCCCTGTGCCGTCTGCTTTTTCTGACCAGTCCCGAGCTATGCTTGCCCAGACCACCCCTGTAGCAGGGTCTCAGTCCCTTTCCTCTGGGACAGTGGCCAAGACCACGTCCTCTGCTGGTGACCACAACGGCATGCTCTCTGGCCCTGTCCCTGGGATGTCCCATCCTGAGGGTGGGGAACCACCTGCCTCCACTGGGGCCCAGCAGCCTTCTGCACTGGCCGCCCTGCAGCCGGCAAAGGAGCGGCGGAGTTCCTCCTCCTCCTCCTCCTCCAGTTCCTCTTCGTCGTCGTCGTCTTCATCGTCCTCTTCCTCCTCCTCCTCTTCTGGTTCCAGTTCCAGCGACTCAGAGGGCTCTAGCCTTCCTGCTCAACCTGAGGTAGCACTGAAGAGGTGAGGGGCTGGGCTCTCAGAACTGTTTCTACGGGGCAGGTTTTGGGGGTGCTTGGTTGGGGGGAGGGAGAAGCCCCATCCAGAGATTCTGCTCTTTGAAGGAGGTGTGGGGACCTTGACCCTTAAGCCGGGGGTAGAAGAGAATGCTGGGGTGGGGGCAGTGGGAGGGGGAGGAGGAGCGGGTCAGATAAAAGTCTCCAAAGGTTCATTCTCTAGAGGATAATGATGAGTTTTCCGTCTCTACAGAGGACAGAACTAGAGGAAATGGACTTAATTTTACAGCAGGAGGGATGGCAGTTAGACCTCAAGAGGAACTCCCTGGGCTGGAAGGATCTTCAGAGGTCATCCCGTCCCTCTCCCTGCCTCCAGGCAGGACGGCCCCTCCCCAGCCAACCCGTGCACACGCAGGGGCCTCCCCAGACTGTGGCTCTCCATGGAAGGAGACCACCCTGCTCGACTTCCACACCTGAGCCCAGGGGCCTTATTCCTCCATCAGGGACATTCTTGAGGTTTAGCCTTGATCCCTTGTGCTGCGGGCCCCAGCCTGTTGCTTGTGTTAGCAGAGGTCGGGTCGGCTCGGGGCCACTGCTCTCCAGAGAACGCACTCACTGGCTCTCAGCTTGGACAGCGTGCAGGGCCTCTCTGCGGCACCCCTCCCCCACTGCCGTTCCTCCAGGCCAAGGAAGGTAGGGTTGGGGCTGGGGCGGCTTGTCTCCTTGTGACACTCTGCTTCTCCCGCAGGGTGCCCAGCCCCGTCCCAGCCCCAAAGGAGGCTGCTCGAGAGGGACGTCCTCAGGAGCTGACCCCAGCCAAGCGGAAGAGGCGCTCTAGTAGCTCCAGTTCCAGCTCCTCCTCCTCTTCCTCCTCCTCCTCCTCCTCTTCGTCCTCCTCCTCCTCCTCTTCGTCGTCGTCCTCCTCCTCTTCCTCCTCCTCCTCTTCTACTTCCTCCCCCTCCCCTGCTAAGCCTGGCCCTCAGGTCTTGCCCAAACCTGCAAGCCCCAAGAAGCCGCCCCCTGGCGAGCGGAGGTGAGTGCTGCCCGGCTTGAGATGGAAGGGGTGGGGTGAGACCCTGGGTGTGCAGTCCCTGCCGGGAGTCTCAGGCGGACTGTGGTGTCTGGTTCTGTGGGAGGAGTTGGGCTCTCCTCTCCCTGCCACCTTCGTGGTGCCCTGCTGTGGCGAAAGGCTGCACCATCCGAGTGGGTGCTCTGGTCCAAATTGTGGAGTCCTAGGTTCCGTCCTCTCCCTGCCCCTGACATGCCGCCTGCTCCCTGCTCCGAGGTCCCAGGGATACTAGCTTTTAAATCTCCCCGTTGCTACTGCCAGGGCTCCGGTCTGGCCACCGTCATCTTCTCCCGACTCTGTCCACAGCCTCTTCCCTGTCTCCCTGCCTCCACGCCATTCTCTTCCACACGTAGCCAGAGGGATCTTTCTAAAACGCACATCTGGTTACTTCCCTCCACTCCACAAATCCTTCCGGGACGCCCTGTGGCCTGCAGGATAAAGCCCCACCTCTGCGGGAATGGCGTGTGAGGCTCTTCACCAACTGGCCTTGCCTGCCCTGTGTTCTCCTCTCCTGCCCGCCCCCACACATGCCCTGTGCTCCAGCCACACCCAGCGCCTTGCAGTCTAAGGAGAACCCCATGCCTTTGGACATGCTGTTCCTTCTGCCTGGAATTCCCTTGTCCGCCTGGTGAACTCCTCGTTCTGCAAGACTCCGCTCAAACAGCACCTTCGAGAAGACTACCCTGCCCCACATCCCCTTCCCCTGGGTCCCCAGCCCCATGTACATCGGTCCTTGTGGGGCTGCTTCCCATACACGAGGCCAAGTGGGCCTCCCTTGGCCTTCCTCCACCACCAGACCGAGCCCCTCCAAGGGCAGGGACTCTCTTTATCTGTGCCTCCCCCGCTGCACCCCGTGCCCTGCCCACTGGGGCACTCGGTGGATGGTGTGCGGGCGGATGGGTGAGTGAGCAGACAAAGGTGGGTCTGAGGCTGGCCCTGTGTGGTATGAGGTTTGGTGGTCAGGACCTGGGGGGTGGTCCTGAGTGCCGGCTGGTGGCTTTGGAAGACTGTGGTGCTATGGGGACTTACTCTGCTCCCCAGGTCCCGTAGTCCCCGGAAGCCAATAGACTCCCTCCGAGACTCTCGGTCCCTCAGCTACTCACCTGCGGAGCGCCGCCGCCCCTCACCCCAGCCCTCGCCACGGGACCAGCAGAGGTAAGGCCTCCCGTTGGACCAGCGCGGCCCCGTGAAGAGTTTCGAGGCCCAAAGGTGCCAGAGGTTGGTGTTGCCTCGCGCGTGGTCTGATGTCATTCCTGTGTTGCAGCAGCAGCGAACGGGGTTCCCGCAGAGGCCAGCGTGGGGACAGCCGCTCCCCGGGCCACAAGCGCAGGAGGGAGACACCCAGCCCCCGTCCCGTGCGGCACCGCTCCTCCAGGTGGGTCCTCCTGGCGCTCCAGCGCCAGGTCCCCTTCTGTGTGCCCCCACGCTAGCTGGTCTTGGCACTGACTGTCCTTTTTTTCTGTTGCAGGTCTCCTTGAATCTTTCTGGGGGGGATTCCACCACACCCTAAGTTCTGCAGCTGCAGGGAGTGTCCCCTTTCCCCAGCAGAGCCATGGGGAGGGGTTCTTGTCTGCCCCCCTTTGAACCCTGGCAGCATCTTGGGGGAGGGCGCTCTCTTCCCTCCCCCCTTTTTTCTTTGTTCCTGTGAAATGTTAATCTCTGTGAGTTTTTCCTGGTTCACGTTTTGGGGGGTTTGGGGGTGGGTGGGAATGAGAATGGGAGTTGTGGGAGGGGAGGATACAGTTGGGGACACCCTGGTCTTGAGTTAGAAAGGGCCTGGGAGGCAGTGATGCCCCCTTTTAACCCTAAGTTCCTGGGGGGCAGTGCTTTGGAATTTGGGAACTTGCGTGAGGTATTCCTGGAAGGAAGGGGCAGGAGTGGAAATGCGTTGGCCCCTGCTGCCCCCCTAGTGACGTCGTGGCCCCTCCCCCAACTTTTCTTCACGTTTCTTAAAGGCATTTTGGTTTTTTAAAATCTGTACAGCAAGAGCAACTTTTTCTGTCAAATAAAAATGAGAAATGCAGGAATTGGGTCTATAGATGGTTTATTAGGGGTGAGAGCTGTTCTACTGACCGCCCCCCCCCATGCATTCTTAGGGCCTCGGAGGAACTGTGTCGGGCAGCTCCAGGCTTTGGGTCCTCTGTGGAGCCCAGTCTAAAGCCAGCGCACTGGCTCCAGCTTCCTTGGGCTCCTGGCTTGTCTTTACCTCAGAAGCTGCCGTGAGCCTGCCTACTGGCGGGAACTCACGAAAGGAACAAGGCCTCAAAGCTTGGGTCTCCAGGCTGAGCAGAAGGCTGGCCTGCGGGCCCCTGTGGTGGCCTCAGAGGGGCAGGCTGGGGTGGGGGCGGATGGCTGGGACCACAGAGCTTGTGGTCTCTGAAGGTGGCCTTAGCAGCGAGGGGCTGAGGTTGGGTCTCGCAGGGGTGCGGACCCATCCCAGGGAAGGCGATGCCTGCAGCGGGAGAAGGTGCGCAGAAAAAGGCAGCAACCAGGCAGACACCCGAATCTCTTTTTTATTGGGGGGGGGGGGCACTGGGGCGGGCCCGGGGCCCTCTCACTGCACCGCTTGTTCATTGGCGCTGCTTCCTGAGTCCTGTGGCTTCATCACATCGGGCAGCTCAGGTGGGCTGGAGAAGGGCTCGATGCGCAGAGCCTCAAAAGCTTCATCTGGTGGACAGGGGGGGTTGAGAGAGCTGGAGGAAGCGGTTAGCACCAGCTTCTGGGGTCCTCTGACTTCCCCACCTCTGCAAAGTGTGTCTCCTCGTGATCCTACTAGAATTGCGTCCCCCCCTACATGCCCAGCCTGGACTGCCCACCTGCCATCCCCATGGTTAAGTCCTCTGCCTCACCCTTTATACCCACTAGGGACACTGTGGGGACCCCTGCCCATCTGTCTCCCCTACCCAGAAGCTCCACCATCTCCTTGTCCCTTTCACGCCTCTCTACCAAGTGCGGATTTTTAGGTTCAAAGCAGACTGTTCTTCCTTGTGTAAAGCCTTGCAGTGGCTTCCCATCACGCTCTGAATAAAATATCTCAAGTCCACTGCCCTCTGTCCACCTGTCTCCTGTGTTCCCTGTGTTCCCACATCAAGCTCTCTCCCGCCTCGGGGACTCTGTATTTGCTGGGCCCAAGCCTGTCACTGGCTGGTTGGGGGGATTCAAGGGGACAACCCAAACGTCACTGTCAGAGAAGCCCTCCCCAGCCTCTCTACGTAGATCGTCACTGCATCCCAACACGTGTGTCGCTTCAGCAGCACTTACCTACCGCTTCGCCAAAATGGCCTTGACCGACCAAGCTGCTTCCCCCCCTGGAACAGTAGCTCCAGAAAGCCCCCTCTGGTTTCTGTCACCTCAGCAGAGCAGAGAAGCCCCACTTCCAACCCCTCCTGCACTTTCTTCCAACAGGGAGACTTCTCTCCCCCTGGCTCAGGGTTCTCAACCAGTTAGGCCGCCCGGGACAGCTGCCCACGTCTGGCAGTTCTGGTTGCGACAACTTGGCCGAGTGGGCAGAAGGCCATCTCTCCTAGTGGCCATCAGAGATGCACACCCAATGGCCTGACCCTCAGAGGTCAGCAGTGCCTAACCGGACCCTGGCTCAGTTTAACTAGTTCATCTTCCAGGCCACAAATCTGCAGTGACCATTCCTGCCTTCGTTCACAATTCCATTTTTGATTAGCTAAACCTAGAAACCGCCCTTTAACACTTGATTTGAGCAGCCATTTGCGCTGCAAAGTTCTGTCTTGCCCTTCCAAAAACCCTAAGGAAAACCGTTAACCCCGCTAAGGGCATTTTTGCAACAAAAGTAGCCCAAAGGAGGAACGAAGAACATCTAGTCCAGTCCACACTGTGTCCTCAAGACCACAATCACCTGTCCCAGTGGTGACACCGCCCAGGGGCTAGTCACCCCCATATTCAATGCCTTAACTGGGGTCGTGGGAAAAACAAATGCCCTCCCTCTGTTCTGAGCTCTTGGCGGACGAAACAGGCCCACGACATCTCCCCAAGAGTCCCCACAAGCCTGCAGGAGACGCCTGCCCTTGAGAGGCCGGGGAACCCCGGGGGGAATGCAGCCGAGCCCACGCTTAGGAAGCAGAATGGGAGATGCGCCGTCCCCTCCCCTCACCCCCTCCCAAGCGCACCCCTGTACAAAGTCTGCACCAACTGTGCGCCTGCCTTCACGTCACCGAGAGGATCAGAGGGGACCCACGGGAGAGGCCCCTTGGATACGCATCTGCTGAGCACCCTCAGGCCAAGGCCCGGGGTGTGTGGGGGCTTGCACCCCCCGTGAGGCTGGCCTGAGTGCCACACGCCGCTCTGGAGTCGGAACCCCAGCTAGGAGGACGGGAGGCATGAAGCAAGCGCCCAAGGGCGGAGCTGCTGAGGCCCGGCACAGTGACCGTCATGAAATCCCACAGTGGCTAAGGTGGCACGCGCCTTCTCAGGCCTCACTACAGAAGCCAGAAAAATCACTACTTATCACCTGAGTCTACGCAGCCATCCACACAAGGCCAAGTCAATTCAAACCTCTCTTTCTTCGGAGAAAAGGGTGTACTGGAGGGTAGTGACCCACCCCTACCCTTGAGTTTCTAAACACTGGGCAGGGGGCATGTGGTTCAAGAGAACACAGTCCCTGGGGCAGGCAGAGACATGAATTCCAGAGGTGACCTCAGTTCCTCAGGCTCAGTTACTCCTCCTTAAAATGGGCACAACACAAGCGTGCGGGCGGAGGTGCTGGAGGGCTGTGATGGCTGCAAACACGCCTGGCATGGTGCTCGGCTCAGGCCAGGTCCCCGCAGTCTGCATCTGGACCGCAGCGCCCCAGGGGACTGCCTCCGTTTCCAGTCTCCAAAGTGGGGACTGAGTATTAAACGGAAAAATGGAAACAGAACGCAGACTACGGGACCCGGTACTCGCTAAGACCTCTGCACACACAGGCTGGCGGCGCGGCTCGGGCTGTGCGAATCCCTCATGAGATAAGCTTCCACTTCCACAAACGTCTCCTCTGCTTTTTTTTTTTATAATCTTGCCAAGAAACAAATACTCGGTCACAAGATACTGACCGCGCTTTGTGGCCTAGGAAGACACTGCCCTTGAGGCTGGGAGGAGCGACAGCGGGCTCCCCGGTGACCCCTTCCTTTGGCTGTCCTCGCCCGGCCTGGCGGCCCCGCTCACCTGCTCGGAAGGCCAGTCCTACAGTGGCCGGGGCCTGCGGCCGGGCCGTCTGACTAGTGAAGCCGCACTCTCCCAGCGTCTTGCCGTCGTCCAGAAGCTGGTCATCCTGAGGAGAGAGGCAGGGTGTTGGGAGAGGCCCCAGGAGGGGTGGGTCCCAAAGACTTCCCTGGTCAGCAAATACCCTGAAAGTCAGAAGAGGGAAGATAGATGGCCCCAAGTGGGGCCCAGGACCAGCCGCAGAACATAGCAAACACAATTCACAGGGCCACACACAACACCTTCCGATCAGAACCTTCCAGGCTACCACTGGGGAATGAGTCTCCAGGTGATTCTAATCCAAGGCTCCAGGTGATCCTAATTTCAAGAGTCCCCGACCCAGACTGTCCATGCCCAGACCTCATTCGAATCCCAGCTCTGCGACCTTGGACAAAGCGGTGGAGCTTTTTGATGTGCAGTTTCTTTATTGGTAAGGTGGGAATTCCCGGAATTCCCAACTTGTCGGGCACCCCCAGAAAACACGGAAGGCAGCACCGGCGGCAGGGAAGCCTCCCTGGACGCCCGGCACAAGGGGCTTTCAGAGACGAACCCAGGCTCGGTCTGGAATCAAAGGCCAGTTTCCCACTTCCCACGCTCCAGCGAGTCAGACCAGGGCCCCCAGGTGAGGGGCGCCATGCTGCTGGACGCCCGAATCGGGCCAAGAGGACGGACTGCCCCATGCAAACCCGAAGCCCCAAGCCATCTTCGCTACTTAACTGCAGTGGGTTTGAGGGGGGAAGGACGGGCTTTCAGAGCACCGGCGGGAGCGTGGGGACAATGCGCTCGTTGGCGGAGGCCTGCTGGGCCGCTACTCACTCCGACCCCCTGTGCTTGTTGGCAGTCAGGAGTGGAGCTGAAGGGGTGCGCTTCCGACGGGCCCATGGGGCCCTAAAGGCAACGGGGTTCAAACACAGGCTCTGCCGCTGACCTTGGGCTGAGCGGCCGCCTCGCCCAGCCTCAGTTTCCCCAGCCCTCCGCCGCCGGGATGAGACGCGCCGCCGGGCCCCCGCGCGACCCCCGGGGCCGCCCCTCCACCGAGCGCCGGCGCCGCCTCGCCTCCACGCGGGGGAGTTCCGGCCACTGTTTACACCAACGACGCGGCATCCCCGCAGCGCCCGCCCCCGCCTGCCCGGGGCCGCACCTTGTACAGCCGCTGCTCGTCGGGCGGCCGCTTGAGGATGCCCTCGACGATGCGCTTCAGCTCGAACACGGTACTCGACTCCTTGGCGTCCGTGAAGATGGTGGTCTTGTGGCGCCGGATCATGAGGAACACGTCCTGGGGGCGGCGGGCCGGCGTGAGCGCCGAGCCCGGCCCCCCCGCTCCCCCGCCGCTGGCCGTCCCCACCCCCACCCCCACCCCACGCGGCCCACCGCCCCCCGTCGACCCCCGCCGGCCCCGGCCCGCCGCCCCTCCCCCCGCACCTCCCCCCGCACCCGCTCACCATCGCGGCGGCTGCCTGTACCCCCTCGACGCGCCGGCGCGGCCGCGCTCCGCCCCGTTCCCGGCAGCCCGCGCGGCTCGCCCCAGCGTGCCTCGCCCCAGCGTGCCTCGCGCCCCGCCCCAGCGTGCCTCGCGCCCTGCGGCGCCGCCGCCGCCGCCGCCGCCGCCGCCGCCGCCGCCGCCGCCGCCGCCACCGCCGCCATTTTAAGTGATGCGAGCCAGCCGCTCGATCCGACTGCATGTCCGGCCGCCATCTCGGCGCCGTGGCCTGGTGGGCGTGCGGCCGGGGTCCCGCGCGGCAGGTGGCGGCGCCATCTTGGGAGTGGCAAAGCTGAGCCCCAGCCCCACCCCTCCGTAGCAGTGAGGGGGTGATCTGGACGCAGCATCGGCCGGATGGCGGGGAACGTTGGGGACTGACGTGGCGAGTGTATAGTAGCCCCACATCCCAGGGAGGGTCAGTGAATGCTGTGCATCTTGGTCATCGGGGCTCAGGACTTTCGCGTCTCAACGACGCCTGGGCTGGTGTGTGTGGGGAGGGAAGTCATAATTGAGGGGCTCCCTGGCCGCCATTTTGAGGGGGTGATAATTCCGGCTCTTCCGGCAGCCCTCATGGGTGGGCTGTCCCCATTTCCACCGCCAGCCTTGCCTGGGCTTTGTGGCCGGGAAGGACCCTAGGAAGCTGCCCGTGGGCTGGGGGAACTCCCAGGGGAAATGTCCTAAGGCTCCGGGGGACTGCGTGGCTCAGTAAGTTAAGGTCTGTTTTCTGCTCGAGTCATGATCCCAGGGTCCTGGGATCCAGACCCCGCACTGGGCTCTGCTCAGCGCGGAGTCTGCTGCCTCCGCAGTCTCCCCCTGCTTGTGATCTCTCGCTTGCTCGCTCGCTCTTTGACAAATAAAATCTTTTTTTTAAAAAATGCCCTAAGCCTTTGCCAGAGTTGGTGCTCGCTCCCCAGGGGAGGAGGAAGGAGGAGCCCCCCAGCCCAGGGGCCTTGGCTGGCTCCGTGCACTGGGGTTCTGGAAGGACCCCTAGACTTGGTTTCCCTGGCTGGCTGTCCTTGCAGGGGGCTTCCCTACCAACAGCGCAGGCCTTGTCCTTGGGTCACTGTCCTGCCTTGCCCCAGGTAGCACTTACACTAGAGCCAGGGCAAGAGATGTCTCTCCCGTAGCCAGTACTGGGAGCGACAGAGCCTCAGCTGGGTCGCTCACGGCTCGTGTCCCCCATGCCGGGGCACCCAGGGAGCCGGTGGGTGGCCCTGCATGCCAGCCAGCGCTGCCGATGTTGGGGGCTGCGGTGTGATGATCCTCGAGAGTGGTTAGAAGCCGAAGCTGCTGCTGCCTTGGCCGGGAATCAAGCTGGTGACGAACAGCCGTTACCCTGAAGAAAATAAAGCTGCCGATTATTTTACCAGTGAGGCCGGGCTTACCTGGGGACGCGGAGAGTTACAAGCCAGGACGAGCAAGCTGCGGCGAAACCGTAGGCAAGTCGGCAGAACGAGGGAGAGAAACTCTGGTAACAGGAAAGGCGAAACCGGGAGGGCTGTTGCAAACGAAAAAGTTTACTGGAATAAAGTGAGTTCCAGTAGTGGCTTCTCATTGGCTGGGCTGTTGCCTTCCTGCAGCTGGGGTAGTCAGGTAGCGTGCACCTGCCGGGCGGTGCGACTCCCCGTGGGGGCCGCAGTTGATGAGCGAGAAGGCTGGCAGCGCCCCCTGCTGGCCTCCCGACTGCGTTCTAAACGAGGTTTCCTTTGACTAATTTTCCCCGGGCTGGGCTTGGTGTTCAGACCACCGGGGGATTCAAATCCTCCGACCTGGTGCAGCCTGTGCCGCTTTGGACAGTTAAGGTCATGAAAGCCCAGTTTCCTCGTCTTCAAGAGGAGAGAACAGCTGTTTATAAAGTTCGTGGATTTTCATCAAGAATCGGTACTGGGGGTACCTGGGGGGTTATGTTGAGCATCTGCCTTTGGCTGGGGTGGTGATCCCCGGGGTCCTGGGACGGAGCCCCACACTGGGCTCCCTGCTCAGCGGGCAGCCTGCTTCTCCTTCTGCCCCTCCCCCCTGCTCATATTCTCTAATAAAATCTTTTTTAAAATAAAGAATTGGTACTCAGTAGGTGTTTCTAAAACTATAACCAAAATGGTTATTTTTTTTTAAAATTTTATTTATTTATTTGTCAGGGACAGAGGAAGAGAGAGCGAGCGAGCACAGGCAGACAGAGAGGCAGGCAGAGGGAGAAGCAGGCTCCCTGCTGAGCAAGGAGCCCGATGCGGGACTCGATCCCAGGACACTGGGATCACGACCTGAGCCGAAGGCAGCTGCTTAACCAACTGAGCCACCCAGGCGTCCCCAAAATGGTTATTTTTTACTTCTAGCCTCTGCCTCCTCCAGAGCCCCCTGAAGTCCTTTCCCCTCCTGTGACTCTTCCCTCCCTGATCCAGTGGCCGTGGCTCCCCGCTAACTCCCTCATCCCTGGGTGACCTCAGGAGGCTGTGGCACGTCCTTGGCTCAGGCCAAAGATTTCCATCTTCATCTCAGCCTCTCTGTGTATAGAGACTTGGGGGCTTTAAATCCTGTACTGCTGAGGAAGGAGAGCGTGCGGCAGCGGAGGCGTGGGGACTGTGGGGACCGTGGGGGCCAAGGAGGTTCTCAGATGGGAGCTCAGGGGTGTGGGGAAAGGAGGGGCCTCCTCTCTGCCCACCATGTTGTCCCAGCTGCACCCTGGCCTGTTGTCTCTAACGTGTGCACTCTTGCCACCTAGACACCTACCTGCCTTATTAGGTTTGTCCTGGCCGGTGTCACAGCTGAGGATGCCTACCAGGAGTCACCCTGAGTGGGCCCACACTCCATCCCTCCAAAGATCATGTCTGTCTCCGCCCACCCTCCAGCAGCCCGTCTGGGTTCAAACATCAGCTTGGTAACTGTGATCTCCAGCAAGGCCCTGAGCCTTAACCTGCTTTCCCATCCACGAAGGGGATACACAGTTGGACTCTGCAGGGCAGTTGGGGGGGGGTTACGGAACTAACACACAGCCCAGTGCTGGGGTTTGGGTGATGACTGGTGTCTGATTACAGCGGTCCCCGCTGGGAGAGGTCACCCAGCCTAGGGGAGGTGGCACGGAGGGTGGGGGGCCTGCCCAACATGCCCCTTAGCCTCTCTGGGCCTGTCCCCACGTTGGCGAAAGTGAACAGGAGGCGGCCCCGTGGGTGTTCTTAGCGCAGCCAGGACATGCCTCGCAGGTGAGGGCCTTAGCCGTCTTCTCCGCCCTCCCGGCCTCCACGAGAGGGCGAGCAGTGTCAAGTCAGAAGACAGAAGGGGAAACCGAGGCCACGTCAGCGGTCTTGGGAGGGCCTAGGCCAGCTGGCTGCAGCATCACGGGCTGGAGCAGCAGGGCAGCTGGGAAATGCCTGCCTTACAGGGGAGCCCAGCGTCCCCCTTGCCCGGGACTCCCCAGGACCACCCTGGGCGACCTGGTGCTCCCCTCCCGGGGGCACAGCCTCCCGGCCTGTCACCTAGCAGGTCACATCACTCCCCACGCCCCCCAGCACCCCCACTGACCTTGTGGACCGACGCACAGCAGGAAGGAGCAGAGAGAAAGGGGGCCCGGAGCCCCTGCGCTGTGGGGGAAGCAAACGTAGAGAGTAAAGGGGATGGGAACCTCCGCCCGCCCGTCCCCAGCTGCCCACAGAGTCAGACCGCCTGGGCCAATCCCAGCCTACCATCTACCCGTTGCATGACGTGGGGCCTCAGTTTCCTCGTCTGACTGATGGGTATCAGGTGATTTCCCACGCGGCGGTGCAGCAAAGCCCTCCGCGTGGCATCTGGTAAGGGCTTCATGAGAAGCAGCTGATGTGCTGGCATGTGCGGACCCCTCCCCTCCAGCCCAGCTCCCGCCCCTCCAACTCCGGACTCTCCCGTGGAGCTCCTAGGTTACCCTTCGGAAACACGGGGCCCTCTGAATGCGGACCCACTCCTCCAATCGCAGCAGGTCCGCGGCTGAGGCAGGCCGGCTCCCAGCCCCTGGCTTGTGCCCATCTCCGCGCTTCGGGAGGCATCCTGGGGAAGGTCCCTTAGCTGGCTACAGGCTGAGGGAGGGAGCGAGGATGGCCAGCATCACCCAGTAGGGGCCACCGGGGTCCCCTTGCGGACGTGCCCATAGCCATGCCCCATTCTGGACACCCTGCTCCCCAATAACCATCCCCCAAGGACAGTGGAGCTCTTCCCTGGACGGAAGGCCCTCGGCCGCGGGGAGAATGCAGTCTGGAGCCCTCTTGTGGCCCAAGTCTGTGGGCCCACCCTGCCCGCCTGGCCTGGTGCGCCTACCTTCCTTCTCTCCTGGGAGGGAAAGGAGGAGGCGAGAATCAGGCCTGCGCTCCCCCCCAACCCCGCCACCCCTGGGGCCGCATCTTTGATGATGGCCTCCCTCCAGGTCTTCTGGCCCCACTGACCCTGTTAGCCCCAAAGATTAGGCTTTGGGGTTCCCAGGTTTTGCTCAGTTTCTTGATCTTCCCGCAAACACTGAGCTGTATCTACTGGGATGGTCGGTCTTCCACCCGCCAATGAGCAGACGGCAGGGAGGGCACAGGAACCAGGTCCCAGTCACACAAGGGCGGGCAGGGAGCTGCAAGGGGCCTCACCTGGTTTCCAGATGCAGGTGGCAGGGGGCGGTCCTGGGCGTGGGGGTCTTCACCACAGCCGGGACACAGCCCCAGACTCTCCCCAGCAAGGGACCCCGCCACAGAAACTAGCACGGCTGAAGCTCTGGCCAGGCCTGTCTAGGGGCTCCCAGCCCTCTCTGGATAGAGGGCATGGGGCTAGGTATCCCAGGCTCCTGAGCCTTTTAGAGCCTAGGGCAGGCCCACCCAGACCTCAGGGGCACCTCTCCTGCAGGGGGGCGAGGTCTCTACTCGTTTTCTATTGCTCTGTCGGAAATGACCACCACTCACGGAGCAGCCTGCAACACCCACATTTATTAAGTCACAGCTCTGGGGGCCACGAGTCTGGGAGGGCTCCACTGGGTTCAAGGGCTTGGCCTGTGGGGTGGCCTGATGGGCTCTCAGCTGGAGGCCTGGGGGAAGTGGGGGGGGGGGCACTGGGTCCCAGGTTCATTCAGCTCCTTGCGGTTGTGGCAGGGAGGGACTTCCCCGCCGGCTGTCAACTGGGGCTCCCCCGCAGCCATGGAGAAGCATCTCCTGGGCCTGAATCCCTCTCATACTTTGTCCCCGACTTCCTCCAGACAAACAGACAAATGGGGCCCAGAGGCCAGACGGCGCACCAGCTGACTTGCCTGTCTCTGGGCACCCAGGGGCTGCAGCTGAGAAGGGTAATATGAGCGGGGAGGGGAGGGAAAGGGAGGGATTGTGACACAGCCCCCCTCCCCTCCGCCCCACGGGAGGCTCCTGGAGGAGGGCTGGTGGCTAGGGCTTGGTGGGCCCTACAGAGGAGACAGGGATGGACAGGTGGATGATACCACCCGTGAGCCTCAAGTCGGAGGTGCAAGGCGGGGGGACTGCGCAGGTCCTCAGAGGGACCCCAGCCTCTGGCTCCAGGTCAGTGTGACTGCATTAGAGGCTAAGGCGAGCCTGAATCCAGGGGCTGTAAGTGGCCACATTGGTGTAGACCCCTGGACGGTTGGGCAGGGCACAGCCCTTGCCCCAGCTCACCACGCCCACCAGAACCCAGCGCCCAGATCTCATGCAGGTCAGGGGTCCCCCAGAGTCACCCTGCAGGAGAAAGGCAAGCTTAGGTCTCAGCCCTTTGAAGATGTGGGAGGGCAGTCCCAGGGCTCCAGTCCCCGAGGTGCTGCCTCTGGGTTAGGGGCCAGGATGGATGGCCCCTTGGTCTTGGGTTCCAGGGAAGGAGGGGGGCTGCTAGGCACAGGACCTAGACTCCAGGGCTCCAGGCAGCTTTGCGCACCTGACAGGCGTCTTTGTGGCCCTGGACGTAGCCCGCACACAGGTTTCCTGGCAGCACGATGCGCTCAGTGCCGGGCACGTCGGTGCCCACGTGGTACAGATGGTCACAGGTGCGCCTGTCCAGTAGTGGTACCCTCACTCCCTGCAGAGGTCGCCAGTCTGGAAGTGGCACTGGGGTCGGGGCAGGGGGTGGGAGGAGGACTTCTGAGAGCTGGGAGAGACCAGGGCTGACGAGCCTGACCCGGCGGGCCAGGCACGACTCGCCGTCTGACTGGGAGGAGGACAAACAGGGAGCACCTCCCCAGAGGTCGCGCCGAGTCCTGGACAGGGACAGCGCGGGGCTGGGGTTCCCGGTCAGAGGGTGATGGAGAGGAGTCCCCGCCCCCGGCCTCACCTCCCGGGTGCAGGCTGCCCCAGCCGGTGACCCAGCACGGTGTGCCGGTGGGCGGGCGGGCCCCGGGCTCGGGCAGGCACACGGGCTGGACGTGGGCGCTCAGGGGCACCGGGCGGCGTAGCTGCAGCAGCGCCAGGTCGCCGCGGGCGCCGTCCTCGGAGAAGTCGGGGGGCAGGAGCACCCTGCGCACGGGCGCCGAGAGCGCGCGGGGCGAGGCAGGGACCAGGCGCAGCGCCCCCAGAAGCACGCGGTACTCGGACAGCAGCGTAGGCCTGCACGACCCGGCCAAGCTGGCGAGGGAGCCCCGGCCCCGCCCCCCCGCCCTCGGCCCCTCCCCCCGGGGCCCCGCCGCCCGCCGCCCGCCGACCTGGGCAAGCAGTGCGCCGCGGTCAGCACCCACTGCGGGGCGATGAGCGAACCCCCGCACACGTGCGCCCCGCGGTGCTGGATGCTCGCCTGCCACGGCCACTGTCCGACCCGGGCGTCCCGGCCTCCCACGATCCGACTCGACACCTGGGGCTGCCCGCAGTCTGCGGGGGACAAGGGGGACTCGAGGGAGGGCAGAAGACGGGGGGTGGGGGGGTAGGCTGCGAGGTGGGTGGGGTCGGGGAGACGTCGGGCCGAGAGCACAGGGACTCTGAGGCGTCCTCACCTGCGGACTCCCGCGTCGCTGTCCCAGCAGCTCCTGGAGGAGGAAGCCGCAAAGGGAAAGGCCTGGATTAGGAATTTGGTGTCAGATAACGGGGCTCGGGGGAGGGATGTCGGAGATTAGGAAGGAGGGTGGAACATACTTGTCACACGGATCAGGTGCCAGGCTTTTGTGCAATTACCACACTGGCCTGGTTACCTGATTTAACCCTCCCCAGGGCAGCCTGATGGGTGGGGCCGGGGGGGGGGGGTCTCACACCCCTACACATATGAGCACATAGGAGCTTGGAGAGCCCACGGTCAGCAACAGGGAGAACGGAACCAGTGAAGCCAAGATTAGGGTGTCCCCGAGTGCTCTAGGGGAACCAAGTCAGACAGGGGTGTGATGGGACATTAGGGAACCCACCCCAGCCCTTGACCCCCACTCACCCAGCAGCAGTAGGACCAAGACCCCGAGGCAGGAAGCCCCACTCATGGTGTCTTCAGGGCTGGGCCTGGTAAGGGTGGCACAGCTTAGGGTGGGGGACTCTGGTCAGAGCCTGCAAAGAGATGGAAGGAGGGTCCTAGCCCAGGCCCCAGAGGCCCTCTGTCTTCCCTCAGCCCCTGGTTGGTCCTGGATCTATCCTGGCTCCTGGGGCTGGGGGACGGGGGCAGGTCCTATGTACGGCCCTCTGCCCACGCCCCAGGGACCACACCTGTCCCCCCAGCTCCCACAAGATTTGAGCTCCCTTGGCCTCCCCAGGCCCCCACCCCACCACCTTAGCCCCTCTGCCTGCCGGCCGCCCTCGCCTGCCCCGGCAGTCCCCGAAGCCTGCTCTCACCCTCTGGCCGGTGCCCTCCCTGCTGACTGCGCAGGGGAGGACCTGGGGGCTTAAAGGGCCAGAGGGGGTGGGGGCCTGGCCAGGGGGTGATTAAGGAGCCAGGGCGGGGCTGTGGCTTCACCAGTGGAGCCTCAAACAAAGATGCTTTGAGCAGCACTTTCAAGGTGGCAGGAAAGGGACTCCTGGGTTTGTCAAAGGACACCTGGCTTGGGCTACGGTCTTGGGAGCTGGGGGTGGGGGCCTGGGCTCAGGAGACCAAGGATAGGGGCGGAGGGCTGCGGTCAGGCCAGGAAGCGCTAGAGAATCCCTGGCAGCTCATCTCTGAACCTGATCCTGGCTCCTGGCTGCTGTTCGTGCCAGTCACGGAGCCTGTGAACACTACCATCCTGTCCAGAAATCCCGGCGCGGCCGCCCACACCGAGCTCTACCCTGCTCCCCGCTCTGCACTAATTCAACGTGAGGGATGGCTGGTTCAAAGCCGCCAGCACTCCTTGCTTGACCAGAAGCAGACCTGACCCTGAGGAACAGTCCATTCTTGAATTTGGTGTGGCCGGAACAGCGAGGCTGCTGGCCTCCGTGAACCTGGTCGATGCTGGGAACCAGGGTCAGGGGGTCGGGCCTGGGCTGTGTCTACCACCCAGAAGTCTCTGGAGCTCTTTTCTGCTGGCTCACCTCCTCCTCATCCCGCAGCTGTCCACTCCGCCCCAGCCTCTTGGGGTGCCTTCCTGCCCAGCCCTAACTCTGTCCCAGGCATGTCACTGTGTGCGTTGACATGTGATGGAGGAGGCCTGATTCACGGCTGTTCATCTCCTCCCTGGGAGGTGAGGTCTGGGTGTCCGTCTCCGCTCCGGCTGCCAGAACAGAAAGGCACAGTGAGCCCTGAAACAAGTGTGTCTCACCGTTCGGGAGGCTGCCAAGCCCAAGGACGTGGTTCCGGCAAGGGGGGTCCCATCCTGACACCTCTGTTCCTGGCGCCTAGGCCACGGCTGTCTCTCAGCACCCACCGGCTCTTCCTGCCTCCGGGAGGAGAGGTGTTGGGACGCGGCGGGCGCTCTCGGACGTCTCTTATAAGAAGGAGCCTAGGGGACCAGAGCCCCGCTCTCAGGACCCAGCTTAACCCTGGTTACTTCCATAAAGGGCCGGTCTCTAAATACAGTCACGCGGGAGGGTGGGCTTCAAAACATGAATTTTGGAGGGGACAGAGACCTTCCGTCCTCAGCGGTCCTCGAGGGCCAGAGCAATGTCCCGCGTGGAGCACAGCCAATGAGCCGGTGAGCACGGTGAGCGGGGCTGCGGGCTGGCAGTGAGGACGGGGGCCACGGGAGAGGGAACCCGGTGCCCGCCTTGGATGCGGACGGATGGAGGGAGGGCAGCCGCAGGACTGACCCCGGCAGCCCGTGCTCCAGCCCGAGGTGTCCGACACTGGGCTGTGGCCTGCTCTCCCTGCAGTCCCCCAGCGTTGCAATCTCCTCTCCTGTGAGAGGCCGTTGTGAAGAGTGGGGTCAGCCTAGGCGCCACCAGGGAGCGTGGCTCACTCAAACACAGTAAAAGGGCGAGGAGGATAAAAGCAGCTCCCTCCTGTCCTCCCCGGGCTCCTGACCTTTTATGACCTGGGGTTCAGTGGCCTCCCGAGGGCTTGGCGGCAGTGGGGCCGGAGGTGGTCCCTGTGGGGCAGCTGGAGAGCCCAGTGGGAGAGTGACAAGGGACCCTGGGGACACAGCCACCTCTGAGGGCGTGGAGTGAACTCGAGGTGGGAGCTGGCCGGCTCTAGTGTCCTCCCGGCAATTACCTTTCTGACTGATCTAACCAGAGACGGTCCTATGATTTGCCCCCCAAACTTTTCAGATAGCACGGAGGAGGCTGAGAGGCAAAGGGACGACCTATTCCGAGCAGCAAAAGAACAGAACCGACAATTCTGTGTTGGGCAAAACTACCCTTCAGGAAGCGAGGGAGAGTTTAAGAGATTCTCGGATAACCAGATGCCAAGAGGGGGCGTCGCGGGCAGACCCACCGTGACACGGAGCGCGAAAGGGAGCTGTTCTCTGCAAAGGACACTGCATCCTTTCACGGGAGGAGAGACGGCACGGGAAGTGTTCTTACAGTCTGGGTTTGTCACTTCTCTTTTCTCCTTGCATAATTGAAGACACATGCATAAAGCAATCGGACGTCTCTGCTCATGGTTGCACGACATGGAAACGGGACACTAACAGCTTAACAGGGAGGAACAGAGCTGTACAGGGGCAGAATTTCTCTATACTACTGAAGCTGAACCAGTATTGATTCAAAATAAATTGCTATAAGGGCGCTCGGCAGGCTCAGTCAGTGGAGAATATGGCTCTTGACCTCAGGGTTATGAGTTCAAGGCCCACATCAGGTGTAGAGAGTACTTAAAAATTTTAAAAAAAGAAAATCTTGAATAAAACAAAATGAAGTAAGTTTAAGTTGTTGATTGTCATCCCCGGGACAACCTCTACAAAAACAGAACAGGAAATGGGAAGGGAATCAACACAGGACAGTAATAAAACTCAGTGAAACAGGGGCACCTGGGGGGCTCAGTGAGTTAAACCTCTGCCTTCAGCTCAGGTCATGATCCCAGGGTCCTGGGATGGAGCCCCATGATGGGCTCTCTGCTCAGCGGGGAGCCTGCTTCCCCCTCTCCCTGCCTCTCTGCCTGCTTGTAATCTCTCTGTCAAATAAATAAATAAAATATTTTTTAAAAAATCAATGAAACACAAAGGGAGGAAATAAAAAATATCCAGGACATAGACGTAGCTATTAGACACAACGATATACAGGAAGCAAACAGAACAGCGGGAGAGGTCCGCCCTTACTCATCAGTAGTTAATTTTAATGTAAATGGACTAAATACTCCGGAGGAGCCCCGTGGCGGGATGGATCACAAACACAGGACCCCACCACATGCTGCGTGCAAGACATTTTAGAGTCGCAGCACATGGAGCTGGAGATGGAAGGTGGGGGAAGACAGGCCATGCGAACAACAGCCAGAAAGGAGCAGAGGTTGTGTCTGAACGTCAGACAAACAGACTTTCAGTTAAAACTTGTGAGAATCAAACAAGGACATTCTAGACTGATAACTGTCAAAATCATTAAGAAGACAAAATAATGACCAACATCTACACTCATACCCAGACCCAAAATACATGGAGCAAAATTGACAGAACGAGTGGGAGAAACGGTCTGACCGCCATGGGAGGCTCCATACCCCACTTTTAATAACGAGCAGAACCGCCAAAGAGGAGGTCAGCCAGAAGAGGGCCGGAGGATGCCGGACAGTAACGAGATTTAACACACACTGACAGAACCTGCCCGGACAACTGGCAGATCACATGTCCCTCTCAGGCATGAGGGACACCCTTCAGGACAGACAGTAGGTCTGGCCACAAGATAAGCTGCAAGAAATTAGAAAAGATTGAAATTATATAAAACGTTTCCCCAGGGTGCCTGGGTGGCTCAGTCGTTAAGCGTCTGCCTTCCGCTTAGGTCATGATCCCAGGGTCCTGGGATTGAATCCCACATCGGGCTCCCTGCTCAGCGAGAAGCCTGCTTCTCCCTCTCCACTTCCTGCTGCTTGTGTTCCCTCTCTTGCTGTGTCTCTCTCTGTCAAATAAACAAATAAACTCTTAAAAAAAAAAGAAAAGTTTCACCAAGCACAGGGGACTGAGGCTGGAAGCCGCTAACAGAAGACTGAAAAATTCATGCATGTGTGGACACGAGACAGCATATTCCTTACCAATGGATTGAATTAAAAAAAAAATTCACAAGGAAAATGAGAAAACGCTTTGAAATGAATGCAGATGGAAATAAGACGCAGCAAAGCTAACGGACGCAGCACGGGCAGCCCTCAGAAGGAAACTTACAGCTGGGAACGGCGACGTTAACACAGGAGAGAAATCCAATGTACTTGGATTGACAGCTTCAGGAATAGAAAAAGCAGAGTGCACTGACCTCAATGGTAGAAGAAAGAAGGAGATCGTAAAGAGAGGAACAGACAAAATCAAGCTGGGAGTAGAAGAAGAGAGGATATCAAGGAAACCAGAATTTGGTTCTTTGAAAGACGGACAAAATTGACAGTGAAAGTAAGGACATTACTACTGACCTGACAGAAATAATGATGACTGTAAGGGACTATGACCAGTTGTACCCCCAACAAATTAGATGACAGCAATGAGAGGTACAAAATCCTGGACCCACAAAAACTACCAAAACAGAATCAGAAAGAAACAGAACATCTGAACAGAGCAATTAAAAGACTGAATGTGTGCTGGGAACTTCCCAGCAAAGACAAGCCTGGACCAGATGCCTTCAACTTGAATTCCACCAGACATCTGCAGAAATGAACACCCATCCTCCTTGAACTCCTCCAAAACATAGAAGAGGAAGGAGCACTTCCTAACTCATTCCCGGGACTAGCATTATGGTGATGGCGTCTCCCAGACAAGGCATCCCGAGAGACAGAAACAATAGATCCATAACACTTACGGATGCTTGTGCGCAAGTCCTCACCAAATCGTAGCAGACTGAACCCAGCACATCTCAGAACAACCGTACGTCATGGCCAAGTGAGATCTGGCCCACGAATGAAAGCGTGGTTCCACAGGTGAAAATCGATCAGTACGATGGACTTTATACATGAACAAAACGAAGGGAAGAAACCACAGGGTCAAGGGATGTGGGCAAAGCACTTGGCAAAATCCCAAAACTCCTTCATTACAAAAGCCCTCTATAAACGGAATGGAAGGGGCTCCCTCAGCATGATAAACGGCATCTGTAAAAAACCCACAGCTAACATCATACCGAATGGCCAAGACTGAAAGCTTTCCTGGGATCAGGAAGGTGACAATGAGGCCAGTTTTTGCCATTTCTATTTGCCATTTTACTGAAAGTTCTAGTCAGGGCAGTTAGCCCAGAAGAAGAAATAAAACACATCCAAACTGGAAAGGAAGAGGTGACAGTATCTCTACTCACAGATGATGCGGTTTCATATACAGAAAATCATAAAGGACACACAAAAGAGGACTACGTTAATAAGTGAAGTCAGTGAAATTGTAGAGTCCAAGATGGAGACATGAGTCTGTTATACCATCAGTGAACAATTCTAAAAGGAAATTTAATAAGAAATTTCATTTACAAAGCATCGGAAGTAATAAAAAGGGAATAAATTTAACAGGAGATGAAAGACTTATGCACAAAAAAGCTACAAAACATTGCTGAAAGAACTTGGAGACCTAGAAGCACCTGGGGGGCGTCTGACTCTTGATTTCAGCTCCGGTCATGAACTCAGGGTCATGAGATCTAGCCCTGTACCAGGCTTTGTGCTCAGCATGGAGTCTCCTTGAGGTTCTCTCTCTCCTTCTCCCTCTGCTTCCCCCCCCCAGTTTGCATGTTCTCTTGCTCTCTCTCTCTCTTAAAAAAAAAAAAAGACAAGAAAGAAAAAAAGAAAATTTTAAAAAGGATTTCATTTATTTGAGAGAGATAGTGAGAGAGAGCACAAGCAGGGGGAGGGAAAGAGGGAGAGCAGGCTCCCAGCTGAGCAGGGAGCCCCAAGTCGAGCTCTATCGCAGGACCCTGGGATCATGACCTGAGCCGAAGGCAGATACTTAATGGACCAAGCCACCCAGGGATCCCGGGAAAAGGAATTAAAGACCTAAACAAGTGGAACTATATCCCCCGTCCATGGATTGGACACATAATGAAGATGGCAGCACGCCCCAAAGCAATGCACAGATTCAGCGCGACGCCTCTCCAAAGCCCAACGCTCCTTTTATTTTTTTTTTAAAGATTTTATTTGTTTATTTGACAGACAGAGATCACAAGCAGGCAGAGAGAGAGAGGGAAGCAGGCTCCCCGCTGAGCAGAGAGCCCGATGCGGGGCTCGATCCCAGGACCCTGGGATCATGACCCGAGCCGAAAGCAGAGGCTTAACCCACTGAGCCACCCAGGCGCCCCCCAACGCTCCTTTTAGCAGAAATTGACAAGTTGACTCAAAGAGTCAGCTGGGCGGAGCTCGGTTCTCCCAGCAGGGACCTGCCCCCCGGGGACACCCCTGTGAGTGAGTCCAGGGGTCTGGAGGTTTTACTGTCCGGCTTCCACCCCATGAGCACAGAGCCCCTGTGGCGACATCAGCGCCTCCAGAGGTCCCGAGGGCGCACCCTGCCGGCGGCCACACTATGAGCGTTAACTATCTGGAGCGGCACAAGGCTCATGTCTACAGAGATGCTCTTGTCAAGCAAGACATTCCAGAGGCTCAGAGGTGATTTCCTAGGAGCTGGTCGAGGGCCCCTGCTTTCTTTGGCCAGTGCCTGGGGGGAGCGTCGGCGGCCTGGCACTAGTCTGTGACCACTGCACAACCACCAAGGACAAAGCAATGTTCGCGGAAAGCCCATGCGCACACCAGGAACATGTTTGAATCAACGGCACCGCCTTCCAGGAGAACTGAGAGATGACAGGGACCAGGAGAGGACTTGGAGGATCCTAGCTGCTGTCCCCAGGAAGCTCCTCCTCCGTGCTGGCAGACACAACACAAGAATCACCCAGGGAAAGAGTGAGCAGAGAACAAGAAAGGGCAGACCTTGAAGGTGTTGGGAGAGATCGTTTGGGGCAAGGGCTGAATGAGAAAATGGATGTAGCTAAAAGGTGAGCCGGCAAATTTGAAGAAAAGGTAGAGAAATCTGTTCAGACCTCAGAGCAAAAATACATGAAGATGGCAGGACAGAAAATAGTGCCGACAGGGAGGGACACACGAGGTCGGTCCCACAGCGGACAGTCGTCTACGCTGGGTGACGACTTGGTGTTTCCTGTTCTCCTCTAATCTGTGTATATTTAAATTTTTCTGTAGTAAAAAGTGTTTTAAGTAGAATAAAATCAAGGTTGAGAGCAAAGACAAGGCAGGGCTCTAGATGTCTGGGAAGGTCAGCAGACCGTCAGCCCCGCCACGTCCCCAGCCGTGTGCCTGGCCTCGCTTGGAAGGCTGCGGTTGGAAGGTGTCTCTCCACCACCCTGCTCTGTACATTCCTAACACAAGGTCAGGAGACACAAGGGATGGCGTGAGCCCACACTGAGGAAGAGGACTGTGACATCTCTTCTGAATCAAAGGGTTTGCTGGGTGACCTCATCCACTTGGGCTGCTGTGACAAAATACCATAAAGTGGCCGGGAGGTCACAGATAACAAGCATTTCTTTCTCATGGTTCTTTGTGGGCTGGAAGTCTGAGGTCAAGGTGTCTGGTGAGCCGAGTGGGAGGGGTGGAGGGAGAGGGAGAGAGAGGATCTCAAGCAGGCTCCGTGCTCAGCCTGAAGCCTGACCTGGGGCACAATCCCACAATCCTGAGATCGTGACCTGAGCCAAAATCAAGAGTTGGGGACCCCACTGACTGACCCCCCCCCAGGTGCCCCAGGGCTAGGAGTCTTAAGAATGAAATATACGGATATTTTACATTGACGCAAGTTACAAGTCGCTGACGAGATTATGCCTCCAACAACAGAGCTTTGAAATACGTAAAGCAAAAAAAAAAAAAGTTCCAAATACTCAAGTTACAAATAAATCCACATTTTTCTCAGAAATCAAGAGATCTGGGAGATGGAAAAAGCAACAACACCAGAGTACTCACTGAACATGCTTTGGACTTAAATCAAGTATTTGGGGCTGCTCGGAAGCCCACATGCCCCCCAGAGGGAGTGAGCCCCTTGGAGAAGGAGCTGCCTGGAGGCTGGGCTGACCGGGGGCATCAGGAAGGATGGGTATTTCTTGAGAAATGGATAAAACTTAGCAATCAGGGAAGGTGTCCTGCACCCCTCCTCCCTGCAGGGGCCAGGCTGCTTGGCTCTGGTTTCGGGGCCCCACAGCTCTAGAGAGGTAAGGCCAGCGCAGGGCAGGGGCCATCCAGGAGGGCAGGGCTGTGCT
The DNA here is from genome assembly GCF_902655055.1 of Lutra lutra. Taxonomy (NCBI): domain Eukaryota; kingdom Metazoa; phylum Chordata; class Mammalia; order Carnivora; family Mustelidae; genus Lutra; species Lutra lutra. The sequence goes on along the minus strand of NC_062295.1, from coordinate 2,198,091 downwards.
CTCCAGCTGCTCCTGGAGGAACGTCTCCTCTCACTCTTCGCGCATCTGGGCCCCACCTTAGGCCCCTAAGAGCCCCAGGGTGAAAACCAGCAGCTGAGAGAGCAGAGCGGAGCGTGGAGTGTGTCCGAGGTTGGCAGTCCCCTCTCCGTCCCCCGCACCCCGCACTGCGCTGCAGAGCACGAAGTCGAAATATCTGGCTTTTCCCCTCTCGGGCCTTGGTCGGGTCATTCGACCGTGGGAGTCTCACTGACTCTGCGGTAAAATGGGGCTCGTGACAGCTCCCGGGGAATCGGGAGGCAGAGGCGCGGTTGACATAGGGCCGGCACACGCTGGGCCCCCCAGACGTGGTGGGGGTGGGTGGGTGCTCTGATGCCGGGGCCAGGGCAGGAAGGGGAGGGCGGGTCCTGAGGTTTTGGCCAAAGACGTGGGGGTGGCCGAGGACCTGTGCCCAGGAGCAGTCTGGTGGCCTCGAGGACGAGGCAGGGAGGTGGCAGCCCCACCCCGGGGCAAGCCCAGCACTCGGGCTAGACTGCCGTCGTCTTCGGCTCCTCAGTGCGTGGACTCTGCTCCCGGAAGTGGGGGCTGGAGCGCGCCATGGAGCTGGCCCTTACTGCCACCCTGCTCGCCCTCCTCCCCACGGCCCTCCAGCAGAGCACTCCCCTCCCAGCCAACCTCTCTGTGACCCGTGCCTGGGCGAGAAGCCTGGATTCAGGTAGGACAGACCCTGGGGTGGGGGAGATGGCCACTGCAGGACAGAGAGCCTGGGGGCCGGGTTGACAGGGGCATCAGAAAGGATGGGTCCTTCTGGAGAAACGGATAAAACGTAGGAATCGGGAAAGTGTCCTGCATTCAGGGGGCAGATCAAGAGGAGTGAGTAATTCCTTCCCTGCCCCTTCTACCCTGTGCTGGGGCATGTTCTCTAAGGAACCCTGATGTTGGGAGACCCCGCCAGACCTCAGCCCCTTCACCGTCCCCGCCGGCCAGGTGCACAGTGGCAGGCACCGGGACACAGACAGGAGCCCTGAGCCAGCGGCTCCCAACTCCCCTCTCCCCTCTGAGCCTGAAAAAACCACCCAGCCCCCCAGCTCCCACTCCCCCCGACTCAGCGACTCAGCGGCTGCGCGCCCCGCCCTCCCAGGGCCACCAAGTCCTTCCCTCCAGCAGAGGGTCCTGCATCACAAGGAAGTCCACCTTGGGGAGGCTGGGAGGGACCAGGTGCCAACCCGTGAGTGGCAGGGATTGGCGAGGGCAGGTCTGGGGGGCCAGGGGATCCCAGGCAGGACCAGGCCTAGCCGGCCCATGGCTCCCCTTGCAGAGTGTGGACGCCCACACGTGTCAGGCCGCATCCTGTCGGGGCAGGACGCCACGCTGGGCGAGTGGCCGTGGCAGGTCAGCCTGAGGGAGGAGGGACAGCATGTGTGCGGGGGCACCCTGATCGCTGAGGCCTGGGTGCTGACTGCGGCCCACTGCTTCGACCAGTGAGTACCTCCAGGGGGCATGGCTCTGAGCTGGGGGTCGCGCTCCCCGACACCCTCCCTTCCCCATTTGAACCACAGCCTTCCACGCATCTGGAGCTGTGTGAGGGAACATCCTTCTGGAGCATCACTTACCCGCCAGGATGGCCCCTGTCCTGGGGCCCGCCCTGGGGAGAGTGGGGGAGGGGACAGACCCGGCCTGGCTCTCCATCACTGGTGAGATGATTCATTTCCCAGAGACCAAAGGCTCCCATATGGGGATCTCTCGAGAAGCTGAGGCCTCCAGTCCACTGCCCAGCATCTGGACGGCACGTGGACAGGTGACCGCCTCTCAAGCTGATTCACACTCACCGGATGGACGGGGTGCTGGGGTCTGTGCAGGGATGTCTTGAGGAGTAAATGGGGTCCTTTTCGTTTCTGGCATGTGCTCCGCTTGCAAAGCTGTCTATAATGTCAGGACCCTCAAATCAAGATGGTCACTTCCCCTGACCCGTGAAACCTGGCACAGCTTTCCTGACACCCCCCCCACCCCCCCGGGACTCTCTCACCTCCAGGAAGCAGCTGCTGTCTGCCTACTCCGTGCTGCTGGGCTCCATCTCCTCCTACCCCCAGGCCGAGGAGCCCCAGGAGCTCCGAGCGGTGGCTGAAGTCATCATCCACCCAGAGTACTTGCCGGAGACCAGCAGCGCGGACATCGCCCTGGTGCAGCTGGCCTCCCCTGTCACCTACAGTGACCTCATCCTTCCGGTCTGTCTTCCCAAACCCGGAGACCCCCTGGATCATGGCACCTGGTGCTGGGTCACCGGCTGGGGGAACATCGACTTGAGTATACGTAAGGACGCCCGGGTGGGGAGGAGCCCCATAAAGGGTGGCCATGGAGTCCGCACACACTGTTGTGCGCGTGGCAGAGGGGAGCCCTGGAAATACGGCCCCGAGCGTGGACAAGCGGCCTGCCACCCCAGACCCTCCCTCAGGCTCCCCAGGCTGCCCTCCCAGCACACGACACCCCAAGGATGAATGCTGGCCCAGACTGGGGCCCAGGCCCTTCTGACGCGCCCCATACTGGTTGGAGAGTGCGATGTGTCGTGTCCCCCCCCCCCCCCCCCCCCCCCCCGGTCATCCTGGAGGCACAGGAACTGGGGCCAGACTCCCTGGCCTTTGTCCTGGCTGGGTGACCTCACCGGCCTCGCTGGGCTGTGGCTGGGCTGTGGCTGCCCCCTCAGAGAAGCAGAGCCTTCAGGGGATGATACATTTCAGGCGTGTCCCACAGGGCAGGGCAGGAGCAAGGTCCACGGTGTGGCGGGGCCATCGTGGTCACTGTCAGCACAATCACCGCTCATCGGTGTCCTGGGCCGCCACGACAAACCAGCACAGCCTGGGGTGGGCGATCAAACCATTGAAATGTAAGCTCTCATGGTTCAGGATGGCACGAGGCTGAATTCAGGGTGTTGGCAGGGCTGGGCTCCCTCTGGAAGCTCCAAGGGAGGACCCTTCCTGCTCCTTCTGGCTTCTGGTGGCTCCTGGTGATGCTTCGTGTCCCTCGGTTGGTGGCTGCGTGCCCCCACCTATCCCCATCTTCACATGGCCTCTCTTCTGTGTGCCCCTACGTGTCCCCTCCTTTTCTGTCCTGCTGGATCCCATAGGACTTCATCTTAACGAATTAATCTGCAAAGCCCCTATTTCCACAAAGCTCCCATTCTGTGGTGCAGGGTGGGCTTGAGTTTTTGAGGGGCGCGCTTCAACCCGTTTTTGGCCAGAACCTTGGAGAGCCACGAACAGTCGGGTCATCTGGTGGAAGTGACTTGACCACACTCTGTGGCCAGGGCCAGGCCCTGACACCGGGTCTTAGCTCTTGGCCAGCACCCCAGTGTGTCCCCAGCCCGCACCCCCCATCCTGCCCTGGCCTGGGCACTGGGAGGGCAGCCAAGCCAGAGGGGAGCTCCGCACCTCTGTGCACGCCCCGCCAGAGGAAGAAGGGAACGGTTCTTCCTTGTGCTTTGAATATTCAACGCGGGCTCACCTGGGCACCCAGGCTCGTGGGTCAGGGGCTCCCAAACACCAGTGCAGGCCCAGGGTCCTCGAGAGGCAGAGCAGGGGAATACTGAAGTAACAAGAACAGGCTTCTTGTCATCAGTCCCGCTGTGCATGGGGGAGCGGGGATGGGCCTGCGAGAGCCCGTGGACAGTCACCTCCCATCTGAGCACTGCTCTGCTCCCCACCCCAGCGCTGCCCCCGCCCTTCACCCTGAAGGAGCTGTCCCTGCCCCTCATCGATGCCCCAACCTGTGACGGCTATTACCACGAAAACTCGGACACCCCCATCCAGGAGCCCATCATCCTCGAGGACATGCTCTGTGCTGGCTTCGAGAGTGGCCAGAAAGACGCCTGCGGGGTGAGCAAGCGCCCTCCGGGAGGGGGGCGGGCAGCAGGATCTCCCACTCCCCAGCACCCCCGGAAGCCCCCCCAGGGTGGAGGAGGGCAATGTTGCTTTAAATACCTGAGTCAATTCCAACAGAAATCACGTTCTCTCCCCCGTCTCCCTTTAAATGTATCGTATCGGTATTATCAGAAATGAAATACTTGAAAAGCGTTCAAGCAAATGGTGACCCTATCCTTATTCCTATAGCTCTTCTTTGTGGCCCGGAACGGTCTTTTTTTCTTTCCCAAAAAGAACTTCAAGGCCTCTGAGCTGATTGCCCCCAGAACCAGGTCACTTCTGGGCTGGGTTGGTGTCGTCTGTCCTCGTCTGCTTTCACAGGCAAAATGCACATTCTCTCACACGCCCTCTTAGCATTGCTTTATCACAGATTTTTTTCATCCCAAACGAAGCAAACAGCATTCTTAGCAACACCAAAGTGCCCCCCGCCAGCCCCTACCCTGACTCGCACAGTTGTATCTGGAGAAGGCGGCATTCCCGTGCCACTGCTTCTCCCACCTGCCAGACAGTTTGCCTAGAATTCCCAGACCTCTGTTGCCTTCCAGAAACATCCCGCCTGCCGATCCTCCGTCCACCAGACCTAGCTAGCCGAGCTGAAGGGAGGTTGGTGGGCCCAGGGAGATCCCTGGGAACTTCTTTCCCCCTCGCAGTCCCTACACTTCTGGACGCCTCCTTTGTCCCTAGGGTGACTCCGGGGGACCCCTGGTCTGTGACGTTGGTGGAGTCTGGGTCCAGGCAGGCGTGGTAAGCTGGGGCTTTGCCTGCGGACTTCCTAAAAGGCCGGGAGTCTACATCAACGTCAGCACGTACGCCACGTGGATTGCCAGCACCATCCCGGGCTCGGACCTACACACCGAAAACTCTTCTCCACGTCTTGCCGGGCTCTTCTTCCCGCCCGTGCTGCTGGTTCTGTGGCTGCTGGGGGACACGTTTGCCCCCATGAGGCTGGCCTAACCAGGCAGCCAGCCCTGCAGACTCAGCCTCTGCTGTGGAAACTCAGGCCCTTTCTCTGGGGTCTGCGGCATCTGTCTGGAAACCCCTCCCGGAGCCCTCCCAGGAAGGCCCCCTTCCACCACCGTCCATCCAGGTCTGAGTCCGAGGGCGCACACACACTCTGGGATTCCTCTGGCCACTTGGGGGACTTGTGGAACTGGGGTTTCCAGCCCCCAGCACAGGGCGGGTGCCTTTGCAGGCCTGTCTTGTCTGAGAGGCAATAAAGAGAAGCCTGCAGGCAGAAGGCCCTTCCTCCCTGCGCCTCCGGGCCCCAGAGAGTGTCTGGGAAGGCAGCTCCCACTTGCGGGAGCTCTCACACCAGGGTGCCGCTGGGTGCAGCCCCGGGAGGTGCATGTTACTCCTATTTCCAGTTCTTCAGACATGGAAACTGAGGCTGAGGGGAGCTGGGTTTATATCTGGGCAGGAGCTGGGAGGAGATGAGGGCAACCTGAGCCTGTTCTGGTAGGAGTTTCAACCCCCGTCCTGGGACAGCCGCCACCCCGGCCTATGCCTGGCTCTCCCATGCACAGGTGAGCCGAGTCGTCCCATCCTTCAGTGGCCCCCTCTGCCCCCAAGCAGCAAGCTGAGACCCCTTTACCCTCTGGAGCCCCCAATTACCCCTCCAGCCCTTTCTCCACAGCGTCCCCGGTCCCTGCTGCTGAGCCCACCGGAACCCCATGCTCCCCTCTCTGGAGCCTTCTCTGCACGCACAGGGCCTGTGGGTCCCCATCAGGGCTGTCTCCCAATGGCCACATAGCCAGGGAGCTGCCCCCATCCCCAGCGCTGGGCCTCTCCGGGAGGGGGAGCAGCCATGCAGGTAGGATGGGGGGCTGCGGTGAGGGACGGCCTGAGCGCTGAGCCACAGGTGTCAGAGCAGGCCCCCTGCGCGGCCCGCCCTAGGGGAGACGGAGCCCGTGTTAGATCTCCAGGATCATCTGGGGCCCAGACCACAGCTATGGGCTGACCACCAGGGTCACGGCTGCAGTGACTACACCCCCGAGGCCCCACACGCGTTTTCAACACGTGTCAGCCAGGCACCCGAGGGACGAATATGACTCCCTTGTGCATATGAACAACAGACATGAACTCTGGCTGCTGCTGCTCGTCTACTCCAGGCGCTTCCCCTGGGGTCACCTCCTGGGGTGGCAGCCGAATGTGACAGTGTGCATGAGGGAGCGAGAGGAGGACAGGCTATCGCCTTGCCTACCAAGGGGGTGTCAGTGACCTGAGCCTTGCACACCCTGCCTCTCCATCCCCAGGAGCTGACAGCCCCCAAGGAGTTCCAAGGGGACACCTGATGAAGCCCATGGTCAGGGCCACTCCTGGGCCACTGATGTCTCCCCTGTGCTCCTCCACACCACTCCTCCCAGGCCAGGAGACCTGGAGGCCCTCAGGGAGGCAACAACCTAACCCAACCCGGGAGACGCTCTGCCAATCCGCATCCTTCCTTTTCTACCTTTTCTCCTTCCAACCCTTTCCCTTGGCTCTCCGTCAACCCTTTAAGTCCACATACATCAAGCCTGTCACACAGAGGTCCTGGAGGCTGACAGCCAGATGCACACGTGACCGAACAAGATCCTTTTGGATATCGCTAACTTCTAGGAAGAACATACAAGGGGGCAGTGAGACAGTTGGAGAGCAGGAGGGGGGCATGGAGCTTGCTGTGGCACCAAGATCTGAAGTCCGCAGGGAGAGGTCGTCCCAGGCTGGAGCAAGCTCGGGGTGCACTAGGAAAAGACAGCTGGGGAGGGATTCAGGAGTAGGAGGGCCCTGGGCGAGCCTGGACCTGCGGCGGAAGCGATCTTTTGGGCTGCAGCAGAGAAGGGACGGCCTGGGCTCTCTGTGCAGCTCCAGCAGGCGGGCGCGGGCGCAGCATGCCACACGGGCCCCTGCCTCGGGGAACTCGCAGGAAACTGGCCAGTTCTGGTGCTGTGGTGCCAAGGGCCACAGAGGGGGAATGTCGTAGGGAAAATCTTGCCCCCTTGCCATGCCTGGGGCCCCAGTCCCACCTAGCAACGGCCTCCCACAGGGACCTGTTCAGTCCCTGAGTCCACCTGGCTGAGCCCGTGCCCACCACCCCTCACTCTGCAGGTGATTTGGTGGGGGGCACACCAGGGTGCAAAGTCAAGGGGGTCTGGTGACAGGCCAGCTTCAATACCTGGAGAAGGTTCCAGGGTCACCAAGCATCCAGTGTCTCTCACCGGTGTCCCCCTCAGTGTGCCTGCATTGAGGGCACCGCGCGGAACTCTCCTGCTCATGCAGGTAGGGGAGCCGGCCTCCAGGTAGGGGTGCTGGCTCAGCAGGCTCCTGCCTCCAGCACCTGATCCCTTGGCCACTCATTGCCCAGGCCCAGCTGAGTGTGTTGTGGGGCTTGGCCCACCCGCAAGGCTCCCACAGAGTGGACACCTCTGGACACCCCTGCCAGTCCAGACTGGCTCCCCTGCCTGGAAGGACCTCAGAAGCTGATGCTGGGAAACTCACAACTTTGCCTATACCACCACATGCCCAATAGCGCTCAGGACACAGACAAGGACACTAAGAAGTCACAGCCCTCCCGGAAGCCCCACTGGGAGAGTCACTGGTCACAGGGACGGGGAGATGGATAACCTCCCGGTGTCTCTCTCATTTAGGCCATTTCACTCCCCCAAGGACCCCATGCAAGAAAGTAAGTTTGTTAAAGGTGGTTTCAACCTCCAAAATGTAAACTGAAGGAGGATGAGGAGGGCTGCGGCCTGCCTTGCCAGCTACTGGCCTGGAGTGGACTCAGGGCTCGACAAGACCCGAGACTACCATTTCCCCCAAGAAAGGAAGAAAGGAAGAAACGGGTCTTCTCTTCTTGGCTCAGCCCCTTACTGCCAGGCCCCCGACGGGAGCTCAGGGAGCATGTGTCATCGTGTCCTCACGGGAGTCCTGGCTCTGGGCCCGCCAGGGCCCTTCCCAGAGGAGGGGGTGGCTGGAGGAACGGGGGAAACTGGGGGGCGGCCAGGACCCCAGGGTCGCCGACAAGCAGAACTGCGCGGGTGCAAACTGGACCCAGCCCAATTTGGGGCTCTGAGCCCTGCGCCAGGAGGCCCGAGGTTACCGGACCACGGGCCCCTCCCTCCCGGAGAGGTCCGAGGGGGCGGGGGCCGGGAGGTGGGGGCCGGGGTGGCGGGCGCTCCCTCTCCCCCAGGGGGCGCCTGGGCCAGGCCCCCAAGCGGGCGGAAGCAGAGGGGGCGCCACGCGGCGGGAGAGGAGGCCATGGACGCGCGCGTCGGGGCGCTGCTGCTGGCGCAGCTGCTGGTGCGAGCGGAGCTCGGGGCGCAGGGTGAGCTCAGGCAGGGGTGCCGGCAGCCCAAGGGCTGGGGGCGGGGGTGGGGTGGGGCGTGTACAGACCGGGCGGAGCTCACCGTCCCCCCCACCACCGCCCCCCAGAGTTGGAGGTCGAGGACCAGCTGTTTGCAGGTAAGGCGCCCAGGACGCGCGCTTCCCCGCGCGGGCCGCGGAGCCGGAGCGCAGACGGCGCCTCATCTTCTCCTCTCCCCCCGCCCAGGTTTCGAGAACTCATCGTTGCTCACGTGTAACTGCCGGGCCCCTGGGGGGAGGGGCGGGCGCCCGCCGACCTCATGGGGAGGGACCTGCGGTGGGACCCCCGACGTGCGCCCTTCCTTGTTGCCCCCCGGGAGCCCCTTCCCTTCGCGCGGGCGGGCGGGGTCCTGCAGCTCAGCCGGGTGTCCCTCTGTCCGACCCAGGGCCCTGCGGCCAACGAACCGTTTCGACGCGCATCGTGGGCGGAAAGGACTCAGAGCTGGGGCGCTGGCCGTGGCAGGGCAGCCTGCGCCTGTGGGGCTCCCACCGCTGCGGAGCGAGTCTGCTCAACCGCCGCTGGGTGCTCACGGCCGCGCACTGCTTTGAAGAGTGAGTCTGGGTCAGGCGGGTCGGGTCATGCGCGCCCTTTGGGTGCGGATATGGCCTGCCTGTTCTCCTGAGCTCCAGGCCTGGCTGCAGGCACGTGAGGCAAACCCTGTTCCCCTTCTTCTAGAATGTTCTTCAGAGCATTCACGAGCACTTTTGTGTCGTGTTTTTTTCTGTCTTCTTTTCTTCCCAAATGACAGCACCAGGCGTCCCCTTCCTCATCCCAGGTCCAGGTGGAGGTGTACTGGGGGTGGGAGGAGGTGGGTAAGTGCTGGGCCTGTCCTGTGGCCAGGGCGGTGGTCGAGTTCTCCACCGGCCCTGGTCCTGTGCATCTGTTCACTGTTTGAGGACGGCTGCGGGAGGTGACAGGCTGGCTGAGTGGCCAGAGCAGGCCCCGGGGGGAGGCTTCCTGCTTCCCCACCCCCGTCCCCACCCAAGACATCAGGTGTGCTCAGGGGCCGGGCCTCCTCTGAAGACCCTGCCTGCTCTCTCGTCCCTGCCAGCCACAGTGATCCGTTCGAGTGGTCCGTCCAGTTCGGCGAGCTGTCTTCCTCACCGTCTATCTGGAATCTGCAGGCCTACTACAACCGGTACAGTGTGGAAGAGATCATTCTGAGCCCTCTGTATCTGGGGGCTTCGTCCTATGACATCGCCCTGCTGAAGCTGTCCTCCTCCGTCACCTACAATAAGTACATCCAGCCCATCTGTGTTCTGACCTCCTCCTCTGAGTTCCAGAACCGGACCGACTGCTGGGTGACTGGCTGGGGGGACATCGAAGAAGAACAGGGTAGGGCTGCGGGCAGGGGCCTGGGGCGGGGGGAGCCTTACGCCCCACCATCTCTTCCGTCCGCACCTAGGTCTGGGTGCAGCTGGGTCCCTCCTGGGGCCGCTCGGCACTCGTCTCATCACCTGCTGTCCCTCCTGCTTCCTCTGAAAGGACAGACTTCCTGTCCTCACACCAGCTTCCTTGTCCCTTCCAGAGACTGTGAGCCAGAAGCTGCAGTGAGAGGGAGGCCGGCTGGGTCGGGCCTGCATCCCCCAGACGGCAGGGGTGTTGGGGTTGTGGGAGGGCCTCAGCCGGCCTCGGGCATCGACTGATTTAGCCAAGCACTCTTTCCACGTCGGCATGGATGCTCAGCCAGCACCCAGCCATCCCCACCCTGGCTCTCCCACACCTTCTCCATCTCCCTGCCTTGCTTCCTTGCCTGGAGCACTGAGCCCGTGAGTCTCCTCCTGCAGTTTCAAGCCATCCACAGTCCTCGGCTTCCCACCCAACTCTCCGGGGGTCCTCGAGCCGGCATGAAGTGCCACCTGCATACCTCTCACCATGAGTTCCCCAAAACTGCTGGGCACAGTCTCCCCAGAGGGGCCCTGGGCCCGGACTGCCCCATACACAGCTCCCCAGCCCGGCCTGTTCCTGCAGCACCCTTCCCACAGCAGCAGCAACACACAGAGCTCCTGGCGTCCGTGCTGTGCACCGGGCCCTGTTCTAGGCTCTCGAGACTGAGGAATGAGCAGGGAGAGGTCTCTCTCCCTTCTGGACCTTACCTATGAGTGAGGCTGGAACATTTCTATACCTGCTTTACAGATGAGGAAAGTGAAAGAGGTAGGGAAATGGCCCTAAGGCCCCAGAAGGAGTCAGTGGAGAAGCTGGGGTTCACTGGCCGAGAGATCATGTGTCCATAAGGTCACACATCTGGAATTGGCAGGGGGGTGGAGGGGCTTAGAGTACCCACCACCGGCCCCACCTTCCTCGAGAGCTGGGGTCCTGGATGAGTGTCCCTGCAGACCTAACCCAAGCGGCCCAGTCCCCAGACTGCCCGACCCCGGGCAGACAGGTAGTCCCGACCAGGCCCAGGCTCCCCCTTCCTTCCGGCAGGTAGGAGGGGGCTTCTGGGCCCCACCATCTTGCAGGTGTCAAGCCCAGCTCAGCCACGTGCCAGGTGGGAGACCTCGGCCGCCTCATGTGGAACGGGGTCATCGTAGCTCCCGCCTGCTGAGGTGGCTCAGAGCTTTGAAACTGTTCACACAGAAGGGCCCAGGCGGGGGCGTGGCCGACAGGAGGCCACCCCGACTCCGCTGCTCTCGCATCAGCCCTGTGGCTGTCCCCTGGCTCGGCTGTTGGCCTGGGGCATAGACTGCGGAACTGCACCGGTTTGGGTTCACAGCCGGCTCAGGCTCCCCTCGGTGCTCTGCGGGGGCGGCGGGGTGGTGGGGTGTGGGGTGGGGGTGGGCAGTCTTCCCTCTGCGTCTTTCCTCACCTGAACGAGGGTCATGGGGGTGCTGTGTCCCATGAGGGCGTCAGGAGGCCAGAGAGCTCCTCCCGCCCCTCTGGAAGCCTGGGGCTGTGTGAGGAGGGGAGGCCACGCGGGCAGGCCACGCGGGCAGGCCACGGGCTGGCCCGCCTGCTCACGCGCCTGCCCGCCCCCTGCCGAGGCTCAGCTGTGTCGGCCCCGCCCCCTGGGCTGCCGGCCGGCCGCCCCCGCCGTTCCCTGCCTGCTGCGGAGGGGAAGCTGCACGCCGGGAAGGGGCTCTGGCCGCCTGCCGTCGCCCACAGTGGGCTGCGTGCTGGCCCCAGGCACCCTCTCCCCTACCCTGTAGCCTGGGCCAGTCCTCCTGCCCAGATGGCAGAGGAGAGGCTCAGGGTGCCGTCTTTGTCTCCCCCCGGCCCCCCAGAGCTGCCGTCCCCCTACGTCCTGCAGGAGGTGCAGGTGGGCATCATAAACAGCGCCATCTGTAACTACCTCTACACGCAGCCCGTTTTCCGCTACGACATCTGGGGAGACATGATCTGTGCCGGCACTATCCAAGGTGGCAAGGACGCCTGCTTTGTGAGTGTCCCTTCCCAGCCCGACCAGGGGCGTCCGGGGCCTGGCAGGCCACCGCCCCAGGCTTGAGAGCCACCTGTAGCCCTGTACCTCATCTGGTTCTTATGTCCCCCTCAGAGGGTAGAGACCATGGCCCCACTTTGCAGATAGAGAAACTGAGGCTTGTTCACTTCCGGGGTGGGGCATGGGGTTTGCACCCAGTCTGCCCAGCTCCACAGCCCCTCCTTCTGTCCCCGCCTCTCCACCGGCCCCCCGGCCCCCCCACCCCCAACGCCTGGCTCTCCCACGCTGCTCCCCAGGGTGACTCAGGCGGACCCTTGGCCTGCGAAAAGAAAGGGCTGTGGATTCAGGTTGGAATCGTGAGCTGGGGGTCGGGCTGCGGGAGGCCCAACCGGCCTGGAGTCTACACCAACGTCAGTAGGCACTTCAAATGGATGCAGAAGCTGTTGGCTGGCAGCTGCGTTCCCAGGCCAGCCCCACCCCTGCAGCTGCTGCTCCTGGCTCTGCTCATGCTGGCCTCCACCCTGCAGGTGGCCTGAGCACACCAGAGCACCTGGGAGTTGGGGCCCTCTGCTATGCCAGGCCCCATCCCCCACTGTCCCTCTGCTAATAAACACGTTTGCATGATGGACTCTATGCCTTGCAGAGCCCTCTGTGGCCCGGGGGGCTCCCCGGACACCGTCCCAGTCACCCCAGCAGCACGCCCCACTCCTGAATCTCGCTGCAGGTGTCTGCATTCTTTGGGTTTGGGGGGCAAATCATAGGACCCCTCTGGTTAGATCAGTCAGAAAGGTAATTGCTGGGAGGACATTAGTAGCCCCTGGGGAGACGAAGGGGGTTGCCGGGAGGAAATGTCCTGAACCCCCCGGTGCTCAGGCCCCCCACCACACACACACACGACAGACACTCCTGGTCTGACCTCTTTCCCCGAGGCTGACCTGGGACCAGGACTGGAGTGCAGGAAGCTGATTTGGGAGGTAATCCCAGGAAGCCCCAGTGGGGAGGGTCCCGCTGTGGACAACTGAGGCACAGTCCCCCTGGGGCCTGTGAGAAATCACGGCGGCACGTCTCGGTGTCGGCAAAGCCAACGTCCCTGCTCACCTATGATCCTGGGAGACGGGAAGGGGGTTCGCTTCCCCAAATGGGGAGTAGTCGAACGCCACAAACAAGACCAAAGTCGTCCCCACTGGGCAGGAGGCCCCCAGCCCGCTCCCTGTCTCACCAGCTCCCTCAGAGGCGGCTACTGTGTCATGTGCAGGCCCCGGTTTCTGTTTCCTTCCTGCCCTCCCCCTGCAGCGGGAGGAGCTCCCCTCCACAAGCAGCAGGGCCTGTGGCTTCCCTGGGCTTCTGGCCGGCGGGGCACCCCACCCCGCAGGGACCCTGCCACCTCCTGTCGCCCCTCACCCCTCTCGAGACTCCCCACCGTGCTGTTACATGGCACCTGTGTGACCGGCTCTGACCTGACTTGGGGTCCTTGCAGGTACCCTTCCTTTGGTCTAGAATGTTCCCCCTTTCCCTGGTTGAGCCCTGTTGTTCTCCAGGCCTCAGCCAAAACCTTGTTCCTTCCACTCTATCATCCTGCTCATCACAGTCCTTACAGTCCTTCCTGCCAGCTCTCCATTTGTCACTAAGTGGCCTTGACCATACCTTCCCGCGTGGCCCAGCCATGACCATGCAGCCCTATGCCCTTCACGGTGGAGATGCCCCACCACCCCACCCCAAATCAGTGATGGGCTCCGGGAGGTCTAGCCACGGCCCCCCGCCACCCCTTTATGTGGCGCAGGCCACACTGGATGTTTCCGGGCCCAGGGTGGAAGGGAGCTCCAGGGGACCGTCGACACTGCACCCCGGGGGTCATCGTGGGGCAGCGTTGGGTCCCTGGCTTACTCACCCCATAGTGTCCCCTGCCTTTGCTCTCCTGAGATAGGCCGGAGATGGTGAGAGGTCTCAGCCATCCTGGGAAGGGAATCAGCAGCTTCAGGTGGGCAACATCACTCCACACTCAACATTACTCCATGCACCTGCGGCATTCCCGTTCCCAGCTGTCTTCCAGGGAAGACACGACCCTGCCGCAGAGAGAGGCCTTGTGCGCCTGGGCATGCGTGGTCCAGCAACCTCCAAGCTGATGTTGGGACCCTGTCACTGACCAGTGGGCCTGACGCGGCGGCCATTGGAATTGCTCGTCCCCCCACAGGTGGTTCGGCATGCCACTCCGCTGTGGACACCTCAAGTCACTCTGACTGCTGGGGAGGACATGCGTAGTGGGGACATGGGAGTCCTGTCTGGTGAAGAAGTCGGAGGCTGGGTGAGGGGGTCGCCCAGACCATAAGTGACCACTGTCCTATCGTGTCCTTTACCACCAGCCAGTGTCGACTGAGAGGGGCCTTCCCTTGTGGTCAGTCCATGGAGACAATTAAACCTGCAACTTTCACCTTTAAGGACATCTTCAGCTTGGAGTCAAAGTTTTTTTCTTATATCGTTTTTTCTTTTCGCTTTCTTTTCCTTTTCTTCTTTCTGTAGGCTCCATGACCAGTGTGGAGTCCAGTGTGGGGCTTGAACTCACAACTCTGAGATCAGGAGTCAGACGCTTAACTGGTTGCCTGAGCCCCCCAGGAGCCCCTGGAGTCCAGACTTTCTGAACATAGTTTTCATAGAGCAGATGTTAGCTTATGACACTCATCATGATTTTTCACTCCTATTATGGGTGATACCACCAACGTGTTTTTTCTTTTCCTTTTTCTTGTTCACCAAAAAGTGTAGAAGCCAGAGCAGATATTTTAGGTAGCCACTAAGATTTACTACTTCCCTTATGCAAACAAGAATAATTACAGAGTTGGGCTGCCTGGGTGGCTCAGTGGGTTAAGCCTCTGCCTTTGACTCAGGTCAGGATCTCAGGGTCCTGGGATCGAGCCCCGCATCAGGCTCTCTGCTCAGCAGGGAGTCTACTTCCCCCTCTGTCTCCCCCTGCCTGTCTGCCTACTTGTTCTCTCTCTCTCTAATAAATAAATAAAATTTAAAAAGATTAACTATGGAGAAATGGAAGTATTTTGGATGGGTTCTATGCATAACCACAGTCCAGAGCTTCGTGCATTTCATAGCATGTGGAGAGTCGGGTACAACTAGGGACACACCGGAGTGTCCACACTTGTCACCCCTGGGTGATAGCCGTCTAGGCGCTTACCATCCTTTTAAGCCTTTTTCAGATTTCCTTCGCTACCCCTTTCCTATCATGTTGTAATCAGAAAACAAAGCCAGTAAGTGCATTTAAAGACCAAACAAGAATCCAGTTGGTTGGGTGTGTGGACAGGTGACATTTTCTCAGGCTTATGGAGGAGGGTCTGCTGATGCACTTTCAAGCCACCTGCCTGCCACTTCCAAGGACAAACGCCAGGACCGCCGCTATCAGCAACAATAGAATAGCTACCAAGATTCTGGAACAAGAGCGAGAAGCTGGTGCTACAGGGTCTTCAGAGATCGGAGACAAAGTTACGTGGGTTTTGAATTCTAGATCCGCTAACAACCAGTCAAGGGGGAGGGCAACGTGATGTCATTCTCAGGCGGGACCTCCCGCCTGCCCTTCCCCAGGGAGGCCCCTGCGGCAGGGAACAGAACGGAGCCCAAGGATGTCAACATCCTAATCTCCGGAGACTGAGTGTGTTGGCTGAGCCAGCGGTGTGACATGGGGAGATGTCTTGGATTGCCCCGGTGGGACCGGCGTCATCACTGGGGGCCTGAAACCTGAAATTCCTGGGAGGAATCGGAAGAAGCAGTTCCTAGAAGTGGCGCCCGAGGACGAGGCCAGATGAGGCAGCGGACACAAGAAAGAATAAATAAGAGATGCCAAAACGGCAGAAATACGGTGTCGATGTCCCATTTCTACTGGAAAGAAGAGGGGGAAAAGGCAGTCAGGGGCATTAGGGGTGAGGGCAGCAAACCCAAGAGCCAAAATTAGCCAGCGTTCCCCAAACTGACCTGATCATGGAACCCTCGTCTTGGGGGGAATTTCACAAGAGACCTGTAAGACGCTGCCCCCCATCTCCAGGGCCAAGCTGGGTCCTGGCAGTCCCCTGGGTCCCTCCCTCTCCTAGGAGCCGCTGATCCGATACCCTCCATCTCCTGGGGTGGATTTTCCTTCCGTAAGTTCTCGGGGCTTCCAGCACCTGTCTCTGCCATGTGCGCCCTCTGACACAAGGGGGCACTGCTGAGCTGGAGCTGCACAGGGGCTCTTCTAGAAGGCAGGCCAGGGCTCCCGGGCTTGGTCCCCCACGGCCTGTTTGCTAAAAAGCAGGTAGCTGAACATGCAGGTGACTTGGGGGCCTGAAGCGATGTTTCTGTCCCCATACTTATTTGTATGGGATGAGGACCCCGCCCCCGCCCCATGCGTCCCCATTGCCATTAGCCCCGTTCTGTGTCTGCGGGATCCCTTCCCTCCACCCTCTGGAGGTGTCTCCCTTCCAGAGTCCAAGGCCAGGTACAGAGCCAGGCACCCACGGAGCAGGCTGCGCTCCTTCGCATGTGAGAAGCGCACAGTCACCTGGAGACTCTGCACGTACCCTGCGTGGGGGACAGACCCGCTTGCAATGTCCAAATACCCTCAAGATGGTGATTCTAAAATCAACGTGTCCTCCTTAGGACATACAAGTCCACAAAAGGAGCATAGAGAAGAAACCCTTCAAGATCACCAGAACCGAGGGGTGCCTGGGGGGCTCAGTGGGTTAAGCCTCTGCCTTCAGCTCAGGTCAGGATCTCAGGATCCTGGGATCGAGCCCCGTGCTCAGCGGGGAGCCTGCTTCCCTTCCTCTCTCTCTGTCTGCCTCTCTGCCTCCTTGTGATCTCTCTCTCTGTCAAATAAATAAATAAAATCTTAAAAAAAAAAAAAAAAGATCACCAGAACCGAACTTTGAACTAATTTCTTCATGTTGGACATCTGGGTTGTTGACCAACGTCTGGGGCACCTGCGCGGCTCCATCAGCTAAGCGTCTGACTGGATCTCAGCTCAGGTCTTGATCTCAGGGTCGTGGGTTCCAGCTTCGAGCTCGCTCCACACTGGGCGTACAGCCTACTGAAAAACAACAAAACACGACATCTTCGGGGAAATTTTTATAAATCTCAGCACCTGCTCCTAAGCATTCCTTTGGCTAACGTGTCTACAGGCGCAGTGCTTCCGTCAAATGGACTTCGTGTCTTCAAAGGACTTTAAACAAGGAGGAGGACGCCATGGCTCTCCTCCAACAAAGGAAGAGGGACCCACCTCCCAGCCTGTTTTGACCCTGAGGGCATCCACTTTCATATCCTTTGTAAACTTATAGGTTAAAAAAACACTTCTGAGGGGCATGGGTGGCTCAGCGGGTTAAGCCTCTGCCTCCGGCTTGGGCCATGATCCCAGGGTTCTGGGATCAAGCCCCGCACTGATGTTTCTGGTTCAGCCGGGAGCCTGCTTCTCCCTCTCCCTCTGCCTGCAACTCCCCCTGCTTGTGCTCTCTTGCTGTCAAATTAATAAAATCTTAAAAAAAAAAAAAAAAGAGCTTCTCAGTTTGTAAAAGTGGTAATCTAACCATAACAACAAAAAAGTCAAAGCAGTAAAAAAAAACAAAACAAAACAAACAAACAAAAAAGGACAGGGAAGGGAGAGATATCCTAAATGCCCTCATGTGGAAGTAAGCATAGTTGCTTGGACATTGCTGTCCATTGCTTGGACATTGGAGTCTGTTTGGGCAGGCAGGTTCAAGGGCAGACAGGTGGAAGGATGGGGTACGGTGTGCGTCAGGGTGGGGTCCCGGACCCCAAGACCTCTGAACTCCAGGAAACGAGGAGACGTTTACAAAGGGAATCCTGCTCTAAGTGTTGGACCCCTGCTACGGGGCAGGCCTCTCAAAGCAGAGAGGCAGATGGGTTTGAGACGATGAGGGTGGGGGCCTGGGGGAGGGGTTCTGGCCATCTGGAGGTGGGATGCACTGGCTCTGGAGTTCGGGAGAGGCTCCCAGCCAAGCCTCAGGCTGGCTGGGTAGTGTCCTGTGATGGGTTAGATCGTGGTCCCCCCAAAAGGATATGTCCACCCAGAACCTCTGATGGGACCTTATTTGGAAAAAGGGTCTTCACAGATGTAATTAAGGTAGGGATCCCGAGACACTCCTGGATAGAATGGGCCATGAATGCAACACCAGCCGTCCTTACGGAAGACGGGAAAAGAAGCCACAGACACGGGGAGCAGCGCAGGTGAGGGAGGAGGAGAGACTGCAGGGGTGTAGCTATGAGCAGAGAAGCACCCAGGCCAGCAGGCAGCCAGCAGAGATTAGAAGAAGCAAGGGACGTTGTCCTTCAGAGATTTTGGGCTGAATAAGGATTTACTGAGAGAGTGAGCATGAGTAGAGAGCAGAGCAGAGGGAGAGGGAGAAGCAGGCTCCCCGCTGAGCGCAGAGTTCACCCTGGGGTCCTGCGCAGGGCTGGATCCCAGGACCCCGAGATCATGACCTGGGCCAAAGTCAGACACTCAACCAACTGTGCCACCCAGGCGCCCCGTGGAGTTTGAACTGCGTAAAAGATTAGACAAAATGTGTGGTTTTCCAAAATAGGAGTTGCATTTCTCTGGGGAGAAGCGGAAAAAATGCTTAGCTTAGAGCGGGGCATCGGTGAGAACCGGAGGCTTTCATGTCTGCTGTGCCACAGGCTGCAGGGCACAGAGGGGCCTCCCCAGTCCCCACATCCAGACGGGAGGGTGAGCCGGTCCAGCACCTCTCCTCTGCTGGGAGAAGGCCGCATTGTTTCCGCTCCTGGCAGCGAGGTCTGAGCGAGTGCTTGGTGGGGATTATGGCCTCGCAAATCCCCTCGTGGGGAGCTCTCGCCCTGAGGGACAAAGGGCCTGTTTTGAGCCTCCCCAGGGCCAGCGCTGCGCCACAGGGGATGAGGGGGCCCCTCAGGAGGTGTGCATGTGTGCGTACGTGCAGGTCCTGTGCAAGGCCCTGTGTGTGGACAAAGCCGGGCAGGCGTGCGAGCTTGAGGGTGTGTCCGAGTGTGACCGCATGTTGTGTGCATGTGAGTCCTGCCCTCTGAAAATGTCCCTCGTGTGTGCTTTTTGGCACGTCCTGGCACCCCTGTCATCTAGGCAGCGACTGGCTCTTCTAGTCAACCCCTAGGCAGTGCTCCCCTGAGTTCTACTCCCCAGTAGGATCCCAGAGTTCTACCTCCCAGGCAGCGCTCCCCGGGGTTCTACCACCCCAGTCAGTGATCCTGGGGTTCTACCCCCCAGGTACTGCTCCCCGGGGCCTTCCCCCGCCCCCCAGGCAGTGCTCCCTGGGGTTCCGGTTCTCACAGATTCTCCTGGGTGCAAGCCCAGCCAGCCTGGCACTAGGAAGAAGGCACCTGAGTTGGCAGCGACAACCACAAAAGCACCCAGTGATTGAGTGGGGTGAGAAACAGAGCCCCCTTTGTGCAACCCCCATCCCCTCCTCCCAAGCCACGTCTGCCAAGGTCCTGGGCCTCCGCCACCTCCACTGCCTACGCCCCACAGGAGGCTCTAGGGCCTCAGGAGGGGATTGGCTGCCCCTGCCCCTTCCCTCAGTGGGCCCGAGGGCCTCTGGGAGGGGCGAGGAGCATGGGGGCCAGGTGGGGAGCCCCTGGCTTTCAACGTGAGTCAGTGGGGGATGGCTGAGCCATAAGGGGCCTCTGCAGAGAGACCAGCGCAGGCCCAGAAGGAAGGGTCCTGTCCAAAGCAGCCCTCGCTCTCCCCACGGGGGGCTGGCTGGGAGATGCTGTGGACGGGACCGCCTCTCTTCCAGACTGGGGACCAGCGAGGCAGCAGGATCGCTGACTTTGTGGGTAAAGGGCCAGAGGACACACGTGGCAGGTTTTCTGGGTCACAGAGTGTCACAGTGGCCCAGCTCTGTGGGGAGACAGCAGCCCCAGACGCCGAGCCCGTGAATGGGCTTGGCTGTGTGCCTGGAAAACTTTCTTTGGACCGTGCCAGTGGAGTTTCATTGGCCTTTCATGTGTCACAAAGTGCTATTCTTTTGAATTGTCTCTAACCTTCGAAAACTAAGAAGTGTTCTTAGCTCTTGGGCTGTGCAGCATGGGGGTGGGAAGTGGGATGTGGCCGTGGGCCGTGGTTTGCCAACCCCTGGCCTGGGTACCTCGGAGGCACGTAGGGAGTGGAGGTCCCGTGAGACAGGGCCTCCACGCCGTCCCCAGCCCCCCAACACCGGCATCCCAGCGAAAGCAGGAGGGGGAGCCCGCGCTTCCAGACTGGGTCTGTGCACATAAAAGGCCGTTCTCAGCACCCACTTCTTGTGACCTGATGGGACCTTCCCGAACACCCAGTCTGTGCTGAGCCTGGCTCCCGGCCCAGGCCACACATCCCTCCTTCCTTGAGCCCACGGAGTGCTCCCCTGCACTGCTAACACCATCATTTATGTGTCCGGTCACCAAACGGACAAGCGTGTTGTTTCTGATCTTTAGCGATTTCAGAGGACATGGCCCAGGACGACCTTGCCCACCTGGCAGCACAGATGAGTCCACGATGGCCGGGCCCTTGCAGGAGAAGGCCCCCCGAATTCTCACAATGTCCACAAGGAGGCTGTACCGCAGCTCACGGACAGCAGATGACCTGATCGTGTTGGGGTGGTGGGAGCTCCCAGCAGCAAGCCCCACACGCAGGGAAGCCAAGATCTGGACCCAGTCTGGCTCCAGCGGCGGCGCTGGCAGGGGCCTCAGACCCGCAGCCCTCGTCAAGTGGCCCGTTATCTCCCAGGTATGTCTGACCCTTAAGCCTGACCTCAGGAGCGCCCAGGGGCACTGGCCTAGAGAATCGCCCTCTCCCCAATCCTCTGTGCCTGGGTCATCCCAAGGCCTGTTGTGGCCAGCCTGTCCCGGCGCCATCTGCTTTGGGCACAAAGGAAAGACCGTCACTGTCTTCCAAGTGACACACCATGGGGGGACCAGCCTCTGGGGTCTCTTCTACCTGGAGCTGGGCACAAGGTCCAACTCTCTCTGACGGTCCAGGGGCAGCTGGGCCTGAGCTCCTGGAAGCCCACGAGACCCCAAGCTCCACAAAGGCCTGAACAAGGTCCTGGGGCCGGTTCTACACAAGGCAGGAGCCCCGGTGGGCACCCAACTGCAGCCCCCCACCGGGTGCAGACCCGTCTGGCCAAGCTGGTGAGGGGGGTGTCTCAGCAACCCTCCACTTAAAGTGCCGTTCTAGTCCAGGTGCTGAAGAGGGAGGCCCAGAGGTGGCAGAGAAACGCTCGTTACTGTCCCATTTTGTTTGTGTAGGCCATGAAGCCAAGATAATAAACACAGCATGTCCGGGAGCCTCCCCCAGGATGGCTCTGGGATTCCCCCAGGAAGAGCCCTCACCGCCATTCCTTCCTGCTCCCCCCGTGGCCCTCACTCCTTCCTTCTGGATGGGGGCCCACAGGGATGGGGTGGGTATAAAGGGCCGGGGGGAGAGTGCCCAGACACAAGGCATTGTGCCACCGGGACTGGGCGACAAGACTCACGGTCAGGTATGATGGTGCTCCCCTCCCACGATGGGGCCTGGCGAGGTCCGACGGGGGCCCCCCTCAGAGGCAGGGGCCTGTCCTCTTCCCTCCAGGAGCCTTGGGACTCACCATCCAGAGGCCATGCTGCTGGGGCTGACTCTCGGCCTCCTGTGGAGCGCCACCTGCTGGGCAGAGCGTAAGTCTCACTGGGTCTGACCCCCCAGCTTGCCGCCCCCCCGGGGGGGGGGGCATCCTCACCACAGCCCCAGCCCGCCCCCCGGGGGCCCACGCTCACCCTTTGCACAAACCAACGACTCCAGTCCCAGGGCCTCGCGGCTGTCTGGAGGGCTGTGTCCAGCTCGGGGCAGGGACATGCTCCCGGTCAGCCTGTGGTGCCCTTCTCTTCCCCTGCTGGTCCCCTCGTCCGTCTAGAGATGTATGGGGTCGGAGGAGGCACATATTTCAGCACCTCCAGTGACTGTGAAATCACCGGAGTCCGGGTGGCCGTGGATCTCATTGGCCTGGTGAAGAGGTGAGTAGGGACCGGAGCCCCATCGCCACGGCCTTAGCAGCCGGCGGAGGGGGCTTCGCACCTCGTCCCCGCGTGCCTGCAGGGGGGCTCGGGATGACCCTGGGAGTTGAGAAGCAGACAGCCACCAGCTCCCTGCTCGTCCCCGTTAGGCGCCCCCTCCCCCGCAAGTCAGCCCCTCCCGTAGTCTGCAAGTCCCGCGGGCTTCCTGGGCTGATCTAAAAAGAGGGGGAGATGATGCTCCTCCCTCCTTTCTCCCTTCAACCCCAAACAGCCTCTCAGTCCGAGAGGCTCAAGATACTCTGCTCCAGATGCCCGATGGGGAGCCCGAGGGCGGTCTGTCCAGGGGAGGGTGGGAGGAAAGGCAGGGACGTCAGAAAGGACACTGGCGGAACACAAGTCAGCAGAAATGTGTGAAGGCCCAGAGCTGGTCTCTGCCCTAACCTTGCTCCAGGCCCGGACGGATCCGTGGTCTGCACACCCAGGGTCCTGGCAAGAGCGCGGGCGTCAGAGTGGGGCCATCGGGAGGAGGCGTGTGGAGGGAACAGGGAGGCCCGAGGGGCAGAGCTAGTGGGACTCCCCCAGGTGACCACGGGAGTCGCCTGCTTCTCAGGCCGGGGACCTGGTCTAGTCAGTAACTGGGGCTCAAAGTCCAAGCTGGGTCTGGGGACAGCTCCCCACTGTGTGCAGTGACAGCAGCTGGCACCGCCCAAGGGGTCCCTGATGAATGATCTCGCTGACTGCCCCCCAAACCACTTTCAGATAAGGAAACCGAGGCCCAGAGAGGCTGGGTGACCAGCCCAAGCCCACAGGGCCCGAAAGCATCAGAGCAGGGGTGTGAGGGCGACAGCTCTGTCCGCGGGCTGGGGATGTTTACCAGCAGTGAGGAACTGCTGTCCTCGCAAGGGGACGGAGTGCCCGGGGAGTGGGGGGCCGGCCCGGCTCTGGCCTCCAGCTCCCCCCCGCCCCGTCTCCCAGCATCCAGGTGCGATGTGGCGACTCCTGGGGCCCGGTGTTTGGCACCTCAGGTGGGACGACCCAGGAGTTCCTCCTGCAGCCGGGAGAACACATCAATACCATCTTCGGCTCCCACAGGGTGTTTATCCGGTCCCTGCTCATATCCACAGACTGGGGACGCTACGCCACGTTTGGGCGGGAAAGTGGCAACACCTTCTTGGCCGGTGGTGGTGGGAAGGTGCTCACAGGAATCTGTGGTCAGCATAAGATTTTAGGCCTTTCAGGCCTCTGCTTTCACTGGGACTACCCTCCCGAGGCGGAGGAGGAGGAGACCACTGCACCACCCCCTACCTCGACTGAATGCAAGTAGGGCTCGGGGTGAGCCGAGGGGGCTGAGGGGAGCTGAGTCGACCTCAGCTGGAATCCGGCAATAAATAATGCTTCTGCAAGCACGGCGGCTCCACGTGTGGTCCTTGGGTCCGGGGTGTGACCGAAGCTTTCCCAGCTGGCAGGGGACGAGGCTTCCGGAGTGAGGGTGCAGGGTGCGGAAGGAGCGGGTCTGACGCCCCAGGCCTCGGGGATTCTGCCTGTGCAGAACTTGGGCCTCCGAGATCTCCCATCTTTCGGGAGTCTGGGCTCCAAGGACGCCTCCTACCCCGTGCTGACCCCAAGCGCATCCAGTGGGCCTCTGACGGCCCAGGCTCAGTCCTGGTCTTCACCGAGTGGGTGACGGGCCTCAGGGAAGCCAGCCATTCACATCCCCGCTCTCTGAGCGCACCTCTGCCGGGGCCTGGGCTCCCCCAGCCCCTCACGGTTAAGAGAAGAGGCCAGGGGTCCGCCTGAAGGGTGCCCTGTGGGGGATGGAGGCGGAAGCAGGTGGCGGCAGCTGCATCCACGGGGACACAGGCAGGGCACTGAGTCCGGCACCCGCACAGAGGCAGAGGAAGAGGGGCATGCTGCGGGGACCCTGCCTCCAGGGATCCTCCCTCCTTCAGGGGGGGACCCTACCTCCCAGTGGCCCCCCCCACCCCTTCTGAAAGGAGGCAGCATCTGGGCCTGCAGGTGAAGGGACGCCTGGCCCGGTGGAGACAGGGCCGAGGGCATTCCAGGCGGTGCGACCCGTAGGGCGAAGGCAGCTGAAGACAGGCTCCTGGAGGTGTGATTGTGAGAGCAGCCTGGGAGCTCGTGCAGACCCCGGGCACGCCCGTTCTTTGTGTGCCCCATCCCGAGCCCGCGATCCCACACGAGAGCTTGCCTCGAGTCCCAACGACCTCCAGGGACAGGGCTTCCAAACACTGGGGGACGGTGACCGCAGGAAGGCAGGTTCTGCACCTCGCCACCGAGCACACGCACAGCCAAGGCTGGCAGCTGGCGCCGGCTGTCGGGTCCAGCTGCACCCGAGCGACCCCGTGGGCACAGGCCTCCAGTGGCTCCTGCCTGGAAAACGAGCAAACTGAGGCACAGAGAGCCCAGCAGCCTGGCCTGCGTCACACGGCGGCAGGCAGCAAGGCCGGGGTTCACTTGGGCTGGGAACCCCAGACCCTTGCTGACATTTTTCTCTGTTCTGCTTCTTACCCTTTTGAAAGGCTGCTTGGGACCCACTTTGTGGTTCTCATCTGGGGTCCGTGGGCAAATTTCAGAGAATCCATGAATGTGGCTGGGGGTGGAGGGAAAGATACCTGTTTATTTTGGGTGTTTTCTACTGGAAATTTGGTGTTTCCTTCACGTGTGCGTGTGACCACACCAAGCTCATCAGCAGTGCCCGTGACCTTGACAATGACACTTATCCGGACTTCAAAGTCACAGGCATTTTCAGACGTGCCCCGGGATCTGTCAGTAGTAAAGGGGATTTGGAGAATACGTGTGAGCACACATTTTGACGAGCTCATCTGACTGTTTTCCTCCGGTGTTGTAGAAAAGCCCCTGGGCTCCCCACCCTCCCTCGCTAGCGGCTCCCTGGATTGCTCAAAGAAAAATCTGTTTTCAGTAGGAGACTCCTGGCCGTTTCCACAGGGGACTTTCTCGGGGCTGGCAGCTTCAAGGGGGGACCCTACCTCCCAGTGGCCCCCCACCCCTGTATGGCAACAAGGATGGTCAGAAACGGGACAGCGTTGAAGAGGGAGAGCAGTCGCTGCCTTGTGACCACATCAGATGGGAAGGGAGGAGGACGCGCGAGAAGGGCAGGGGCTGGAGGAGGAGAAGGAGACGCAGACAAAGGGGCAGGCTCGGGGCAGTCAGACCCACTGACTGCAAAGCACAGGCTGAGAGATGGCCGATGGCTGTCCTACCAAGCTCCAGAATGCTCCCGGCCCCAGCTCCTTCCCGTTCGGATATTCCCAGACTCCTTTCAAGGAGGGTTGCCAGATACACAAATTTCAGCATTTCAGATAAATAAATAATGTTTTACCAAAGTAAGTATCAACCACTGCATTTTTAAAAGTGTAACTACAGGGGTGCCTGGGTGGCTCAGTGGGTTAAAGCCGCTGCCTTCAGCTCCGGTCATGATCCCAGGGTCCTGGGATCGAGTCCCGCATCAGGCTCTCTGCTCAGCAGGTAGCCTGCTTTCTCCTCTCCCTCTGCCTGCCTCTCTGCCTGCTTATGATCTCTGTCAAATAAATAAATAAAATCTTTAAAGAAAAATAAAATCTTAAAAAAAGTGTAACTACATCATATATATATATATATATATATATATATACACACACACATACTTTTTTTTTTTTTTTAAATATATCTCAGACACTGCGTGAGATATACGTATACTAAAGATTTTTCTGTGTTTATCTGGAATTCATTTAGCTGGCGGTTCTGTATTTTTATTTGCTGGATCTGGCAACCCTAACCCAAGACACGTCATGTGCTGTCAGAGGAGGGGTCCTAAGACAAGCCAGTGGGAGAGGTCAGGAGTGGAACCGTCGGGAACATGGGCCCTTCTAGGACAGAGCAAGGGACCCATGGAGGGGACAGAGTTGAGTGTGACGTGAGCAGAGACCCAGGGAGGTCTCGGGACTGAGCGCTCTCCTGAGGGGGCGCCTGCCGCTGACTTCTGAGGCTCCGAGGCCCCAGAAAGAGGGGATCCTTCACTCGCTCCCATCCCGATGCCCCACGCTTATGATCCTTCCTGAGCTTTTAGTGCTTTTATCAGCAGCCTGCCCAGAAGTCTGTATCCTTCTCTCCTCCCTCCTGCACCCCAGGCCTTGGCGGGGCAGGGGGCTCAGGTCAGGCCTGCTCTGGGGGCTTCAGCTCGGGGAAACACTGCAGAGTCAGCACATCTGGGGACCCTCTGGAGCCCCGAGTTTTGCTCAGCCCTTGCCTAGATCTGGATCCCGGGCTCTCCCCTACTCTCCTCTGCCCCACGTATGCCTGGGAGCTCCCTCAGCACCTCTCAAGGGCAGGTGTGTATAGAAGGAGGGTGGCGGGGGGAGGGGGGTGGTGGTGTGGGGGGTGAGGGGGGACAGAAAGGAGAGAGGGCGGGTCCAGCTCTGTCACCTCTGTCACTGGGCAGGTGTGCAGGGCTGCACGCTGGACAGCCAGGGGAGGGGCAGGGAGGGGCCACATCTTGGGGGAGGGGCTGCAGGCAGGACCAGAGAGGCCAGGAACAACAGCCCGGCTTCCAGGAGGCTCGTGGGACTTAGGCCTCAAGGTCAGGAGCGACGGGACGCGGACGGAGCTCCCAGGAGGCTCTGCAGAGGCAAGGTTGGGCGGGAGGGGTCCTGGAGGCTGGGCACAAGGACGTGAGGGGAACCCGCGTTTCCTACAGGCTTCAGGGACTTAATGAGAAGATGGCACCCAGGACAGTGTCATGGGGTGTCACCCACACAGCCGCACAGAAGGGCCCCCGCCTGGCTGGGTGCTCTGACGTCATCATCCTGAAATTCTTGACAAGTGTGAATCAAGGAGCCCTGTGTTTTCACTGTACGCTGGGCATTCGAAGTCCGCAGCGGGTCCAAGGAGAGGCTGTTTCCTGAGGCCCTTCTCCGCCCTGTTCCCTGAGCCAGTCCCCAAATCATGCCTCCTCTTCCACTCTGGCCTCGCCTCCCAATGCCATTCGGGTCCCGCCAGCTGCATGTGGGCTGAGCCCCTAGCCCCGGCGCTGCCCAACCACCCCCGCCACGAGGGGCGCTGGAGATGGCGCCTCTGGCACGGACACTTGCTGCATTCCAGCCCCAGCCCCCAGCAAGTGAGCCCTGTAGCCCAGCCAAGCCCACAGGACATGGGGAGAGCAAAGGAGGGGTGGGGAGGGATGGTCACCCACGGTGACATTAACCGAGGCAAGGGATGGCCCAGAGCTGAGGGCCTCGTGTTGGCTCTGAGCGCCCAAGCTGCGCCGGCCGAGCCCTGGGCAGGGGCGAGGAAGAAAGCCGACAGGTCCTGCCTGAGACGGGCCCCTCGAGGGGGCAGAGACGTCGAAGCATCTGCCTAGAGCAGGAGAACACTTTCCTCTCCAGCCTTCCCGCGAGCGGGTGGATTTGCTTGCCTAAGCTCTTCTGCGGTCCCCTCCCCGCTGCAGCTTCCGGGGACTCATAGGTGGCCTGCCATCCCAGCACTCCCTCAGGCCAGGCCTGACAACGTCACATCCCTGCTTCATTCCCATCTCATAGCTGAAGAATCAGCTGGGGACACATTTAGCTCCTTCCCTGAGGTCACTCAGGGAGTCAGCGGCCGAGGCCAGACTCAGTCCCAGGGACAAGTCGTGAGCAGGACCTTCACTGCTTCCCGTCCCATCCCCACAGACATGCCAGAGGACAGACACTTGACACCGGGCTCCGGGCGCCCCTGGGCTCCTTGTTTCTCCCAGCCAGATCCTGCCCCTTCCCTGGCCCTGCTTCTCCCGAAGGTCTCCCAGCGCGTGGCCACATGCCCCTGGCTCCATCTGATGTGCCAGCGCAGGGGCACCACCCACTCGTCCCTGTAGGATATGCCTGGGAGCTCCCCGCCCCTGGCACTCCTGGCTGACAGGAAGGGGCAGCCAACCCTGGGGAGGGGGCCGGGGTGGCAATGGGCAGCCTCTCCCCAAGGCCTGGGAGAGTCTCCCTGTAGGGCTGCTGGGATGACAGGAGTGGGGGCCGAGGGCCCAGAGGGACCAGCTGAGCCCTCCAGCGAGCTGCTCTCTGGGAAAGGGCACCTGGAGGTCGCTGACAAAGGGCTCGTGGTTCCACAGCCGAGCCCCAGGCTGGGAACCCCTTTGCGGGTTTGGCTGCCCTTTCAGGTTCCTCCTTTCCACCTCCCGGAGGCACCTTCTGGGAAGGAGGGAGGGAGGGCGGGCCAGGATCTAGTCTGGCTGAGTCCCGGGACTGCCCCAGGGACCAGGCAGCCAGAGCTTTCTTTAGCGTCACCATTGCCCCATCACCCAGCCGAGCACTGGGCTATCGTCTCATCTGATCCTACAGCGAGTGAGCGACGTTCCCCCGGTTTTACAGATAAGCCGACGGGGAGTCCAGGAGGGGAAGTAACGGGTGAGCCTTCCACACGCGAGAGCTGGGGTCCCCGCAGGCAAACACGTGCCCGAACAGAGCCCCAGACCCAAGCTCGTGGGTGAGGAGGCCAGAAGCCCACAGCCAGCGGCTCCCTACCGGCGAGATGTCAGGGTCCTCAGTGAAGGGCTTGCTCGCTGTTTCCAGGGCCTTGTGTCCATCAGGAGGCTGCAGGGACCTGTCCAAGAGGACCAGCCAGTCACAGGGACTTCTCTGGTGACAGAGGGTGATTCGGTATGAAGCTCTGTTTTACAGACAGGGCGCTCCTCCAGGGAGGGCCGGGACGGGGCAGCGCGGGCCCCTGACCCTGGGGAGACTCTCCGTCCGGGAACTCAGCTTCATGGAGAGAGCCACAGACTGTCCCACGGCTAGGACCAACCCCCTCAGCTTAGGGCCATGGTTCCCACGGAGGGGTGGTGGTGGTGGTGGTGATGGTGCCCCCAGGGGACTTCCGGCCATGTCGGGAGACACTTTGGGTTGTCACAACCGGGTAGGTGTCACAGACCTCATGGAGATAGAGGCCAGGGACATCAGCACCTACCCTACAACACACAGGATGGCCCCCACAAACACAGAGGCAAAAAAGAACTCTCTGCCCCCAAACTGCAGGAGGCCAAGGCTGAGAACCACGGGCTAGGTGCTTCGGTCTGTCCCACAGCCCGCTCCCTTCCACCCCTCGTGAGTCTGATGGTGTCCAGAGTGGCGTCCATCTCCCTGGAGCTCCAAACCTCACAGCCAGAGGTCTGAGCCCCCATCCCGGCGTGCGTTTGGGCCCAGACTATCTTCTCTGGGGTCCCACTCCCCGACCCCAGTCCCCATCGCTCTGGGCTTTCTGGTGAAGGGGGTGAGCGGTGATGCTTTCCCCATCAATTCACAGCTGCACGAGGCTGGCAGATACTTTTATTGTGGTGAAAGACACATGAGATTTGCCACAGAAGCCACTTTAAAGCACATGCCATGGCAACACTTAGGGCCTGTGTTGCCTTGTGGCATCGCCGCCGTCCCCCAGCCCCAGAAGCTCCTCAGCGCTCCGACGGGGGCCCCAGACCCCAAACCCAGTAAGCGTTCACTCCGGGTACTTCCCAGCTGTCTGATGGACCTCAGACCGGATGCACAGAGAAGCCGGCTCCCTGCCGTGGTGTCTGCAGATGGTTTTGTCGAGTTAGGTCTCGGGTCCACCACGGTGCTGAGGGTCAGCCGCGTTCCCTTTGAGTTTTCCTGTTCTGGTTTCCCACTCAAAGTGCACGCAGTGAAACGCATCTACGTTCACAGTGAAGTTTGATAAAAATTTGACGGACGTACCCAGCGGCGTCACTGTCACTCACTCAAAACGGAGAAAGTGTCTGTCACCGCTGCAGGGCCCCTGGAGACCGTCTTCTCCCAAATCCAGGTCCAGAGAACCACTCATCGGGTTTGTTTTGTCCCTCTAAATTGTGTTGTCTTCTCTAAAATTTCAAATCAGCAAGGTCACATGGTACGTGCTCCTGTATGTCCAGCCTCCTCTGCCCAGCGCTCTGGCTTGGAGGTTTGTCCCTGTGACTCGGACCTCACTGGTCCCCTCCCTGTCGAGCGCTGCACCGTGTGCATCTGTCCGTGGACCAGCCGACGACCAACAGTGGGGCGGGCTGTCTGGGCTGTTACGAATAAAGCTTCTGTGGATGTGCGTGCACGAGTCTTTAGGACACACCGTTTCCATTGCTCCCGGGGGAACGTCCAGCAGTGGGATCGATGGCTCATGCGGTCAGCGCAAGTTTAAGTTAAGAAGAAATGGCAAGACAGCTTTCCAGGGTGGTGGGGCCATTCTGCGTTCCCGAGGGCAGCGCCTGCGCCCTCTAGGTGCGCCGCACCCGTGTCAGCACTTGGCGTTGTCAAGCTCCCACATTTAGGCCACTCGGGCACTGCCCCCACAGAACGTCTTTCTGCACCTCTGTTGCCCGCTCCTTGGTCTTCCTCGCTGATGTCTCACAATGAACCTTTGCCCAGTTGTTTGGTATTTTATACGGAGCTCCCTTTTCCTCTGGCTGTCATCCGGTGTATGAGGTGAAGGGAACAGCGGGTGACTTGCTGACGACTCAGTAAGGAGAGCTCCGGCCCGTTCCTGGCTTCACCTGCTGTGGCCTGGGCGCACCCTCGGGCCCCCCGGGCACATGCGCCCAGTGTGTCTGTTCCATGGAAGCATTTTCTCCGAGGCCTTAACTTCGTCACCGGAAGTTTGAAATGTCCCTGCCACCATGACACCAAGGTCCCTCGATGAAGAGGCTAAAGACATTTCAGACTTTCCCAAATTGGCAAAACACTGGCAGCTGGGGGAGAGGGAGCAGAAGCTGCCACCAACTCTTCCATGAAATGCAGTTCTGGAATGTTTTTTCTCGTTACGAAAGTCCTACGCGTACACTGCAGGAATTACACTGAAAAGAAGTCCCACTACCCAGAGGGACTCACTGCTGACATTCTGGTGTATCTACTTCCAGTGTTTTATTTTTAAGATTTTTTTTCTTTATTCATTGGAGAGAGAAACCAAAAGGCAGAGCACAAGCACAGGGAGAGGGAGAAGCAGACTCATCGCTGAGCAGGGAGCCTGACATGGGGCTCGATCCCCGGACCTGGAGATCATGACCTGAGCTGAAGGCACATGCTTAACCCACTGAGCCACCCAGGCAGACCAACTTCTAGGGTTTTAAAATGCATTTAGGCAGGGGTACCTGGCCGGCTCAGTCGGAGGAGCGTGCAACCCTTGATCTCGGGTTTATGGGTTCAAGCCCTACGCTGGGTATAAAGAATACTAAAAAATAGGGGCGCATGGGTGGCTCAGTGGGTTAAAGCCTCTGCCTTCAGCTCAGGTCATGATCTCAGGGTCCTGGGATCGAGCCCTGCACTGGGCTCTCTGCTGAGCAGGGAGCCTGCTTCCCTCTCTCTCTGCCTGCCTCTCTGCCTACTTGTGATCTTTGTCTGTCAAATAAATAAATAAAATCTTTTAAAAAAAATACTAAAAAATAAACTTAAAAAAAAATAGGATGGATTCAGGTGTATAAAGGGTTAAGTGTGATGAACAGGGTGCTGGGCTATAGAAGCTGGCGTTAGGGAAGAAAGAATCTGAGGCCGAAGAGGTCCAGGACAAAAGCTACCGGGGGCGACCTGGGAGGGAGACGAGAGAAGCAGCCCCAGGTGTCTGCAGAGGGTCGTGTGGGAGCTGAGGCTCGGGGGCGCCAGGCAGTCATTCTGAGCTGGAGGCCACCGGCCCCCGAGTGCACACGTGTCCGTATGGATCTTTCCTCTGGAACCAGGGAACGGACGGACGGACGCACAGAGGAACGCTAACATCCGTCATGCACCTGCTTGGGGCCAGGCCCGACGCTCGGTGGCTTCCCAAGCACTCCCGCACGAACCCCGGCACACACTACACTCCCGTCTTCCTGGGGGTTCCTGCGCCCCAAGGGCCCAGGGCTTCAGCATGCCACAGCACGGGGTTCTCGCAGGCTGGTTCCCCCCATCTGTGAATTCCTTCTCGGTGACTCATGACAAGCTCAGAGATGAGGTCCCGCCAGACCTGAGTCCGGGGTCCAGGCTGAAGAAGGGGCTATTTATCCGTGCCAGGGTCCTCTTCCTCACAGCTGGCTTTCAGGCCAAAGTCAGCCTTCAGGAACATCGAGTAAATGTAACTACTTCCTTATCCACGTACTGGCTCCACCCCAACATGAACAGTTTCTTCTTCTTCTTTTTTTTTTTTTAAGATTTTTATTTATTTATTTGACAGAGATCACAGGTAGGCAGAGAGGCGGGCAGAGAGAGGGGAAGCAGGCTCCCTGCTGAGCAGAGAGCAGCTGAAGGCAGAGGCTTTAACCCACTGAGACATCCAGGCGCCCCTGAACAGTTTCTTCTTATACAACACTGAGCTGTGCAGCTCCTGGCCCTAACGTGTCTCTGGGAGGTGCCCAGACTCGGCCCAGGGCCTGCCAGGCCCCCCAGGGTCCATCAACTCATCAGTCATGGCTGGGGAGTACCCCAGGAGATACTCCGTTGTGGGCGGATGCACGGCAACGAGGGGCAAGGCGCTGAGAGCCTCTCCATGCTGGCCTCCCACCCCGCCTTCTCAGGGCCAGGACCTACCTGCTCCCCTCACTAGGCTCCAGGAGCCCCTATGCTCCTCACTGGGCACAGGACAGCCTACCCCCCACCCCGCCAGGCACCAGGACCCCCTACCCACCCACCAGGCACCAGGACCGCTTACCCCCCACCACCCCGCCAGGCACCAGGACCCCCTACCCCCCCACCATGGCACCAGGACCCCCTACCCCCACCAGGCACAAGAGAACCTCCTTTGTCTGCTGCAGTCGGTGGGGGTCACGGGTGGGGTGTTACAATCAGAAAGGTCAGTCTTCTAAATCCTCCCCACACACCACCTCTGGGGGGGCCCGAGGGACAGAGACAAAGGGGCTTGTGTCTGGGCCGCAGTGGTAAACAGCTGGGAAAATCTTCCCGTGGGTTTGGCGGCTGGTTTGGGCTCCTTCCCTCACTGGTCTTGGGAGAGGTGGGAGGCTGGGGGGTGGGAGGCGTTGGCGGGAGTCACCTGTGGGGGGCAGGAGCTGAGTAGTCTCACTGCCTACCGCCCTACTGAACGTTTGGGCTCCCAGGAGCACGCACAGACCTGCGCACACGTGCACACACATGCATGCCCATGATGGACACGCACCGGACACGGCACGAGGCCCCGGGGATAGGGCTGCGTGGCACCACGGCCCTGGGCAGTCGGCGGTCATCTGGGAGATGGGGCCTCGGTCCTGGACAGTGAACTGCAGCTCCTGGGTGGTGGGGATGACGCTGGGACCCGGCCATTATCAAATGCAGCAAAGAGGCCGAGGAAGTGAGGGACGTTACCTGTGATCCTCCCTGTCCTCTCCTCACTGCTTTCTGGAAGGGCCTCGTGCAGAGCAAAGAGCTGGAGGTTTAACAAAAGAGCACAGAGAAGTGATGAGCGAGAGGAAGTCACCAGGAGGGACGGACTCTGCAGGGCCGGAAGCCCCATCCAGGAGGCAGAGGGGGGCCGGGGAGGGGAGGGACAGCAGAGGAGAGGTTCTGAGGGGCACTCGGCAGGGCCAGGGAACATTCCAGAACATGCCCGGTGTGTGGCTGAGGCAGCAAGCCTTCTGGGCAGCTTCCCCGAGGCTGCTGGGGCTGGTCTGGGCCCCAAAGGGCCGATGCCCCAGGACCATCCCGCGTGCCTGCCCCACACTGTCCTCCCCCCGCAACCAGGGCTCGCGACTCCAGCCAGCCCTGAGCTCCTGACACTGAGCTCTTCCAGGGAACATTTCAGACACACCCACAGGGGGGGAGGGGCAAGGGGACACCGTGGCTGCCCTCTCCCAGCCCTTGGCGGACTAACTGGACTGAAAGCAGGTCCCCCTTGCCTCACAGAGGCCGAGGAAGCTTATCGGGATGGAGGGTGTGCGAATGCCCAAACACTGAGCCGGTCCCACAGGTCTGGCTTTGTCCCTGCTTCGGACACACATTGCCAAGCTGGCAATGGTTGCCAGGGCCCTGGGGACAGTCCCTGGGTCACTGGCAGGGAGGGTAGGAGGTGGTGGTTGTGCCACTGGCCAGAGCGAGGAGATTCAGTCCTAAATGCCCAGCTGGCAGCCATGGTGACAGGCCAGGGGTGCAGAGACTGAAAATCGGGGGGATCTGAGAGGCCGGGAGCCCCTGCTTTAGCCGAGTCACTGCTGGGTGGACTGCAGAATTTCTCCAGCTCTAAGGACACTTCTGGGAACACGGATCATGTTAAGAAACAAAATCCAGAGGAGGAAATGTGAAGACTGGCTTGCGTTATCAGTGATGTGCGGGCCTGGCAGTGGGGAGCTCTGGGCTGTACGAAATGGAGAATGTTTACAAGAAGTGGGGGCAGGGAGTGAGCAGCAGAAGGAAAGGAAGGATGGCTCCGGAGAAGGCTGCTTTCCCTCCGGGGCAGGACAGGGGTCTGAGGTGGCTTTCCAAACCTTCTTTGGGGGATGGCCAGGCTTGTGAGGGCAGATGACCTCACTAGTGCCTGCCAAAAAGCTCCCACCCACCGCTTAAGACCATGTTTCTGGTGGTGCCCGGGTGGCTCAGTTGGTGAAGCATCTGCCTTTGGCTCAGGTCATGTTCCTGGGCTTGGGATCAAGTCCCGAGTCGGGCTCCCTGCTCAGCGGCGAGCCTGCTGCTCCCCCTGCTTGTGTTCTCTCTCTCTGACACATAAATAAAATCTTTAAAAAAAAAACAAAAAGAGACTGTTTCTGGGGGAGCCACGCACGTCAGGTGTTAAACTCCAGGTGGGAGACTTGGCCCAAGTGATACCATTTGGGGCCTGGGATTTCTTTTTTAAAGATTTTTTTTTTTTTAATTTATTTGACAGAGATCACAAATAGGCAGAGACGCAGGCGGAGAGCGGGGTGGGGGGAAAGGCGGCTCCCTGCTGAGCAGAGAGCACGATGTGGGGCTTGATCCCAGGACCCTGAGATCATGACCAGAGCCGAAGGCAAAGGCTTTAACCCACTGGGCCACCCCGGTGCCCCTTGGATTTCTTTTTAACAATAATCCCAGCAGGACAGGTGTCACCCTAGGCTGCCCCAAGGGAGCCTAGGCTGTCCTTCGCACAAGTGGGAGAAATGCCTCTCAAACTCCCTGGGGTAAAGGACTACCTCTTCACAGTCTACCACGGTCAGACGCTGTCCTGACCCGCTCGGGCTGCAACTGCACAGACCGGGGGAAGGGGGGTGCAGACAACCAGTTGTGTCCCCTCCATTCTGGCTGCTGGGAGTCGGAGAGCAGGCATCACAGGGATGGGCTGCTCTCTCCCAGGCCCTCAGGCAGCCTCTGCTTCCGTGTGCTCACATGGTCCAACCCATCAATGCGCTGGGAAGCGTGCGTGTTTCCCTGAGCTCTGTGAGCTGCTCCAGTCCACTGTGAGGGCTGGGGAGGAGGGATGCTCCACTCTGCAGGCTGTGATAGGAAGCACAGGACTGGGGACTGGCATCTGGGGAGGGGCTGGGGCTGAGTCCCTCACCTGTGGGGCTGCTGCTGTCCCTGGGTGGACCGTGTCACGACTGGGCTGAATTCCGGGCACCCCCTGGTATCTGAGGAGCCCGGAGCCCGCCACGCTGGAACCGGCTCTGGGAACCTTAAAAAAATCGCGGCATGTGCTTTTGTAAAATACAATAATATAATTGTAAACTACAATAAAAATGAGTAACTAACAAATAGGAGGGGGGGAGAAGACATAAAACACATACCTACATTTTCTATAAAAATAAAAATAGGGGGTGCCTGGGTGGCTCAGTGGGTTAAAGCTCTGCCTTTGGCTCAGGTCATGATCCCAGGGTCCTGGGATCGAGCCCCATATCGGGCTCCCGGCTCAGCGGGGAGTCTGCTTCTCCCTCTCCATTGCCTCTCCCTGTTTCCTGCTTTGTCTCTAATAAAGAAATAAAATCTTTAAAAAAAATTAAATATACACACAGTTTATGACCCAGCCATTCCACTTCCGGGTGTTGGCTCGGCGGAAATGAAAACACGTCCACATGTGAACACTTCCAAGTGTTCACAGAGCTTTAGGGGGAAATAGCCAAACCCAGAAACAACCCAAGGGCCCATCAACACGAGAATGGGTGAGGTCTCTCAGCGCTGTGGCCTCTCGGGAACACCTGGGCACACCACCGCCGCCGGGGGAGCCCCCACAGACATCCCGCTGAAGCCGAAGAAGCCAGGCCCAAGACAGGACTTGCTAGATGACTCTGTTTACCTCAAATACCAGGAAGGACAGAATGCAGATCAGTGGTCACTCGGGGACTGGGAGGTGGGACAGGGGAACTGACCAGGAAGGGGCACAAGGAGGATTTTGGGGTGACTGAAACGCCCTGCAACATAGTATGTTAAACAGTAATACATGTCCCAGGGAAGGAAAGAGCGCAAAGGAAGAAGCAAGAGGGGAGGGAGGGAAGGCTGCTCTTGTAAATAGGATGGTGACATGGTGGCAACTGAGCGCAGATCTGCAGGAAGCGGAGACTGCAGGTGCAAAGGCCCTGAGGCAGGAGCATGCCTGTGGTGTTCCAGTGCACACCTGGGAGCCCTGCAGCTGCAGCTCCCTGAGTGAGGGGGAGGGGGCGGGGAGGCCAGAAGGATGACGTCATTTCCTCTGAGGGAGGCGAGGAGCCCACAGAGGGTTCTGAAGGGTGGCGTGAGACTCAGGCTTGGAGACAGCCAGTCTCAGAGCTGTGCAGCTGTGCGGAGAAGAGGCTGCTGGAGCCAGAGCAGAAGCAGGGAGCCCGGTGAGGAGGCCACTGCCGAAATGCAGGACCTGATGGAGAGCAACCAGGCCGGTGGAGGAACGAGTGGCCACATCTGGACATATTTCCCGGGTGGAGAAAAACCAACAGGATTGGCTGATGGCCTGAATGTAGACCATGAGGGCAAGAGAGGAGGCAGGGGGGCCCACGGCAGCCACTCACCTGCTCTCCGCCCCTGTGGCCCTGGGGCCTGGCCGGTCCCCTCAGCTTGCTCACAGGGCGTCTGCAGGCCTCGCGGGGCATCTGCTCCTCTCAGTCGCTGAGCAAATTCTCCCGATTGATCGGGCGCCGTACAGTGTGTTTTCCCTGACCGCCAGCTGGAGGGCATTTTGGGGGGCTGCACTCGACATGGACACTGGTGAGTTCGCCAGGACCCCATCAGCTGGGGCAGTGGTGAGACTCCTTCAGGTGCCTTAGGGGGCAGCAGCACTGACAAAGAGACTTGAATCAGGAAAGAGAGACAAGGAAAGGCTTGTTCTTGGATAAATTCTTTACATCCTGGGGATCCCTGAAACAACATGGGGGCGCCTCTGCAGGTCCAGGATTCTTGTGGGCAGGTATGAGCTCAAAGGCTTCATAATTTGGATAAAATTCGTATGTGCAGGACGCCTGGCCGGCTCAGTTGGTGGAGCGAGCAACTCCTGATCTCAGGGTTGTGAGTTCGAGCCCCACGCTGAATGCACGGGTTACTTAAAGACAAAATCTTAGGGCGCCTGGGTGGCTCAGTCAGTTAAGCATCTGCTTTCAGCTCAGGTCATGATCCCAGAATTCCGGGATCGAGTCTCGCATCGGGTTCCCTGCTTAGTGGGAGGTCTGCTTCTCCCTCTGCCCTTCACAGTGATTGTTCTTTCTCTCGCTCTGTCAAACATAAATTTAAAAAATCTTAAAAAAATTTAAAAATTAAAATCTTTAAAAGAAAACCTAAATGTGACGTGATTGACGAAATCTAACATAACCGTTTTCATGATAACAAAAAGAGTTTTCTGTAAAAAACCAAGAAGTTTTCTACAAATCTAAAACTACTGTAAAACAGAGGGTTTGAAGCAGGTATAACAGCTAGGAATGCAATTAGTGACAAGTAAAAGAAGATGGACCGACAGCGGCTTACAAGGGCAGGGACGCATGGATGGAGGCAGCTGTCGAAGACAGGATATTGGGCCCACGATGTCCTCACACCCACAGCTCCTGAACCTTTGCTGTCATTTGGTATAGCAGCTTGTCACCTCATGGTGATAAGATGGCTGCTGATGTTTAAGCATCACATCAACATCCAAGACTAGAAGAAGGAAGTGGATGGGAAAGGATGCTGGGTGAGTATGTCCCTTTTACCAGGAAAAAGCCATCTTCCCAAGAAACTACCCACCAGACATCTGCTTCCCTCTCCTGGACCAACACTCCAGTGACCTTGCAGGAGATTGCGGAATTGAGCTTTTCCCTTTTCCAGTACCTTCAGAGGAGGAAGCAAGGGAGGGGCATGGGCTTACCTGGCACGGAGGCTGCCACCGCACAAGAGCTGGACTCAGTGCCTGTGTGCTCACTTGCTCTGGATGTGCGGGCAGAACCATGGAGTCCCGGGCGTGGGGGTGGACGTCTCATCAAGGGTTAAAGACCTGAGGCAAGAGCATGTGGAGGGACAGACTGAGTAGCCCGCAGCTAAGGCAGCTCCTGCTGGAATGACATTTGTCACCTTGGGGAGGTCAGGGGAGCTCTGGGAAGGGCTGTTCTGTGTGGGAGGCTGTGGCAGGTGGAGACAGCTGCCCCCTGGGCCCCAGGGACTTCTCCTGAGGAGACTGCCGGCAGGCCCAGGGACTCTGTGGTCCCCAGAGGCAGGTGGGGTCCATGGAGCCAAAACAGCCAGTCCTCCCCACCCAGAATGGTCCAGATTTGGGGGGTGTTCCTAGCCCAGCTCCAACTCAGGAGCAAAAGGGCTTCTCTGCTGGCACTGGGTGGACTCGGCTTCCACCTCCTG
This sequence comes from Lutra lutra, assembly GCF_902655055.1. Classification (NCBI taxonomy): domain Eukaryota; kingdom Metazoa; phylum Chordata; class Mammalia; order Carnivora; family Mustelidae; genus Lutra; species Lutra lutra. The sequence goes on along the minus strand of NC_062295.1, from coordinate 2,159,751 downwards.
GATGCCCCAGCCCTGAGCAAAGAGGGGTCAATGCATACGGTGCTGCGGTGGGGACCCAGGTGCTGGTTCCCCACTTGGCGCCCAGCCTGCGCTCCCAGCCCGCCATCCAGCTCCTCCAGGAGGGTGCGCTGGGGGCTCCCTGGAGGCTGAGAGCCCAAATCAGAGAGAACCCACCCCCACTGGAGTGTCCTGGCAATACCCCTACCCGTTCCCTCCCTCAGGGGCTTCTGTGGGGGATCCTCTGTTACCGGGGACCAGGGAGAACATGAGGAACAGAAGACGGAGAGGGGAAGAATGAGGAGAAGCAGCAGGGGCAGAAGAAGGGGCGAGGGGTGCTGGGAGAGCTCGGAGGACAGAGGGAGGAGGAGGCACAGCAAGAGGGGGCACGGGCTGAAGGCGGGAGAGGGGGCAGGGCGAGTGGCAGGTAAGGAGGGGACTGGGTCACAAAGGGAGGGCTGGGATTTGGATGTGGCGCTGACCTGAGTCACCACTCCCTCCCCAGGCTGGTTCCCAGGTGAGCAGGAGGCCAGGGCCCTGTTTGTTTTTTGATAAAACCAACCCCAAGGCATCTACTGTGATCTGGTAACAACACAAGGGTCATCAAAACAACACGAACCAATGTTTGAGAAGCTGCTCCTTAGGAAGGGGGCCAAAAAGCCAGCCAGCCAGAACCCCACGCTGCCTTCTCAGAAACTCACTTCACGGGCAATTTGTAGCCGGAGACACTTTGTAAGCAGTCCGCCGGCATGACCGCACCTAGCTGCTTCCTTGACTTTTAGAATGAATCTCTTTGTGTGAACCACCATCGGGTTCACACAACCACAGAGCCCTCAGTTGGCACATCCATGGGCTGCAGGGAACCCCAGGTGGGTGAGGATGAGGTTCTGGGGGGGGTGCTCTGGAGGGCAGGCCCAGGAGGCCAGGGCCCCCGCTGCAGAGGAGAGGGCGGGAGAGGGGCACTCCCGGGGGGAAGGGAGTTAGCTGACAGACCCTCTGTGGCCCAGGACTTGCTCCCCCACCCGCCGTGGGCTCAGGCCAGGTGACTCTAGCCCACCGTGTCACCAGGCTTAGCGACCTCCCATCTCATTGTTTTGCTCCGTCCTTGTAGGACTACTCACAGAATCAGCAGTGAGTCACTCCTGAGTCAGCTCCTGGGGGTACAGAGGCCCTGGTTGCCTCAGCTCAAATCCGGGAGACCTGGTTCTCAGGAGAGGGAGGGGACACCCCACTCTCATATGGGCGGGTTTTTCCTCCCTAGCCCAGTTTTGTAAACCCAACAGGCAGGCTGGGGGCCTGGACTGGCCCTGCAGCCCGCTGGGCCTCCCGCGTCCTCTCTCTGTGGCCTTCCGGTGGGCGGGGCATAGGAAACAAGTGCAAAGGCCGGGGGTCGCGGTACTGGAACACAGGTGCACAGGACACCTGGTCCCTGGTGGGGCCGCCACAGAGTCACACCCATCTGTCCCATTTTAATCCCAAGTGTACCCCTGCTTCCCAATGTCCCCACACCTGGAAAAACAGGACCAGGGGAATAAATAATTTATTGAAATTAGAATAAATAAGATATGCGGGCAGGGCTACAAATAACTAAAAATCGTTAACATATATACACATAGAAAGGTGCTCCCGCGGGCGGGGCGGGGCCTCGCTGCAGAGGCGGCGGTGCCGGCACGCGGGCGCCCCCCGGAGGCAGGTGGCTCACTTACGATGGTGGCCGCCCATCTCCCTGGATCCTAAGGCGCGCGGCCCGCGGAGGGCCCGCTCCCCTGCGAATGCCCGCGGAGCTGCACCCCCTGCACGATCCGCATCACCCAGGAGCGGTGGGCGGCCAGGCTGATGTAGACGCCGGGCCGATCGCGCTCTGCACAGCCCTCACCCCAGCTGATGATGCCCGCCAGCAGCCACGTGCCCTCCACCTGGCACATGAGGGGGCCTCCGGAGTCACCCTGTGGAGAGGAGGTGAGGTCAGGGACCCACGTGGGTCAGGGCTGGGCAGAGCCCAGGACCGACACCGCAGGTGGCAAGGGGTTCCCTTGTAGGGTGGGGGGTGCGGTGGGTTTCTCCGACCTGGAGGACAGGCCCTTGGGCTCACTGCTGGTGAGGGGCACTTTGTGCCAGACCTTGGCGCTCACAGCCTGAGCCACACCAGCACCCTGGGTAGCAGGGAGGAGCCACAAGCAGGATCTAGTGTCCGAGCCTCCCACTATATGGAGCTGGAGCTGGTTCTGGGGGCCAGGACGGAGGAACCCCCTCAGAAGAAGGCAAGCTCCCAGAGAGTGGGGTCCGGCACCCCAAGATGCTCAGGAGAGCTTTGGTGTACAGCCTGGCAGACGGGTGCCTGGGCCAAGCAGAGGCCCAGTTCTGTAGGCATCTCGGGAACTCGCGGGTCCCAGCTGACGTCGGGGGGTGGGCAGTGGGCAGTGCGGGAAGAAGGTGGGTGCTCACCAGACAGGCATCTCGCTGCCCCTCCAGGTAGCCCGCACACAGCATGTCCTCGGTGATGGCCCCCTGCCCTGCCCCCCTCCAGTACAAGCGGCCGCAGATTTCTGAGTCGATGATGGGAACCTCCAGTTTCTGCAGGGTCTGGGGATGGGGTAGGGGCACTGGGGGCAGGGAACAGGGCATCAGGCTTGAGAAATCCTCTCTTTACTGTCCCCACGGCCCCTCAGACCCCCTTGGAGGCCGTTCTCAAAGGCTAACGATCAACTCTGTCAGATTCTCCCAAACGCCTATGGAAAACCCCAATTCCCAGACTCCACCTCCGGATCTACTGAACACGAACAGGAGTGTGCATCCTGAGACCCTGAATTTTTGGAGACTGGATATGCCCACAAATGGAGAGAACCACGGTTCCCAGGTTGTCCTGCCTCAGGCACCACCTTGTCCAGTGTGGGGACGGGACAAGGGAAGTGGTCAACACACCATCGCCCTATGCTGGAAGCTATTAGGCCATGAGAGTCCCCCAAGCCCTGGGGAACTGGAGGCCTTGGGGACGGTCTGCAGACCCTCCGCAGCCCATAACTGGAGTTCCTGGAAAAGCCCCGCAGGACAACTATGGGGAGGCTGCCCACAACCTCAGACTCGGGGACCCCCAGGAACCTGGTGTCATTTCTTGTACTTCTTTTGGAATCTGGTTGAGGTCCCATTTTTCCTACACTTTTTCCTCTTAGCCCCCCCTCCCCATTATCTACCTACCTACCTTCCTTCCCTTCCTCCCTTCTTCTGCTTCTCTGTCTCTTACTTTATCTGCCTTAGGATGTTTTCCAGACTTGGTCTGACAACTCTGTTTTCTGGTTATGGAGACTATGTCCTTCTGGAAATTTTGCCTGCAATTATGACATGCTGCCACCAGGAGGAGCCTGATTCCCGCTTGGGCGTTGATCCGCAGTCAGCCTGGCCCCACACGTTTCTTCCAGCCCTTCCTCCATCACTTAATAGCCTCGCTGATCTGCCTGCTGCGGCCTCAGGACATCGCCACAGATCCCTTTTACGGAGAGAGGCCCTAAGCTGTCCGCCTAGCACTCCATGACTCCCCACCTCTGGACTGCAGCTCACTTTTTGTCTCTGTCATCAGAAGAGAATCTTTTTCCTTCTGCTACGCCTCTGGCCTCTGCTCCACCCCGCCCCGGTCCCCGTGTTCCCGGCTACCCCCCGACACCCGGGAGGGGATAAGCCGCACCTCCGTCACGGATGCTCCCCCAGCCTGCGATCCAGCAGCGCGTGTTCGGAGAGAGGCGGATGGAGGAATCCGGCAGGCAGATGGGCAGGACTCGCTCAGAGAAGCGGATGGAGTGCTCCAGGCGCACCAGGGCGATGTCCGCACGGGAGCCCTCTCTCCAGGAGTACACGGGGTGGGACCGAACCCAGGCGATACCCACCTCCTGGGACCTCGGGCCAGGGTTCCCCAGCCGCCAGGCTCCCAGCAGCACAGAGAACTGGGATGGGTTGTTCAGATTGCTGGCAGGAGAGGAAAGGAGGTAGGGTCACTAAGGAACCTGGGGTGTAGGGTGCCAGGAAGGGTCTGGGGGATGACATGCTCAGGAAGGCCCCTGAAGCAGGGTCTCTCTTCTGAGAGGCTCTGAGACTGGACCGAGACCTGGAGGCTGGGGCTGAGTGGGGAGCCCTGGGTCTAGGGCAGAAAGCCTGGGCGTCAAGTACAGGACAGGCCATGCGTACCCCTTGAAGCAGTGGGCAGCGGTGACCACCCAGCGGCTGGTGAGCAGCGAGCCCGCACAGTGGTGGGTCCCGTTCTTCTGGATGCTCACAACCCAGGGCCACTCGGCATCGGTGCTGTCCTCGCCACCCACGATCCGGTTCAGCCGCTGGGGCTTCCCACAGGTTGGGGGAGCTGGTGGAGAAGAGTCACGTTTTGTCACCCCCGGGGCCCAAACCTCTGGCCCTGCCTATGCCCCATGCTGTTTCTCGTGTGTGCGGGGGGGGGGGGGGCGCTTCCCCCCCCTTCCTCTGCCCTCCCCTCAGGCTGGCCTTCCTTTGCGCCCCTCTCACCCGCTGATGCTGCCCTGCTCTGGGCCCCCTCTCGGCTCTGCTTTCCAGGCCCCCTTTGCAGCCTGCCTTCCTCTCCTGCTCCCCAAAGACAGACTCACTCCCCTGCCCCCGCCACTCGGTGCAGGCCCCACTCACCAGGTATCCTGGCAGCATGGAGGGAAGCTGCAGGAGAGAGAAGGAAGAGTCAGGTGAGCGGAGAGGAGGCCCCCCGCCCCCAGTGCCCAGGGCAGCTCCCCAGACCTCTAGGGTGGGGCATTTCCTGGAGCCTGGGTAGGGCCGACAGAAACCTCAGGCGCCCTCTCTCAGTTGCAGCCTTATCCTCCCACCGGACTCCTGGCCCGCCTGTGCCCGCGCTCCATCCCACCTGCCTGGCAGAGGACGGCCGGCTCCTGGCACCTCTCACGGAGGCTAAGAGTCGGGGAGCACACACCCACCCCTCTTAGGTTTCCCCCAGACCTGAGGGTGGGGCCCGAGACCCTCTCTATCCCCAGCCCGAGAACTGCAACAGAAATGCGTGGATTGGGGAGCGGGAAGGAGGACGAGGACGAGAGGAACAATGGATAGCTCGGGGAGGGCTGAGGTGTGGTGAGGTCCAGGCAGGGGCGCAGCCTGCCTCGGTGTGTCCTGCGGTCCTGCTGGCAGCCACAGGACACAGCAGAGAGGAGCAAGCAGCAGGAAAGGCGGGGGGGGGGGGGGGGGGGAGGAACGGAGACCAGGTGCAGGCAGGGCCAGGAGGGATGGCAGGTGGGCAGGTGCTGAGTAGGGAGCAGGAAGGGGGTGGCCGTGGGGGGTGCAGAGGAGGGAGGGGGGCAGGGCCTCAGAACTCACCTGCAGAAGCCAGAAGCAGCAGCGGGGTTAAGATCCTGAGACCACCCCCACCCAGGGCTGGGGGAGCTCTGGAAACTACCATGGCCAGCAGGGGCACAGGCACGGCTGGGAGAGCAGTCCTGCCTGTGACAGGGTGTGTGGAGTTCCCTACAGGTCACCCGAGGTTTTATCCTGGGAGGTGGAATGCCGTTGGACCAGTCCCCCAACTGAGTGAGTGGCTCAGTCCCTGCCACCCCAGGCTATAGGTCACAGGAGGGGTGGGACTGCTGGGAGGAAATGAGCCGTTAAGGGGACTGGGGGCTCTAGCTGAGACCCCTCCCTCTGCCCTGGAGCAGTGGACTCAGGGATCTGGTTTGGGAACTCAGGACCCTGGCTCCAGCTGTGGGCCCCGGATCTACCCTCTGGAGGAGCAGAACCTGGACCCAGAGGTCTAGGCCAGTGGCGCTGACATTGCGAAAGTCCCCCAGTTTGGGTGCTGAAGGGAAGGCCTGGGGCCTGGGCCTGCAGCAGCTGAAGGCTAGGATAAGGGGTCTTGGTGAGGTCCTAGGGCCTTGGGGAGAAGGGGGCTGCCCAGAGAGGCTCAGTAACGGCTCCTTCCTCCAGGGGCCACCGTGACTCAGCCAGGAGACCTCATCAAGCCCCGGGCTCTGGGATCCCGTTAACCACTTCCTGGAAAGCTGTGAATCAGGCCCCCAGTGACTGCTTGTCATGTGGGTCCTGCCACTTGGTGGCGAACGACTCACCCCTCACCTGCACTGCGGGGAAGACCAGGCAGGGCCGGCCAGGTGCCCAGGTGGCTGACTGACGCGACTGCCTGGGCAGGGCTGGGTGCCATCCCCCACACTCGGGTCAGAGAGCAGCGGGGCTCCGCTGGCGCAGGGGGTGCCCTAGATGAGACCCGGTGACCCGGGGTCCCCACCAGTTCCACCCTGACTCAGTGCCCCGATCCCATGATGCCCCCACCCCAAGCAGGAGGGGCAGGCCGATTCCTCTTCTGAGACCCACCGTGTATCTCTGTCCATTTGTTCATTTGATCAATAAGCCCCGTGCTGGGAAGGAGTGCAACATAGTGGGAGCTTACGGTGGGCCCCGCCCCGCTGCATCTCAGCGGAGGAAACAGGGCCTGGTGGGGGGGGGGGGGTGGAGCCGGGGTGGAGGGAGCCTAGATTTGAACCTCAATCTGGAAGCAGGTGACTGGATGGGACTCAGCAGATCCTGAGGGATCTCGGTCCAGGGGCTGGATGGTTTTTACCCAAGGGCCTAGGTGCGGGGGTGCTGGGAGTCTCAGGGCCCCAAGGAGGCGCCCGACTCTGGCGGCGGCCAGCGAAGGCTGCCCAGAAAAGGAGGGCCTCGAAACAGAGGCCCGGAGGGCAAGTGGGAGTGGGCCGTGCAGAGACTCAGGCAGGGCCGTGCAGAGACTCAGTCCTCGCAGGAAAGAGGGAGTCTGGGCTGGGAGGAGCTGGGGGCCCTCCAGGCCGCCCCTCAGTGCACCCCACTGGGCACACCACCTCAGCCTCTCTGGCGCTCCCCAGCTTGGCCAACATGCTCCGCTCCCACAGCCTGTGTGGGGGGCCGACTCCAGCACTGCCTCCCCACCGAGGGTCTGCCGGTGGCAGGTGTCGGCAACTGGCCGCCTCCACTGCAGACTGGGAGTGTCAGTACCAAAGGACCATCGGTGTGTGTTACTGGCCCCCCTCCCCAACTCCCGCTTCGGTGGGAAGGGCAGGAGAAAACTGGGGGTTAAACTGCAGCCAGAATCACCCCTCCACGTCAGGGCGAGCCCTCCCTCCGCTGCACCCCTCCCTCCGCTGCACCCCACCCACCCCGAACAGCCCCCACCTGATGTGCTCTTCCCAGGACTGGGAGGAGGGGGCTGCCCGAGAGCACCCTCGCCCAGCCGCCAAGGTGAGGGGCTGGTTCTGCAGGTGCTCTCCCTCTACACCTGCCTCCAACCCTGGGTCACCCCTGTACTCCATGGCTAGCCTCAGGCTCCCGCAACCCACTCCCTTCCTGCACTAAGGCGGCCGGCCTCCAGGCTCATTTGATAAGTATTTACTGGGCAACTGCCGTAGGCCAGGCCCTGTGCTGGGCACTGGGACACAGGGGTGGGTAAGACACAGGTCCTGTCTTCAGGCAGCCTGCATCTTCCCCGCGCTGGGAGGTGGACCACACGACGATGGTGAGTCAGGGACGAGGGCAGAGGGGATTCTGGAGGCTTCTGCTGGGCTGAACCACTCCAGACTGCTGCCTCCCCAGCGTCCTCTGTATAACAGCCTTTCCTGACACCTGGGTGACTGCCCAGGTGACCCAAGGGGCAGGCATGTGTCCTGAGAGGTCACTGTCCCCAAGACAGGGTAGCCAGGCCGAGGGCTTCAAGTGGAGGGACCTGGCAGGTGCCACAGAAGTCCTGGAAAGCCAGCGAACTCCGGCGCGGGTCCTAAGTAAGGCCCCGGTTCCCAGGCAGGGACCCTGGCATGATTCAACGGTCAACCAAAGACTTGCGGTGTGCCTACTGTGTGCTAGAGGGACACCAGGCGTGCTGGCTGGGCCCCTCATCACCTTGGCACCCACCCTGCCGCCTACCTGCAGCCGTCGATCTGGGGTGCCCTCTCAGGGCCAAGGATGAGCCCAGAGGTATGCAGGACGCAGGGGGCTGCGGTGCTAGGCCCACCACGCTCCAGGCAGAGGAGCGCCCACTAACACCATCCCCAGCAGGGCAGACACCCTCATGGGGCCGCGTACTCACCCCCAACCCACAACCACCAGGGACCGCTGGGCGCCACTGCACCGGCCCAGGACACAGCAGGGAGTGAACTGAAACCAACCCCAGAGAAAGACAAAAAAGATAGGAACAAATCATTTAGTCTGATGGACGATGAAGTCCTGGGGAAGCCCAACCCGGAAGGGGATGCGGCCGGGGAGAGGGTGGCCCTTGTGTCGGGACACAGGACAGTGCTCCCTCTCCGTGGAGTCTCATGGGTGCAGTCGGAGGTCATCCCAGTCCCCCGAACCGCACCAGCAAAGGCTCCACTGGCTGGGACTGGTGGATTTGAGCTGTGGCAGAGGAGAGGCATGTGGGGTGGGGGGCGGTGGCGTGTAGGTGACACTGACCTGGGCTCTAGGGAACCAGACAGGGACAGAAGTGGGGAGGCTGTTCCACGGGGAGGGGACAGGGTACTTGGGGTGCGGGGAGCGGCTCTCAGCAGAGGGTGAGAGGACCCATGTGGCCCCTGTGCCTGAGCGCCCGCCCCACGTCCACAGCAGCAGGACCCACAGAGCCCCCGAGCGGAAGCAACCCCATGTGCATCATGGACGAATGGACAAACAGTGTGGCCTGTCCACCCACCCAATGGAGTATCATCGATAGTACCCAGCCGCAACAACGGAAGAAGTGCCGGACACCTGCCACGGGGGCTGGGGGGCGTGGGGCGGAGGACACTGGGTTCAGTGACAAGAGCCGGGCGCAAAAGGACAAATACGGCAGGATTCCACTTCCAGGAAGTCCCGGAGGTTGCAGAGTCACAGTCCCAGGACGTGGAAGGGGTGTGCCGGGGGCCAGGGAAGGGCCCGCAGTTAGGGTTTGGCGGGGGCAGTCCTTCCGGAAGCCGGAAAAGGTCCGCGGACAGTGGGACATGTGCGCGTGTTTAATGCCACTGAGCCGTGCACTGAGCAGTGGGGAAAACACTCAATCCTGTCGCTCTTACTACAACTAAAAGAACAGGGAAGAAAGTCTGAATGTCGTGTCCCCCCCCCCGCCCCGTGAACACTGGGCCGCAGCGGGGGAGTGGCCCTGGCCAGCACCCGGTTGCCCAGGCGATCACACAGGCCCCTGGCACGAGCCGGCAGAGCACTCACAGGAGCAGGGAAACGGGAGCTCCTCCCTCCACCTGGGCCTCAGTTTAACCATCTGTGAGGAGGACCGGCCCCACCTTGCCTGTCCAGGTGCAGAAGGCAGGGCACTCAGGTGTAGGGCCTGGCAGCCCGCAGGGCTCAGCACCAGTGAGCAACACCGGCCACATGTCTGCAGGCAAGGGTTTCTGGGGGGCCCTAGTGGCTTTCAGGAACCATTTGTCCCTGGCTGGCAGGCCCCGGAGACACCCGAGGACATGGCTCACTGGCTGGTGTTCCGTCATTAGGGATGTCCTTCCTCTGGTCTAACCGCACTCTTGAGCTCTCCTAGGAACCCACAGGTCCCCAACCCTGTCCCAGGTCCCACTCAGAGCCCCACCTCCACCCCAGCCCAGCCCCCATAGCCATTTCCTCTTCTCTGCCCAGGCCCCTCATGGTCTCCCCGGTTCTGCCCATCCCCGTCCTGGCCACAGAGCTCTGCTGCTCCCTTCCACCCCTGGCATCTTGGGATACTCGGTGGCTTGACCGGGCCTCAAGCGGCAAGCACAGGGAATCCTCTCCCCATCTCCCAGCTCTCCGGCCTGGCCTGTGTGGTCTGAGCACATCCCCAGAGCACCACCTACCTAAAACTCAGGGGAAAAAGCTTTCTCCACCTTATAACAGCACTGCCTTGCCACATCTCCATAAAGTAGAGGCTGAGCAGCCCCGTTGCCCAGCCTTCCTTTCTCTGGTCTTAGGGGTCCCCCTGCCCCACTCCCTTCCTCACTCGCACACTTCCTAAATGCAGAGCCCAGCTGCCTGACTCTGAATGCTGGACTGCTACGGTCCACTTGTTGATTATAGGACTCAGTTATCTCTGTGCTGGCTGGCTAATGTCTTCCTGGAATAGAAAACATTATTAGTTCTTGTGGTCCACTAGGACCTTCAGGCATCTTCCAAGCTGCACTTAGAGCTGCTCCACTATCCCTTACTGATTTACTATCTTCTGCTATGGCACCTCTCTAAGTCAGCTTGCTCTAGAGTTTTCCTTCCATGCCTTAGAGCACTCTCCTAAGTTTTGTTCACAATCATTTCCTCCTTCAGAAAAGCTGGTTGTACACTGGGTTTCTTAGGGCTAACCACGTTTTCTCAGTGACTCTCACTGTTCTCATGGAAAAATAACCCATCAGTCTGGCTGCGAATCTGTGAGGAGGAAAGCAGTCAGTCCTACAGAAATGGCACTGGGCTTGTCCACTCTGGGGGCCAGAACCCCTTACACCTCCACTCTCTCACCTACACACCACCTCTCTGGTTGGTGGAGCATCCTTTCTTTTGCTCACACCACCATCACAAGAATTGTCTCCTTGTGTCTGGGCAGGCTGACGGATCACAGGTAAACGCAGCCCCCTTTGCTCTGTTCACCTTTCCAACTGCACGTTTACTAGAGGGATGTGTTCCCACGGGCTCTGACTGGCTAGCAAGAGCTGGTTGTTAAGTTTGCAGGAAGTCTTCAAGTGGCTGACATCACGTTAGTATTCTTTTTTTTTTTTAAACATTTTATTTATTTATTTGAGAGAAGAGAGAGACAGTGAGAGAGAGCACGAGCGAGGAGAAGGTCAGAGGGAGAAGCAGACTCCCCGTGGAGCTGGGAGCCTGATGCGGGACTCGATCCCAGGACTCCAGGATCATGACCTGAGCCGAAGGCAGTCGCTTAACCAACTGAGCCACCCAGGCGCCCCATCACGTTAGTATTCTGAAATCAGGTGAGCACAGCGGGACAACTTACACCACCAAAATCAGCAAAGGCCACAAAACAGGCCTTTCCCCCGAGGAGGCGCACCGCAAAGTTCTGACCAGCATGCCCCCGAGTGTCTTCCACGTGACCAGCCTGGGCTAGAGCCAGACTCCCAGCACTGGGGCATGTCTCCTTCCACCTGGACGGACTGGAGCCCGCTCTCACGACAACACTGACATGGGTCCGAAGAGCCGTGCTTCTCTGCGACCAGGAAGCAGAGGGGAGCCCTAGGTTGGGAAGGCCCAGGGCCGGGCCCAGAGGAGCCTGCTGGGAAGAAGGGCAGATGGCAACAGGCAAGCTGGCTGTGTACCCGTCACCAGGCTGGGCAGCTCCCAGCACTCTTGGTGACATATAAGTGACTCAGAGACGAAGGAGAGGGGGCAGGACCTCAGAGTCTTGAGGTCAGAAGTCATGGCCAAGGGCTCATGGAAAGGAAGTGAATGCTGCATGGGTCAGCCACGTCTGGGGGCAGGTGCAGAACGAGGGGCCCTCGTCCAGTTCCCAAGGGAGCTGGTGCCAGAGCCGGGAGCGGCAGCACCCCAGCCTTCCTTCAGAGCTTCCCACAGAGACGTGACCTAGCCCCCCGGGTGACCTGCACAGCCGAGTCATGCCTGCAGAAAGGAAGCATGGAAAACCAGCTCCAGCCTCCCCCACAGGGTGGAGAGCCACCTCCAACCACGTTCCTCTTCCCCCTCACCCCTCCAGGGCAATGGGTGACTTCTGGTTTCTGCTAATGAATGTCTTCTGGGTTTAGTCAGTGTGGTTTCTCCAGCCTGGAGGACAGACAGCTCTGGGGCATAGGTCAATGGCTGGGATGGGGACCCCTGTCTGTGCTGGGAGTTGGTGGAGGGGGAGGCCCAGTGCACTTAGTGAGGTATGAGGTACCCACTTCCACTTATCACTGCCTGTCCTTCAAGCCCGTCTGGGTGCCCCCAATGGGCATCCCCAGACCTCAGATCCACTTGGAGGGTCGAGCCCTAAGGCGAGCCATCCCATACTCAGCCTTTGCCTCTCTACCCGTATCCAAATGAAAAGGAAAAACTACTCTGTACATGCAGAATACTCTTCTGACACCAGATGCGTGGGATTTTGCTCACCAAGCTGGGGACACCAACTGGACTTGGCGCAGACCCCACAGGGTAAGGGCTCAGCCTCACAAGATCCCTCCGACTCCAGGTACCATCCGACATGACTACAAGTCCAGGGTTCCGAGGACCCCCTCCTCAGGTTCTGTAATTTGCTAGGATGGCTCACAGAACTCAAGGGAACACTTATGTTTTCTAATTTATTGTATGATAAAGGATGGAGGGAACAGCCAGATGAAACGGTACACAGGGCAAAGTCAGGAAGAGTCTCGAACACAGGAGCTACCGTGCTGTGGAGCTGGGGTGTGCCATGCTCCCAGCACGTGGACGTGCTCACCAAGCCGGAGGCTCCCTGAACCCCACAGTTCAGGGATTTTCATGGAGGCTCACCCCATGAGCGTGAATGACGATTCGCTCCATCTCCAGCACCTTCCCGTTCCCTGCAGACTTGGGCTTTCTGGTGATGGGCCTATCCTAGAGCTATCCGGAGCCCACCCAGAGTCGCCTCCTCAAACAAAAGACACCCCTGCCACCCAGGAAATTCCAAGGGATTTAGAAGCTGTGGGTCAGCCGCTGGTCCCAGTGTGTATACCTGCAGCAGGAGGCCTGACAAGAAGCTTTGGATCACAGATCACAGGGCATCCGATTCAAAGACAGCCATCTGGAATAAACAGGTCACCAGCTGCGCGACAAAGCTAGCAGTTACAACCAGACAAGGAGCCAGGCCGACCCCCTCGTGGAAAGCCCCGGGTGAGCTAGGTAACTGGCCCCTAGAATGACCGCACTCCTCCCTTCCTGTGCCCTAATTCCTGCTCTTTGTTTAAATTCACCAGTAAACAGAGATCAAGAGACCCCAGCCCTCTCCAGCTTGGACCCTAGGAAAGGCAGAGCCCTGGTGGGTGCCCTTCCCCACCTCCTGGCGACCTCATTGGGTGGCCCGAGGGTGAACGGTGGCTTCTCCAGGACTTGTGAGTAACAAATCTGGGTTTATTTTGTTTCTGGTTTCCTGATGGTCCTTGCTGAGGTGCATCTTGCAATCAACCCCAGGAACCACAAGGGCCTAAACAGTCACATGGTGTCTGGGGTCCCACCACCGTAGTGCAGGCAGACAAGTGCCCTGAGCAGCCCCGCCTAGAGAGAGCAGCACCGTCAACGGGACCCGCAGCAGGCCACGGGGGTCCAGCCGTGAGTGGGGCGTCCAGGCCCCTCTCCCCTGCCACACAGCTCATGAGCTCTGCCCCGGAGTCGGCAACAGCCTCTTCTCCTCACAACCAGAGCTGCTTAACAAAACTCACGTTAGATCAGGACTCTTCCGGGGTGCCTGGGTGGTTCAGTGGGTTAAAGCCTCTGCCTTCGGCTCGGGTCATGATCTCAGGGTCCTGGGATCGAGCCCCGCATCGGGCTCTCTGTTCCGCGGGGAGCCTGCTTCCCTCTCCCCCTCTCTCTCTGCCTGCCGCTCTGCCTAGTTGTGATCTCTGTCTGTCAAATAAATAAATAAAAAAAAAAAAAAAAAAAAAAACAGGACTCTTCCTCCTTTACAACTGTGCTGGTGCCCCCTGCCCTTGGGAGGAGCTCCAGACTCCTCCCTCAGGCTCTGCATTACCTGCCCCCTGCCGCCCTCTCCCTCACATTCCCTCCTGGCTCATTCCTGCCCAGTCACATGACACAGGGGCCCTCCCTGTCCTCGAAGCCCTCTGCCCTCAGAGAGCCATGTACAGGCCGTTTGATGTGGAAGGTTCTAATCCCGACCTCGTTAGAATCCGCACCTTCTCCCACAGCTTAGTTTAAATGACACTCTCTCCCCGACTCTCCTACTCGCCCGCAGGGCACAGCGCGGGAGATCTGCCCTGGGCCCACGAGGTAATGTGAGCGGCCAATGCTCGAGAGGAGCTGATCCTACCGGGTGTGTGCCCTACTCAGTCTCTGATAAGGCTATTTACAACCCTGTAGGGACAGAACTTAATTGGCAGAAAACAGACAGTAATGCCAGTAACTCGGATCTCTAGAAAAGCAAGTCACACCCCCAATGCAACTGCGCTGTTTCCTCTGTGTCCTGACAACTCCTTGTCAGTTGGCGAGTTCATTTCAGCTCCTTCCAGGACTACAAATGTGTGGTGGTTTGAGCCCTCTCCTGAACCAGTTAGCATCTTACTGGTTCCCTCCTTAACTGATGAAAAAATCTCTGTGATGATCTTAGGAAAGTCATTTTATCTTTCGATGAAAAAATCTGCTGTCAGCCTGTACATTTCTCTTATTAAAGTCACCGCATGTTTGTTTAGAAACTATCATGGTGAACGGTCAGTTCCACGAGGACAGGAACTTCTTTTGCTTCTCGGGAAAAACCTTGATACTCTGAAACGTGTGAAGAAGGAACCTGGCTGGGGCGCCTGGGTTGCTCAGTGGGTTAAAGCCTCTCCCTTCGGCTCGGGTCGTGGTCCCAGGGTCCTGGGATCAGGCCCCGAGTCGGGCTCTCTGCTCGGCGGGGAGCCTGCTTCCTCCTCTCTCTGCCTGCTTCTGATCTCTGTCAAATAAATAAATAAAATCTTAAAAAAAAAAAAAAAAGAAGGAACCTGGTTGTGCTCCCAGCGGGGGCTGAGCACGGAGGGCAGGTCCTCCCGAGCTACCTGACTCTACAGGGCCTCTGGTCTGCCATCTTCCATCAGGCTACTTCACCACTACATCTCCCTGCTCCAGCCTGTGGAAAAGAGGGTTCTCAGCACCTTTTCTTGCTCTGTAGGATACCGACCAGTTCTGCATCCAATTAGCAAACTGATTTCAGCACTCCTGATTTCCTATATATGTCCTCTTCAGAGTCCCTTTTGTTTTTTTTCTCATTTATTTATCTATTTGACAGTGAGAAGGAACACAAGCAGGGGGAGTGGGAGAGGGAGAAACAGGCTTCCCACCGAGCAGGGAGCCAGATGCGGGGCTTGATCCGAGAACACTGGGATCATGACTTGAGTTGAAGGCAGACACTTAACGACTGAGCCATCCAGGCGCCCTTTCAGATTCTCTTTTAAACTAGTTTTGACAACCTCTTGGTTTCCTCATTAACGAGTTAAAATTTTTGACACATGCCCATTTTTTATTTATTTGAAAATCATGCCTTTACATTTCTGAAAATTACATTAAAAAAAAAAAAAAGATTTTAGGGATGCCTCAGTGGCTCAGTTGGTTAACTGTCTACCTTCAGCTCAGGTCATGATCCCAGGGTCCTGGGACTGAGTCCCACACTGGGCTCCTTGATCAACAGAGAGCCTGCTTCTCCATCTGCCGGTTGCTCCCCCTGCTTGTGCTCTCTCTGACAAATAAATAAATAAAATCTTAAAAAAAAAATTTATTTTTAAATAATCTCTATGCCCAATGTGGGGCTCAAACCCACAACCCTGACATCAACAGTTGCACACTCCACCAACTGAGGGAGCCAGGTGCCCCTTGAAAATTACATTTTTGGGGCGCCTGGGTGGCTCAGTGGGTTAGGCCGCTGCCTTCGGCTCAGGTCATGATCCCAGGTCCTGGGTTCGAGCCCCACATCGGGCTTTCTGCTCAGCAGGGAGCCTGCTTCCTCCTCTCTCTCTGCCTGCCTCTCTGCTTACTTGTGATTTCTCTCTGTCAAATAAATAAATAAAATCTTTAAAAAAAAAAAAAAAAAAAAAAAAGAAAATTACATTTTTAACGTCTTACTACTATACCCTAAGGGCTTGAAAAGAAATGGTGATTTTGCAGAATCAATTAATTAAATGAAATAGTTCACAAATGTATACTTAATAAAGCAGGCTGCAAATTCTATTTTTTCCCTATTATATTATTTCAATCATGCTATTCCATTATTTAAACCTGCTTTTAAAATTTAACACATGGGGGCGCCTGGGTGGCTCAGTGGGTTAAGCCGCTGCCTTCGGCTCAGGTCATGATCTCGGAGTCCTGGGATCGAGCCCCGCATCGGGCTCTCTGCTCAGCAGGGAGACTGCTTCCTCCTCTCTCTCTGCCTGCCTCTCTGCCTGCTTATGATCTCTCTGTCAAATAAATAAATAAAATCTTTAAAAAAAAAAAAATTTAACACATGGTTGGGATGCCTGTGTGGCTCAGTTGGTTGGACTGCTTTCGGCTCAGGTCATGATCCCGGAGTCCCAGGATCGAGTCCCGCATCGGGCTCCCAGCTCCACGGGGAGTCTGCTTCTCCCTCTGACCTTCTCCTCGCTCATGCTCTCTCTCACTCAAATAAATAAATAAAATATTAAAAAAAAAAAAAACTTTAACACATGGTTAAACACAGGGAGCCTGGGTGGCTCAGTGGGTTAAAGCCTCTGCCTTCAGCTCAGGTCATGGTCTCAGAGTCCTGGGATCAAGCCCCGAATTGGGCTCTCTGCTCGGCAGGGAGGCTGCTTCCTCCTCTCTCTCTGCCTACTTGTGATCTCTAGCTGAACAAATAAATAAATAAAATCTCAGAAAAAAAAAAAATTTAACACATGGGGCACCCAGGTGGGTCAGCTGTTAGGTGCCTGCCTTTGGTTCAGGTCGTGATCCCAGAGTGTGGGATCAAGTCCACCATCAGGCTCCCTGCCCATCAGGGAGCCTGCTTCTCCCTCTCCATTCCCCCTCCTTGTGTTCCCTCTCTTGCTGTCAAATAAAAATAAATAAATAAATAAATAAATAAACAAACAAACAAATAAAATTTAACATATTTTATGGGGCGACTGGGTGGCTCAGTAGGTTAAGCCTCTGCCTTCAGCTTGGCTCATGATCTCAGGGTCCTGGGATGAAGCCCTGCATCGGGCTCTCTGGTTGGCGGGGAGCCTGCGTCCCCCGCCCCCTGCCTGTTTCTCTGCCTACTTGTGATCTCTGTGTGCCAAATAAATAAATAACACCTTTAAAAAAAAAATTTAACATATTTTGGTATCCCATGTCAGTAAACTACTCACTCCTAACACGACTGTTTGTGCCATGAAATCTTCCACTGTATAATCTACCGGAGGCCATGTCCTCTGATACTGGACATTCATTCTTTTTACCGTTGTATATAATACTTCACTAAATAACCCTGTTCATAAATCCTTAAAAGACATCTGTTTAGTTCCTCAAGTTATGTTCCTGGTAAGGAAATCACTAGGTTATAAAACTTAATTGAGGGGTGCCTGGGTGGCTCAGTGGGTTAAGGCCTCTGCCTTCGGCTCAGGTCATGATCCCAGAGTCCTGGGATCGAGCCCCATATCGGGCTCTCTGTTCGGCAGGGAGCCTGCTTCCTCCTCCTCTCTCTCTCTCTCTGCCTGCCTCTCTGCCTACTTGTGATCTCTGTCAAATAAATAAATAAATAAATCTTAAAAAAAAAAAAAAACAACTTAATTGATAGGTATTGTCAAACTACTCTCTTAAAAGACTTTTCTAGAGTTGTGTAGTGATTTCTTTCTCCACCTTTTCTTACCACAGAAAAGTAGAATCCAAGTATTTTCCCTTGTATCCTGGCAGGGTTTGAAGGCTCAGCCTTCCTTGCCCTTAAGGAAAAGAAGAATTAGCTCTCCAGTGGCTAATGATGTGGTGTCCAGGCTGAATTCACCAGCAAGGTGTTGTGAAAGAGGGGAGCACTGGTGTGGAGAGAGAGAGGAGACAGGAAATGTGTCAGCTAGGAACAGGAAAGGGGAAAGATTTCCCCAACTCTAAGATGGGCAGGCCTGCAAACCTAGCAAAGTCCCGTGAGGGTGCACTCAAATGTCCAGGAGGCCCTAGAAGCCGAGGCCTCACCAGCAGATCCCAGCTCTCACCAGGACCCTGTTGATCATGTGCCAGGGCTTCCCTGCGCAGGTGGACTTTCAGGCAGGATGCTGACAGGGCCCAAACTGAATGTCAGCTACGGACAGGTAAACAGCCACTTCCCCAAGGCCCCAATTGCCCCTAAATGCCCAGCTGCTCCAGCCCTCCCCTAGACCTTCCCAAACTCTATCAATTGAAAAGTTCATGCTTGGGGGCCTCTGGGAGGCTCAGTCAGTTGCACAGATGACTCCTGACCTGATTTCTGCTCAGGTCATGATCTCAGAGTCCTGGGACAGAGCCCCATGTTAAGCTCCCTGATCAGCAGGGAGTCTACTTGAGGGACTCTCTCTCTCACTGTCCCCCTGCCCCTCCCCCCTGCTCTCTCTCTCTAATATATAAATAAATCTTGGGGGAAAAAAAAAAGTAAAAGTTAATGCCTGTTGAGGCATGGGGCCTCCCAGCCTCTTGAGCAAGCCTGTTCTCATTGTTTAGAACTGATTATTGAATATGTTTAATGTCACCCTTGCACGTGTTCTGGGGGGCGGGGGTGGGGAGTAGTGTAGGAAAGGGAGGAAACTAGACTGTGCTGGTAGAGTGGTTAATATCCCGCCCACTTCTCCTGCTCTCTCCCAACCTGGTTAACACTCCCAGTCCTTCCCAGCTTGCTCACTCGGGGCCCTCAGTCTGTTCTAGACCCACAATATGCAGAGCAGCCCGCTCCGATGACGGCTGATGCTGCTCCAGGATCATGTGGACTTCAGTTCCGACAACAGCTGGCTGCCACGCTCAACACGTGGCCTCAATTCCCCCGTACTCTGCTCAACGCATCGTCTTCCCCACTGTACAGATGAGGAAACGAGCTCAGAGAGGGGAGCAGCAGGGGACGTGCGAGGCCAGGAGGCCAATGCCCCAGGGCCATTTTAAGGTTCTGATAATCCCTGACCATAAGGTGTCAATCACACGCACCTACACCTCTCCCTACAGGGTAATGCGATGGACCCGTAACTATATGCCCTGAGTTGCTGCTGGCTGTAATGCTTTCAAGATATTAACAAGCATCTATTCAATTCGATTTGGCAACTCCCTTTTCCTATGTGAGAATAGCAATTGTTTAAAAAAAAAAAAAAGTTTTTCAGGACTCAGACATTTTTATGAGCCCCGTGATGCTGCAATAACAAAAGGCCAGCATAGGCTGAAACCCTGGTCTTCTCAGGGCATGTCCAGCTCCTGCCCCTCCCCCTGCAATATGATCCCCACTCGACAGGTAAGCAAAGCCCATACAGGATTCCTCTGGGTGCAAATTAACCAAGGGCAGTGACTCACCCGCTGAGGCAAAATAACGTGACTATTATTGGGACTTAACCATTACAGGAACACCTGCCCAGGGAAACAAAAGGTGCAAATAAACTGACTCTCCCACTTCTCAAAAATCCATGTAAAACCGCACAACTTTCGGGGCGCCTGCGTGGCTGAGTGGGTTAAGCCTCTGCTTTCAGCTCAGGTCATGATCTCAGAATCCTGGGATCGAGCCCTGCGTCGGGCGCCCCGCTCAGCACGGAGTCCGCTTCTGCTTCTCCCTCTTCCTCTGCCCCCGCCCCCAGCTCATGCTCTCTCTCAAACAAATAAATAAAACCTTAAAACAAAACGAAACACCGCACAGCTTTCAACAGTTTGCATTAGACAACAGTCGAAGCTCCAAGACCGGAAACCCTCACCTCACTGGGACCACAAATCCTTAACTTTTGTGCCTGACCATGCTCAACTAGGTAGCCCGAATCTCACCCAATCCTAATTAAATCCTGCCTCCAAAGCCCTCCTTAAGCTGGCCCCAAACCTCAGTACTCAACGGTGCCCTCCCACCACCTCCTCGCGCTCTCCCTGAACAAGACAAGCAACAGGTGCTCTCGACGCTGTTCCCAGCTTGTGACTCGGTGGCGACCGCGCTGGCGCGAACGTCTCTGCCTCAGAGCACCGTGTGAAGGAAGAAAGTTGGCGTCTGCTGCAGAAAGTGAGGCCCAGCGGGGCGCGACGCCTTGCCCACGGTCACGAGAACCGGCCTGCGCCGCGGGAGGAGAAGACAGCCCCACGGTCCCCCACCGCCCGCGGGGCCCTGCCCTCGTCTGCGCCCCTGCCTGCAGCCTCCGTGCCTCATCCCCCCGGCGCCGCTGACTCAGGAGGAAGCTCGGGTGGCTCGTCCCTCCGCACTAATCCAGCCGGACTCAGCACCCGGGAAAACACACGCGACTCGGCGGTGACTCACGGACTCCTAGCGACGAACGACGCGCACTCGCACGGGTCCCCCAGCCACGGGAAGCGCGGCCACCGCGCAGGGAGTGCCGGGAACGCGGTCGGTCGACTTCCGGCCGCAGGGGCTGCTGGGTGGGGAGGCGTGCCCGCGAGGCTGCCACGCGAAGAGCGGCGGGCGGAGAGATCGGGTGGCGCCCGCGCGGGCCCCGCCGGGTGCGGGACTCCGGAGGGGACCCCGGCCGGGGTAGAGGGGAGACGCCTCCCGACTCGGAGCTGAGACCTGTGTCCGGCGTGGCCGGGAGCCCCACAGCTCTTACCTGCCCCCGTTCAAGAACTAGAATACGAACCACCAGGAACGGGGGGCGCGCAGCCGGGCGCGTGCTGCACCGGCTAGTGCCAGTCCCGAGAGCCCCCTTGGGCATCTTGCAAGCCGGCTGGCAAATGCTCATGATCTTTAAACAGTTCTGTAGACCTACAACTAAGTTACATTAGAAACAAGCAAACTGGAAACCCTCTTGCTAACTATTGTGCTACTTTTTACTCTGTCCTATGCTCTACAGACTTATTGTCTGCATTATGTCCGCTCTACGTGCTTGCGGACGTTTACTTCCAACCCCCCACTCCGGGACGACCGGAAGCTTCCTCCCTGGGCAGGTCCCGGAGCAACCGGGAGAGGGAGGGTGGGCGGGCTGTTGTAAAGTAAACTTCCAGGGAGTAAACCGGAAGTGCTAAGTATGGGGGCTTCTCATTGGCTGGGCTGTGACAGTCTCTCATTGGCTGGGCTGTTGCCAGGGCAAGAGGAAACCTTCCTCCTGCTGGGAGAGTAAAGCAGCATCCACCTGCGGGGTGCGTTGGTGTGGCCGTTCCTGAGTGACAGGGCTGAGAGTGCCCCCTGCTGGCGTCCTGACTGCCGTCTAAAGGAGGTTTCCTTTTTACCAATTTTCATAATAAACACTGGGGGACTCTAGAAATCACAACTGGGGCGCCTGGGTGGCTCAGTGGGTTAGGCCGCTGCCTTCAGCTCAGGTCATGATCTCAGGGTCCTGGGATCAAGTCCCGCATCGGGCTCTCTGCTCAGCGGGGAGCCTGCTTCCCTCTCTCTCTCTCTGCCTGCCTCTCTGGCTACTTGTGATCTCTCTCTGTCAAGTAAATAAATAAAATCTTAAAAAAAAAATAGAAATCACCACAACTCCACCCCGCTCCCCCAGAGTTGGTTATTAGACATTCCCCAGCACATCCCTTAGTGACACAACATCCAGGATAGACAGTCAAGAAAATAAGGCCCAGGGCTTTTTTGGACCTACCCAGGGACACAATCAGCCTCCTCTTTATAAAGGCCTCCTGCAGGTTCTGACCATGCTGCGCGCAGAGCATGTTTGAGGAAGGGAGGGAGGAAATCATGTGCTACCCTGGGCTGTCAGTTTACTTAAGGTCGGCTTGCCTAACCCTGACCCTGACTGTGACTCTCACCTGACCTTTCTCTAATTGTCCTAACAGCCTTCACTGCACCCGTGCAAGGCCTTGAATGCCAACACTCAAAAGATTTTGCCTGGTGGATGTCAGCTAGGAAAGGATTTTGAATTGGGGTGATAAATCCAAACTTTGCTTTCGGATGAGAATCATGCCCATGTGGAGGACAGCCTGAGGAGAGGGATGAACGGACACCAGGAGACCAGCCTGTTCATTTGGGACTTTGTTCAGTACCCACTGTGTCAGACCTGCAGAGATGAGCGTGAGCCACAATGCATGGCTCCAGGGAGTTCAATCTAATGGGGCAAGAGACAGTAAACAGACAATGACTATGAGTGTGATAAGTGCATTGAAAAACACAGATCAAAGTGCCAAGGGGTGACTCATTCTTTCTGGAGGAGGTGAGGAAGCTGTAACCCAGCGAGGACTAGTGGGGCTTCTAGGCAGAGGGAAGTTGTCAAAAGGAGGAAGGGGGTGGAGCTCCCAGGCTGACAAACTGCCCTGGCAAAGGGCCTTGTTTGTAGAGGGCCTAGGAGACTGGACTGGAACAGAGAGGCCAAGAGGGCGGGGAATGGGAGATCGCCTGTCAGCTGTAGGGGACAAGAAGCCAGTCCCCACAGAGTGGGGTTGGAGTATGTTCTCTATTATTCCCCAGTCATGAGCTCTGTATCTGCAGTGACACTCACCTTTCCAGCTATATCTCCCACCTTTCTTCTGTGCTCCTGCCAGAAAGGAATACTGTTCGCAGCCTGACTCCACACGTGGTACCCTCTGCTCTTATGCCCCAAACTCTCTTCAAATATACATATGCTCTCTTTCTCTTTTTTTTTAATTTAAAAAAAATTTATAAACATATAATGTATTATTAGCCCCAGGGGTACAGGTTTGTGAGTCGCCAAAAGTAGCACTCACCATAGCACATACCCTGCCCAACATCCATAACCCCACCACCCTCTCCTTACCTCCCTCCCCCTGGCCACCCTCAGTTTGTTTTGTGAAATTAAGAGTCTCTTATAGTTTGTCTCCCTCCCGATCCCATCTTGTTTCATTTATTCTTTTCCTGCCCCCCAAACCCTCCACATTGTATCTCCACTTCCTCATATCAGAGAGATCATGATAGTTGTCTTTCTCCAGCTCTCTTTCTCTCTTTCATTCACATGCTCTATTTTGTAAATTCTACCCAAATTTGTCTAGTTGAATGTATGACTCAAAATCATTCCATAGGACAAATTAAAGAAAATAAAACTGCACAAGCGGGGGGAGTGCCAGGCAGAGGGAGAGGGAGAAGCAGGCTCCCTGCAGAGCAGGGGATATGGGGCCCAATCCCAGGATTCCAGAATCATGACCCGAGCTGAAGGCAGTCACTCAACCAACTGAGCCACCCAGTTGCCCGTTGTTTTAATCTTTATGACATTTGTTTCTGTTTTTGTATTCCAGGGTTGTAAACACATTCTATATTTTCTTCCAATATGTTTATAGTTTAGGGTTTTAAAAACATTTTTGTGGATGATGGAAAGTATTTTTTATGTATTAGCTAACTTTTTTTCAATGATGCTTACTGAATAATCATTTCATTCCCCCACTGATTTAAAGTGACATTGAAATAAGATACATCCGCGTGTATCTGTTAGGAATATACACAACATATACAGAAAGATTAGGGATACAGAAAAACTGTCTGATCTCACTTATATGTGAAATCTGAAAAGGTCATTCACAGGAGCAGAGTGGTGGTTGCTGGGGCTGCAGGTGGGGAAAATGGGGAGACAATGGTCAAAGGGTGCAAAATTATAAGATGAATAAATTCTAGGGATCTAATGTACAGCACAGACACTGTAGTTAATAATAGTTAATAAAATAGTTAATAACTAGTTAATAAAATGCTTAAAATCTGCTAAGAGATTACACCTCAAGTGTTCTCACAACACACACACAAAAGGTTACTACAGGAGGTGATAGATGTGTTAATTAGCTTGATTGTGGTAATCATGTCACAATGTATACATATATGAGACCACACTGTACGCCTTAAAGATATACCATTTTTATTTATTTATACTTCAATAATGCTGGATGAATAAATAAATAGACAAATAAATGTTTATAATAGAGAAAAAGACAAAGGATGAAAAAAACTCTACAGTTTAGCAAAAGTGAATCTATTTTTCACATTTTGTAAGGTCATTTCATCAGCAGAGCAGTAGATCTGGTTCTTCTGTCCCTGAGTAGGTTTTCTAGAGATATCAGAGAAAACAACTGCCCTTGTTTATGAATTCTGAGAAAATCTGGAGAATCGCATGGTGGACATAGGTGACAGGTCACATGATGTCTGTCCTTATCCTGCAGCACCTTCTCAGCTCACCCAGGTGTGCACCATTTCTCTCATTAAAATTTTTCAACACCAACCACCCCCCCAAGAAGAAAGTCCCACAAGCTCTTAAAAGACCATATTTGACCCTGAGGCTTGGTCTTTTGTGGACATGTTGTGATTTGTTGGACGCCTGTTCAGGATAATGGTTCTGTGGCGATCTCTGAGCACCCAAGTATCCAAAAGTACAAAAGGTTTAGTCCAAGAACAATCAGAGCTATTGTGAGAAAGAGGAGGAGATATTTTGTCTTCAATGTTTTAGTCAAACAAGGCCTACCTAGGAGAATAAGTGTCGAGGGCTGGTCAGATCGGTCAACTTTCTCAAGTGGCTTTCAAAAACTAGGGTGCCTGGGTGGCTCAGTGGATTAAGCCTCTGCCTTCGGCTCAGGTCATGATCTCAAGGTTCTGGGATCAAGCCCCGCATCAGGCTCTCTGCTCAGTGGGGAGCCTGCTTCCCCCTCTCCCTCTGCCTTGATCTCTCTCTCTCTCTCTCTGTCAAATAAAAAAAAAAAAAAACTTTTTAAAAAAGCAAAAAAAAAAAAAAAAACTAATGGTTGGTTTTACCTCTTTTTTGGGTCAGAGTAAATTACAGGTACACAATTTTTTATACAGATTTTATTTATTTATTTGAGGGAGAGAGAGAGAGCATGAGCAGGGTGAGGAGCAAAGGGAGATGGAGAAGCAGACTCCCTGTTGATCATGGAGCCCATGGGGACTCAATCCCAGGACCCCGGGATCATGACCTGAGCTGAAGATACTTGCTTTACTCACTGAGTCACCCAGGTGCCCCCAGGTACAAAATTTTTAAATAATTCTTAGCTAGGGTGGAAATTCTTGTACCAACCAGTGACACCCAGAGTGTTGGATGTCTTCTGAGAATTTAATATATAAGGTTCCTAATCAGGTATTGGTTACCTGGGAGTTTGGGTTAAATGCATGAGATGCCTGAAAAACAAATGCAAAAAAGTGGAACCTATTAACTTTTCACAGTCTACATAAAGTTCTTGGTGTACCAATTCACGCAAAATGTACAAACTTTGTAATCATACAGGTCATTTTCCTTGCCTTGTACTTTATAGTTGTCCTATGCCTTATATCTACATGTTACAGACCCCAAAACATAGTTTTTGCTTTAAATGCTCCTGTATTTTAAAGAAACAAGGAGGAAAAAACCAGTATTCTATATTTACCTACATAGTTTCCATTTCCAGGGCTCCTTTTTACTCTCTGAAGATCTGTGATTTCATCTGGGATCATTGTACCTTTAGTCTGAGACCTTCCTCTGGCTTCTCTTACAGGGCAAGGCCTATGGGCAATCCATTCTCTTAGTTTCATTTAACTGACATTGTGTTTTTCCTCTCATTCTTGGAGAGTATTTTCATAGGACATGGGTTTTATGGGATTCTGGGTGGACAGTATCATCAACGCCACTACCATCATTATCATGGTATTCCAACATGAAGGGGGTCCACTGTCTTCTGGCCTCCCTTACTTCTCAGGAGAAGTCAGCATGTTATACAAGCTTGAATGAAATGATGGTTCTTTAAGATTCCCAGCTTTCTACAGATAAGAAACAGGTTGACAGAGAAAATTATCCTACTATAGACACAGATGGTTTCCTATGGAAAAGGACAGATGATTCAGAAACCAGAGCCCAAAGCCCGGAGGGTGGTACGGAGAGTCATGAAGAACGACTTCCAGGGACTCCAGACAAGTCACACTCCCTGCTTCCAGTCAGAGAAAGTAGCACCATGTGCCCAGCTGGATTTCAGAACTGCTATGGACCAGCGACGCTTTGTGTGGTTACGGATGATGGCTGTCCTGTCCCTTCCTCACCGTGTGTGTGTTGGGATCCCAGAATGGGATGAAGCTTCGGGGGCACTGGGCACACCTTGCAGTGTATTTCCTGTGTTTCCTAACTTGACTCCCTGAAGTTAATGATTGCTTTTGTTGGTGGTGTTCATTTCCTTTGTACTACCCACACTTTCCTGTTCTGCACAAGGTCAATCCCATTAGGGACTACATCAGTTGCTCCTTCTCCTTGTTCACCACATCCCTCCATGAGATGCCCTCCTCTCCTGGACATCCCGTTAGCCGTTATCCTTGGAATGCCGTTTGCCCTTCTCCTGGAGTGTACTCCCTGTCCCGGATCTCACATCTTCCTCTGTCTCGGCTTCCATCTTGTTTTGGTGGAGCACATCCTTTCGTCAGTTCATGAGTCTGAAAAGAGCATGCAGCGGCAGATGGCATGATGGTAACGATGTTGGCATTCCTGTTGCTTATGTCCCAGTGTCCCAGTGAGGACTCCCTGCCCTCTCTGCTCTGGAGCACAGTTGTCCTTCCAGCTCCCCCTCACCAGCATCCTAGAGGGTCCCTTCACCGCTCTTCTGCGTTGGAGCTCCGTGTTCCGCAGCACACATTTCCTAAATTCCTTGCACTCCCACAGTCAGACAGCATCTCTCCTCCAGTAGCTTCCCAAGGACAGTGCATGGGGGCTACATTTTTTGAGATGTCCCATGTCTGAAAATGTCTTTATTTGACTCTCATGTTCACGGAGAGTGTGGTGGTTATTGCTTCTTACTGACTGGTATCTTTCCCTTTTCCTTTCTATTAACAAACTGTCCTGGGGGCACCCCGGTGGCTTGGCCAGTTAAGCATCAGCCTTTGGCTCGGGTCATGATCTTGGGGTCCTGGGATGAACCTCACGTCAGGCTCTCTACTCAGTGGGGAGCCTTCTTCTCCTTCTCCCTCTCCCACTCCCCCTGGTTGTGCTCTCTCTCTTTCTCTCTCTCAAATAAATACATAAATACAATCTTTATTTTAAAAATAATTCTGTCCTGTGGCCATGTGGCGGCATTTGACCAGCCTGGGGCGATCACACGGACAGGAGACAAGTTGGCCATTTAATGTCCTTTCCTGGGGTGGTTCATCTGAATGGGGCAGAAAAGGAGCTCTGTTCCTCTCAGCTGGCTTTCCTTAGGGGAAGACATTCTGGCTGGCAGCCACATTCCTGGCTTGGGGAGTCATCCTAGGCACCGCAGAGAGAGGTAGAGAGCATCCTGGGGACAGAGAGCCAAAGGCAGCCACCGGGGGTCCCGCCTCTCTTCCTTCAACTGGAACATCGCAGCAAGGTCGCACGGAATGGGTTCCCACCAAGCCACCAAATGTTCCATGAACATCCCTTGTGTTCCACGAATCTAAGCTGCCTTCCTGTCACTTGCTTTCGAAAGAAATCACCTGATCACAGACATGTTCTGTGAACATGCTGAACATTCTGCCCCCTTTTCTCTTGGATGCTGGACGATATCGCTGCTGTTGTTCTAGAACTGAAAACGTCTTTATACTTGGGAATTCTACTCATGGCCAGACTAGTTTCTGTTTTGTTGATTTGTTTGGTGTTTTTTGTTTGATTGTTTTGTTTTTGCCATATAAACACAACGTGGCCCACTAACACGTTACTGCTTACTCCGTATTTCGGAGTTTCCTCTTGGAATAGCCTGCCAGTAGCCAAGTCGTTGCATCAAAGGAAATAACTCTTTTAAAAAGCCGAAGCCACGGACCGACCAGCCGGCTCCGGAGAGCTGCGCCCACCAGCCGGCCACGTCCGCACGGCCCGACGGGCAGCATTCCTCCGCCACCTGCTAACTCCCGGCGGGAGAACCGGCCTCTCCCGGCTGGCTCTGATTTGCATTTACTTGATTAAGGAGGCCGGACCTTTCTCAGTAAAGCCTATTAGTCAAATTGGTGGTCGTTTTGAAACACTTTCCACAGTTCACGATTAGACATTTTTCCCTGAAAAGAATGCCTCGTGGTCTCCGCGCTGGGAGCTGCGTCTGTCTTGTCCGCCTCGACAGTCCCGGTGGCTGGGTCGGTGGTGGCGGGCACCGCCTGCGCTCAGGAAACCGTGCGAAAGGGACGAACCGGCGAACGAACTGGGGGTGACGACCCCCCGCAGGGGACCGAAGCGAGAACCCGGGGCGGGGCGGGGTGCCGGGGAGACACCGTGTCCGCGCGCCCCGCGCTGCAGCCCGCGGCCACCAGGGGGCAGGCCCGCGCCGACCGGCTGCGCCACGCGGGCCGGGGCCGAGGGCCGCCGCACACCCAGCGCGCCCCGCGGCGGACGACCCCGGCCCCACTCACTCCCAGTCCGCGCCCGCACCCGCTGCGCAGGCGGGAGAACCGAGACAGGGCTCCGTCCGCGGCCCGGCGCCCACCCGCCGGGGCTAGCGGGGTCGACCGCACCCGGTCCCGAGCCGGGACCCCGCGGCCCGGGCGGGGAGTGGCTGCCCCAGCCCCGAGTCCGGCCCTGACGTCAGTCCCGTGCCCCAAATAACTTCCTTTGGAGACTCTTCCGCCGCGGCCGCACGTCCCGGAGCCCGGCAGCCGCGCCCACCGGCCCGGTCTTCCCAGAACGCGTTTCCGCCCCGCCCGTCCCGTCCCTCGGGTGCCGGGAAGCCCCCCCCCTCCCACGGCGCGCGGGAGAAGGGTGCAGCCCCGGGGAAGGGACGGGGGTCGGGCCCACCCTAGTTGGGGGGGTCCCGGGACGCAGGTTCTCCCGGGGCAAGGGCCTGTGAGGGATGCTGGGGTCAGCTAGGGATACTGCCCCAAACCCGCAGGGCACCCCTGCCCTTCGTTCGGTAAGCACCGGTGACCCGGACTTCTCCGTGTCCCCGTCCTCATCAGGGTAAACCACAGACCTGATGCCCTGATACCAAGTTGGTGCTCAATAAATCAATGAATGAACCAATCAATGAATGAATGAAACAGAGAGGGTGGTGGGCCTGCTGCCGTCAGCTTATGTGGGGCCTGTGGCCAGTTGGGGGGTGTCTGGTCAGTGATGGTGGAATCCCAGACCACAAGCACCCAAATGGGGCGGGCACACCCCTACCCCAAGACTCTAAGGTATTTTGGGGCGAGGGGTCTGCCCTCTCGGGGTTCAGGCACAGGTCATGGAGAAGTTGGAGTTCTGGGGCACCTCCTTCCGCTGAGAGGAGCTGGGCGGGCCGGGCCAACAGGTCAGGCAGCATAGCCAAGCCGACACTCACCTCCAGCATAAAACCCCACTTCATGGAGCCCTGCACCTTGAACCGGTGCTCACAGACCTCCGGCCCCCACTGCGCCCCAGCCCGGTGCCCCCGCCAGGCTGAGACCATGAGGTGGCGGCCAGCCATGGCCCTGCTCCTGTGGTTTGGTGAGTACTGGGTGCTGCGGGAAGGTGGTCCACCTCCTGCCCAGAGGGGCGCCTTCTGGGCTGCCTGGGGCTCGAGAAAATCCCCCACTCCCCAGCCAGACCTGGGGTTGCAGCACCGGCCTCCCTTTCCCACCCAGCGGGCACTGCTGGGCAGGTGGGAAGGCTCCAAGGTTCACTCTTGGGGCAGCGACGTGCGGAAGGCAGGATGAGGCTGGGGGCACAGGTCCAGGAGGACCCTGTGGCAGAAACATGTGAGGGGCTCTCCTCCCTCTGTGCCACCCCGTTCTCTCTGTTGCTCACGGGCCAGGCTCTGGATTTGGGGTTTCTGCTTCCTCCCATCTCAGTCTCTTCCCATCCCCAGATTAAGACATGGGGCTGCATGTGTGCAGGATCTGGACTTGGGGCCCCCGGGTTCCAAAGCCTTGGATCACCTTGTGCTGGACAGGGGGAGGGGTGGCTGAGATGCCACCTGAGCCTGGGAACCCTCAGGAGGCGGGAAGGGGTTCACCGTAGAGTGGGGGGCGAGGGGTGTAGGCTCTTGCCCCCGCCAGGCAGGGAGGATGTGTGGGGAGGAGCAAGGCCTGCCCCTCTTTCCCCTCTCCCAACCCTGGGTCAGGGTCAGCAGGTGCCAGCCAGGGGGACCCCACCTGCCAGGCCCCTTCCCACAGGGCAGGCTGCTCCCTGCCCAGGAAACACTCCTGCATTCCTGGGCTAGCCTGGCCGGCCCGGTGCTACTTCACTTCCCTGTCCTCAAGTCACCTCCCAGGGCCGGGCCAGGTCACTCCAGCCTTCGACTCTGCCGGGGCTCCGGGCTTCCTACCAGGGGTCAGAGGACACCAGGGTGGCACTTCAGTGGGGAAGCCCCCATCTCCCCAGGCTCCATGGGGCCTCCCCAACCCTGGCTGCTTGGCTTCTGCCTCCTGGCTTCCTGGCACAGGGATAATGACATTTTTGGAGGGAGCCCATCTCCCCTTGGGGTGTAATGCCATGATTGCTCCTAATGGGGTGAGTAATCACAGTCATTGCCAAAGTGGAAACAGCAGTGTGCATCCACAAACAGCTGCGAGCAGGAGCTGTGGGCTCCTTCAATGCCATCCTCACCCCCTACCTACTAGAACCTTGGGTCTCTCCCATCCCCACCAGCCGAGCCCGACCAGCTAAAGAAGGATGGGAACATTGGCCCAAACGGGGGGGCCTGACACCCCAGGTGGCTCACCCAGCCCCTGACAGGACACCCACCCTGCAGAGCCCAGGACTCCACAGTATGCCTTCCTGGTCAGCCCAGCCCCCACAGCTGTTCTCCTTCTCTCTATACATTCCCTGGGCTCAGGGCCCCTGGAAGGGAGCTCCGCCTGGACTGAGCTCCTGGGTCCCTAGGTGAATTGAGACCATGATACTCCCTCCACAGTGAGGTGGGCAGAGCGGTCTGTGGCCCAGCAGGAGGACGGAGAGCTCAGGAGCAGGAGGCAGGCTTCCTAGACAGACCGCACAAGCTAGGAGGGCTGCTCAGAGGCAGTGGCATTTCTCTTGGGACCCGTAGGATTCACACGAGTAGGGTCTAGGAGGAAAGGGCCTCTAGGTAGAGGGGTGTTGTTAGCAAGCACCCAGAGGTCAGAAGGCTCAGCCTCCATGAGAAGCAGAGTTGTAGGAAGCTGGGTTGAGGAAGTCTGCAAAGACTCAAGAGGGGGACCCACCGGGCCACAGGAGTGCGTACTTGATCCTGGGTGCGGACAGCGGACCCAGCTGCATGTAAGGGAAGGGGGGCTGGCTGTGGGGGGAACCAGAAAGCCCTGGAGAATCTGCACAGGGAGGGAGTGAGCCTGAAGGGACGTCAGTGCCCATGAGGACTGGGGTGAGCTAACGCATCAACCAAGAGCAGAACCATCAGGGCTTAGGGAGAGCAGCCGGTCGGGTGTCTTCAGTCCAATTAAATTATTTTACACTAGGTAAGGGGGACTGGAGGGAACAACCCTCCCAGGGGACACCTGCACTCTAGAAGGGCACCTGTTAACACAAATCAGGCACTGGAATGTCCAGGGCAGACTTCCTGTCCCCATCACTGGCCTGGGCAGCACGCCTGCCCCCACGCTTCTGCCTGGCACCCTTGCTTCGAAAACAGTCAGTCCTGCCTGTGCCTGCTCAGCCCCCTGGGGCCACCTCCTCCCCGTCACAGCTTCATTGTCCAACCCCACCTTCAGCACTGGGAAGCGCACCCCCAGAACAATGCCCTAGCAGGAAGCATGGGGGGCCTTGTGAAAGCCCCCAACATAGTGGAGAGGCGTGGCTCCGCCCCCGCAGCCCCTCCCCTCCGGGGGCCTGCTGACCTCCTCTGGTGAGAATGAACTTGCCACACCCTCAACTGGACAGCTTCTCCCCACCTCAGCTCTGATCAGATTCCCCACCCCCCAGTCAACCAGATATGCTGGAGGCGCTGGGAGACCGGCAGGTATTTCTAGAGTGTTGTGACACTGGGCTGGGGTGGAGGTTTCCTGTGTGCCTCACTGAGTCCAGAGATGTGGCGGGTGACGGGTCCTGGGGATACGGACTCTACTCCGACCCCTCTGCCTTCTCCCCCGGTGGGGTGGCCCAGCAGGGGGTCTCAGGCTCCAACACACTGAGATGCCAGACAGGTGTTCGGTACTTAGCGGTCTGGAATCTTGGGGGGACTGGCTGGCTTCTCTCTACTCCCTGGAGACCGCAGAGACTTGAGCAAGACTCCGGGAAGAACCCTAAGGAGGAGGAGGGGCTGCCCTGACCAGCAGTGGTCAGAGGGGAGGCAGACCTTGGCTTTGGCAGAGCAGGCTGATCACCCTTTTTTCTCACCTCCAGGGACTCAGGGAGTCGCGGCATCAAGTGGTAAGCATCTGAGGCCCTTGGATGGGGTCAAGGGCAGGGGCCCCGTCTGAGAGCAGCAAGACTGGCCAGAGGCTCGCACACACCCCTGGAGCGAGGCCCAGAATCCAGGGGTGGGGCACGGGGAACCCCAAAGTAAGGAACAGCTGTGGCTCCACAGAATGAGAGCCAAGACAGGAGAGGAGGAAGGCCTGACAGACGGTGCAGCAGACACGGGAGCCCAGGGAGGCATGACGCACAGGGGAGGCGGGCAGGGAAGCGTGACAGCGGAGAGGCTAAGGGCCATCTAAAATCATTCTGCCGTAACAGTAACAGACGCCACAGGGTCACCTACGTGTGTGGGACCGTCCCAGTGCCTGCTGTCCCTCCCAGAGCCTGTTTGCCGGGCCCTGGGTCAAGACCTTTCCAAGAATTATCTGAATCCTCTCCATGTCTCATGACTGGGGAGGTAGGCCTGAGGTCACCATTTCAGAGGTGAAGGGTGGGGGAGGGGGGCTTTCCCACAGCCAAGAGGGGGTCTGCCTGTGACCGGTCGCCCACGCCCTTGACCTGCCCAAGGTCTCCCCGCAGATCAAGGGTAAAGAGGGCCCAGAATTGGGCAGAAAGTGGAAACGGGAGTGTGGGGCTAGGAACCAGAAGGACTCCCAGTGAGTGCCGCCCCGGCTTTGTCCCCTAGTGTGCGGGCGCCCAAAAATGCTGAACCGGATGGTGGGCGGCCAGGATGCCTTGGAGGGCGAGTGGCCCTGGCAGGTCAGCATCCAGCGCAATGGAAGCCACTTCTGCGGGGGCAGCCTCATCACAGAGCGCTGGGTCCTCACGGCTGCGCACTGCTTCTCCAAGTGAGTCAGTGGGCCCCAGGCTCCCTCCACACCCAGCACGGGCTCGGTGGGGCTCCAGCACCTCGGACAGCGCCATAGCCCAAAGGGAGGACCCCCTGCCCCCACACTGGTCTTGCCAGTGAGGCACTCTGCCAGGCCTGGGGCCATGGCCCTGCCATGCTGGCAGGCTCAGCCCACATCCTGGCTCTCTTCCCTGCCCCCCTCCCACACCTCGAATCCAGGACACTCCCTTTCCGACTGGGACTTGGGTTCCAGATGAGCCTGCAGGCTGAGGTCCCCCACGCCACCAGACTTGGAGCCGCCTGGCCCCAGACCCCCCACCTGCTCTCTTGCCTCACCAGTGCTGCGATGCTTTGACATCTGAGGTTCAGAAATGTGGGCTCAGAGGGAGCAGGTCCTTTGCTCAAGCAAGGCTCACAGGCTGGCCCCCAGCAACTCTGCCAACTCTCCCAGGTAGGGACGGTCACAGAGGAGGAAACGGAGTCCCAGGGAACGTGCCGGGTGACTTGCCCGAGGCCATCGGGCTCACCAAGGGTGTATATTCAAGTCAGGAATTAAAGCTCCTTCAGCTTCTAACCCCACCGTACGCCCCCCTGGGGAGGACGGTTCCGAGGACCTCGGGCAGGCACGGTGGCCAGCGGGGAGGGGGCTGGTCTCAGAGGGACCACGAAGCCCCTCCCTGTTTCGAAGCTCCGTCCGACCCCTCCCAGTCTCTCTCTTCTGCCTCACACCAGCCCTCTGCTCTTTCCCGCCAGCACCTCCCAGACATCCCTGTACCGGGTCCTGCTTGGGGCGCGGCAGCTGGTGAGGCCAGGCCCACGCGCCATGTACGCCCGGGTGAAGCGGGTGGAGAGCAACCCCCTGTACCAGGGCATGGCCTCCAGTGCCGACGTGGCCTTGGTGGAGCTGGATGCCCCGGTGACCTTCACCAACTATATCCTCCCCGTGTGTGTGCCTGACCCCTCGGTCGTCTTTGAGACGGGCTTGAACTGTTGGGTTACCGGCTGGGGCAGCCCCAGTGAGGAAGGTAACGGGGCAGAGCGGGGGGAGGGTGGGGACAGGCCTGCAGAAGGGCAGTGTGTGTGGGGGGACCACTCCGACCAACACTCTTTTTCTGTTGACTGGTACGCGTGCATCTCTCCTCCGACGGGGCGAGGGGGTACAGGAAAGTGGGCTCCAAGGAGCCATGGGCAAGCAGGGAGAAGGGGGGCAGCGAGAGCCCAGGTCCAAACCCGAGCAAGAAACGAGGAGGGGCAGAGCTGTGGTTCTTAAGAACGCGGGCCCGGGGGTGCTTGGTAAGCCGGGGCGCTGACCTGCAGGTTGTCCCGCCCCTCCCAGACCGCCTGCCCGACCCGCGGGTCCTGCAGAAGCTCGCGGTGCCCATCATCGACACGCCCAGGTGCAACCTGCTCTACAGCAAAGATACGGAGTCCGGCCTCCAGCCGGAAGCCATCAAGGAGGACATGCTGTGCGCCGGTTTTGCCGAGGGCAAGAAGGACGCCTGCAAGGTAGGCCAGGTGGGCTGTGCCCTGCTCCCTAAGCCCAGGTCAAGGTGGGAGCCAGCCTGGCTGGGTCCAGGAGGCCCTTGTAGGCAGGTCCGCCCCAGAGCCTGGCATTCCATCAGCTGGGAAGTGCAGACCCCAGGACCCTACCCAGCATGGCCGTCCAGTTCACTGGTGTGCAGTGTGAAAGCCCCTTGGAGGCCAATCAGAGCAGGTGGTCTGGGGGTGCTAGGGAAATGGGCACACCTCAGCAGAAAAGGAAGGACCAGCCAGCAGGTGGCGGGGTGGGGGGGGTCCCAGGTAGGGACGCTCCTGGAGGAGCGAGGAGGGGGACAAGGAGAGGCAGAGTGGGTGCGGGCACCTGGGTGCCACAGAGGCTGGCTCTTGGGCCCGTGGGCTCTGATCGTGCCTCTGCTTCTCTCACAGGGCGACTCAGGGGGACCCCTGGTGTGCCTGGTGGGCCGGTCGTGGCTGCAGGCGGGGGTGATCAGCTGGGGCGAGGGCTGTGCTCGCCGGAACCGCCCAGGTGTCTACATCCGGGTCACCTCCCACCATGCCTGGATCCATCACATCATCCCAGAACTACAATTCCAAAAGGCCGGGACGGGTGGCCTGACGCGGGAGCCCCGGGGCCAGCAGCCCCCCGTTCAGAACTCTGTGCCCGGCCTGGCGGCCCACGCCGGCCTCTGGGCCCTCGCAGCCCTGCTCACCCTCCTCTGAGCCCCGGGACCCATGATGTACATTTGTAAATAGCGCTCCCATTCTCTCCCGCCAAACGCCCATGTTTTATTTATGTTCGCCTTCCAATAAAAGCCCAGCCTCAGTGCTGGCTCCGAGGTGCCTCAGGGGGAGGTGGGTGGCGGCGCACCAGATTGGGGGCGGGGGGCTGCTGCAGTGCTGGGCTGGGGGCAGAGGCTCTCCAGCGGGAAGGGAGCTGCGGCAGGTGCACTGGACACCTGTCCCCCGGCCCCCGCACAGGGGCTTCCCTGTGCCCAACCCTGCCCCAGCGCCTGCTAGTAGCGTCCTCACTGTATACGTTGAAGGCGCCCCTGGGGGCAGCAACAGATACCGGCAGAAAACAACGGGGGCCCCGTGGAGGGTCCTAGAGAAGGAAGGCTTTGCTCTCCCACGGCCCCCATGGCGAGTGTCTGAATCACCCCAAGATTCCTCTAAACCCCCTCACCAGCAGGGTGACTCGCCCAAGGCTCTGCTTTCCTACTGCAATGTCGGGGCTGACACGAGGGCTGTTCCTGATGTCCTGGGACCCCCCAGGGACTCCTTGTTCCCTGGGTACCTCTTGGCTCCTGGCTCCTTTTCCTCCACACCCTCCCTCAGCATCAACTTCCCAGGGATGAGTCCAAAACTGCAGGAAGTAGAGGGGCTGGAACTGGGGCCCACATCTGCTGGGAGACACCGGAGAAGTTGTGACCTTCTCTTAGCCCTGAGACGAGCGTCCCCACCTGCCTTTCAGAGATGATCGGACGGTGGTTAACTCACCGAGGTCAAGGCAGGGAGAGGTAGAGACACAGATCCTGTTCCTGGGCTCCCATGCCCGTGCATCTCCCTCATAGGTTCCAACGCCCCCTTGCAACAGCCTGGGGGACAGCTCTGCTGGGCCACCAGCCCCGACACCCGGGGAGGCCAGACCTCCCTAAACCTCAGGGATGCAGGAACCAGCACGAAGCCCAAGTCTACACACTGCCTGGGCAGGCCACTCACAACCTTAGAGGTGAGCAGGACGGGTCCCCCCTGCCCAGGCCAGGCCCCACTTCCTTCTTCCATCCCCAGGATTTAGGGTTTAGGCCAGACCAGCCAGAGTCTTCAGTGGTTTGTGCAAGGATCCCCCAAGCACTCAGAAATGAACTAGAACCTATCACCAGCCCCCCAAGCTCTGCAACCACCCCAGCTTCCCAGCCACCCTCTTGCGGCCTGTCACCCCCAGGAACCCAGCACAGAGCTCTGGAGCTTGGGTCCCCAGAGTGCTCCAGCCCTGCTCAGGCCCACCCGGTGCGGCTGCCCCGGGGGGCAACCTCAGGCTCGCCGTCTGGCCCAGGCGCACCCACGGCAGGCCCCCCTTGCAGCCAGTCAGCCAGCTTCCTGTGCGGACCGACTCCTGGAAGGTATCCGGGCTGGTCTGTGAGTTCAACAACCATCCATGGGACGAGACTCCTAGGAAGGCAGGGCCTGGCTCCCCACACACACACCTGTGCAGACATGTGTGCACACGCACGCACACACAACTCCGTACAAGACACACACCCGTGCACACACTCGCCGGCGTACACAAAGGCACAGCTTGCCCAGGCCTGGTGCTGGGAAGAAAGCAGACCTGGGTATTTCTGGAATGGATCCATAGCCACTCAGCAAGCACCTGCTGTGAACCGGCCCCGGGGACAGAGTGCGAACAAATACGAATTCCCTTCTGTGCCCCACTTTGTCTGGGCACGTCCCCACCACCAGGCAGGAAGGACTGGGAGGGGAGGCACTGGGGAGAGGCTCACAGGGCCCCACCTCCCTGCTGGCTGCTCTGTGGCCCTCTAGGGACCAGGTGGCTTCAAGAGCTCCTTCTCCAGACCAGATGGCCTCCAAGTCCCTCGGGTGCGAGGGGTTGTGCAGCAGGTGCACTGATGGGGTCCAGGTCGGGGTGGGGGGGGAGGGTCTAGGCTACAAGTGTCTTGAGGGGAGCCCTAGGGATGAATTCCGGGTCATCCTGGCTGGGAACAGGGACTGGTCTGGGTGGGGGTAGAAAAAGACTTGGGCCCTGGGCTGGGATGGGGGGTGCTTCGAGGTTAACTGGCCTCTGGAGGGAGGCCCCTCTACTGTCCTGGGGCACTCCCACCACCCCATCCTCCCGTCTCTGCCACAGGGCAAGGGTCTGGTCAGGATCCTTTGGGACATGGCCCCCATCCCCTGGCCTCCCAAAACTCGGGCGCACCCAGATTGGGGGCAGACATTGAAGAGTGGAAGAGAAAACGGTCTCGCACAGGCTAGGAGTCTGAAGGGAGAGATTTCCTTCAGGCAGGGGACACCCACAGCAAGCAGGTGAGTGTTGGGACAGGAGCTGAGAAACTGCCCAGCCGTCACTGTCCCTTCTCCCACCCTGGGCAGGGTGGCAGCTCCTGTGGAACTTTCCATGTTGCTGCCAAGCCTCGGAGCCACCTGCCAGGGTGCGGAAGGGGCATCGGAGAGCGGACGGACACGGACTAGAAGTCCGTCCACTGGCCTAGGCCAGGGCCCACAGAGAAAAGCCCACCTTGGGGCAACCACAGGAGGAGAAGGGGGTGGACTTCTCCGCGGGCTGCAGTCAGACACAGACATCCGCACCGGTGCGTGCACAACCATCAGCCCATGGGAGCCCCAGGAAGGAAAACCGCTGGGCCAGCTCCCCAGGCCCCTTCTGGCCTCAAGGGCCAGGGATCAGCCATTGCCCTGAGGTCACCGGACTGGTCCTGGAGCATCTGTGCGGGGGTGGCGGGGGTCAGGGGGAACCTGATGCAGCTACGCCAAGGTCAGGAGCTCCAAAGGCAGGGCAGGTGGCATGCGCAGGAGGAAAAGGGGTATGTGTGCAAGTCAAAACCAGAGACCAACCCCCTTCCAATCCAGGGGCCACCGCCCACACAAACTCCGAGGCACATGCACAGGGACTCGGTGCTTGGCGGGCCTAAGGGCACAGGCTCGCAGGGATGGACAGACAGCTGCAGCCTGGGGCCCACTGAGCCAGCCACTGCCTCCCACTCTGGGGAAGATGGTAGAGGCAAGAAAGACCTGCTGGGTGGACACAACAAAGCTTAGGTGGGAGAAGCCAGGCCAGGGGACCAGAAGGTTCTGGACACGGGCTCAGTGGGGGGCCCAGCAGCGGCACACTGCATGTGCCCGCTGGAGCTACAGGGCTGGCTGCCCAGAGAGCTGTGCCCCTGCCCTCCCCACAGCTTCCCCCAGCAGGTGGGCCGGAGGACAAGGTTCAAGAGGCAGGGCTCCCTCCCTGCCTGGCACACCCAGAGTAAGGGCCCTCAGTGTCGGGACCTGGGCTGGGCAGCTGGCTCCCCTCCAGTCCTCTCCTTGGACACGTTCAGATTTGCTGCTGGCATCAGAGCTGGGAGATGCCGAGTCAGCCTGTGCAGAAAGCACTCTCTGAAGCAGGATTTGGAGTGCTTCCCTGCGTGTCCCCGGCTGCGTGCTGAACGCCAACCCCCCACCCCAGGCAAGCAGGTCCCGCTCCCCAGCCTGGGCCCACAGGACAAACCACCAGGACCCTGGGAGCCCTGGCCAGGCCAGCAGCACACCTGCAAGCAGGATGGACGCTCAGATAAGGCTGGGGGTCTGTGCAACCTCAGGGAGGGCGGAGCTCTCCAGGGAACACCGGGACAGGAATTTCCCCCAAGCATAGGGGGCACGGCTCAGAGGTTCCCAACAACAGCCAGCAGGGGGAGCCCGAGCAGTTGTGGGGTGGGGGGAGGCGCCCCAGGACCCACGCAGGTGGCGCTTCTGGGCAGGGTGAGCAGGGCGACATCACTTGAAGATGCTCTTTGGATCTTTGTCCCCTGGGGATGGGGCAGGATGCCAGCAGGGCGTAGGCCGGCGAAGGTGGGAGACTGGCCCTTGCGAGCCTTTTAGCGCTTGCGCAGCAGCCCCTTCTCTGTGCATTTTGAGACACTAACAGTTATTGTCATTCATAAATACACAATTTTATTTGCTATTTCCAGGGGAAACTTAGGCATTAAACTGTAAGCTGATAAAATACGGATACCTAAAAAAGTATAAAAGTATAAATATCCCCTTAGAATAAATTTTAGTGAATTAAAGTCTTAATATCTTTAAATTAAAAAACCACAAGCCTATCTATTATGTCAAGGTCATGAATCAAACGACGCTACGTGGCCAGCAGCGCCCACAGGTACACCCCAAGGCCAACGAGGGGCTGCCCCCGCCCCAGGCGCACCGGGAGGACGGGTCGCCGGGGCCTCAGGGCGCCCTCCAGAAAGGCTGCAATGAATCTGAAGCCAAACATTGAACAATGTATGAGAGACCTTACAGAGAGGAGGAGGTAAGTCCTGGGCGCCAGAGAACCTGGTTCATCAGGTTGTTGGCGAAGAGGAAGGCGCAGGGAAGAAGCCTCCGGAAGCACTGGAGACTGAGCACCCCCGAGCCAGCCCCCCCCCGGCTCTGACAGTCCCCCGACAGCTAGGGAAGGCCTGTCCTCAGAGCAAGTGGGCGGCGCGGTTTACAGGGGTTCTGGTCCCTCTGGCGTCGTGTCCCGCGGGCAGAGCCTGTACAGGCCGCATCTCAAACACCCCAAACCCCAGAGAGAACTGCATAGTTAGACGAAGAAAACGAGCGAGCCGGGTAGAGGGAGAGACTGGTGACGCACTGTAAACATTCGGGTTTCAGCGTGACCTGGAGTCTCGGCTCCGGAAGCCAGGCGGACAGGCCCCCACCCCGACCTCCATCCCAGGCGAGACAAAGGCACTGATGAGCAGCAGCTCCCCACAGGCCCGCGGCCGGGCCGCACCGAACTGCTACCCCCTCTCAATGACGTAACCCATCCGTCTGAACGCAGCCGCGTTTGTAGGCGTTTCTAAGGACTAAGCACTCTGGGTAGTCCATCCACACTGGGGAAGAAGGGATGCAAAGTTCTCTTGCCTGGAAAACACAAGTGGAGAAGCCTTGACTGTTCCAGGTGGGGTCAGGCCGGGGGAGCCGGGCTCTGAAGGAGGCCAGGCCTCAGGGGCGAGGCCCGGGAAGTAGTGAACACGCAGAGGCTCCCTCTCTCAGGAGCCACACGCCGCAGCTGCGAGAAATCGCCAACCATTCCTCCAGGGAGGGTGTGCGGACTCCGTGACCCGAGGACCAGGGCCTGGTGCGTGAGTGGGTGATCAGCGGGCACCTGGAGCCTGGGGCCACGGCGCTGCAGCCACGTCCTGCCAATAAGGCCCAGGCTCCGTCAGACTGTTCATGTTAGCACCAAGAGCGCTGTCCTTTAAATGACCTTCGGTGATTACAGGGTTGGCTGGAAGCATCCTGCCTCAGGCCCAGGCAGCCCAGGGAATGCGGCACAGGGGCCCCTGTAGGGACACCCACCTGGCTAGCAGGCCTGCTCCAAGTGGGGACGCCCGGCCTCAGCGGGTCCCGTCTCTCACCGCCCACCTCAGAGGCAAAAAAGGATCCACACCCAGATCTCTATAGAGAAATTGTCAAACACAGGTTTCTTCTCACGGCCAAGCTTCCTCCATGTGGCAGATCGTTGCAACTTGGGACAAGATAAAATGCTTCTTCAGCTGTCAACACTGTGCTTCTCACATCC
Organism: Lutra lutra; assembly: GCF_902655055.1. Lineage (NCBI taxonomy): Eukaryota > Metazoa > Chordata > Mammalia > Carnivora > Mustelidae > Lutra > Lutra lutra. Next base: position 2,119,193 of record NC_062295.1, on the reverse strand, counting down.
TTGAACCCCGTTCTTGCAAAATCTGAAAATGCCAAACATAGACAGTGAGGTCCTGGGTGCTGGACGGGGCTGCAGCCGGCTGCCAGCTGGGAGCCACAGGGCCCTGAAGCAAAGCACTGCTCTGGGAGCAGGGCCCAAGACCCCAAGTCCACCTGCAGGGAGCTCAGGGGCCAAGAACAGGCTGAGAGACCCTCGGCTGGGGGGCCCCTCCAGATCTCCATCCCAACCCATGGCAGACACACACGCCCCAGCCTCCCACCTCAGCAGCCGGCCTGTCCCCCACCAGGCGCCTCTACACCACCTTGGAGAGGCCTGAGACATGTTGGGGAGAGGCAGCTGGGACTTGCCTCCTTACTGAGTGCCCAGAGGTCCCTGGGAGCACCCCCTGATGGCTGCCGCTGCTCTCTTGCAGGTGCCAGAGCCTGGCTGCCAGGCACCAACTCCTGAGCCTCCAGCCTGGCCAGGTCCTGAGCTGTAGACACAGCTGCACCGCCAGGGGCCTGGGGGTATGTATCAGCGGGCCCCACCCCAACCTCCTCTCCTTCCTGGCCCCATCACAAACCAAGTCCCCTGGGTGTCCCCTCAGCCCTGCCCCAGTCACACGACCCCTAAGCCTGGGCCCCCAGGAACCGCCCCATCACCTCCACACCCACCAGTTCAGCCCAAACGCTGCCACTGCCTGGCAGGCCTTGCTGCCTCAAGGCCGCCAGCCTCTCCTCACTGCACCCCTGCAGAGTCCCCTGCCTCTTGGCCACCATGCCTGTCCCTGTTTTTCTCACTCCTTAGCGAGAGAGAGGGCCCCCAGCCTCCCTCAGCCCTGAGCACGGGTGGACACCTACAGAGCCGGCACCTCTCTCGCTGTTTCAATGAAGACACGCAGTACAGAACCATGAGACATGCCCGAGTCCCAGCCTGGCCCAGTGCAGCCACGGCCAGTGCTGTATGGTGGCCCGTGCCATCAGCCATGGACAGGAGCCTCCTGGGGGCATCTTCTGCTTGGATTCCAGAGCTGAGCCACATACAGCTCTGGGGACACTGTTTCTGAGTCCCAGACCTGGGCACAACGTGGGGCTGGGCCCTGGGAGGGGCCAGCCTGCTCACGCCAGGTCCAGGCCCACATGGACCCTCTGGCCAAAAAGCAGCTCCTGGCCACCTGCTCCCAGGCTGGGCAGTCAGGGGGATGCCCAGAGCAGCAAGGCCACAGGAGCAGGACACCGGTCACTCACAGTCACCGAGGGCTCGTTTGGAACCACTCAAGAAGGCCCAAGTTATTGAGAGCCACTTGGCCTCTGCTCTGGTGCTTTACATACCGCTTTTGGCCCCCGGGCCCGCACCTGCCACGTCTCGGAGGGCTCCGGAACGCCCGGCTGGCATGGCTGCATGCTCTCCTGCCCTCTGCGCCCACCTCCTGGGACCCCACTCTGCCCCCTGTAGGATGCCCCTTCTGCTGTGATGGCAGAGCAGCGCCCTGGACTGAACGTCCCTCCTCGGCCTGTACCATGACAGGGCCTTACATCTAGTAGGATTTGCCAGCTGGCTGGGACAGCCCAGGAGGCCCCTGTCAGAGGGATGAGATAGATCTGGGGACGGGACCTGGGACTGTCACACACAGGTCTCTGCTACTCCTACAGGGCTGGGCTCAGCCCCACCATCTTCACTGTTTGCCGGGCAAGCTGGGATCTGTGGGTGCCCTTGAAGCAGAGCTGTCTCTCACTCCATGGGGGGCCCAGCAGAGAACACGGAGTGTCTAAGTCCGCAGGAGAGAGGATGAAGCCCTGTGCCCCCAGAACGTGGCCCGGAGCAAGGTGGCCATGCCAGAGGGGCTGCCCCATTGGAGTCAGCCCCAAAAACTATCTCCTGATGAGGACTGAAAAGCAGTTCTAGACCTGTGACAGTCACAGCCCTTCTGCCCGGGACAGGATCTTACCTGGGCCACCACCCACAGGGACCCACAGCATCCCCCAGGCAGCAACCCCTCGGATAGGCCAGGGCAGGGGAACACTGCTTCACCATGCAGAGTCAGGGCCACCGTGGGACCCACGCTGCCCAGCCAGCCTCCTGTCACAGGCCGTGAGGCGTGCTCAGCAGCCAGCCGGCCAGGTCAGCGTGGCCACTCAACAGAGGTGGGTTGCAGACGCGGAGCATGCGTCTGCTTGCGGGGACTGACTGAGTGAGGACGGTCAGACACCTCCGTGATCTGAGGTTCTGCACGTACTCAATTGATAGGATTAGCTTAACTCCACGTTGCTCTTGACTTTCTCAACGTGGCTACCAGAGAGTCTGAAGAGACAGGTGGACTCGGGCTGTGTATCTCCTGGACCGTGCTCGTCCAGGCCAGGGCTCGGCAAACTGTCTCAGGGAGCCGGGTGACAAGTGCGTGAGGGCTGGTGGATCAAGAGGCAAGACTGAACACGCTGTATGTGTACGCGGTCACCAGAAAGTGACCGAACACGTAAATGCTGCTCTCCGTCTGTGGTCCCAATCCAGACCTCTCACGGCTGGCGGTCAACCTTCCGGGGACTGGCTGGCCACACACCTCGCCCGAGCGGCTCCGAGGGTGCAAGCTGAGGGCCCCCAATCGGCGTGGCTTGGCGCACGACCAGGGGGTGGGGGGCCTAGAGGGAGCAGGGGGACCCCGTGGACAGCACGTGGCTCGCCCAGCTGCAACCTGCCCTCTCTGGGCCTCGCCTCCCTGTGTGCAAGCTGAGGGCACAGAGCAGGCAGCCCCGGCCCGCAGGGAGAAGTCGGGCTCCGGACTCGTGTAGCGGGGAGCGGCGGCGGGGTGAGGAGCGGCTGGGGCGGAGGGGCGTTTGCGGAGACCCCCCACAGGGCAGATGGACAGAAGGTCCTCACAGACCCCCATCTATCGGCATCCCTCTCCTGAGGCTTGGGGCAGAGGCGCAGCCCTGGCTCTGGGGCTCTGAGCCCACGGCAGAGCAACAGGAGGGCCAGGCCGTGTCCCTGCCCACAGACACCCATGGTGACAAGGGCATTGTAGGGCCCGATGCACAGGGTTCTCAGGCCCCCCAGCTGAGGTCCTGATGCCACCCGCGCGGAGACCCTAGAGGAAACAGGCCGGCAGCCCCCACCCCAGACAGGCTGGCTCCACTGCACGTCTACAGTCAGCATCTAGCGCGGAAGGTTCTCTGTCCACTACAGGAATCAGAAAGCACAGCGGAGGAAAGGCTGGGGTCAAGGAGACTAAAGTGAGTGGTCACTAAAGGGTGACAGAGCTCACCATGACATTTACACTTAATCTGAGTCATCCCCATCGTGACCCGCGTCCTCGTCGTCACTCTGGCCCGGCACGCAGCATGCCGCAAGGGAGAAGAAGAGAGGGCAGCGTGAGCGCGGGCTGGGACGGCGCGGCGGCTGGGGAAGCCCACGCACAGAGGCCAGGACACCCCCCCCCCCACCGTGCTGGGTGGTGAAGCAGAGACGGGCCAGTCTCGTGCGGGGGTCCTGGGCCCCGAACCCACGCGCCCAGACGTGCCATGGAGGGAAACCCTGGCCGGAGACGCCCCTCTGCCTCCAGGTCTGGCGCTCCCAGGGATCCAGACCTTCCTGCCCTCTTTTTAGTGAGGAAGTGAATCTTGCCCATTCTGCGGTGAGGCCTTTGCTACTGGCCCTGGAATGGCCGTGACCTCCAGGCCACACAGACGGTTTAGGAACATGACAGGGTGGGCTCAGCGGGCCAGGGGGCTGGAAGCGGCGCTCAGGAAAGTGGACGCTCAGTCACTTATCAGTTCTCTACCGATCTTGTCCGTATCACCGAACAGTTAAGTCCCTGCATGGGGAGGCAGGGACACCCCCAGTGGGCAATGTCCTGTGTCTCCCACCTGTCCCAACTCGGCAGAGGAGCCCTACGCTGACACAGGGCTCGTGGCTCCAGGCCTCAGCCCCACGCCCTCCCTCTCTGTCCCAGGGTCCCCTCAGTGAGTCCTGCAAGCCCCCCAGCTCAGCTCGGATCGGCAGATGGGTTTGGGAGGCCCCTGATCTGGTGGAGGTGGGCCACCCTCGTGCACCACTGCCCTCACTAAGCAGCCCATCCGATCCCGCCCGGCGCCGGGAGGCTGGCCCCTGGCGCCCCCCGAAGGCGCGGCACTGTACAACCAGGCTGCGTCTGGTATCCCCAGGTCACTGGGCCCGCCTGGCGCAGCGTTCTGGAGGCGCCAACCACGTTCTGCCTCCTGGGGAGCTCCTGCCACTGTCCCCGTTTAGGAGCCACAGTGACAGCCATGCTTCAGACCCAGGTATTTTTGGAGAGAAAAGCAGGGCACGTTTTCAAAAGCAAAGGATCTGGGGTCACACCTGGAGCTCCCTCAAAGCAGAGGTGCAGCCGCAGAGCGCCTGGACGGACAGGAGCGCAGGCGGCCGTCCCGCTCAAGCACAGCGACAAAGACTTCAAGTTCAGAGACCAGAGCTTCCACAGGTGAACATCCCACACCGTAATTCTGCAACTGCTCGGAAAGATGTGGCTCCTCACGACACTTGGGGCCCCCGGGGCGGGGGTCACTTTCCACCCCAGATTCAACAGGAAGCACGTCCCTGGGCCGAGCACTGCCCCCCCAGTCCTGTCCCAGGCAGCAGGGGAGTGGTCTGGACACGCTGTGCCAGACAGTTGCCCCGTTGTGAAGACACGGGACTGCTTCATGCCGCCATGAGCCCCGTGAGGACGGCCACCATGGGAAGGCTAACATGCACGGGAACCGTGCTGTTTGCTCCTAAGGCCACACCTCCAAGGAAGGCCCTGAAAGGGTCACAAGGCAGTTCTGGGCCAGTAGCACCAACCAGGGGCCACCTGGGGCGGAGGGAGGGAGCTGAGAATCAGGAAGCATCAGGAGCCCCCAATTTAATGTCACTGGTTATAATCCTCTGGGCTGGCTCCCCTCAGAACTGGCTTCAGGGCTGACAGGCCACCACCAGCCTCCAAGGCCCAGGAGTCCTGCCGGATAGAGCCAGCCCAGGGCAGAAGCATCTGGAGTCCGTGACCCTAGGGGCGACACCCACTGCTGCTCCATGCCGTGAAGCTAACGTGAAACCCGGTGGGGCCACCCTGCGTGGACCCCGGGAGCCCCTGCCCTCCTTGGGAGACGGAGGTGCCTGCGCCCACCAGGGAGCCAGTTCCCACAGGGACAGCCCGGGCCGAGCCACCACTGAGGAGCCTGGAAATCAGAGCCTCTGCATGACCTGCTGCTCCCTGTCCAAATCAAACACAACCCCCAAGACGTGATCGGATGTGGCTAAGACAGGGACCACTTGGGAGACCCCACTCTCCAGCCCAGATGTCCCAAGCCCCAGGAAATCCATCCAAACTGGCATCGAAACACAGACTTCCAGAAGCAACTCTGCCTGTCCAAAGAGGTGTGGGCAGAGGGCGTGGGCTGCAGACGCCACAAGGGCTTGCCTCAAGGGGAGCCCCTGCTCCAAGACCTCTCGCTCCGCCACCTGTGGTGCTCCACCATGGCGGCCCGCCGGACCCCTGTGTCATCCCTGGGGGACTCTGTGGATGCGTCGGGCAAGAACTCTCAGGAAGGAGAGCACGAGGCGAACAAGCCCCCCACAGACGGGAGCCGGAGGGTCAGCGCCGGAGGTGCCCGCGGTCACCCACCTTGGCTTTCTCGCTGGGCTCGCTGGTCGTGCCGTACGGGGAGCTGTGCAGCTCCTTGGAGACCACACACAGGAACTCGGCCTGGTCTTCGCTCCCGTAGTTGTAGGAAGAGCCAATGCTGACCAGCTGGGAGGAGAGAAGGGCAGCACCATGGGGCCAGCGCAGCACGAGCCTGGCCCTCCCGCTGGCAGGGACACGCCAGCCCAGGAGCCCACGCTGGGGACAGCCAGAGTAGCTTGTGGCCAAGAGGTTTCTAATTTCTAATGAAATCCCCACACAGCCGTACACGGCACAGACACGCACACACGCCACCCCACGAGGACACCACGCACGGGACAGGCCATCGCGGCTGGGCCATTCAGCTCTCCCAGACTTTCTGTGGGGCCCATGAGAGAGGAGGGCCCCGGTGCTGGGAGGTGGGAGGGGGCAGGGGCAGCTGGCTCAGAGCAGGTGGTGAAGTTGAGGCCTTTGGCACAGGCTGAAAACGAGCTCCCAGGGGAAGCCTGAGCTGACCTTCTCCCAGCAGGGCTAGTAACCAGAAAGGGCACACACTCTGGGGCAGGAGGGGATGGGGTGCAGGCGCCAGGCCCGAGGAGCCTGAATCTCAGAGATGGACACGGTCAGGACCTCAGGCTGAGCTGGTGTTGGTGGCGTATGACAGGGACACACACAGCCGGCCGGTCTGCTCTAGCCCGCCCCAGAGCCAGCACAGACTCATGTGCTTCTGGAAGCAAAATGAGGCCAGAGGCAGCCTCACACCACAGAGAGGCTTTCCAGGGCAGGATCCCTGAGCTGACGAGTGCCTTGAAGGGCCCTCGCTCTTTGACTGCACACGCTGGAGAAGGCCAGGGGCTGGGGGACCTCAAGGCGCAGCACGGGAAGGATAAGAACAGCGTGGGGGCGGACGGAGGGCAAGGCGGAGCAAGCAGAGCGCGCCGGCCGCGCAGCCGGTCTGGCCAGAGACGGGAGAGCACGGCGGGCCGGCCGCTGGAGGGTGTGCCCCGGAGAGGTGTCTCCCTGCCTCTCTGGACAGACGTGCCCTGTCCCCTGCAGACCCCGGGGCGGCCAAAGCAACCTCGGAACTTTGTTCTCGCCTGCGCTCACCACGGGCTGACCCCGGGCTTGACACCAACACCTGTGAGGGCTCTGACCCCACTGTCCTACAGCAGGCCCGGCTCCTGCTTCTGGGAAGGAGAGCACGCCTCGTCAAACGGGACTGGTTCTGGAGTCTCGAGGGCGAGAACTGGGAGGAGCCCATCTTCCAGCGACAACGACTTAGGGACAAGAGAGGAACCTGGCATGCGAGAGGAGTCTGGGACCTGTTCGGGGGAGCTAAGGACAAAGCCCTCACGCTGAGCACAGAGAGGAAGGGAGAGGCCCACGCAGGGGGCAGGAGATTCTCCTCCTCAGCGAGAGAGCTAGAAGGGCTTTGCTCCCAGTGATGGCGGCCAGGTCAATGGCCTGACCGGTTTGCCTTCTCTGGGCCGCACGGCAAGGGAGGACACCAGGGGTATGGGAGGGGACCTCTGTCTCTGCACGGTCTCTGGCACGAGTGTAACGAGGTCAGACGCTCCCTGGATCCCCAGCACGCAGGCAACACCGTGAGAGGACACAGAGAGCAGCCCTGGTGGCCGCAGGGCCCAGCTGTTTACGCTGCTACCCTGTTAGGCCCCCCGGATGGGAGGGAGAACGCAAACCCTGCAGCTGTCTTGTGACATTTTAAGGGGACTCCAAGCATGCTCGACCACATGACCCACTGTTTCAAAGGACCCAAAGAAAAGGTGTGGCCTAATCAGAAGGGAGCCTGGGATGAGCCTGTCATTTCCCACCCTCTCTCCCATGGGACCACTTGCCGCAGCTGGAACCTGCACTGGACAGAAGCAGAAAGCTCTGAGGCCTGAGGGGCCTGGCAAGCCGGGCAGCTGAGACCTGGGGCTGGGGGGCCGGGCCGGGTCACAGGTCCAAGCCTCAGTCCCACCCTGCCCGAGGGACAGGAACAGTGGGCACTTTGTGGAAAAGGTGCGCGCGAATGAGTGAGCATCCCGGACATGCTCCCAGGCCACCCCGTGGGCCGCAGCTGCACAGGTGGGGAGGCCGGGCTCCACAAAGGGAAGGAGCACTAGTGCACCCCCGCGTCAGGCCGGCCGAGTGGAGGGCACAGCTGCACCAGAGCCGAGGGCCGGAGAAGGACTGGGGGCTACAGAGCAGCCCCGCTGGGAAGGGCATCTGTGCCAACCGTAGCACAAAGGAGCCCAAGCCGCCATCTGCTCAGCCAGCATGGGAGGGGATGTGAGGGGATGGGAAGGTGGGGTCAGGCCGGGACGCACTCAGGCTGTCAATCCCATGCGCACGGAGAGGCCAGATGGGAGCGAAGAGAACAGTCCCTGCAAAGCACAGGCTCAAGGAAGACGGAGAACTAAAAGACAAGGGTGTAGGGAAGCGGGGATGGGGACTTCCACGGGGGGCCCCGAGGAACAACTCCACCCACCCCACCGAACCTGTGACCAATCCAGTCAGGACAAGGCACAGGCCACCGTCTGCGAGGTGCCGGAGGACAGTGACAGGCCGCCGCAGGCCCCCGACACCTCATGACTGGGCCCCGGGCTTCACCTGCTCGAACTTCCAGCCGTCGGACATAGTGGACACCATCTGCGTGAGCTCCTCCTCCTGACACTGCAGCACGCGGTACACATGCTTCACCGGCACCTGCGAGAGCAAAAGCCGCGGCTGAGACGGGCTGCACGCACCCAGCCCGGCAGCCCGGTCCCCGGGCCCATACTAGGGACAGCCCCGTGGGGGACCTGGGACAGGCTTGCGCCACTCGGGCTCAGGTCGCGGTGCGCAGAGCGAGCCCAAACGCATCCGGCAAAGCAAAACAGGCTGAACAGCTGCTGTTCTCCTCCTCATCCACCGTCAAACATCCTTCTACTTCTAAATCACGAAGTTCAGGGAGTCACGATCCTGAAACCCCAACGGCACCCCGAGCTAGACGTGAGCACGCAAGGACGCGGCTATGAGCGGGGGCAGCCGGGAGGGCCGGTGGGGAGGCCTGCGGAGCCACGCGTGGCCTCAGACCGGGCCCTCCCTCAGGTGAGGCAGCTTCCCAAAAGCTGGTGTGTCCCCCAGTGCGGCGGGCACCCACCCACCGCCCTCCCCTGAGCTGCATGCCAGGCACACTGCCTGGTGCTCACAGCACCCCGGGGACGTGCCCACCTGCCCTCGCGGAGCTGCTCCTGCTGTGGGAGGTGGCAGTTGTTAACACAAGGCATGCGCGTGCTGGGACGTCAAGGCAGTGGCTCATGCCACAGTGGTCACAGCGAGAGGGCTCTGGCTGTCGCACAGCCCCAGTGTGCTCATTCACAACAAGAATGACAAGGCCCTGTGGAGGGGCTCTTCTACCCCCACCAGGCAGAGAGGGACTCTGAGGCAGACAGGCCTCAGTGCTGCACGCGTGGGTCAGCCCATTTATTAAGCAGGACGGCTGGACAGAGGGGAAAGTGGCAGCAAATGGCCAAAAATGACCAGGGAGCCCATGGTCGGTCTCCTGCCCCCTCCGTGGGCCCCTCCCCACTGTCCTGGTGCCTGAGGGGCACCCGGAGGAGGGAGAGCTGGGAGCACTGTGGCCTGGGACCAGCCATTCTGAGTGGCCAGGCAGTCAGTGAGCCTCTCGCAAAGGCTGACAGCTCTAGTTCGGGGCCCACTGGACACCCAGCGGGACAGCCCACGATGGGACAGGGTGGCCAAAGGGCGTCAGGTGGGTGCAGACTCCGGATACCCAAGGCAGCCCTGAGGGCACGTCCACTGCGTGGCATCCCCCCGGAGGTGCTGCTCAGCGGGAGACGGCTTGGTGCTCTGCCAGCTACTGTGGCACTGGCGTGTTAGCAAAGACGGACGCCTCAGCCCCGTCAGCACCTCCTCTGCAGAAGATGACAGACTGGCTCCAGCTCTGCTGACTGGCCAAGTGCACATGGGCTCCCCGAGGCGATCTGCCCTGTAGGCGGGCACACAGAATGCTGACTGCTCCCTCCTCTCCCAGGAAAAGCCAAGACTTCCTGGAACCTACACTGACCTGCAGGACCCCCACCTCCACTGTCTACCCCTGAGCGCACTGCCAGCCGCAGGCCCTTTGCACTTGCTGCACCCTGCTCCAGTAAGCTCCCTGGTATGTCCACACCTGCTCCACCCTGGAAGCCTCCCTGGAATTGCCCCCATGGCACTGCCTTGTCCCCCTGGACTGGGGCTCCCACAGGGCTGGCTGGGCAGGAATGTGTGAACATGCCCAGCGTGCAGGCCACGGCGCCAGCTGGCAGTGCCACGGGAGACGGCTAGCGAGCAGGCTGTCGGGCATTAGGACGATGCCCGAGGAAACCCAGTGGGACAGGGCCAGCACTAGGGCCTCCTGCAGAGGCTGCCCCTGGTCAGCGCGAAGAGAGGCAGGGAGCTGGCCTCCGTGGCAGGCCTCAGAAGCCACAGCCACGGGTCTTACCTGTGATGTTTTGCTGTCTCGTTCTCTAATTTTGTCCTTTACAAGTTTTATTAGTGAGGTGATGTTGTAAAACTCCGCTTCCTCCAGTACTCCTAGAATAGAAAAAAGTAACTTCCAGATCCAAGAATAAACATCCTGCCCCTGTCCCTCTGTGGACCACGGCCTGAGCCCGGCCCGGCCCCCAGCAGCTCCTCAGCTTTTCCGAACGGACGCCATGCAGACGCTGTTGGCTCTCAGCGGGGCACCCTGGGATCAAGGGCAGAGGCCCATTTCCTGAACACACCCCTGGCATGTGCCACTCCAGGTGGCCTACTGGGCACACTGTCGCACACACATCTACTCTGAGCTCCGCCCTGGGCATCCCTGGATGGAACTCAGAGACTTTCCCTCCGTCGCCCGCGGGTCATCTACTGCCCTCGCATGAGGCCCAGAAGTGGCAGATGGCCTCACGCAGGTCTGTCACTTGGTGCCTCGGTTTCCCCATTCAACTGGAAGACAGGCTGGTTGAGAGGGCTGCTCCTGGCTCTAGGACTCATGCCAGTTTAGGGCTGCCTCTCTTCCCCAAGACTGCTGCTTGTGCTGCACCCTCTGAGGGACGCTCCGGGCCCAGGACCCCTCCTGCACATTCTGGAAGGGCCATGCTGGCCGGCCCTATCCAGGCCTTGCTCTGCGTGGTGTCCCCACAGTGGCAGCGCCGGCAGCTTGGGGCTGTGGACTCCACTCAGGCGCGTTCTACCCAGGTCCCCAGGCAGCAGAGTCAGAGGAGGAGGCTGGCGGTGGGCGGCCGCACCTCTGCTGTCCTTCTCAGGACGGCGTGTGGCTGTGTAAGTCAGGGAACGCAGGCCTGGCACCAGCCTGCCGCTGTCCCCGACACCTGTGGGTGAGTGCTGGGGTGCTCCACACGCTGCACTCCCAGCGGCAGGCCGGTGGCCGCGGCGGCCGCGTGGGCCCTTCTGAACACGCTGTTTGAAGCTGGCAAGGAGGCCGGGGACGAGGCCGGGGGTGGGGGCCTGTCTGCGGCAAGCGCCTGCCTCTGAGCAAGCCGCCCCGGGAACAGGCTGTGAAGTTCCGGCTTGGACCACACAGATGCACCAACAGGACAAAAGGTGCCACACAACGTGAGTGCACGTGTACGCAGAGGGCCAAAAGGCGCAGGCTCCGGGCTGGAGGCCCAGGAAGGAAACCGACCAGGAGGCAGCAAGTATGCAAGGAGTGAGCCCAGTTCAGTCCCGCGGTGGCCACAGGACCGCAGTCCAGCAGGAGCCAGAGCCCAAGCGGAGCGGAAGTGCCTGGACCGCTCAGGGCCGCGGACGCGTGAGGCTCCCCACTCGCTGTGCCCAGCGCCAGACTGCGGCGGCACAGACAGCACTCAGAGGCGAGGCTGCAGAGGGCCCTGGAAGGAGCGTGCCTGGGGCTTACCCAGCAGCCGCATCCAACGCCGTGCGAGCCAAAGTCGCCGTGAGAGGGAGCGCTAGCCCCAGCGGCATCGGTCGCCAGGCTCCTGACGCAGCCCAGAGCCCACGGCCAGACACCTCCTCCCGGAGACCAGTGCCCACTGCCCTGTGGGGCACGGGAGAGAGGCAGCCGGGAGCCAGGGAGGGGACGTGGGCACCTGGGATTTCCGCAGGGGAAGGTATGTCGGGCCTGCTCCTCATACCCCTGTTGCTTGGGCTCCGAGGGGTCTGTGTCAAGTGACCAGTCAGCTTGTCCACTGGGCGCCTGGCCCCAACTCACCTTCCTCTGCGAGGTCTTTGTTGACGACCAGTTTCCCGTGTCTCAGGTAGTTCAGCACGGGCCCAAAGTAGGTGGGGTCTCTGTCGATTAAATAGGCACCCGTTTCATCCTATGAGGAAGAGAGTACCCTGAGTCCCGGAGGGTAAGGCAAGGGTCCCCCAAGTGACTCCAGGCCAGGCCGCACGGAGATGGCCGCAGAGGCACGCGGGTCCTGTGTGTCCCTTACCCCACAACCAGACTGCCACGGCACTTCGGGAGGCAGCTGTGCACACCTCTGGCAGCTGGCAGCCTCGCACCCTCGTGTGTCACCAGCTCACATCTAGGCCAAGTTCACCTCCCTTTATGTCCTCGGTAGCACGGTGACAGTGGCTCAAGGCACAGTTCGGCCTCCGTGTGGCTCAACGCTGCCCAGCACGAAGGACCCAACACACACTCTCCCTCTGGGCACCTGTGGCAGGGACTTCTCATCGGGGGAGGGGATCAGAGAGGCACACAGAACCGTGCAGAGAGGCCTGTCTTCCACGGCAAGGTGGTCCCAAGGCCTCCCAAACGAGCAAGGACACTGCACACCTGCCGTGGGTCTACTGGGCGCGGCCTGGCCCAGGCTGCCTTCCCATGGGGCAGCCCTGCAAAGACAGACCACACAGCAGCTGCGTGTCCGCCAGTGCCCACGGTGGGTCCTGCACCTCCTGTGAGCCCACCTCCCCTCCCTGTGGCCCCAGGGAGGCCTCCAAGACAACAGGGTGACTCTATGAGTCAATGGAGCGGTCAGTGTGGTGGGCTCTGGGGGACCCTCGGCAGGAGCGGGACCAGTCGAGAGAGTGTGACGCGCAGAGGACAGTGTGTCAGCACCTCTTACGGGGCGAGCTTGGTGGCAGGAACACCTGGAGCTCTTGGGTGTCTGTGCCTACGGACACTGGCCGCAGACCCTGGGCAGTGGGAAGCATCCTGACCGTCAAGCAGTAGGCCACACGAGGGCCCTACTTTTCACCCCCATGTGCCAGAGCCTGGCGGTGCGAGGCTTCCTGACGCCACCCCTTCCCCACTGCAGACCTGCTCTTCTTACATCAAGTCAATTCGGGCTCTGGATGCGGGCGTGCCGGGACCTGGACCCTTGATGCTCAGGGGGCAGGACCCAGGCACTCAGCCCAACCTCCTGGCAGGACAGGCCACGGCCTGCTCCCGTGGGCTTCTGTTCCCCAAGGCGCTGTCCCAACCACGTACAGACCTCCCGAGTTCATCCTCGTGCTCGACCCCCTCCACCCTGCCATGGACCCCTGCCTCCCATCTCTCTGGACCCCTACCATTCTCAGGGCAAGACCAAGGAACCCGCGGACCAGCTTCTGGAGGAAGGATGCTCTACCAGTCTCCCTACTGCAAAAAGTGGCCATGAAGTCGGGGGCTTGTCCCCAACCCCGGCTCAGGTGTGAAAAGAGCCCAGTGCAAGACATCTGTGCGTCACCAAGCTCAGGGATGACCCGACGGCTCTCCACAACCTCGACAGACAGCTGGCAGAAGGACAAGATCAGAGAGGGACAGGGCTCGTATCTGCCCTCAGGGCACCTGGGGAACCTCCTTGTCACACTGGGCCCAGGCCCCAGCGGACCCAGACTAGGGGCCCAAGAGGACCATCACAGCAGGCCCAAGCTCTGAGGCAATGTGCACTCAGCCCAGCGACTGTCTTCACGTTGGCACCACTGCGCCAGCCCTGGAGGGAAGGCAGTCCCACTAACCACTAGACCACCAACACTGCCAGCCGTGGAGGGACACGCGGAGCCCACATCCAGAGGCTGCCCGGGGGGCCCCACAGTCGTGGACCCAGAACGGCGGGTTCGCTGAATGGCCTTGTGTGGCAGGCTGTGCCCCGAGTCATCTGACACCTGGGGCGTGCCACCCCCTACTGGTGACAAGCCAGCCTGCCCAGCCCTGCCACCGAGGAGCAGCACTTACAGAAACTCAACGGTGGTTTCTTCCATGGAGGCCCGCCAAGGCTCTCAGACCGGTTCCTTCCTGGGGCTTTGTTTGGCTCTGATGGAGTCGGAGGTTAGGCGGGGCCAGGCGGCAGCGTCAGGACGCCGTACTCCCTGTACTCGGACCTGCGCTTGTCATACTCCCTGTACTCCGACCTGCGCTTGTCGGGGGTGGGGGTGGGTGGGTTCAGCCTCCACAGCAAGTGCAGGGGGCCCAACGCCAAGACCCCAAAACCCCACTGGGCTTTATCTCGGGCTGCTGCCCAGAGGCTCACAGACTCTCATCGAGATGCGCAGAGGCAGCAGGCTCTCGAGCTGCTGAGCGCGGCAAGGGTGGGCTGCAGACGGGCTCCCAGGATGCTGCGGCCCGGCTCGCTGACACCGCCCCTCCCTGGCTGAGCTGGGCGTGCAGCCCTGGGGGCCTCCCGCCCACAGCAGAAATAAGGAAAAACACACAACACAGAAAGAAGAAACAAACAAAAAACCCCAATTCAGAATATAAATCTTGGGCTCACTTCTGCAAAAGCCCGGAGAACAGCATCTCGGTGCCACCTACACTGGCGACGGGTGTGGGGGTGGGCAGCAAGGGCCGCACGCAGTCAGCTCCACCGTGTCCGCACGCGCCGCGGGGACCCCGGTCTGCTCACACCGGCGACGGGCAGCAGGGAATGGGAGCAGGACACAAACGCTGGCTGGAGGCAAGACTTGTGAGTCCCTCGTGTCCTCTTGCCGTCCTGTCCTCGATGCATGCAAGTGTGCGCTCCATTTGTAGAGTGGCAAGCTTTGTGTGTTTTTTTGTAAAAGAGCCTGAATTAAGCCTCTTTCCTTGACAAATCGTTTCCCTCTGTTGACCTTCCCCACTTCTCACTGAATTAGCGTCTGACCTACTTGTGAAGTGCTAGCTTTAAAAATACACATGCACCTTAAAGACTTGAAACCGGGGAAGCTGGCCCTGGCTTAGAGATACGTAATGAGGGCCAACTCCCCACAGACTGTCAGTCCGCACGTTGGGAGCAGGGCAGCCCGAGGATGTCCGGGTCACCTGGATCCCTCTCCTAGGGGGACCCACTCCAAGGCCAAGCTGCTGGTTTGCACGGCAAGTCCGAAGCCTGGACCCCTAAGCTTGGGCTGCTGGGCCACTGGCGCCAGGCAGGGAGGCGGCCAGGCCAGAGGTCGCGCCCTGGCCACGAGCCCCGTGTGCACAGTCATTTCTCCAAGAGGAGCCAGTGAGCAAAGGTAGGGCCAAGCCCACATCACATGCTCTCGCAAGAGACACCTAACTGCGGCCCCGACAAGGATGGAGGCAGGCAGAGAGGACAATCCTGACTTGAAACTCCTGTCCCCTCCCCACCCTGGCCCGTTCTTTCCTTTCTGGGCCTACCCAGCATCCTCGGCCCGCACCGCTGGTTAGGAAACAACGTTCTGCAAGGGGCAGAAACACAGCTGCGCCCCTCGGGAGGCAGCCCCCAAGACCCAGGGTCTCTCCACTCACTCTGTACCCAGAAGTAAAACCTGGCCATGAGGGGCAGGGGGCAGGATCGCACGCACTGCCCAGCAAAGCGCCATGGGTAAGGCGGGGGCTGCTCATCCCTCGGGGCCAGCCGGTCCTGCAAACAGTGATGAGGAGTGAGAGTCAGGGATGCCGAACTCTCCCCAAGATTCTAAATGGATAAGAGCTCTGGGAGCACGCTCTCTGTGGAGCGTCTGCACTTGGCCCCGTTCCACCACCTCCAGGGCCTCCACAAACACGCCGGGAAGCAGGACTCTGCCACCACCTTGTTGCGGGATAAAGCCCAGCCACTGGAGCCTGGAAATGAGGAGGGCTGAGTGTCCTGAGCTAAATGGGAGAAAAATTCCGTCACATCTCCCTGTGAAAATCTAAATGTAAACGCACAGAATTCTCTGTGCACCGACATCTGCGATCAACCTAATTAGAAATACTCAGCTTGTACCCTAAAATGATCCGTTTCGAGGGACTGTTCCAAATTTGCACAAGAAACCTTCAACTTCCACCCTCTCCTCCGTTTCATTTTCTACAGTCTGTCAAACCCTCCGTCCAGGAGACGCCTGGGATGTCACCAATTACAAAGGAGAGGCAGAGACCCGGAGACGGGGGAGAGCTGTGGCCCCGGGATCCACCAGGGCAGGCCCCCGGGCCGCCGCAGGGAGTGTCAGCGGGCTCTGACTGCGCGTTCCCTGCGCGAGGCCCCCGAGACGCCCATGTGTGCTGAGATCAGGCACACTCCCACTCCCTTGCCCACCCGGGGCCGAGGAGGGGTGCGTGTGTCCGGGCTTCGGGTCGTTCCCAACCTCAGTGCCGGCCCTGGCAACAGCGCCCTCAGACCTCCAACGGCTCCCAGCTCCCAGGGCCCTGACCCCCAGGGTGTCCCAATTTAGAACGGCATATCCGACTCAGATGAGGCTCGCCCAGAAGCAAACACGGGGGCCTGTATGAAAGGACCCCCGCAAGGCCCAGGCTCCTCCTGCAGCAAGTGTGTCGTCTCAGACTCAGCCACGGCAGGTCCCCCGGGACCCCAGGAACCCGTGGGGGTGGTTCAGAGTGACCCACTCAGTGTGGCAGGACTGGGGGCACTGACAGCAGATGCCAGGTCACCTGTGCATACATAGGGGCTGGGTCACCCTGGGGCCAAGGGACAGTCCTGGGCAAGGTGCTCAGTGGACTGGCCAGCCCGAGAGCCAGCCGTCAGTCACAGCTGCTGTGAACATTCATGTCACAAAGCCAGGGACCGAGTGTCTGCCAGGCCTTCGCAGGTGCTCCCCTCCCGAGAAGGTCTAGCCTCAGAACACCTGCACCGAAGTCCTCTACACATGTCACATCACTGACTCTGGGGTGCGTGTGCATGTTTAACATAAACCTGCTGGCACGAGAAAGCCAGCGAGCGACAGAAACGGGGGGGGGGGGAACGACACCACAATCACTTGGAGCAGAAGCACCACACAGTGACTGACCCAGGGTCCCCAGCTGCAACGCCCCTCGGCCACCTTGGAGGGGAGGCCTCCTCAAGCCCAGAGCCCCCGGGGCCCCAGGTGCCACGCTGCCAGCACCTCACGCCTAGCCCATTGCTCCTGGGAAGCCCTCAAGCCCGCCCCACCAGCTGTCCCCGCAGCCACCTCCCTGCGGGCTCCAAGGTGGCCTCTGCTCTCTTCCCACACCCAGCCCCACGGGCAGATCTGGTGCGGAGTTCACCCTTCCTTCTTGCTGGGGCCGAAGGGCGGGCCCATGGCTCCTCTGCTACCTCGCCGCACCTCCCCACTCCTTGCCCACTGCACAGTGCTGGGGCTTGGCCAGTGCCCCTGCGGCCTGCCTCTCCCTGACCTGTTTCCAAAAACCCCCCTCAGCCTCTCTGCTGGAGCTGACCCAGCTCACCACCTCCACAACTGGGGCCACCCAAGCCTGACTGGCAAAACCAGGCCAAGATCCCAGAAGCCCAACTGCTGAGGAAACTAGAAGCCACTGGAATGCGGACGATGGGAAGAGACACTCGTGCACACCCACACGCGGACGCCTCAAGCCCATTCTGAACACGCGGGCGGATGGGACCGGAACCCTGGAGTCACGTTCGCCAGGCTCGAAGACCTCGTTTCTTGCAAGAAAACTCGCTGGCTGCCCAGGAAGCTGTGTCCCTCCCCGACGGCCCAGGCTCCAGAGCTGGGAAGCCGTCCTCGGGCCTTTCCTTAGCTCGGCCAGGAGCTCTGGGCGGAGTGCGAAGAGGCCAGCACGGAGGGCCGGAGGACAGGAGGGCCGGGCTCGCACACAGCGCCTTTCGAGGCTGGCAGCGCAGACCAGGCCGTGCGGTAATTCAGAGGCTACGCACGTGACAGAAACCGCAGCAAGGACAAATTCCGAAGCAGAGAGGAAAGCGCCCTCTCTAAGAACAAAACAGGGAGCAGTGTGAGGTGGTGTGGCCCGCACCGTCTTCCTCAACGCTCACAGCTCCTCCGTACCCCAGGGTTGCACAGCGGGTTAAGTTTTGGTAAAGGTCCAAGTCAGGCCCAAGTCCCCAGTCTCGCTCTGCCACAGAGAAGACGCTCCGTCCCCAGTACCGACAGCACACCGGCGCCGGCCAGGATGTTTCTGGAGCTCTGCAGTCTGGGGGGAGCCCCCGACCACGTGCAAACCTCCCTCGGTGCGGAGCCAGCTCGCTTACAGGACTTCACGGACTGCTGACCTGCAGTGGCCCTGGAAGGGAGCTGTGAGCGCGCAGCCGTGGGTGACAGCAGCCACGGACACCCTGTCAGCGAGCTGGGATGAAACCGATTAGCAGCATCAGCCCGGTGGGCCACAGGGTCCTGTGGTTGAGGATGTGGCTCTGAGCACAGCTCCAAACCAAGCCTAGTCGCCGTGCGGGGCAGAAAGAGGAAGTGCAGAGACGACCCTTTCCACCTGGGCTGCCCTCAGACAGCCGACGGCGGGGACAGCTGCAGGCCCAGGGCCTGTGTCTGATGCCCTAGAGCAAGCTCTTCTCACTTAACGCAAGTCCCTTCCTAGGACGGTCTGGCCTGGACTGGACTCACAGGCTGCTTCGGGTCCGGGGCTGTCCACTCAGGTGCCCTGTGGAGACATACCGTGGGCTCTGCCAGCGAGCACCTGCCGCACAGGGCGAAGGCGGGGGGCCCCTCCCTCGGCCTGGGTCCTAGGCCAACCGCGGCACGTGGCCAGGGTTAAGAACATTCTCAGAGCCACATCCTTGACCACAGCGTGAAATGAAATGCACCAGAGTCTCGGGTCACCCACTCTGGGCCTCAGACGGGACAACACGGCTCTCACGGGTGCCCGGGATGCCCTTCGGAATTCGAGAAGTTAGCCTTTCGTCTCTGATTTGGTTCCCTGGAGCGTAATCTGCTCTTTCCAGTCTAAGGAATCCCCACTTCTCTTGCCAAGCAACTTAGAAGTTTGTACTTCCACCCACATCCCTCATCGCTTGGCCGTGCCTGTAAACTCCCTTCCACTCTCTCTCCAATCCCAGCACTCTTGCCAACACCAAGCGCACCCAGAGTGAGCACAGGCAAAGAGCTGCAAGTGACAGGTCACCAGAGGCCCTGTGATGGCCCCACCCCTCAAAGACCCATCTGCGCCACAGCATCTGCAAGGACAAAAGCTCAGGTTTTCTCCAGGCCTGGCTCGGGCAGCACCGAACCCACCTCAAATCCTACTTAAGTAATCTGAGTGGTTTCCAACCACCAAGCAGCAGTATTTCCTGTTTCCCTTTCAACTCCTAGAGCATCTCCACACCGAAACAGGGGCTGATTCAGCTCTCAACAAACGCTACCCTGTTTTCAGCAGTGCCCGATGGGCCAGGTACCATGGAATCCAAAGAGACTTAACCCCAATGAATCACACATCAAGCATTCACCAAGCACTTCCAGGAAGGAGTGTCACACCCCGCCCGCCCCTTACGAGAACCTGGGAGAAGATCACCCAGACAGCAGGGGGGCAGAGGCTGAAATGAACACCCCAGACGCAGCCCCACTGAGGAAGTGAGAATTCATACTTGACCGGTCTACAGAGAGCCGCACGGCAGCCGTGGGCTGGAGTCAGCACTGAGACAGGAGGGTAAGGGTTTGCAGACCAGAGCTGGTCTCAGGCTTAGTCCCGAGAGAGGGAACACGGACTTAGGAGGAGGGGGACCGCCTGCAGTCCTGCTCCCCACCTCCTCCCTAACAACCTGTTCGTGGCCTTCAGAAAACACTCCATCACTCCACCTCTCCCACAGGCTCCCGGAGTGTTTAAGAGCAAGCTCCAGGCACTTTCCCAATGAACTTCAACCCATCAGGCTCCCAAAAGGTTCCTGGTCTCCCCTTCCATGGGACAACACCCCCCCCCAATCTCCCCACTCAACCCCTATCCAAGCACCAGCTTGCTGGAGCCCAGGAGCTCAATAAACACTCTCCAGGTGCCCAGCAGGAACCTTCCACCAGGTCTGTGCTGACGTCCAGCCCTAGGGACATCTGTCAGGTATGCTTTCATCCATTTTAACTATGAAGTGAGGGCTTCGAGGTTTTTACAAGTGAATCAACATCCTGTTTCTCTTCCATCATGTCATAAATCACTGGCTGTCCCACCCCTCCAAACACCCCTTCCCCTGCGCCCTCAGCCTCCGCTTCCTCTCACGCAGGGTCTCATTATCCAGGAGTGAATCCCTGAGACATTCTTTCATTAGAAAGGCAGAGGGGGAAACGGCACTGAGAAGACCCAGTATCTTACACGTTGCAGCTCATCTGAAGGAAAGAACTCACTCTCCGGCCCTGACCGATGTGAATCAGCATTACTCTTTCTGGCAAACCCCCATTACGCTCGACAAAAACTCACGCTTATTCACTAACAACTATCCTGTGAGACAGAAACTGTATCTGCTGCGTTTCCTTCGTATTCTAAATTTCACTCTTAAAACCTGGAGATCAAATGCGGGGAAGCGCCCCACGGTGACAAGAAGCAACCGCACCAGATGCGTTCCGGTGGGTTAATTACGTCCCCCAAAGGGCTGTTATTACAGTAAGCATGGTTTTTTTTTTTTTTTTAAAGTTGTTTTGAGACAGTAAAATGGAGGCACGAATGGACTTAACTGCGAGGGCTATCGTTCATTGGCTCTGAATTAATTGTTTTAGTGAACAGAGAGACTGTGCCTCAAAAAAGAAAAAAAAATGCAACGGACAAGAGAAATTTTTAAAAATCAGATTCGATCTACAAAACAGGAACTCTTGAGTAGAAATCCCAGTGAATGACCGCTGTGGCCCAGGGTTTTAATACCAACCAACCAACAGAAAAACGTACACCCTCACCATGAAAGGAAAATCACAGCAAACAAAAGCCTATTTCTGTCCTGGAGAGGTCTGCCATTTTCTGGGAGGTCAGTTCTCCACCAGCAGAGAGCTGGGTCAAAGCGGTGGAAGCAGCTGGGGGCGGCGGCGCGGGCAGGGGGACGACTGGAGCGCTGGCATCTCAAACCCTGATTTCTGCCAAGGACAAGTGGTCTTGTGGTAGCTCAGGAGCTCTCGTTTCTGGATCCTAAGGTCACGCCACCCGGAGGATGGGCTCCGTCAGCCTTCCCAAACTTGAAGAGGGAGCTGCATCTCTCTGGGAAGACTTGTGCCTGGCAAGCGTTGAGCGGACGAGGCACAAAGCCAAGTGTAATTATGTACGCTCCACTGAGAAGACCCAGGAAAGTTAGAAGGTTGTGAACCGCCTGGGATAAATATAGGTGACAACTACTCTTACGACTGAGCCTTCTCCGAGTCTCAGCTGGTACAGATCCTGAGCCGCTCTTCTCAGCCACACGGGTCTCACAAAGGGAATAATCCAGTTTCCATTATGATCGGCACCACCGGAGGAGCCCTTAATGAAACACAAGCTCCCCTTTCGGGAGGCCGGTGGGGACGCAGCGGGTAAAAACATCCCTACCTGGTCCCTCCTTGCCACCCCCTCGGCCCGCTCAACCTTCGCTTTGAGAAATTACTCCACGGACGGCCCCTTCTGCGAGTGCTGAGTGGGCGCGTGTTGGGGCTGTAAACGACGGAGCGCCAACTCTCTAAATGCAAGTCACTGGGAAAGGCAGGTCACCCGTGTCACCCCCCCCCCCCACGCCAACGTGAAGGCAAACGTCTGGAATTCGAGAAGATGAGGAGGCGGCCAGGGCTCTCCGATTCCAGGGCCACGAAGTACACGGGGACACAGACGAGGCGCTCCCACGGGGGAAAAGAAAGTGGATCCCCAGCAAGGTCCGGGGCGTGGGAAAGCTCCGCCGGGGGGCGGAGGGGGCGAGAGCGAGCCGAGGCGGGCCGGCCGCGCGTCCTCAAGGGCGGTGGGCGCCCGGGCAACCAGCCGCGGCCTCCCCGGTCCGGGACGGGGAGTCGGGCGGCCCTCACCTTGTCCGAGTCCAGGTCGGGGTCGGCCTGGCACAGACGGTACAGGAAGGATTTCGGGTCCCGGCACAGCGTCTGCCGGGTGGTGAGGAAGTAGGTGCCGCCGACGTTGAGCCGGACCCACTTGGACACCCCGCCGGGGCGTTGGGCCAGGGCGCCGAGCCCCGCGCTGCAGCGGCGGCACAGGCCAGCCCCCAGCCCCGCCCCGAGGCCGCCCGGGGCCGGCGGCAGCACCTCGCAGTGATTCTCCGCCATGATCCCAGCAAGCCCCGCCACAGATCCTCCCCACCGGAAGCGTCCGGCCTTTAATACCGTCCTCCTCGCTCTGTCCCGCCCACGGGTCCGCCCTCATAAAGCGCCCGCCCTGGTGTCACGCGGCAGGCGGAAGTTCCGGTCCGGAAAAGCGGCCGGTCGAGCCCCCTTCCGGCCGGAGCCGGGCGTCGGGCTCGAAGGGCTCGCCGGCTTTCGCCCCGCGGGCGTGCGCCGCGCAGACGCTGGGTTCCGGGCCCGGAATGCAGATGGCCACTGTGCCCGACCCGCGCCCCCGGTCAAAGAAGAGTTACGCCAGCGACCGTCTACACTCTACATGCTTTTTTATTACAAGACTACCGAGCATACGTGGAAAATTCATCATCCAGTAACTACATCTAAAGCACAAATATTTGAAAAAAAGAGAAGAAACAGATTCATTAAATTATATGATTAAATCATTGACCAAATAGAAAATTTATATAATAAAGCCAGAAAAAAAGTTGTAAAATATAGTTTACAATAATTATTCACATTCAAGGCTGTACATCAATACATACAACAACGTGGCCCCGAACATGAATTCAATCCAAATAATTCATATATTAGATTTTAAATAACACAGACTGAACTAGAGGCCAACAATAGCCAGCAAATAACCTTATATAAGAATAAAAATACAAAAGTGTATATCCTAATATCATTGCATTATTTGTTTTCATATGTTTTAAATTTTTGCTTTGCCTGTACATCACAGTTACAGCTACAGACCAGGTAGAGAATTTTACACATGTTCTAACTGACTGCCACCAACCTGAAAGACAGCTACCATACTATTGATTCATCCTATTTTGTGTAAAGGAACAGCTACAGCAGCTCTAAATACTGCAAAAATTTATTTTTGTCAACGTCCAATCAAACTTCTGATAAGGATAGAGGCTTTTCACCAGCAAAATGACCCCTATTCCTAAGTCATTCTGCCAGACGGGTTGGGACTAGGGTGCATCACACGCTAAGAAAAGGTCTGCCTTTGTAAAAAGTTCTCTGCACGCAAAGGTTGGTGCTCCTTCATACTGAAGAAGTGGGTTCTGAGGAAAACAGGTACACATGCAGGCCGGTTCAGCTGTCTGCATGAGCCAGAGAGAAAATGGCTCTTCGCTGCAACAGCGCCTTCCCCAAACCAGTTCTCTACAGGCAGCCTGATCTGCAACTCCGCAACCCGGGCCAGCAGCCTGCACCCCTTGGACGCTCTGGAAGGGACTCCTGCCCTGATTTAAGGCACTTGCCATATAGGCTGCCTAAGAGGGAAGGGCCACACCCACCTGAGTCACCATCAGCTCACGTGAGCTTTGGATGAAAAGAAAGGATGTGGAAAAAAGTACATGGCGACATCTCTAAGAACAGTACCTTTATCGTACTCTGGCAAGTGGCTGCAGCCTCTGCATCTGGGGAGTGAGCACCCCCAGTCTGTGCATCAGACAGGGGGCGGGGGACCCGGGGTGTCAGGGGAGGGCAGGAAGTCCAAATCTGCACAATCCAGCCAAAATCTCTGGCAGACTGGTGATGCTGCGTACGGCACCAGAAGGAATCTCTCACGCACCTCTCCCCTCGCAATTAGTGGACCCCAAACTACAGTGGAGAAATTAGGAATGAAACCAAACTGGGTAGCCTGGGTTTGAAGCCAGCCAGACAACCTGCAACACCACAAGGGCGGACAGGGAAGGAGTCCCAAAAGCCAAAAGGGTCAGGGCCACCACCCTCTACTGGAGAAGGCCTGGCCGCTGCGCTGGAATGAACTGCTGAGACCTCCGTACTGAGCACCACCCCCTGAGCAGCACGGGGCCAACAGCCTTCCGGGAAACCCAGCTGCCTCCGTGGTCTCTTTCTCAAGCAGAGGGTTTGCTCTTCTAAGGATTCCAAATGGCCCAGTGTATTTTCTGAGTCTGCAAACTTAATGACAAATCACCCACTGAGTGTGTGGCAAGGTCAGTTCAGCGCTTGTGTATCTCTGCTGCCTGTGCAGACGCAGATTCAGTACCATTGTGGACACGAAGCACAAGCTTCGGAAAATCCCAGCAAGTGCCTGAAAGCCACGGCAGCAGGGACGGGAAGGTGCTAACATGCAAGCGTAATCAGATTGTCAATGAAAATAAGGAAACGACTTTCGGAAGAATCTGTCACAAACGGACTGCAATAAATGGTATCACTTTAGCATTGTGGGGGGGAGAAAAAAAAAGAGCAGTCTTACTAGGACATCCTTTGGAACACACACTTTACCAGAGACGGATTTGTTCTGAATGAGGAGCTTGTGGACTAGCTCTGAGCATCCAAGCCTCAGGTCAAGACGGAGCAACAGAGACTAACGCCACCTTGAAAATAAACACTTTGTGACCCAAAAACACTACCTCAAAAAAACTGAGGGTGCGGCATCGGAGTCAAAATCAAAGATTTATGAGGATATTCACCACAGCATTATGTAAATAGTGAAACCCAGAGACCATCCAAATGTTTTATAATAGGAAAATGGTCAGATAAGTGATGGTAAAATTTATAACCATTAAGCTCTACAATCACTAAAAACAATGTTTTTAATCATTGTTTGTGACATGGAGAAATGCCTAAGATAAACGATCGAGTAAAACAAGCTAGATGCAGAACAGCGTGTGCTTCGTGTTCCCAGTTGAGTTGAAAAAGCAAACACGTGTGTGTGCATGGGGGGTGGTCTCTCCTGGGTGGTAAGCCTACAGGCGATACTCTCGGAAAACAAATGTTTGAAGAAAGTACAGAACCACCTGGAGCCCCTAGGTTGGCACATGGCCCTGGGTGAGTCTGTGCCACGGGGCTGCCTCCTGCAATGCCTACAGGCGTTGGCCATAAATACCACAGAGCGGTAGCAGGGGTCTGGAGAAGGCGCGGGTCCTGCCAGCCCTGGCACGAGCAGGAGGCATCTCCCGCAAAGCAGGTGTGTAACACGCTCTCCTGAGAGCCAAGATCAGAACAGCAAGACAGCACAGTGCCGTGCCCCAGGTAGGGCCTTGTGCAGCCCATGGGGCCACCTGATACCACAACCCAGTGTCCACACTCCTGCTCAGGTCCACAGAAAGAGGAAAGGAAACAGTCCCACCCAAACCTGGCTTCCTGGAGTTCCCAGAGAGGGGCGACGCGCAGTGGGCCCCCTGAGCCTGTGGAGGCCACAGGCCAGCCCCCTATACTATGCCTGGCGAGGCCACATGGTGTGGGACCGGCCCTGCTTGCCAGCTAGCGGTTTGGCACTGAACCTTCTCCTTGCCCTCACTGACACATGGCTCCTGGATCTAGTCAACAGCAGGGCACTTTCTCAGCGTGGCGAAATCATCTGTACTTTCACGTACGCCTGTGTACATACTCGACCGACAGCCATGCCCACGTCTTAGAAGGCAAGGCGCCCACACGCCAGGGCAGAAGCTCTGAGGATGAGCTGCACAGGACGAAAGCTGACACAGACAAGCACAGTGCAGGGAAAGAACATGTATGTGCCTTTAAAGGGGGGGGGGGAAGGCTCTGAGAGGAGAAAGGTGGCACAGGGAGAAGGGCTCAGCTGTCACTGGCTCAGGTAAGGGGAGTCACTTCAATTCTGTCAGCTGTAAGCTGAACCCCAAACCCCTCATTCTCTAGTTTTGGAGGTTACAATGGAGCTGGTGGGTGAAGCCCAGGAGGTAGTGGCACCGTTCAGGGGGAAGGCAGCAGCGGACTCCCGTCTCCCCCAGAGCAGCCCAGCTGAGTGCTCTCGTTCAAGCCAATGCCAGCTCCGCTCGTCCCTGTAGCCGGACCCACGGAAGCACGCGGTGCGGCAGCAGCCCCCAACTCTCTGAACGGCCCACCCACGGACGTGAGGGCTCCGAGAAAGGCAAATGATCAACATGGGGAGAAAGCTGGAAATGACGTTCCTGAAGGCCCGGCAAGACTTACGTTTTTGAAAAGCAGGTGAACACAAAAGCGAAGAGGAGGAAGAGGGGAGCTTGACTTATGACCCTGGCCCGGGACAGGCACGCCCCCAACAGCTTGGCATCCGCCCTGGCGTGGGCACGCATGCACACGCACCCTCGCTCGCGCACAGCTCTCACACAGCAGTGCTCAAGACTCAGGCCTCACCTCTGCTCCTGTCCAGCCCCCGCACGGCCCAGCAGGGACACCTCCGCGGCCATGCTTCCCTCCCAGGCTGACAAGGGCCACTCTTCTCACTAAACCCGTTTGAGAAAGACATCTTTTGTCTAAATCTGGACCACTCTTCGACACGGGGTGTCGAATGCTTTGAGACAGGAGATGGGGGTAGAGTTGTCAGGGGGAATCTTTCATGTGTGAACCTTGTGCTGGTGCCTTCATGAAAGTTAAAGGAAACTACAAAGTTGTTCATCCCCTGGAGACAGACAGAATGTCTGTGAGCGGCCTGCAGGCTGTGGACCACCCTCACGGGACAACCTGGGCAGGGAGAGGAACTCTGAGCCCCACCAGGCCCACAGGCTTTCTCTGTCCAGGGGGCAGCAGCAAAGAAATCAAAGGACCGGTAAATCGTGGACCCCCTGCGGTAGGTACACAGCACTGAGCTGCCTCTGAAGAGGGAAAGGCAGGCTGGCTAAAAGCACAGGGGTGAGCAGGCTGGGTGCTCGGACCCCCGTGTGGCGTTCCTATCCTCGTGCAGGGACACTGACGCTTTCATCCCGGCAAGGCCCATGTCTTGCCGGGGATCAATGACCGGGCAGCCGGAGGCGGCTTTCAGACTTTCACTGTGGAGATGTGAACGTGCTGGGAGTCAGGCTACGAGAACGTTCCCTCACCATGAAAGGGGTGTGTGTCACAGCTGGGCGACTACTGGTGCCCAGAGCCCCTCAGCCCTAGCAAACCGCCCTGAGGGCCTACACGTTCCACCCTCTGACCAAACTCTCAGGGGGAGTTCATCAGGCAGCACCCCTCCACGTGGGGGACACTGGGCCCAGTCTGCCCTGCTGCGCGGGCCTTGCACGGAGCGGGGCACAGCCCTCCCTATCTCCTGGCACGAGTGGGCGCCCACCTCTGACCGTGCTCTTTCCAGACCTGTGCCTCCTTCTAGCTCCACAGGGCCAACCCCGTGCAGAGGGACACTCAATCCGGACGGCCTGCCGGCACCCTCCGACCTCAACAGCGGCCCCATCGCGCACCCCGACAGCCCGCTCCACGTCTCCCCCCCCCCCCCCCCGGAGCCTGCCCAACGAGCACAAGGCATGGAGCACTCACGGCCAGAGCGATGCAAGAAGGCAAGCAGGGGCCCTGGCGGGGCACAGGGGCATCAAGTAGGGACACAAGAAAAAGAGCACACGGACCAAAGCCAAGAACCCCCCCGCCCCGCAGAGATTGAAGCCGCTCCGGCAGAGGCGCACACGGCTCCCTGCCGGCGGGTTCTGTGGTCACTGAGGGGCAGAAAGAGCCCAGACACACATCCCATCCCCTCGGCCACAGGAGGACCGGCCAGCGGGTGACCAGGACGTGTGGCGCAGAGCTGGTGACTTGAGTCTGTTCCATTCGCCCGGGTGGGAATCAGGTGGACGTGCACAGCGCTGGGTCCCCACGGCGGGGAGAGCCTGGGGAGCCTCCACAGAGCACAGAGAGCAAGCAAAGCGACCCTGAATTCCTTTTCGTTATTGGTTCTGTTCTTCGTGTGGTTGGGTATTTTTTTCTTCTTTTCTTTTAAATAAAAAAGCTGCAAGGTTCCGCCGTCTGCGTCCCCCTTGAGATGGCTGGCAGGTGGTCTGGAAGCGTCCCGGAGGGTGGCGAGCCGCGCTGGGGCGCGTGTCCTGGCAGCAAGAGCGGCAGCCGCGGCCTGTCACTGCACGGCGGCGCCCGGGCGGCTCTGGTACCCGCGTCTCCACACCTCCTGGATTTTCTTGCACCATTTGTGGGCGTTCCCGCTCGGGTCCATCAGGTAATACGTCCTGTTTGGCTGCCGAGACAGAGACCACACGACGTTGCAAGGGGGTCCCACTGAGCGCAGCACCCCACTGAGGCCGCCACGGGGACCTCTGACAGCACATGAACACGTGGCTTTCCCTGCCATATGTGCACACAAGGACCCCAGCTCCCTCGGGTCACCCCCATCCCGATGAACATGCACCGGGGCCCCGGGACACAAAGAAAGGGGCAGACAGCCACCCTGCAGAGGACAGCCTGCACGAACTCACCGTGTGCACGAAGAAGGTTTTAAAATTCTTGGCCTCTGGTCGGAGCTCTTGTGACCACGGAATTTCCCCTTTCAGGACTTTGTTGACAGGATCCACATAATACAAGTGGGGCCCTTCTGTAAGCAGTAACTGTCGTCGTCGTGCAAACAAGCCCTGATGCAAAAGGAAAAGGCCCTGCTCATCAGGGCTCAGAAGTGGGGGCGGGCGGCACCTACCGCAGCCTTGGAGGGCGGGTCATCAAGAGCAGCCTGGGGCGCCAGCCCCCCACCCTCTCACCAGGGACCTGGCCTCCCCCCGGCCATGGCCCCAGCCTCTCAGGGCAGAAAGGGGCAGGCAGAACATAGCGCCCAGCCTGCCAGCCTTCATGGGCTGGATCCCAACAGCCCCACTTGGGCATGTCTCCCTCCCTTGTCACACAGGGGAGCTGCAGCGCCGACAGGCAAACCCGAGCCTGCTCCACCGAGCCTGCTGGGGAGACTCAGGGCGCCCCTCGTGCCCTCTGCACCATGGGCAGGGGTGGGTGGGGTGGGGGAACGCATGCTCCCCACTGCCGGTGCTGCACAGGGCCGGCGTGTGCAGCATGGCCAGGAACGGAATGGAGGCCTGGGAACTGAACTCAGAAAGGCCCGCGTTGTCAGAGGGAGAGCATTTGTGGAGCCTGAAATTTCTGACACAATTAATCCATTTAATTAATCCAGAAAACAAACAAATAACAATTTTCAAAAACAATTCTAATGAAGTAAGAGACAATTTGCTAGGATATCAAAACCCTGGTTCCAAGCCAGAAACGAGAGGCTGTACTTCTATTTTACCACAGCCTTCCTGTGTGGTTTCAAACAGCTTCCCCTGAGTGGCTCGAGTCTTCCTGAGCCGCCCAATCTAGAAATGATCTTTCGAGAAAGGGAACCAAGACCAAGGACGCACACACAGCAAGGGTCAGGCGGAGCCCATGGCGGAGGGCCAGACCCTGACGCGGCTGAGGCGAGACAGACACTCAGGGAGGTGCGGCAGGAATCGGACTCACCTTTCGCTTATCTACGGGACCCATCTTTAGTATTAAGTTATTTTCTACAAACTGATGCCTATAAAAAGAAGAAAATAAGAGTGAGACTCGCAAGTCAGGGTCAGAAACTCTCCACGCTCCTCCACTCAAACCGAACTTCCTGAGGGCATCGGTGACCCTCGCCCAAACCTCTCCAGTCACAGCCCCAACTCGCTCCAGGAACTCGGGGGCCCCCACTGTCACAGCCCACGCAGGCGCCCACCGCTCGGAGGCTTCGGTCGGGGTGCAGACTGGCACTGGCACACGCAGCACCGCCGCCTGCTGCCACCTCTGGCTTGGCAAAGCCTACCCGGTAGCAGAGAAGGGGCGGCGAGGTGACGCTGTCCGTCTTCTTCTGAACACAGCTGGAGTGCACACGGAGCCCCAGACAGGCTGCAGGCTGCTGAGAGTCAGCCTCAGGACCCAGACCGTCGGCCACGCACTACCTCCCGAGCGGGGCCCGCCGGTCTGATGCTCAGAAAGCACCGAGCAGCCGGGAATCACGGATCCCAGAAAGACCCCGGCCGGGCTCGGTTTAAGAACACCTTCTCCGGTGTTCCTACCACAGTCACAGAGCTCTCCCACTCAAATATGGCAAGAGCTGGGAGGAGAGAGTGAGGAACACAATTTCGACTTACTGTGCATCGTGAGCAAATACTTTACACTTGGGCTCTTAGCTGGATCAAACACGTTACTTAATGTCTGCAGGTTCTTGCTTTTGGTTAAAGTGAGCCGTGACCAGTTTATGTTCTCACTCTACTGAAATTCCTTATCTGAGGATCTACTGTAGAACACAATACTGTATTTGCAAAGGCCTAAGACAACTGTCACCTCAAACAGTGACACTTCTACCGCTTTAGTATCTGAGCGCACCCACACAGGACCCAGTGCGTGCAAGACGACCGGCCAGGCCGGCGGAAGCGTGTCCTCCCACCAGGCTCACCTGGCCCCGCGGTCTGCCACGCCAAACCAAGCAGACCCATGGTGGCTCCAGACCTCACCCAGGCTGTGTCCCCAGGGACCCAGCCTGCATGGGAGGGGCCCCAGCTGCATATGGATTTTGAAAACTGGAAAGAATTTTAACGAAAAAAGTGCTGTATGAGGATAAGTACAGTACTTCACTCTTAGAGGTATTTAAAAACCTAACCAACAAACAGAACCAAGACTTGAAGCAGAGGAAGAAAATTCAGGGGATTCTGGAAAAGCAGATGTAACCATCTGCAGCACAGAGAAAGGTCACACAAAAAGCCTCTGCTGGCCAAGAGACCCTCCTGCACAAGCCCTGGACACATGGTGAGGCCCACAGGCTATCGCAAGGGGAAGACGTGGATTTAGCTGTACTAGGTGCGGGCGGTGAGGCCCGGGGCTCTGGGCGGATGGTGCCATGGTGCCAGGGAAGCCGGACACAGGCACGGAAAGAAGTGGCCTCCTGGCGTCTCCGCAGCCTCACGTGGTCTGACAAGAGACACCAAATAAAATATTAACTCGAACAAGAGATTCTGGTTTTCCCTGAGCTTAAGAAACTGGAGAAGATCTTTCTCGAAGACAGCCAACACTGAGTCCAGCTCACTGGCAGCCCCAAAGCAATCCAATCCCTGGCCAGCGCAGAGCTGGGGGGGCGGGGCGGGGAGTCCCTCTCTAAGCAGCAGTCAGAACCACGGGAGGACAAGAGGGCCACGGTGAACCAGAGTGCAGGCTGGAGAGGTCTCGAGCAAGCACGGCCCATGGGTCAAGGCCACTCTGCAGAGCACACACAGAACAACAGGAAAGGCTTAAAGCTTCAAAAAAAAAGGGAACAAAGGATACAAACTACAAATTCCCCAAAGAGGGAATGACCCCAAGATTTTCAATGGCTCTAAGTAAACAAAACTGAGCTAGCTGCCCTTCCTGTATGCCCTACTGGGGCGCCCCGGCGCGTGTGTGAGCACCGGCTCAGCACAGGCACCTGTGGTCCTGAACCTGAAGCTTGCTTAAAAGCAATATGGAGGGGCGCCTGGGGGGGCTCAGTGGGTTAAAGCCTCTGCATTAGGCTCAGGTCATGATCTCAGGGTCCTGGGATCGAGCCCCGCATCGTGCTCTCTGCTCAGCAGGGAGCCCGCTTCCTCCTCTCTGTGCCTGCCTCTCTGCCTGCTTGTGATCTCTGTCAAATAAATAAAATCTTTTTAAAAATAAAAATAAATAAATAAATAAAAAGCAATTTGGAAATGATGTGCGGAGACACAATCCCACTCCCAGCCACCTACCCTCAGAGAGTAAAGAAAAATGAAGATTACAAGCACCAATGTCCACGACAGTATTACAGTGACACCGACACCATTGCAATGGCTCAGCAACAGAGTATTCTGGCACTGCAGGGAAGCAGGCAAGCCCCTTCCTCGTCCCTGCTGCGAGGACCCCACCGACAGACCCCAGCCCGACCGTGTGCGCCAGCACGCTCCCAGGCCCTGTCACACGTGCAAGCGCAGCCCCTGCTCTCGCACTCCTCCCGGGGGGGGGGGGG
This sequence comes from Lutra lutra, assembly GCF_902655055.1. NCBI lineage: Eukaryota > Metazoa > Chordata > Mammalia > Carnivora > Mustelidae > Lutra > Lutra lutra. The sequence goes on along the minus strand of NC_062295.1, from coordinate 2,087,529 downwards.
GACAGGGGGACAGCCAGCGCAGGCTCCTGACTGGGTCCAGCAGCTGCAGTGAAAGGACCACGGGGCAGGACACGGAGAGGCTCAAAAGTGCCATTATCAGCACACACACCACAATGCGATCACGCGGGGCACTCACCAGTCAGGTTACAACAGGCTGCTTGTGAGCTACCTTGAAAAGTTTACGTACTTTTAAAGGAATCGTTCTGAATTTTTTACTTCAAAAAGTCATTTTCCACTCCCCTGAGCCCTGCATGAGGCGCCTTTTCCTCGTTGGCAAGTGGTAGATGCTGCCTGCAGACTTGCAGCCGAAACCAGATCAGTCAGAGACTCTCAGAGCGTGGTCAGCAGGCAGCTCCCCACAGCCCTGCTGCACACACAGGCGACACTCACCACCGGCTCTGTGCCCATGTCCACGCGGGCTTGCTCACTGTCCTTTCGCAAGGGGGGCCAGTGTCGAGATACTCCTTCTTCCTGATGGTAAAGCCTGGGTTCTCTCCTCTTCCACCTATCCCTCTCGGAACTCCCAGGCCCCAAGAAGATCATTCTGGAGAACGTGAGCCTGAGACCACAAGCAAGTCTGAGCCAGTGTAGGGCACAGTCACTGCCAGGGGAGCCAAGCGAGCCTGCCAGAACCCTGAGATGGCCCTTCTGACCACCTCAGGAAGGATCTCCACACTGGGCTTTGACACAGTTGACGGAGGGACAAGTGAATATGACCAGTCTGCCCTAAATGTGAGCTCTGGGGACCCCTTTACACCCTCAAACTTGATGGAAGATCCCAAAGAGATTTTCTTTATTGAGGCTATACACGTTGATGTTTATGTGGAAGAAATTAAAATGGAGACATTTTCCAATATACATTTAACTCATTAAAAACCAAAAATAAAACCATCATATACTAATGTAAGTGATATTTTTATTCAAGAGTCACTTTTTGGGGCGCCTGGGTGGCTCAGTGGGTTAAGCCGCTGCCTTCGGCTCAGGTCATGATCTCAGGGTCCTGGGATCGAGTCCCGCATCAGGCTCTCTGCTCAGCGGGGAGCCTGCTTCCCTCTCTCTCTCTCTCTGCCTGCCTCTCTGTCTACTTGTGATCTCTCTCTGTCAAATAAACAAATAAAATCTTAAAAAAAAAAAAAAAAAGTCACTTTTTCCCCAAACAAAGATAATTCATGGGAAGCCTGACCCTGCTGTACATTTTGCAAATCTTAGCATCTGACTTTGGAAAAGACAGCTAGGCTCCCGTCAACCTTGGCCTTCAGTGGGCTGTGCCCTGCTGGGCAGGCTGGAGCACATGCAGGACTCAGCCTCATTTAGGCAAGGAGCTGGACAGGAGGGGGCGCCTTTAGAAGCCTTTTCGGACACCTATGGGCGTTCTTCTCTAATAAAGCACCCAAACTCTACCAGTGGAGTTCCTTCAAAGTCCGCTGCCACCTGGAGTGGGGAGTGGGCGGTGGCACTGTCACACTCAGACATTGGACTCCTTGGCCTACCTGGCACTCTGAACAACTCTGCCCCCAGCACCCACCTGGAAAACAGTAGTTTGCTGAGTCCTGGAAATCATCCCAACACTGATAAGTTACCCCCCACGATATCAATCAACTCACTGCCGTCACTACCTCTCTCCCCAACAGTCTAAGTCCTGGGAAGATATCAAACTCACAGTGATAGATGAAGTTTCCCAAAATCCTAATTTCGATCTCATCTGGTAACCAATACTGGCAGTTGTCTTAAAGTGATGGGCTCATTCCACTCCTTTTCCAGAAAAAACGGCCCCAGAGCCAAGTCTGAATAACCACAGCGTGCCAGTAAAACGGCAGTGACAGCGGTCTTCCATGCAGGGAGAGGCTGGCCAGGTTCCCGACGCCAGGGCTCTGCTTCAGAGAACTCGCACGGGATGGATGCTCCTGGCACACTTCCCATTCTACTCAGACCGCTAACAAAACCAGGGATTTGACGACTACTCCTAATTGAGTCCGCTTGCCGTTCTTCCTGTGCGTGCGTGCGTGAGTGCGTGCGTGGGGACCCCAGGTGCTCGAGCACTGACCTGCCCCCACGGCTGTGCCCACCAAGGCTCCTGCAGCACAGGTGCACAGGTCAACAACACATCTGTTCCAGAACAAGCACGAGAGTCCCAAGGAGCACTCGGGGCAGACCCTGCACCCGAGGCAGTGCACACAGCAGACACTGTCTTCTTCGTGCAACTCTGACGGAAAACCTGACTGCACTGCAGGGCGGGCAACCTTCCCAGACAGTAAGATCACTCCACTGGGTGCTGGACAAGTTGGGATGGTGCATGCTGGAAGCATTCCGGGAAACTCTCTGGCTGATGAACTTGCCCTTGTGGGTGTTTTGGAAGATAAACTCAAAGGAGAGATGATGGGTCTGTAACACGGGAACTTGTTTCTTCTGAAGCTAAAACCGCGGCAGATAGAGGTGACTCTCCGACGCCAACTCCAGGCCTGGGCTGGTAACTGCAGGCCCCGGGGAAGAGGGAGGCGGCTCAGATGTCAGTGTCTTCCAGTTCACTGTCCCTGGGACAGGCAACTGCGGTCCTAGCGGTGCTGTGGCTGTGGTCTCCAGCCCAGCAGGCGGTCTCACGTGTGACCTGGGACCCGGGGGACTACCCGAGCACGAGCGCGGTGTGGCTGCAAGGGCGTATCATCTGGATTCTGTTAGATTTTGCTATTTCAGGGCTGAACACTTGGCACTCATCCCAGCAGCTGCCATGGATGGACTCTGGGAGAACATGGAGACTCAAGAGTGGCTGTGTGGAGGGGACTGAATGTGACAGGCATTTCTGCCCGGGAACTGAACCCAGAAATGGGAACAGATGATAAAAGTAAAAACTGGAAGGGGGCACATACACGATGGTGGCTGAAAGTGCCTACGACGTCATCAAGCTAAAAGGACACACCAACCGGACCACTGGCTTCGGTCTGGCTGATCTCACTGAACACCGGTTGCAAATCTAGCCAGGATCCGTCCGGGGACACGATGGTGGAGGGAACGCATGGCACCGAGAAGGAAGTCTTCCTGAGCCTTCTGTGCAGCCCGAATGCTCCAGGATAAACCAGTGTGATCAACCGGAAGCTGGATAAGGAAGTTGCTCAGCTCAAGAAACATGCAGACACCTTGCAGGACGTCCAGAAAGACTAAAGGCCTGTGACCTCCGGCTTCTAGGCCGTAGAGATTCCAACACCACCATGTGATGACCCGTGATCTCCTCGTTTTCGCCCACATGACCGACCACGATTCACTGTCCTCCTCCTCCGTGTGACTCCGGGCTCTCAGACCCGGCGCCCGCGTGCGGCTCAGTGCTTGCAGTGTGAGCAGCACCTGGACATCTCTCCACCCGTCAGGAAAAAACACAACCGGCCGCACGGATGCCAACTCACTCCTGGCGTCTGCAGCCGCCTCTGTAACCTGGAGAGCTGCTGTGCCAGGACCCATGGCAGTGCTGGGACCCCCTGCCCCCCGACAGTCACCAGGCAGGCACTCCGCCATGCCGATGGCCCAACACCCCTTGGCCCCCCAGCTGTCAAGTGCACTCGTCCAGCAAGGACATGGCAGCTTCTCTGAAAGAGGCCCCGGGGGCTTCTGAAGCTTGGCGTTGCTAGAACTCCTCATGCGTACACTGACGACGAGCCTTGCCTTTCCTTTATCACTCAAACCCTGAACTACGGGCCTCCAGCACTGTAGCTCCACCAGCACCGGGACCAGACGCAAAACCATTGTGTTCCGACACATGGACGGAAGGCGCGGACATCCGTGCATCTGATGGGAAGAGAGCCCTGGTGTGCTGTAGCTCCGCAGCTCAGTTCTGCCCAGCGTCTCTGGAGCAGCTCCCCCATCCCCCCCACCCCATGCATCGCAGAGTGCGGTGACAGCCCTTGGTGTGGCCACAGCTGCTGTGGCCTGAGAATGCACATCTCTCTGAGCCAACGTTCCCTACTTATATATGAAAAATGTTATGAATGTCCTTTTATTTTAGAATGTATCATTAAAACCTACAATAACAGTTTCAGATAAAATTTAGAAATGTTTTTCAGAAATCTTCAAATTTTATTGCAAAACAAGTCAGCCAAGTGCCCTGAGGTCCTGTTGTGTGTCAGGATCTCAACGCAAGGATTTACGGGATGACGGTGAGTCAGTGATTATGGCAGACGCAACTGAAGACAGCTACTAAGAGCCCAGCAGAAACACCGAGGCCTCAAGAAATGTCTAAACCTGCACATATTTATACTGTAAACCTGAAACCTACTCCTACAGAAGATTCAAAAACGACAAAGCACACAGTCCAGCAGCCGCCAAAGCAACAGCGTCACAGTCCAGTGTGCAGCCTCTGAAGACAGGCACTGCACACTCGGAGAGATCAGGGGGGAGAACGCAAGGATCCTCTTAATGCTGTGACACTGTTACCATCATGCCCCTTGGGCTACGCACTGAGAGCCACTGTCGTAAGAACAAAGTGCCTGACAGGCCTTCCCGGCCAAGTAAGAGATTGTACAACCTTCGGCCATCAGCAGCCCAGAGACCCTCAACCTGGAGGGAAGGGAAGAGAAGCTGAACAAAGGGAGGGAAGGCAAGAGGCCTCGGTCCTGCCCAGAAGCCAGGATGCAAGGCCCTGGGGAAAGCCCTAGGCCCACAAGCCATCTGAGGAGTGACCCCACAGCTGCATCAGAGAAGGTCCTTCTGAGGGACCCCGGCACACGTGGGCCCGGGAAGCGTGGCGCACAGACGTGCCTAGAGTGTGCGGCCAGATGGTGCCCACACTGTCCAGACCAAAGCCCCTTCCTCCCACACCGACACTCCTAAGCAACACCACTTGAGGAAGGGTAAACTCCCGACAAGGGCAGGTCATTCCACTGGGCTGACATCTAGCTGCACTTTTTCCAGAGACAGTAATTTCTAACGGTCTGCACTCCTAGTTCATTACCCATTGCTTCTGCTCTGCACCCTGCCTCCCCCTCTTACCCCTCCAGGCTCACCTAGCCCAGCCCTCCAACCAGCCTGCCTTCTCCCTCCAACCCCACGCCCACCCCAACACACCTCCCTGCTCATCCCTGCGCAAGACTCCGCCCTGCCCAAGTGAAAGGCGAAACTGTAAAAAAAAAGTGAAGAAAGCGTCTTCTCACCATGACCAAGATGGAAAACAGAAAATAAAAACATGGACGCGTTTGATTTTGTAAGAATTTACAACTTCTATACAAAAGTACGCACAAAAACCTGAAAGGATAAAGTGAAGAAAAATGTTTGTGAAACATAAAACAAAAATGTTCCTCATGTCCACGGCTCCCAGAGTCAATTCCAGAAAGACGGAAAATGTATAGGAAGAAAAATAGTCGAAAACCACGAGTACCTTGAAAGACAACACGCCCAATGGCATTTCCCTCAACTGGAACAAAGATGCACATTCCCATGACCCATCTTTAGAACATCAGGGTGCGCAGGGGAGGCAAGAGAGCTGGGAGCTGGGGGTTCCCCGGCACTGTGGCCACAGGGCACCGCATTCATGGGCTCCCCCTCACTCCACCCGCCAACCCAGGGCTCCCCGTTACAACACCCAGGCAAGTGGGAAAACGGAAGAGAAAAGGATAATCTGTGACAGTAAACCCTGCAATGTCCCACACGCCTCACCCGGGGGCAGCATTCATTTGGCCGGTGGTAAATCCGCATCAGAAAGCAGATGCTGGCAGGGCCGGGCTCACGCAGCCCCAAGGGCAGCAGCCCCGAGGGTCTCAAACCCACTCATCCCCTGGACCCACACCTCCAAACCCCCAATTCCAGCTGGACCATTTGAGGGTCCTTGTTTCCGGAGCATTAATAGCAGCAAGGGAGGTGTGAGCCGGCGCAGGGCCCCAGCAGGCAGTGGAGACGGAGGGCAGGCGCACCGTGCTCTCGGTCTCCCGCCGGTCAGCTCCGCACCTCCTCCGCTCTCCTAAATGGAGCGCTGCTTGCGTCCGTGAATTCTTACCAAGGGTTTCCACTGGCCTGCTTCTCCAGTAATAACCTCTTCTCATCTTCGGAGAACTCTAAGTCCAGCTCAAAAGAGTTAGTGTCCAGGTCATGGATATACTGCTCGATGTTGCTGCCCGCCGCGTGTGGCACGCCCGCATCCGCGGCGGACAAGGAGTGGGAGGATGACGACGAGGACACCTGCATGCAGCCGAACTGGCTCAGGAGGTTGTCGTACTGCACAGAGAAGAGGAAGAGTGAGACCCACGTGCCACTTCCCCTGGGCCCCCAGACCAGACCCAGCAAGCTCACACCCTGGAGGTCCCGGGGCCCCGTGGCCGCGCACTCCTCCTGCACTGGAGGGCAGGCCCCGGAACCAAGGCACGACTGGACACTGACAGTTCTGGTCCCCCTCCCGAGGGGCTGAGCTCCAGTCCTCAGCCCCAGGAAGAGGAGACTCAGGGCCTGGGGCCCGCTGACCTCTGCAAGCCCCTGCCACCCCAACCAGGGGAAGGAAGAGGAGGGATGGGTGGCCTCCTGGGTGCAGAGGCACCCTCCTGTGAGCTCAGGAGCCCTCCTCCTTGACGCTGTGGTTCAGTGTTTCTAGGTCTGTGGTTGTCACTCTATATCCCAACTGGACTGACCGCATTCAATTAAAAAAGTATATATCCCGTTTAACTACGGCAAGTATTAAACTTGATACAGAGTCGTGTGCTCTTCTGGAAAAGACTACAGACCGGTGGTGACAGAAAAATGGACTTCCTCATAGATGTGGCAAACAAGTGAGGCCTGTGCACGCAGATACCCCTGGGGCCGGCGAGAGGGCCAGGGAGCCCCCAGCAGAGACCTGAGGAGGAGCGCTCGCCCCTGACAGCCTGCTCCGCGCAGCTGCGAGCCCCACGCCTGAACCCCACTGCTGCCAAATATGAGGGAAAGAGCCACCAGCCATCGCTGAGACCAGAGTCCGTGTGTCCTTCCAAGTCCCCTGTGCCTCCACAAAGGCCCAGGCTGCCTCCCTTGAAGGTGGGCCCCAGAGCACCCCCACCCCAGCCCTGCAGACCGTGCTCCCATCCTCCCTACTCACTGCCGGGAGTGGTCTTCTCCCTAGTGCTCACACGGCACAGACAGCAGGTTCAGCCCCATCTCACCGGCTCCCGGTTGGGACTGACCCTGGACCGTCCCATGGCCCGTCATCTAGGTAAGGTCTTCTAGCCCATTCTCTGCTTCTGCTCTGTGAGGACTCCCTGGGCCAAGGCCGCCTCTGTTCAACATCCTGAAGTTCACAGAGGCTTCCATGAGCACCCGTGCTGCCGGGCGTGCACAGGAAACTCCCCTCGCTGCTCCTGCACGGAGGCTCTCTCCCAGGGCTCCCCACCTGGCCCGCTCCCTCCGGGGCCAACCACCAGCACCACCACCAGCCACGGCAGCGGATCAGAAACACACAAGAGAATCGAGAGCCTGTGCTCTCTGTTCACTGAGCAAACACCGTTCCCAGTTCCTTGCCCCAAGAGGGAGCCCCCTTCCTGCTGAAAAGGACCGCAGACTCTCTTGGGGCCTCACGGACAAGAACATGCCCCTGCGAGACTGTCAACGGCCACAGACTGGGAGCGCCCTGTCGCGTGTGTGACACCTTCCCCGGGCTAGGCTCCCTGCACTGTCCGCACGGAGAGTGTGGCACAGCGAGGGCTGCCTGAAAACCCACCAAGGCTTTCCAGCCCTGCAGCTTTGAAAGCTGAGGCTCCGCCCCCACCAGAAGGAAGCCACTGACCAAGGGAGCTGGCTTTACGGTGGCCACACCCGACAGAGAGGCCAGGGCTCTTGGCGCAGCAGACGCGACGTGCTGGCGGGCAGATGGCCTGCCCAAGACCCTGACCGTGCGTGCACATGCGTGCACAGGCACACACAGCTCCACGAAGCTGAGCCCCCAGGCGCTGAGCCCTGAGTCAACGACGGCGCAAGTGGCCGCTGCGGAGCTGGGGGAGGCCCCCGCTCACCCACTCCGACTGGCGCGGCCCGGGAAGGACGTCAGGCCCGGGAGGACAGAGTCTTGAGGCGGGGTCCCCCCCAGTCCGCACACGCCGAGGCCGTCGACAGCCGAGACCACCGCAGTGGGGGAAGCAGACCGGGAGTGAGTGCAGACGGCTACCCACATCTAACCCCCTTCAGGTCTGGGCACAAAGGAGGTTTTAGGACAACGAAAGGGTGATGTGTTGTTTACAACAGTAAGCAGGAGACAGAAGAAACTCGGTCCCTGGGAGAAGATATGAGCAGTAACTCTGACTAAGCTCTGGACTTCTAGAGAAAATCTAAGCTCCCCAGTCAATTACTGCAGCACTCTGCACACGGGAACTGGCTAGAATGAGCCATGATGACAGAAGTTACGCCGAGAGAACGGACTGCGGATGGTAACACAAACACGGGAAATCAGTTTTAAACACAAGGGCTCACAGTAGAGGATGAGGAGGGAGCACAGGACGGCCAAGGAGCCGGTCACGGGTGGTGTGAGGGAGGTGCGCGCCGCTCATTGGCCCCCTCTGCCCACTCCTGTGTCTTCACCTCCCCCATCAGGATGTTCAAACAACGAAGTATACTCAAGACCCCACCTCGACCACACACTAAAAGCCAAAAGTGACCAGTGTCCAGCCTCAATGCCATGTCCCCCAGAAGTTCAAAACAGCAGCACCCTGGGCTTCTTGAACACAAGAAGCATTCCAAAATGTCTTCAGACACAGGATTACAAGGCACCACCCAAAAGCAGAAGACAGAAGCCCAGGGGGACAGCATGGAGGGTTCTGCTCCCACGGGCTCCAGTCTCCTCAACCCAATAGCAGGCTCCCTCTGGGTGAAAACGAACTACAGGAAGTGCCCTCACTTCCTGGACCCGGCAATCTGTGCTAGGGGCAGATGGGCAGGGGGTGCTTCCCTGGCCCCCTACTGGGGAGACTTGGATGGGGGCTGCACAGTGCTCAGCCACCAACAGGTCTATGCTGGCCCCCCTCCAGCCACATATCCCACAGGCTGGGCTCCCAGGGCCCCAGCACAGACCCGCTGCGCACGGAGGAATGACGGCACACGGCACCGTGGGGCTGTCCCTGACACACACATGCATGTGCATACGCACACCCACAGACACACCCACGCATATGCCCACCCCAATGCACACACACACCACACACTCACAGACGCACACGGGCCACGCTCGGGTGCGCGCGTGCACAGGCCATTGGGCTCACGTTTCCATAGCAGTCCTCGTCGTCCTCCGACATGGCTGGCAGGTAGGCGGTGAGCTTCGGAGGCGTCTGATGCTGCAAGTTCTCCCACGTGATGGACTCGAAGAACGGATGAGCTCGCAGGGGGCCATAGCCTCCCATTTCCTCACAGCCTAATCGCTTTGTGGCATCTAAAACCTGAAACAGAAGCCAACACCTGTCAGCGTCCGGACCGACCCTGACTAAAACATTCTCTGAGCACTCCTTTTCCTTCCGTGTCATCTCGGACACAGGAGGCCTGTGTCCTGTGGCCTGTTCCGCCCCATCCCACGGTGTGCTGGGGACGGCGGAGTCACCTCGGGGCCACATCTTCCTCTCTCAAGCTCCTAGCCTTCCCCTCACAAAGGTGAAAATAACCCAAAATCTAATGAATAGCAGCAAGTGTTCTCTTTAAATACACAAATTAAAAATGCTACAACCAAGAAAAAAAATGAACACATGGTCTTTAAGAACAAGGAGACGGAGAGTCTGTCCGGACAGCGAGCTACCACAGACAGAACACAAACGCCGTATGCTCCCACCATGCTCACCTCAAAGTGAAGCTGTCTCCTCCCAGGTTCAGCTTCGTGCCCCTACACCCACCGAGTGCCAGCACGCTGCCCACTGACGGGCCAGGCCGAGCCGGGACCGACCCTGTTCCCCAGGATGAAGGGAAAGTGAAGGGGGATCCAGCAGCCGCACGTCGGGGAAGGGGCTCTGCGGCTGCTCAGCACAGACGAACACGGCTTTCCTGAGCACACGCCTGCCTTGTCTATAGCACCCGGGTGACCCTTCAAGCCCCCTGCAGCAGACGCTATGGCCGACGGCCAGAAATGTCACCGTGCAGGGTTTACAGCCACCTGCACTGTGACACGCCCAGCCGCTCCAGCAACCAGTAACTTAAAATGCTCTGCATGCTGACGGACAAGTGCGAAGCGACACAAAGACTTCCTGTCCTGCTAAGCCAAGAATCGGGCACCTGGAAACTGAGAAGGACTTACAGAGATGAGACAGACGACACCAATCTACCCACACTCGCTATCAACCCGAAGACACCCTTTGGTTAAACATAGGAGCCTCCAGGAAAGCTGCTCTGACCACAGGTTCAGAGGGACTCAGCGTGTGTCTGTCCAATCAGTGTGCAGAAGAAAATTCAGAATATTTACCAAAAGTTTTTCCACAAGGTCTCTTGCCTTAGGGAAGAATTTTTCAGGGAAGTCATATTCCAACTTAATGATCTTCTGAAATATAAGATACTCATTTCTGTAAAACAAGAAAAGCCATCACTTTGACAGAGTGCACGAACCTCCCCAACACAGAGCTTTAACATTCCTGGCCCAGCAGTCACCCTCTCTCCCTGCAGAAGCCCCCAAACCCTGGCCCAGCCCCGGCCCAGCCCCAGGGGCTGCCCCCTCCCACCTCTGTTGCATCTGCTGCGATGGGCTCGGGGGCGGTGGGTGGGCTTACCCCGCTCGAAAAGGCGGCAGTCCGGCCACAAGCTGGTATATTATACATCCGAGAGCCCAAAGGTCTGAACTTTAAGGGAGAGAAAAAAGAGAAAAGAATGACATTTGCAAAATTTCCGTGACAAGCACAGTTCACTTCTGACCACCCCGTTTCAGCCTCTGATCTACTTCTGTCCTTTAAAACCAGGTCAATGTGAGGCTGGGAAGCTGCTTGGGGTCCTTCTGGAGGGGGGCCCCCTGAGGACCTGGACTCCGAGGATCCCAGGCACGGCAGGCACCATGGGGCCAGGCCGTGCAGCCATTCCCACAGACCCGCCACTGCCCGTGGGGGAACCCAGCTTCCTCACAGGGCCCGTGTGGACCTGAAGAGGCAGCAGAGGTCACTCCTGACTAAAGAAACATGGACAGTGACAGAGAAGCCTTCTTCCAGCGCGGGGAGGCGGGGAGCGGTACTGGTGAGGGGCCTTGGCACGCACTGCAGGCGGGTAGAGCGAGGAACCAACTACCATCCTCTCGCATCTCCAGCGTTTCCCCCCAGGCCACAGATGCGAGCCAGGGGCCGAAGGAGACCACCCATACAAGGCGCACAAAGCAAGCTTTAACTCTGTCCCTTCTTGGACTCACGAAAACCCCTACTCCTCCTTTATAAACACTTTAATTCCACATTTTACAAGAAACAGTTCTAAACTTCCCTAAGTTGTTTCCAGAACCAGCTAGCAGGGACCCTGGAGGGGGCGCTCTCCTCACCCGTGACGCCGCCACTCCCTTCCCACCCTACCCTGCTCTCGCGAGCCCCGCGGCACCCCTCAACGCCCTCTCAGAGCTCACGGCTGACACAGACCTTGCCTATCTGGTTTCCTTGGGACGTCTTTCATTCTATCCCCAGCTCAGCACTACAAAGGCATCAAGACACAACTCCTCCCGCACCATCAGCTGCCTTCCCCGAGCCCCCAGTGTGCGAGGACACAACCAGCTTCTGGAAAAGGCCACAGCCTGGACCTCAGGAGATGAGACCGTAGGGCGCAGGAGGAAGGACCCGGCCAGCTGCGGTGCCGAAGGACACGTGACACAGGTTAGAACATAAAACAGATCAGAAATCTGAGGCATGACATACAAGTGGAGTGAGGGGCACTCAGAAAACAAATCTACATTCTACCCAATAACTAGTTTTATACTCGGTTTTCTCTACTGTCTAGTTAAAACGGGGAGCCACACAAGACAGACACCAACAGAAAAGCCTTGGCCCTTGGGAGTGGCAGCGGCCGGAGACTAGGCGGCAGGCTATGGGGGGGCTGCCGTCTCCAGAAAACAGGACTGTCGGCACAGCCAGGCCCTGGGCTCCACTCACCGTGTGCATTATCTCAGTGTCTACCACCAGCAGCTCTCCTACCATTTAAGATGGTTTGTTAATACAATAAACCCTGAAGAGGGAAGCTGGTGTAACATTTCTGGAAAGCAGTATGTACCAAGGAGTTTTTAAAAAATTTATTTATTTGACAGAGATCACAAGCAGGCAGAGAGGCAGGCAGAGAGAGAGGAGGAAGCAGGCCCCCCGCTGAGCAGAGAGCCCGATATGGGGCTCGACCCCAGGACCCTGAGATCATGACCTGAGCCGAAGGCAGAGGCTTAACCCACTGAGCCACCCAGGCGCCCCCCAAGGATTTTTTAAATGCTAAGTTAGACCAAGTCATTCCTCTTCCTGCAATCCAAGCAGAGGACCGTGAGGCAGCCCCAGCAGACGGGACAGGCATGGGCACCCTTCCATGCTGGGGCCTGGCATGTGCTGCACGTGGCAGTCAAGCCAGATTGTGCGACGGAAAGGAAAAGCACCTGGGTGCCAAGAGTTAAGGAAGAGCTCAATGGACTACAGTAAATCCACGTGCTCGAAGGGCACAGGTGTCACAGATGTCTACGCATGACCTCAGGGACACGGAGAGATGCTGGTGCCATGACCCCAGGGAACAGGCTCAAGCTGAAGGGTCACATGAACCTGCAGAAGTACGCAACTGGAAAGACACGACAGGTCACTATCTGGTGTCCGTCAGCAGGCGGGAGACGCCAAGTGTTTCTTGCTCTTTTACCTTCCGTGTTTTCTAAGCGTTCTTTATAAAACACAGGTGTCACTTTTAGAATCAGAAAAGAAATCTTAACTATTTTTGAATAAATATCATGACTTAAAACATTTAAAAGTGTAAGAAAATATGCAATGAGGTCTCCCTCACAGAACTATCTCCGCAGGCCCCCTGAGGGCCACGGTCCCCACTTCTGGTGCACCCACCCAAGAGAATTTCAATGAACGGACAAGTCAATGTGGGGTAGACATTCTCTTCCCAGTTTTCACACAGAAGGCGGTGGCCACTCTGTGTCTTCCTAGCTCACCCAGTAGAGCCCCCATCGGTGCTACAGGGCTGCTTTATGCTAAAAACCCCAAATCGAGGGAAAGCTAGCCCTTAGGCAGCCATGAGATATGCTTCAAGAATCTGGGCCACAGTACCCACCACCCAGAGGAGAGTTTCCCCAGCCTTGGCTCTACGGACCCCCAGGGCCGATTCACTCCTGCTGCAGAGGCGCATCTGCTTCTCACCACGCCGAGCAGGGTCCCCGGCTTCCACCTGCTAGTCAGCAACAGCACTCCCCTTCCCACCCCTGCCAAGTGGTGACAGCAGAAGCATCCAGACAGGGCCCCACGTGCCCCAGCTGAGAAGCCCTGCCCTACAACTACGTCTGGCCCATGATAAGAGTTCCCAATCTGTTGAGTAAGAGTAAAAAACAAAAACAAAGAACCCAGAGACCGCTAAGTGGCCCAGCCACCTTCATGGGCTCCCTATGGCTCTAGCCCCCGGAGAGTCGTTAAAAAGCGGTCACACTCAGCAACAGAGCCACCCCAGAACCACTCAGTCCTCTGCTGCCTCTGGCAGGGCTCTGTCTCTCAGGACAGCAGGTCCTTGCAGCCGGTCAGTTGCAAGGTGTCAAAGTGTCAGTACAGGACACTGACCATGCAGCCCTCCAGCAGCCCGAGGGAGCCCCCACCCCGCGCCCCAGCAGCAAAGAGCCAGGGGGAAGCTCCAGCCGCAGAACCTGTCATCTGAGACAGCTTTCCACACTGAGACCCCAGACCCTACTGCCCCCTCTCTGTCCTCTGCCTGCCTCCAGCCCACACAAGGCCGCTCTCCCAACTTCTCCCTGCTCCTAGCCATCGGCTGCCCCACCCCCTTCTCCCCCGCTGTCCCGCTGACTCTTCACTCTCCAGACCTCTTTCTGTGAGCAGAACCTCACCCATGCACCTCTCATTTTCAAGACTCAGGCCCTCAACCCAGGCCCGTGCCAGTTCTAAGGACTTGGTAGGGATAGCTCGCACTGGCTGGGCCCTGGCAGTGAAACCAGCTCCAACCCTCCCACACGGGCTGCCTTCCCGGCCTCTCCCCACACTCCGAGGAGCCTGGTTTGCTTGAGCTGACCTGTCACCTGCCACCGCCAGGGAGCACCAGCCCGAGGCAGCGCTCAGGATCCCGGGGCTTGGGGACATGGCAATGACTACAGACCTCTTGGCCACACGTCTCCCCCACTGAATAGTTGCTCCTAAAGGAGCAAGATCAAATCTCAAAGCATCAAGCCGCAGTAGCCCCAGAAAGTGTAACACAGAACAACAGAGCAGCACACGGGTTACCCGAGAAAGATACTGACAAAGGTCCCAAGAGGCACTCTCGTAACTGTTAACTGTACATGAAAAAACAGACATAACAGCTACTGTGGAGAACAGAAAATAGTCTGGATCAAGTGAAAGCAAGTTACCTTTTACAGGCCGACTTCTCGGTGAGCAGCTCTGGAGACACATACTGGGCTGTTCCTACAAACGAGTTGGCCCTGGCTGATGAGAAGAGGAGAAAGGGAGGACAGTCACACACTGAGACAAGCATTCTGCAGTGCTGCACTGTGGGCACTCACCCACCGGGACGTCCCGGCTCACTGGCAGGACTGCAGCTCTCGGGCACAACACGAGTCCCCTGGAATCAGACTGTACACTCCCGAGCCCCTCCCCAGTCCAGGGCCCTCCCCTCAAACCCCCTTTCTTGGGGCTCTCTCCTCCAAGAGCTGGCTCAAAGGTCACCTGCTCTGTGACACCAGCCCTGACGGCCAGGGCAGTCCCTCCAAGCCCCCCCGCCGCGCAGACACACCAGAGAGGCATTGGCCCCACCTCCTGTTACCTGGGAGCATCTTGAAGACAGCGGCCAGTCTATCAGGTTCACTATTGCACCTGTGGTGCCTAAAACAACCCCAGACACACAGCAGGCACAGATGGGACACGTGCAGATGTGGGAACAGACCTGACCCCCTGAAGGCTACGCATCCCTAACAGAGCCCATGGAGGTTAGGGGTGCTGAGGGGAGTGAGACCCAGAAGCTCCAGCCAGGGAAACTTCTCCACACCCGCTGCTTCCAGTATGGCGTTGGGGAACACCAGGTCTGCCAAGCTCGACCCACAGACCCCCAGGGTCAGTGACAGCAAGAGCCTCTGGACCTGTCCGTCACACAACAGATGACGCAACACCACCTGAGCCATCCCAGCGCATTGGGTGTCCTCTGACATAGGGGACAGTAAAGCTATTCTGCCTTTCCCTGTCACCGACAGACACAGAACCGGGGTTTCCATGGGACAGCTGCCCACTGTGTGAGCGTGTGTGAAATGCTGTCACCTCTGACACCCCCAGGAGACGCCCCCCATCACTTGCCGTGACCTGCCATGCACGGTCTCCCACCCAGCCCCACGTGAACAGCACCCTGCGCACACGGAACAGCTGTGGGCAAGGCTCTGGCCCTGCTCGGACAGGACCCCGGAGGAGACTACCTTTCCCAGCAGCAGGGTCCGGCTCGGCTCTGTCTCCTGTCCAGCACCCCGTGGCAGACGGGAGACCGAACCGCAGATTAACATCGTTTTGTTCCAGGCAAACAAGACCCGTGACTGAGCCTGACCCTCTCACAGATCAAATGGTCTTTCTTCTCAGTATCTTTAATAATCCCTGCTAGAAAGTATTTGTCCCTGAGGACACATTTTCCTGAACCAACCTGAGAAGTGAAACGTCACAGCAACACACCTACCAGCGAACAGCCTCCAGCCCTCCAGGCCATGGCTGAAGCCAGGGACACAGGAGGCAGCAACCAGCCCCACGCAGGGCCCTGACAGGTGGGCTTACTGACAAGTGTCCGAGCTTCTCTACTCAGGGCTCTCAGCGGGGGACAAAGAGGCCCCCGGGGGACATCTGGCAACGCCGGGAGACATTTCCCGCTGCCACAGCAGGGACATGAGGGAGCTCAGGTCACCTCGTGGACAGACCCCACAGGCTACAGACAGCAGGAGCACCCCAGCGCCACACGTCCCTAGGCCCTAGGTGGCCTCTGTGCAGCCTCCCTGGGACAGGGCTCTCCCGCCCTCTGGAGGCACAGCCACAAACAGAACAGGTAGAGCCAGCCCCGTTCTGGGACGTTCTGGAGGACGGGGAGCTGGGGAAGGGAGAAGAGCCGAACGTCCCTTCATTGTCCCTGCTCGGCTGTGTGTCTGCTGAGTCGGGGGAAGCAACCTTCTCCTCCTGCACTGACTGGAGGCTCTGAACTGGGCACCTCAGCCTGGTGCTGACAGAGAAATGACTTGAGGTTACAGCTACCTGGGACAAACACAAAAGACCCATGTTTGGTCGGTCTGCAAAATTCTTGACCATATACGGCTATAAATAGCACAACATCTGAATTAAAATGCAAACGGAAACCAGGGCGCCCAGCCACAGCAATGCGGCACACAGCGTCTGGGCTGAGAGAGGCCACCGCATCCCCGCTCACCACCCCTGTGGCAGCCTTGAAGTGTGGGGGCTCGCCGTGGGGGAGACTCCCTGACTGCCGTCCGAGGCCTCTGAGGCAGATGCCCAGGAGAAGACACAGACAGAGCCAGTGTACTTGCTCTTCCCCACGTGTCCCCAGATGTGGTCTCTGTCTTTGTCAGCGCTCCAAGGGGCCATCCTGGGTACTGGGGCCCTGGGGTCAGCAGGAGCCCCCAGGGGAAGGCAGGGGAAAGCCACGGGCACTACCCTTCCTGCCTCACACCATGCCACACCTCTCTCCCACCACGATGCCCCCACCTGCTCCAAGCTCGAGAGGCTCACAGTCCCCCTGTGGGGATCCAGCCCTGTTGCCTCGTAGGCCCTGCTATCCTCAACTCTCCCCTCAGCCAATCAGTCTCCTGCGCAGACTGCGGCTGCATCTGCGTCCTGCCAGGACCCTGAGCGACACTGCCAGGAACACTGAGGTGACTGAGAAGAGGAAAAAAGAACCCGAGAGCCAAAACCAAATGAAACTGTTCAATGATGCAATGAATCAAAGAAATGCAAATGAAAACAGCGAAGGTAAAAAAGGAAATACACACCGTCGGCAAGGATGTGAGAGGACACGCACACCCAGTGCTACCAGTGGGAATATGGAAGGGTGTCGTTTTCAGGGGAGCAATTTTACAAAAAGCACCAAAATCCACAGAGAACAAACTTGCCCTCTGAGCCAGCAGCTCGACTCCTGACACCTCGTCCCCAAGGACAGATCCAGCACAGGAAGGAGACGACACGGACCCTGGGAGCCCCGCTCGGTAATTCACAGCCTCCACTGGGCGTCCATTCTGCACAGGAAGCATGCGCTGCTTCCGCAATTTTTTTTTTTTTTTTTAAAGATTTTATTTATTTACCCGAGAGAGAACAAGAGCACTCGAGAGCACAGAAGGTGAGGGAGAAGCAAACTTCCTGCTGATCAAGGAGCCCCATATGGGGCTCGATTCCAGAATCCTGGGATCACGACCTGAGCTGAGGGCAGACGCCCAACTGAGCCACCCAGGCACCCCTGAGATTCGTTTTTTTAATGCTATTATTAAAAAGTTCTAAAACTGTATTTTTGTATGGAAAGATTTGTGCATAATTAAATAAGTAATTCATAAGTAAATAAATAATTCAATAATTCTGCCTTTAAATAGCTACACGATGCACCAAATAAAGTCTAAAAGACATACACCGTTCCCGCCCCAGCCCGTGGGGCTTTAAACAGTGAATCAGGATGTTATTAGGGCTGCGTGGTTGCTGCAGGCTTTCTGGGCCTGGCATGGCTTGTCTCCCATGACCCCTGCTGCTTCCTCTCCCCCAGGAGCCCATGCACACCTTCGTAGAGGTGGGACTCCAAGTCCCCAGGGAGGTATGAAGCTCACCCCGAGGAGGAGCTCTCTTGTTAGTCATGAGATGAAAGACTCCTCTGGCGTGTGGAAGAGAAGAGGACTACCCTCAGAGTGATGTTCTAGAAGCATAAAACATGCAGGATGAGACAAAGGACGAAAATACCAAAATATTAAAGCAGTGACTGTGAGATGTAACAGTACGTGATTTTCTTTATCGATATAACAACGAGATCTGGCAGGTCTAACAGAATTCTGAAGCCGGAATGGGCACATGTAACAGATCAAGAAACTGACAGCCGAAGGGGCGTGTGGGGGGCGCAGTTGGCTGACTGTGCTCCAGCTCCTGGTTTCAGCTCAGGTCATGATCTCGGGGTCGTGGGATGAGCTCAGTGGGGAGGCCGCTGGAGACTCTCCCTCCCTCCGTTCCTCCCCCAACTTATGGGCGCTCTTTCTAGAATAAATAAATAAATCTTAAAACAAACCAACGAACAGGAACCCGCGACAACTCTAAAGGAACAGAGGGACGCGTGTGACTGCCCCGGACGAGCGCAGGCACTTGTTGCCCACCTTCACAGTCAAAGAAACATTTCATTTCACTCAAAGTTTGGGGAAAACATGCAACTTTTTCCTCTCAGCTTCACGGCCAGCCGACTTCTATGCATGACAACTAGGGTAAGAGCCATAGAGGGCACCAGAAATGCAGAGACAACCTAGTTCCCTGC
Organism: Lutra lutra; assembly: GCF_902655055.1. Taxonomy (NCBI): domain Eukaryota; kingdom Metazoa; phylum Chordata; class Mammalia; order Carnivora; family Mustelidae; genus Lutra; species Lutra lutra. The sequence goes on along the minus strand of NC_062295.1, from coordinate 2,068,941 downwards.
CCCCAGGCTCAGAGATGAACCGAATGGCCAAACTGCTCTACCAGTTAGAAAACCAGGCCTACAACCCACCACTGGCCGAAACGCTGCCGTTTCCACGCCACTGGCCACTGGAAGCAGGCCACAGGGTGAGGGTAAGGAAGAGGGTCTCGGGCTGGGCTGCTGTGTGCACCCTGAAAGTGAGTCAAAGAAACTGACCAGCATCCTGGGCCGTGGAACACTCCGGCCACCGCCCCGGACTCAGAAGTGCCAGGGACGAAGAAGAGACCTCAAGCGATGTTCCTGCGGTCAGAGAACACCTACACTCTCTTCAAAGCTGGCGGCGCAGACTGCTGGTCTCTTACCCGTACGCCCACAAGTGAAGCCCAGCAAACGCACTCCTCAAGCGGGCCGCGCTCTTGACCAAAGATGAGTGAACTGAGTACGGCGACATGTGAGAAGAAGTCTGCACCGCCACCAAGTGGCGTTTATCCCGGGAGCACAAGAGCGGTTCAACGTATAAAAATCATCAGTATACTATGTGTCATCAGCATAAAGGGAAAAAAACACACGATCATCTCAACAGACTCAGAAAAAGGATCTAAGGAACCTCTAACGCTCCTTCACGACAAGAAGACGTCACAGAGCAGGAACAGAACGAACCTCCGCAGCCTGATCAGGGCGTCCAGGAAAAGCCCACGGCGAGCGCCCACTCGACGATGAGAGACGGAAGCCTCTCCCCTCAGATCAGGAACACGACAAGGACACCTGCCCGGGCCCCGCCTGCTCCATATGGCCCCGGAGCTCCGACCACGGCAGGGAGGCAAGGGGAGGTAACAGGCATCCAGAGCGGAAAGGAAGAAATGAAACCGTCTTAAATCACAGATGACTTGATCTTACACAAAGTTTTGAGGAATTCATTAAAAAACGATCACAGCTAAGAACGAAGTCCCGGGGCACCTGGGTGGCTCAGTGGGTTAAAGCCTCTGTCTTCGGCTCGGGTCATGATCTCAGGGTCCTGGGATCAAGCCCCGCATCGGGCTCTCTGCTCAGCACGGAGCCTGCTTCCCCCTCTCTCTCTGCCTGCCTCTCTGTCTACTTGTGATCTCTCTCTCTCTGTCAAATAAATAAATAAATTCTTAAAAAAAAAAAAAGAACGAAGTCCCGCCAGGCTACAGGACACAAGATCCGGACACAAAAGTCAAGAGTGTTTCGGTGTACTTGCCGTGGGTAATCAAAAATGAAATTCAGAAAACAATTCCACTTACAAGAGCCTCAAAAATAAAACACTTAAGAATTTCCTAAAAACAGTGCAGAGCTTGTAGGCTGAAAACTATGAGTGGTTTTTGAAAGAAATGACAAGACCTGAATAAAAAGACCCCCTATGCCAAGGGACCAGAGGACTTAGTACTGCTGTGATGGTGACAGCCCCAGACAGCTCTCCCACATTCCCACCCCCATTGTGGGCCTTCAATCAGCACAAGGCTCCAAGGCCCAGCAACACCGCAGGGAATACCAGAATGCCACTCCGTCTAAAAACAACGTTCCCCGGTAAGGACCGACCACGTTCTGTTTACCCACTTGCATGATCACCTGATGGACACGAGTTGTCTCCACATTCTGGCTATCAGACAAAAGCTGCTCTCAACAGTCCTGTACACCTTTTCTCCATAAACATGTTCTCCGCTCTCTTGGGTATGCACCAGGGAGTACAACTGCTGAGTTACACGCTAACTATGGCTAACTGCCACCTGACTTCCAGAGGGACTGCACCATTTCACGCTCCCACCTACAGGACACGAGGGCTTGGGTTCCTCCACACCCATGCTAAGGTTTGTCATCACTGTTGGTCACTGTGATCACAGCCGTTCTAGAAGCAGTGGCTCAGTGTACTTTTGATCTATTTCCCCAACCACCTTGAACATCTTTTCATGTATTTACTGGCATTTGTTTGTCTTCTTTGGAGAAACATCTATTCAAACCCTGTGCCCACTTTTAAATTTTTATTTCGTTTTATTTCTTAAGTTATGAAATTTCATAAGTCCCTTAAGATACATGATTTGGCAATATTTTTTTCACTTTCTCAACGGTAACACAGCACAGAAGTTTCCCAACTGGACGCAGCTATTTCTCTTCTGTCGCTCATGCCTCAGATGGCGTATCTAAGAACCACTCCCCGCCGACCCCGAGGTCATGGAGATTTACACCTACGCTTCCTTTCAAGAGTTTCAGTTTCTGCATTCTATATTCACATTTCTGCTCTACCCAAGTTCAACTTCAGAGTTAGCTTTTGCATGTATGGTGTGAGGAAGGGGTAAATCATGTTTTTGAAGAGCTGGTCAATGCTGAAGGATGACAGCGAACCAGTTCAAGGTTGTCGCAAGTGGCAAATAAAGGGGAAAGGAAAGCAAGCACTTATCCTGTTTTGTCTCTGTAGTTAATACCACCATAGCTAACCAAACAGTTACTATGGGGAAGTTGTTCTTTAAAGAATTCCAGCCCAAGAATGAAAGAATTAGACTGTGATCATTCTGCATTCTCTAGAGAATTAATGGATCTAGGCCATTATGGCTAAAAAGGGCTGCTGACATCACAGGGAGAGATGACAGGGTGTTATGAGTGTCCTAATGGAGAAAACACCCCAGCCTCTGGTTGTGGGAGGACAGAATCTGCATGTGATCAAGGGGCCAGATCCAACTTCCCATTTTCAGCACACAGAGGGGACAGGAGCATTGTTACAGGACTCCGCAGAGATGCAATCAGGAAACTCTGTAAGACAAACGACCTGGTTTCCTCAACAGACTACAAGGGAAAAAATGAAGAATGAAAAAGAAATTTAAGAAACAAATTAGCTAGGCCCACTGTGGAGCTTTATTTAAATCCTGATTCAAGCAGACAACCACCAAAAAATCCTGATGTAGAATTATGACACCTGGAAATTTAACACAGTATTCTGGGATATAAAACAAATATTGTAGTTTCTCATTATGAAAATGGTTTGCTGTTCCAGTTATATATATGTGTGTGTGTGTGTGTGTGTGTGTGTGTGTGTGTGTGTGTGTGTGTGTGTATATATATATATATTTTTTTTTTTTTTTTTTTTTTTGACAGAGAGAGAGACAGTGAGAGAGGGAACACAAGCGGGGGAGAGGGAGAGGGAGAAGCAGGCTTCCCGCCTAGCAAGAAGCCCGATGTGGGACTTGATCCCAGAACCCCAGGATCATGTTTAAGTGGGTTAAATTATGATGATCGGTGGGTTAAGGCAGAGGCTTAACCCACTGAGCCGCCCAGCCACCCCTGCAGTTTTACTTTTTAAAAGAAACTTTATAGGGGCACCTGAGCGGCTCAGTGGGTTAAGCCTCTGCCTTCAGCTCAGGTCATGGTCTCAGGGTCCTGGGATCGAGCCCCGCATCTGGCTCTCTGCTCAGCAGGGAGCCTGCTTCCCCCTTCTCTCTCTCTGCCGGCTGCTCTGCCTACTTGTGATCTCTGCCAAATAAATAAATAAAATCTTAAAAAAAAAAAAAAGAAACTTTATACTTTAGTGATAAATACTAAAATATTTACTGCGAAAACTAATTGATAGTGGAAATCAGGTCAAAAGCATGGTCTGAATTTTACAAAAAGCAACTACTCTCATGTATCACAGCTATGACTAAATAAACACCAATACTGAGAAGACCAGAGTAAACCATTTCTCAATATAAAGAGCTGTACCGGGGGGTCTAAGTATAAGAACTTGACTCTGTGCTCCAACATGTGAACTTGGCGTTGGGGTGGGTGGAGATATCCTGCTCATGCCACACTGGGGGCAAGGCAGAGGTGCTTGGCCAAGGTCCAAAGTCCACAGCACAAGACAGGGGTGGTCAATACTGGTCTGAGGTCTGGAAGATGGCCATCCATGGAAGGTACAGCTGGAGTGAGTGACAGAAGTGACTTCAGCCTCACAGTCTCCCCCCTCGCGCCTCACGGCCCCTCTCCCGTCACCTGCCAGCCCTCCCCTCCTGTTTAGTGAATGGAACCTCCACATCTGGCTGCATACCAGAAAGGTCCCCACGGCTCAAGACACATGTTTCTAGACACAAACCCTAAGTCTGAACCTCTGTGGCATCCTAAGCTCCCCAAGCCTCTTACAAAGAGGGCAAAGACCAGGGCCACAGCCACAGACAAGGGGCTTACTGGCTTAGTCTGCGTGATTAAGCTGTCCCCACTCGGGGACAGGTCTGGGACCCTTGTTAGGGTAGGTTAGAAGTCAAAGTCCTCTGTGCCAGGAAGTCCTCCTCAGTCTCACATACCCTCTTCCACAGCTGGCTGCTGTCTCCTATCTCTGCCTCTCACAACCACAGGGCCACGCGACTGCACAGGAAGCAGTGAGAGAGACAGGTACAACCTGTGTCTGTCTGGGAGACAGGCAGCCGCCTCTCGCAGGAGGGCGCGGCAAGCGCACGTGCACAGCGCCGCTGCGGAGCCTGAGCCCGCTCCTGCCGACACCCGTTTTCTGCAAGCTCAAGATGTCTTCGGGGATCCATCTCTGCACCAAAGGTAAAAGCTAATGCAAGAATAAATTCTAAGATTCTGAACTACTTCAAACAGAAAGTGACAGCAAGTCACTATAATGAATCCCTCACATAATTATACATGTTTTTCCCTCTTTCTCTAAGAAGGAAAAAAAAAGCCGACTCCTCCGTATATATGGGCTCTCCCTGGTTTACAGTGTAAGCACTTTCAGACGTCTCCTTCTAGAAAGAAAGATATGCAGCTGTATTTCACTATTTCACAAAGGCATTTACATTCTTCTATTTTCTAAACGACTACAAGGCAACAGGACTAGCCTGTGCCAAGTATCAGATTCTAAAGAGAATGTGAGGGGTGGGGGGAGCGGCCAGAGCGTGAGGGGCTGGCTTCTGAGGCTGACTGGGGGGGCCCACAGGAAGTCACACACAACATGACAAGAACAGGACCACGGCATTTCCTATTCAGTTCACCTGGCTCATGGGCGACACTCACGGCTACGGGTTACACCCTATCCACCGAAACTCGGCTGCCGGCCACTTCGACGTGACTCTGCAGCAGGAACGAGTCCAACCGATCAAGGTTTCGGGGCATCTCACGAGTGCCCACAGGACACTTGTGAGGAAAGGGAGCCGCAAAGGGCAGGCGGGCGGCACCAGGACTGAAATTTGTTGAGAAATAAGCGTGTCTTCCTTGATGGCAAGTTTTGTTTTGGCCCCCGAGGGGTGGTGCCCTAGGAGTCCCAGAGAAGTGCCCACATCCCAGACATCGTCTTGGCGACTCAGTGAGTGTCTGCACAACAGGAAGGCACCAACTGAGTCCTCACACCAATACCGCGAGTAAAAACACGGGGCTGCGAGAGCACCCGGGAAGCAAAGATAAGGCGCGCTGCTGAGAACGCAGAGGCCCAGCCAGGTGTGGCCGGAGAAGGGGACCCCGGGCACCAGCCTGCCAGCCGCCCTGGGAGCGCACGCTCCCTAAAGAGGCCTCCGTTCAACCTGAGGCAGAGCAGGCCTGCCGGGCTGAGCTAGAGGGCTCTCCCACTGGCGCGTGGGGCTCATGGCTCCCCTCTTCCACAGGAGGGCAGCTCGAGCGAGCTGGGTGCTTCCACCGGAAAGCCCAGTCCTCCTCACGGGTCCCCACAGGCCCTGGCAGAGGCGAGCACGTTGCCCAGCCCCTCGGGCCAGGCTCAGAGTAGCTCTGTCGGGGACACTTGTCCTGACTTAAGGTTCATTTTCAAGGTTCCTTATTAATTTCAAGGTCCCGGCTGGCTAGCCAGGACACCCCAAGTCACTCTTGTGGCCCACTTTACTGTTAGTCACTCCTCAAGCGATGGAGCGGTCATGATGCATAAACCAACACCAGGAATTACCCTAAGGGAACAGTAATAAGGAGGGTTTGTAATTATAAACGTGCACCTGAGGAGGTTAGACATCAGCCCCCACGTGTTCTGGGACTTCACAGAACCTCACTCTGACCAGCGTGCCGGATCAACTACACTGAGGAGATGGGGAGACAGAGGGGGCTGACGGCGGGCACTGGGATACAGGGCAGTGCTCTCCCCGTTACAACCGACAGTCCCAACGCAGAGGGCTGGGAGCGGACTCCATTGACCCCACACTCCCGCACAGAACACCAGGAACGCATGTGGCACCTGGCATCCCTCCACCTGGCAGACCAGGCGCCCACTGCCCAGGCCTTCAGGCAGAGCCTCCACGAAGCCAGGGCCTGCCCCTGTGAAGGCTTAAGTGTGTACAACAGCAGGGGTGTGGCGAACATGTCACTGACAGTGAATACAATGCCATTCGACGCATTTCTGAGAAGCTGTTTTTGATCTGGAACACTGAGCTGGGACGTCTGGGAAGAGGGCGCTCACACACCTTGTTTACTCTCTGGGGATAGCACTTTCGCTGTTCCAAAATCCGTGATCTGGATGTGCATGTCCTCATTCAACAAAATGTTTTCTGGCTTCAGGTCCCTGTGAAAGCAGATTTGGTCCATCTGAGATGAAATATTTCAATAGCAATGTTATCACAAACACTAAATTTGCTGAAAACAAATGAACTGATTAAATACTTCTAATCTTTATGGACTAACAGCCAAGAATGAGTCTACAAAGTTCACACTGAGCAAATACCAGCTGCATCTAATCGGTACGTTCCCACCACGTCACTTCAGAAACGCATCTGTCATTTTCAATACGCTTTTTGGTTAAACTGTATTCCATCATTTTTAACCCATAAAAGGCAGATCTTGGGAACCTACTGTGGTCAGGTAATCATTTCACAATATATATAAATCAGCCACCACGTTGTACACCTTTGACTTACACAGTGATAAGTGTTCACTGTTTCTTGATAAAACCAGAAAACAGGATTAAAATATTAAATTTTGTGGGGTGCCTGGGTGGCTCAGTGGGTTAAAGCCTCTGTCTTCAGCTCAGGTCGTGATCCCAGGGTCCTGGGATTGAGCCCCACATCAGGCTCCCTGTTCAGCGGGGAGCCTGCTTCTCCCCCTCCTCTGCCTACTTGTCTGTCTGTCAAATAAATATTTTAAAAAGTCGTAAAATGTTAAATTTTGTTATGTGTATTTCGCCACAAAAGCCATCTGTAACAGGAACGAGAGAGCTCGTACGAACACTTTCGATTTGACAAAATCGGAGAGTCACAGAGATAGAGATCAGAAATGAGCACACACGCGAGCTCCAAGGTGGGACGGACAGCACCAGTTGGGACAGCCGAGGGCGCCACTGGCTGCCAGCGTCACCCGGCACTGGGAGGCCCCGTGAGTGTCAGCACCGGGTGGCGTCAGCTTCTCCTCAGTCCTTACCAAGAGGCCTCCCATCCCTCCGGGCACCCCCGCAGAGCTGAGCCAGAGGCCTGGTACCTGTGAATGATGCCCTTGCCATGCAAGTACTCCAGAGCTGACACCATCTCGGCCGTGTAAAACCGGGTGCATGTCTCATCGAATGAGCCAATTTTGCGAATGTATTTAAGTAGTTCTCCATTTTTGGCATAACTAAGACCAAAGTCTAAATGTTGCATCGTTAAGGAAGAGTACAAAAGTCATTATTTTAAACTAATCTTACAGCCCCATAGGATTATTTTTAATTAATGAAAACTGAAGGTACCCATGTCCTGAGACAGCAGTCCCGCTTCAAGTCAGACCCTGTCGCGATCACACCCACAGCTGCTGGGGCTGATAGGACGCCCTGGCCCCAGCCCCAGGACCAGGCCCCAGCATGGGTTTCTCCCAAGAACACTATGACACACACTCCAAGGCCCAATTGCTCCTTCTGGACCCCACCCTCTCCAGAAGGTGACGGGCTCGGGGAAGCGAAGGCACTGGGGCAGAGTGGCCAGAGCCTGTGGCACACGTGCCTCTCGGCAGGCTTCAGCAAGGAGAAGGGGGACCCCACCCTAATTCAACCTCCAAACCTGCACCACGGTGGGCTCAGAGCATTTACTGAGCACCAACCGCATTCACAGTGTGCTAAGAGTTCATGCACATAAAGGTTTCTCAAATGCAAGCTCCTGTCCAAGTGCGAAGTAACAAGTCTTGTAAGAGAACTGCCATTTTATTATCTTCTCAATTTCATCGACAGGAGAAACAGAGACGTTTTTCCCTTTCACACTGTGGTGTGATCTGCTTCCATTCTCCCTTCCCAGAAGGATTACAGGCGGGAACAGTGACAGAGCCCATACATCAGCTTCCTCTCAGAAGCTCCGAACACGTGCACCTATAAACAGAACTGTGCAGGCTGACTTCACAGCTCCCTAGCAGCCAGGGCCACAGCGACAGGAGTCCTCACTGCCCTAGCTAGCGGCTCTGAGAGCAGGAAGGGGTGGCCCACGCTCAAGGTTTTCACCAGAGCACTGTGGGCTCCCACCAAGGACAGTCTGATGCTGCAGGGCCATGAGGACAAGCCCAGGATGGAAGGGACCAGCGAGCAAAGCTGCCCAAACCTGTCCCTGATTCAGCCCCAAATATGGCCACCCACACCCTTCCAACCAGGACAAAAGGAACCTGAAGCAAGAATGCAAAGGGTCCCGGCCAGACCCCTTCACAGCTCACCCTGCTGGCTCCTCTCCAGGAAAGGCTGGTGTCCACGGCCCCCTCGGCAGCGCCCCACCCGGACTGGCCACGAGCCTGAGGACTCAGGAGTGCCGAGGAGCCTGCAGCAGACCCGAGAGGCTCGCCTCAGTGCAGGGACAGCGCCTCTCTGAGCTTCACGCGGTTTGCCCCTTGTCTGACCGCTTCTGGAGTTCCTGTTTCCTGGGTGAAGGACACTTCTAGTTCTTCACTCAGCTTAAGGCTAAGGCAACCAAAGGTTCCGAACATAACAACTGTTGAGGGTCCTGGCTCCAAGCCCACGTTGTCTCCAACCACACACCTTCCTCATCCCCAGAAGTATTCTCTCGCACCTCCTGGGTCCGCCTCATACCCCAGAAAATTTCTCCCTCCCTTGGCACAGCCAGTGGCCCAGGACAGCAAGGAGGAAGCTGTTCTCTCCCAGGAAGTGGGTGAATTCCCGGAAGGATGAGCACAGACCAGGCCTATGACAGAGCCCGGTAAGCTCAACGCCTGCGCTTGGCAAAGGGACCTGGCCCAGAGAGGTTAAGTAACTGACTCAGGGTCACGAAGCCAAGGAGGGACACAAGTGGAGCCCAGCCTCCTAAGGTTTAGAGCACTCCTCCTGTCCCCAGCCGCAAGAAGGGACACACAATGATAAGCAGTCAGTCCAGGCAGCCTCACAGGTGAGACAGACACTGAGCAGCCTCGAAGACGACTCTTCAGTGTCCTCCGGGGGCCACAAGCAGCGACGGCAGAGTGGTGGGGACAGGGCTGATGCTGGAGCCAGGCAGAAGCACACGTTCTCTAACCCTGAACAAACCAGGCAGGACCCTCTGCCCTACATGCCCGTGGCTATGACACCCCTTGACTGCTCCCTCCCGAGGGTGGAACCACTGGGCAAAACCCACCACGGGTGCTGCCAGGACCTCCTCAGCTCTCTCTCCTGAAACTCTCTCCCCAGCCCGAAACAACCTATACGGGGGCCATTCCACAGGGCAGACCCAGGGCCCAGGTGCCTGGCCACTCCACAGCCCCCGGCCTGGCCGCCAAGCACCCCACGCTGGAAACCAACCAGCCCTGCGCCCCCGAAGTCTGTCCTCTCCGCCCATGGGCAACACCCCGCCTCCTACATGCTAGTCTCTGTGTCGGGATGACTCGGGCTCAGGCCTCAGAACTTTTCCCTGTTGAGGGACCGCCCTGCGGTGGCCGGCCAGCCTGCTGATGCCCCCCGCCCCCGGCCCCCAGCTCGCACGCTGCCCTGACCCCTGACCCAGCAGCAGTCAGCACCCACAGCCGCATCAAACGCCAACCCAGCAGCAGTCAGCACCCACAAACGCATCAAACGCCAACCCCACACACACCTCTAGCCTGGTCTCACCCTTGGTCTCTTCTGGCTCGCTCCCAGCACCCCCGGGCACCCCGGCCCGAAGCCCCACACCCAGGAGCCAGGCTGACTGCACTGCCCCTTGCCCAGCTTCCTCACAGGAGCCTTCAGGGTGGCACCAGCCACGATCACAGCAAATGGCTGCTCTGCTCTAGCACTCGGGGCTCCCAGCGCACTTAGAAGAAAATCCGTAACTCTTGTCAGGCCTCTAGGGGAGGAAAAGCTGGCCCCTGACCAGCTTTGTCACTCCACCAGCAAGCCAGCTTCTAGCCCTCGCTCTACCCAGGTCTCTGGCCGAAGTCCACGTCCCTGCAGACCACCAAGCTACAAGAGCAGCACTCTCCTTCACCCTCTTACCTGCCCTCACTGCCCTCGCTCCCCAAGTCTACTGCACGGGCACTGGCGATCTGGGTGTGTCTAACTGCTCCTGGGTATGCAGACTCCATGACGGCCAAGCCTTCACCTTTTCACCAGCATACCCCCATGGCCTGGCACTCAGCAAGTACTTCTCAGTAAGTGAAAGGACAAATTGAGCCGACAGCTGAAGGAGCCAGAAAATGGTGCTGGGGCCGGGGCGGGAGGGGGAACGGGATGGAGCAAAGTTCTAAACGAGAAGAATCTGTGTAGAAAGAGGCAGGGGAAAGCCTGGGGGAGAGGGGGTGGATGGGCAAGCCAAGCCCTTACGGGGACCGGCTCTGTAGGAGTAGGGCACAAGCTGAGGACACTGAGGGCAGGAGGGAAAGAATTAAGGGGTCGAGGCCTGAACAAGCCCTGAGGCAACTCCACGTGACAGCTGACCTCTCAGTGCAGCGGAAACCAGAAGAGCATCTATTGGAACCGGGGACAGAGTCATGGGGGCACAGAGGGGCTGGGCAAGTCCTGGTTGGGAAAAATGACAGGAAAGGGCTGTGAAACGAGGAGAAACTGGCTAGCTAGGCCATGCGATGGGCAGGCCCTGGGACGAGCAAGATAACACAGTGTGGTCTACCCTGAAGACCAGGGTACTGTCTGCCCTGCTCCCTAAGCAAAGGTAAAAGAGGGGGAAAAAACACCGCTCCAGGGGTTAGTGGAGAAATCAGGGAGCAGAAGAGGCCCTCAGAAGAAGCAATCGGTGGTGTGTGACAGCCTTGCTGGAGAGCCAGAGGCACTGGGTGACCAGAGCCATGCACAGGCAGAGAGCAAACTGGGGTGGGAGCCACGGGGAGGACGGAGGGCAGGAAAGAGGGAGGGAGGCTGGATGGCCTGGGGAGGACAGCGTTCTGGGTACTGTGGGAAAGACTCTGGACTCCTGTGGGTGGCTCCCTGGACTTCTCACTTGGGGGCTACGCCTGATAAAGCGGTCCCTTCCAAACAGACCCCATACCCATGGGCCAAAGAGAGCAGAGAGGCGCCCTGGGCACCCAAGATCCTTTTTCCTCCCTCACTGCCCTGCTTTGAGCGGAGGACCTGACATCTGATGGATATCCCAAGGACACCAGTTAGAGGAAGAGGGAATGCCTCTGAATAAATGTCTAGCAGCCACAGGGTTAAAAATCCTAACAATCCTTTAGATTGTTTATGAACAAAAAAACCTCAAAAAGGCTTGTGATGACTTCTTTTGAAGTAACATTCTACTTCAGTGAACACCAGCAATCCCAGGGGCTCCCAAAGCAAAGTGACGTGAATTCATCCGCATTGAGATTATGCCACCCTGTCCTTTCCAGGAAAGAAACGACTTGTGAACATAAACAGCGGGGCCACGACTCCAAAACCATACGGGGTCACTGGTATGACTTCAGAAGCCTCTGACTGTTCAAAGGATACATAGCTTTTCATCATCCTGAAATGTGAAGTAAAGTTTAACAAAGAACGGGTGATCCAGGCGTGACATCACGTCTCTCTCTCTGGTTACATACGGGACCTTGTTCTCTTTGATAATGTGACGTTTCTCTAGAATTTTAACTTAAAGTAAGAGAGAAGCAAGTTACTACGATTAATAATGGTTTAAGAAAATATACTAAAAACAAAACTCATCAAAGTAACTGATACAAATTAAAGTTTTTCACAAAACCTACCCATCGGGTTTGTGGTCTCTAAGACCACCAGCATCCCACCCCTGAAATCAGCACAGAGCCTCCAGGTGCTGGGAGGCCGGGCCGCCGGCACACGCCCTCACCTGTACCCCGGAAGCGCAGCCCCGGGGTCAGTACTTACTAGCATATTCCCTTGAGGTTGCCAGTTCTCGGGCCAGGACAACCTGGTTTGGGAAGAAAAGAGGGAAAGAGAAGAGAAAAAACACTCAGTATAACCCGGGCGTCAACTCTCACGTGTTATCTTGAGGCTGACCACACAGGCTAACCTGCCCCCACCATTAAATTACATTTAAATATTTGAAATTACGTTAAAACATATTGGTCCTGTGCTAAAAATCTGGCTGGATATTAACGATGAAGTTACTGTGTTCTAATGAACAGCAAACGCACAGATCAATCAAGGGTCCTCAGAAGGCTTTCCATCAGCTGCTGAGTTCCCAGGGCGCAGTGACCTATGCATTCAGGAATATCCTGGACTAACGTCACCCCCACAAACAGGAGACAGAAACAGCAAATAATAGCCCAGATCGGTCCTGGGAACACCTTCAAAAAATAACTTTTAGAATATGCTCTCAGTTATGTTCACTGTGATAAGCTGCCCTGAATTTGGGCTTTTACAAAGAACTGTGACCACACATTTCAGTGCTGCACTCGGGGACGGTAAACACTGTCCCTGCTGTCAAGGGCCCAGGAAACCAAGGCCCATGAGGCCCACGGAGGTGCCTGCTGCACAGCGCGCCTCCCACCCAGGGTGCGATCCCACTCCTGGCGGGCTTTCTCGGCTGCACACCTAAGGCCTGTAGTCACACTCCACTTTGGGGACAGAGAGCCAACAGGGTATAGCACAACGTGGAAAAGAGATTTCTACACAAGCAACCTTTGGGCACAAGTGGGTACCAATTTCCACAGGCCTGATGAGGCCCGTTGGCCGGGAAGCTGGGGCACCCGACCCACCACAGCCAGCTGAGGCGGATGGCGCCGGTCCCCCCCACCAGACACCTGGAGGAAGGATGGTCCGAAGATCAGAGTGCAGATGGAAACCTGTCCGGATCCTGGGGGAATCCCTGGGCCTCCCCTCAGGGAACACCTTTGGAGGCCAGACTCATCGCATTACAGAATTCTCCAACAGACTCACCAGAAGCGATCTGGGGAAAACACTGTGTGAAACGACCTGCAGTGATTAAGAAGAATGGGTTTGGATTTTATGTGCTCAAATGGAAAGATCTCAGAGATCTTGCGGAAGGAATGCACCTGTGTGGGCTGCTCTCAAGCACTGGGGCATGCGTTTATGAAATGTTAAGTTTCTTCACAGGAGCATGTGCTAGCTACAAGGAAGGAGGAAAGAGGAAGAAAGAAATATCAGAAAGCACTAGTAATTAACAGGATCTTTTCTGAAGAAGGCACTTAGGAAATCTCTCTTGCTTTGTGAATTCAATATTTCACGTGCAGGTTTCCCTATGGGCACAGGGCAGGGAGTATCCCTCTTCCAGGGAACAAGGCATGACACATCCCTCTGTCACCGTGGGGCCAACAGCAGAGCTCATCTGGACGTCAACATCATCCCCAGGGAGCCAGGCAGCAGCAGGCTGGGCCTCCACACTCCCCGGGGCCAGGCTTGGCCAAGTGCAGATCCTGATCAGGCTGGGAACGGCCGCTTGTCCTCCCCCCTCCTCTAGAAATCTAATTTTAAGTGGTCTCTATTTCCGGAGCGATGAAGAAGACCTGAGGGTAGCACATATCATCTGAGGCCCAGAGCAGCGGGACTACACGCAGCGCCAGGAAGGAGCCTGCAGCTCCCGGGGCTCCTCCCGGGCAACCTGCTTCGAAAGGCGCAGGGAGGCAAGCATCACAGCTGGGCCCTTCCAACATCAGGACTGCATCATCCAGAATGGACGGGGCCTACTTTTACCTGCTGTGCAGACCCACAGACAAGGGGGAGTTTCATAAATAAGCCCTCATTCATGAGTCGAGATAAATGTCCATGAAGCAGAACTGAGAGAGGGAGAACGCTGCTTCTTTTACCGGACTCTTCAGTAACGGTGCGGAACAGCCAAGGTTCTTTTCAAAACAGTTTCTTCTTTCTGAGAAGATCTGTGAGTTACCAGAACTACTGGGAACTATCCTCATAGTTGAAGACTGTTATCATGTGGGCACAACTGTTTGGTAATTTAAACAGAAACGGCCAATAAAAAAAATCTAAATTAAAATATAAGGGGAGGCGCCTGGGTGGCTCAGTCAGGCGTCTGCCTTCTGCTCGGGTCATGATCCTAGGGTCCTGGGATCGAGCGCTGCATCGGGCTCCCTGCTCCCTTGCCTTCCCCATTTGAGCGCACATGCTCAGGCTCGCTCACTCTCAAATAAATAAACAGAATCGGGGCGGATGGGTGGCTCAGTGGGTTAAGCCTCTGCCTTCGGCTCAGGTCATGATCTCAGGGTCCTGGGATGGAGCCCCACATCGGGCTCTCTGCTCAGCAGGGGGCCTGCTTCCCCCTCCCCACCCCTCTGCCTGCCTCTCTGCCTGCTTGTGATCTCTCTCTCTCTCTGAAATAAATAAATAAATAATTTAAATAAATAAACAGAATCTTAAATACGTACATATATATGTACGTACTATATATATATATATATATACATATATATATATATAAATACATACAAATACATATATTTGTTCCCCGTGTGTATATATACACACACATGGGGAAAAAAAGTTAACACTGATTAAAACCAAGTTGGCAACATGGGTGAGCTATAAAACTTCACGTTCTTCGTTATATCTTGTGACATTTCATGAATGTAAAAAGAGAAAAGCGAAACAGGTTTCACATGAGGTTTCTCCCCGGAGGCCGGCCAAGAAGGCCCCGGCCATCTGCAGGGCGTGCTGATGCCCAGGCCGCCCCCAAGCCTGCGCAAGCCCCCGGCCCCATCACAGCTACGTGGGGCTCCCACCTCCGCAAAGGGGCTGCTCTGAACCTTCACTTCTTTGCTTGAAAAGGAAAAGAACACCACAAGACAGGCACAAGTGGCTCAGGTAGCAAACAGAGGTGCTGACTGACACGGAGACCGAGAACCTGGAGGCTAGCAGGTCTGGGGCTGTGCCTCCAGCGGGGGTCAAGGCTGTGCCGATTTATGCATTGTTTTAAATAACAGAGAAAGAGTAAAGGTCATTAAGTGTTTCCTGAAAAGTCTGAAGAGACACTGATACTGACACTTTCAAACGAAGGGAGGGCTGGGGAGGGCTGACGGGACACAGGACGCAGGTGAGATCTGTCGATGACAGGTTAGGGTAAAAACTAACTGCATCAAACCCCAAACCAGACCAACAACAGAAAGACCAACAGACAGATGCCTTTTACAGCTTTTGTCTTCAAAAATCATGGCTTAGGGATCTCACCCACGTGATTCTCTGGGTGGTAGGCGGCCCCAAATCACCCTCGCAACTGGAGTAGAACCCCAGAGAGGCCGGAGACCCTCGCCTGGGGAAGACTACCACCCAGGTCACGTGGTCCCCTAGCTCCAAGCCCTGAGGAAAGGCAGGCTTCCCAAGGAAAATATACTCATTGAGGAAACAGCAGCAGCAGGTACTCACTGTGGAAAAAGAGCCTTCACCAAGAATTTTCCCAAATTTGAAGTCTTCAGGCCGTTTCTTCCGAGGCTGTGGCGGCGGCTGGGCGGTGTGCTGCAGGGAGCTCGCGCTCGGGCGGGGCGCAGCCGCGGTGCTGTCCATGGTAGGGCCCTGTCTGCTGCCGCCGCTCGGGATGCCAGGGGCCGTGCCGGACTCAGTCTGGGTCCTCACCATTGATGGGGACGGGCAAGCACATAACACCACGCTGGACTGAATAGGAACGGTGTCGTACTGGCGGACACAGGAAAAAGGGGTAAGATTCACAGTGGCTCACTTTTCCTACATGTATGAACTGAAGTGGTAACACTGTTGAAATACGAACACCAAGTGCAGGGCAAGGCATCTGACGTTCTGCCACAGGGTTCAGGCCACTGCTCTCCTGCAATCCCTTCCCTGCTCAAATCCCAGCCCCCACACCCCGTCCCTGTGCCCAGCAACCCCACTATCCAGATCCTATCCGCCCTCACTCTCCTCCATCAGAACCGAGTGACTCTCCAACCAGCCCCTGCCATGGCCAGTTGCGCCTTCCCATCACGGCCCAACCTCAGTGCCCCCAGCAGCCAGCCCCAGCTCCCAGAGGAAGCCAGCCCGAACTCTGACCACGGCGTCCCCACCTGGAGCTCCTCGCCGACTCACCCACCCACACCTCATACAGGCTGGACACACAGAAGGAACTCAATTAGGGCCTGAACACACAGACTGGCTTAAAACTGCACAACGAAACAGAATTTCAGCCCAGCAGCGCTAGAGCACGGAAGCAGAACTTCGTGGGAAGAGGACTCCAGGACCGTCAGTTGTACACAAAAGCTACAGCTGAGGGTGCCTGGGTGGCTCTGCCAGTTCAGTGCCCGACTCTTGGGCTCAGCTCAGGTCAGGATCTCGGGGTCGTGAGTTCAAGCCTCATGTTGAGTCCTTACTGGGTGTGGGGCCTACTTCAAAAAGAAAGTTAGATTTGGTTATATAAGCTTCTCAAAAAAAGACAGCAGTGGAGTAACTGGTTAACACCTGGGAAACTGCCTGTTCTAGAACCCAGAGGCTCACTCCAACCAAAGGTACCTTCAGGCCAGGTAGAGTTTCGGGTTTTTAAATTATTTAAACAAATTCAAAATTTAGCAAATTTTATTTTTTTTAAAGATTTTATTTATTTATTTTACAGAGAGAAAGTACAAGTATGCAAAGAGGAAGGCAGAGAGAGAGGGAGACGCAGGCTCCCCGCTGAGCAGAGAGCCCGATGCGGGGCTCCATCTCAGGACCCTGAGATCATGACCTGAGCCAAAGGCAGATGCTTTAACCCACTGAGCCACCAAGGCGCCCCCAAAATTTAACAAATTTTAAAACTTATTCCATGGAATCTCTACTAACTCCCCGGCTGGCTTCTTTGCAGAAATTGTAAGCCGGTCCTAAAATTCACATGGGACACAGAACAAACAATCTCAGAAACGAACAAAGCTGAACCAGCTTACCCACACGACCTTAGAAACAAAGCTACAGTAACCAGAACAGGGTGGTCACGCAGAGAGGAGCGTAGGAGAGTTTAGGAGAGGAGGCCTAGATGTCTACAATCTACTCATATTTGAGAAGGGCACCATGACCCTTAGTGAGTAGGGACATTCTTTCCAACAAACGCATAGCCACACACAAAAAGAATGAAGCCGAATGCCTTTCCTGTATCATATACAAAACCTAGCTCAAATTTACCAAAGATCTACACGTAAAAACGAAAACTATAAAACTCTTAGAAGAAAATATATGAGTAAATCTTCCTGACCTTGGCAATACCTTCTTAGATATGAGACCAAAAGCACAAACAACAAAAACAAAAAATAAAACAAAACCACGGATCAAAGGGACTTCACCAAAATTAAAAACTTCTGTGCTTCAAAATCACCATTAAGAAAGTGAAAAGATGGGGGGCGCCTGGGTGGCTCAGTGAGTTAAGCCTCTGCCTTCGGCTCAGGTCATGATATCAGGGTCCTGGGATCGAGCCCCGCATCAGGCTCTCTGCTCGGCGGTGAGCCTGCTTCCTCCTCTCTTTCCACCTGCCTCTCTGCCTACTTGTGATCTCTGTCAAATAAATAAATAAATATCTTAAAAAAAAAAAAGAAAAGAGAGAGAGAGAGAGAAAGTGAAAAGATGGGACACCTGGGTGGCTCACTGGGTTAAGCCACTGCCTTTGGCTTAGGTCATGATCTCAGGGTCCTGAGATCCAGCCCCAGTTCAGGCTCCCTGCTTAGAGGAGAGCCTGCTTCTCCCTCTCCCTCAGTCTGCTGCTCTGCCTACTTGTGCTCTCTTTCTCTGTCAAATAAATAAATAAAATATTTTATAAAATAATAAAGTGAAAAGACAATCTATGGAAGAAAGTACGTGCAAATCACGCATCTGCTAAGGGACTTGTATGCAGATGACACAGAGCTCTTACAACCCAATAAAACACACACACACACACACATTCACTCACACACACTTAAAAACCAGGCAAGGGATCTGAATAAACATTTCTCTGAAAAGATAGACAAATAGCCAATAAGCACGCGAAGAGATGCCCAACAGCACCGTCACTATAGAAACGCACATCAGAGCCGTGAGGAGATTCCTCCTGACACCCACGAGGGCGCCAGCATCACACAACAGACAGTGACAAGTGCTGGTGAGGCTGTGGGGAAGTCGGGACCTCCAGGCACTGCTGCTAGGTGTGTGACCCGGCGCCGTGGTTTCGGCAGACAGTCTGGCAGTTCCTCAGGAGGCAACAGGCACCACGAAAGCGAGGAATTCCCAGCTTAGGTGTGCACCCGGAGACAAGCAAACCTATGTCCACAGGAAACCTGTACAAGAATGCTGACAGCAGCAGGACACCTAACGGCCAAAAGGTGAACACAGCCCAGATGTCCACCAACGGGTAAATGGATGAACAAACACAGTCTAGCCGCCATGAAAACTGAGTACTGTTCAGCTATGAAGAGGAAACACTGATACATGCTACGACATAAATGAACGTGGGAGACACCATGCTCCATCAGAAGGGCCAGACACAACAGGCCATGCACTATGGGATCCCATGCCCATGAGCTGTCCAGAAGAGGCGGACCCACAGACAGAAAGCAGATGGGTGGTCTGGTCATCAGGGGCTGCGGGCAGGACGCAGGGCGGGGGGCGGCCTGCTAATGGGTCTTGGGTTTCTTTGTAAGGTCTTGAAAATGCTCTGGAACTAGATCGTGATGATGGCTCTATGACCCTGTGAACACACTAAAACCCACTGAATTATTTAAATAGGTGAACTGTACAGTCCACAAACTACATCTCAATAAGCTGCTAAAACAGCTGTATCACATATGACTGCATTCAGTTACATACAAGAGCTCATTCAAATTTATAAACCATCAAGACTTTAGATGAAGAAATGGACAACAGAAAGGCACCAAAAAAACTCAAGGCACCAAGAGATGAAAACATGCAAGGTATCCAAAGACACCTTAAAGAGACCAGAGATGGCGCTGGAAGTTTGCGATTACGGGAGAGGATGGAGGACAGACAGATACATATTAACGACAATTAAATATGTTCACCACACAGAGGAACGCCAAAAGCTGGCAAAGCCATGAAAAAAAAGGCACCGCTCTACCTGCGGCTGGCACCACGAACTCATGATGCTGGTACCAGGTCTTCTGGAAAGCAACGTGGTAATGTGTGAGGAAGGCAATGACAGAACAGTTGCCAATGAGACACAAAGAAATACGACACAGACGGGAGAAGAAAAGAGTAGAAGTTTAGGTGGGCATTAAGAAAGGGTTAGACACAGGGGCACCGAGGCGGCTCAATGGGTTAAGCCTCTGCCTTCGGCTGAGGTCATGATCTCAGGGTCCTGGGATGGAGCCCCGAATTAGGCTCTCTGCTCAGCAGGGAGCCTGCTTCTCCCACCCTTCTCTCTGCCTGCATCTCTGCCTACTTGTGATCTCTCTCTGTGTCAAATAAAATCTTAAAAAAATAATAAAAAAAATAAAAAGAAAGGATTAGACGGGGCACCTAGGTGGCTCAGTCACTTAAGCACCTGCCTTCAGTTCAGGTCGTGATCTCGGGGTCCTGGGATCGAGCCCTGGATCGGGCTCTCTGCTCAGCACAGAGCCTGCTTCTCCCTCTCCCTCTACCCATCCACCGTGCTTGTACTTGGTCTCTCTCTCAAATAAATAAATAAATAAAATCTTGGAGGAGAAAAAAAAAAAAGGATGAGATAGTCTTAAAGTTAAATCAAAAATACATACAAGCTCACCCACAAGCATGAAGACTGCCCTTCCCAGCTCTGACTCTGGAGTGTTCCAGCAGTGACATCAGGAGCCTACCCACAGCCAGACTGTTGGAGAACACCACAAAATGAACCCAGAGCATCCAGACTGCTTCTAACAGTGCTCCCCACTAAAAGAGCTCAGGAACACACACACACACACGCACACACACACACACAAACAACACAGGGCAGTGGTTAACTCTGTCTTAAAACAGAGAAAGAGAATGTGGTACCAGAATCCCTTGCTATGTCTGAAAGGGAGAAGGCCTTCGTAGGAGGAAAGAGTGGGGAAATGGCCTACAGGGGCTGTCAGTAGCCAAGCTGTGATCGTGCAAACCCTGAAAAGAGATCAGCAAGTACAGCTAATGAGAGTAAGCCCAAACGGGTCCCGAGTCTTTAAGGGTGCACACAGGTGATAAGAAGTCTATCACTACTCTAACTATAAAAGCAGGCTAATTACAACGGAACATTTCATTTTATAAATCTGAGTAACTAAGGGACTGGTCATACAGAGCTCTGTTTCTTATACTGTTTGTTCATAAAGGATAGACATTTCCTCTCCATTTAAATAGGGAAAGGAGACACACAGGAAACTGAAGAAACCAGTCCTGCAGAAAGCGTGCCACCAACAGGAAGGACAGGTGGGCCTGGTAGCCAGGAGTGTGCCCTGGGTGACAGCTCAGCCACCACGAGAGGAGAGCCAAAGGACAAACTCATCCTGAGATGAGTTTTGAAATCAAGTCAAAAACCAATCTAAAGAGAACATCCCGTGCTCCGACACGATGAGGGCAGAGGCAGAGGCGGCAGGAGACCGGTCAGCGCCCACAGTGCTGCCTGAGCCCCTCTCCCTGCAGCAGGCCGGCCCGGGAAGCCTGACTCAGGCAGGGTCAGCCCTGAGGACACACTATGCTCAGCCAAGGAATCCCCACCAACGCCGGGGGTGCACCACGTATAGGTCTGCGGAGAGCATCTGAGCTGCAGGCAAGGAGCAGGCCTACCTCGGACATAATGGGGGTTCGATTTCAGACCACGGCAAGAGAGTGACTGTCACAAGAAAGTGAGTCAAACGAACTTCCTGGTTTCCCAGTACATATAAAATTATGTGTACCTCTACCATGGTCTACTAAGCATCCGGTAGTATTATGTCAAAAAAACAATGTCCGTGCCTTAAATAAAAAATACTTTATTGCTAAAAAATGCTAACCATCAGGAAACCTAGCTGGCTCGACTGGTGGACCATGAGTTCAAGCCCCACACTGGGTGCATAGAGCTTATTTAAAAAAAAAAGAGAGAGATCGGGGCGCCTGGGTGGCTCAGTGGGTTAAGCCGCTGCCTTCGGCTCAGGTCATGATCTCAGGGTCCTGGGATCGAGCCCCACATCAGGCTCTCTGCTCGGCAGGGAGCCTGCTTCCCTCTCTCTCTCTCTGCCTGCCTCTCTGCCTACTTGTGATCTCTCTCTGTCAAATAAATAAATAAAAAATCTTTAAAAAAAAAAAAAAAAAAAGAGAGAGAGAGAGAGAGAGCGCGCTATCATCCGAGCTTTCAGGAAGTTGTAATCACTGATCACGTATCATCACCAACAAAATGGTAATAATGAGAAAGTTTGAAATGTTGTGAGAATTACCAAGATGTGAGGGAGAGACACAAAATGAGCAAATGCCATTGGAAAAAAGGCACTGACAGACTTGCTCAGGGTTGTCACAAACTTTCAATTCATTACAAACACAGCACAGCGCCCGAGAGAGGGAATAAAGAGGAGCTGCGCCTGTGACCAGCACGAAGACACGACCCAACACCCAGTCCCAGTGAACATGTGGAGAATGACTGACTGGGTAAAAACACCTAAGAGAATCTGAGCTTTTAAACGGAGCGCACAGCACAAACGTGACCAGCGGGACGGGTCCTCCAGCGGGACTGCGAGCCCAAGTGCACCCTTTATTTATGGAAAGAGGCCGGGTTCTTGAACGCTCTATGGCTCACACATTTCACAACACTCCACCGCACACACAGAGGGTACCAAGGGTTGGCCCAAGCTGAGGTTCAGTCCGTGCCCTAACGGTTTGTTCCTTTATAAGAAAGCGTGCAACGCAACAGAAGCATAATCAGATTCAGTAACTTCCCGCCAGAGATGAGCAGCAACTTCTCTGTTCTCGGGGACAGTTCAGTGGGGAAGAGTCAGTGTGCAGGCAAAGGCCCAGCAGGAACCGTGACAGGCCTGGACCGTCCTCGCAAGTCAGGCGAGCTACACAGCCAGGGAGGGCTATGCACACAGAGCCCTGGGCGCTCATGGGACTCCTGGACACAACTAAGGGTACCTGCTTGCTGGGCCTCAGGGTCATCCCGGGTGTAGACCCTCAGGCCCAGGCCCAGGGAAGGGAAGTGGGAAGGAGCCAGCACTTCCAACAGTACAGTCCCGGGCATGACAGCGGTGCCGTGAACTAATCTGGCCACAGGCCCCCATGGGGTAGAGGAGGGGAGAGTGAGGCCTGTCTCTGTTGCTCCTACCCCCACCCCTGCACCTGTCCCAGCAGTGTGTAAATCAGATCAACACGGCCTCACCTAAGTCCACGGGGTATGCCCAGCCTCCTGTCAAGCAGGCCTCAAGGAGACAGCAGAGACGCACGAGACCGTGACACATGCCGCTTTTAATTCAAAACCAACAAGAGGAATGCTGACCCAAGAAACCCTCAAACATGAAGTTAATGAAGACCGACATTATGACCGGCTGATTCCTGAGAACGTTAATTATGCGTGGACAAGATTCCGGACTCAATGACAGTTCCAGCAAAGGCACTGACATATCTTCATGTGGATGGGTTGGCACAGGTGGGGGACAGCCCATGGCTTCTTCGAGGTGGGCAGAACCTCAGGCCTGGGATGTGTGGCAGGCGACATCCAAGAGCAGTGAAGAGTTTGCCAAAGGTCAGCCAAGGCCTGAGGCGGCCACGCACTGCAGGGAGCAGCCGTCCAGCACCACAGACAGCAAGGGGGCACTGAGGACCCGGTGGGACAACCCCCACCCAGCAAACTGGCTATGGTGAGGACTAAGGAGCCTGACATCAAACACTCCGCAAGGGACGCTAAGGAGGAGGCCAGCTTCAGGAGCACTTACCGAGAAAAGCTGCCTTCAGCACCGACATCCTGACGGCAAACTGCCCAACGCCAACGGCAGACCCCAGAACGACGACCAGGCACGGCTGCTGAGACTCTGCTTTACAAGCATGTGCTCCCGAGGGCTTTCTCTCATCAAAGTGGTGGCTATGGCTGTTAAAAGGTCTCCAGGAGAGATCTCCAAGTAGAGCACTGCCCCCGAGAGGCCCCCCCCCCAGGCAGGGCAGCCCATGGTACACACCCCTGCCTGTTCCCAGGCTCTGGGGCACACTGGAAACTAATGGGCTGGGTTATTGTCTCTTCTAAGATTATTTTTTAATTTATTTTTGTGGGACGCCTGGGTGGCTCAGTCGGTTGGGCATCGGCCTTTGGCTCGGGTTGTGGACCCTGAGTCCTGGGATCAAGTTCCGCATCAGGCTCTCTGCTCAGTGGGGAGCCCACTTCTCCCTCTCACTCTGCCTAGTTGTGCTCTGTCAAATAAATAAATAAATTTTTAGAAGGATTTTATTTATTTATTTGACACAGAGAGAGAGATCACAAGTAGGCAGAGAGGCAGAGAGAGGGAAGAGCAGGTTCCCCACTGAGCAGAGAGCCTAATGCGGGGCTCGATCCCAGGACCCTGAGATCATGACCTGAGCCGAAGGCAGAAGCTCAACCCAACCCACTGAGCCACTCAGGCGCCCCAATAAATAAATTTTTTAAAAAAATATTTTATTTATTTATTTGACAGAGATCACAAGTAGGCAGAGAGGCAGGCAGAGAGAGAGGAGGAAGCAGGCTCCCTGCTGAGCAGAGAGCCCGATGTGGAACTTGATCCCAGGACCCTGGGATCATGACCTGAGCTGAAGGAAGAGGCTTTAAGCCACTGAGCCACCCAGGCACCCCTAAATAAGTATTTTTTTTTAAATAAATAAAACTTATTTTTGTAAGAGAGGGCAAGCACAGGCTCGAGTGAATGGCAACAAGCAGGGGGAGAAGCTGACTTCCTGCTGTGCAGGGATCCCTAAGTGGGACTTGTTCCCAGGGTCCCAGGATCATGACCTGAGCGGAAGGCAGATGCTTAACTGATTGAGCCGCCGGGCGCCCTAATGGGCTGTCATGGTGGATGCAGACCTGACCCAGCGGACCCCGTGTCACGGAGCAGCGTGTTGGCCTGCCGCTGCTGTTGAAGAAGTGGGGCATCATGCTGGAGAACGCCCGCTCCCATCCTCTCCGCCACTGGTCCGCACGTGAGGGCAGTACGCACCACAGACCCCGCCCAGGCCACCGGAGCAGGTGGGAGGGGAGAACTGCGATTCGAAGGTCAGGCGGTGCCCGTGTTCGCCGGAAGTGGCAGAGGGAGACGGGCCTTGCCCGGCAAACAGCTGCCCGTGGCGGTATGCAGCAGCCACTCTCCCTGCACACCCGCAGTGCCCGGGGGGCCGGCAGTGCATCCACACACGGGATGAGGGGCCCCCAAGCCTGAGGCTGCGGCAGCCCAGGGCCAAGCACATCTGATCGGCCCACAGGTGCTACCAAAGCCCCTTCCCCAAATGAGCGCCTGCTCCCTGGCCAGGAGCACTGAGCGTGAGAACAGCTCCATCTCTTGGCTGCCCCAAAGTGGGGCTCATCCTGGGAGTCACCAGGGCCACAATGAAGCACAGCCCGCTACGGGGGAGCCGACCACCGGGAGCCCCCGGTCTTAGGAAGTCTGCGGCCACTGACCCGTCTTCTATTCCAGTGGTTCTCGAGTGGGGTGGTTCTGCCCCAGGGGACGTTCACAGTGTCCAGAGACCTTCCGGGGAAGAGAGAGAGAGTGATGCTGCGTCTGGTAGGTAGGCGCAGAGATGCTGTAAACACCCCACAATGAACAGGACGGCCCTGCCAACAGAGAACGATCAGGTCTGAGCGGCCACAGTTCCTGGGGGAGTCCCTGCTCTATTCTGGTAGACTCCATGCTCCCTTCCCCAGGAAAAACCCCACCAAGTGTTCAGTGACCACCCCCCCGAAAGCATGCAGCCCTCGGGGGAGGCCCCAGTGGGCCTTTGGAGCAGAAGGGAGAAGTACAACCACCAGGAGCTGGAAACCGTGGAGAGCGACAGGCGTACCCAGCCTGAAAAAGGCAAAAACCCTAATGCCACGTTTGGGGAACAAGAAACTCCCATGACCTGAACCGTGTACACGGCAGTGCTGACGAGGCGCCGTAGTAAACCTCGCAGCCAGGGGTGCAGCTTCACACTCAGCAGCACCTGACTGGGGTAGAAGAAAGCACACCGCCAGCGTGCTCCCAGCCCTCCGGCCGGAGGCAGTGCAGGGACTCGGGGCAAGTGGATGGTTCCAGGAACTGGAAGAGACGGGCCAGAGGGAGCGGCACACCCCTAATGGGCAGGTAGGGAGCAACACTGCACTCAGCAGCCGGACCCACATTCAACCTGCAAGAGGATAAGAACTGTGATCCAGCAAAGACGCCCGAAGCTGAGATATCTCCACACAACCCCCGGCTCTCGGGAAAGCAGTCAGCCACTCCCACAGCAGCTGCAAGGCCTGGGCTGGGGAACCGCAGGGGCATGAGCCCTGGCTTTCTCATCCAGTTTCTCCAGGACTCTGGGCTCCACTGGCCAACACACAGGTTTTGGCTGGAACTCTGTTGACAACGCTGTTTCCAAATGCCAGCCTTTGACATTTCACTTGCTGTAACATTATACTCAATCATTTCTGTGATTTAAGATCTTTTTTAAACTAATGAAATAAACTCTCAACTTGGAGCTGGAAAAGTAAAAACAGCTTGGAGCCCACTCTGATGGCCAGAGAGAACACCGTTTACTCCCCGGTAAAGCAGGCACATGCAGAATAACACATCCAGCCAGAACTGGCACACGAGGAGAGAAGCGGCTGAGCACGCCTGACCTGCAGCCTCTCAGCCTGTCCCAGAATGACGGCTCCCGCGGGGAAGCACCTCTCTTGGAAGGAGCCCCCTCCGCCCAGACAGCAGGCAAAGGGAGGGGCATAAGCATAGGACAATCCCGGACGCCTGGGTGGCTCAGTTGATAAAGCATCAGCCTTCGGCTCAGGCCCTGATCCCAGGGTCCTGGGACCGAGCCCCACATTGGGCTCCCTGCTTCAGAGAGTCTGCTTCTCCATCTCCCTCTGCCCTTCCCCACCCCCTGCTTGAGCTCACTCTCTCTCTCTCACAAATGAATAAACCAACACTTTAAAAAAAAAGACTTAAGACAATCCCACACACATTATTCTTAGCACTGTACCCTGCAGGTGGTCTAGGACTGACATCTTGGGCAGAAAAACACTGTGTTCTGCATATGTCACGGAGATTGTCACGAGATAAAAGCTGAGCCCCGGTCTTCCCCGCCTGTAAACACAAATGCACCTGGTACTCTTACCTTTCCCGGCAAGTCCTCCTTGCCCCAAAGCACAATTCCAGCAGGAGGCTGGAAGGCGTAAGGAAGCCTTCCCCTTTAAGAGACACAAAGTACCTGGGGCGCCTGGGTGGCTCAGTGGGTTAAGCCTTTGCCTTCAGTTCAGGTCATGATCCCAGAATCCTGGGATCAAGTCCTGCATCAGGCTCCCTGCTCAGTGGGGAGTCTGCTTCTCCCTCTCCCTCTGCCCCTGCTCTAATAAATAAATAAATAAAATCTTAAAAGAAAGAGAGACGGTGCCTGGGTGGCTCAGTGGGTTAAAGTCTCTGTCTTCAGCTCAGGTCATGATCCCAAGGTCCTGGGATCGAGCCCCACATCGGGCTCTCTGCTCAGCAGGGAGCCTGCTTTCCCCTCTCTCTCTGCCTACTTGTGATCTCTGTCTGTGTCAACTAAATAAATAGAATCTTTAGATTTTTAAGTTAATAAGTTTATAAGTAAATAAGTTTTATAAGTTACTATCAACCAGTCAGTCACCTTACCGCAGTGCTGGCAGCTGGCTAAAACTGTTAGCTGGAGCCGAGCCGAGCCATGCCCACCGTGCCTGCTTTGGTTTGGTGGCTACTGAAGTAGACGGCTTGGCCATAGAAAGAAGAGAGAAACAGGGCACTTCCTCCAAAGATGGAGACACAGGAGGGTGGTGAGTGGCCCTGAGGCCAGGCTGAGCAGGGGAGGGGAGAGGACAGCAAGCGCCTCCACACAAACCAGCAGGCAGCACACAGTCACCCCCTCCAACCTCTCATTCCCAGGCCCCACTGCCTACCCCCGACCCCCCGGCTCAGCAGATTCTGTTGTTTGCCGCAAATCAGAGCACATCCAGCAACCCCTGTCCGCAGTCCTGGGAGGGTAAGGGGAGCTCCAAGACCTTGAACCCACCCAGTGCAGACAACTCGGGCTGCTGGGGAGACTCCGGTAAGGCCCGTAAGTACACCTTCCTCTCCAAAGCCACGGGTTCTCTGTTACTTCATAGGAGCACACACACTCATTTTGCCCATCCCTTTTTTTTTTTTTTTAAGATTTTATTTATTGACAGAGCGAGTGTGTGTACACGGTGCGGTGCGCGGGGGGAGAGGGAGAGGGATGGGCAGACTCCATGCTGCGCAGGGATCCTGACACGAGGCTCCATCTCACAACCCCAAGACCGTGCTCTGAGTGGAAACCAAGAGCCGGACGCCCAACTGAATGTGCCGCCCAGGTGCCCTGCGCATCAGAGTTTCTTAAAGGAGGTAAATTAATTACATCATGAATCCGATTACTCAGTAAACATTACCACTGTGCTTACAAGGGTCCAGGGACATGGCCATCAGGCAGATGCGGTCCCTGCCCCTAGGAAGCTACATCCTAACAGGGTTGTGGGCCTGATGTCACTGACAAAACTGGCTGGCCAAAGCTGGGAGGGTGGCCACGACAGAGATGGGCCAGTGCTAGAAGCACGAGGCAGCCAAAGCAGACCTCTGGCTGCCAAGGGGCTGAAGCGTGAGCTGGCAGGAGGCGCGGTGCGGGCGTCTCTCAGGTGCTGGTAGTGGTCTCGGGCGGAAGGCCGGGTTGCTGATGGCTTAGACGCAGCCGCGTGGCAGGGAAGACAGCATTCATGCACAGAAAGTAAAATGCAATGACAGCTAATCATGCATCACGCTTTTTCAAAGACTTATTTATTTTAGAGAAAGAGAGAGAAAAAGAGAGTGTGTGGCTTAGATGGGTGTGGGGGGGGGGTGGTGGAGAGAAGACCAGAGTCTAATCCAGGCCAATTCCTTAACCCTGAGATCATGACCTGAGCCGAAACTAAGATCCAGCTGCCTCACCGCCTTCCCCCAACCCCGGGTGCCCTGCATGCATCATACGTTTTAAAGTTTCACTTTCCTCTAATGTTTCAGATTCAAAATACAGCAGCTGTCACGAGTCAGAAAGAAAAGCAAGTCATTCTGCAATCAACATCCACGTGAGGTGTAGAAAGAACTCTGGATTTCTGAGATGGCAATAACAGATGCTGTGAGACAGAGACACAGACATGGACACAACTGCTCTGCCATCACGTGATTTACGTGAAATGCCAGAGCCCCAATGCAGCTTCCTCGATCTGAGGCAAACTCAGTCCCCTCAAGACCACCCTGCTTTACCCACCTGACATCAACAAATGTTCACTGAGGGCCTACTATGCGCCATGCACTGCTCTAAGTACTGGAGATACAACAAAGAAACAAGCCAAGACCACTCCCTACACTCTGGGGCACCTGGGGGTCTCTGTGTCTGCCTTCTGCTCTGGTCACGATCTCAGGGTCCTGGGATTGAGCCCCAGGTCAGGTTCCCTGCTAGGTGGGGAGTCTGCTTCTCCCTCTCCCTCTGCCCTCCCACCTGCTCATGTTCTGTCAAATAAATAAATTAAAAAAAAATTTTTTTTTTTTTTTTAAAAGAGCGGCTACATTCCAGTATGGCACACAGACACTCCAAAAAACAAACAACAGGTAGTGTTACAGTGTTGGACAGTGATAACTACCATGAGAAAAGAACAGCCAGAAAGGAAGACAGTAGTATTTGAGGTAAGCAGTTGTGGGATGTGCAAATTTAAACATAGAAGCCCTTACTGGGTAAGTGACATTGGAGCAAAAACCCAAGGAGATGGGGGAAAGCCCTAAAGAAATCTGGGGAGAGCCATCTCAGCAGAGGACTGGCCAGTGCAAAGGCCATGAGGCAAGAGCACCTCTAGACTCAGCAGCCCAGTTGACCCACAGTACAGGACACCTCCAGACAGAACCCCTGGATGCCACGCAGAGACCTCAGTGTCCCTGAAAACACTCCTTCTGGGGTCACTTCTGGTAAGTTCTGGGTACCTCAAAGTGCAGGGGTGGGAGCCTGAGAAATGAGGCTGCCCAGAAGGCCCTAAGCATCTCCTGATCCAGATTGTGACGCCAGTCTAGCACCAGCCGTACTGTCCTGAATCAGTCCAGGGTTCTGAGATGCTGGCCACCAGACCACTGCTGCTCCGGTGTCCCCTCTGCTCCAGCAATTATGGGCATAACCACACAGGAACCTGTCATGGGCAGCCTTCCTCCTTCATGGAATTCTGCAGTTTCCTTCCTGCCTCAGCCACCGCATGCCAGCCAAGCACTTCTATGCAAAACCAGCCCTTGGGGGCGCCTGGGTGGCTCAGTGGGTTAAAGCCTCTGCCTTTGGCTCAGGTCATGGTCCCAGGGTCATGGGATCCAGCCTCACATCGGGCTCTCTGCTCAGCAGGAGGCCTGCTTCCTCCTCTCTCTCTCTGCCTGCCTTGCTGCCTACTTGTGATCTCTGTCAAATAAATAGATAAAATCTTTAAAAGAAAAAAAAAAAAAAAAAGCTCTTGGGGCCCCTCCCTGATGAAGATGTTTTTAGGGTCAGACGGACGCTCATACTTTCTCTTCCCAGAGAGCTGTAACTCACTGGCATGGGTACGTTCTAGTGATTAATATTCCTTCTGTAGTTAAGAAAGGTAGCCACAGTGTGACTCTTTGAGGCATTTAAGCATCAACTGTGAAACAAAAAGTCTAAGAGAAAAGGCCCTCTTGCGGGTGAAAAGTCCAAATATTTGTTATTATAGTTGTTACTCTTAACAGCTAACTTCTTTTCAACATTTCGAGGTGGTGTTCAAGCAGCATCAATAGCACTGAGGCAGTCTGCCACAATCTGGGGGACACGGGCTGACTGGCAGCCCCACAGGGTGGGTTCTGGTCCTGAGACACCCCCTCCGGCTTGCCAGCATTCCGCCCTACAGAGGCACAGCCCAGGGATCCCAGGTGACCCAGGACCTGCCGGTGAGTCATTCCCTCCCGGCACAACCCAGTCAGCTTGCCACCCACCTGATGACCCAAAACTGCGGTAAGTAAATAGTTCTGGTTACTCCATAGCTTCTGAAATTTAAATTTCTAGAGAAATTTCAAGTAACAAAACCCTAGTCGTGCCTATCCCAACCCCATCCTCCCTAATCAAATGAAGCTGACCACAAGAGTAGTTCTCCAGAACACAGCCCACAGGGAGTTATGACGCTCGCCTTTCCCATACACACGCGCACACCCCAAATCCACGCCCCTTACGCCCCAGGAAAGGCTGGGTGCTGCCAGCTTCACACTGCAGGCCAGCCTACATCAGTGCTGCTCCTGCCCTGCCAGCACCACCCCCACCGGCATGCCCAGCCCCTACCATTCCTCCCCCACTTCCCAGGACCAGCACCCCCACCCCGGAGCCCCCCTCCCTCAGAAGGAGATCCCCTTCTGCGTATCTCCCTCCGACCTCCTGCGTGGCTGGTCAGGACAAGCTTCAGCAACTGCCTCACCACCGAGAAACGTGGCAGCGACCTCTGTGGCTGAGCGAGCTCGAGAATGAGGAAGGACAGCTGTTCTCAACTGAACCTGCCTCCAAGAATCAGTGTCACCGACCTCTGGCACCGTGAAGCCTCTGGAAAAGGGGTCACCATGTCCCCCCCAAGTCCTCTCAACATGACTCTCATTCAGTACAGATGAGTGTGTAGACAATGAGTAAGTAGGAGTGCCACGTGCTGTGCTCACCTTACCTTTTCCGACTGGGGACCACAAGCTGCCCTTCATAAGAGCGACTCTGACAGGAAGCAAACATGAGTCTTAGCTGATTCCCAGGGGCGCCTGGGCGGCTCTAATGGCTGGGCGGCAGGCTCTTGATTTGAACCCCCATGTGTTCTCCATGTTGAGTGTGAAGTCGGCTTGAGGTTTCTCTCTCCCTCCGCCCCCCAACCATGCGCATGCACAAGCACATGCTCTTAAATAAATCTTTTTTTTTTTAAGGTACAACATCTATGTATTTTTTAAAAGATTTATTTATTTATTTGACAGACAGATCACAAGTAGGCAGAGAGGCAGGCAGAGAGAGAAAGGGAAGCAGTCTCCCCACCGAGCAGAGAGCCCGATGCGGGGCTCAATCCCAGGACTCCAGGATCATGACCTGAGCCAAAGGCAGAGGCTTTAACCCACTGCGCCACCCAGGTGCCCAGTTATTTTTATTTTTTAAAGGTTTTATTTTTAACTAATCTTTACACCCAACAAGAGACCCAAACCTACAACCCTGAGACCAAGAGCTACACGTCCCACCAGGTGAACCAGCCAGGCAGCCCTGGAAGCTTTTTTTGAAAATACAGAGCGCCACGTTTGTAAAGCACATCTCACAATCAGTAATCAGTGGTGACCGACGGTCCTCACTGGGCGGGGCGGGGTGGGTGGAGGCCGTGCAGGTCACAGGAGGCTACCGCCAGTGTCTGGAGAGAAGCCACAGCGACTCCCAGGGCTCCCACGTCTGCACAAGGGACAGGGGTGGGACTCAAGCTGTGGAGATGCTCTTGAGCCTTAAGTGGTTTCAAGTGGTTTGAAGGTGGTATTTGGGTGGGAAACCCATGGTTTTTCCTCTTTTGTTTGAAAGATGGTAACTTAAAACACTTCACAAGGAAAAGTGATTTATCCACTCATCCGCTACCACACAGTTCACTGAACACCTACTAGGAGCCCAATCCTACCTGAGCCCCCGGGACAAGGAAAAAAGGCAAGAGCACCTGGGTGGACACCAGACAGCAGAGGAAGGAGATTTCCAGGAAGAGGACTGACTGGCAATTCTCAGATCTCTCCAGCTGCTTCCTTATCTGTGTCTTATCTTTATCTCTTCAGGAAGGATAAAAGGCGGGGGGGGGGGGGGGGGGGGGGGGGGTGCTCTTTGGCTCAGTGGGTTAAAGCCTCTGCCTTTGGCTCAGGTCATGATCTCAGGGTCCTGGCACGGAGCCTCCCGACCAGCTCTCTGCTCAGCGAAGAGCCTGCTTCCCCTTCTCTGCCTGCTGCTCTGCCTACTTGTGCTATCGGGCTCGCTCTCTGTCAAATAAATAAATAAAATCCTTTTTTTTTTTTAAAAGGAAGGATAAAATGCAAATTAAGCAAGGATTTCAAACAAAGAAGGGGCTTGGGGAGTCTGAGGCCAGACTCCAGGCCGGGGTGATGAGAAAGTCTTTCACCTTGAGGGGAAGGCGGTGTCCCTGCCCAGCAGAGGATTCAGCACTCTGGGCCTACACCCTCCATATCTGAGCAATTCAAGTAGCTTCTTTAAATCCGTCTTGGCTCCTAAGGGTTTTTACATTTCTACAAACACGCTGAGGAAGAACCTAATTCCATGAAAACACAAAAATAAATATCCAAACTCTTAATCATCAAGTTACTAAGCTGTCTAAACCTTTCGCATCTGAACTAAGAGTCTGGGCCTCAGACAGACAGACAAGTTACACGTGCGAGTGGAGAAGCCCCAGCATGAAGTGAACTTGCACCGCACAGGTTCAGATCTCAGCTCTGCTCCTCACGGGCCGTGTGACCTTGAACAAGTTCGTCAGTCACCTCTCAGTGGTTCACACTGTCCACCTCATAGCCAGGGATGAGGAGAACCACAGCTCCCAGCTTGCTGTAAGGAATTTTTTTTCTTTTTTTAAGATTTGAGAGAGAGAGCAGGAGCAGGAGGGGCAGAGGGAAAGGAAGAGAATCTTAGAGGAGTGCAGAGCCTGACACGGGGCTCGATCCCACCACCCCAAGATCATGACATGGGCAGAAACCAAGAGCTGGGCGAAGCTCGGCCGTGGCGTTCGGGCGCTCCTTGCCGCGAGGGTTTACTAAGTTAATCCACGCAGAGCGCACCAGCCGGCCTGCTCAGAGGACGCGCACTAGAGGTACTTCCACGACTAAACAACACAGAAGACACAAAAAGGTTTCCCGTCCAAAGGTCATTAGATCATAAAATAAGCCTTCCGAGGCAAAATAAAGCCCATCCCCTTCCCAAATACGGTTGCCGAGTCTGAATAAACAGCATCAACTACACACTGCATTAGGAGGCCCGATGCTAACTCCGAGGCAGATAAACGATACGGAAGGCTGAGCCCCCAGCCATCAGGAGAGAAACCACCATCGAAATCAGGCCCTTCTATGCTCAAGATGCAGCCTCACAGCTTAAGGCTCCAGCCAGCAACCTCTCCCGGGGACAGGATCTCAAACTCAAAACGCCAGGTGGTCTTCGAACGCTGCCTGGGCCGAGCGCGCCCTGGAGCTCTGAAACCCCCGACACGGACACAGTCGACATGCCACAGCGTGGGAACACTCCCCTCGAGGGGGACAAGCTGCCCCCAATCCGGCCAGCTCTTCCCCAAAGGAGCACTGCTTTCATTCAACGGGGCTCCCTGGCAGAGAACACTTCCGTAGGAACACCCTACACCTCGAGAGCCTCCACAAAGCTAGGCCCAGCAACCACTGCTGCCTCCCCCCAACTCCCGACTCCCGGCGCGAGGACTGCGGTGGGGTACCAAAATCCAAGACCCAAGTTCTAGATGTGTGACTCAGCTGAAACCAGGGGGAACCATGGGTCAGCCACACTCTTTGAACCGTAATTTACTCTTCTATAAAATGAGGCTGATAACATCGACCCAGACCTTGAGGCTGCTGAGTGCCTTCAAGAGACAAGGGCAGGAAGCACCCTGGGAGGTGTGGGGGGTGTGGGGGCTCCCGGGACAGACTGTGGGGCAGACCGCGTGTGGCTCCGGCCTCAGGTGGCAGCAGGGCACTGCCTGAGCTCCTAACACACACTGGGCCACACGCTCTGCGGGCCGCACAGGTCTCAACCACAGCAGTCAGGGAGCCACCAGTGACAAGCGGCCACCGGGGCTCCGGAGCAGCACCACACAAAGCAAAATGCAGCTGCCCCTAAGCAGCGCGCAGCCACGCGCGCCAGCCGCGCTCCAGGGGTCAGCTGGCTGGATTCAGAGGAAGACTGCTCCCCCTGTTCCCCGGAAGGGGGTGCAGAAAGGGCAAGAAGGAGGGGAGAAGCATTCAGTGGGTGATCCCGGAGGATGCCACTTCACCTGTGTTCCCACTCTGTCCCCCAGCAAGCAGCAGGTGAGGCGGGCGGCAGAACACAAGGTCAGGGCGGCCTGCGGTCTAGTCCACAGGCCTGACAGACGGCAGCGCTCAGCAGACCCTGTCTCCGAACGTTACTGACCTGCATCCTCATCGTTACTGTGGCTGTACGTCACCACACACGCGCACACACGCACCCGCACACACACTATGAGACACTGAAGTACAGCCTTTGTGTGGACACAGAAGCTCTGCTTCCCGAATTTTGGAAATCCCTAAAAGTAACCTTCACACACTATTAAGTTAATTAACATGAACATCAGGGTGCCAGTTACCCCTGGACCGCAGGGGATAAGAGTACAATCAAGACGGTCACTCTGAGGCCTCCTAAGAACTTAGCAAAACCCTATGTTTAATGCAGGGTGGTGGGCACATGTGAATCTGTTTATGTGTTCATTCTTTAAATTCTCCATGAAATTATATACATCCCTTACAGATACAACTTACCACTGCTGAAAATAAAATTAATGAAATGCCATTTTGTTCTCTACTTCTAAAAATAATTAACATTTATTACATGCTTCCTCTCAGCATTTTACACATACTATCATGGTCAGTCCTCAAAACAACTCTCAACATCCACCCCCCCCACCTTTTTCTTTTTTTTTTCAAGATGCAGACACTGACGCACAAGGCAGGTCCCTGCCCATAGTCCCCCACCCAGCAGTGAAGCCACATTCAAACTCCACCCTCGTTGGCAGAGGGTGTCTCAGATGCTCCTGTTCTGTATCAGGGAGATAAGGAAGTAGTGGGGGCACTAACCCGGCAGGCCCTTGTGGGGTGCATTTAGTAATTACTACCGTATCACACCCTCTGCCCTGACAAATTCATCTGCACAGAATCTAGTTCAAAGAGTCAGAATTCAGACTAAAATTTACATCACAAAAACATTCATTAAGGGGCGCCTGGCTGGCTCAGTCAGTGGAGCATATAACTCTTGATCTCGGGGTTGTGAGTTCGAGCCCCACGGTAGATGTAGAGATCACTTACAAACCAACCAACCAACCAACAAACAGAAAACCAAAAACCATTCATTAAATTACTAACAACTGGAAACAGCCTACGTAAAGGTCCACCAACAGGACAAGGCCTCGTGGTTCACCCAGAGAGGACTACGATGCCGCCTCAGAAGCAGAGGATTACAGAAAAGCTCAAGCAAAAATGTTAAGTGAAAACAGCAGGAGACAAAATCCAAAACCATGTCAGGGCCAACAGGAGTCCCGATTTAGTTTAAAAAAAAAAAAAAAAAAAAAAAAAGACAGAAAGGAAAACAATGAGGATTACTGGGCCGCTGGGTGGAAAGCAGATCTTCCGGTGGGCTCTCGGTAACTGTTAGCCTTGTTAGCTGCCAAGGACAAAGTCCAACCTCGGCAAGGTCAACAGGGCCTGCGTAGGAGCTCCCAGCGAGCTGGGGCTGGGAGAAGCCGCCTGAGAGGCCCACCCATCGCAGGGCCACTAAGTCCTCCATGGACACAGGTGATATCACACGGGGCCAACAGACCTTTTGAACTTCCAGGTTCACCAGCTCACTCACTCAACAAGGACTCGGACATGAGATGAGAGTACTTCCTAACTAGATGAGCAAGCTAGTTAGCTTTCAGACACAGATCCTCTGAGTGTGGGGGCCCAGCATGGAATTCCTATTTCTGCTTTTCAAGCCTGTCATCCCGGAGCTATACCAGAAAAACTGCAACATTTCAAAGACAATTAATCCATATATTTCAGATTTCATTTCACAGCCAAATAACCTTGGACAAAATCTAGAATGAATATGCATTAAGAGCTTTACTAAGTAAGATCTATTATTAGTTAGAAAACAAAAACAACACACTCTTGTCTTCTGTTTTGCTAAAATTAGTAATTTAACATATTAAAGTTGACAACTAAGAAAGACTGGGTTTCTAATCTAAAACCACATTAATTATACACCACTTAAATACGAACCTCTCACTGGGAATTAAATTCATTCAGCAAACGTTTTTCCCCGCAATTTAGCCTGGAAATCTCAGTGATACCTAACTCGAATCAAAAGGTTACCTCGTGAAGCACTGAGGCCACAGATGCTGAGCGGTTTCCTGTCAGACCCAGGGGAGCCAAAGCCTGGGGGCCTCCTCTTTCCCATTCTCCAGTTTCCGACCCCAGCTCCTTAGGGGAAACCTCCCACAGCCTCCACAAGTCAAAACTTAAAATCTAAAGCACATGGGCGCTTCCAATGAAATGAGGACCTTTCTCTGGGGTTCCAGCCCTACTATCCCCTCCTCTCCCCTCCACAACTCCCTCCCTCTCCTCCGGTGCTCTCTGCTGGGCTGGGGCCCCTCAGTGCTTCCCACACACACAGCTGCCCCCATTAGTCCCCCTCCCAGACACTGACTCACTAACTGTGCCCTCTCCTCCTCCTGTGTCCTTCAACCTCATTGTGGACAGCGCTGCACCGCATCCTTGCCACCTCACAGCTCCCGTACCCGCAAGGGAACAACATCTCCCCGGGCAAGGCGCAAGGTTCTTGAGAGCGGTAAAGGGACCTATGGGAACTTCCCATGGTTCCTTAAAATGTCCTGGTCTTGTTTATCTTCCATCAGAGTTCCCCACACATAAACACAATCACAGTGATATCGGTAACTGTTCTCGTAACCCTAACAGATTAGCCTGTAAGGAAAAGGCCAGATTAATGTGGTCAGACGTTTGATTTTTAATCCTCTCAAAGTTCTTGCTCCTTGAAATAGGAAAAAACAAAACACCAGCCCCCAGAATGTAACTGGCCACAGGAATAAATGTCATCTGGCAGGAACACCTCTCCAGCAGCAGACCCGTGCGTGGTTTGCAAGAGCGAAGAGAATCAGCGATTTCTTACTGCGGATGCCACCTCTCCTGACACCTGAAAAGGCACCACTGGCAGCTGCTCTCCCTTCCTGGGCTCCCTAGCTACAAATCCTGAATAAAGAGTTTCTTACTGGGAACGGTAATAGCCAGCTGAGACACACAGAAAGACTGTCCCAGTGTTAGCGGCTAACTCCCACAGCAGAACTTCACGACACCATCAGCGTGCAGAGAAAGATCCATTTTGTCTAGCATGACATTCATCCACACCTCCTCCCAAAAACCAGTTAACAGACAGAAAAGGAGAACGAACACAGGAAGGGCAGACAGGCAGGCCTGTCTGTTTTTGGCCTTCTCTTAGCCTTCAGGCAGGTCAGAGCCCAGAGGCCCACCTGCCCCCTGCCAGGAGCCCCCACGATCACTTTATCGAGACTGCTCTCCCCTTACACCTGTGACCCGTTCTTTCTTCCTATCAATTCCTACCTTCGTAACAGTCCATTAGGTGCTGTCATTATATGGAAAGGTGGTGGGAGAGGCAAATGTGTACACGGGAGGGAAAATAAACCAAATTCACAATTTTCCAGAGATGCTTATCTTCTGAGTTCCAGCCTAGACAAAACTCCAAACTCTGCTCAGAGTTCAATCTCAAAGCCCCAAGTAACAGCCACAGGTTCATCTGTGACTCAAGACGAAGGCCTTCAAACAATGAACAACTGTAGCTTCACAAGAAAGGAAAGAAGCTAAAAGAGGACGAATCAAAGCCAGCCGCATACTTTCACAAAGGCCAGGTCACAGAACTCCAGCCTCCTGCCGGCAAAGAAATGAGGAAGGGACTGGGCACAGAGGACCTGAGCAGACTGTGGCAAATGTCCACCGGATCAGCAGCAG
The DNA here is from genome assembly GCF_902655055.1 of Lutra lutra. NCBI lineage: Eukaryota > Metazoa > Chordata > Mammalia > Carnivora > Mustelidae > Lutra > Lutra lutra. Next base: position 2,030,862 of record NC_062295.1, on the reverse strand, counting down.
CAAATACTCCAGAGGGACAGGGGCCTGGTCCTGAGTAGAAACCAGTTCTAGAAGGAGTTCGGGTTCACTCTGCACCTGCGGACATGGCTGCGCAGATGTTAGTATCAGGGGAAGTGGGATGAAGGGTCTCTCTCTCAAATAAATAAATAAATAAATAAATAAATAAATAGTCTTTAAAAAAAAAAGAAAGAAAGAAAGAAAAAGATTTTACTTATTTATCTGTCAGAGAGTGTGCAGGGAAAGCAGCAGGCAGGAGAAGCAGGCTCCTTGCCAGGCAGGGGGCCCGATGCTAGACTCGATCCCAGGCCCCCGGGATCATAACCTGAGCCAAAGGGAGACGCTTAACTGACGAGCCACCCAGGCGTCCCACACCAAGTTTATTTTAAAAATAAGTTTGTCTGGGGCGCCTGGGTGGCTCAGTGGGATAAAGCCTCTGCCTTCAGCTCAGGTCATGATCTCAGGGTCCTGGGATCAAGCCCTGCATCGGGCTCTCTGCTCAGCGGGGAGCCTGCTTCCTCCTCTCTCTCTGCCTGCCTCTCTGCCTACTTGTGATCTCTGTCTGTCAAATAAATAAATAAAACCTTTAAAAAAAAAAAAAAAAAGCTTGTCTGGAGGCTACTTTCATAGCTTCAAGAAAACTTAAAGGATCTGAAAACATCCCATCATTTAAAAACTTGATCAGAGTCAGTGCCTCAACACTAATTTAAAAAATGTAGGTAGGGTTACTGAAGGAAAGTAATACACTTGAAAGATTTAAAAAAAAAAAAAACTAACAGGGAAAGTTTAGAATACATTTCCTAATACCACCACCTTCTTCAGCCTGCACTGCCCAAAAGTCTTCTGCTTTTGGAAACAGGTTTCCCAGCACTAGAAATGGTGCTCCCTCCTCAAACTTCCCCCACACTTGGCTGCGCCCCTGCTCCCCTGCATCTGGGCTAGCCTGCCAGGAAAGCCCTCCCTGCTCAGCGCACCTGGGCCCAGGTTCTTCTGTGCTCCTCTCTGGAGCAGCCCCATAAAGGCTGGCAGGGCAATGCTCTCCCCTTGGGGCACTGTCTCCCTTCAGCCCCTGGGGCAGGGCTGTGGTTAGTGGGGCTCACAGGGGTGGGAGCACATGCAGGCTGTCCCCCACCCACTAAGCTGCCATCATTTTCATGCAAGGATTCTTTCAGGCCCTGAGCGCGCAGCCCTGGTTCTGTCCCTGTCTCTTCTCCATCATTAACCCATCCTCACCCCCCTTCACCCCAGAGACATACAACACAGGGCCAGCAGCTTCTGCACAGGAGAGTTTTCCAAGATTAAAAAAAAAAAAAAGTCATTTAGGTTATGAGTTTTGTTTTCCTTTTTTAGGAATGAGAATAAAATGCATTCGCAAATAAAATCTATATTTAGATACACATTTCTAAGCTGTATATCTGATAATAACCAGCTATGTACATACAATCAGTAGAAGACTATAATTTTGACCAATGAAAAAACCCCATGAAAGAAAAATGCCAAACTGCAGGAAGAAAAAAATGAGTTAACGAAGGAAAAAGAGGGCAGTAAATGGTGAACTTCAGAGGTCACGCACTGAGGGTACAGATGATTCTCCCAGCCTCCTGGCGGGCCTAAGTCACGGGCCCCTCTCGGAGAGGAAAGAATGCAGAACAGCTCAGTGCTTACCCTCAAGGAAGGAAGCCAGTCGGTAATGACAAGAGCCCGGAAACGAGCAGTTATCAAGCTGCTTAGCTTTCTAAGTTAGCCGCGACCTCACCTGCTCCCAGGGTCTGGCTGCGGTGACTCTCCAGATCAGACCTTCCTAAGAACACAGCTGAGCGGAGTCAGAGTCCGGGCACTTTTCCCGAAGAATGGGCTGGTCCCATCATCTCCCAAAGGAGGCCTCCACGCAGCACTGCTTAGTGGCCAGCGCTGGCACACGCCAAGGCTAGCATTCCTGTCGCTTCCGCCCTCCTCCTAGGATGGTGGCTCTCTCACTCACTGAGCACGGTGACTGAGAGGTGCAGAGGTCCCCTGAAGGAACCTCTAACACAAGGCGGGCTGCTTGGACACCCGCAGGCCCATCAGCCACACAGCCATCCATGGAGGGTGGCGCGGACGGACAGGGCTGCACCCAACACAGAGCACACGCCCCTTTCAGGACCGGACACTTAGAAATCCGCGCAAAGTCGAGGCCTGGGGAGACCCCTCACGGACCCTGCCCGCACAGCAGAGAGCTCTGCCATTTCCCCTGAGGGCCCTACATCATACGGGGATCGCAGCTTGGCTTCTGGCCAGAGGACTGGCAGGGTGATTCGCAGGGATCTTTTAAGGAAACGGTCCTCCTGAGAGGTAAGCAGCCGCCTCTCGTGCGGAGTCCATGGCACCGACGCCGGCTCTTCCACAGGTCAGGCACTCAGATCTGGCGACGCGAGGACAGCGGTGGCAGCAGGGCTCGCCCCGCACGGCGGCAGCGCCAACGGGAAAAGCCCCGCGTGAGCGTGCTCACACGGAGTCCGCGCGTCCGGTTTACCCCGACAACAGGGGCCGAACGCTGCCAGAAGAGCCGCGGTACGAAGCCGGGCCGACGTCTGAAACACAGCCTTCCGGGCTCGAGCCGGTGATGCGGCAAAACACGTACAGGAAAACCAGACCCCCTTCCTCAGCTGCATTTCCTTAGAGGATGCAGGAGTGGGACGCGAATCCATGTTTTTAACCCTCCGACTGCTTCCCAGTTTGGAATGCTTTCCTACCGGGCATTAAACAGGCAAGAGTTCAGGACCAAGCCCTGCCCCGCTCAAGGACACACAGCTCTAAACGGAAGGCACCGGAATGCACAGATTCAGACACGTTTTTGTTAACCAATAACAAAAGTGGAAGACAGGCAGGTAAGTGACAGATACACCACAGGCAGCCCAGATAGGAGGAGCATGAAAGAGAGTCAGAGAAGCCGTCTAGGGGGTGGTTTCCACTGAGGGGAATTTCTTCAGGCAAAGAGGAAGAGCCCGAAGAGGAGAACCCGGCAGCCCAGACCGTCCGGACACTACCCTGTACAGGCTGGGAGAGAGGGCGCACGGCAGGGGCGTCTGCGGAGGGACCCTCGTTGAGGAGGAGCAAAGTGACAGGCCATGAGAGGCAGGGGAAGCCTCAGGAACGATGCTACTGGGCACCCTTCCAGCAAGTACTCACTTCTCGATGCCCGGGAAAAGGGGGCCGCGGAGGAAGCAGGTCATGCTTCAAACCCCACCAGGGGAGAGACTGCGCGACGAGAGCACAGGGTAGCCGCGCGCCCTCCAGCAGAACCACTTCCTTCACTGCGCAGCAGCGCCCACAGCCAGGCCACGAGTCCACGCACCGGCTTCACACTGGGTTCAAGAGCAAGGGTCCCCCCACCATCGGGGGCAGCGGGACGCCCTGTGCTCCCCGTCTCTCAGAAACAGGGAGGGTGAGCAGAAAAGTTAACTCGAAGCCCCGCACCTCACAGGTCACCACTGCAGGTCAAAGGACGTCACAAGAATTTCTGTAAGAGTCAAGCTTCCCTGCAAATCTTATCGGCCTCCCCTGACAGCACCGGTATGTAGCTGTCGCTCTGAGATACAGCTCCCACTGCAGCACAATTAATTCCAAAAGAGAAAAACAGGTTGAAGAACGGGACTTTAACAATGAATTCATTGTAACAGCTAAGCTCTCCGCCGGATGAATTCCGAATGAAACACCGCCGAGAAGCACACACGCAGCCGTCTGCGCGCAGCCTCGCGTCAGCCCTCTCCGACGTGGGCAGACCTGCCACCGGCTCCACAAACGTGCAGAAGACACAGACCTCCACGACGAACCTCCTGGCATCCAGACATACCACCACACGACACCTTTACAGGCCCCGCTTCCCGGAAGGCCGCAAGCTGATTCGAAGCGCAGTGGCTGGTCCGCAGGGCACCGGATCCTGTCTGTGGGGCAGGGGAGGTCACTAGGCCACGAGGAACTGTGTGCCCACCTTCCTCAGGCCCCCAGACAACACTCCAAACAAAAACCATACTTGTTTGTTCTTCCGTGGGCTGTGCACCAAAGCAGGGGCTAGCATAGGGCACAGCCCGCGCCGCGCAGTCGGGCCTCCTCCCGTGGGCCTGCAAGCCCTCCAGCTATGGAAGCAGAAACCTCCACCAGTTGCTGAGGAAGGATATGAAAGCCACAAACAGATCCTTTATAACAAACTACCTCTCTTAAGACATTCAAAACGACTTGGAATTTCTCGGGGACTAAAAATCTCAGTTAAAATCAGGAAAATTTCCTACACTAAGAGGATGGAAACAGATTTTGTGCAGCTACAGAAACGCAACCAGCCAAGCACTGAAAACAGACCAAGGACCACCATGAACCCAAAAAGGCCTTTCACCTCTAAGGCACTATCATCAGACCATATTCCCCATTAATCTTGAAAAAATGCACTCTGCCTCTTGTGCGGCTAGAGAATGGACACACCACTGGCTCTAGGTATTCAAACGATTTTTTTAAAGGGTCTGGTAACAAACGTGAGCCAGTTAACAAGACGCCACTGCAGAACAGGCCTGAACGACACATGTCCAAAACTTGGTTTCCACACCAACACTTCCTCCCCAGTGACCTGCCCTTTGAACCTGCCTTCAAAACAGCTGCACTGCCCCACCGCGGCCGGCTGCCACCCACAGGGCAGGCGCGGAGCTCACACACACCGCCCGCGCCCTCACACCTGCTGAGGGCGTCACGTCTGCACCAAGGGCTCCTCAGCAGCGTGTGGAGCTCCAGCAAAGTCCATTTCCCGAGAAGCTACTCCTCAGGAACGGACAAAGTCTAGTGCCAGGGAAGGTTCTCCACGCTCCAGCAACTCGGAGGGGACTGAGCTGCTCCCCCATTTGTGCGGCTACTCCCCATTCATCACACCTCTGCCTGCACGCACCCAAACCCCACGTCAGGCGGCTCAGGGCACAAGGGCACTGAGTGAAGAGGATGACACGCCCAGGACCTACCTCTTCCTCGTTCCAAGCTCTGCTAAAGGAGCCCAGAGGCCAGGACCTGCTCTGAAGAGCTGCCCAGGACCGCTCTGTCGGCCCCACAGCTCCGCAAGCCGCGGCCGCCGCTGCTGCTGCTGCTGCGATCCTTCCCACGAAACACTCAGAACAGCACCACCCTCCACTCCCATCTCTGAGTACAGGGACCTTGCCCTGCCGGCTCCCAAGCACAGCAGGAGTGTCGCAGGGACAGAAAAACATCACACCACGCAAGACTCAGGAGGAGCAGCCCAAGAAAGGAGCGTGGAAATGAGAACCCACTTCTTTCCATGTTCCGCATCTCCCCAGCCACCTTCCCGCACGGAGGCGGCCACCCCTGCCGAAGCCGGAGCCGCCCTACCTAGAGCGCGCGGAGCCGCTCGGCCTGATCTCCCGTTTTACCTTTCACCGAATCTCTGCCCAGTTCTTGTTCCCCGAAGGGAGGATTCCAAGCCTCACCCGTTCAGGGTAGCAACGCTCAAACACAGATGGAGCGCAGCCTCTTTCCAAACAGCTGCTTTCTGACGGCCTCGCCGAAGCAGCCTCCAGGGGTCACAGAGTTCAGCCATCTGCCCCAAGAAATAAATACTCGCGGTCCTCCGTGTGAAGATGGCCCTCCCGCCTCCAGGGCGGCACAGTCCGCACATTCAGGCGCAGCTCCCAGGGAAAACGTTCTGGGCAGTGGCACCAAGCACTTCCTCAAGCCAAGTGCTGTACTGTGCTGCCCAGGAGACCCTCCCTCGGGACGCTCCTCCCATGGGGGGTTCGAGTGCTGCCCAGGCCAGCCGCCACTCAGTGGTGGGTTCACACTAAGCAGATACGATACCTCCCCACATCCCAGCTTCCACACCTGTAAAATGGGAAGGACTCCCACCTCACACAGCACCGCTAACAAAATCAAGCAACACGGGGTGAGCTATCTGGAAGTGTCTGCTTCTACAGTAAGTGCTCAAGAAATGGTTCCTCCAGTCTCTGGCCCACCTGAAAATCTGAGTAGACTAGACAGTTTTCACACTTCATTTGTACTGCTCCCCCTGTCGCCTGTACACGCTCAGAGAGAAGGGAAAATTCAGTAACTGGGCTGGGGGCTTCTCCACACAATGCCACCTTAAAATTCTAGATGCAGGGAGGTCTGGGTGGCTCAGTCGACTGGGCTTCTGCCTTCAGCTCGGGTCATGATCTCAGGGTCCTGGGATCGAGTCCCACATCAGGCTCCCTATTCAGCGGGGAGCCTGCTTCTCCCTCCACCTGCTTCTCCCTCTGCTCGTGCGCCCGCCTGCACACGCACACTCTAACAAGTAAATAAATATATATATGCAGGTACACACACACACACACACACACATAAAATCGAGATGCAAACCCACTTGAACCATGCAAATCTGTCTGCAGGTAAAAACCCAATACTGGGGGCACCTCTGCCATTCCTGAGGGAAAATATGGCAAATTCTTCAGCAGGGAGGGAGGGGATCTAGCTGAAGACACAAAAGCCTGTCCCTCTCACTTTCAGACAGGGAGATCTATCCTTTATTCTACGATTCACTTTCTCTCACTGGATTCCAGCATTTTTGCACCAAAAGGCTGACTTATGCAAAGAAACTCCAGATGTCCCAGGCCCATCGTGTGGAACAACCAAGACCATGAGGAAATGTATTCTTTGCCTCTTGCTAGGACCATCCCCACCAAGTACACACCTTGCACCCCAACAGCATCGGTGTCTGAAAGTTCATTTTACACACTTCCATGGCTGTCGTCACCCCCGGCCTCCACTGAGGCTCGCCAAGAAGCCCAATTTGTGTTTTTGCCTGTTAGCCCAGACACCCCAGGGTACAGCCACATGTCGCAACAGTCAAAGACGGCCCCTTCGCCTTTCACCATTTTCTCAACCGAACAGGTCCTCCTCTTACACTCTGGAGCGTCACCCATCTCTACAGTGTTCTTAGCATGAAGTCTGAGGCTGAACTGCAGAAGGTTCAAGAACCGGCTAAATTAATTACAAAATGCGGGGTAACTCAGTGTTTTTTCTCAGGAGAGGAGTTACACCTTCCACCAGATTCTCACAGGGGTTCGGACTCCCCAAAAAGGATTAAGAACGGCTACCACAAAGCTGTATGCTGGAAAACAAGACGTCAGGTAAGCTTCCTGGATCTTCACTCACCTAAGCAATTTTGATTTGCCTTTTGAACCAAATTTTGCAAGCGGTGCCGACGTTCTTCCATCACCCACTTTCACAGTCGCGCCCGAGGTATAAATTCTGAAACCACCTTCGCGACTCCCAAACTCAAACACAGGGAAAACATCAGAACACCGAGGATACTTTTAGCAACAGAGAAAAAAACGTGGAAACACTAACGATACTTTTAAGCAAAACATTTCACCCAACAAGTGCTTTTCCTTTTTCTTTTTCCCCTGCAATCCCTCCTCGCTGTCACGATCACTCGCCCCTCGGCAGCAGGTTCAAGTCCGACCTCCCCGGGGCTTCCCATACTCGATGCCACTGCGGGAGAAGAGCCCCAAGGCAGGAAAAGCACCCAGTGCCGCTCCGCCGGGCGGGGAAAGGAGGCTACCAGATCCCACCCTAACCGTGAATTTGCGGGAAGCCTGGAGCATCAGGTGCTCTGAGCAAGAACTCGTCCCTCCCGCTTCGCTGCGGCAGAGGCAGCGGGACCCCGTTCCAGGTGAAGACCCAGGAAGGTTCCTCCGCAGACGGAACGAAAGCGAACCCAGGAGGCTGAGCTCCAGGCCGCGGCGCGCCGAAAACAAACTTTCCGAGCACTTCCACCGCGACAGGCCAGTGACACCTCCCCGGCCTCCCCCGCCCTCCGCGCGTCTGTCAGCGCCCCCGCCGGGCAGGCGCCGGCCGCGCCGGGGCCCGGGCTCCCCGTGGCGGCCGAGAAGCGCCCTCACGAAGCCCGCGGTCCCCGGCCCGGCCGGCCGGCCGCAGGTGAGGCGCCGCCCGGCCCTGGGGACGCGGGGCCGCCCCGCCTCGCCGGGCCCCGGCGGCCGCCGCGCTTGGCTTGGTGACGGGCCGGCGCGCCCGGGCGGCCGGCGCGCACTCACCAGCTGGCTGGTGGTCCTGGCCATGGGCCCCGCGACGGCGCGGGCGCCTCCCCCGCAGCGCTGCGCGGCTCGGCGCCTCCTCAGCGTCCTCCTCCCCGCGGCGGAGCCCCAGCAATGGCCGCCCTCATCCTGCGCCCGCCCCGCCGCCCGCCGCCCCCGGCGCCGCCCCGCCCCCGCGCGACGTCGGGCGGGACTTCCGCCAGCCTGCCGCCGCTGCCCGCTCCCATTGGCCGCGCCCGCCATCGCTCCGCCGCGACTTGGGCCGGCCTCGCCGGCGCACCCGAGCCGCATTTCCGGGTTGGGGACCAGCGGGCGGGAGCGGCCCGGCCCCGCCTCGAAGGGGGGGCGGCCCGCGCGAACCAATCCCGGGGCCGCGGGGCGGGGCCGGGCGGGAGCCAGGGGGGAGCTGTCATCCCCGGAACCCACAGGGGAAACTGAGGCTCGCTGGGGCCCGCGCTGGCCAAGGTCACGCCCCAGGCAGCGGCAGGGTCCCGCGCGTGGCTGGACCGGGAGCCGGACTCTGCGCAAACACCGACAGGTGCAAATCGGCTGCCTACGACACGGACAGGCGCTCCGGGACGGAAACCGGGGCTGTCGAATCCCATTTGTAAGGCAGAAATCACGGCTGACAGTCGCACGGACACCTTCGGAGCTCTCTTCTTTGGTTATGGGCTCGTGGATTTTTCTGGTCGTCGTTACCGTTGGTGATGATGTCGAATTCTTTTTGTAGTTGTTAATGACGATGGTGGTGGTGCTGGTCTTCCTAGTTGTGGTGAAATATACATAAAATTTACTTCCGTAACCATTCTAACATCTGCCCTGTGTACAGCGGAGTGGCATGAAATGCATTCGCACTGCTGTGCTAGGACCACGCTGCTTTAGACAAAATCCCCATCGTCTCTGCTAACTCAAGCTTGCATGCTTTTAAATAACCTTCTTTCCTACTTCCGAAAGAAATACATGTTTTTTTTTTTTAATGACAAGTCACACAGTACAGAGATTAGATAAACGAATCGATAAACCCAGTAACTGGAATTAATTCTTGAACAGCTGTGATCTCCACTAACATTGACCAAGCAATTACTTTTTTTTTTTTTTTTTTTTTTTTAGCACTTACTCTTACTAAAGAATTTTCCTGCCTATGGGGCGCCTGGGCAGCTCAAGTCCATTAAGTGTCTGCCTTCAGGTCCAGTCATGATCCCGAGGTTCCCACTCCCTGCCCAGCGGGGAGTGTGCTTCTGCTTCTCCCTCCTCTGCTCCCCCTGCTTGTGCTGTCTCTCTAATAAATAATAAAAGCTTAAAACAAAACAAAAGAGAGAGAGAGAAGCATCTGTGCTAGTGTGGCCCGTTTTCAGGTGAGGAAGCTGAGGCAGAGTGGGGTTCTGTAACTTGCCCTGGGTCTCACAGTGCCAGAACCAGGATCTTGATACCCATATGCCAGAGGCTATGCTTTGAGCATTAGGCTCTACAGCCTCTGCCTGTCCAAGCTTCCAGTCTTCTGTACACAGATGCACCTTGAACAACAGTAAAAAAGGTCAATATAACTCCTACTCCCCAAAAGGGCTTCTGCGGTTTTGACGCTTTTTTTCACTTAGCCACGAATGGTCCTGCACCCTGTACAGCTCTCCTGACATCTGGCCACTATCTTCCCCAGTGGCAAGGGTTGCAGAGGACTCCGCTGGAAGCACCCTCTAACTTCTAGATCCATGCACTTGATCGAGCTCCCTCCAGACACTGAACTGGTCCCGGACTTCCTCCTCATAAACAAGGCCCCGCACTCAAATTCAGGCACACCTTTATTTATTTCCTTGGGATAAATTCTCAGCAGATGGAACTGCTGGGTCAAAGTACAAGGATCCCTCTGGGCACTTCTGCCACAGACTGCGAAATGCCAATTGCTTACCCCACTCCGGACGCTAATCCTCAGTGAATGTAAAGACAAGGTCAAGATAGAGACCAGCTCTTACCACCATGTCAAGCCACATGGAACACTAGGGAACCCTGGGAACATTATCCTACATCATAATCCTTAGCACAGATTAAAAGTAGCACATCTGATTTTGCCCACAACAGCCCTGTGAGCGGCAGGCAACTGTGACCATTTCCCTCTTTCACACGAGGGAACCAAGGCTTTCGTGCCCTGCTTCCTCTCAGTCATAGAGTTAGCAGGTCACAGAGCACAGAACTCAAAACCAAGCCCCAACCAGCAGCCCAGGCCTGCTCTGGGCCACTGCACTCAAGTGCCTCCCAATGAACCCTTCTTTTGTGTTTACTGTAGTCCTCACAAAGCAATGACAACTTGTCCTCAGGGAACGCTAACCATTTTTAAAGATTTATCTTAATTCTCATCACAACCCTACCAGATACTTAGTATTTATTACCGTCTTACATGGGAAATTTGCCACACCTTACACCAAATGCAATTGTAAATACACTGCTTTAGATTCTAAAAATAATGTTATCTATATTTATGTATACACACACACACACACACACACACACACACGAAGAGCAACCTTTCTCAGAAAGTTACTAATGGATGTACGCCACGAAATGACAGCATAAACCAACAAAGACGATGATATGAGATCCGGGAAACAAGGAACAAAACACACAGGAAGGTGATGAAGGGGAAGTCCCAGGATGTGTCCACTCAGCAAGGATGGGTTCAGTCTCCCCTCCATGTCAAGCACTGTGCTAGACCTTCACAATTCCCTGGCATGTGAAACACAGAAATCTCTGCCCTCATGAAACTCCGAAGCCACAGGCCAGAGGTAGGGTTGGGGAGACAAATAAGCAAATGTTGCGGGAGGTCAGAAGTCAGTGAGTGCTGTGGGGAAGAAAGAAATCAGTGTGGACTCAGGAGTGCCTGGGGGAAGGGTGCAATTCTAAACGGATAATGAGGAGAAATCCTGGGATAAAAACAGAGAGCACACAGACCCAAGGGAACCAGGTTTTGGAGGGCTCCACGAAGATGCTGAAAATGACAGATCCTCTCATGGCTTTCGCCACATAAAAAACTAAATTAAGAAGCCAACAGAGAGGGGCGCCTGGGTGGCTCAGTGGGTTGAAGCCTCTGCCTTCAGCTCAGGTCATGATCTCAGGGTCCTGGGATCGAGCCCCCCATCTGGGCTCTCTGCTCAGCGGGGGGCCTGCTTCCTCCTCTCTCTCTGCCTGCCTCTCTGCCTACTTGTGATCTCTGTCTGACAAATAAATAAATAAAATCTAAAAAAAAAAAAAAATGCCAACAGAGAGACAGGAAAACTCCAGAGGAAGAGTCCTATCAGGGAGGAAGCAAAGTCACCATTCGTTCTCAGCTGTGAGGGATACTCACAGTCATAAAACAGGAGCACAGATTAATCATCGTCTGCCTCAGAAGGACCCAGAGAGGAGAAGGGAGACAGAGAGGAGAAGCTGAGACAGCTGAATCCTCACCTCTACTAAGGGCAAGAGAAAGCGGCTGGAAGTGATGGTCCACACGTAAAGGGGCAGAATATTTGCTAGCCAGATAGACGTACAGAGCAGGAAGAAGACTTAAACCAGGAATAAGTGCGGTGTGAGTAAGGGGAGGTGAAGGGGCTGCTGTTCTGCATTACAAGCCTTTTTATTTTACTTTTTAAAACATTTTTATTCTTTTTTTTTTAAGATTTTATTTATTTATTTGACAGAGACAGATCACAAGTAGAGAGACAGGCAGAGAGAGAGAGAGGGGGAAGCAGGCTCCCTGCTGAGCAGAGAGCCCGATGCGGGCCTCGATCCCAGGACCCTGAGATCATGACCTGAGCCGAAGGCAGCGGCTTAACCCACTGAGCCACTCAGGTGCCCCTAAAACATTTTTATCCTTATTTATTCAAGAGAGAGAAAGAGAGATGGAGGGAGGGCACACAAGCAGAGGGAGCAGCAGGCAGAGGGAGAAGCTGACTCCCTGCTGAGCAGGAAGCCTGATGTGGGGCTCGAATCCCAGGACCCTGAGATCATGACCTGAGCTGAAGGCAGACACTTAACCGACAGAGCCACCAGGGCACCCCTACAAGCCTTTTTATTTTATTTTTTTTAAAGATTTTATTTATTTATTTGACAGGCCTCGGGAAGGTGTGAGACGAGAGGGGCATGGGGCCCTGCGCCAGGGGCAGGTCAGGGTGCCCAAGTCCAAAGAGGAACAAAGACAATACTCATTTCTCATGGGGCCTCGATGGCAGATGGTGTGCCAGTCACAGGCCGGGCCAGGCCACCCCTCTCGCCTAGCGAGAAGCAGGGCACCCCTGCCATGGCTCAGGTCTGGCTGCAGATCCCAGGACAGCAGGCAGGAGGGGACACAGACTCACCTGGCCCAACACAGTTAGAGCCCGGGCACTCTGGCTGGCAGGAGAGGAATGGCCAGCCCCTGACTCTTAGCTCTCCCTTCCTTCCCCAGGGCTTCTGTCCCCACGGAAGGGTGACCCCAGGTCAAGAATGCGATGCTCGGTTGGGCATTGTGAGGTCATGTTACACCCCAGGAGGGACGGGGGATGCCCAGAACCATCCCAGGAGGGGCCAGGAGGCTGCCATTCATACACAGCCTGTCGGGGCAGGAGAGCATGGCGGGAGGGAAGCCCTGGGTTCTATCCCCATGGCCTGGCGCATTTCACCGGGTGCCTCACTTACTTCTATAACCCGTGGTGGGAGGGAGAAAAGCCTGGTTCAGAGGTGATCAAAGCTGCCCAGCATCACACAGCTAGTGTTAGCAAGCTAGCCCTGTGCAACAATTATCCCCCAACTCAGAGACATTAAGCAACAGACATTTACGATCTCCTGGTTTCTGTGGGTCAGGAGCAGGAGCAGCCCAGCCAGGAGCTTCCGGCCTAGGATCTCTCAGGAATCGAAGGTATCGAAGGCTGAGTCATCTAAAGACTTGACTATAGATGGGGGGGAGGGGCACCTGGGGGTCTCAGTCCACGAAGCATCCAACTCTTAGCTCAGGTGGTGATCTCAGTGTCCTGGGATTGAGCCCTGCACCGGGCGCTCAGCATGGAACTTGTTTGGGCTTCTCCCTCTCCCTCTACCCCTCCCCTTGAGCCCATGCTTGGTGCCCTGGCTGCTCTCTCGCTCCCAAATCAATCAATCAGATCTTAAAAATTAATAAAAGACTTGGCTAGGTTAGGAAGAATTCCTTCCGAGGTGACCCATTCACTCAGACGTTAATGGAGGTCCCAGCTTCTCACCAAGGGGGGGGTTCTCCACAGCTTTCTGAGTACCCTCATGCCACAGCAGCCAGCTTTCCCTGGAGCGAACGATTCCAGAGCAAAACAACACACCCGACAAAGAACCTGCAATGACTTTTATTGTAAGTTTTCAGTTTTAGTTTTTCTTTTTCTTACTATTTTTTATTTTTTTTAAAGATTTTTTATTTATTTATTTGACAGATAGAGATCACAGGTAGGCAATGAGGCAGGCAGAGAGAGAGAGGAGGAAGCGGGTTCCCTGCTGAGCAGAGAGCCCGATGTGGGGCTCGATCCCAGGACCCTGGGATCACGACCTGAGCCGAAGGCAGCGGCTTAACCCACTGAGCCACCCAGGCGCCCCTCTTACTATTTTTTTTAAAAGAGGCTTTATGGCCCACGTGGCACTTGAACTCATGACCCTGAGATCAAGAGGCACATACTCTACAAACTGAGCCAGCCAGGGGCCCCCTGCAATGACTTCTAGCCCATTTTCCAGATCGCACAAGAGCACCCGGCACCACGGGGCGGGGAAGAACGGCCCGGGTGTGGACACCCGGAGGTGGGATCGCTGGGGGCTGTCTTCCAGACAGCTGTCTTCAGAAACTGGCGTCAAATCTCAGGCGAGTAAACCTCCTTCCCTAAATCTTAACCTCCCCAGCCCAACTCCAGAAACTGATCAAAATCCCAAAGACTGAAAACATCCAGTGTGGACAAGCATGTAGAGAAACGAGCCCCTTCATACACTGATGATAGGAATGTAATATTTCCTTTCCACCCAGGCAGTCAGTAGGGAGCCGTGGCCCAGGCCCCTCTGTCTGGAAGAGGTGGTAGGGAGACCATCAGCCCCGCCAGAAATGACCACACCCTATTCACCCAACCTGGGAATATGCTACACCCCATAGAAAGGGAGGATGACGGATGCCCATAAGCTGACCTGAACAGAGAGAGGCCGATTATCCAGGATCATCCAGCTCGGCCCCACTGTAAGCACAAGGGTCCTTAAAAGATAGAAAAGAAAGAGTCAGAGCCTGAACGAGGCAACACAAACTGCACGACTGGCCAGCATGAGCTTCGAAAACAGGAGGCCTTGAGACAACCAGTGTGGGCAGCATCTGGGAGCTGGGAACGGAAGATTCTCCACCGCGCCCCCCCCCCAAGAACCTCCAGGGGAACAAGGTTCTGCCACCCCTTTGATTTCAGCACCCTGAAACCTATTTCTAACTCCCACCTCCAAAGCTATAAATGTGTTCTTCTGAACCCCTAATTTGTAGTAATTTGTTACAGGAACACCAGAAAACGAATGCGGGAGGCCCTCTTGTGATCCCCGGAAACCCAGAACCCGAAGAGCCTAAAGGAGTGCCCACACCGGGTCCCCTCCTGCCTTCTAGACCCCCTGGAGCATCTGGGATCCTAGGGCTCCCTGCCCGTCACTCCATGGTCCCTCCTCCTGGGGGCAGCGTGGGTGGTTGGTGGGGGGAGGGGTGGGTAGGAACCCAACTTGTCCACTATGGGATCTGGTTAACGTTATGAAACATCCATCCTACGGAACACTGGGGACCTTGTTCAAGTAGAGACATTTCCCCGTGTCCCCGCCCAGGCAGCTTTCCGTTTCAGGCTGCTTAACTAAAAAGTAGTTACCAGCAGAGCAGTATCGCAAAGTACAATTCCAGGTGATGAGACAAATCAAGACATAAACGTAGGACAAGGTGTGTCGGATCACGGTGAAGGACCACACCAAGCTCTTCATGGCGGGGGAGTGGGAGGCAGGCAAGACCCGGAGATGGCCATCGCCCTGGGCACGAGGCTGCCGCCCACCCTGGCGCTGCCTGGGGACGACAGGGGGCGAAGGGAGGAAGCCGCCCTCTGCCTACCTTCCCGGTGCCACACCCCCTGCTGTACCTCCCGCACCCCGACACCGGATACGCTCCGAGCTGGGGCGAGGCCAGGAGAGGCAGTGTAAGGGGGCCGGCGGGCAGCCCCACACCCAACTCCCCAACGCCAACGAGGGCGGGGCGGGGAAAGGAGGCTTGGGGCGCAAGGGATGCAGAGGCCCGCGACGGGAAGAAGGAACCGGGGCGGAGGGCCGGAAGGAGCGCCCAGAGGCAGCCGGGCGGACCGGGGTGCAGTGGCGTCGCAGCTAGTGGGGACGCCAGGCCCCCGGCTCCCCTGCGCCCGCCCGGCCCCGCGGCCCAGGACTCCCGGCTCCCGGCCGCTCCCGCAATCCCGAACTGGGTCAGGGGCGGACGCGCGCTCCAGCTGCTCCGCCGCGGCGCGTTCGCGCGCACGGCCGTCCTGATTGGCCCCGGCAGGGGCCCGCCCCCAGCAGCAAACCGCATCCCCGCGCCGCAGCTCTCACCCGACCTGCGGGTCCGCTTGGACCCGGCGCCTGGGCCGCAGGCCCGCCCCGCAATGGGGAGACTCGGGCCGGATTCACCGCGCCCAGCGCACCGCGGTAGATATTGTCTCCTCCCTCCACCCGCCTCCCCAAGCAGGCTTCTCCGGTCTGGACCACCAAGATCCTCTGCACGAATCAGCGCCCGAACGCTGCGCCCGGAGCCTACGGGGCGCGTCAACCCGATAAGGAGCCCGAGGCTTCGAAAGGGACGCCTCAGCGCCTGGCCTCGAACCCTGGCACTTGGCGCACTCGGGGCGGGGGGTGAGGGGGTGGCCTGCAGGGGACGCCTCCGCGGCTCCCAGGCACGGCCACCAGGGGGCCCTCGCCCCACTCCGGGGAGCCGCGACGCGCCGACCCCTGCACAGGGTCTCCCGGCTCACGGACAGCACAGAGCAAGCCGCGAAGGTGCGGGCTGCACGCCAGGTCACCTCCCCGAGGATCTCACCTCAGTGGACGTCACCCCCGCCCACCAGTAACTCAGGCACAGCCCTGGCAGCCTAGTGTCCACCCACACCAGAGCACGCCTGCCCCTCCGCTTCACCTGTCTCCAGACCCCGCTCCCCGCCTGCCCCGCTGCAGCCCGACCCCCGAGTCTCCTTGCCCGGGGTCTAACTTAGAATGGCAGCACACCTTCTGTTTGAAACCCCGCAGCCTCAGACTCGGAAGTGGAATGGGGGCTGGCAGGCTGGGGGAGCTGGGACAGGGGTGGAACTTAGTGGGTAACAGAGCTGCTCTTAGGAGCAGCGAAGTCAGGTAAGTGGTGGAGAAGGCTGCACCCCTTCCCCAGGAGGGTGACCGGAGGTCCCCACCCCGACACCAAGCCTGTGCCATTGGAACTGAGTGGGGTAGTTTCCCCCTGCCTGGAGCGCTCTTCCCAACCAGCATGGTGCCTCACCCCTGCGACCCGGCATTCAACCAGTCCTTCCCACCTCTTCCACCCAGGGAGGCAGCCCGTAGGGAGGGCCCCAGGGTAGAGCGGCCAGGACAAACCCGAGCTCTGGAGCTCACTAGCTCTGCAATCGGGTGCCCCCTTGCCCATCTGAGAATGGGGATGACACACCGGAAACTCCTTTAGATTTCTGTCACAAAAGAATGGGGTCACGCTGCTAGTGCATGTAGAGTCAGGCCTAGCCCCAAACAAGGCAAGTGCCGCTGCTCAGCTTTGGATGTGTTTTTGGAGACCCTCATCTGCTCCCTCCAACCAGGGCAGCCCCAGTAGTCCGGTGCAGCGCTGCCCCTGGGTCCTGGGAGCAGGCAGTTGCCTTAACAGGAGCTGTCCGTCACCTGCTAGGCCTAGGATGTCCCTGCACCCCACAGGATCTCCTGACCCTTGCCTCATGGCAACGGTTCTTCCCAAGCTGCTCAGCCTCAAACACAACTGGGATCTGTGGCCATTTTTGTCACTTTGGACCCGGACACACTTCCTGTAGAGGGCTCTGGGGCAGAGGAGGGGAATGGTGGCCAAGCCACAAATCACAGTGTCCTGGGACACTCGCCTTCAACTTCCTATTCCAAGGACTGCAGCCATGAGAAAGAGGGAAGGGGCTGCCCACCCCAGCAGACAATGGGGGAGAAAGTCAACCCTGATCTGGGGCTACACCAACCCCTGCCCTCTGAGTGCCATGTCACGGCTGTCCTCAGGACCTGCATGGCTCCCCAAAGCTATCCTACCCAGGGAATGCGACAGCCCACGCTCCCAACGTGGGGGGCACCACTGCCAGGACGGAAGGGACATGGAAAGCTGTGGGATGACACTAACCGGCAAACAGGTGCAGGGCTCGGGACACTGCTGACACCCAACCTGCCCATCAGCACCAGGCAGGGTCCCCCCAAGCTGTGCAACCACCACGGTGCAAACAGGTCTTTCATGTCAACCCAGAAGTTGAGTCAGAATGGGCTGTTCAGAAAAACCGCCACCTGATTACTGCTACGGCTCAACGAGGTAGGGCTGCGGGCTGGGCAAGGAGCAGCAGCCAGCACGGGCTCGGGGGCCCTGGGCCACGGCTTCCTGCACTTACCGCCAGGCAAAGTGGGGTCCTGAAGCTGGCACGGATTCCCCCTGAAGGCTGGGAGGAGCCCCTGGCACTGTGCCCACACCCGGCACTATGGCCCCGGGCCCCGACTTTGCCGCCCAACTCACGGGTGCAGAGTGAGTCCTTGGGACTTTGTCACGCAGCAGCCTTCTGAGCCCTCCACACCGCCCACCCAAAGCCCCCCCACACCCAGCTCCTCCCAGCCCAGACTACTAACTCAGCTCCACAACCAGTTCTCTCCTTGTTTGAAATCCTAGGAATTAGCCCTTCCCTCGGTCCCGACACGTGAACTTCTGAAGCTGTGTGCGCTCGCTGTCCCCAAGCCCCTTCCTGTCCCGCTTTTCAACTAGAGCCAAGGGCTTCCCCTCTCACCCTCCACTCACGTCCAGGCAGCACCTCTGCCTGTGGGTGTTCAGGCCCCGGACACATCTGCGCCACAGAGAGGGGTCCCCACAGAGCTGGGAAGAGCCAGAATCCAGCCACTCCCACTCCCAACCCTGAGGCACAAACACCCACACCCAGAGAGCCACCAAGGCGACGGCGCCCTGCTTGGAAGCAACACTCGGAGACCAGACAAGTCCCTGCCGGGCGCGTGTTTATCCAGCTGCCTCCTGAGAGGAGGCCTCCACCTGGGGCAGGGCGCCCACTGGCTCCCTGGAGACCTGCTCCTCCACGGCTCGGCCCTGACAGCGGCTGCCTAAGGCTGGGCGTCCTTTCCGGCGGTGGTCCTCGGTCACTGCCTGGCCTCCTCCGCCTGCCACACCAACTCGCCCGAGATGTAGGTGGCCCGCACATGGAGAGAGTCATCGAGCACCACGAAGTCTGGGTCAGAGGCGGGTGGTGAGGAGGCGGCGGGGGTGGGGAGGGGAACGCACAGGCACCCCCATCCCCACCCAAATCCCAGGAGCTTCATTACCCCTGAGAGAAGCTCTGTTCCCATCTCCACAGCCACCCAGGAGCTGGTGGGGAAACCGAAGCTGGCAAAACGATTTGGGTAGGGCACCCCAACCCCTCGCAGGCTGCCCAAGGTCCGGGAGCCAGTGTTCCTGGCGGTGGGGTACACGGGACAAAGGCCCAGGCAGCCCCCACCAGGCCTCGTCTCATTCGCCAGGAAGCCTGGCCTAATGGGAAAAGGGGCCCAGGCTGGAGGTGGTGGTGGGCAAGGCCACCTGGACACAGGGAAGCCCCCACCTGCCCTGTACTCCACCATCCCGAGTACTGCGGGAGCTCCCAAGTCCTCAGAGGCCCGGGCGCCCACACCAGGCCCTGACCTGCATCAGCCCCGAAGTCCAGGGTCCCCTTGCGCTTCTCCAGCCCCAGCAGCTGAGCGGGGTGCAGGGACGCAGCCTCCAAGGCCAACTCCACACTGCAGCCTGCTCAGGGGACACAACTGGGTGACCACGCCTGCCCCAGCTCTGCCAGCAGCCCCTCCCACAGCCCCTCCCACAGCCCACAATCCCGAAGCTCCAAGGCCTAGGAACTGGGTTCTGCCAGGGTTCTGCAGCAGGGTGACGAGGCTCCACCGCACCCCAGTCTAAGGGCGCTGCTGGGGACTCTTCTCCTCGCTTGCTCACCCATCCCGGGCCATCCGGCCTCCCCTCCCCACGAACAGATGCTCTGGACCCAAAGGCCTGCAGGCACCCCCCCTCCTTTGGGGTCCCAGAAGGGCACCCCCACAAAGAAGGAGCAGCCTGCGCATCGATGAAGTCACGTGGTCTTGCCTTTCTATCCCTGCTACCCCTCAAGAGGCCATGTGACTAAACCCCACTCTTCCTGCCCCCCCATCATCCCCCCAGCTACCGGCCTGTCTCCCTGCTCGAAAGAGCATGTCAAGCTCTGACACCCCAGATGCCACCCCAACCCCACGGCACTACCAAGCATCCCTCAGGGCCTGGCCAACCACAGCCTCTACCAGACACCCCTGCCCACCTTCCCCGCAACAGGCCCACCCCCTTAAGAAGCCCAGAGCACAGGGGCGCCTGGGTGGCTCAGTGGGTTAAAGCCTCTGCCTTTGGCTCAGGTCATGATCCCAGGGTCCTGGGATCGAGCCCCACGTCAGGCTCTCTGCTTGGCAGGGAGCCTGCTTCCCTTCCTCTCTCTCTCTGTGTGTGCCTCTCTGCCTACTTGTGATCTCTGTCCTTCAAATAGATGAATAAAATCTTTGAAAAAAAAAAAAAAAAGAAGAAGAAGCCCAGAGCACAGCTCTGACCCTCTCACACTTCATCTCCCTAGCTGTGGACCCATGAAGGCCCGCGAACCCAGAGGGTCTAAGACCAAGGCCCAAGCTGTGGGTACACTGAGCTCTATTCTCCCGTTGGGTGCCACGGCTTCAGTGCCGTCACCCTGGGTCCCAGCCATCTGCCTGCCACTGTCTTACCCCGCCCAGGAGCTCCCTGCAGGGGGACCTCGGCCACGTTCCCAGTGCTCATCCTCTAGAAAACTCTGCCAGACGAGGGCTGTGGGTGTGAGGCTCCGGTGGTCTCCCGGTGCTTCCCTCCCACCTCCCCCAAATGTAGCTTCCACCCTCCACACACGCACACGTCCACCCACACATATGCACACACACCCCCTACCCCACACCAGCCTCACTGACCTGTGGCCTGTAGGAAATGCCGGACACACACATCCATCGGAGCTATACTGCCACTCAGTGTCTTGGTGCCTTGAGAACAGAGAGTGCAGGCTCTGTGGGACCAGAGACCACCAGACACGCAGTGGGGGGTGGGCAGCGGGCTGGCAGGGCACGCCCACATCCCACGAGAGGCCGAGGGCCTGTTCTCATGGGGGCAGCCGGCAGGGACAAGCAAGTCGCTCACCTGCCACGTAGGCTGTCAGTCCATCTACTTCCACCTCCTGCTGCCCCAGCGTGTGCCGGCCGTCACCCAAGCCCAGGGCAGGAACGGCGTCGGTGACCAGCACCAACCCTGTGGGAGGAAGGGGCTTCAGACCTGCCCCACAGCGCACTCCCCACCGCCCCCAGCCCGCCCTGTCACGCACCCTGGGGAAGGGCCCGGTGGGCGATGCGCAGGGCTGCGGGGTTGGTATGCGTGCCATCAGCGATCATCCCATAGAAGATGTGGCGGCCCGGTGGCAGCCGGTCACTGGTCAGGAGCCCCACGATTCCTGGGTCACGGTGGTGGAACTGGGCAGAGATTGGAGTCGTGAGCTGAGCGAGGGCAGGAGCCCCTGTACCCGCCCCCCCCACCTGGGGGACGACTCACAGGCAGCATGGCGTTGAAGAGGTGGGTGATGAAGGTGGCCCCACACTGCACGGCTTCCTCCGCGGCCTGCAGGTCAGCCACCGAGTGTCCTGCATGGGGGACCAGGACTCAAACAACATACCCAGCCCAGGACCCCCCATGTGCACACACACCTGGAGGCGGCCCGCCTCACCTAGGGACACACAGATGCCCCGGGCCACCAGGGCCCGTATCACCTCTCGGCTACGGCCCAGCTCGGGGGCCAGAGTCACGATGCGGACGTTGTCCAGGGCCCCATAGGTGGTCAGCACGTCGTGGAAGGCATTGGCCTCGAAGGAGCGCAGGTGGGCTTCGGGGTGTGCACCTCGCTTCTCCCGGCTGATGAACGGGCCCTCCAGGTGCACCCCTGGGAGGAGGGGGGGGGGGCGGATGGCTCCAGCATGCCTCCTGCCGCACAGCCCCCACCCCAGCCCCTGTCACCTGCCCGACCTCCCTCCCCAGTTGGGCCTCTGGAGGGGGAGGGGCTGCCAACAGGTCCCCGAGGAGCCTCCCCGGGTGGGGGCAGGGAGAGGGGTCAGCCACTCACCGAGGACCCCTGCCCCATGGGGACCACCACTCTTCACGGGGATCTGAGGAAGGACCTGGGGGGAACCAGCTGTTAAAGCCCTGCCCCCTATGGCCCAGCGCCCAGAGGTCACATCCCAGCCAAGGTCAGAGATCAGCCCCCAGTTGCCTTCCCTCAGGTATTAGAAGATAGTCAAAGGTCCCCAACCGTGGTCAGGGAAAGCACAGCACTCAGAACCGTCCAGATGGGGAGGAGTCATGGAGAACACAAGAGCAGCTGCCTGCGATGACCAAGAGAGGAGGAAGGAGCTCCTGTGCAGAGGGCAGGCACATGGACAGAGGGCCACCCCACAGTCCTGGCCCCTCCAGGTGGCCCCCGACCAGGCAGCAGCTGGGACACAGTGGGTGGCATGCTCAAAGGGTCCGGACCCGGACACGGTGACGGGCCTGGCCTCCTGAGCTGCAGAACCAGAAGCATGGCTGGAAGCAGGAAGAGTGCGTGCGCTCCACGCAGAAGCAGGGGCTCGAGGGCGGGGGAGCTCGGTGCGAATGGGGCTGGAGGTTCGGACAAGCCGCGTCCCAGCTGAATGCCATCAGGAAGGTCCCTCGTGTGTAACAGGTGCTCACATGACCCATCTCAGGACCAGACAAGCAGCCAGGCCTCGAAGCCCACACCTCTCTCACGAAGGAACGTGGAGAAGGAAGCGGACAGGGAGCCCTGCAGGACAGCAGAGTCCCCAGGCTGAGCTGCCAGATAAACACGCCCACCTCCAGAGCTCCCCTATCCTGGGCAGGATAAAGGGACTGACTCAGAGGAGGCTGAAACCTCGCGTGACCTGCAAGATGGGAGATGAGCAGAGCCGTCCAGGGAGGCCAAGGAACGGATGCCAGGCAGAGGCGGGCAGGTGCACGCGGGGGACACGCCCTGCACATAGAAGCCGCGCTGCGGCCCCACTGCCTTAGTCCTGGCCACGCCTGGCACCTTGAGAAGCGGGGGGGACCACAACAGACACGCCATCAAAGAGCAGCTGTGTCCCGAACGTGCCCGGCAAGCAGCTGGAGCAAACCGGAAGGTGTCCAGACGGGAGGTGGATCGAGATGCACACACCCTGCAGTTAAGTGCAAGTTCATGCTCTTAACACGGTCAGCATGGAGCCAGCGAGGCCTGTCCCCGCTGACCAGGGACCTCGACGAAGGGGGCCTCCGTGGAGCCTCTGCAGACCTGAGACTCCCAGCAGCCTGCTAGAACCTGACCTCAAACAGCCAGTAACCGAACCCAAGAGAAGGACGGCAGGAGAACAAGGGAACAAACAGCCCGAAAGCAGAGTCAGAGGAAGAACGAGAGAACCCATCCAGGAGGCCCAGCAGGGGAATGATGGCGCCCAGGAGGAGATGACAGAGAAACGGGGCAGAAAGTCACACGGAAGTTATTCAAGACAAGCAAACAAAACCGAAAACCAGATTGAGACAGCCAGGCCATACTGCAGGCCAGCACCACGGATGACCTCCCTCAGGGCCCTGCCCGTGTCCCCCTCAGGCTTCAGAACCCAGGGCCAAAGGGAAGGTTCCATAAGCCTCCAGACGAAGAAATCGGTCACACACCAAGTATCAGAGGTTGGGCAGCTTCTGACTTCTCAAGAGCCACCTTGGCAGTTAGAAAACAATGTAACAATGCTTTTAAAATTCTAGGGCAAAGTCACTTCTAACACAGAATCGTTCCCCAATCAAGACAGTAAAAACAGGGGGACCTGGGGGGCCCCTTCGGTTGAGCGTCTGATTCTTGATTTCGGCTCAAGTCCTGGTGTTGAGGGCGTGAGATCGAGCCCTGTGTCAGGCTCCACGCTCACCAGAGAGTCTGCCTGGAATTGTTTCCCTCTCCCACCGTCGTGGGCGCTCTCTATAAAATAAATCAAACTCGGGACACCCTGGGTGGCTCAGTGGGTTAAAGCCTCTGCCTTCAGCTCAGGTCATGATCCCAGGATCCTGGGATCGAGCCCCACATCGGGCTCTCTGCTCAGCAGGGAGCCTGCTTCCGCCCCCCTCTCTCTGCCTGCCTCTCTGCCTACTTGTAATCTCTCTCTCTGTCAAGTAAATAAATTAAATCTTTAAAAAATAAAATAAATCAGGGACGCCTGGGTGGCTCAGTTGGTTAAGCAGCTGCCTTCGGCTCAGGTCGTGATCCCGGCGTCCTGGGATCGAGTCCCGCATCGGGCTCCTTGCTTGGCGGGGAGCCTGCTTGTCCCTCTGCCTCTGCCTGCCACTCTGTCTGCCTGTGCTCGCTCTCGCTTCTCTCTCTATGACAAATAAATAAATAAAATCTTAAAAAAAATAAAAAATAAAAAATAAAATAAAATAAATCAAACTTAAAAAAGAAAGAGTAAAAACATTCTCAGGCCTTCAAGATCTCGAAAACTCGACCTCCCATGACCCCTTCCTCCAGAGGAAGCAGGGAGATGTGCTCCAGAGCGAAGACAAAAACCAGCAAAGAAGAAGACCCAGGATGGGGGATGGACGCCCAGCGGAAAGACACTAGGGGAGCCCCTCAGGTGACAGTAAGGGAGCTGCCGGCACAGCTTGGCCCAGGGAGGCCAGCAGCCAGTGCTGGGAAACAGGTCCCGGAGGCTGCCGCAGGAAGGCAACGCTGATGGACACGTGGCGTGTCCAGATGTCCCGAAAGAAGAGTGAGCTCCTGGCAGGAAGCCCGGAGTTGAGTCACGAGTTAAGGGAACAAAGAGCAGGACTTCCAAGGAAAGGAGAGCAGCCAGGTAAGAAAATGGGACGTGCAGAGTAGGCCCCACCTAGTCCTGCAGACGGACCTCCCCAAGGCAGCGGGCGGCTGTGTGGGGAGGATGGGGGCTTCTTCTGCTCCTCGGCTGGGCGGCAGACACACGGCCCTAAACAGAGAAGTGAAGCAGGAGTCCCAGCACGGCCTTATAGAGACAGGAGAGCAAATTCCAAATATCCCGAGCTGAAAGGGACGGTCTCTAGATGGGAGTCCGTGGGGGCAAAGGGCTGCTAGCTTTCCTAACCAGCCACGGTTAGGTCTAAGTTCACTGAAGATTAGAAAAAAGAAGGTAGGGGCGCCTGGGTAGCTCAGTGGGTTGAAGCCTCTGCCTTCGGCTCAGGTCATGATCTCAGGGTCTTGGGATCAAGACCCACATCCAGCTCTCTGCTCAGCGGGGAGCCTGCTTCCCCCTCTCTCTCTGCCTGCCTCTCTGCCTGCTGTGATCTCTGTCTGTCAAATAAATAAATAAAATTAAAAAAAAAAAAAAAAAAAAAAGAAGGTAACGGTTGAGTTTTTCCAGAACAGATCTCTTCCCCCCTGGAGCAGGTGGGCCTGCACATCAGAGGCTGGGCAGTTCTGGGACACATCCTCTAGAACCCCCGCTTTCAACCTGCCCATCTCTATATGGGACAGCACGAAGGCTGTCATCCACATTCCACCGGGAGACCGTGTTGTGATGAGTGTCAGGTTCTGTCCTCTTCTCCTAAGTCCTCCGAGGAAGCTCAGCACCAGACACAAGGTTCTTGTGAGAGGAGGGGTGAGGGGAGTACTTCAACCCAAGGGGAGGATGGGATTGTGGGTGAAGCCTGTCTTTGCAGGGGGGACACTGTGTGGGACATTCTAGGGGGTTTTGCAGAGAGTCTCCCCCGGGAATGACACACAGGAAGAGGGGACCTGCGCAATGCTGTGCCCGTTGCTGGCTGCTCTCCCCACCTGGGCTCACGGGCGCCACCTCCAACCCCCTAACCCCCAAGTCTCAGATTCAGAACTCGAAGTCCTAACAAGACACTCAGGATTTACTTCACCTTTCAAAACAAAACAAAGTCTCACAAGGAAAACTAGGGTATGGTAAGTGGGGAGAGCAGCATAAACGACAGGGTAGAGGTAGAGAAGATAAGGCATGTTCCAGACAGGAAAGCAGAGGGAAAGGTCAAAGGATAGAGGGCATGTGGGGCCAGAGGCAAAGGTCTGCCTGCCAACAAGAAGGTACTAGATCTTGGTGAAGCATATGATGGACTTGAAGCCGAGAAGGACACAAACAGATCTTCCTCCTGGAAGAGTATCAAAGCATAAAGCTAGAGGAGACCCCAGAAAAGGAGCACATGGTCTCAGGGGACCAGAACACGATGATAAAAGATCTGGGTAACTTCTGACAAAGGCGCAATCCAGTTCTGCCCAGTGTGAGCTAAGCAGGACAACCCTGGGAGGTTATCCCAGGGAACAGTCCTGTAGTTTCTAAGACGATATTGGAATCAAATTTTTACATTCATGCCCATCAAAATTCTAGTTTCTGCTAAGGCCTTCAACCTGCAAACGTTTATGGTGGGTGACACGTTCTAGCAAGACAACATAAGCTAGAAGTCCCCATGTCCAGAAGCCCCTTGTCCTGTAGAAGACCACCTCATCATCTGTGTGGCAAGGGTCAGATGTGCTGTGGAAAGCGTGGCTGGTGTGTGACCAGAAAGTAGAGCCAAAGCAGCAGCAACACACAGAACACGGCAAAGGCCTTCCAGGCAGAGGGCCTGGAGACAGGAGAAAGAACTACCTAGAATGTCTGGAATGTGCCTAGGGAAAAGACAGAGGCCCGGGCAGGTAGGGAGGGAATGCTCAGAAGGCTGGGGTTCACACTGAGCACAAAAGGGGAGGGGACAGGGGGAGTGAGCTGAGTCCTGCACCTCCTGAAGGCCTCTGTGGCAGGACCTAGAGCAGGGACAGCAGCTGGGAGAGTAGGGAACTGTCACTGAGCCTCACTGGTGAGGCCCAGGAAGGGGGAGGACAAAGAACACAGAGGCAATAAGGTGGGCACCTTCCTCAGCTCCAAGCCGAGGAAAGTGCAGACTGATGACCAGGAGAGAAAACGAGGAACCACGTGCTGGTTTCCAGCAGCACACGGAGCTTAGTCTGTAACCTCTGACTCTGGGATGGGAGGCCTAGGGAAACTTCCAGAAAGATATCCACAGCTGCCAGTGTACCAACGGCTTACTACAGACCACACACAGTGCTGAGTGCCCTAACCCCAACACACAGACACGGCCGTCATTCTCAACTTAGACTCGAAGAAACAGAATCAGAAAAAAGTAAAGGCTGTCTCGTGTCCCCAGATGACAGATGAATTTAAGAGGCCCAAAGCCCACACCCGACCTCCCCCAACACCCAGCTAGGACTCTGGGCCCACACATCCAGGAGGGACCCCACGATGGGCAATGTGACCCATCATCACAGTAAGGAGCCCGTTCTGGAGAAAACCACCACACTGGAACGAACAGGAGGGATCACAGCGGAACTGCCCCCTCCCTAAACCCAACTCCAGTAACGGAACAGCCACGCTTTTCAAAACTCGTTAAGCTTCAAGCAGTCCAGAGGCACAAGGAACACACTCTGGTCTCCAAGAGCTCGGGAAGAAGGAACATTCGCGACCGCAGAGAGAACACCCGACAATAAAATAAAGAATAAAATCAAAGAACCCACACGGAAATGAACACAGTTTCATGGGAACGGGCAAAGCGAAAGGAGTGAGGGATGTCGGGGTAGATGAGAGCAGCAGAGAGGATGGACTAGTGTAGCTGGGCAGACAGTGAAGCTTCTTTCTGGAAAGCACATTCAATTGGAGTCACAGAGCACAGACAGGTTGCAGGGGGAAAGGATAAACCTGACCAGCAGCTACAGGTGCGGCCATCAGAAGTCCCAGCAATGGGTTTCTGGAGCCCAGAGGCAGCCAGAGGGCAGCGTGGAAAGGACATGTGGCTGGGGAGGACACCGGGGCAGCACAAGTGAAGGCCTAGGGGACAGCTGCAGAGACAGGGACACTCTGCCGGTGGGGGAACGCCCGAACGAGAAAGCCTAGGGGCAGGACCCTGGCCCCCCCGTGGAAGGAGGCCAGCAGGTGAGGCCAAATGCTAGGCTAAGAGGGGTCTGTGGGAGCACGCATTTGAAAAACATGGCGGGGCTGCTTCCGGAGGCCCCGTTCCTCCAGACTGGGAGCCGGACCTCACCTTGTGATAAACCTCGGGTGGTGAGGTGACCAAGGTGGGGCAGAAGGAGGTGACTCCGTGCGACAAGATCCTCTGGGCCACCAGGGCGACCCCCGAGCCCACGTCCTCCGAGGCCTGAGAGAAGTCAACGCCAAATCCACCTACGGCCACACAGAGCAAGGTCGCACAGCGCCCAGACCACTTCCTCTGGGTCGCCACCCACCCGGGAGCCCCAGGCCGCACCGTTGATCTGCACGTCGATGAAGCCGGGCGCCAGGATGCAGCCCCCGCAGTCCCGCTGCTCATCCGCCACTCGCCGCTCTTCAAAGAACAGTTTCTCGGGGTCCAAAATGCGGCCTTCGCGCACCCACAAATCCTCCCTGTGGCCAGAGCCAGGCGGGGAGAGGACTAAGATCGCCTACCCGGCACGCACCCTGCGGCCCACGCGAACACGGACCGGCCCTGAGCCCCGCACCCTCGCAGCGCCCAGCCGCGCGCCCAAGAGCTCCCGGTCCCGCACCCCACCTCTGAGCAGCTCCCGGTCCCGAGCCCCACCGGCCCTGGCCCTCACCTCAGCAGCGGCCGGCCCCGCGCCCAAGCAGCTCCCGATCCCGAGCCCTACCGGCCCTGGGCCTCACCCAAGCAGCGCCCGGCCCCGCGCCCGAGCAGCTCCCGGGCCCTGGGCCCCACCTGAGCAGCGACCGGCCTCGCAGGATGCGGCAGTTGGTGAACTGGAGCACCGGGGCCCGCGCCTCGTCCTGCCCGCCGCGCATCGTGAGCCACCCGAGCGGGCGGCGCCCGGAGCCCCGCAGCGGAACCCGCTCCCCGCGCACCCGGCCGACTGCAGGCCGCGGAGCCCGGCCTCCACCCACGTGACCCTCAGCTGACTGAGACTGGTCACGTGACCAACACACCCACGTGACCAGCGCCCTTCGTCTCCGGTCCCGCCTCCATCCCTCCCTCCCCCCCCCCCGACCAGCCCGGGGGCCCACACAAGCGGTCCACACAGGCGTCCAGTCACAACCGAGAACTTTATTGGACATGGCTCGGCTCCGGGCCTGGCAGGCCCAGCGCTCTGGCCCCGCGGCCCCGGCAGCCGGGGCTGGGGAAGGGTGGTTCCATCCAACGAGTCTCAGAGCAGACGGTAACCCCACAACGCAACACTACCTAAGATTACTATATAGTTGGGAGACAGAGGGCTGCTCCACAGACGTATGAACAGGTCAAATCTTTATAAATAATAAACATCCAGTGAAGAGAAAATGACAACTCTAATTCATCCTTATACACAGAGCACTCTAGGGCAGATGAGTGGGGGCGGCAGAGGCCTGCGTCCTCACTGGTCGGGGGCCTGGATGGGTAATGAGTGGGCCCAGATGTCCACGGCACGGGGCAGGCGGGGGCAAGGCCAGGGGGAACAGACGATGGGCACTAGGACACTGCGCATTTACAAGACCAACTACTGGGGGGGCAGCTGCCCCGTGCGTGTGTGTCAGGCTGTTCATCTTGGAATGCGGGAATGGTCTTTACATCCTATTCTGTGGCTGGTGCACTCGGAGAGGGGCTACTTTGTGGAGAGGATCAGGGCAACGATGAGACCGTAGAGGCCGAGCACCTCGGCGAAGATGAGGATCAGGATCATACCCACAAAGAGCCGGGGCTGCTGGGCCGTGCCGCGCACGCCGGCGTCCCCCACGATGCCGATGGCAAAGCCGGCCGCCAGCCCGCTCAGCCCCACACTCAGGCCAGCACCCAGCTGGAGGAAACTCCTGGGGGAGAGGACATGGGAGAAGTGTTAGCAGCCTGCTGGGGAAACCACCCGCCCCACGCCCCCGCCCTGGCCCTCCTGACCCCATGCGATGGCCTGACCCCAGGCAGGGCAGCATAGGCGGGGAGGGAGCCAGCACTCACTTGTAGAGGCTGATGCCATCATTCAGGGAATTAGCGATGAGGACTGCCACCACCAGCCCGTAGATGGCGATGATACCAGCCATGACCACTGGGATGATGGACTTCATGATCAGTTCTGGCCGCATGACGGACATGGCTGCGATGCCGGTGCCACTCTTGGCTGTGCCATAGGCGGCACCCAGGGCTGTGCGGAGAGCGGGGAAGCCAGGTCAGCTCAGAGTACTTGGGGTCAGCTACTCCCTGGGAGTAGCTCTGGCATGTCTGAGGGACATCCTAAGTTATCACAACGGAGACATGAATTTGGCACCTAGCCAGGGGTGGGAGGTGGCCCTCAGGGGCAAGAGCCCCCACCAGGCACACAAGGAATCCAGATAGCTTTCCTTCACCAGAGGCCCCTGTGGCTGTCGCCTATCTGCGCAGCCGCTCTGCTGTGAAATGTAGGCCCCACCTCCCAGGGAGCCTCCATGCAGCTGCCCACAGCCTCCAAGGTGGAGCTACGACAGGTCCAGCAGCCCTGTCACATGGAAAAACGGGCAACTGTGCCACTTAAGACTTGCTGAAGATTCCGGACACCTTTTTACTGCCTGGAGTCATGGACATTCAGGTCCGAAATGGCCCGACAAAGCACAAGGTGGTTACATCTCAGCAGCCCAGTATCAGGCCAGACTCAGCCTGTCTGCCTTGGGGCTCCAGCCAGGGAAAACACGCTGGAAGACCCTCTCACTACACACAGGGCCTGACCACAGGGTCAGGGAATGCTGGCCTGGCAAGTCCTGGCTCAGGCCACAGCGTCCCGCACTCCCCACCGCTCCCAGCTCTCCAGGAGGGCTAGCATCTGTTGTCAACAGGCCGAGTGCTTTCTCAGCCACACAGCAGGCCCGAACCCTGGAGTTTGGGAAGAATCTCTTTAAAGAACCAGAGTAAAAAGGGCGAGCCAAGGAGAGGACAGGGCACAGGGAGCCACCACCCAGGCAGACCATGAGCCCTTGGCATGCACAGAGGCCTTGAGCGCCTCCAGTAATGGGAGTGGGGGGAAACCCTGCGGTGGCCTGTCTCCTCTGATGCTGTTCCTCCTCCCTCTTGCTCGGTAGGGGGTGCTACTGTCTTCAAAGTTCCCTTCTCCTGGCCTCAAAGTCTAGAGCAACTTTTGCACAGAACAGAGCTACAGGGGGGCCCGCAGGGTCTCCCAGGGTCTCACCGCACTGCCTGAGCAGAGCTTAACATGGCTCAGAGGTGGAAAAGACCAGGACAATCCCAACCATTTTTCTGCACATTTTATTCATCTGTTTGGGTCACAAAAAAGGTCTACTCTCTATGCTCATCACTGAGCAGTGAGGAGGTCCAAGGAGCTCTAGCTTCCCAGGGCTCCAAGCCTGGTGAGGACACACGTGGCACCTCCACGCATGTTCTAGGAGAGTGGGGAGGCCGGTGGGGGGGAGGTGTCTGGGGAAGGGCTCCATAGAGAAAAGGACTTTGGGTAGAAGTATGAGTGAGCAAACAGGACTGCAGACGACATGAACGGAGACATCCACCAACATGGCACCAGGCTGGGAGCTACCAGAAAGAGGAAAGAGGCAGGGGTGGGAGCAGAGGGACCTATACTGCCTCTGCCACTCGGTCCCAAAGGCACCCAACACCACCACGCCTGGGCATTCGGCACTATCAACCCATGGCTCGGGGCTGGTCTTCATGAAGCTCTTCTGGAGCTCTCCTGGTCGCAGTGCATTTTGGGGGCTCCTACTGCAGGCCCAGCACCCCATCGGGCTGCATCACATGCGTGCACATGGCCAGCGCCATGGCCCGTTCCTCAAGTGGACAGCACAGGAGACGTGTGGCACTGAGTGAGCAGCGGATTACTGGGAAGTCAGCGTCCCGGAGCGGGACGCCGCCGGACAGGTGAGCGGGGCTCTTCCCAGGAGACGGCAGAAGAGCGTGCGGCTGGAGGTGAGGAGGCGGCGACATGACCCAGGGAAGGAAACAGGGCTGAGCACGAGGGAAAAAGCAGCCTGGCCTGGGCAGCAGCAGGTGTCCACAAAGGCCAGGCCCTGAGTGCTAGCTCTGGAGACAAGCCCTACAAGGTCCCAGACCGAGCAGAGGACAGAAAAGCGTGTGATCAGGAGGCAGTTCCAGGAACAAAGCACCAGAGGCAGGGTGCCTGCCAGGAGGGAGGAAGTCAGAGGGACTGCGGAGAAGGAGCAACCAACGGCCTGTGGAAGCCCCGATGAAGAAAGAATCAACAGGACTTTTGTCACAAGAGAAAAAGGGGAAGCAGGGAGGGAGACTGGGCACACCGGAGCAGGCAGCACCCGTCCTCAGGGGCCCGGGGCAACCAAAAAACCCTAGACCACTGATCCCTGGTTCTCAGGAACTTCCAGAGACCTGCTTTTGGGTCAGGCTCCCTCTGAAAGTATCAGGTTCTAGGAGAGGAAGAGATGTACCTGGTGACCGGAGGCAGGCCAGGAGCGGGGTACAGATAAAGGGCTGGGGGCAAACTCAGAGCTTCAGGAACAGGCAAGACAGCCCGAACTCAAGGAATTCTGGGGCAGGAATATCCTGTCCTTCACTGATGTTCCTCCGTGCGGGCACATAGAAGGAGCTCAATTAAGATTTGCTGAATGAGTGACTGACAGCCACAAGGAACCCACAGGTGGCCAGGCAAAGCAGAATCTCTGAAGGCATTCTGGAGGCCAAGAGCAGAAAAGGCTGGGGGAGGGGTCACAGCAGCCCGCTCAGAAGTGCTGGAAAGTAGGCAGCCCCTGCAGATGTGGAAAGAGCAGGCATTGCCTGAGAGGGAAGGGGAAGTCCAGACCACTTCTCCCACCACAAATGACCCCTTACTTGCACGTGATGGGAAGGGCAGGGCAGGGCACACTCAGCAACTCATGACTGGCAGACAGGCCCAGGCAGAGGGAGGCCAAGGAGGGAGCAGAGTCCCCAGGCCCCTACCCCCCAAGTGTTTACAGTCAGCAGAGACTGTTTGGAGTTCAAACCCTCCCCCTTCTTGCACAGGGAGCCTCCCCAGTCCACCAGGTAGGGTGGGGCAAGGCGGAGTCATCAAAACCAAAAACCAGACCTACCCAAGAAGGCCCAGAGGAGACCAGGTCAGACCAGTCCACAGGGTTGCAGCGGAAGGACTAACCTTCCTGGGTCCCACATTCCTGGGCCTGGCCCACGTGCCGTTCTCCCAGATAGGCCAGTTTTCACTGAATTCAACAGTCCATGGCCGTCAAGACCCAAGTTCAAAAGAAGGGGTGCTACCAAGAACCTGGAAAGCCCTTCTCTTTACCTAGAGGAGCCCTCCCCAATTTGGGGCCTCAGGAAAGGGAAGTCACGCATCCTTTCATTCATTCATTGGGCCCTAATCTACAACACTCTTCCTTCTAAAGACAAAGGTCCAATCCCCTCAACGCTGAGGCTTCAGCCACCCTCGCTCAATCACCCAGAGGGACACTCTTGGAAAGTGGGCGCGCACACACAGTGTCGTTGCTGGCCTGCCTCCCAGACACCCATCCTTGGCCCGGAGCCTGTTCAGACCCCCCACCCCATTCCACACAATCCCACCTCTGGGTTCCGGCCAGCTCTCAGGACCAATCCCTCAGCCCAGTTTTCCCAAGCAGTCCACACGCCCCGCAGGACTACTGGAAAACAGTGACAGGCCCTAACTAGAAGCGTCTGCCTCTGGGTGCAGACCCACTTGACCCCCGCCGGGGGTGGGAGGGTGTGGGTCGCCAAAAGGGCCATGGCTGTGTACCTTGGAGGGGAGAGCCAGGACCTCGTCCATCCCCTGCCCCCACCTCCGCCGAACAAGGCCGGCCCCGCGTCGGGAGAGCTCTCCGAGGTGTGATATCACACCTGCCCGCAGGATTGGGGGGGGGGGGGTGCGGAGCAGGCGCAGGACCGCGCGCCCCCACCCCAGCCTCCCTCCCGCCTCTCCTAGGGCTAAGATGGCAGCGGCGCCGCCGCCCCACCCCCGCACCTACACCGACAGGGGCAGGGCTGCCGGCTACCGATCCCCGGGAGATCCCCGGGGACCTGCACCCCAGCCCGCAAACCCTGCGCTCCGCAGTCCCCGGGGCCCCGACCCCCGCCCGCTGTCACGTGAGTCCCGGGACCCCAACAGATCGGAATTACGTCAGCGTGACGTCACACCCCGAACCCTGGGGAGATGCGAGAACGAGCCCCGAGCGCCCCGGACCCCCCAGCCACCCGGGTCCCTCCTGCCGCGGCGCTCACCGCTGAAGACCATGGCGGCCGAGGCGCCCATGACCGCGAAAAAGGAGGCGTACTCGGGGCCGCTCTTGGCCTCGGACATGTCTGCGGGTGGGGAGAGGGCGAGCTCAGCAGGCCAAGGCGGGGGCGAGGACGGGCCGGGCACGGCAAGCGAGCACGAGCGGAGCAGTCAGGCGGCTGCGAAGGCGACCCGGCCCGTCAGCCGCTGCGCTCTAAATACCAGCACCGCAGAACAAAATGGCGGCCGCGGCCTCGTCACATGACCCGGGCCCCGCCCCTGCGGGCCATACCACTTCGCTCCTGCGGGGGGCTCCACGGCTTGAGGACGCCCTAGTGGTCCTCTGGCCGCTCCTGCACTGTACCGCCGCCCGAACGACCCAGACCAGGGGTTCCGCCCCATCTCGGCCTCCGCGGTTGCGGGGCCGGGCGCTGGTAGCCTCTCACACCCCGTGGCGTTGGGCCCGTCCGACTCGCGAGCGGGGGCGGGGCGGTGGGCCTCCGTATTAGCATACGAGGCGGGGCCTGGGTGCCCCGCCTCCTCTGCGGCTGCGCGGCGCCGGCTGATGTTGGCTGCCGAGTGCGGCTTTCCTTTTCTTACGTTCGCGGTGTAGAGTCGGCTGCGGGCTTCTCACGGCCTTCCCCCAGGGACCCGGGACCGAGGTGTCCCCGGGATGTCTTCATATATTCTGGAGCGCTCCGAGGGTTCGAGCAGACGGAGCCGAAATCCCAAGTCCAGGACGCCGGCCAGTTCTGCTCCAGCCCCCAGGAAAGCCCTCACCCACCTGTGAGGTCCAGGCCTCTACTTGCTGTCCTCCTGGGCCCCCGGGGTCGCACCACCCCGACTCTGTCCTCAGTCTCCTCCAGACACAGACCCCCTAGCTCTAGCTGGCTTCTGGCTTCTGAGAAAAGGAGCCCCCTCCCCCGCATCTGTCCCCTCCCTTGCATCCGGGAGCCACACTTCAGCTGGGGGGCTGTTTCTGCCCCTCAAGATGTAAGCGTGACTGGTTTGAAGCCCTGTCGGTGCTGCGACCTGCGGATGCTTCCCCAGATTTCTGCATGTTCTGGGACCCATTTCCTCCAGCCTTTGCTCGTGCAAAGCCGGCACCTGCAAGGCGGATTTCAAGAACGGCCAGTGGTTCCCTCCCAGCCCAGCACGCAGCTTGGCCTGGGGCTGAAACCGTCCTGCTGATCCCCTGAGGGGTTACCGGCACCCAGACTGGCTGCCTTATCTCTATCCACCAGCTCTGGTTCCCTTTGCCCTTTTGTCCCCTGCCTTTGAGGACTGGGTGGCTGTCATCTGGTCCTTGGCTCCCTTGAGCTCCTAGCCCTCTCCCTAAATGTCCTGCGTGGCAGCCTTCTCCACGTGGGCAGTAGGGAAACGACCCCTGGCCTAGCCCTCCTGCTGGTCTCAGCCCAACCTTGCACAGGAACCTCCTTCTGTCCTCCTCCCCTGGGCCAGGCCAGGTCTTGCATCTTCTGAACTGGCAGCCCACGGGTGTCTGGTCTGTCCTGTTTTAAAAGGGAGGAGGCTGCCATACCACTAGAGGCCTCCTCACCTTCCTCCGCCGCCCTCTTCCTTGTCCCAGACTCTGACTTCTGAGAAGAGAAACCTTCACTCAGCGTCTCCACCTCACCTGCCCTCCCTCCCAGCCCCCTGCCTTGGCCAAGGTCAACTGTGATCGCCATTTCTCTAAGCTGAGGGACGTTTACCAGGCTGAGTGGGCCTCTTTGCTGCATGGCCCGCTGCCCACTCCACCACACCCTCCCCTTTCTCTCCAGCTTACCTCCTACAGCCCTGACACCTCATTCCTTCTTCCTAGGGGCACAAGGAGGAGCAAGGACAGGCGCAGGCCAGGCAGCCTCAGCCTCCCTGCCCGACCTGATGTTCCCAGGGTTTCCCCCATCCCGCCCCACCCCCGGGGCAATCATGTCCTCCAGCTCAGCCATTCTGTCCCTCACCTGCTCCTCTCCAACCCTGATGGCCCCCTGAGCTAGCAAACATCAGAGCTGGCCTCGGGCCTGGCCCCTCACCAAAGCAGGCATGGAGGACCCAGGGTCAAGGGAGCCCAGGCCAGGGAGCCAGTGCTGCCCGGGGTACTGTGTGCAGAGGAAGAATTCAGACCAAAGTCAGGGGCGGCAGGGTATCCCCACCATCAGGAAGCCATGCAGTCAAAAACACAGAGGCGGGCAGAGCACGGAAGCCCAGTGTGGCTATAATTCTAAGACTCAGGGAGACATTTCCCTCCTCGGGCTCGGGGAGCGGGTCAGGCTCACCCACCATCCTCTCATTTTCTGCTCGGTGTGAGAGGTCACACTGGGTCTCCAATGGGGCTGCTGGCAGCTGAAACCAGCATGTCTCAAATGGAGCTCACCCCACCCCCACCTTCCATTCTATTCCACTCTGTTATTTCCATTTTGGGCAAAAGACACAGCCATCCACCCAACTGCTCGCTGCAGCAGCCTTGAGTCACGCCACAGCTCATTCCTCGTTACTCACCGAGCCCTGAGATCCTGTGGCTTCCTGGCTCCTAGCTCTGCCCACCCTGCCGCTGGGCTGCCCTCTGGCTGGGGTCCCCTCACAGCCTCTAACCCGGTTAGCCTGCTCAGTCTTAACCTCCCCCCGCCCCCATTCTTCACCCTAGAGCCACAGGAGCTTCTAACTGGACACATCTGACTGGACACTCCATTCCTGGAATCCTTCAATGTCTTTCTGTCACAGGCTGGAGCCTTTGGTGGTCCCCTCCTGTGTCCCCATCTCATCCCATCATGCTGCTCCCTCCTCACCTGGATTCCTAAGTCTATGGCTCTCTCTGCATCAACTACTCTCCTTCCCTTCTTGTATAGGGAGTGCTACTCAATCTTTAGAGCACCATGCCCTCCAGGAAGCCCTCCTGATTTCTCTTCCTCCCTTCTCAGACCCCTTCTTCACCCCTCACACTCCATTATTACCTTTTTTCACTCAATACTTCCTCTCCTGAGGGTCCCTGTGCCTCTTTTTCTGCCCACCCCCCATCCCTGCTAGGATGCTTGGCACATAGAGCTAATGTTTACTGATCACCAGGTGTGTGCAAGGCCTGTCCTAAGCACTTTTAGGGTATGATGTAATCCTCCTAAAGACCCTTTGAGAAAGATATCACCATGACTCTTCATTTGGTGGACAAGGAAGTGGGCCTTGGAGGGTCACATATCTGGCCCTGGTCAGCCTGCTAAGGAGAAGCGGAATTCAAAACTCCGACTCCCAGCCGGGCTGAGCCCATGTGGCTTACCACACTGCCTTGTTTCCTACATGAGGGGGTTGGGTGAGCATCCAGGGACCAGTGACAGGGCCAGGAGGACTCCAGGGCGCCTTCCCCTTGGCCTCCCACACCAGGCAGGGCTGGGGAGGGGGTGTGCTGTGTGACACGAGGGACACACAAGCCTCTGCCTTCCCCCTCACAGCTAGGTCCCCAGCTGGAAATCACATCATCTCGATACCCTGGCCTGTCACTGCGTAAGTGGGGATTTCTAGGAATAAAGGGCAGGCTTTGGGAAACCCAAGCCAGAGACTCTGATAGGGAGATATAGAGAGACATGGGGCCAAGGGTCAGGGAAGTTCCCTGAGTCCCCAAGAATTCTAAAGAAGACAAAAGGACCAAAAGATGGTGGGAGAGGGAAGTCCAGTGGCACTTGGCAAAGCCCTGAGGGAAGGGAGGGCGACAGCTGGGGAGATAAAGACCAGGAATAACTTTCCGAATGATTGGAAAGATGAACTTACCCCAAGGAAGCCGTTTCAACAACGAAGGGAGTCTGGCAGCTGATGGACACTGCAGGGAGCCTTCTCCCTGCGGACAGTCCTGTTCTTTTTTTTTTTTTTTTAAGATTTTATTTATTTATTTGGCAGACAGATCACAAGTAGGCAGAGAGGCAGGCAGAGAGAGGAAGGGAAGCAGGCTCCCCGCTGAGCAGAGAGCCCAATGTGAGGCTCTATCCCAGAACCCTGGGATCATGACCTGAGCCAAAGGCAGAGGTTTTAACCCACTGAGCCACCCAGGCACCCCGACAGTCCCGTTCTTCCAAGTCACAGGGAAGATACGCCACGGGGACAGAATGCTAAGAGCAGCACCTGCCCTCCTGCGTGGCTGAGTAAAGGCTCCATGGGGCCCAGGCAAGGTTGGGATGAGAAGGAGCAAGACCATAGTAGTGCCATGGAAGGGGAATGTGCAAAGGCAATTTTTCTGGTGTGATTTTTAAAAATTGGGGCTTACATTGAGGCACCTCAGTCAGAGCACCACATGACGCCTGATCTCAGGGTCATGAGTTCAAGCCCCATGTTGTGTACAGAGCTTACTTTAAAAAAAAAAAAAAATTATGGGTTTTTAAATGATAGGATTTTTTTTTAAGATTTTATTTATTTATTTGATAGAGATTACAAGTAGGCAGAGAGGCAGAGAGAGAGAGAGAGGGGAAAGCAGACTCCCCGCTGAGCGGAGAGCCCGATGCAGGGCTCAATCCCAGGACCCCGAGACCATGACCTGAGCCAAAGGCAGAGGCCTAACCCACTGAGCCACCCAGATGCCCCTAAATGATAGGATTTTTTTTTAATTTTAAAGATTTTGTTTATTTATTTGACAGAGAGAGATCACAAGCAGGCAGAGAGGCAGGCAGAGGGGGGGTGGGGGAATCAGACTCCCTGCTGAGCAGAGAACCTGGTGTGGGGCTCAATCCCAGGACCCTGAGATCATGACCCACACCAAAGGCAGAGGTTTAACCCACTGAACCACCAGGCGCCCCTAAAATGATAGGATTTTTTTTTAAGATTTTATTTATTTATTTGACAGAGATCACAAGTAGGCAGAGAGGCAGGCAGAGAGAAAGGGGGAAACAGGCTCCCTGCTGAGCAGAGAGCCCCATGTGGGGCTTGATCCCAAGACTCTGGGATCATGACCTGAGCCAAAGGCAGAGGCTTTAACCCACTGAGCCACCCAGGCACCCCAAATGATAGGATTTTTAAAAAGACTTTGAGAGACAGAGAGAGAGCGCACAATCAAGGGGAGGGGCAGACGGAGAAGCAGGCTCCCCGCTGAGCAGGGAGCCCAATGCATGGCTCGATCCCAGGACCTTGGGATCATGACCTGAGCCGAAAGCAGAGGCTTTAACCCACTGAGCCACCCAGGCGCCCCGACAGGATTTTTTAAAAAAGATTTTATGTATTTATCTGACAGAGAGAGAGGGAGAGATCACAAGTAGGCAGAGAGGCAGGCAGTGAGAGACAGAGAAGCAGGCTCCTTGCTTGAGGAGCAGAGAGCCCGATGTGGGGCTCAATCCCAGGACCCTGGGATCATGACCTGAGCTGTAGGCAGAGGCTTAACCCACTGAGCCACCCAGGCACCCCGATAGCATTTTTTTAAATAAAAAACATCTTCTAGGTAAATACAGCATGGTACAAACCAGGGCCTGACAACCACCACCATCACTGCTAGAGGGAGTCCCAGGGCCTGCCCTGAGGCCTGGGCAGCAGTGTGTGGCCCGCTCTCTGGGCTGCTGGGAATGAAGGGGACCTGAC
Organism: Lutra lutra; assembly: GCF_902655055.1. Classification (NCBI taxonomy): domain Eukaryota; kingdom Metazoa; phylum Chordata; class Mammalia; order Carnivora; family Mustelidae; genus Lutra; species Lutra lutra. The sequence goes on along the minus strand of NC_062295.1, from coordinate 1,991,753 downwards.
ACCCTGCCGGGCGTGGAGAGCAGGTTCTCAGGGTGCCCATGAGGGCATCGTGTGGCCTGGACCCTCCGTCCGGGCTGGTCTTAACTCACAGCCCATCCCAGGCACAGAACTGGCCGCTGGAAGGAAGCAGCCGCTCGTGTGTCAGTGAGGACAGTGCCTGACCTGGGGTTAAGGGACAGCGGGAGGCTGAGGAAGGGTACACAGGTGCATTCCCTGAACATCGCTGCAGATGCTAACAGCAGGTGGCCCCTGGGGCCGAGGAGGACCATCTCCCACGAGGACACTCCAGCTGCACTGATGCTCTAGAAGGAGCACAATTCCCCTTGTCAGAACCTGCTAGACGGGAAGGCTTGGGCTTCCACTCGGGAAGTGAGGCATGTGGAACTGGGGGGGGTGCACCGTGGTGATCCCGCTGATAGCCCTGAGGGTCGGTTAGGCTGGATGCTGGGCCATCCCCACAGAGGGGCCATGTGAGAGCAGGTGCTGGCTGGGATGCGGGAGGGGGGACCCCAGGGTGGGCTGAGCTCCGCACAGACACTGGCCACTGCTCACGGAAGCCGCTGCAGCTGAGGGAGTCAGGCGTCTGCAGTGTCCCCAGCTACAGCCCTGTACCCAGGGCCATCCCCCCCCCCCTCCCCCCCCCCGGGAACAGCCGATGCCACCATCTCCATGTCAATCACAAAATGACCAAATGATACTAAGCACACTTACAGTGAGAAGTAGTTGCTGCAGGGAGTTTGGGGGGTACCCCCAACTGTGGGCCCCAGAAATACTCACCCATCTCCCCTCCAGAATTGCCCAGCTGGGGACAGTAGCATTGGGGCTCCTGCTCAGGGGCCAACAGGCTCCGGGGGTCGGGGGGAGGAAGCCGGCTCCTGGGGCCTCAGGAAAAGGTCCTGGGGCAGGGGCACCCCAGCTCCTGAGGACTGGGAAACTCCGGCCTGGCCACAGGCTTGTGTAAAGGCCTTGAGGCAGCAGAGGAACTGAAAAACAGCCTACCCCGAGAGCCGGCCCCAGGGGCCAACGCAAACCAGGCCGGCCACTTCAGGGCGGGGCAGCAGGAAGGGGCCTGGGGAACCCGAGTGTTGTGGGGGACAGCCGGGAGAAACAGAGAGCATTAGGAACAGGGGTGCTGCCTGCGGTGTGAGGAAGATAAGGAAAGAGAGAAGCAGTTTCCCAGAAGAGGCAGAGGCAGAGGCCTTAGCAGCTCCAGGAGGGGTGGAGGGGTGGAGGGGTGGAGGGGTGGAGGGGCTCCAGCACTGGGAGGAGCCCCACCAGACGGGCATCCGCGCAGTTGCAGAGAAAACGGTTCCTGCGGTGGTTCCTGCGGTTCTCTGTGTGGGACATCGGTTCACCCAATTGGAAGGTCTTTCCCAATGTTCGGAAAGACATTACCATGGATCGCTGCGAACCCCCAGGTAGAATCCCCTCCCGTTGCACGAGGAGGACTTGTTGATACCGGGCTCCCGTGGGTCAGGGCTAGGAGTGATTCTGGACTGAGACTTTGGACCGAAGCCCCTGGAGGCTGTTCCCCTCGCTGCTCCCGGGGCAGTGCGTGTTTGCAGGACGGCACCGTGACCAGGAGCAAACAAAATCCGGACGGACTTGGCCTGCACTGACCGCAGCAGCGAGAGCAGCAGAGCGTGTCTCCTTCTGGAGGAGAGAGATCCAGCCTCAGGCAGGGGCCTGCTGGTCTCCCGCACACCTCTGGGTCGCCATTCCCTGCACACCGCCCCCCCCACCCCGCATTCCCCAGACGTTCTCACAGCAAATACCTCAGTGAGGTTCCGCTGGCTGGCAGTAATTTTATTTAGGACTCAAGTGAACATGGATTAAACTAAGATTTGGCGGCCAAGCCACACACCAGTCTAGTCTCACTTGGTCCCTCACGGTTCTTCATTCATTCGGATGCTCCAAAGTGTCAGTCGGGTGAAGTCCATTTCTCAGCCAATAACCGCCCTACATGAGAACGGAGAGGTGAAGGGATTCACACAACCCTTTCTCCTCCTTAATTACCAGCTCGCTAGGTTTTGGCAAACCGTGGCCTTTGCCAGGCAGTGCGCTTCTGTCGGAAACGGAGCAGGGGCCACCCTCAGACCTCCATGTCATCGCCGGTGCAGCTGGAGCAGACCCCACCTGCAGGCGCCCTCACTCAGGGGTGCTTCTCGAGCAAACGCCCTTCACGGCTGAAACCAGCTGGCCAGCTAGGGGATACACCGCCAGATTCAGCAATCTGAGGCAGGAGGTCTCCCACAGTTGGTGTGTCTGCTCCACACAGAAGTGCCCGGTGATTTTGCTTCCTCGGCCCCAGCACAGAGTTAACAAATTCCGCACAGGCGGGTCACACGAGTGTGTCTGCAAACGCGTGAGGCATTTCGTCCGTAGCCACGAGGCACATGGTGCTGTACTTGTTGACCACGACCCGACACTAATATAATGAAGACCATGATTTTTAATTTAAATTTTAGTCAACATACAGTGCAAGATTGGTTTCTAACAAAACGTGGTTGCTTTCCTACCTACAGGCTTGTAGTGTTGTTCTCTCAGAACAGCGAGGAGGGAACACAGCAGGGGGAGAGGGAGGCAGAAGCGGGCTCCCTGCTCTGTGGGGAGGCTCGATGCGGGGCTCGATCCCAGCGCCCTGGGACCATGACCTGAGCTGAAGGCAGATGCTTAACGACTGAGCCCCCCAGGTGCCCCCTACCAGATTATTCTTATAGATCCATGCACTTCTCTGCCTAACTTCCATGTGGTAGGGGGAAGCGCTGGCGAGGCGTCCTCCACTCCTGCTTTAGTTGGTGACTTCCCCGTGCAAACGAGACATTTGGGGGCAGAGGACGAGGACACTCAAGATGAGCGTCCATTCCGGAGACCTCACTATGCTAATTGGTGGCATTTTTTTTTTTTCGACCAGTGTTAGTCTTGGGGATTTTGAGGACATTCTGGATTTAATGAAAATTTAAGTATCTGTACAAATTAAATCCATTCCTGGAACACAGAAAGGACTGTGGGAAAACTGAAGGCATCTGATTAAATGCATAGTTCACAGCACTATAAACCAACGTTCACCTCTGCTGGGCTCCCGTACCCACACAGGAGAAGCTGGGCAGGGTCCATGGACACTCTGTGGGATCTTTGCCTCTCTCTGGTAAATCTAAAATTATTTCCTAGTTAAAAGTTACAAACACTGAATCAATTAAATATGAAATACTTAAGGGCCTTACGGGTTCAGGAAACAAATAAGAAAAATTTGAAAGCCTGAAATCCTCAGAGTTTTCTAAACCAAGGTGCCCTGAAAAACTCAAAAAGTTAATCCCACAGCTTATAAAAGCAGGAAAATTTGAAATACGAATTTTTATTCAGCAATTAGAACTATGAAAATTTCCTAATACAAATGACTTACTCTTGTATTATAAATTGTTTTTCGCAAAACTCATGTTCTGAAGCCCAAAAGGCATAGAGTCCACGTTAAGAAATTATTTAATTTAATGAGCTGGTTTATTTATTTTTTAAAAAGATTTTATTTATTCATTTGACAGACAGAGATCACAAGCAGGCAGAGAGGCAGGCAGAGGGAGAGAGGAGAAAGCAGGCTCCTCGCTGAGCAGAGAGCCCGATGTGGGGCTTGATCCCAGGACCCTGGGATCATGACCTGAGCCGAAGGCAGAGGTTTTAACCCACTGAGCCACCCAGGCGCCCCAATGAGCTGGTTTAAATTACATGATTTACTTATTTGTTTATTTATTTATTAATTAATAAGTAAACTCCATGCCCAATGTGGGACTCAAACTTACGACTCTAAGACCAAGAGTCCCAGGCTCTTCCAAATGAGCCAGAGAGGAGCCCCTCAAAATAAATTTTTAAATGTTTCTAGAAAAATGAATGGTAATTTCTCATGCATTTCCATAAAATGCTAGTGATTTTTAACATCGAAAGCAACTTTTATGGGGTGCCTGGGTGTCTCCGTTGTCAAGCGTCTGCCTTTGGCTCAGGTCATGATCTTGGGGTCCTGGGATCAAGCCCCACGTTGGGCTCTCTGATTGGCGGAACCTGCTTCTCCCTCTCTGTGCTCTCTTGCTCTCTTTCCTCTCCCTTTCTCAAATAAAATAAAAAACTTAAAAAAAAAAAAAAGCAAGTTTTAGGTAGTAAGAAATCATAAAGAATATTAACAAAACATATTCTATTTGGGAACACCTGATACGTAACAAGGATGATAAATAGGAATTTAAAAAGAAAGTAATAACCACACATACCTCTCCGTTCAACAGGCCAGCCAGGAAGAAGACCGCCCGCCTGGGGAACGACAGCTATGCGTGCATACAGAGACCTCACGCTGGACACCGACAAGGTGGCTAAGCCTCACAGGCCCTCCTCGGCTGCACCTCTGGGAAGGCCAGACAGGGCCCTGGGGCAGCCGCAGAGACTCCCCAGGGCTCACTCAGGGGACAAGCAATCCCCCAGTCCCCCTGCAGAGGGAGCCAGGAAACAGCGCTGGAACACCATTTGCTGGGACATCGTTTTCAAAGGGCCGCAATGTTCCACGTGATGCCCCGACCAGTACCGCGAGGGTGCAGTTTCCGGCGCCCACCCCACTCGGGGCGTGCCCCAGGGAGCCCCTGAAGGGCCCTGTGGTTGAAGAGATCAGACTTGGACCCTCAGAGTTCATGTAACAAGACCATGTTTAATGAACACCGAAGTTGGCGCTACGACTCAGGGCTGTGGGGGCCCAGAGGAGGGGGGGACAAGGGTGGCAGTGTGGGGGGGTGAGCAGTGACACTGCCTCCCAGCACCTCTCTTCTCACTAGGGACTCACTGTCCCTGCGGAGCCTCTCAAGAGTTCCGTGGGGACAGCAGAGCAGGATGACTGGCCCCCTTTTACAGCTGGAGCAACAGAGTTCCAGGCAGGTTCATGGCTTGCCCAACGCCACCCAGGGCTCCTGGTCCTTCCTCCTGCACCATGGTGGCCGGGTTCTGGGGAGACTGGAGTCGGGGGGCAGGGGAGGGCCAATGCCCCACAGGAGGAGCAAGCGAGACGGAGATAGCAGAGGTGTGGCACGTGGGGACACTGAGGGGCTGGCTGCAGCCACATGGGGACCAGGCTGGGGGGTGGGAGCCCCGGCACCTGTGACCCAGGCTGCCACAGTCCCAAGAAGCTGCTTGGGTGTCCTCCCCCATGTGCCCAGGCCCTCAGGACCTGCTGAGGGCCGTCACGAGGCAGGAGACCACTCCCCGACCAGTCTTCACGTGGCACCTACAGTCTGCAGGGCCCCTGTGGGGCCAGGCTGGGCAGGGAGAGGGGCACAAGAAAACCAACCACACGGCTGTGAGAGGGGCGTGGAGGGGCGTGTGATGGCGCCGCAGGGGAGGGATCTGGGGAGCAGGCAGCCCTAACAAGCTGGGGTGCCTGGGGATGGACGAAGACCAGCATGCCATGTTGGGGAGTCTGGACAGGACCCTGGGGCCACTGCAGACTGTGGGGGAGTGGAGGCGGCCTGGGGCAGAGAGCAGGAGGGCTGCAGAAGCCCCCGTGGGTCCAGGCTTCTCCTGGACACGGAGCTGGCTGGTTTGGGGTCAGCCGCGGAGGGCCCCTCCCTGGGCCATCCTGAGCGGCCTCTTCAGGGATGGGCCCACAGCGAGGCCCAGCAGAAGCCTCAGGCTCTGAAACGCAAGAACCCGTGATGTCCCCTCCAGCCCTTTATCATATTGGTGCTCGGCGCTCCCTCAGGAGGGGCCCAGAGCGCAGCACAAATTCTGCCCTCCCCTCCTTCCCCCTGCCTTTGCTGTCCAACAGTCAGCCACAGGAGGCCAGCACGGGGAGGAGGGTATGGGTGAGAAGGGGTGGGAGGGGGAGGGGGACATGGCCAAGGAGCCATCCCCAGCGTGCCTGTTTCTTCTGGGGAGCCGCCAGCGCCAGCCACTGGCCAGGTGGCCGCCCACCCACAGTACCAGTGGTGGCCACCGGCCTCTGCTCAGGAGCCATGCTACGAGACACCAGCAGGGGGCGCCATGGCCCCACACTTGATGGAAGGTTTCTTCTGCCTTTCCTGTCCCAGCACCGCACCAAGGGACTGAGACTGCGTACGTGGCCCCGCTAGCCTCGGGCACAGGATGCCTCCGCGGAGCACTGGGGCCTGAGCCCACGCTCGAGGCAGCAGCAGGTCTGAGCAGGGACAGGCCCAGCCGGCTGAAGTCCCGGCATCCCCTGGCCGGCCCAGCCCCAGAGCCCCAATTGAACCTTGACGTTGGCCACTGGCGCGGCACAGGGGAGAGAAGGGGACCTCACTTACTGCCTCCCCCTGAAGAGGGGGCCTGGCCTCTGCCCCACCCCACCCCGTGGTGACGGCTCAGTCACCATCTGTGCAGGTCCGTCACTGGGTGTCAGGGTCTTGGAAACCCCAGGCCTCCACAGCCGCGATGAGGAAGTTCTCAGAGCACAGGGGCTGGTTGTTGAAAGTGTCACAGTGGCCAGTGCGGCCCCGGTTTAGGTCCCCATCGATGTAGAGCGCCTGGCCGCCCCCTCCACCTGTGGGATGCTCTGGTCAGTGGCCGCTCCTCTGTCCAGCACTGCCCCCCCGAGACCCTCTCCCCACTCCTGAGCATCTCCCCTGGGACGGGGTAAGCCTCCTAGCTGTCCCTTCCCTGGCCCTCCCAGATACTTCTCCGAGACCACAGGGCGACCCAGGGTCCCCCACCATGCCCCCTCCTGTCCCCACTCCCACTCCTGCACCTGCTCCAGCCCCCACAATTCTCTTCCTCTGCCCATCCCTTGGGGGAGGCACCTGCCACACAGGACCTCCGTGCCCCACGGCCCTGAGCCCATCTCCCAGGCTAAGTGACCAAGGGTGGGCGGGTGGGACCAAGCATGGGGAGCAGAGGGGTGCCCACCTACGATGAGGCAGTCGTTGCCCCCAGCCATGAACATGGACTCCGTCTTGGAGGGCAGGTTGAAGTGGCGTGCGGCCAGGAAGGGCGAGAGGCGGTCAGCAGGGTCGGAGGACACGGGGCGGCACGGCGGCGACAGGGTGGCGGGGGTCTCCGAGGACACAGGCTTGGTCAGCTCTGGGTGTTTGATGACCACCCACTCGTAGCGCTGGACCTCGGGCTGCAGCTGAGGGCAAAGGGGCAGCTGGAGTCACCGCGCACATTCCCCCCACCAGGCCCTCCTGCCCACACCCCCCACCAGTCTCAGTACCAGACCCCGCGCCCAGGCTGGGGAGATGCTGCACGTGGCCAAGGCCCGCCGCGCTCACGCACTGTTATCTGACCCTGACCTTCCCCCCGCGAAGCCAACGTCGGGGGGGCCCTGTGGGGTGAGCAGCCGGCAGCCTCACTCACCCGAAACACGAAGCACTCTCCAGTCCCAAAGAAGCCCACTTTGCCTCCAAACTTGTTCCTCTCACTCCAGTCTGTTGACAGGTAAGCCCCACACACCTGGGGAGAAAGGCCCAGGGCATGAGGCCACACCCCGCCTGCCTGCAGAAGCACCCCTTGCTCGTGGCCGGGCGGCACTGTGGGCACAGCTGCACCCCCGCCCCAACCCGAGGCCAAGGGCCGGAGGTGGCCTGCGGTGTGGGGACGTCAGAGTCTGGAGGGCAAGAGGCGGGTGGCCGCCTCGGCTTGTCGGGGGTACTTCTGTTTCCATCCTTGGCCCTCAAGCACGGTGAGGAGCCCACAGCCGCACTTGGACTTCGGCCATCAACCCCAGGGGTGCCCCTCACGCAGAAGCTTCCCAGATGACCGCACTCTACAGTGTTCCCCAATCCTGCCAGCCAGCAAAGTGCTACATTTCACCAACAGACTCAGTCCTTCGAGTGGCTGCAGGCTTTGACCCCCGTGTCTGACACTGAGTCCCTTGCTAGAAGGGAGACACAGGATTGGGGCGGGGTGAGGAACCTAACACTCCCAGGGGTGCGGGTTTGGGAGCCAAGGAACAAGGAGCCTCTGCGGGGAGCACAAGGCCCTAGAATGGAGGCCTGGGAGTTCTGACTTTCCTAGATGCTCCAGGGCACTTTCCAGGTGACAGCTACTGCAGAGGACTGCCCGATGACAACTATCTGTCTGTCGGCAGGGGAGGGGGGTGAAGACAGCGGGTGGCCAGCAGGTAGGGCCTTGCTCACTAGGCCATCTCTGCAAAGCTCCTCAAAGCCAGGCCCTGGGGGGTCAGGCTGCTCCCACAGGGGAGTCCCAGGGGAGATAGGCGGTCCCTCGGGGGGCTGGGGTCCCCCTCCGTGGAGGGCCCACCCCACCCTGTGCACCTAAGAGCAGGGAACCTGGGTGGAAGTTTCAGGGCGGCTCCTCCCTCCCCGGAGCTCAGCAGACGCAAAGACCCCTCCTCACCTCCTTCTGCGTGGTCTTGATGAGCAGGAGGGTGGGCTCATGTCCTTCACACTGGAGATAGAACCTGGGAGCAAAGACCACACACAGCAGCCTGGCATCATGCTCGGTGCCCCCTTGGGCCACAGCCTCTGGTGCTCATCACATCTGAGAAGCCTGGGCTGTCTGCAGTAGATGGGCCCGGGAACTGTGTTGCCCTGTGTCCCGGGGACCAAGCATGATGGCCAAGGACCTGGGACCTGGCAGTGCCTTGGCCTGGACACTTCTCAGCCAAGACAGAGCCCAAGCCAGGCAGCCTGCAGCCGCAGTCACCTACCCCAGACCATCGGCCCTGGTATGATGTGGGGGGGAAAGTCGTACGCAGGTTACCCTCAGCAGGCGCAGCCACGTGCCAGATGCTCCAGGGAGACAAGACCAGAGGAACAGGTCCCTGCTCTAGGAGAGGTTGGAACATGCCTCGGGGCCTGCGCTGGGAGATAGCCAACACTGGGAAGTGCCTGGGGAGGCCTGACAGTGCCCTGTGGTGGCACCAAGTGCCTGGGGCTTGGCGTACATCCCCGGGGGGCTCTGCCCGTCTATCCTGCTCTCCGGCCGGGGCTCCCACAGGGCGCAGAGTTGGGGAGCAGGTGAATGTATCTCTAACTATGCCACATGCATGGGGTCACCTGGGACTGAAGCCAGAAACTTCTGAGGCCACCTGCTGTCTCGGGCTCAATGGGGGCTGTGCCTGGTGGAGCTGCCATGGGAGTTGGCACGATCTGAGGGGGCCCAGCCAAAGTTCCCTGGACCCACCTATGGACCAGCCAAGTGGGGTCGGGGAGTAGAGACCTGAGGCCTACCAGCACGGGTCATCTGTGCTAGAATCCTGTACACTCCTGGGTGGGGATTCTGCTTCCCTGGTCGTCCCAGCACCCACACAGAAGCCTGAAGCCGGGCTGTGTATTCACGGCACGGAGCCCTCGCGTGTGGGAGGCTTGGGAGTAAGAGAAGTCCAGGAAGAGGGGCTCCCACTCCAGGGCCCCCGGGAATATCCAGGGGCCCATCTCCAGCCACCACCACAACATTCTGGAGTGGCCCACAGCTCACTCTGTCCCCCACCCCACACCAGCAGGCCCCGGAGCCCAGGCCAGTGTGTGCTGGTCTCCTGGGGGTTACCTGGTCAGGCTGTACCCGTGCTGCAGGGACGAGAAGAGGAGGAGGGGCTGGCACAGGGCGAAGCGTTCAGGGACCCATGACCAGATGTCTCTCATCTCCTTCACACTGACGATCTCTGAGTGGAAGTTCTCCGCGTGCACGGCCAGGTGCACAAACTGCCTGGGGAGAGTGGGGAGGGCTCAGAGTACAGCCTGGACCCCAGCCCCGATTGCCCCCCCGGCCCGGAGGGATGCAGAGCCTCTCGTGTAAGCTAAGCCTGCAGGGGGCTCCTCACCTACGGAGGGAGAAATGGGATGGTGCTGACCCCTGGAGCCCTGCTCCCAGAGGTTACAGAGGGGAGAGCACCGGCCTGGGCCAGGACAAAAGCACCTTTTCCCTAATAAACGGGGACAGACACGGAGCCAGCTCTGGCAAGACAAGGTTTCAGAGCCAGCCAAGCACTGACAGACAGCAGAGGTGAGGCAGCCGCGCAGACAGAGCAGAGACAACAGCCAGGCTTCCAGGCAGCGTGGCCGAAGCCGGTCCTGAGAGCCGGAGCGAGCAGCCAGGCCCTGGGACAGCCAGGCCGGGAGACGGAGAGAGGCCAGGCACGGACATGTGGTTAACAGACCTACCTTTTAGAGAGTGAAACACTGAAAAACAGGAGGAAGCAACGGACACAGAGAAGAAGAAGAAAAACAAAACAGACAAGGACAGGTTAGTGGCTGATACTGACGGCCGGGACGCACCTGCCTGTGGCCCAGGAGAAAGGCCTCTGTACCGACGGCCCGGTCAGGCTGAGATGGTGCGGGGACGGTGTGGGGACGCTGTGGGCCCTTCCCAGCCCGGCTCCCCCAGGTGCTGTGCTCAGGGCGGGGGGCATACCCAGCAGCCACGAGGACAGCAAGCAAGGGAGCCCAGAGCAGGAGGGGCAGAGCAGGGGCAGCTCTGAAATGATGTTCGATGGTCAGCCAGGCCCACTGCCGACATATGACTCCATGGTCAGCGTCCGGTTTCCATCTCAGCCATGGGCCTACCCGAGGGCAGGACACTACACGTTCCGCGCCCACAGCTGCCTGAGCAGTCCGTGGCTGTGGTCACAATTCCCCTCTCCCTCCCATGGTTTTCTCTCCGTGCAGGGTGGCCTGGCGGGCGGGCCGACAGGGGACCAAGAGGCTGGCGGGACAAGGTCCGACCCCCACCCTGGGATGCGTCCCAAATGAAGCCCTCCCCCAGGCGGGCACCTCAGAGCTGAGGGGCAGGCCACAGCTGAGGCCCCCAGGGGCCCGCCTACCTCTTCTGCTTGACGGTGATGCCCTTCTGCTTCAGAGCTTTCTCGTTGGCCATCTGCAGGAGCTGGATCTCCTTCCGGGAGAAGAGGCGGATGGCGAACGCCTTCTCCAGCAGCTTCTCCGGAGACACGGTCTTGGCGATGTCCCTGACGAAGGCGCGGATGTCCTGCTTCACGCTGTCCGACTCCGGCGGCTGCCCGGCTCTCACCTTGTGGAAGAACTTGAGGATGGCCAGCGCCACGCGGTACAGCACCTTGTAGCCCTCCACCAGGAAGACGTCGAAGACGCGGGCAAAGTGACTGAGCGGCAGCTCCCCGAACAGCCAGCGCTGCCAGTCTGCGTAGACCTGCAGCACGTCCTCGGACACGGCCACCATCAGCTTGTGGGCCGCCTGGCAGTACTTGTTCACCAGGTCCCCGAAGGTCATGCAGGAGGACTCGAAGGCCAGGAAGCTCTGGTCCACCAGCTTCCGGCTGGGGTCGTTGCAGGCCAGGATGCGGCAGGCGTTCTCGAAGCACTGGGCCTCGTCCGCGCTGTAGTGCAGCAGCAGGGCCACGACAGCGGGCAGCGCAGGGCAGAAGGACACGTCCGGGAACTGGTTGGCGATGCACAGCAGGATCTTGCGCACGGCGCCTTCGCCGCGCGGGTTCAGGCAGTAGCTGGGCACCTGCGTGTTGTCCACGAACTCGGGCAAGGGCAGGCTGCTGCCGCTGTGCTTGCCCACGATCTTGCCCACGATGTCGCTGTACACGCTGGCGTCGGGCGTGACGGTGCGGCAGGGGATGTCCCGGATCAGCCGCTGGTACACCTTGCCGCGCAGGGCGTAGCTGCGGGCCCAGTAGCCCTGGCGGGCCAGCTGCTTCAGCTCCTGAGGCTCCGTGCAGCTCAGCTCCTTGGGGCCCAGGTCCTGCACGGCCGCGTCCATCTTGTCTCTGTCCACAAAGCAGTTGTACCCCGGGGGGTCCATGGTGCAGGGCGCCCGGGAGGAGGGTCCCAGGCTGCCAGGCGGGGCACGGAGCGCCGAAATCCCCAGCCCCCTCTCCGAGGCCTCGCGGCTAACCAGTTTGCCACCCCATACCCTGTTGGATTAAAAGTCAGGCTTAATACATCCGTACGAAGGTTCGTGTTTTTTGGTTTTGCTTTTTTAAGGTTAATTTATGTATTTATTTATTTGAGAGAGGGAGAGAGAGTGCACGCACACAAATGGGAGAGAGGAGGAAGCAGGCTCCCCACTGAGCAGGGAGCCCGATGCGGGGCTCAATCCCAGGACCCCTAAATCATGACCCAAGCTGAAGGCAGAGGCTCAACCCACTGAGCCAGCCAGGCGCCCTGAAGGTTCATGTTTTAAAGAACGTGTTCTTGTTTTAATCTTTCTATATTTGATGGGTTTCCATTTAAGGTAAGTGGATATTGGGTGCCTGGGTGGCTCAGTCAATTAAGCGTCTACCTTCAGCGCAGGTCACGATCCTGTAGTTCTGGGATCAAGTCCCGCGTCGGGCTCTCTGCTCAGCCGGGAGCCCGCTTCTCCCTCTGCCTCTGCTGCTCTCCCGGCTAGTGTTTTCTCCTTCCCTCTCTCCCTTGCAAATAAATAAGATCTTTAAAAAACATATATAAGATAAGTAGATACTTTGAGAATTCACTATGAACTCTGCAGTAGAATTTCTTTCCATGGGTCTTATGCTATTAATCCGGAGTAGGTCACACAGACTAAGGAGAGGCTAGGGCTGAGTTCCCTGAAGGGCTAGGCCAGATGGACCCACTCAAAACAGCTTTCCACAGGGTGGGGGAGGCCCACCAGTACCCCCTCCCGCCCCCCACATTACTCTGTGGTCATTGGACCACTGCACCCCAGCGTGTCAAGAGATGCTTGGTCTCCGCCCCATCAGGTGTTGGCCCTCCGGCCCTGTGCTCCACTGGGTACTGGCCCTGCCCCTCCCCACCCCACATCAGGATGCAGAGGCCAGCCCTGAACTCTCTAGAAATGCTAGCTAGCTTTCGGGTGGAGATACATTGCAGCTGGGGAGCAGACATGAGGGCTGCGAAACCCAATGAAGCAGTCATAGCTTCTCCATGAAGACATTTCTGGGTCTGAATGGGCCCGAGGCCCTGGGGGATATGGTGCAGCCCCTCCTCTGTGGGGAACCACAGAGATCCAGGCAGACGGTACCCAACGGGTACCAGTGCAGGGGACCCCAACTTAACATCTGTCTTTGCCAAAGGCTACTGCCCTCGGCCACGTCTGCCTCATACCTCAGACCAGCCTTTCCGCCTGGGACAGTACAAGGGGACAGAGGGCTTAGGGCTCTGCTTTAGCGGGTTTCAGTAAATGGCCAGATCGTTCCGGTTTCTCCTGTACCCAGAACACTCATCTGAAAATATAAAAAGGAAGTCACACCTTAAGAACGAGGAATGGAAATTAAAGATATACAGTATAAAACCTGTAGGGGTAAGAAGGCAGCTGGAGAAAGCCCCCTGATACATTGTTTTTCACTGTGGCAAAATATACAGAAGATTTACATTTTAGCCATTTTTAAGTGCCCGGTCCTGAGACATTAGAACGTTCACACAGTCCTGCAGCTCTCACCACCGTCAGTCCCCAGATCGTGCTCCTCTTCCCCAGTTGAAACTCTGCCCGCATTAAACACGGACGCCCCCTCCCCAGCCCCTGGTGCCCACCCTTCTATCTCTGTCTCTATGAACGGGACAATTTTAGAGCCTTACAGAAGTCGCATCGTACACGTTCGTCATTTTGTGTCTGCCTCATTTCACTCAGCATCATGCCCTCAAGGTTCATCTACGTTTATAGCGTGTATCATAATTTTTTCTTAACTTAAGCTATTTTTTTATTCTTTATTTTTATTTATTTATTTTTTAAGATTTTATTCTGTAAGTCCTAGCTATACCCGTCAGTCTGGAACTCCTGACCCAAGAGCAAGAGCTGAATGCTCTACCACCTGAGCCAGCCGGGTGCCCCAAGACTATTTTTCTAGAGCAGTTTCAAGTTCACAGAGTAGTGGAGAGGAAGGCACAGAGATCTGTCACCCCCCTGCCTGCACTCCCCCCAGACTCGTGCATCACCAGCGCAGCTCAGCACTTAGCAGTCTGCGTGAACACGCCATCGCTACGTGAAACCTGCAGGGTGACGAGGGTTCACTCCTCGTGTACCTTCTAGGAGGCGGGATGAATGTACGAGGACATGTGTCTTCATGATACAGAGTATTTTCACTGCCCTAGAGTACCTCTGTGCTCCACCTGTCCATCCTGCCCTCCCCCAATCATAATGTCCTTCCTCTTTACGCCTAAAGAATATTTCACATGGGGCCGGAACATGCTGTGTTTACCCCCCATCTGTCAGCTGGCACGGGTCGCTCCTGGCTCCCAGGAGCAATGCTGCTACGAACGCGGGCATGCACGGTCTGCCGGAGCCCAGGCTCCAGCTCTCCCGGAGATGTATCTGTCAATGCTGCTCTTCTCTGAGCTCCCCCCCACAGAAAAGATGAGCTAACCTAAGGTTTTGTGGCAACACCCGTTTCATGGGTCCCACCAAGAAGTGCCTCACCCACAGCGGGACCGGCCTGCTGCTGGGCTGGAGCCTGCCTCTCCAGAGGAAAAGACGCCTTCATGGAGCTGGTAAGTTTGCTCTGCCCTGTGTGGGAAAGGAGCCGGGCCCGTCCCCAGGCCCTAAAGAGCCACATCCAGAGCCACACCCAGGTGGCACTCCACAGCCCCCATGGGCAAATTACCTATAGGTTTGTGGGGCTTGGGTTTTTTTGTTTTGTTTTGTTTTAGTTTTAGTTTTTATTTCTTTATTTGAAGTCCTCTCTACCCCCCGACATAGGACTCGAACTCATGACCCTGAGATCAAGAGTGGCACGCTTTTTAGCTGAACCAGGCAAGGGCCCCACCTATAGGGTTTACATCCTTCATTCTAGGCTCTGGGCCCACTAACCTGTGAAGGGGACCCCAGACCCATCCTGTGTGTATGAAAAGTACCAGCTGCTTCTCGGGGCAGTAAACATGTTTATAAGCAGAACAAGAGCCGGGCAGGACAGCACTGAGCCTCACTCAGCCGGCCTCCCATGCTGGTGGGGTACTGGACTGGCAGTTCCAAGCAGATGACCGCACCCTGCACAGCTCCTCCAGAAGGACCTTCGGGGAGGAGCAGATGGTCTCGTCTGCTGCAGCAAGGAGCTCAGGGACAGGCACACCGGATCTGGAGGAAGTCCGAGGCAGGGGCGTGCTCCCTGGGCCTCCACAGGCCTTCTCCTCCAGCCCCACCCGAGACAGAGCAGGGCACTCTGCGGTGGGCAGGCCAGGCCTGCAGCGACTGCTCTAGGCACCTGTAACACCAGATTCACAGTGGTTTTCTTAGTTGTTGTTTTTAAACAGGAATGCAGCGGCACCTGGGTGGCTCAGTGGGTTAAGCCTCTGCCTTCGGCTCAGGGCATGATCTCAGGGTCCTGGGATAGAGCCCCACATCGGGTTCTCTGCTCAGCGGGGAGCCTGCTTTCCCCCCCTCTCTCTGCCTACTTGTGATCTCTCTGTCAAATAAATAAATAAAATCTTAAAAAAAAAAAATAGGAATGCATCGTCACAGAAAGGGCCAATAATACAAAAGGACAGAACAGAAATGTGAAGCCCTGTTCCAGTCCCTCACCCCAATCCTACCCCGTCTTCTACCTAAGGCCAATCACTACGCACGTTTTAGCGCGTATCCCACAAAGCCTTTCCTTCGACTGACACGCACACTCATTCACAGCCATGTTAGACGGTGTAAGCTACCGGCAAAGAGAAGTCCGGGGATAGGAAACACACTGAACATGTAAGAACATATAAACTCCTCTGGGTTGAATACTGGTGCCCTGGAGGGAAGCTCTGGAGCTGACCTGTCTGTCCCCCCAGATTCTCCTCCTGCAGCTTGTGGCTACCACACAACACTGTCAGGGATGTGGGAAACAGGGCCTCTGCTCCCCTTGCCCACCCCACCCCTCATGGCTGCCCCAGGGGCCAGGAAGGAGGAAGGAGGAAGGAGGCCAGGCTTCCATGTCCCCATATAGGGGTCAGTGTGGAGAAGGGAGGCAGGAGCTAGGGCGGGAGATGGTCCAGTGTTGAGTCCGACAGGCCTGGCTTCCAAGTCCAGCTCTGACAGCCAGAACCTCACACGACCCATGCCTCTTCCCCAAAGGACATGTGTCTACCCAGGAGACTGAGCTGATAAGTATACCCCACCTCATGGGCATGGGTCCTCCTGCAACACCAGGGGTTGGGGGGTGAGCTCACGCTCTGGGCTCACCGGCTGGGGTGTGAGCGACACCCAGGAGACAAGCACACCCCACTCTCTCTCATGTCCCCTCATCCGTGCTCCCCGCCATGGCTCTACTGCACAACCCTGGCCGCTGTGCTCTGGTTGTTCTGGACGCCCCGCCCCTGGGGCCCGGCCACCACATAAACCCCTTTCCTTGGGCCTCCAATGCGGAAGCGGGGGAATGACTTTTGATCACAAACGCTAAACTCACCTAAACGCCACCCCCCCACCCGTCTCAGGCTTGCTGCAGAGCAACGGGGGGGAGGTTGGGCTGGTTCTCAGGGGACACCTCTAACCAGCCCCGTGGGAGGAGGCTGGCTCCAGCTGCCTGTGGCTCCCTGCATTTGGCATGTAGGGAAGTACTTGGTACGTTCTGTCCTCGGCTCTGGGCCTAGCCTGCCAATTCTGGGAAAACTGAAAAAACTCCTTTCGATATCCTTTCAGATTCACCAGAAACCGACTGATGGCTTCAGACACCTGGCGACACGGCATGCCCAGCAGGTGACGACCACTAGAGTAATCAGGGTGGACTTCTCTCAATTTGAGCTCAAGTGACGAGAAGGAAGCAGCCAAGAGAGCTGAGGAAAGGTCACTGTGGACAATGAGAAGAGCAAGTGCAAAGGACCAGAGGCAGGAGCACGCTGGTGAGCTCTAAGAAGGGGAGGGCGTCCAGGGGCGCCTGGGTGGCTCAGTGGGTTAAGCCGCTGCCTTCGGCTCAGGTCATGGTCTCAGGGTCCTGGGATCGAGTCCCGCGTCGGGCTCTCTGCTCGACAGGGAGCCTGCTTCTCTCTCTCTCTCTCTCTCTCTGCCTGCCTGCCTCTCTGTCTACTTGTGATTTCTCTCTGTCAAATAAATAATAAATAAAATCTTTAAAAAAAAAAAAAAAAAAAAAAAAGAAGGGGAGGGCGTCCAGAATGGCCAGAGCACAGCAAGCAAGGCAAAGAGCAGCAGAGACTTCCGGGGCCAGATCGCCCACAGGGAGGAGTCTGGATCTCCTTCTAGGTACAGCCGGAAGCAGGAAGGGATGTGATCCAACCACTGTACTTAAAAGCCAATTGTTATGAGGATTAACGAAGACTGTTTATAGAAAGCACTCAGCCTAGTCTGGCACACAGGCAGCTCACATGTCCCTGGGGCGTCTCCTTATTGCTCCACAGAGTTCCCTGGCCTGGTACAGGCTCAGGGACTTCTGGGAGGGCTAGGGACTCGGTGGGTCATCTCTTGATCAGTCCTGCAGAGGGGCCTGAGTATGGCTCCTTCTGGTGGGGGACGTTCTCCCACAGGCCTACCCAAGACCCTGGCTCGCTCTTTAGGGACAGTCGCTGCAAAGGGCCTCTTCGACAGACCTGCTTCCCCCACCCCTGTAAGCCCCCTCCAGTGATCCTCACAAACACCGTGCCTGTTTTGAGGGTCCAGACTACCTATAGAAAGGAAGCAAATTATTCTTTTTTTTTTAATTTTTTTTTTAAGGGGCGCCTGGGTGGCTCAGTGGGTTAAGCCGCTGCCTTCAGCTCAGGTCATGATCCCAGGTCCTGGGTTCAAGCCCCACATCGGGCTTTCTGCTTAGCAGGGAGCCTGCTTCCTCCTCTCTCTCTGCCTGCCTCTCTGCCTACTTGTGATTTCTCTCTGTCAAATAAATAAATAAAATCTTTAAAAAAAATAAATAAATAAATTTTTTTTCGGGGCTCTATCCTAGGACCCTGGGATCATGACCTGAGCCGAAGGCAGAGGCTTTAATCCACTGAGTCACCCAGGTGCCCCAGGAAGCAAATTATTCTTAATAAAAAATAAAAGAGGCGCCTGGGTGGCTCAGTGGGTTAAAGCCTCTGCCTTCGGCTCAGGTCATGATCCCAGGGTCCTGGGATTGAGCCCTGAACCGGGCTCTCTGTTCAGCAGGGAGCCTGCTTCCTCCTCTCTCTCTGCCTGCCTTTCTGCCTACTTGTGATCTCTGTCTGTCCAATAAATAAATAAAATCTTAAAAAAAATAATAAAAATTAAAAAAATAAAAAATAAAAGAGAACTCCGGGGGCCCCTGGGTGGGGCAGTCGGTTAGGCATCTGACTCTCGGTTTCAGCTCAGGTCATGATCTCAGGGTCTTGAGATCAAGCCCCACATCAGGCTCTAAGCTCACCATGGAGTCTGCTGGAGTTTCTCTCTCCCTCTGTCCCTCCCCGCACTTGCTCACTCTAAGTAAACTCGAAAACAAAATCCAGAACTCTAAGTGGAAATGAGTGACCCCTATTTCCCCCAAATGTGATGTTGTTATGCTGGTGACAGCTTGGTCCGCCTCCCCTTCCTGTCATGATGACCACTGTGCCCTCTGGCCATGTAGTCTGTCCCGAGTACGCCAAAGGCAGGTTGACATTAGGCTGTGGTGAGCTCCGATACACGGGGGGGCCCTCCCCACAGGCCCCGCCAGGACGGCTGTTTCTGGGGAGGGAGTTCCTAGGAGACACTTCTGCTGGGTGCACCCCATGGGAGTTCAGATCAACCCCAACCCTGTCCTCCAGGGCAACAGGAAGAGAAGGTACTGGCTGGGCTAAGAAGCAAGGCAAGAAGACAGAGCAGAGATGGTGGGAGGGACAAGACCTCCTTGCGGGACAGTGGGGCAGGAGAGGCTGGGGAACAACGAGCCAGCAGCCCCTGTCCAAGCCGGACCCCTCCCATCCCAGCCCGCAGGGGCCGCAGAGCATAGGGCCCTCGGCTACTGGCCGCCAACTGACTCTGCCTTGCAGTCCGAGCTCCCCTAATCCTGAGGACAAGTCAAGGGCATGGGGACTGGCTCCAGTTTACAGAGGAGGAAACCAAGTACAGAGATGTAACCATGAGTGCCACAGCACAGGGACAACCACCCCAGGTCTGTCTGCCTCTGGGGTGCTCATGGCGACCCCTGCCGTGCCCACAACCCCCGGTCACTTTGGGATCACGGGCCACCTGGACAGTCAGCCCCCCGCCCCCAACGTGCTCTCCTCAGTGTGTGTGGGGCTGGCTTCCCAGGGCCCCTCTGTTGTCCCCAAACACTGCCCAGCGTCTGAGGAGTCACAACCTCTGCATTTCTCACCTCTTAAGTGGAGAAAATGATTTCCCCAAACTCTTGGCTATGAACCTCACTTTCTTTTTTTTTTTAAGACTGTATTTATTTGAGGGACGCCTGAGTGGCTCAGTTGGTTAAGCAGCTGCCTTCGGCTCAGGTCATGATCCCGGCGTCCTGGGATCGAGTCCCACATTGGGCTCCTTGCTTGGCAGGGAGCCTGCTTCTCCCTCTGCCTCTGCCTGCCACTCTGTCTGCCTGTGCTCACTCTCGCTTCTCTCTCTATGACAAATAAATAAATAAAATCTTTAAAAAAAAAAAAAAAAGACTGTATTTATTTGAGAGAAAGCAAAAGAGCACAAGCAGGGCGAGGAGGCGGAGGAAGGAGAAGCAGACGCCCTGCTGAGCAGGGAGCCCAATGCGGGACTCGATCCCAGGACTTGATCTCTGGACCCCGGGATCATGACCTGAGCCGAAGGCAGACATTTAACCAACTGAGCTATCCAGGTGCCCCTGAATCTCACCTTCCTATGACAAGCACAGGCACACTCATGAAGCCTGGGTGACTCCATCTTAACCACCTACCACGGGCTCCGTGCCCCCTTCCAGGCCGGGCCTCCCCCTGCCCCTTTTATTCGCCTGACAGGTTTCTGCTGAGGTACAGCCTCTGTGCCCTGAGGGGCCACCAAGCCACTGCACTGGCTCCACCTGAGCCCAGAAGGGGTGATGGGAGGGGCGCTGAGTGTGCGGAGACAGGGAGCAGGCCAGGTGCCAGAGTGGGCAGGGCAGAGCGAGGAGGGCACGCCAAGGCGGGGAGGCTGAGGTGGGCAGGGAGTGGCCAAAGATGGGACAGAAGGGGACTGACAGCCATGTGTGCCAGCTGTCCTGGGAGGCTGGATCAGCCCCACACAAGCAGGATCTGTAGGAGAGCCTAAGCAGAAGGTGGCATGTGAGGAACGTTCCACTGGCGGCTGAGGAAGGAGGGCTGAGTACAGAGAAGAGGCGCGGGGAGGGTGGGGTAGGGCCAGCCGGGGAGGATGGAGACGGGGTGCAAACAGACTGCCCAGGGGTAGGTTCTACCAGCCGAGGTGACCCAGTGGTAGGGGCAGACACCCAAGCATGGAACGGAGAATCTGAACCAAGGCAGGGGCAGGGCCGGCAGAGCAGCCGGGGTGCTCCGGCTGGAGTGCGAAGGAAGGCCTGGTATGGCAGACATGCCTCTCAGGCTAATGCCCGAGCTGCTCAGGTTGGAGGCAAGGGCCCGCCCAGACGCCAACGCGGCCGGCTCCTAGACTTGTCAGCCACCCGGTCGGCCTCACGGAGGCGCATACACACAGCCCTGGCCGCCACCAAAAGGCAAGGGGCAGCCGCGTGCAGAGGGATTCTCACCACCGCCACCCCCAGCTGCGGAACAGCACTGGGTCCAGAGCTGGGCCTGCTGGGCCTGAGTCACCGAGCACAGGACCGGGAGCTGTACCTCTGGGGTCGGCGGCTATGGCTCAGCATTTCCTCTGCTCTGAGCAATCCTCCGTCTGTTCAGGGAACAGGACTAGCAAACAGAGAACCGACAGGAGGGAGCCGGCGGCCCCAGCCATGTGCGTGTGTGTGGGTGCACATGTAGGTGTGTGTGTGCGTGTGCATGTACGCGTGTGTGCATGTGTGTGGGGGCACGGGTGTGCGTGTGCAGCAGGACAGGGACACGCCTGGCTCTGGGGCTACAGACTTCGGTGGGACAGAGCTGCTCCCCTCTCAGGTGGTGGAATCCGTGGCTTTCTCAGTCTTTAGGGAGCCCCACAGCTGTAGAGGCCGTGGGTCTCTCTCAAGGTAGAGCCTACAGACAAGCCAGGCGACAACAGCACGAGGAAGCCCGTGACTCCCGCCTGGAACTAGAGACCGGCATGCAGTGGTGACACAGCCCCATTCCAGCCCTCCCTCAGGTGTGTGCATGAGAAAGACATGTTTGCTGCCTGACATGGAGATGCTCAGGGCTGAGGCCACTGGGCAGCGCACCAAGCGGGGAAGACAGCCCGTGTGGGAAGGGAGAGCTCAGCTCATGGGGCATTTGGGTATGAGACAGGGTCTGCGGGGCGGGGGGCAGCCTGAAGGGCGCTAGCAAGTCAGGAATGGCAGACATGGCCGGTGGAGCTTCAGGTGAGGACAGTGGCAGGAGGTGGAGGGTTGGGACATGTCCCTGAGGCCATCTGGCCTACAAGACGGAAGGGGCATGGATGGGCCTGGCCATAGGCCTGGAGCAGGGCACATTCCAAGGAAGGAGATGACCAGCCTCTCCCAGTACTCTGGAACCTTCTTCTCAAGTCTGAGTCAAATCAGACTTCCTCACGAGGCCCAGTCTTCCCACCCATCTGTGGGGACACTAGGAAAACACCCCATTCCCCTGGCAGGAATATGCTGGAGGCCATGGGGAAAAGCTGCAGGTGGTAGTGCGGGACCTGGGAGGCGAAGAGGGGGCGGGTACGCATCTCCCCATCTCAGCCCTGGGCTGGAAGAGGACGCCATTTGTGCAGACAGTGGTGGTGATGGTGTCACTGACTGGGGGGCCCACAGTCACTGATCCCCCACATTCTCTTACTGTGCTGGCCCGCTTTCACCCACCTCCCCCACTCCCACCACTCCTCTGGCTCTGGAACCTACGATCCATAGCACCACCTCCTCACCCTCTCTCTGAATGTGCCCTCACCCTTCTGGCCAGACTGCAGGGGCTCCCCTGGACCCAGCCCCCTCTATCTGGGCTCTCCCCCACCCCTGCTCCCCCTCTACGTGGGCTCTCTCCACACCCAGTCTCCCTCTGAGTTCTCCCCAGACCCTGTCCCCCCATCTCGGCTCTCCCCAGACCTCGCCCCCCTCTATCTGAACTCTCCCTGGACCTTGACCCCTCTACCCTGGCTCTCCCCAGACCCCATCCCCCTCTATCTGGCTCTCCCCAGACCCTGCCCCCTCTAGCTGAGCTCTTTCCCTGGACCCGCCCCTCTCTATCTGGGTTATCCCCAGACCCTGTCCCCCTTTATCTGACCTCTCCCCGGACTCTGCGACCCCATTTATGCTCTCCCCAGACCCAGTCCCCCTCTGTCTGAGCTCTCCCCAGACCCTGTCCCCCTCTATCTTGGCTCTCCCCAGACCTTGCCCCCCTCTGTCTGGGCTCTCCTCAGACCCTGCCCCCCAGGGTCCTGGTTTCCTGGCCCCCCAACTTAGCTCAAAACCATCACTGCAGAGCACGAGGGGGCAGAGCAGGCAGCCTTGGCTCGATACACCCCAGCTTTAGAAGCTTTACATCACTTTACATCACTTCATCCACATCCTGGTCAGCTCTGAAAGTGCCAGAGATGGGTGTCATGTGCACCCCACTCTCTCATGACCCATCCAAGGACTCTTCGTGATGCCCTTCCCTCTTCCCACCCCTCCTACCCAGCGGCCCCGCTTGGCTTCACCTCCTCGCCCTAGACCTGCCTGTCAAGCCCCTCCGGTCTTCCCCCCTGGGCCACCAGGCACACCCACAGGCGAAGCCGGCCCCACAGCACACTTCTCTGCACCTGCACACCAGCTGGACGGGAAAAATGAGGCTGCCCTGGTCCAAGCCCTCAGAGGCCCCTGGCCAGCAGGCTCTCTGAAGCCGCACCCCAGCTGATAGCTCCACATCCACCTGCGGCCTCAGTCCCGGCCTCATCCCGCTCTGCCCCTCAGTCTGCATGTCTCCTGGGCCCTGACTCTCCCCTCTCGGGCACCCCATCTGCCGTAGTATCCCCTAAGAACCCACGGGCTGCTCTGGCCCTGTGGCTCCTTCTTCCTTCCCTCCCAGTGAAGCTTGTGGACAGAGTGGGTGTGCCCACCTCGCAGGGACACCCTTGGGTCCTTATCGCCCTGAAGCATGCATGGGTGACCCCGCTGCTCTCAGCTCTCCTCTGCGGAGGCCTCCCGCTTCCCACCCTCCTGACCCCTCAGCTGCCGGGCCTCTCCTGCTCCCATCCGCCCACGAGTCTTAAATGTGGCTTTCACGGGGTCCACGCTCTGCTCAGCCTAAGATCCTCTTGTGAACTTGGGTCCTATACCTCCAACTGCTTTCTCGAGTGACGCTTACCACCCTACACTCCCCATGACCAACGCAGCTCTGGGCGGCACTGGAAACCCTTCCCTGGCCCCGCCCTCCCTTCAGGGTCTGGCCCTGGTGTGTGGAACAAGCCCTGTGGAGGCGGCAGCCAAGGAGGAGACACCAATCTCCTTCACCTGCCTTTCCTGGCCTCCCAGGCAGGGCCGAGGGTGCCCTTGCTGCACGTGATCCCTCCTCGGGCAAAAACGGCTTTAACTGTGGGCCCGCTGGTGTGAGGATGGGCTTAGGGGCCCAGCTCTTCCACTACATGATGATTTTTGAGTCCAGGGGCCTCCCGCCATAGCTGGTGTACCCGGGAAGGAGGAACCTAGAGAAAGCAACATGGAGACGCAGAAAAATCCCAAACCACTTTAGCCCAAGAGGAAAATTTAATTCTAAATAGTAACAACAGAAACGTTTGCCAACCTGTGCTCCACATGTAACCTTCCCAGCAGGTGTCTGCATATAACACTGGAGCACAGGCTGTGCTCTGCCTCGACCCTGAAGCAGAACACAGGGATTTTCCAAACATTAATGGCAACTGGCAACTCCACAGTGACTACCAGGCAGTCAGTTCTGGGAAGCTGGATAGTGGCCTTCGCTGGTGGCACACGATGGAGGGCGCGTGCCAGGGACAAGGGGTGTAACCATTAACGAGGCATTAATACAGCACAGCTGGCTGGCCTGTCTGCCTGTCTCCAGGCAGAAGTTCAAATGCAGGTCTTACCAATGACACCTAAGCCAAGGGCACAGGACCTGGAACAGGTCCCTGTTAGGCACTCCAAAGAGTCCCTTATGGCCCTCTGTTGGGTCAAACACCTTTGCCCCAGCCTGGCCTGGCCTGGTCTGCCCACAGGCAGGGGCTAAGGCTGGAATGAGGTTCTGCTAATGCAGGATCTGGATCTTCCCAGCAAAACAAGGTCTTCCCAAGAGCAGGTGTGAGCAAACACCCCCAGGGCACGGGAAACATCAGCC
Organism: Lutra lutra; assembly: GCF_902655055.1. Taxonomy (NCBI): domain Eukaryota; kingdom Metazoa; phylum Chordata; class Mammalia; order Carnivora; family Mustelidae; genus Lutra; species Lutra lutra. Next base: position 1,967,580 of record NC_062295.1, on the reverse strand, counting down.
AGCTACACAGAATGAGAAGCAGGAGAAGAGGTCTCGCCCGTTGGCAGCATCAGAATTCCAACCAGTCTGAATTCCAAGCAAGGTGCCTGTCACAGGTGTGCCTCAGAAGGCTGGGCACAGAGCAGGTTCTGAGCAAGTATTTTTAGACCTGACAACAAAGCTGGGGCGAGAGGGAGTCTTGCAGTCATAATCATGTTAATAGGCATTCAAAACACTTCCTGGGCACCTGGTACCAAGTGCTAGATACAAAGACACAAGCTCTCCATGAGCCGCTGCCCCTGGGGACGTGGAGGGACGGACCACACCAACCCAGACGCAGGTGCGCAGAAGGAAAGCACAGGGTGTCAGGTGCCTCAGCTGGGTCCTGCGGGACAAGGAGACCCTGGCCCAGGAAGAAGTGACAGCCTGGGCCCAGGACAGGGTATCAGGGGGCACAGCCACTCGGCGCAGTGAGCCCTACAGTCTTTAAGAGGACAGGCCACTGACCACCACCCACAGCGCAGATGACTAAACGTCCTACAGTCCAGCCGCACCGGATCCCAGAAGCCAAAGGACCTGAGACCAAGGCCTGGCGTGCACTGGGCGGTAGGGAGGGACAGCCCCAAAGGGCAGGGAAGGCTGTCTGAGGCAGGAGGAATTAATGCGTACACTTGGGTCTTTCTAAGTTCGGCAGCTTTACCAAGATTGAAAAGCTAGAATGATCCTTGCTGGACAAGGAATTCCTGGAGAGAGAGAACCCCTGCAAAATGATACAAGGAAATGCTGCAGGGACAGAATGGGGAGGGAAGTGTTCAGTGGGATCAGGTAAGAACTACATTTAAAATACTACACAGTAAGGCTTTTATTGGTAACAGAATCGCCCAACAGTAAGCAACACCCCTCACTGTGTGTGGTACCCAACTAAAATTGTGTAACCATTAGGCAGACACAGTTTCAGATTATGGGAAACAGGCCAAGCCATATCTAGTATGTTCTCGATCACCTGTAAAAAGGGAGAGCAGCAAGGGAGGCTGGAGGGAGAAACCATGACCGCTCCCATGTGACCCCTGCCAGCAGGTCCTTGTGCAACACCCAGGGGAGACTGATAAGGTCCCACAGCCGGCTGGGGGGACATAACCGCCATGGGACAGAATGAGATCTTGTCTCCGGTGCCCTAAGTGAGGAGCATGTTCCTTCACAGACAAAGATAACTTCTAACAGCCCACTGTGCACTTACCTGAAGGCCAGACCAGCCCTGTGGGGCCCTGTGCCACCTGACGGCAGAGAGAGGCTCCTTTTGCAACATGGGCCTTTCCCCACCCTCGCCCCCTCAGCCCCCAGGTGTGGGAGAAGACAGAAGGGGCACCACACACTTGCTCGAGGGAGCATTGAGAGTCTTTCCCAAGTCCCGCTTGCCGCTCATGCTGGTGTACCACACAGAAACGGGGGTCCCGGAGGTACAGCAAGGGAGCCTCGAGAATTCTGTAACTTTGAATCAGTCTCTGGGTGTGAAAACACTTTTTTCAGAGATCTAACTAAGATTGCTCTGAGGGGACCAACCCCTGGTCTAGAGGGAAATGGGATCCTTTGAGATAAGTGACAATCTGGGTTTCCCAAAAGGCACATAAAGCCATGAGACAGGAAGGCCCCTGGCATCAATCATCTGATTTTGCACCTTGAGGATCTTACATTTCGCTGTTTACTCTAACCAACAAACTGGAGCCCTGTGACAAAGAAGAACCCCACGATCCTGCCCCCAGGCCCCAAGGCAAGGGCTTAGGAATCAGACTTCCATTCCCTTGCTCACCCTCTTCCCGTACAGACATAAAACTTCAGACCCCTCCAGGTTTCTCTCGCTTTACTCCACACACAGCCCTGGGAGGCCCACCCCAGTCCCTGCGGCTTCAGCACCACTGGAAGGAGTCCCGTGAATGCTCCGGAGCCCAGGACACTCTCCCTGGTTCTAGACTAATGTACACCCACCTCCCACCGGGAAGCCTTACTGACCTTCAGCTCGACATCTCCACACCGGAAGTTGTCACCTTCCCCCAAACCAGCTTCCTTCCAGCACCCTGTGTGTGTGGCACGGGGCCGCCAACGGCTGTCACCCACTCTTGGAGTGTTCCTTACGCCTCCCTTCTCCCTGGCCCTTCCCCTCCCTGCAGCTGCCTGTCCCACGGTCCCTCTCTCCTTTCTGTCCCCCGGCACCCTTCCTCTGCGCTGGGCCTACGTCTGGCTAGGGAGGCTTCTGTGGCCCCTTAACGGCTTCTGACTCAGTGCAGGCCTTCACCACCCAACACGGCTACCGCTGCCCGGTCCCCCACGGAGAGGACGATCATGTCAGCCACTCACAAGCCCGAGACCCCTTGGGGGCTTGCTTCCCACCGTTCTCGGGGTCAAGTTCAAACCTGAGCCTGGAACTCAAACCCTCTTTCCCAGTCTGCCACCAGCCTCACCTTCCCCGACCTCCGGGGTCTCCCGAGGCCCTTCCTTCAACTACAGGGTGTGAGATCATCAGGCCTTTCTCTCCGCACACGCATGGTCCCTTTGCCCAGAAGCCTCTTTCCCTCACACGGCCTCGCCACATCTATTCTTTTCTGAAAATTTAGCTCAAGTCCTTCCTAGGAATCCCTACGGAAGGGCAGCCAGAGGCTACTGCTCTCCCCCCTCTGCACAGCCAGAGGCTACTGCTCCCCCCCACCGGGCCCACACAGCGGCCCCCTCGTCCCCGTGCGGCCAGCTCCGGCACATGGTCTCCCGCATAGGGCCTCCTTGTACCAAGGACAGTAGGATCTCGATAAATTTGTGTTAGAAGCATAATGAAAAGCACCGAATAAAGAATTCAAGTGGATTCTTAATAAAATGCCTGAGGTGTTTTTTTTTTTCCCCCCTTTGATATTATCTCCATTTGGAAAGTGACACTTGCAACAGCCACTGAAACTGCGGCTTTGAGCTAAAAAGGACTTCTTTCTCCACGGACAGAGTTGTCATAACAGGAAAGGTATGCTTCAACGGGTAAAACATTGAACAGGGTAAACGTTGAGTGCTTTTTTATAACCTGCTTTGTTGTTCTTACGTACTTCAAACCAGAAACCATCTAAAAGCAAACACTTAAATATGTCTTCTGAGGTTGGCTCAGACCACAACTGGAATTAGGAGCAACACGGTGTACCCAAGGTCACTTGGCCTGCTGGACGGTCCTGGCAGGTGCGCTGGGGCCCACCTGCAGGTGAACCTGCAGACTCGGGGCGTGAATTTTATTGCTGTTATGAGAAGCCTGTCCAGGTGACGTCTCCGTTCCCCGAAGGTCACCCTTAACCCAGAAGGGAATTACTGCGCTAGCTTCGGGACCTCGGTTCATTTCAACAGCTGTTCAGAGATACCCGCCTGCTCCCTCCATGCCGGACACTAAGAATGGAGCAAAGATGAACGTGACGCGGCTCTCACCCTGTTCACAGGGAGAGACAAGCTTCCAAACAGACCACTCGCACCCGAGACGCGCTTCACGTAAAGACTTAATCTGAGGGCTGAGAAGATTAGTCGAGGACCAACCTTCAGAGCAAAAGAAGCACGTGAGGGGCTGCACCCCCGGCTGGGGCTAAGGGCAAAACCTTCGTGAGATTCCCTGAACTTTTCTTACTTGGGTTTGCTTCTCAAAGCCTGTACCCCTTGAAATGAATAGGACCTGCACGCTTGGCTCCAGGACAATTAGGCAAGCAGTTACAGGGGTCTGGTGCGAGTCCTCATCCTCAAGTGGAGGAAACAGCGACATCTGTGGAATAATGGGGTTTTGGAGCGGGCAGAGGGGGTGTTTTTTGTTTTTTGTAATTCGCCCTCTGACACCTGACCAAATATACATCGAAATAATGAAAACCAGCTTCGAGTGCCTCTATTGACCCGGGAAGGCAGACAGACTCCCGACTAGGAATAAGAAAATGGGCAAACACCAGAACGCCAGCATCACCACCATAGCCACAGAGCTACTGGCCACCAGGCCTGCGGCTCCCGTGCACGCTGCTATCGTAACAGTCTACCTGGGCCTCCCCATAGCCCAGGTGGCTCTTAGACAACCTTTGGCCTTTAATGTCAGCCCAGCCAGTGGCACTCCAGGAACCCCACAGCGTCTGTCCCTGTATGGAGTGAGGTCATCAATGAAAACCTGTAGCCAGGCCACCAGCACCCCTGCCCAAAGAAAACCCACACCGGGTGCAGCCTGTGCCCGACCTCCAGCTGTGCCTACTCAAGGCTCGGAAAGCACAGTACCAGGGGCCCTGCCGAAACGCTCCCTTCCGCCGGCAAGGCCTGGAGGACGGCTGCCGCCTGGCACAGCAGCCAGGCCAAGGGCTCCGAGGCTGGGCGGACAGGTACCTGGGCGGCAGGTGGGCGGCACGGCCTCGGGGGACAGGCAGAGGGCCCAGAGGAGAACAGTTGCAAGTCTTCAAGGGCAGAACGTTATCAGAGAATCTGCTGCAATTTCGAGTCCAGGAGAGGATTTCCTACCCCGCAGAACCGGAAAGTGCCCCGAGAAAAGAGTGACACAGGAACGGCTCTTTCCGACGCTTCGCCCTGGGCCGACCGCGGACCTCGGCTGGTGGGGGGAGGGGGGCGTAGGCCCTGCCCCCGCGGTGGGCGTCGGGCGGGGCTGAGATGGGCCCCTGCCCCGGGCCCCTCGCGCCCGGCGCTCGGTCCGCTGGGCCCAGCCCGGAGAGGGCGGGCAGGGCCAGGCGGATGGTCGCGGGCCCCGGGCGCACGGGGTCCGGACCCCTACCCGCGCCACTGCCGGCCCCAGCGCCCCGCCTCGGACGGAGGCCCCGCAGCCCTGCCCCACGTCCCCTCCCTCAGCACGCCCCCGCCGCGGTGACAGCCGGCGACCCGGCACAGCGCCGGGCCGTCACGCCCCCCGCCCGTCGAGCCGACCGCGCACCCACCTCCGCCCGCCGCGCCGCGCCGCTTCTCCTCAGCTGGCCGAGCGACTGAGCGCGGGCCCTTCTGCGCACGCGCGCACGCGGCCCCGCCCCCGCCGAGCAAGCGCCGCCGGCTGCCCACCCCGGGCGTCCGCGGGTCTCGGCCGCGGCGGGCTCTGGGCATGCGCGCTGGCGCCCTGCCTCCGGGCCGCGGGAGCCAGCGTTGGCCAGAATCGGGTCCCTGCGCTGAGGGGCGCAAGCCGAGTGGGCGGGGGATGCGGGGTCCCAACAAAGGCAAGGCTGGGGGCGTCCGAAGCCGAGAGGGCTGCCAGCCAGAGTCGCCGCCCCGCCGGGTCACGCGTGGACCGGGGAACGCTCGTCTGCGTGGACACGACGTCCGGTCCCGAGCAGGCGGAGAGGGTGCGCAGGGGGTCCTACGGGTGGGACCTGACCTGAGGAGCCCTGAGGCCGAGGCCGAGAGAGACAGCCGGACGGAGACAGCATAGGGACACAGCAGGCCAAGAAAGGGGCCGAACTCAGGCAGAGACGCAGCGGGGACAGGGACCCGGACGCCCAAGCGACAGAGGCAGGGCAGGCGGAGGTGACAGGCGGGCAGACGGGGACCGGAGGCGGTCGTCCTCGCTGGGGGAGGAGTCACAGCGCCCTCTGCGGGTCCCGGCAGGGGGCGGGGGAGCCAGTGCCCCCGAGCCCCACGGGGGTCCACGGGCGTCTGTGGAGATCAGAGTCCGTGAGGGTTGAAGCCCCCGCAGCCCTTGGGGGAGTTTTCAGACCTTAGGTGGGTCCTGGCATCACAAGGGGGTTCGTATCTGTTGGGAGAGGGTCACGGTGCCTTTTAGAAAGCTGAAAATGCGCTCTGAGGGGTCACTGCATCGCAGGTGGGAGAGTCTCAGCGGCCCTGAGGGTGTTCGCAGAGCCTCGAAGTGTAGTTCGGCCCCCCAGGGCGCTCCCAGCCTTCTGGGACGATCGCAGTGTCCCTTGGAGGGGGAAGATAATGCGAGGATGGGATGGCAGCTGCCCAAGGGAGCCTCGAAGCAGCTCTTTGGGGCCATCACATCCTTCTCTGTCGGGGCGGGGTGTCGCTGCGTCCGTCACAGCCCTCGCAGGCATGGGCGCGTGGCATCGAGGGAGTCGCTGGGCACGGTCGGGGGAGGGCCTAGATGGCGACGCGCGCGACGCCAGCAAAGATTCCTCTGCGGGCGGATGCACTGGATGAACGTGCGCCTCGATGTGGAGGCAACGCCCCGCCCGCGCTCTGGGCTCAGGCAGTCCCGCAGCGACCCCGCCTCTCACGCCGCTGAAGCCTCCGCAGGCGCCGCGTCCACGCATCGCGCCAAGGCAGCACGAGGCTCCCGCGGGTCGCGCTGAGCCCGGGCCCTCGGCCCCCGACCGCGGTCCCTGGCCCGCCGCCGAGCAGCAGGTAGCGGCGCCCCGGCAGCAGGCGCGGGCAGCCGCAGGCCGCGTCCCGCGCGGGCACCCACAGCGCGCTGCTCCCCCGCCTCGCGCGCTCCTCGCCGCTCCGGAACACTGCAAGCACGGCCACCGGGAAGCGCGTCCACGAGCCGTGCGCCTCGCCCTGCGCGCCCACCGCCACCTGCACCGCTGCGGGGAGGGGGAGAGGGGGCGGGGTCAAGTGGGGCGGAGCCGTGAGGGGGCGGGCGGTGCGGAGGAACACTGCGCGCCAGCGGTGTGGGGAGCGGGGGGCGCGAAAGGGACCGAACCGGGTGGGGGGCACTCATCGCTGGGGTGGGGGTGGGCATCGAGAGGCCACCGGGAGCTGACAGGGCGGGGGCAGCGATAGTGGGAGGCCCAGAGAGGGAAAAGAGCAAGGCGAGAGGGTGAGGGCAGGAGCCTACCGTAGTCCTTCCTGCAGAACTTCTTCAAGCTGATGCGGTAACTGCCCCGGGCTGGTTTGCAGTGCAAGTCGCAGTCTGGAGGGGGTGTGGAGGCTGGCACAGAATCCCCACCTCCCTACCCCACCCTTTCCTCCTCCCCTCCTTGAACCCATAGCCTTCCCCCACGCTCATGCCAATCTGGGACCTTGTTCTGGGTCCACTCACCCTGGGGCTCCACAGGGCTGCTCTCCTCAGTGGGTCCGGGGGCGGGGGTCTCTGCGAACAGGATGAAAGAAGGGCCTGCATTGAAGAGGGACCATGTGCGGGGAGGGCTCAGGGGACAAGCCGGTACCAGCAGGGAGCTGGCGTGGGTGGCCTTGGCTGAGGTGGCTGAAGGAAGGAGGGCAAGGTCACTCACTAACACAGGGGGCCACTGGTGAGCGGCTCTGCTGGAAGCCAGGGGCGCAGCGATTACAGGTGAGGCCGGTGACGCCGTCCTTGCAGGGACACTGGCCTGTGGTCTGGTTGCAGGTTTTGCCAGCGGCACCAACAGGGTGACAGTCACATGCTGAGGACAGAGACAGGATGGTTAGAAGGCCATGTGGGAATGCGGGAAACAAGAAGGCGAAGATGTGCAGGTAGCTGGTGGCAGGCTCACCCCTGCAAGCGCGGCGGTCACTCAGGGCACGCCCAGGGTCGCGATAGAAGCCCTCCCGGCAGTAGTGGCAGTGACGGCCTGCGGTATTGTGCCGGCAGTTGAGACAGACACCGCCGCTGTGACGGCCGGACAGTCGGTACAGCTCCATGTTGAAGCGGCAGCGGCGGGCATGGCCGTTGCAGGAGCAAGCTGCAGGAAGGGATGGGTCAGGGGCAGGCTGGCCTGGTCCAGGATCCCCAGGCCACCCTCCAAGGCCTCACCAAGGCAGGCGTGGGCTTCCCGGGCCGTGGCCCGCTGCCATGGCCTGTCGCAGTAGAAGGGCTTGCAGCGGCCGCAGTCAGGGCCCTCGGTGCCATGCTGACAGTCGCAGATCAGGTGGCCCTGGGTGTCCAGCAGGCACCTTGAGGCATGCCCATTGCACTTGCAGCGGCCGCCCACCTGGAGCTCAGTAGCTGAGTACGAGTAAGGGACCATGGCCACGGAGTCCCTGGTGTCCCCCAGCACGGCAGGCCTTGTGAGCACTAGTTGAATGTCTGTGGCAGTCACCCAGTCTTGGAGAACTGGGCTGCTGTCCAGATCCAGGCCTGGTGGGCTTCCGTCCTGCACGCTGAAAGCCAGAAGGCCACCGCCATCAGGCTGGACCTGGGGCTCAGGGAAGCACAGAGCTTCAGGCCCTGGGCCAGGTGGGCTGTCCGCAGAGGCAGGTAGGCGGCCGTAGTCCAGGCCACAGCGGGAGGAGAAGAAGCCCAGTGGGGCCCAGCTACGGCCATGGTCCTGTGACTTGAGCAGGGCCACCGAGGCCGGGGGCGCAGAGCAGAAGCGCAAGCTCACGAACACCAGCTCGAAAGCCTTGCCCAGAGGCACTGTGAGAGTCACATTGTGGGGCACCTGCGTGAGTGAATCCGAACGCCAGCACACAGGGCTTGTGGTGCTCCCCGCCGAGGTCAGGAGGGCAGCGGGGTGTGCCCGCCTCGGGTCCGAGGCATCACAGGCCCGCGTGGCCGGCCGCCCGCACGTGCTGGACGCCAGAACCTCGCGGCCCAAGGCGGCGTTCACCAGGCCGGGCACGCAGCCGCGGGGCGCACCCCCGTCGTCATGGCAGGGGTCGGCGGGCGCTGGCGGCCCCAGGCTCAGCACGGTGGAAAGCGTGCCCGCGGTCAGCAGCAGCCCCCAGGGCCAGCCGGGCATGGCCGGAGCCGCGGTGAATCAGCCAGCCCGCCGGGCCCCACGCCGCTGCCCTCGTGGGGAAAGAGCCCGGATCCGAGGCTCTGCCCGCTGGCCCGCAATGCCGCGCAATGCCGGGCGGCCCCAGCCGAGGCCAAGAGGTGGGAGCAGCCGCGGGCACGCCCCGGGCCAAGCGCAACAGCGGGGATGCTGGCGCGTCCTCCCGCTGGGCCTGGAGCGTTGACAGGAGTCGCCCCAGCTCCCGGCGCCTCCGCCCGCGGAGGCCCCACCCGTCGCCCGCCGCTGCACTCACCCACCGAGGGCCGGGTCGAGCAGGTCTCCCGGCCTCCCGGGAAGGGCCGAGGGCGGGCGGGGCCTCGGGCGCCCGGGCCGCCGCCTCCTCCCGGCTGTAGCGAGGGCGGGCAAGCTGTGCCAGGAGGGGGTGGGGGGCGCAGTAGGCGCAAGCCTGGGCCCAGCCGGGGGCGGGGCTGCTCGGGCCGGGGAAGGAGGGAGGGGAGGGGAGGGGGCCTCGTCGGCAGAGCCGGAATCAGAAGCAGATTCAGACACTGGCTGGGCCAGCGGGGGAGGGGGCTGGGAGGCCCGGGAACCGGGGGAGGGGCCGGGGAGCCAGGAATGCGCCGGCGGGAGGGGTCTGGAGGGGGCGGCTCAGCCACGCAGCCCGTGGGGGACCACCCAGCAGGGTTCCCGGCCTGCATCCAGGCCCTGACTGCTCCTGGGGCTGTGCCACGTGCTGGGCGGGGGTCTGGCCGCCTCCTCCCTCAGGCCCATCTGGCAGGCTGGGCCCTCCATCTGAAGGCTGGTGCCCTGATGCTCCCTTGGGTCTCTACAGGGAACACTCAGGGCTGTAGTAGCCAAGCAGGGCTGGTGGTTATGGGATGTCCCCAAGCAGTGGTCGGCTCCAGTAGAAGAAAACCCACAATTGGGTCCAGGTCTGATTTTGAAACCAAGCTGCTCCAATTTCTGGCTCTGTGGTTCAGGCTCCTTAACCTGAGATTTAGTTTTTTTCATCGGACTGTTACTCAACTTTACTGAGCCTTTGGTGGTGGGGGCGGGAGGGGGGGTTGACGAGCTGCAAAGGTATTGGATGCAGCCAGGGAGGGACTCCACAGCCTTGAGTCCTTCTTGCTTTATGTTCAGGAAGGATGTGTCCTTCCCGTCTGACTGGAGCTCGCCTAAGTAATGAAATTGGCATATGCCACCCAGATCAGGCCGAACTCGTGTCCCACAGCATCTCTGGGTCTCCATCTAGTTGCAACACCGAGATGGGGCCAGCCCCTAGAGCTGGCAGGGAGGAAGCAGAAGCTGGGGCAGGGGAGCCCACTAATTAACTGGATCCCGTGGGGTTCGGGTTCTTGGTCAGCAGTCGAGGACCCCTGTAGAGGTTTGGGAGTGGAGTTGGGCCCATGGGGAGGGCCTGGTCACATATCAGAACCTCTGAGCTTGGACCACATGCTGGCAGGTTTGAGTAGGGAAACTGAGGCAGGAACCCAGCCGGGCAGTCTGGGCCCCAGCTGGGGATGGGGCAGCTGCAGCGGAGAATGACCCAGTCAAGAGAGACCAGAACCACTCCAAATAGAGACCACTTCCCCAGAACCAGTAAGCCCCTGATGGAGGGGGCCCAGCGGGAAGAGTTGGCTGCATATGCAGAGGGGCCAGGGAACACGGGAACGTGTGTGACCTGGGAGAAAGTGTGAGACGTTTCAGTTCAGGCCAGGCCCAGCAGCTGATGGAGGTTGCCATGTGGATCCGTCTGGGCTGGAGGAGCTGCCTCTTCTACAAGAAGAAGGTAGAGAGAAGCAGTATCTTCTTGCTGTATAGGAGAGTAGGGACAGGGGGACCCTGGAGCCTCCCAAGGGAAACCAAAAGAGAAGAGGACGGAGCAGCCAGGAAGATAGGGTGATGGGACACCTGAAGTGACTAGAACTTCCTGGTCAGGCCCTCACAAATGCAGGGGTGGGGGGGTGCAGGGGCTGATGAGATCATGGGAGGCTTGGGAAGAATCCAGTCAGAGGGGCTGCTGGCTTCTCTCCCTTCGCTTTTGGCAGCAGCAGGGCTGCTGGGTCGGTGGGTCCCCTCTGCCCCAGGTGCCATGGCACCTAATCTCAACTTCGAGATAAAAAAAAAGTTCCCCTTACAACAGATAGCCGTGGACAAATGAGGGCGCTGACCCGGAGCCCAGTCTGCTCCAGCATGAGTCAAGTTCAAAAACGGCATTTTCCCAGCCACGCTCTTTGAGGTCTTTCTGATCAACAGCCTCAAACCCAGCCTGGGGAGAGTGAGCCCCTGGCAAGAGAGTACCGGCTGCAATAGATCCTTCCGGGACCGTTAGGAGCTAAGGGGTGACTAGCTGGCCGCAGTGGGGAGAGATGCCCAGGCCCAACACGAGGGTTCCACAGAGCCCGAAATGAGCCTCCAGGGACTCCCTGGCTGTCTGGAGTTCAAGACGCAGGAGGGAAGAAAGGAAATCGGGGGGCAGCCTCCCCTCCAACCCTGCGTCAGACTTGCAGGCTTTGTCTGCAGCCCAGCCTCCCCGGGAGTTGGGGCTAAGGTCTGCAGAACATCTGGTGGTTTCTGGTGTGGGTGGAAGGAGGCCCTCAGGGCTCAGCCTGCTGCGTGCACGAGTGTTCAGAGCATTGGTCGGTGTTAGCAAGCAGAAAGCTCTGGGCCCAGAGGGCTGTAGTACCACCACCTCCCCAGGGAGGAGGCTGCAGGCAGCCCCGCCTCTTCCCCCAGAATGGCCCCCTGAACGCATTCTCTTCTGGCCCCTAAGGATGGCCCTGGCAGATGGCCTGATGAGAGTGAGGGAGGGCCTTCTCTGCAGCCCCCAGTCTGGGCTCATTGCTGGACTCAGTCCTGTGGACTGTGCCACCTGTTCCCAGCCTCTGGGGCCTCTCACCCTTCTCCGCTGATCCTGGTCCATCCTGGCACCTTAGAGGAGACCCCACCCTCTCACCCCCCCTCCCCATGCACCTTGTCAGTCCACTCCCACCCCCAGTCAGAATGACAGCTGCTGGCTTTGGGGGCACACAGAGAACCTGTCCAGGGAGAAAAGGACCCAGGGGACCAGACAGTCCCAGGCCTCAGGCGCCTGGGGTCTTTCCTTGTCAGGCGAATTGACCCAACACTCCTGGCCCAGCCCAGGACATACTGTTCCGTCCAGACCTTTGCAAGCCACCACTTGTACACATTTCACACAAACATTTATTGAGCGTCTATTATGCCAAGAGGGGCTTCCAACCGAGCAGGGAAGACAGACGGCATGGGGAGGGGAGCACGGTCTGCTTCACCCCAGGAGGGTGGACCCGCCGAGTCCGCGGCCATCCCCCACCTTGCTCCCCAGGCAGGGCCCCCGTGCCACGCAGGCCCTCTCCGCGGTGGCGATCGACTCTGCGCGCCAAGCAGAACGCTGAAAAGCAACGCTGGGAGGAGTGGGGAGAGGCGAGTCCGAAGAGCAGAGGGAAATGGCTCGTAGCTCCCACCCCCTTGGCTTCCTAAGGGCTTAGGAAGGAACGGTCTGGGGAGGGGGCTTTCTCGTCCCGCTCGCTGTGCTCTGCGCGCCCCGGCGGGGCGAGGTCCGGAGAGAGGAGGCGTCCGGCTCCCGGTGACTTCGCTGGGGAGGGGGCCGCGCGCGCGCGCGCGGGCTCAGGACGTCCCCGGCTCCCGCCGCCCCGCGCGCCCGGCCCGCCGCTGCCGCCGGGCGCGCCAGCACAGGAAGGCGGCGGCCAGGAGCCCGAGGCCCGCGCCCAGCGTGGTCAGCGCCACGCCCTGCTCCAGGTCCAGGTGGGGTCCGCGCAGCGAGAAGGTGATGGCCGTGGCGGCGGCGCCGGCCAGCAGGGTCACGACGCCGAACGGCAGGACGCAGCGCGGCCAGGAGCCCCCCACACCGCCGGTGGCCAAAAGCAGCGCGCGCAGGGCCCCGGGGGGCTCCGGGGGCGCAGGGGGGGCGGGGGGCTCGGCAGGCGCCGCGGGCGGGGGCTCGGGCGCGCTCATGCCGCCGATGGGGGGCCGCGCTCAGGGTGGGTGTGGGCGCCCGCGCAGCCCCCACTCCCGTCCTCGACCGCCACGTCAGAGCGGATTGGCCCGGGATGCGGTGACGCCACCGGGACGCCGGGGAGAGGAGGTCGCCGCCGCCTCCCGGCTTGGCGCTGAATCAGGGTGGGCGGGCGCGAATGTCGAAGGGGGCGCTAACCCAGACCTCTGCCCTCCTTTTCCCTCATGCTCCGGGCGCCACCTGCCTGCCCAGGTGCGGACAGCGCTCCACAAGGCAACACGGAGGACGGGTCCTGACGGGAGGGTCATTGAATCAGCAACCTCTGGGTGCCCATCTGGGCCTGGCTAGGAACCAAGGTGGACAGCATCCCTGCCCTCAGGGGGCAAAGGTCCAGTAAACCAAGTGGACTGGTGGACTAAAATAATTATGGTGGAGACCACTGGCTATGGAAATGGGTTTTGGCCAGTAGCAGGGTGGTGGGATTCACCCCGGAAATGAAAGGTTCCTCAAGATCAGATCAACTGGGCATGGTCTCTGGAAGTAGCAACAAAGTGGCCTGGAGGGGGGTAGCTGTCCCCCAGGCTCCCCACCTCTGGATTCCCCCTTCCCTGTTCCTGCCCTGGTCAGTGGACAGAGCTGTTCCACTCCCTACAGGCCCCTTACTGCAACGAGGACTGTTTTTAGGTTTCCTGCTTTGGTCTGTCATCTGGTCCCCAGCAGCCCCCAAGACCTGGGATTCCATTACTCAAGGTTTCTGGCCTGTGGGACTGTGGGGGCAGCCCCAAGGCGGCTTCAGCATCACTCAACTCATGTCCCACACCTGTGACACCCTGCCTGGCGCTCAGAAGACCCGGCCTGCTCCAGGAGCTGCCTGGCTCGGGGCCTGGTTCTCCCCGGAGCAGAGGCTGGTGTGAATTCCCTGCTGCTCATTGCTAGCTACACAAAGGGCCAGTGCCCCAGCTCTGAGGATTGTGCTTGGTTGGCTCAGGTGCCTAGGCAAGACTTGTTTAAAGAACACTATGGCCTAACCCTACCACTGTGTAATTTGTCCTTGCCCCAGCCACAGGGGTAAGGGCCATTACTGCTGCGGGCCCCTCGGGAGCCTCCTGGGGTCATCTGAGACCGGCCGCACAGGCAGAGAGCAGGTATAGCCTGAAGGAAGAGCCGGGCCACCCCAGGTGGGGAGGTGGCAGGGTTCCTAAGCAAAGGGAGCTAACATCCCTGTACCTGCCCTCCAGAGCCTAAAAGGTGGTGTCGGGGGAGGCCTGCCCTGGGCTCTGTCACCGCGCTGGCGTTCTCAGCCCCACAGCGCTACCTCGGGGCTGGGTCCTCACAACAGGCTCCGGGAGTGAAAAGGCTGTGGAACCCATATTCCACGGACGGGGAGGGAGTGAGGAGCCTCCCATTGCCCAGATCCAGCTCCAGGGGCCGCAGGTGGTCACGTCTCTTTGATAACCTCTCTTGACAACTACCCCCAGTATGACACTAGGGACGACAATGGGAACTGAGACTCAGTTCCCTTAAGAATCTTGCTGAAACTCCCCCAGCAGAAATCAAGTCAAAGTGGAAACCCAAACCTATGACTGGTATAAACCCAGAGACCATTACCTTGAGCTCCGCGTTTTCTTGCCTTCCTTCAGCGGGAGAGGCAGGAGCCTCGGAGGAGGTGACAGTGCAGTCAGTGAGGGGGGCCCACGCAGGCCACAGCAACAGCCCAGGAGGAAGTGGTGAGCACGGGTGCTAGAAGGACCACTGTGGCCATGAGAGCCCACTCACTGAGTTGGGCCAGTGGCTTTTGCGTCTTTTAGTGAGCCCAGTCTAGGCAAGGGGGGAAGGGGCTTCTGGTGTGCTCGGGCCGAAGCTGGAGGGGAGTCCCCAGTGCTGCTCACCTTCAGTGTCCTCCTGCCCCCTCCCTGCAGCACGGAGGCCTACGTGTGTTCTCAATAAATACGCTGGATATGTTCGTGGTAAGCAAAAACACAAAGAAAAAAAAACAAACATGCCAAGTCCCGCCTTAAATCTAGATCCTTTCAAAAGGAGTTTTAATGTCATACAAGTGGCTGATATGTGTGAAAACAGGAGAGAACAGAAGTAGCTAAGAAAAAAGCCCGACAGACCTCTCGTCTCCGAGCCTGCTAAAGGCTACGGCAAGCAGAGGCCTGTCCGCTAGCTTTGGGGCCCCGGGCTGTTCGGTAGGAGCCGGGGGCTGTCCCCCCACACCGGGGACCCTGCTTTCCCAGGTGGGTACAGCCATCTCTGAGCCCCCCAGGCCACCACATCGAAAGTTCTCTCAATCCCCCTTGACCTAATAGGGGGGCGCTCTCCCAGTCGCGTGGGTCAGAGTAACCTCACCCTCCTGGCAGGGTCCAGTGGTCTGGGAAGTGGCGGGGTCGGGGGTGCGGCTGGCCACAGGAAGGGCTCAGTCGGCAGGTTCATCTCGAAGGACGGTGAGGAAGCGCTCCCCTCCCTCACAGAGCAGGCTATGCACAGCTCGGCAAAGCGCCAGCCAGGGCGTCCCCGGAGGCTCCCGCGCGCCCACCAGCGGGAGGAGGTCAGCCATCAGGACCTTGGGGGGTAACGCATGGCCATGATCTCAGCAGGGGACCGGTCCCGGGCAGCCAGTGGCGGGCTTACAGAAGACCCCCACAGTGGGGCAATTCCAGGGAGGGCTTCGGGCACCATGTGCCAGCCCCTTCATCCCAGAGCTCTGCGCCTAGGCCTGTGCACAGCCCAGAGGCTCCATCTTCTGGCTGGGCCCAAAGCCCCCCCACTCCCCTGGCACCCAGTCACCTAGTCCCCCCGCTCCAGAAGTACCTTCTGCAGGTGAATCTGCTGGTCCAGCATGGCCACCCGCAGCCCGAGGACCGACAGACTCTGCAGCTCCTCGGGGCTGGAGTAGAGAAGAAGCTGGGGGCTCCAGGTAGGGTCTGTTCTTCCCCCACAGGGCACTGAGGCTCTGCAGCATCTCCCCTCAGGCCACGGCCCCAGCTGTTGTCCTGCCATGGCTGTGAGGACAAGGGGATGTGGCCTCATGGGGGGGCAGCCAGGGACCTCCTTCCCACTTGCCTTTAAGGGGGTGTGAAGCCTCCCTTTGCCCTGGCTGGAGCACTTCCATCCAGCAACAACCATCTCTTGCAACACCAGGCAAGTCACCTGACTGTACGCCTGTGACTCTCACACGACACTTTCTCGGGAACTAGATAAACACGCAGACCGTTTACAATGACACAGCTGCGTCGGGAGAGGCAGCAGGGTGGGGGTGCAGTGCCGCCTAGTCCTGTGGGACAAGGCGGTGGGGTGACCCTATTTTTGCCCAGAGGCTCTTTTTTTTTTTTTTTTAAATTAAAGTCTTTTTTTTTTTTTTAAGATTTTATTTATTTATTTGAGAGAGAGACAGTGAGAGAGAGCACGAGCAAGGAGAAGGTCAGAGGGAGAAGCAGACTCCCGTGGAGCCGGGAGCCCGATGTGGGACTCGATCCTGGGACTCCAGGATCATGACCTGAGCCGAAGGCAGTCGTCCAACCAACTGAGCCACCCAGGCGCCCTGCCCAGAGGCTCTTGACCACGGACCAGACCCCAGCACGAGGGGAGGGCGGCGGGTCTCACCTGCACGGAGCTCCTGCAGTCTGTGGAGACACTGCCCCGCGATGGCCTGCAGCCCCTCCAGGGTGAGCAGGCAGTGGTACTCCTGCATCCGGTCAGCAGGGTCTACACAAAAATCAGAAAGGGCAGGTGGGGTCCGTGCCAGTCCCGAAGCCCTCCCAGCCCTGAGACACACACGGCAGGGCCCGCTCACCTGCGGAGAGCACTTCCTCCATTCGCTGTCTCATCAGCGAGCAGGCCTTCCGCAGGAGCCCGGCCTCTGCCTCTACCTCCGCAGCGGCGAGCCCAGAGCCGGGCCGGCCCGACTGGACATGGGTCAGGGATTCTCCTCCGCAGCCAGGTTCTCCCCCTTCCCCTCCCGCCAAGGACAGGACCCCAGAGCGGCTCTGGCCCTTGCTGGAGTTCCTCTTTAAACTCACCAGGCCGGAACCACCCGCAGCCCCCACCCTGGGGGTCCCACAAGCCCAGAAAGAATACAGTCGTCTTCATTTTCTGGAGGAACTGGGTTTTGGCCATGGAAGCAGCGTCCTTGGAGTCACTGGTCTGGGGAGAGCTGAGCTGGGCCCACAGGCTGGAACGCACACAGAGGCACCGGTCGTCCATCTAGCTGGGCCTCAGGAGGCAGGGAAAGGCCAGGGCAGGGCCCCCATGAGGGGTGTTTGGCTCTGCTGAATGCCAGGAGGGGCCTCCCCAGGCTTTGGGGGATGGAGAGGACGCTGTCCGTGAGAGGGGGACAGAGCCCACACACTCTGGGAAGTACTAAGAAGTCAATGGAGGAGAGGAGAGGAGCTGGCAACTCCCCTGGAAACTGGGACTAACTGGGACTACCTGAGACCACGGTAGAGAACTCTGGGTGCGGGCTCTGGAGCAGACACTGCGCGAACACGTGAAAGGCCCCGCCTTGTTGAACCCTTATCGCACCTTTACGGAGCTGACACTATCTCACCCACCTCCACAGGGAAGACAGCTGGGGACGCAAACTGTCTCAACCCCAAAGCCCGCTGAGTCTAAGTCCTAGCCAGGAAGACTCTCTTAACATGGAAAGTGTCCCCACCCAGCCAAAAAAGCAGAGTGGCCTGCCGGAAATGTCTTACCGATGTGGCCCTGGGCTGGTGGGACGCCTGGGCCTCCCTGGTCTCCCCCCCCCCCCCCACCCAGCTGAGACTCAACCTTACCGGGAGTTCTGGGAAGCCGCTTTCCTGTAGGCCATGGGTAGCTTCAGCAGGCTCCTGCCAGGGAAGCCAGTGCTCAGAGTAGCCTCACTCTGGGGGCTCCCCCCACCCCCAACAAGCAACAGGGCTTTCAGATTGGTTGTGGGAGCCAGCACAGTCCAGCTCTGCCCCGGTGGAGGGAAGAAAGGACACCAGGAGCAGAGCCCAGGCCCTCCACAGCCCATGTGGAGTCCTGGGGCTGGGTGGAATGGGTGGTTAAGAGGATGGGGCACTGGACAGCCAGGGAGAAGGGGACAGGCTCTAGCAATGGTCCATTCTGCAAGCTTTGGGGCACGGATCCCATGGGATGGCACCCTAGGGGCTCCCCTGGTCCACATCCACTTCAATACCCTGCCCTGTCACCCCCCATCCCAGATTCCTGCTGCTGGCCAGAGTCTGCGCAGGTACACACAACAGTTCCTCCCGGAAGGGTTTGGGCAACGTACCCCTTCTCCTTCAGTGTGAAAGCTTCTGGGGCCCGAGGAGCAGCCAATGGGGGTATCTGTTGGTCCCTGAGGCCTGGTCTGGGCTTGGTGGTTGAGGCTCCTCTCCCCATACGGGTGCGATCCCCCACTGATGGAAGCCTGCACTCAGGGAGGCCCCTGGCAGGCACTGTGGTCTGGTGGACGCCCCTGGGTGGTTTTGTCTCTGAGGCTTGACGGCCAGCTTGGCCTGAGGTCCGGGGTGGGGCAGAGGCTGTGGCGGCACGAGAAGGGGCAGCAGACTTCAGGCTAAGGGCCCCGTGTCTTTCTCCAGCCTTAGAGACGCCTTTTCTCACCCGCACAGCCTTCTCCAGTGCCTGGGTCAGAAGCTCCAGCTCCCTGAGGTCTTGAGGGCTGGGCGTGCCTGCTGCAAAAGAACTCTTGCAGTGGTCGCTCACCACGGCTTGTCAGAAAACAGAGCAGGGCAGCACCAAGGAAAGGCGGGCGGTGCAAGCTTACCTGGAGGCGGGGCCTCTTCATCAGTTTCTGGCTCGGGGGTTGGCTCCGCAGCCGCCGGCGTTTCGGCTGGTTCCCTGCCAAGACCAGTACAGTGGCGGCACGGCCAAGAAGCAGGGCCCAGACCCGACCGGCCCCAGGGAGCCCCCCAACCTCAGAGCCTGCAGGCAAAGGGGACCACAGCTGGCAACAAGCAAGTGGGCGCTGGGCCCGGCCTTCCCGCCCGGGGCCTCTGAGCGGGGTTCCGAGGGCGGCCCGGCCGGGTGCTCTCGGGGTCCGCGTACCAGGTCCGCAGCAGCCGGCGGGAGACGCGCAGGCTCCGCTCCAGCTGCCGCTGCCGCTCGGCGCAGGCGTCCAGGGCATCCTGCAGCTCGGCCACCAGCCTGGGAGGGGCGCACCGGCGGCTCAGCACCCTGGCTGGCCGCGCGCTGCGCCCCCTCCCGCCCCGCTCCCTCCCAGCGCGCGGGTCTCACCGGCGCGAGCACCCCGCGGGCAGCATGAAGGAGGCCGCGGATCCTCCGGATTTGCCGCCTCCGGGAAGTCAGGTCCTTTCCGGGCTAGGACACCGCCCCCTTCCGGCCTCGCGACCAAATCCCGAGCCCAGGGCTCAGGGCCCGCCCCGCCCCCGGCCCCGCCCCCGCCCCTGGTGCTCGGGGTTCTGCGTCCCAGCCCCCGCGGCGCCGGCGCGGACTCCGGCTCGGACCCGGGTTGGGAGTCAGCAGAGGGTGCTCCGGTGGCACACGGACATCTAGTTTGGATGACTGGGCAAATGGTGGCTCTGAGATCGCTTACGGTTGACTTTGTCCTTACTGAAGGCGCGCTAAAGCAGGGCCGAGCTGCCCTGCGGACCCCAGGCCACCTGGCGTCGGGCCGGGTACTTGGCAGGGCCCAGTGGGTACTGACAGAGGTGAAGAAGACACATGTGTTGGAGCCACAGCCAGGGAGGAGGGAGCGTTCGCTTGTGGACATCCTGAGGAGGCGACGACATTCGCAGGTGGCATCAGTCCAGAAGACTAGGGATGGTGGCCTTGGAGCAAGGAGCCTGGGGCCAGATGGGCCAAGGTGAGACAGGTGACTGACTATAGGTGGGTACTAGTGAAAGATGGGTGATGGAAGGGGAGCTGGAGCCCAGAGAGGTGGAGGGACAGAAGCAACTGGAAACTGTTCCAGGAGGGTCTCCACAGGATGTAGGAGGGGGGCCTTCAGGGGCTCAGACAACTGGGAGATGGGTGCTGGCTGGGAGGAGTGATGAGGCCCACAGGGCCCCACGTGACTGGAGTTAATAAGTAGGACTGTGACCCCTGCTGGGGCTGAGAAATCTTTGGGGGAGCTACAGGGATGACACACTGGGGGTCATGATAGAGAGGTGCCCCTTTCACAGCTGCTGGGGAGGGGAGCTGGGGGCCCTGTGCTGCTTGGGACTGGTCCATGGTGGGAGCTTAGGGTGCGGCTCTCCACGGGCAGTGGCCCGTTCTCATCTGGAGAGGCTCCCATCAGCACCGGCTGGTGGCATTAGGTCCCCACTGGAGTAGTCTCCTAAAGGTGCAGCCTGGGAGGAGGCTTTTGTCAGTGGGTCACAGACAAGGAGGTGGGCAGTTCAGACACGCACATCACTCAGCTGCCACTACCCTCATCACATTTAATCCCCACAACACCCCTGTGAGGTAGGTACAATGGCCCCATTTTACAGACAATACGGAGGCTCACACATGCCCAGGGGCACAGTTGACTGGGAAGGTCGCAATCCCAACAGTGCCCCACCCAGGGTGGTCAAAATTCTCTTACAGTAGCAGGAAGATCCCTCCCACGGGAACACCCACACATGCACCAAGCACCCAGAAAACCCACTAGGGAGTAGCTCTTTGTTCCACAGAGCCCAGGTTCAAGAGCATTTGGGGGACACTCCTGGCCCAGTGGTTCTTTCCAATGTTCTGAGAAGAAACAAGCTATCCCTGAGTGGTCCACCTGACCTGGGGGTGGGGGGCGGTCTGGAGCAGATCCCGCCGGTTTGGGCTGCAGTACTCAGGAGGTGGCAGGTGTCGGGGAGCCTCAGGAACACAAGCAGATCCACCCGCAGCCAGCAGGTGGGGACAGGTCCTATGAGTCTCACGTTTCTGCCCTGGGGTCACCTCAGATGTTATGAGACATTTAACTTTTTTTCTGATCTCTCTGGGAAGAGGGTCAGGAGACCACTCACAGGTCTGAATCACATGCTCCTTTTTCCTTTAGTGGACCCTAAATGAAGTTAAGAATCTCTCTTTAAAAATTTAACACCTTCTATCTTTAATTTTTCTTTTGTTTCCATCTTAGAAGAACGAAGGATGGAAATAAAGACACGAAAGGAAATGGCCTAGAAATTCAGTGCAGAGAGAGGTGTTCACACGGACACCACCTGCTGGGGACAAAGACAAATCACTCTGGAGGAAGGACAGACTTCTGCAGGAGCGGAGCGTGTGGTGGGCAGGGAGCTTAGGGCCAAGACATCCAGGCCCTGGCCTGAAAGCAGTCAGGGCCCCCCACCTGTGGTCCACTGTAGTACACAGCAGTGTGCAGGGGCGTCTCCCTCAGCAGGGGACCTGCCACCAAGTGAGGATGGGAGCTGGGGGGGGGGGCGTATGAGGACAGTTGTGTGCTCAGAGCTGTCAGCTCCCCACTGGAACCCCAAACCAGATAGATGCCAGGAGTGGAGCTGTGCCCGGCCACCTGGTCACACATGTTCTCAACTGTGAAAGCTATTGGCTCCTGGGATGGGATTCAGTGGGGGCCAGGGAGATCAGGGCATGGGCTCTAGCTCCCCAGGGAGAGCAGGACAGACACAAGAGGGAACAGAGACACAGGCTTCCCAGGGTGGGCATGATTACTTTGAGGCTAAGTTTCCAAAACAAAGAATCTGAGGTTTTGTTCTGATTCAGACATTCTGACGGCTCGCATGGGACTACCCTGGAGAAAGAGACTTAGCGTCCCGTGTTCTCTCCGTTCCCTGTGCGAGAGCCACTAAGGGCCCACAGGATGTCCACCTCCAGTGCCCCCTCGGCTCCCTAGTGCGGCAGCAGCCCTCCCTCAGCAGACGTTCCTCGCGACGAGTGGGGGCACGTGTGCAGCCTCAGCAAGCCCGGCTCAGGTCCCTCTCCTCCTCCTTGCTGGGGGTCTATAGGTTTTTCCTCTTCACCTGGGGAATGCTGCTCTCCAGAAGGCTTGGAGAGTGACACTGTAAACATGACTTCTTGGCATGGTGGTGGCAAGGGTGTGTGTTTGAGTCGCTGCCTGGGGATAGCGCTGAGGTAGATTGACGAGGGCCCCTCGAGATGCCGTCCACGGAGTTTGTGGGGCTTGCGCTGCTGATGGAGGAGTACCCTGAGGTCACGCTGTCCCCGCCTGGCTCCCTCGTGCCGCAGAGCCGAGGCTCAGGCCCTGGCGTCGGAGGTGTCTGGGGGCCCGGTACCCAGGTGTGCAGGTCCTGGCGGTCCCTGTCCTCTGGGCAGGCCTCCTCATCACTTGATTCCTGGCAGCAGTGCTGTTCGGGGCTCAGGTAGACCACGGTGACATCAAGGATGCCACTGGGGGCCGTCACTGTGGGAGACACGGGGAGAGAGATGTGGCCACCGCCCAAGCAATGGGGTGCCCCCGCTTGCCCAGTCAGGACCCCAGTGGCCCAGGGTCCATCTCTTGACCAGGACAGGTATGGCTCTCACTGGACAGTCCCCTGTACTGCTCTCCTTTGGGTAAGAAATTGAAGGTGGCACTCATCGTGACTTGGGGGACAGCAGGAAGCAACTATGGACTAGTCATCGATAATTTACTTAATCCCCAAGTGGACACCACGGCAAGCGATGGGAAAGTTGACAGAATCTACTTGAGCTGGGCTTCCTTCATGTTTAGCTGCTCGAGAACACAAGGGCAAAGGCTCCACAGGCAGCTCTGGAGGGGTGCACAAGGCACAGAGCCCAAAAAGGGCAGCAGGTGGCACATTTCACATGACGTTCTAGAAACATCTGCTCATGAATTCCAGACAAGGTCTCTTCTGCCTCCCTGCCCTGGTGAGGCCCTTTCACGGGCCTGGACACAGGTCTTCTCTCCTGGCCCCCCGGCCCCCCACCTTGCTCTGGTGTTCTAGGGGCTCTGCTCTCTCATGCCTCCCGGGCGTGGACCCCCTCCTTCCAAGGGGGCATCTGGGTGGTCTCTAGGTCCCAGTGCTCACCGTCACCGTCCTTCTCTCCTTCGCTTTCCTGGTCACCCTCGTAGCCAGAGCAGTAGTCCAGGCTCCAGTCCAGAAAGCTGCCCAGCAGCATGTCCTCTTGGCTGGACAGCTCGGCAGTGGGTGTGGTGACGAAGCTGCCCCTGTCCTCCTGGAGGCTGTTCTCCCGCTTCCTGCAGGAGGGAAGAGCCAGCAGCCTGGTCACAGGCAGCAGTGTGGGAGGCCCAGCCTGGCCCTCTGTAGCTGCCCACCCTTGGAAAGCTCACGGCAAGGTTCCTAGAGGCAGGGCCGGCGGCACAGTGAGGGGCTGCGCTCGGGACTTGGCGGGATTGACAGGAGTTCCTGGGGTGGGTAAGGCGGGGGAAGCAAGTGATTCCAGGGGATCACACCAGAATGCTGGGACAGGGATACGTGCGGCATAGACTCGGGAGAGGAGAGTGGGGACAGGGCCAGCCGGGAAGTGTGGAGGGGCCAGGCTGAGAGTGAGAGCAACACCGTGGAACAGGGTGGCACGCGGGTGCCTGTGTGGGGCTCAAGACCGTCTTCGCTTGGAGCGGCCCGCTGCACCAGAGAGAGGACAGGGCTGCTGAATGGAGATGGGGCGCAGGAACCAAGGCCTGGATTCAACCCCAGCTACATTTTTTGTGGGACCTGTTTGCTTCTCCCTGCTACATCTTAGGAGCCCCCTGTGTAAAAGGGGGTCCACGGAGCCTCTCAAGACAGCCGCAGGGGCCACGAGGGAATCCAGGCCCAGCACACGCAGTTCCGGACCCGGGGCTCACGCACCGCTTGGTCCTCCTTCCTGACGGAGAGGTGAGGAAGGCGTGGATGTCCCCCGTGCTGAGGAAAGCCGCGGGCTCCGGGCTGCCCTGCTTCACTCCCAGAGCTGCGCACAGCTGCCCGTAGCTCAGCACCTGCAAGGAGACCGGGTCAGAGGGCAGGACGAGGCCTGGAGGGGCTGGTGTCTGGGGGGGGGCCTTGGGGGGCCAGGGTGTGGGCACCTCTTCCTGGCTGATCTCTTCATAGCGCTTGTCCTCGAACCGCTGCTTCACGGCGGTCAGAGACACTTGCCTGTAGTCCTTGGGGGCATCATCGTGGAAGCTGCAAACGGGGGTACACGTGAGGGACAGCAGGGCCACAGGCTGGGCTCTGGGGCAGCGACAGCAGCACCCCCAGCCCAAGGGACTCCGTTTTAGCCTGCACTCGCTGAAGCGAGAGAGTACAACAGGTGTTTAGAAACAGCCTAGCGACGGCAGGGGAGATGGGGCACCCCGCACGGATGTCCACAGTTGCCTCATTCCCAACAGCCCCCACGTCCACCAGGGCACAAATGAGCAAGACGTGGTCTGCCTGGGCAGCAGACTGCAAAGCCAGTGGAAGTGTTACGTAGGTGACAGGCTGGTCCCAAAGGGCCACATGAACAGGAC
Organism: Lutra lutra; assembly: GCF_902655055.1. NCBI lineage: Eukaryota > Metazoa > Chordata > Mammalia > Carnivora > Mustelidae > Lutra > Lutra lutra. The sequence continues at coordinate 1,943,636 of NC_062295.1, read as the reverse complement.
TGCGTTTCTCTGAAGTGTCCAGAACTGGAAAATCCAGAGAAAGGGAAAGCCGGGGCTGGGGAGCACAGGCCTGACCCACGAGGAGTGCGGGCTTTGAGGGTGCCGCCGTGGTCTACAACTGACCGTCGGGACGGTTGCGTGACCGAATATGCACGGTATGCTTAAGAAAGAAGTTTCGCTGGTAAAAAGTGTTTCCAATTTATCTGACGTGAAAATAAAAAACAACTCTGGGAGGCAGGGGAACAGCCTAGCAGCAACTACTGGGAGCTGGTGTCAGGTAAGGACTGTTCACACCCATCATAGGAGCAATGACACACACATGTGGACCCATCAGCTCACCCACACTTCCCATCCATTGGCTGTGAGTAGACACAATGGAAAACAGAGTCGGCCAGCGCACATGCTGGCCCCAGGACACGGTGACCGGTTCCCCATGGTGGAGCAAGGCAGGGAGCCGGCCAGAGAGGGGGATTCCCCCAGGGGCTTGGGGCCTGGCCAGAGAGCTCCGATCTCATTCTGGATGGCGTACGGAGCAGGGACCCCCCCACCAACAGAGGCAGTCACTGAGATAATTCAGGGGGCAGCTGGGGAATGCGTACGCGCAGGCAGCACAGGCCTCCAGAGCCAGGGAGACTCGGGAACGGAGAGAAATGGCAGGCCCCAGGTCCCCGCTAGGATGACTGAGGCACACCTGCCAAGCAGCCAATTCGATCTATGACAAGGAGGCATGGCTAGAGAAGGGAGCAGGGCTCTGGCCTGGACAAGGCAGCAGCAGGGACTAGGTCCTGGGACTCAGATGTACTCTGAATCCTAGAGGTGCCCAAGGACAGACAGAAGGCCGGAACTGTCCAGCCCCTCACGCGGGGGAAGAATGTGCGGAGCGTGGACGGGCAGAGGAGCTGGTGGCTGGGGTCTGGCACAGGCACGTGTCGGCAGCAGAAACCAGAGTGAGCGGGCGAGGGACAGGGCTGTGGCAGGAAGCCATTGCAGCCGGCCGGCCCCTAAGCCAGGGGACAAGCTGTCCCCCGCCACACTGAACACGGCTCAGGAAGCCAGCCTCAATGTTTCTAGTACCGTCAGCTGCCTGCGGGACGAGCTGCGGTTGGGAGGGGCTGCTGCACGCTCATCCAGTGTCAAACCTGAACGGGGACGAACGTGGCCTGGCGTTTTTACATGTCGACCATGAGAACACAGCACACTGCGGGGAAGGTGTGTGTGAGGGCTGCCAGCCACGTCCCCGCGGGACGTGAGGACGAAGCCTCCGTGGCGGCTGGGTGGGGGCTCGTGTCCGTCTGCAGACTCACCACTTCTGATGGAGGCTCAGGACACAGGGTGTGAGGTCTTCGCAGGAGAACCCGGTCAGGTCCCACAACCGCGGGGTCCAGGGCTGTGCTGGGGAGGAAAGCCGGGTGCTGGGGCCGTGCTGATGCCATCCCCGCTGCGCCCCAGGGCCCCCACAGTTCTGCCGTGCAGTTTCCTGGAGCTCGGGGTTACATATGCCCCAGGCTCACTGTTGGCGGTGCGGGAATTCTGTGCTGGAGTCCCCTGTTCAGCTCACCCCCAAAGGACAGCTTCCGTCCACGCCTGTGTGTCCTGGTCCGGGGCGGGCATGCCACTTGTCTCTCCCTCCCCTTTGTAGGAGAGTCGCATCCCGTGTCCCAACTCAGGGGACCCCCCAGGCCCTGGCTCAGCCCCCGCTGAGCAGCCGGCGGAGGGCGGGCTCCTTACTCTGCCCGTGCGTCAGCCTGGCGAGCAGCAGGGTGGCGGCGGCCAGACGGGCCGGGGCGTACACAGCCAGGCTGGTGTGCAGCAGTGAAAGCTCACACAGGAAGCTGCACAGGTGCTGGGTTCTTGGTGCTGCGGGGACCAGCGTCAGCAGGACGTCCTTGTAATCCACCACAGTGGGGACCTAGATGGGACAGGGAGGTTACGTGCGGTCCTGGCATGCAGAGAGCTCACCCACCCGCTCAACAGGGCGGCGGCCCCACCCATGTTCACACGGGCACCAGGGTCGCGGTGACCAGAGGCAGCTCCAGCCTCGAGCCCTCTGGGTCCAGGCAGATCTTTTGGAGCAGGAAAGCTCACACCGGGCAGGAGCCCCTGGTTCCTCCTGTCCCTCCCATGACTTCAACTCTGATGTGAAAGGAAACCGCCAATGGCTGCTTACCCGAATCTTCCCTTCCAGGGCAGAGATGATCTCTCCCATCATCCGCACCAGGTCCTCGTACTTGTATGTGTTGTCCGTGAGCCACACGGCCTCGCGGATCGTCAGGATCTCCTTGCTGATAAACCTGGAACGTCAAGAAGGGGTCTGAGCGCTGAGTCTGCTCTCCCTGGAGGCAGCCATCACTTGAGCCCCCAGTGACGGGGGGTGGGAGTCAAAGAGCAGACTGGACTGCCCACAGCTCCCGGGAGGAAGAGATGAGCTTGTGTGACCCTGTCCCAAGGCTCTGCAAAGGAGGCGGGACTGGTGCCAGCTGTGGGAGGGGCCAGGCTCCAGGCAAGCCGGTGTCGCATGAGACACCCACGAATGACGGGTCTGGTCAATCCTCTGGTGACCTGAGGATTAGGCCACCCTCTGCAGAGCGCATGTAAACAAGAGCTTGAACCTGGAAGCCAGGGAGCCAGCAGGACAAGAGCTGGGGCTTGCTGGAAGGTGTGTGCTCAGCACAGGCGTGGCCACAGGAATCTCCATTGTCCGTTAAGCAGGCAGCCACCCTGTTCTCTACTCTCCAGTGGCCCCAACTAGCAGGGAACACGCTGGTCGGGCAGACTGCCAGCAGGGGAGCAGGGCCAAGCTGGTGGTTGCTCTGTCCTGGGGCCTCTGTAGCTGCCCCGTTTGCTTGGCCAAGAGAGGAGATGGGAGATCGGAGAGCACAGGTGTGGGGAGCGTGAGGCCGGAGCAGGCCCGGCGGGGCGGGTGTTGGAGCTCCCGGGCAAAGGGCCGTAGCACGTGCCGCTCCAAGCAGAGGTGGGCATCTCTGCCTCTAGGTCTGTATAAAGCATCTCACTGCTTGCCAGTTGGTGGCCCAGTAGCTCTGTTTCCGATTACAAGGATGTAATTATGCTGCTTGGGCACGAGGCGGTGAGGCCTGTCTGTTCTGCCACCTCTAGTGAGAAGGTCTGGACACACAGGGTCCCACGAACACACCCTGCCTGCGGTCCCAAGCCCACACTGGTCCCCTACAGACCGCACGTCCTATTCCTCTCATGGCCTTGTGACCTAGCGCACTGCGAAGTTGGACACAGTGGGCTCAGGGGTTACCAGGGGTGGCAGAGACTAAGACAGGAGCTGGAGCTTTCCGTGACCTCGTGACATACAAAAACCACCCCAACAACGTAAGCCTGGACCCCCTGCCTCTGGGCTACGTGCAAAGGAAGTGCGCGTGTTTGAGCGTACCCCACTATGCGTGGCGAGCCTGTCTCTCACCCCCCACGGTCACAGACAAGGACAGCCAGTCTGCAGAACACTGCCAGGGGCACGGCAGACCACACAGGATGTAAAAAAACAAGAACACGCAGATGCTTCCAGGGCAAAACTGGGGCAGATTTAGGTAAAACGTAAGCTGGTCCCACGTGAAGAGTCAGAGTTGCCAGGGGTGCAGGCAGCTGTCCGAGGAGGCACCCTGTATTCGCGGTGGGACTGGGGTATTCTGGGAGCCGGCTGGGGGCGTGAGACCCTCTAACTGCTCGTCTCTGGTGACGCAGGCTAGGGAGCTCGACCGCTGAGAAGGGGCTTTCTGTGAGCTCAGCAGGGAGACCCTAGAGGGCAGGTCTCCACATCACTCTCAGGGGCCAGGGGAAGAAGGACTGGGCCTGCACCCACCGAGCAAGGCCATTCTTCGGGGTCCGCGCAGGCCAGGGTGAGGGGCCGCCCACACGCCGAGGTTCGGTCACCGCCTGGGGAGAACTACTCTGCTTGCGCTCTCCCCGCAGCTCAGACCCCCATCTGGTGAGGTGCGACACTGAGGGCTCATTTCAGCACTAAGCCCGCCGGGGAAGCCTGTCCCGCAGCCCCCGCCCCGGGGGGCTCCCTACCGGGTGCAGATGACCATGCAGGCAATGCCCAGCAGCTGGAGCCTGTACCGGGGCACCAGCCTCCGCCGCAGGTACCGGTCCACGCACTCCACGGTCAGGTGAAGGCACAGGCTCGTGAAGTCCTTCATGGTGGCCACTTCCACCAGCCAGTCAATCAAGATGTACCTGCAGGACAAGCGCCAGCCCTGAAAACGAGGGCAAGCACCCCATTCCCGCCTGGCCCACCCGTCCTCAGAGAGTGAGCAGGTCATCTGCAGCGCCGTCTACGTACCCGGGAATTCGTCCCGGCCGGAGGCGCTGGCTCTAAGGGGGCTGGGAGGGCCCCAAGGTTGCTAGGTCCTAGGAGGAAGCTGGGCTCACACACCTGTGTCCCCTGCCTTCTCCCCAGGGACTGCCAGGTACCGGAGGAGCCCAGACACAGGTAGGGGATGAGGGGGGCCACCCTGTAGGGCTGAGGATAGATCACAGGGCTGGGGAACAGTCACACAAAGCTGGCAAGACCTCCAGTCCTCCTGCAAACCCAAATCCTCCCCGAGGAGTGGCCTGTCCACAGGGGGACATTTATCTCGACCCTCTGCAGTGGGGCAGAGAGCAGGAATGGAGCTCAAGGAGGACGCCCCGAGCCTGGCACTGGACTTCTCAGGCACCCCGCAGCCCAGGTGGAGCTCACAGATGAGGGGTCCCTCCTCAAGGGGGCTCAACCTGGGGCCAGCGCCGCAGACCACAAGGGGGAGTGCTGGGTGCCATGGAGGACCCCAAGGGTGGTCCACGCCTCTCTGAACAAAGAGGAGACCAGGAGCGAGAGGGAAAAGACACAAAGCCACCGAGTTCCGGGCAAGAGTTCCAGGTGCTGGATGGAAGTGTCTGCCACAGGCCAGGAACGGGATGTAGGGAAGAAAGACAGCCTGAGACAGCCTGTGTTTCCTCCCAAAGCTGGAAGAGCATGTGAGTGCCGCCAGGTGTATGAGGTTTAAACCAGCCAACACTGGGAACAGAAGAGGACGCCCCCCTACCCAGACTTAGTGACCTTAACAATGGGACTTCTAAAAACCAACCACCCAGAGCGCCGGGGTGGCTCAGTTGTTAAGTGTCTGCCTTTGGCTCAGATCATGATCTCAGGGTTTTGGGATCGAGCCCTGTGTTGGGGGGGTGGGAGGTTTCCTGCTCAGCGGGGAGTCTGCTTCTCCCTCTCCCTCTGCCCTTCCCCCTGCTCGCTTGTGCACGCTCTCTCTCAAATAAATAAAATCTTAAAAAAAAAACAACCCAATTGTACACTTAAAAATGGCTAAATCCTAAACCAACACAATGTCGTATGTCAGATACACCTCAGTGTAAAAAACAAAAAAGGTAGCTGTGGCTCGGTATAGAGAAAAATGAAAAGAAGTTCAACTCAAAGGCTGAGGTGATGTTAGTATTTCAACAAAATTCTGTTGTTCTGGAACAGAAGAAAGTGTCCCCCAAAACAGAACAGCCACAGTCCCCCAAAGAAGGGCTGATGGAGAGGGGTACAAGGTGCTCTCAGGATACAGCTTCCCACAGGAGGAGGAATAAGTGGGAGAGAAGGGGGCCGCAGCCGCCGGCACTGGCCCAGGGTTCCAGAGCACAAGGGCTTGCTGACACAGGATATGCGTCCCCACACCATGTGCGTGACACCAAGTCCCTTCAGGGAAGGCACAATCCTATTAACACAAACATCTACTGAGCACGTCCTAGGAGCTGCTGGAGTACAGCCAGAGCCTGGCCCTTCGAAACCCGAAGCATGCGTTTAATTAATTGAGTGATTTTTTTAGAGATAAAATGGAGACAGGGAGAGGGAGAGAGAGAATCTTAAGCAATCTCCATGCCCCACACAGAGCCTGATGCGGGGCTCGAGCTCAGCGCCCTGAGATCATGACCTGAGCCCAAATCAAGAGTCGGACGCCCAACGGACTGACCCCCGGGGCGTTCCTTCAAAGCATATCTAGAATCTGGTGGAAGCTTAAAGAATTATTTATGTCCCCGTTATTTTTGATCGTCTCCCGTGATGGAGTGAAAAGCCTCGGCGGTGGGTGGGTCGTAGGAAGCAGCAGGGCATGGGGGGCTGGAGGCCACCCCCAGGGTCACGGACCCTCGTTGGCCACACCGACGCCCACACAAGGCGGCGTAAAGAAGATGTGTTTTGGCGCTGAAACCGGCGACACAAATGTTGTTAAAATGGTTTAACACGTTCTGAGGATTAAAAAGGAAACAAGCACAGGCACCCACGGGGGATGTTTTCCCTTTGAAGCCTGGGATAACACCCGGCGGAGGCTGGGGTGGAACGGGACAGGCAGCCCCTCTACCCCTGGAGCCCTGCCACCGCTCAGCCTCGCCCACTGTCCCGAGCAGACACTGGCCCTCGAGGTCCTCACCTCATGGTGTCGCTGAGGCCCTTCTGCACGGAGAAGACCTGCTGCTTGCCCACGGCGCGGGAGGTCTGGAAGAGCTGGCGCACCACGCCGTCCGAGGACTTGGCGTCGAGGCCCAGCTGGCTTCCGTGCGCACAGGCTTTGGCTAAAGACAGCTGCGGGGACAGACACGGCCGTGAGCGCGAAGCCGCGGGCTGCTGAGGGAGAAGACGGTGTGGACACAGGGGTGTGTACACCTTCTCCGCCTTCCGGAAGCAGCACGGCGCAGGTTTTAACTACTCCTTGTGAAATAAACACCACATCACGTGGTAACAGACTTCGAGAGGGACAAAACGCGCATAACAGAGTCAGCGTAGCAAAGTGGCCCAAACCGGCTGGAAGTATAGATGACTTGGCTTTAAAACCTGGGTCTGTGTGAACGCCACAGGCAAACAAACTGCTGTGTACCTCAGTTTCCCTTCTCACAAGGGCCTAACAGCACCTGCCTTGGTAGCTGAGTGTGTGGGTTGACTGAACCGCGTCCTCCACTTGGCATGGGCCCCGGCACCTCTGGCCCTCCAGTGGTAACTAGCAACCATTTCTAGGTATTTCCTTCTAGATGTTTCCACGCATTCTTGATCATAACGCACAGGCGTTTATCTTCTCTCAGCTCACTTAGCGTTAACATGGTTCCTTAGCATGTGAAACTCCTGTAAGCACGTCTCATCTGTTCCTCCTTTCAGGGTTTGATCTGTTTTATTACTCTGAGGAACATCTCGGTGCAGCCGTTTCGGGGCTGGTCCCCGTCTGCTTACATGGTCACCCACAGGGGCAGCCGTGCCTAAGTATTTTCTGAAAGGGCCACGTGGATTTTCATACCAGCTAAGAGAATGCTATTTTATCACATCTTTGCCAGCAAAAAGTGCTATCGTGAAAAAAGGGTGTTTTCAGAATATTAAGGATCCACTCAACACGCACAGAGAAAAGACCTACATACACACGCTCTTGCTGAGCTGTGTGCCCCAACGACTAGCACTGAGGGGGCACGCTGCCCCGGACTCGGACCAGCTGTTTCTATTTCCTCCTGTGCAGGAGCACGACGTCAGAATGTTGCTATTCTTACAATGAGTTAGAGTTGCTGAGGGAACCGTACTATTCAGTGCTCTCGCTGCCGCAGATCTGCTGACTGCCTGAGACACAAACGTCGCTGCATCTGTGACCCGTCAGGCTGGGCCACCTACTGCTCTGTAATTTCTTCCCTCACTTTTAGGGCAGAGGACTCTCGAACACCGCCCTTGGCAGGGCAACAAGAGCATTTCCACCTGCTTGGCAAAGGGGGACTGTCTTTGATTTGTCCTAAACGAGGATTCCTTACAGCTGTAACAGGAGAGCCCCAGGAGAACACCCCCGGCAAATCCCTCGTGTCCTGGTCCTAACCCTGGCTGACCTGGGTAGCGGGACATCACAAGCGCTCAAGGCAGACCGAGCGCAGCGGCACCCGAGAACAGAGAGGCGGGCTTGGAGGCTCCTGGGTGAGGCGCAGGGAAGAAGCACTGGCAGGCCCCCCCGCACCACGTACCCCGTAGCTACACTCCTGGAAGGCCTGGCGCTGCCCTGGGCCGGTCCTACTGCCTCTGAGCAGGAGCCCGGGCAGTCTCCGCACCACGAGAGGAGCTGGACGGAGAAGGCCAGCTCCTGCCTCACCTGTGCTTCCCAGCAGCCTTTGGCCGCGTAGTCCCTGAGTTTCCGGAAGCTGTGGAGGCATCGCCCGGGATCTGACATCTGTCAACGGGAGAGAGGCACCGTGCTATTACACAGTTGTGTCTCTGGAAAACTCAGAATCAACCCATCGAATCTTAAATGTTCTTCCCAATACCCCCAGAGGGTCTACAGCTTGGCCTCCTTCCCAGCCCCTTATCTATGAAATGGTGGTGGTTGCTGGGGGCAGCTATGGGAGCAGCTGCTGGCCGGAGGCTCCTGGTGCTCGGGGAGCTGCCGAAGGGCCCGCCCACACCCATGCAGACACAACCTTGCCGAGGGCCCATCTGGAGACCGCACCTTTGGCCAACACACAGCCTCCTCTCCCCAGACCCCAGCCCACTCACGTCCATCCTCCTGTCACGTTCCCAGAGGAAGTATGAGCTGGCCAGACAGCCCTGATTGGCAGACTCCTCAAACAGGTCCTGGGCCTGCTGCTTCCGCTCCTCATCCTACAACAAACCCCAGTACAGCAGCTTTCTTCAACCTGCTCCCAGACTCCAGCCTGTCTCAGCGGCCCCCGCCCCACTCTCTGCAGACACCAGCCTCTCCCTGCGGCCCCCTCCACCCTGCTCCCCCAGAACACCAGCTTCTACGGGCCACCACGGTCTCTCCACAGACCTCTCAGTCATCATATTTGGGAGTCTTTCTTTTAACAAAATGAGTTAACTAAACCGGGAGTGGAAACGACTTCTCTCAAGATATGTGCTCTCACAACTGCCGGAAAAGCGAGCTTCAGGGCTCTGCCCTCACGGGCCCCCTCCCTCCAGGGTGAGGTTTGTGTTTGGCTCGGCTCTGGGCTGCCGGAGGGTCAGTCCTCCATACCGGCCCTCCCAGAGGGTGGCACACAGGTTTTCTTGAGGCTTCTCCTGGGCCTCGCTCACGCTCAGTGTCCCTCCCTGCTTCTGCACCTGTCACCAGAAGCCACCACCTTCCCTGAGTTTGCTGCAGAGCCGGCTTCTTAATCGTGAGCTCGGTAAAGCTTTCTTCAGCATAGGGAGGTCTGTGGGAAGAGCGGGAGAGGCTGCCCGGAGCCAGGCCACAAAACCAGCCCATGGCCCAGCGAGCACTCGGACACTCTGCCAGGCTCTAGGCCGCTTCCTACAAGTGGAGCTGCCCTGGGCGTTACACCCCGCATGACCCCTCCTGCTGCTTCCCATGTACTTCCTGCTCCCTGGTGTCTGCAGCTGCTGGAAAGGCAGACAGCACAGAAACACGGAGTCCCGTGCTCCACATCCATGTGCTTGGGGCCCAGGGCCACCGCGGCTGGCACAGGGTCCAGGCAGGACGGACGACTCACCTCGAAGAGACTGAGCACTCTCCCCAAGCAGTGCAGTATGGACGCCCGGTGGGTCTGAGCAGTGAGAAGAGGAGGAGAAAGTGTGGTCATCGGTGGAAAGAGGACTTCCAGGGCACCACCCTTCCCCGTCCACCTGTCCCTGTGGCCCCCGCCTGGCTCACACCCTACCCTGAGGTCTACTCCCTGATTTCAGGCTTCGAGGAGCTGGGGTCCTGTGTTCCCAGCTGTCAATGCATTTTCAGCCCAGCCCCTTGTGGGATTCCCTGGGAGCCCCAGTGGTGAGGCTTCCTCTCCTGCTGGCTCATCTCTAGATGCTCCCACGCCCATGCTCCCGATTTTCCACACCTCCACTGCCGTCAGGTGCCTGGCCTTACATGGTCCAGTGTCTCTACTCACCCTATGGGGCTCGGACCGTCCGGCATGCCGGCCCCACGTGTGTCCCTCGCCAGGACCCACCCCTTGCAGCTGGCACTCCGCCCTGAGGCTCTCATGAACCACGGCCTTGCAGCAGCTTCCAGACACCGACCATGGAGGGCGGATGAAGAGCCAGATGAAGGGTGCAGTACCCACATTCAGTCGCTCCGCGAGACTGAAGAAGCGAGAAGCCTTCAGGCCGTTCACCTCCGCACGGGCTTCATCAGACACAGACACTGTGGACACAGAATGTTACCCCAGATGTCTCTGACGGACAGGTGCACAGAAGTCTCGATGGCTTTTTTCAAAGTCGACAATCTCACGCCTGCCACAGCACAACACTGCTGGTGTTGAAGGAGAGCAGAGCCCTCCAAGATGGGGTCTCCTCCCTTTCTTCCCCTACCTTGCGAATCACGTGTCACTGCCAGGGTCCTCCCAGCAGCCTAGGATCTGAAGGTCTGGGAAGGTGTCCCCCTGCGGAGGTGGCACCAGTACCCTCCCTCCTGCTGGGAGCTACAGCCTGAACCCACACTAGCAGGTGTGGTGTTTCCTGTGGGGCTAATGTTCCAAATCTGGCTGGTGGCGAGGTTGCGCCACACTGTGAGGGAGGTGCGTACAAGCTGCTGGCTTGGACACTTGGGGCGGGTGAGGCGGATGGCACGTGAGTCCTGTCTGGAGCCGCTGTCTGATGGGGCAGCAGGACTGCTCCTCGCCTCTACTGCTCTCAACAGTCTTATAGCAGGGACTGTCTCGGCAAGATGCCACATCTTTGAGAAGCAGCAGTGTAGCAGCTCTCCCCAGGCTTTATGTGTTTGGGGGGTGCGACCGGACACCCTGCAGGCTGGTTCTGTGTGCTAAGCAACAGGGCAGGCACCGGGACAGGAGGAGGCCACACAGGTTCTTTCAAGGAGCACCTGTTCCCTGAGGGGCGAAGGAGTTCAGGCACCGGGCCGGCTTTGACCTGCTTGGACCTGCCTCCCACTGGAGCCGGGGCTACCATGTTATGAACACCCCACGGAATTAGGCACTCTTTGATCGCTGCCCCGGAGTTCCAGGGAGGAACTATGGCCAAGGAAGGAGAGGGGCCAGCACCTACACGTGGGCTGCGGGGTTCACTGGATGGAGCAGGGCATTGCTGGGGGCGGGGAAGACTGGCTTGCCTGAGTAGCCTCCCCTCCCCCCACTCTAAGTCTCAGAGCATTCATCAAAACAAGGTTTGTTAAAATAAAGCGTACGGACTCAAAGTTCACCAGCGCATCCCACTCCTGTGAGCATAGGCTGCTGAGGAGAGAGGCCCGCAGCTGGACCTGGCAGGGATAAGGGGTGAAGGGGCGAGGAAGGGCTCATGCCTGTTCTACAAGGTCAGCACCGAGCTGGGTGAGGCCAGCCCCAGCCCCGGGAGGACTTACGGCCTTCATTGTAGAGGTAGGCTATGCCCAGCTTCACGGCAGCTTCAAAATTTCCCTTTTCGGCAGCCCTAGACCATTAAAAACATACAGCATCACCTGTGTTGTCCCGGGAAGGTCCTGTCCCTCCACGGCACCCGACGCTAGAACACTTGTTTCCTAACTGGGGATTTTTTAGGCAATGCAGTCAAATATCACTCATCCATGACGCACGATAACATGGACCAACCTTAAAGGCGTGCTAAGCACAAGAACGCAGCCACAGAACGCCACATGTTGTAAGACTCCCCTTACGTGAAATGCCCACAGCAGGCAAATCCACGGGTAAGTGGGCAGATGTAGGGCTGCCCGGGACTGGGGGGAATCGCAGGGAAAATAGGGAGTGGGCACTGAAGTCAACCCCTATTCCCTCTGGCTTTGCCACGGGGGTAGTGAGGATGTTCTCAAGTTAGTGGCGATGCTTGCACAACTCTGTGACTCTACAAAAAACCACTGAGTTGCACACCTTCAATGAAGAAATCACATGGTATGTGGCTTAGGTTTCAGGCGGCCTGTCTCGAGCCACTGACACACAGGGACAGTAGGTCTAGCCACTAGCATGCCGGGGCTCCCGGGCTGAGGGGCTCACACCTGATCTGACCCTCCCTCTGGGTCCCAACCCCAGCAGGAGGACAGGATCAGCCAGGGAGTAAAATCCAATAGGAGTGAAATCACACGCTTTGAACTACAAAATAAAATAAAAAAATAAAAAGAGGGCTGAGTAAAATTTCCACAGGGAGGTGACCTGTGTTTGAATCACGCAGACTGGTCCCAGCCCAAGGGAGACCCTTCGAAGCATGACAGTGACTAATGAGTCTGGTGGGGGTGGTGGCACGGATGGCCAATGACTGTGCTTCATGTGACTCCACAGGTGACGCTGACAGCCCTCAGTCCCTCCGTGGGGGTGAGGTGTGGGCGAGGGCAACTGCAAAAGGAAAAAAGCCTGCCCAGGTCAGGCGCTGGGACACAGGCTGGCATACCAGGGAGGCCAGAGACGGGAGAAAACGGAGCTGTGGTCAGGGGCATGGATACCTTTCAAAGAGCTTCAGGTTCCTTGGAGAAGGCCACAGTTCCTGGAAGCTGGCACATGCCCACACGCTGGCGTGGTTGTCCACCAGGTATTTCAGGTGGGAATGCACCTGCAGAACGGAAGTGGGGGGGATTACCACGGGCCCTCCCAGAAGCCCCACTCCTGGAGCCCTTGAACATGGGACAAAGACAGATGGAGGGCCCCCTGTGGATCAAAATCATGGCTGCTTTAAGAGACGGAAGAAACAAGTTTCTCGGAGGCTCTAAAGGTGGGGACAGTGCTGCCAGAAGGGGGAATAAGCATCCAGACTGAGAAAGGAGGAGACGCCCCTGTAAGGGTGTATCCCCTACTTGACTCTAACGGGAGCAAGTAGAACAGAATTATGGTATGTGCTCCTCTACCTGGGGCTTTGCCAGTGGGAAGATGGCTGGCGTCTGGAGGTCAATGGAGGGTCTAGAAAAAGACCAATAAACTCAATACCACCCTGGTCAGAGGCAGGAAGTGCCCCAGCTGGGAGCCCTGAGCCCAGGCGAGCGTTTCAGGTGCTGAAGTTTCCATTGCTATTGAATACTCAGCACGCGTGGATATTATGACCACACAGAGGTGGCTTTGGGAGTCAGAGAAACAAGTTCCTGGTGGACTTTTCCCACCAATATGCGGTACGCCCTTGAGTAAGTCAGTCTGAAGGAGGCTGCTGTTGAGTATGTGCAAACTAACTCCCAGGGTCCCTTTCAGGGCTCGATACTACATGTGGTTTGTCTTCGTGAATGTATTTTTGTTTTCTTTAATGCTCTCTTATTCTTACGAGGTGAGAACTTCACCACCACGTTAGGGTCCTTTCTCTGTCAGACATTGCAATGAACGGATTCAAAACATACAGCACTATGTTTCAGCTTTCCGATTGCAACAACCTCAAACACCTAGTAACAACATCACGCTTATTGCCTCTTCCCTCTTTTGTAGCCAAAATGTTGTTCTGACATTGAAGAACGGGAAGCCCTGATGGGACAACCAGCAAGTCAGGCCAACAAGCTACAGGGCTGACGCCACTTTAATCTGGCGACTTACAGCTCGGACAGCCAGGATGTCCCCAACAGAAAGCCACTTCAGGATATGAAAGAGCACATCTTCAGGGAGGCTCAAGATGGTTAGGTTTCGGGGTCTCCTCTTTATTCTTCGCTTTGTAGGGTAACAGAAACACTTGGCACACCGGCAGTGGATCACTGAGGAAGAACAGCAGAATGGTGTCGGGGATGTGCAGGAAGGGAGCTGCGCTGACGGGCACAGTTGTATCTGAAGACGACTGAACAGAAGCAACCGGCCGCATTTCTGGTCCCAAACAAGCGTTAAATAAAAGAGTGGGGGGTCCGCGGATTCCCGCAGCCACCGTCATTCATTCAGAGTCAGGAAGTGCTTAAGGCAAACAGCAGGCGAGCCTGGAACTCGGCTACTGGGGCAAGAGTGGCCAGGGCGGATGCTGGTTCTGCCCTCCGACCCCTGCCCATCTCCGGGAGGATACAGCAGGAGCCCCTCGCCCCTCTCACCTGGCGTCCTCCCCGCCGCCCGCCCGCGGGACCCCCTCCGCAGGCCTTCCTGCCCTGCCCGGCTCCGCACCGGGGTCGCCTACCAGCAATTACCGGGCCGCGCGGGGCGCCTGGGGCCCACGGGGTAGCTGGATGGGGCCGCCACACCGTCCTCGTCCCCTCGCTCTAGGCGGGTCGCGCTACTCTCCGGCCGGGACAGGTGCCCGGTCCGGCGCGGGACGTTCACGCCAAGCCCACCCGCACCCGCGGCGCCACCGGGCATTTAAACCGCGCGCCGGACGGACGCCGCCGTGACGCCCTGCACGCGAGGCCGAAGGGCCCGAGCCGCCCCGCCCAGTGTCCGCCCGCAGCCCGCGCCCGGCACTCACCACCGCCGCTCCCCATCGCCGTCGCCGCCGCCAACTCCGTCGCCCGCGCCCCCGACAGCCGTCAGCCCCGCGCGCCCAGCGCAGGCGCAAACCTGCCCCGCCGCCCGCCCGAGTTTTCAAATGCGCCCGGCCCTCCCATTGGCCGGCCAGGGGGGGCGCGCGTCGCCGGGCCGCCGGGCCCCGGCCCCGGCCCCGCCCCCACGCCCGCGCCGGGCGCTCGCGATTGGCCACGCCAGGACGCGAATTCGAACGCCGGCCATTGATTGGTGAATTCCACGCGGCCGCCCCGCCTCCCCGGGCGGGGCGGGAAGGGTGCCCGGGGAGCGCGGCGTAGCCCAGGCTGGCGGGGCGTCTCTGTGTGTGCATGAGCCCGGGCAGTTCCTGCGGCGCGGGGCCAGGCTAGCGGCGTCGGCGGAGGCCTGTGCGCGCCCGCCACGCCCCTGGCCCTGGCCCCGAGGCCGCGCGCCCAGCCTCCGGCCCGCGCGTCTGGCGGGGAGACTGCTGCTCGGACGGCCGGGCCACAGAGGGCTGGGACCGGAACGCCGCCCCTCCAGCGCCTCGGCCGGCGCCTTCTTCCCGCGAATTGTGGCTCCGGAGTCCCTCGGGCAGGACGTCGCCCCGTCTGTCCCCGCTGTGTCCTCCCTGCCCCCCGGGAGCCGGCTCCACTGGCTGCCGCCGGCCACCCCGAGCACCGTGTCAGTCAGGACTGGGCAGTGCCCTCCTGCCGGGCCCGTCTTTCACTGGGGGAGCGCTGGACGGAGGAGGACACTCCTCACTCGTGCGCGCCCCCAGCCAGCACCCCCCTCCCCTCCGGCCGGCCCCTGGGTCGTCTGGGCAGCCGGGCGGGCGCACACGAGAGCCACGCTGCCCGTTCTGCCGCAGGGGGCAGGGAAGTACACGGACGGCCGCACCCGGGGTGTGAGCGGCCCCCCTGTTAGAGAGGCCCCTGGACCTGGGGTTGAAGCAGAGGGGACGAAGCCCCAGCGAGCGGGCTTCGGGGCTCCTCAGATGGCCCGTGACACCCAGAAGCATAACAGGAGCCCAGGGCGGACTCCGGGTTTCTCATCCTTCCTCACACCTTTGGTTACTGCTTCCAGCCGTGTTACTGGGCTGCCCGCCTCCCCTGCCCTGTGGCTTCGTTGCTGGGCTCCCCCAGGGCAGTGGCTGCCCTTTCAGCCTGGATGCAGGGAGCACCTTGAAGGGCTAGTAAACCATTGTCACCACGCCCACTCCCCTGGGGAGCCCAAAACATCGTCCTTGCTCCCTTAAGTCCCTCAGGTGTCCTCTCCCTGCTTCCTTATGTCCTCATTGTTTTTTTCCTTTATTCAGAGGTAAAGTTTTCATATTTTTCGGAAAACCAGTGCTCTTCTCTTGGCCATGCTGCGAGCCCTCGCCTGCAGCCTGCGTCCGTCACCCTGGCAGGAAGAACCTGGAGGGGCGATGGGGTGGGGGGGTGCCAGAGCCTGTGGGGGTGACAAGCCGCTCCCAGCAGGCGAGGAGAGCCCGCTTCCCACGGGACACCCCCCACGCAGGAGGGTTGAGAACTCACTGGAAAAGTCTGGATTGTCGGGGGTCTGGGAAGTTCCAGACTCCCAAGAAGATGGTGGTTGAAGTCATGGGGTGGGGGGTGAATGAGAATGATTCAAGGACAGCAGGGTGCAGAGGTGGGAGTGAGGGGAAAAGGCTGGTGGCAGGACCCTCTGAAATGCCACCAGCAGACACAAGGAGAGAGGGTGGAGAGACCAGCGGGGTGGCCGTCAGGGGTGGAGCAGTGCCGCAATTTTGGGTGAGTGGTGATGGCAGGTAGGAAGTCTGCTGAGGGACAGGAGACACCGCTTTCCAGGAGCTTGGTTGAGAAAGGAGGGAGAGAGCTACCTGCAGAGGCTGGAGAAAGGCTCTGTGACAAGGCACTTCCCAGAGGAGTGCACAGAGGCTGGCCCGAGCCTCGGCCTGGAGCACACAGGCCTGCACTCAGTGGCTGTCACACCTGAGCAGCGTCAGAAGTGCCTGTTAACATGGGGTCCTTACAGCACAGATTGCCGGGTCCCACACCAAGTATTTCCAATTCACCAGGTCTGGGGTGGGGCCCAGAATCTGGATTTCTAGCATGTTTCTAGCTGCTGCTTAGGAACCCCACTTTGAGAACCTCTCTGTGACTTGAATCTTGGCTCCACTTCCTGTTGACTGTAGGAAGTGGATGGATGTCTTCTCTTAAGTTTCAGGTTATTCATCTGAGTAACACTTTATGGGTTGATGGGCTGTCTTGTGCAGGCTCACCCCTAAGATTTGTAAGGACCGGGGGTGGGGGGGCGCGTGCAGAGATCAAACGGAGCCTCACGAATCCCAATACTCAAATGCCGAAAAATTAAGACTTCGCTTAGCAAACTTGTCAATCTCCTTCCTCTTGCTTTCAGAAGGACGGTGTTATGAGAACCGTGGTCACCCCCAGGCCACTGCACCTTAAAAGGACATGGCAGGTGCACCTCTGAGGCTGCTGACACAGCCAGGTCTCAGGGAGGCCATGCAGCCACCCAGTAGGACTCAAGGGGATCGTTTTCCACTGACATGGAACTAGGTTCTTCACCAGGTCTCTAAAGTGAGGGCCCAGTTTCACAGAGAGCCACCCAGACCCTGAACTGAGCTCACTGTGTCTATGAGCTGCTTTTGTACTCCTTGCAGCATTTGGCAGACTGTGCACTCTTTATTATAGGAAGTAAACATCTCAGGGAAGTGGAGAGTGAGGCTGGGAGGGAGGTTCAGAGGGGAGGCTGGGTGGAAAGTAGAGAGGGAGGTGGAGAGGGAGGCTGGGAGGAAAATAGAGAGGGAGGCAGGGAGAAAAATAGAGAGGAAGGTGGAGAGGGAGGCTGGGAGAAAAGTAGAGGGGGAGGTGGAGAGGGAGGCTGGGAGAGCAGTAAAGAAGGAGGCTGGGAGGGAAGTAGAGCAGGAGGCTGGGAGGGCAGTGGAGAAGGAGGCTGGGAGGGCAGTGGAGAGGGAGGTGGAGAGGTTGGTGAATGGTCTGCTGGCTCTGCTTGCCCTCGTTTGTGTTCATCTTTGGTTGGATGCGCAGAGCAGGTGAAGCTCAGGAAAATGTCCTCCAGAAACACTTGGTTGACACGGTAGTTGTCCAGTCTGAATTTCGTCTTGGCTTGCTCCAGAATGTCAAACACCTTTTGGGAAGAAGGGAGGCCACTGTGGATGATGGGCACAAGGGAAGGGAGAAGGAGGCAGCAGAAAGTAGGAAGAGGAAGGGTCTTGGGTGTGATGAAGCCCCTCAAAGACCCATCTCTTTTTCAGCTGTCCCCAGAGCACTTCCTAAGAAGTCAGTCCTAGGGAAGTCAGCTGTCTGATCTCAGGGAAAGGCACTGCCCGGGCATGGGGTCAGCAGGCAGAAGCCCCAGCTGGATCTCTGGCGTGCTGTGGGACCTTGCACGTGCGGTGTCCCCTCTCTGGACCCGCTTCCCCCTCTCTGAAATGAGGGGTAGGAGGAGCTGAAAGTCCCTTCCAGCTTACACATCCTCGTGTTTTATGAAATCTGCGTGAATATTACCGTGGAGACGGCAGAGAAAAAATGTTGTGAATGCAACGTTCATGAAGAAAAGGAAACATGTCACCCCAGAAAGTAGGTGACATCACAGCTTTGCTCCCTCTGATGCCCAGGTACATGCTCACCTTGGCCCAGCTGAGGTCATCCCCGGGCAGGTGGTAATGGACCATCCCTTGGTGCTCATCTTCCAGGACGCTGCCTGCACGGAGAGGACATCGTGTTCCCCGGAGGGCCTGGGACCATGGAGTCACGGCCCTCCTCCCAGGGGTCAGGGACGGGGGAGGGGGGGCTCGGCAGGGCTGAGGCACAGAGTCCCTCCGTGTGGTGGCCCTCACCTGGGAAGGTCAGGGTCACGAACGCCTTGAACTCCTCCAGCGCCTCCTGCTGCCCGTCGCCCCGCACCTTGGCCTGCAGGGAGTAGCCGCTGCCGAACTTGCTCTTGAGGTGCTGGGGGCTGCCCAGGCACTTGAACTGACCCTGCACCATGATGGCCAGCCGGGTGCACAAGGCCTCGCATTCCTCCATGCTGGGGAGAGGGGCGGAGGCCTGACGGGGGGCAGGGGATGCCGACGCCCGCCTTCCGCGACAGAGGCTCCCGCAGAGAGGCCGGTGTCCACGGCCAGATCGCACCGCTCCTGATTCCCACGTTCAGAGAGGGGCCCGCATGGCGAGGCTGGGCACGTTCCTCAGGGGCTCCGACCCAGGTGCCGACAGGTCTTCTGTGCCCCCGGCCCCACCCAGCCAGCCTCTTCCACCGACCCCCGGAGACTCCGGCTCTACCTGTGGGAGGTGATGACGATGGCCTTGCCGGACTCGCGGGCCCGGGCCACGGTGTCCCAGAGCAGACGCCGGGCCACGGGATCCATGCCGGTGGATGGCTCGTCCAGGAAGATGACCGAAGGCTCCCCAAGCAGGGCGACGGCCGTGCTCAGCTTCCGCCTGTTGCCGCCGCTGGGAGCAGAGAGGGAAAGGTTGGGGTGATTGGCAACCAACAATCAGCAGCAGCCCACCCGCCCTACACACACACACACAGACACACACACACACACACAGACACACACACACACACACACACAGGCTTTTTGTTCTCTGTGGGGAAAGCATCCCACAGCCCCTGAGTGGGGCTTTAGTGACATGGCCCGCCACCCTCCTGTGAGGTTGCACTGTGACTTGGCTGTCCACTCAGTATATAGGTCATGGCCCCGGACACGGGTCGGTCCACGGAGAGCACATGGTCTGTGAGTCTTCTCTGAGGGTCTCTGGTGTTGGGGGCTTAAGGACAGAGGACCATTTTAACGAACTCTTAAAAAATGAACACGTGGCATTTACAACGTGCGTGGGGGCCGTTCTAAACTTTGCTAGTGTTAACTCGTTTAATCTTCAAGAGATGCAGGGAAGTACAAAAACCTGTCTGAAACCCTAGCCAGCAAGGAGGGAAGAGCCAAGCGACTGGCCCCTGGGCCGTCCCTGTCCCAGGAATGCGATACTGTCATCAGCCTCCAGGGGGCGCTGCACACACCGGAGGAAGTCCTGAGACCCCCGGTTTTGGATGCTAAGGGCACTGGGTTCCCAATCACTGGCCACGGAGTAGGGAGGAAGACCCCTTCAGTCTCTCACCTGAACATGGGCAGCTCAGATGCCCCAGACACAGCGAGATACGGTAACGGGCGAGCCTACCAAAAATCGAGGCCCTCTGGAACGTGCGGGACGGTAACACCTGTGATGCTACCTGTTCTTACCCACCTACCCACCTTCCCCCGGGGCGGAGCGGGAGCAGTGCCTCTGGGCAGCCCAGACCACAGACCCATGCATCTGCAGGACGGGGCCGCCTCCCGAAAATCTGCCCTATGGCACGCGGACTGCACAGGCACCCCAAACCCGGAGCTCATGGTCTTGGCCTGCACGGAGGAGAGCGGGAGTACCTATCTTTGGTGGGGGTGGAGGCCTCACCTGTAGGTCTTCACCAGCTTGTCGGCGTTCCCGTGCATGAGTAAGTCGTCAAGAATTTGTTCCATGCAGGCAGCGATGTGGCGCTCGGGGACGCCCCGGATCCGGGCGTACAAGACCAGCGTCTCCCGGCCCGTCATGTGGTTGAGCAGGGCGTCAAACTGAGGACAGTAGCCCATCTGGGACCACACCTGGGGTTGGAGCACAGCCCAAGAGGGGGGCCCATCAGAAGGAGAGCCGCCAGTCGCGTGCAGGGCCTGGACACCCACCCTGGCCTTGCCCCCGCCAGGCTCCGGCCCTGCTCTGAGTATGGGCCGTGTGCACGGACGTGTGCCACGTGGGGGGAGTGGGACAACAGTGGCATCAGGGAGCCCAGATGGGGTGCTCGCGGCCGGGCCACTGTCTGTGTATGCGCACACGTGGGGCCCTTCCCCCTGCCTGCCTGGCATGAATCCTCAGTGCCCACCCCCTCCTCCCTGCCTCTCGTCACCAAGACGGCATCTGGTCAGTAGAAGGTGTTGTATTCCCCCCGCTAACGATATTTTCTATTAGACGTGTAATCCGTAAGTAGGTTTCCTCTGTAGAACACTCGCAGGAAGACTGCTAGAACTTCGGCTGGCTCCCAGCAGAGGACCGGTTGTGCCAAAACACTATCCTCTGCCGTTTTGCAAATCACCTTTCTAACTCAGCCTGATGTCTTTTTTTTTTTTTTTAAGATTTTATTTATTCATTTGAGACAGAGAGAGCGAGCGTAAGCAGGAGGTAGGGGCAGAGGGAGAGGGAGAAACACGGTCCCCTCTGAGCAGGGAGCCTGACGTGGGGCTTGATCCTGGGACCCTGAGATCATGACCTGAGCTGAAGGCAGACACCCAACCAACTGAGCCACTCACGCGCCCCTCAACATTATGTCTTAAAGATTTTTCTCAGTCAAGAAATACATGTCTAATCCAACTCAGTTGAACTGCTACTTCGCCAGTCAGGGAAGGCTTCTAGATTTTATTTAGCTGTTTATTAAAAAAAACTCAGGCACATGTTGAGTTATTTCCCTGGTTTTGGCTTTATAAACTTGCATTGAACTGTGCCCTTGTTCGTGCCCCTGGCCAAGGGATCCCCTGGAGTAGATGATGAAAGTGGTAAGATACCATTCTTGAGAAATAGCCAATTGCTCTTCTTCCCATCTGTGTCCCCACTGAAGCGAGGAACCACTCTGGGTGCCCTTGGTGGGGGCGGCGTGCACTGCTCTGACCAGACGCAGACGGGGAGACCGCCTGGATGGAGTGAACGAGGGGAGAACGCACGGGAACATCACACCGCTGAGTGTGGGGCTTCCCCTGAAGACATCTGCCACCAGGAGCAACATGAGGGCAAGCGACTCACACTACGAGATATGAGCATTTCTGGTAGGTCGCTCTCATCAGGTGATTTTAACCTGATGATTCTCCTATTTGTAGTTTGCTGAAAATTGTTTAGTCATGAACAAGGTAGAGGGTTGTTTTTGGTTTTGGTTTTATTTCTTTGTTTTTTGACGGTTTTGTTTTGTTTTTAAAGATTTTAATTGTTTGAGAAGGCGGGGAGCAGCAGAGGCAGAGGGAGAAGCAGGCTTCCCACTGAGCAGGGAGCCTGATGTGGGGCTGGAGCCCGGGACCCTGAGTGACAGCCTGAGCTGAAAGCAAACGCTTCGCCGACCAAGCCCCCCAGGAGTCCCAAGAAGGCATAGATCTTTGACCCGTAGTTCCGTTCACGTCTGGTTTGGGTCTCTATAGGTTTTCTATCTCTTGAAACAGTTTTGGGGTAGAAGCCTTGAAAATGTAATGTGATATAAAGAAAATGAAGGAATGTAATGTTCTTACACACCTGAGCCTGTAGTACACTGGGGCTGGGCTAGGGTGGCCACAGACACTGTTCAGCATGGGCCAAGGACAACCCCTCAGTGGAGCCACACGATTCCAGGGGGATGAGCGTGGCTCACGGAAATGCGTGTCACGCCCAAGCCGTGGATGGGAACACCAGCGCATCCTGGTAAAAATATACCTTAGAAAACGCAAAAGAATGCTTGAAAGGGCTTGTCCATCTAAACGGTGGTGAGAAGGAGGCAGAGTGAGGAGTTCGGTGACGAGATGAACCCGTGTGAGATTTCCAGGAGAAAGAGGAGGGATGGAGGGGCAGGCTGAACTAGACATAAATCCCCCATTTCTAACGGTGAGGTCACACGGATGCCAGGAGGCGATGTGAAGAAGGGTTGTGGGGAGGCCGACGTCCGATTTCCTGGAAGATGCCATTTGATTTTAAATAACACAGAGAAATGTAAATTTCTAGTCCCCTGAGTTTATGGAACAAGTTGGTACTTCTGCATGAGCTTCAGAAAAGGTCTGCGGGCTGGAGGGCTGGTGACAGTAAGACCAGGTTCAGAATCTGTCCACGACCAGCTGCTGTGTCCCTTCTCCTCCTCTCCCTTCCTTTCCTCGTTTGTTTTTTGGTTCGTTCCTCCCTTCCCTTTTTTAAGATTTTATTTACTTATCTGAGAGAAAAAAAGAGCGTGTGTGCGAGTCGGGGGAGGAAGAGGGAGAGAATCCCATGCTGACTTTGTGCTGAGTGCAGAGCCGGACGTGGGACTCGATCCCTCGACCTTGAGACCATGACCAGAGCTGAAATCGAGTCGAGCGCTGAACTGACTGAGCCCCCCGGGCGCCCCGTTCCTTGCCTTTTATAGCAGTTTTACTGAGACGTAATTCACGTGCCATGGAATTCACCATATTCATGAATTGAATGTATACAATTCTGTGGTTTTTAGCATACTTAGAGGGGTGCCTTTGTGATCACAGTCAAGTCTAGAACATTTCCTTTCCCCCAAAGAAACCGCATACCCGTTAGCACTCACTCCGCACTGTCTCTAATACCCTCAGCCCCCAGCAACCACTGGTCTCCAGATTTGTTTCTCTTGGGCGGTTCAAACCCAAAGCAAATCATATAACATATGGCTTTATTTAAAAATTGTTTTTAGGGGCGCCTGGGTGGCTCAGTGGGTTAACGCCTCTGCCTTCGGCTCAGGTCATGATCCCGGAGTCCTGGGATCGAGCCCCGCATCGGGCTCTCTGCTCCTCGAGGAACCTGCTTCCTCCTTTCTCTCTCTCTGCCTGCCTCTCTGCCTACTTGTGATCTCTGTCAAATAAATAAATAAAATCTTTAAAAAAATAAAAATAAAAATTGTTTTTAAAGATTTATTTATTTTTGAGAAAGAGAGTGTGCAAGGAGGAGAGCGAGGGCAAAGTGGGGCAGAGGCAGTGGGAGAAGCAGGATCCCCGTGGAGCAGGGAGCCTGATGCGGGGCTCCATCCAAGGACCCGGGGATCCTGACCTGAGCCGAAGGCAGATGCTTATCCGACTGAGCCACCCAGGCGCCCATTAAATAAATTAAAAAAAAAAAATTTAAAAGGGGCTCCTGGGTGGCTCAGTCAGTTGAGCATCCGACTCTCGCCTTTAGCTCAGGTCATCATCTCAGGGTCCTGGGATTGAGCTCCACATGGGGCTCCGTCTTCTGCGAGGAGTCTGCTTCTCCCTCGCCCTGGGCCTTTCCCCCTATTTGCAAGCTCGCTGTCTCTCAAATAAATAAATAAAATCTTTAAAAAAAATTTATTTAAGGAACACCTACACCCAACATGGGGCTCGAACTCCCAACCCCGAGATCAGGAGGCACACGCCCCTCCCACCGAGCCCGCCAGGTGTCCCTGATACATGGCCTTCCGTAACTGGCTTCTGTCACCGAGCATCCCGGTTCCAGGTCCGGCCGCCTCGTAGCCGGTGTCCGTCCTTCATTCCTTTACGCGGCTGGATGGCACGCTATCGTACGGATAGACCACGTTTTGCAAATCCACTCCTCCCCTGACCCACGCTGGAGTTGTGAATCTGCCGCTGTGGCCGGGCCCTGTGCTGACTTGAGGTTCCGGCCCACGAGTACCTTCCCGACGGTCTTCCCACCGGTCTTCAGTCTGTTTCTACCGAGTGCGCTCCCTGATGCTTCGGGAGTTCCATCCCCCGGCTTCTTCAGGGCTGCCTGTCCTGTGTGCCCTGGGCTCCTCCTCCTGCTTGTGCCTGCTCGTCCTCGGTCACGTAATTGTTCTCATTTTCCTGCTGTGCCCCGTACTGGCTTCTCGTGCCCCCGGAGACTACGGCGTGTGTCCTTGATTTAGTGCTGGGCGCTCGTTCCTGGAACTAGGCCCCTTAACTCCATTTACGCCCCGTGGCCGGCAGGCATCACCGTCGTGTCCCGTCACAGCGTATGTATTTAGAACCTCAGAAGACGTTATTATTATAGCTTCTTTTAATCAAAACCCATACATTTCCCTTTATTTATTTATTTTTAATCACTTTTCAATCCTTCCTGTGTCTTTAGGGATAATTTTCCCCTCTGCTTAAAGATGGCTCTGTCTGCGGTTTTTTTTTAATTTTTTTTTTAAGATTTTATTTATTTATTTGACAGACAAAGATCACAAGTAGGCAGAGAGGAAGGCAGAGAGAGGGAGAAGCAGGGTCCCTGCTGCGCAGAGAGCCCGATGCGGGGCTGGATCCCAGGACCCTGGGATCATGTCCTGAGCCGAAGGCAGAGGCTTTAACCCACTGAGCCACCCAGGCGCCCCCCTCTGTCTGTGATTTTTTTTTTTTTTTCACATACATGCTGGTGTCTGTCCTGTCAGTGTTTGTTTATGTGAATATACCTTCTTCAGACCTTCCTTTCACAGCATGGCTTTATGGAGTGTGTCCTCATAGGCCGGTTGTTAACGCTTCTGTCATTTCTGAGGTGTTGTCCTGTTGTCTTCTGGTCACTGCCATTTCTGTTAAGACATCACCTGCCGACCTGATTCCTGATCGTCTGGAAGTGGGTCCCTTCGAGATTTTCTTCCTGTGGGGGCGCCTGGGGGGCTCAGTCAGTTAGATGTCTGCCTTCGGCTCAGGTCATGATCTCCGGGTGCTGGGATCGAGCCCCATGTCGGGTTCCTTGCTCAGCAGTGAGTCTGCTTCTCTTTCTGCCTGCTGCTCCCCCGGCTCGTGCGCGCGCGCTCTCTCTCTCTCTCTCTCTCAAATGCTTAAAAAACAAAAAAAAAATTTCTGTTTTTTTTTTAAAAAACATTTAAAAATGTTTATTTTTCAGCAGTTTTATTACAACGTTCCTAAAGATTTCTTTCTTTCTTTTTTTTTTTTTTAAAGATTTTATTTATTTGACAGAGATCACAAGTAGGCAGAGAGGCAGGCAGAGAGAGAGAGAGAGAGAGAGAGGGAGAGAGGGAAGCAGGCTCCCTGCTGAGCAGAGAGCCCGATGCGGGACTCGATCCCAGGACCCTGAGATCATGACCTGAGCCGAAGGCAGTGGCTTAACCCACTGAGCCACCCAGGCGCCCTAAAGATTTATTTCTTATAATTTCTCCTGCTTAGGGCTGATAGAGATTTATTTATTTGTAATTCAATGACTTTCATAAGTTTTGGAAAATTGTAGACACTCATTTTTCGAATTCCGCTTCACCTCTTCTTTGCGTCCTTTCCTTGAGGGACCTCAATTACGGTTAGACCTTTACTATTAGACCTTTTCCCCAGATCCTCTGTATCAGCTTGTCATATGCTGCTGTATAACAAGTTTCACCAAAACGTAGCTGTGGTTTGTTCGTTATTTCGTGGTTTCTGTGGGTCAGCTTGTGGGTCTGGGGATGGCTTGGCTGGGTGGTCCTGGGCAGGCTCCTTCACAAGGTGGCCCTTGGCACCCCTGCTGGGCCCACGTTCCCTGGGAGCCTGGAGGATTGTCTGTCGAGCTCGCTCACGTAGCAGTGGGCAGGTCTCAGGACTAGGGTGCAGCTGCTCTCTGCGTGGGCCCCCCCACAGGCTGGGTGAGGGATTGCTTCCCCCACCGTGAGGGATGTGTGGGGGAGGGCGTATTCCCAGAGAAGCTGCAGTATCTTCCGTAACCCAGTCTCAGATGTGACACACCATCTGTCCTGCAAATTTTGCTGCCACTCAGACCAGCCCTGGTCCGGCATGGGAGGGGCTGCTCGGGGGTGCTGGTGTCAGGACGGGGACCCCTTGGGGCCATCTTGAAGGTCTACCTAAAGTTCTTACCTTCTCTTGGATAGCTTCTGCCCTTTTGACTCTCCAGGCTTCGCTCTAAGTTATTTTTTTTTGAAGGGGGGGCTGTGTCTTTTATGCACATATACCTGGTTAATTTTATTGTGTACCAAGCATTGCATTTGCAGAGTTGTTTGTAGAAATCATCTGAAGCTAAGGATGGTATCGTCTCCCCCACAGAGGCGGACACTGGCTCCCAGCAGGTGCCTGGGGGCATCGGCGGCTTAGGGTCCCGTCAGCGGCATTCCGGGGACTGGCACGCGTCCCGGATGTTTTGGGGTCCTTGGAGGAGCTCGTCTGCGTGTGGTTCCTCCCTGCACCCAGGGTGCAGCCCTTTGGGGTCTGCTCTCTAGGAAGGGGTGTGCTCCCCCGAAGTCCTGGGCTCCCAGCCTCCCTGGCTGGACGTGGCCGCCTCCCTGGGCCTCTCCCCATCCCGCCTCCCGCCTCCCAAGTCCTCATTGTCTTCTCCGAAGCCTTCTTCTGCCAGGAAGGGGGTCAGAGCCACACAATTTTCCCTCGCCAGAAGCCACACCCGGGATGTGTAGGATCGTGAAAGAGCTGAACTGGATCTGAGCGTCTCGCGGCCGTGCGAGGCTGACGTTGGCTCGGGCTGTTCACCGCGGCTGTGGGCACGGAACGCGACAGAGCTGAAGGGGCGAGTGCGGGTTCTTGGGCTTTTCTCTCTGAGCGTGATTTCAGCTGTGGACATCGCAGCTTCATCAACCCTTGGCAGCTCGACGGCTTGTGCTGTGAACGGTAGGTACATCCTCCCTTGCGCCGCCGTGGCTTGGTCTCTCCTTGCTCCTTTCACTGGCTCCCCGCGATGGCCCCGCCCTGTCCCTCTCCCCTCCCTGCACCGCCGCCAGGCCACCGTCCTCAGAGCTTGGTGCTGGCGAGGGCCGCTGGGTCGACACAAGTGTGGGCGCCTACCGGGCAGTGATGGAGTGAGTGCTGGTAGCTGAGGTGGGGACCCCACGAAGAAGGTCAGGTTTGAGGAGCTCATGACAAGGTCGGGTGTCAGCAGGAAGACGCCCGAGCTAGGCCGTCTAGGAGGCGTGTGCGCACTCACGGGGCTGGGACTGGGGCCGGGCTGCAGATGTGGCTGTGTGGACACCCTCGGCGAGCAGAAGACGGGGGGGCAGAGCAACCACTGGGCTCAGGTGGGGGCAGCCCGTGTAGAGCCCGACAGATGGAAGGCTGGTGTTGTAGCCCCGCGGGGCGTCTCCAGGACCCTTGGTGTGAGCGCAGTGCGAGCGGCCAGGAGATGGGACCTGGGACCTGGGAAGGTGTGGGAGGGACGTCCGGGACTATGAGTAGTGGACACAGGAGAGGGTGGGTGGCTCAGAGAAGAGGTCAAAGGTAGGGCCGTGGGGCTGGGGTCATGTGTAAACCTGACAGGCGGGTTTTCCAAAGACCCACCTGCTCCCAGGTCCCACCTACCTCCCTCAGGTGAGAGCTGATGCTGAGGCCCCTGACAAAGGCGTCCCCAGAGGTGATGGGCTCTTCCCAGGTCAGCATTTTGAAGATGGACGTTTTCCCAGCTCCGTTGCTGCTGAGAAGCCCGAAGCACTCCCCTGCTCGAACCGCGAAGGAGATCTTGTTCACAGCCAGCAGGGGCACCTTCTGCATGTAGACCTGAGGTACCCGAGACAGAAGGCACGCGGTGAGGAGCCGCCCTGCTCCTGTCACACCGTCCTGGGTCAGGTGCCGGCTGCCCTCGGGGCCCAGGCCCTCAGAGGGGCCCGGCTTCCTTCCCTTCCTGGCAGGGTTGCGGGGTTTGCCCTCCTCCTTCTGTCCCTGCAAACGGAGAGCCTGGTTCCCCGGGATAAGCCTCTTCCCTTCAGTCCTTCAAGCAAACAAAACCCCTTGATGGGGCCTGGGATGTTGGCTGGTTTGAACCGCCAGTGGCTCTGGGGAAACAAAGAGTAAGAACTTAACAGACTGGGGGGAATGCCACAAAGCTCCCAGATGTCCGAAGGGTCTCCATGAACTCCTGGCTGGAGCTCTGAGGCTGACTGACCAGGCCTGGCTGGAGCTCTAGGGGTGCCCCCGCCCCTCACCAGGAGCTTCCCTGGAAACTGCCTTCTAGATCCCAGAGAGGGCCAGCCGGTCGTGTCCGTCCCCGAGGCTTCCTGCCTCTGGGGGCTCGTGGCTCCGGCCCTCCTGCCTTACAGGGCCCCCCCGGAGAGGCGCTGGACGACTCAGGCCCTAACTCCTGCTTCGGGCACTTTTGGGAGCAAACCGCCCGGCCAGCGGGCCGATGTGTCTCCATGAGTCCCCTCCGGCAGCGCCTGGAGCCCCCTGGTGGCTGCTTTCTTCCAAAACGCCCACGGAGGAATGGTCTTTGCTGTTTTTGTTTTGTTTTTAAAGATTTTATTTATTTATTTATTTGACAGACAGAGATCACAAGTAGGCAGAGAGGCAGGCAGAGAGAGGGAGGTGGAGGCAGGCTCCCTGCGGAGCAGAGAGCCCGATGCGGGGCTTGATCCCAGGACCCTGGGATCATGACCTGAGCCGAAGGCAGCGGCTTAACCCACTGAGCCACCCAGGCGCCCCTGGTCTTTGCTTTTTGAGGCGCGTCTGTGACTCTACCTTTGTCACTTCTCTAAGAACCAGTGGGTTTTCCGCACGCAGCTTTTCCAAATACGCCTCCACCATCTTTGCCTCCTGTTCCACGTCTTGGTCTACGGGCATGGACGCTGCCTCGTGCATGGTCACCTGCTTCCCGGGGACCAGGGTAGGTGGTGTGAGTCCCTGCTGGTGCCAGGGCAGGGGGAGAAGGCAGAGGGAGCGCGGGCCTGGCACACACCACCACCCCTTTGTCAGGGACGACCGGGGTCTGCCAGACCCGGAAACGTCACGTGGTGTTGGCTTTCGAGGAAAATTAAAAGACTTGAAACTTGGGGATATCGGGGCAAAACCAGTGAATCTTCTCCAGAATTTCCTTGGGGGGCTTTCGCCTCTGGACCATATTCAGACCGAGAACTGACAGACCCTTCTCCTTCCAGGCTCCTGGCTGACCGGGTGCAGGCCAGGAGGAAGAGGTGTTCTGAAAAGGTGACTGGTCTTAGAAAATCCAGGGTCTTGTCCTACTCAGCAGACCAGGGTCACAGGGGCCAAGCCAGTCCTCTAGGTCCCTGTCCCTCCAGGTCCCCGGGGAGGCACGGGCTGTCATCCCTCTGTCCTGGGGTGGATGAGATGGTCTCCAGACTCCCTCAGATGCTGACAGTCACGGCCACTCCCATCCACGGACTGTGGAGCCAGCCCGTGGACCCAGGCTTCCCAAGTTACACACTGACCCACTCACCAGTAGTCGCTTCCTGTTGAAGTCAGGAAACCTGGCTTTCAGCCCCCACAAGACGTTGGTTTCAACGAGGAAGAGCAGGACAAGGTACACAAAGCCCATGATGGCCATGGCCGTCAGGTACTTCCCCATCCCAAGAGGCTCCCAGGCGTAGATGCTCTCCTGGACCATGTATCCCTCTGCTAATGGGGAAGAAGCTCAGGTTACTGAACTTGGGCTGACGTCCCAGCCTTTCCTCCTGTAGCAAATGCCACTGAAACCACACAGGCACGTCATCGGCGCTCTTACCACGTCCCTGCAGGTGGCAAACATGAGCAGTGTTCTGTTTCTCTTGCTACAGCCCACGTTCGGTGCAAATAATGCTGGGAAGTCAGAGACCTCGTCCAGTCCTGTGGCAGTGGCTCGAAATACAAGACTTCTGTATGTTGGGTTCTTTGATCAGTTGTCAGTCACCTGCTGCTTTGGCTGACCTGTCCCATCAAAACATCCAGAAGCCTCCAGTCCCATCTCTGTAATCTCATCTGCCTTCATGTTTTCCCTTTAGATATGTGTATTTTAGAATTATACCATAAATACACCCTCATCGGAAAGAAGGGACATGCGTGAGGGCCAACGGAAAGGTACCCCTCCCCCGCTCCAAACTATTGTCAGGATTTGGGTGTAACCCTTCTCTCTGTTCCAGACACGAGCTTTTAAGATATGAACGGAATGATGCTATGCATTTTTTCCTCCAGCACACCAGTCTCATTTAATAATGTATGATGGACAAGGACTCTCCAGGACCTACAGATCGGAATAATGAAGGTCCCTGGCAAAGGTAAAGACACAGACAATTCCAGAAGTTAGTATTCTTGTCAGGTGGGTTTGTAACCCCACTTGCGGTTTTCTCCACGGCTAAAGAAACTAATACACGAAAACAATTATTGGTCTCCATTTGCGGATGCACAAAACACGATGATTGAAGGGGAGTGGGGACATGACCATATGGGAGCAGTTTCTATGTTACTGGAATCAGGCTGATATAAATTCCAATCAGAATGTGATAACGTTAGGGTGTTAATGTAATCCCCATGGTAACCACAAAGATAGTAACTCCAGAGTGTCCAGAAAAGGAAATGAGACAGGAATTAGGAGGTTTCCTGTGAGGTCCCTAGAGCCGTGGAAGTCACAGACACCAAGGGAAATGGTGGGTGCCAGGGGTGGGGGGCGGGGGGGTTGGTGTCTCACAGGGACAGTTTCGGTTTTGCAAGATGAAAAAAATTCTGGAGATGGGGGCACAACAGTGTGATTGTCCTTACCACCACTGACCTGTACCATCAAAAATGGTTAAAATGGTAAACTTCATATACATTTTACCACAATTTAAAAAATGAGTACTTTAGGGGTGTCTGGGTGGCTCCCTCAGTTGGGTATCCGACTTCTGGTTTCAGCTCAGGTCGTGATCTTGGGGTTGTCGGATCGGGCCCCATGTTGGGCTCTGTGCTCAGTGTGGAGGCGCCTTGAGATTCTCTCCCTCTGCCCCTCCTCCTCCTGCTTGCTCTCTTTCTTTGCAAAAAAAAAAAAAAAAGTGTTTAAAAGGTGTTGGAGAGAATGTGGACAAATTGGAACCCTTGTCCGTCGCAGGCAAAACATGAAACGGTGCACCTGCTGTGTAAGACAGTCTGGTTGGTTTCTCGAAAAGCTAAGCACAGATTCATTTCTAAGTAAGGTATGTAGTCGAGACAACTGAAAACACATTCCCACGAGAGCTTGTACATCGGTCTCACGGTGGCATCATTCCCAATCACCAACAGGTAGAAACAACCCACGTGTCCCTCACGCCATGAACTGATAAACCCTGGTCCAACCACACAACGGACTATGATTCCGCCACGAAACGGGAATGAGACTCCGACACCAGCTCCTACATGGGTGAACCTTGAAGCCAGAGCAGGCAGACACGAAGGACCAGAACAGGCAAGTGCACAGGCAAGGTGAGCAGGCTTAGTGACAGCCAGGGGCTGAGGGAGGGGCGATGGGGGAAAGACTGGAGGAATCGTGCTTCTTGTTGGGGGCCATGGAAATGTTGTGGAACTGGATGGTGGCCCTGCTCATACGACCTTGTGAACATACCCAAGCCCACCGAGCTGTGTCCTGGCAAAGGGAGAATTTCCGTGTGCAATACTCACAAACTTGATTACACTCCCGCTGGTCCAGGTTCCTGGCTTTGCATAGCTTCTGGATTCCGTAGTTGTAGTGTAAGTTGAAGAGGGCCATTCCCAGGCAGTGGCCTGGCAGCAATAGAAACGTGCGGTCCAAGAAGTCCGGCAATGTCACGTAGCCCAGCTCTGCGAAGGGGCTAGAAAGGACTTGCTCACTTTCAGGCAGGAAAGGGCACAGCCCCTGGCACACGTCACTCTCCTGGTCCCCGGACCAGAGACTTCATTCACCCTCCATGCCCAAAGCAAACACAGTTTCCTTTGGGCCGTGCTTCCTGAGCCTGTCATTTTACTTCCGTTCCGATCGTTTGTGCCGATGAATCCCAAAGAGCTGTGTTTGGGAAAACCAGCAAGAGTGTGGCTGCCACATGGGATGTCTGTGGAAGAGGTGAGCCGAGGTGGGAGGGAGATGAGGTGTCCCAGGGAGCGGGGCCCAGACAGCAGGGTCTGGAGGGCCAGCTGTGGGGTCAATCAAGCGCCCTCCCCAGATGGGAGCTAAGAAGGACACAGTCCCCGCCTAGATCGTCTTTGGAGACAAAGCCGTCATTTGCAAATGCTCTGCTTCACCATGGACCTGGAAAGGCCAGGAGAATCAGCCAAGTCCTATGAGACACAAAAGCAAGGCAGTAAATCGGGTGGTTATGAACCACATATGCAGAAACTGGGGCCTCTTAGAGGTTAAGAGAAGCCAATTTTCAGATTCGTGTCATATTGCAAAGAGAGGAAATGCCAAACAAGGTTGTTGGGCAAGAAATTGAGGGGATGTGTATTTAAAATATTTTAAACGTTCATTTACAACCAATACACACAAGTGTTCTTTGGAAGAAGAACTTCTGCTCATCAGCCGCTCATTAGAGGATAAATTCGCAGTGTGCCGCACGGGGCCCCAGGCTGGTGACAGGACCGCATCCCCGAGCCCCGCCCCCCCGCACCGGCTGCTCCCTGCCATCCCTCCACACCCAGCGCATCTTCCCCAGCAGGAAGGAGGAACTGAGGGTCAGGGACGGGAGCTCTAATTTTGGACTTGGTGACAATTCACACAACAGCCCCACCCCCATGGGTAACTCAGGGGAGGAGCCCACGGGCTCAGGACTTACAGATCCCAAGGGGAGAAGCTGAACTGGTGACACGAAGGGGGCTCTACCCTCCAGACCTGGGATTAGAGCAGTACAGCTTCTGGGCGCCGACCTGTGAAATTCTTGCTAGCAGGGCCACTCCTCATGGGGCTGACCTTGGGACATGAGGTCTCCCAACCGACATGTTCTGGGCCAGGACTCCAAAGCAGCCGCAGAGACAGGGCCCACCCAGCCAAGGAGCATGAGCTGTGGCGCTCCACATGCTCGCTGCGATCCGGGCCCCGAGGCCCAGGGGGCCACGGCTCTGTGACCGGGCCTTGAGCTGCACTGAGACCATAACGCAGCAGGACAGCTAGGAAGGCGGCAGACAGGACCGGGAGGGAAGCCCAGAGGCTCAGGCCCTCCTTGTCTGCTCTACTTAGAATTCTAACTTTGGAAATCTAGCCTGGAAGCTGAGGTGGCGGGGCCGGGGGTCAGGGGGTAACTGGCAGGACCGCAGCCTTGCCCCTCCTGCACGGGCTCCAGAGAAAGGCTTAACCACTAAACAACGTTCTTGAGCCCAGTCAGAACCAACAGTCCACCCGGCGGTGTCTCTGGGCCCTAGGCGGGAAGTGGTTAGACTCTGAGAGCCGACACCTGCTTCTCCCCAGCTCACCCTAACCAGAATCAGAGATGTCCACGAGCGACCTTCTCACCGAAGAAGCAGATCTTCACAGCTCCCACTACCCCAAAGCCGCTCAAAGGCCGGGGCAAGGTCACAAACCCTCGAATCTCAGAATCTCACCCTCCACCGGATGGTGGCTGTTCGCCGCCGCACCCTGCGCTCAGACCCGCTCCCTCCAGGTCCTGTGCCTTCTTTGTCTCTGTTCCTTCACTTTGCTGGGCCACGTCTCTCCCTTGACTTTCGGAGAGGGCGACACGGTGGGTCGCGTTTCCCTTGGCGTGGCTCGACTTGCCCTCATCCCGCCCTTCCGCTCGGCTGACCGGTGAACGGTGTCTAGAACTTGTCCTCTGGGAAGCATCTGGGTTTAGGTCTGGACCCCTCTCCGCCCGTCTTGGGACGTCTGACAGATCCCTCCGGACTTGAACTTGGTTTGCGACTCTGGGAGATTGGTGGTGAGTTCCTCAAGTCCACTTTCCGTTTGCGGCGTGCTTCTCAGGGGACGGGCTGCAGCTCCTGGACCCTACCCCCGCGCCTGTCCCCGCCTTCCCTGCTTCCTCTTGTCTTTGGCTCTGCCTTCCGGGATGCCGGGAGGTCGACAGGCTTCATCGACCACCCCTTCTGCTAAGTGTTTGTGTCGGCAGCCAGCTCTTTCTTGCACTCAAGATTGTTTGCTTTTCTTTTCCCCCTCATAGAATTCTACAGTTTAACAGATGCCATGTTTTCCGAAGTGGTGGCTCTGTGTCCCACATTTCCCCGTACTGCATTTTTGGCAGTCTGCTTTGCTCTCTGCCTCTCCTGTATCTGCCGTCCTCAAGTGCTCGGAGACCTCTGCCTGTCTAGCCACAGAAACAGAAGAGGCCCCGAGAGGCGATCGCCGGCTTTGTGCACAGGGGCGGGCGACATTTCAGGCAGGGGACTCTGCAGAATGTGTACGTCTTGTGTGCGAGCAAGTTCCGGCCACCCAGAGGAGGGCTGTCTGCCTTCCGGAGCCTGCCTGTGTGTTGTGCGCTTCCTGGTGGAGACGTGGGGACAGGAACAGGCCCAGACTGCCAGCAGCCCCTCCTCCCCTCCCCCGCTTCTGGCTCCCAAGCCTCCCCAGGGTTCTGCGGTGCTCAGTAGGTCCTTGCTCCACCATTGCCCCCAAAGCACCCTTCGGATGCTTCTTTATCATGAATTCATACACCTTTATTTCCTTTCCTATTCCTTTAGTGGCATCTCAGAAAAAGGAGAGTTCAGATGTGGCTTTACATCCCCGGGCTCTGCTGCCATGGCGACAGCCTCCGAATGAGGCCCCTGGGGCGCGTGTACAGAGGCCAAAGTGTCCTAATGGCGTCCTTCCTCAGGAGGTGGGGGTGGCGTGCACACAGGAAGCAGTGAGCTCCCCTCCAGACCAGAGCTTCGTGCCCTGTCCCAGCCTCCTTTCCCTGTGGCTTTTAAGGGGGAGGGGGCCTCCTGCGTGGCAGGAGAAGGATCTTGGTCTTCGTTGTTGTGCAGGAGGGGAGAGAAGAAAGGGCATGGGGCAAGGTAAGAAGAAATGGGTCCCAGGAAGGTGGAGGGATCCAGAGAGAAGGTCCAGAGATCCAGGCACCCTGGCTTGATCATTCTTTCTGAGAGCTCTGCCCCCATCAGGGCCCTTCAGTGTCCTTGGACTTGCAGGGGCTTATCTCCCTAGGGTGAGTTTGGACAGCTTGGGGGAGGAGGAAGGGAGGAAACCTCGGGTTCTTTCCGGAGACGAGGGCAGCACTGCTCAGGGGATTCCGTGCCCTGCCCACGCTGGGACCGCCCGGGGTGCGTCTTGGCACGCAGACCCGTGAACCTCGGACGCACACCGTGGCTGAGGACGGGGGGTTAGGGTTCCCTTAGGACATGCCTTTGCTAACCCCCTTCCTCTGTCTGCCATGTGCTTTTTGTTCTATTCCCATCATAAAGTCAAAATGCTGTTGCTTTTTTGATCTGCTCAGATGAAAACAGTTCCACCTCCAAAATTCCACCGGTGGCGTGCATGAGAACTCGGCAGTGTGCGGCACAATGCAGACCGCCACCAGGGAGACGTGCTCTAGCACGGTGGCCGCGGGCACAGGCACGGCCGGTCCTTCAAGAGACAGAATGGCTCCTGAGATGAAGAGAGGGAGCTGTTCACATACTCTCAGGTAGCGACAACAAAAACCCAAGGGCCCATTGAAAGGAGGGCAACGGCATCCAAGTGCCTGGAGAAGAGGACCACAGAGGGAGAAACGAGTGTGTATCCAGCCCGACGCAGAGACAGATGCAGCCAGACATGACGACATCTAAGCCCGGGTGCACAGTGTGGATGGCGGCTTGCTCCCGGGGGCTCCGCCGTGAACCACACACTCACCGAACGGCCCTCTCCCAGCCTCGGCTTATTGATTGACTTACTACCTTCCTTTAAAATGGAGGAATAGGGGCGCCTGGGTGGCTCAGGGGGTTAAGCCTCTGCCTTCGGCTCAGGTCATGATCTCAGGGTCCTGGGATCAAGCCCCGCATCAGGCTCTCTGCTCTGCAGGGAGACTGCTTCCTCCTCTCTCTCTCTCTGCCTGCCTCTCTGTTTACTTGTAATCTCTCTCTGCCAAATAAATAAATAAAAT
This sequence comes from Lutra lutra, assembly GCF_902655055.1. NCBI lineage: Eukaryota > Metazoa > Chordata > Mammalia > Carnivora > Mustelidae > Lutra > Lutra lutra. The sequence goes on along the minus strand of NC_062295.1, from coordinate 1,907,927 downwards.
CTTAAAAAAATAAATAAAATAAAATAAAATGGAGGAATAACTCATTTCAATGAAACGCCTCATCCTCAGTGGACCATGTGATGAATTTTGACACACGTTTATGCCCACGTAACCCGCACTTCGTTCAAGACGGCGAGTGTGTCTAGGAGGGTCCCTGGGGTCTCTGTTTCAGCAGCCCCTGTCTCCCAAACCCGAGGCCACCGGTCTCCTGACTCCGTCACCCGGATCCGTCCTATCAGTGGGGCCCTATGTCCATTCACGCGGCTGCGTGTGTGCACTAAGTGGTTTGTTCCCTACTGGCCGCTGCGCATAACGTGATTGTAGCCATGTCTCTCCGCTCCCCTGGAGATGTGTGCTGGGGACACGGTTTGGGGCTCTTCAGGGACCACTGCTGAGAACAGCCTAACGTTTGGGGGTGCACCGTCTGTGACTGTGAGCGGAAGAATGGAAGGTATGTGTCGATGGCCGGTCCTCACCTTTTTGGCTTGTGACCCGGGCGAGAATGTTGGGGCAGATGCTCAGGAAGGTGAGTGTGATGAAGAGCTTGACGAAGGCGCTGCCGTCATAGTGCAAGCAGAAGCCGGCCAGGTCGACGAAGGGGGTGCTGGCCCAGCTGCAGAGCGTGAGCGCCAAGAGAACGGCCGTGCTGTTGCCCTCGTGCGTGAAAGCTTCTTCCTTGTACAGAAACACCACCTCGGGGGAGAGGGGAGAATTTGGAAGAGTCTCTAAGAGTTGATGCTAAGGGTTAGAGAAAGGCTACGATGATCCCAACTTTAAGAGTAAGTGTGCTGCCCAGGTGGCCCCTGCCCTGCGCATCCTCCTCTCTGACCGCTCAGGTGAGAGGCTCTGCCCCGGCATGTCCCCACCGTGCGGTCAGGAGTTCAACAGCGGTTACAGAACACAGGCGGAGCGAAGGCGGACATGGCCGTCCCACCCGGAGTGTCACCATCCAGGGGTTGCCCCGTCAGCGCACGGTGAGCTGTTTCCCGGCTCTGCGCACGGGTCCCCAGCGTGCTGCCTCTTACTGGCGTGTGCATGCACTTGTGGGCTTGGCACACATTGGAGACCCTGGAGCCGGCCCCTCAGCTTCTAACGGTGTCGGGACCTTTCCCAAGGGTCAGTGACGGAATCATGTCCTGGGTGAGCTGTTGGCCCAGACTTCCGGTCCCTGGCGGGGTCCCCACGACAAGCCCACCATGATGTGCAGGGAGGGGTCCCAGCACCACGCAGCCCTCACCAGCAGCAGCAGGCTGGGGACAAAGGAGGTGACGAGGTCCCACAGCAGCGCAGAGAGCCAGAAAGTGGCCACGTAAAGGCCACTGGTGAACTGGAGGTGTTTGGCCTTCGTGGACCCCTCTTTCACTGTCAGGATGGAGAAGGAGCTAGACAAGAACGCTATTCCGAAAAGCAAGTTGGTGATGAGGAAGTGTGCCTCCGGGCCCCTGTGGCAGGACACGGGCGGGGGCAGACAGAGGGAGGCGGTCTGAGCAGAGCTGCCCACAGGAGCCATCCTCCACGGCGACAAGTTGTCATTACAACAAGAAGCAAACGCGAAGCGACCGGTGGTCAAGGGGGCCCCGCCGTGGACGTGGTCGGGGAGGCTTTGCTGGGGGGAGGGCAGTGGCACATACTGTACAAGATATCCTCCGAAGCCTCCAGGGCCGTCCGGGGCTGAGGGTGGTTGATGGCTGTGATGGAGGCTCTGGCCCTGGAGAGCAGCTTGAAGAGAACGTTGTCCACGAGTGCCAGCGCCACGGCGGGCGAGTGGCACTCCTGGTTGTTGAACAGCGCCGTCACCGTGGTGTGGTTCCCTGAGTCCTCAAAGGAAGCCGCCACGACTATTTGTAATCAAAGACCTCTGGCTCCTCCTCTGCCTTTCGCAGGAGGAGGTCCTTCACGGAGCCTGTGAGAGAGCCGAGTGTCCCAGAGCTACGCACCTCGTCCCTGGGACCCCGTGGCTCCTCCGGCTGCGCCCTCCCTTCCGGGGACCCCTGTGCCTGCGGGACCACCCCCTGCCCGGGCCTCACAGCTCTGGGGCTGCTCTAAAGCCTCTTTCGTTGATGGAAGCCGCAGGAAAAACGCAGAAAAGTCTAGTCATCATCACAGCTGTCCCTCCCCTGCCCTCTCCAGGGCCTTGACGCAGCCCTGAGCCCCTCTCGTGTGCGTGGAAGGCTACGAGTGGTCACACTGCACGACCCCAGACCACCACTGGTGGCCCTCAGTGCCCACACGGCCTGCCGCTCTCAGCCATCGCCCAAACCCAGCTCCTGTCCTCAGGCTCTTTCTGCCCCTGGGGACCCACCGTTTCCTGCGCTTACAAACACTCTCCTTGTGGTTTGGAATGTTCTGCAGTTCTCATCCCCTTCTGCCGGTCAGCTCAGGCTCACAGCTCAGGCTCTGACCAGGGAGCCAATCAGTCCCGCTCCGAGGCGGAGCTGTGTCCCCGCCGTCCGGCAGCGCTGCCATCATCCCAACTGTCGCTCCCTTCCTCACTTCCCCTCCGACCTCTTGGCCGGGGCGCACTCCAGCTGGCAGCAGCACCCTTCTTCTCTGTGCTCTCAGCACACGGCGCCACCTAAACACACGACCCGCACAGAACTCCCTGGACCTTGGGGGTCTTTGGCGCCGGAAGGGACCGTCATCCCAGCCACAGCGGTAACCGTGCTGCTGGAGGGACGCCCCCTCGGCCGGAGCAGAGGCGAGGTTCCTCCTTCTCCCCATGTGCTACACCACGTTCTGCCTTTGATCTCTTTACTTGATTGAAAAAAGCGAATACTTTACGATTTTACTTCTAGTCCAAGTAACTCATGCTGTAGAACTTTTAAAAGCAAATAATTATGCAAGACTCGCATGGACAAAGGGCGATGCCCTGGCCTGCCCTGCATCCTCAGTGCCTGGTCGCGGGGGGCGCCCCTCCAGAGGGCTAAATCGCACATTTACCTACTGACCCCCATCGTGGAGATGCGGACCTTCCTCTCTTACCCACCGCCCCTGCAGGCTCCCCGCCCCTGCCCTCCCCTAGAGCCCAGCATAAGGTTGGTTAAATCGGTTCACAGCTGAACCAAGTGGTGTGTTCTGTTTCCTTTTTTGTGCAACCTCTCTGCCTGAGTTAACGTCCGGCCTTTTCTTTCTTTTAGGTTTATTTATTTTTAGAGACAGAGAGAGGGGGCGCGCGCACGGGAGCAGGGAGAGGGACAGAGGGAGAAGGAGAATCGCCGGCAGACTACACACCCAGAGGCCCCATCTCACGACCCTGAGATGACGACCGGAGCCAAAATCAAGAGTCAGAGGCACAACCCGAGCTACCCAGGCGCCCCATGACCTTCCTTCTCACATTTGTCACCAACCCCCCTTGACAGACGTGTAAATCTCTCAGGACTTGTCCAACACATCAGATAACTTATCAACTTCATTTTTGGACATGCCGCAGTCCCCAGAAAGACACGACCTGGTTTCATCCCTGGGGATCCTCCCCTTCCTGTCATCTAGGGCTTTAAGGATGTTTTTCTGAGCCTTCTGGCTGTTTGTCTGACTTCAGGGAGCACTGCGTGGCCCCCAAGGATGGGGCATCCCCACAGGGAGCAGCAAGCCTGTGCACGCCCCGTCCCTGGAGCCTCGGACTTACCCAGGGTCTCCAGAGGGAGCTGCTCCTCAGCCTCAAGCATGTTTGTCAAATATTCCGAAAGCCGAAGACCCAGCCTGGAATTGGGAGAAATATAGAAGGGGACGGTGGTTCGACCGTATGTTTTTAGGGTCAGTTCCAGCGGGACCTCATCCATGCGCGTATCCAAGCTGAGGAAGGCCAGGCTGAAGACAGTGATCGCCAGCGGCGCCAGGACCTACATGGTTACCATCAACATCCAGTTGCGCCAAGAGTACGTGACCCTTTTCAGGAACATGACGTAGAACTGCTGGCGGATGAGGGAGGCCTGCAATGGCAGTGGGGCGCCCGTGAGCGCGGCCGTGGAGAGGAGACTCCGGAGGCCTGTGCGTCCCCCAGCACCCCCCCCAGTTGCCCTCTCTCACACTGGGCCCGACATCTTGAGGATGTTCAGAACTTGCTTCAAATAAAAACTCTTTGACTTAATGATCTGATGGACATTCAATGGCAGAAAAAGAAGTCATAGGTTGGAAAGATCTGGAAGAGTAGCCTGAACAGATAGCAAATGTAAGTATGGTGCCATTTTTATTATTATTATTTTTTTAATCTACCAGATTATCAGAAATTTCCAGTTGGTGAGGATGTGGGGAAAATGCCACTGCTGGAGTTTTAATTTGGTACGACTTTCTTAGAAAACAAATTAGCCGGAGGAATGCCTCATTTAATGTTCCTATAGCCTTTTAACTTAGAAATCCCACTTCTGGTGACGCATAGCGCGGGTACACATGCACGTGGTCCCTGTGGCCCGGACGGTAACTGTGAAGCGTGTGGTCACGCGCGCTGAGCATCAAGACAGTAGCTGGGCCTGGCGGGGGAGAGGCTGGGGGTCAGGTCTGAGTCAGGGATTCCTACGTTCCTGGCCCCAAACACTGACGAATTCCTGAAAGTCTCTACCAGGGAGCCCGGAAATTTCCTGCACTGGACACGATGAAGGCCACAGTCAACGGAAGTGTTCCTTTAAAGGCACCGCTCTCCACGTGTCTCAGGTTGTACCCTGAGAAATCCTCCCTGGGAAGTCTCCAGAAGCAAAGCGTGGCCATGTGGAGCCCAGATGAACCTCTTGCTGGAGTCTGGAGAAGAGCCTGGGGGGCGGCTGGCCTCCATGACCCCGAGACCCTTTCCAACTCAGAGGCCCCGTGGATGATGGCGTGTGATTCGAGATTATGAAACAGTGGAATCAGTCTCTTCCCTAACCCATGAAAACCAATCTCACTATTGCACAGGTCATACCTTATGGATGGCCAAAGTGAGACCATTTTGTAGATGCACATCCATATTTTTTTTTCAACAATAAAAGAACATGATAGGTTATCCGTGTATTTCATAAGGATGCTTAAAAAAATCTTAAACTCCCAGTGATCTAACACATGATCTATTTCACAGTGAGAGAGGAAAAAGGAAGATTAAACATGCTTTTGTGGCCAGCAGACTTTTATTCTTTCTTCTTGGTGAGAAGAAGGGCCAAGACCTTTCCTGTGACCTTTACCGTGACCTTTTCCGATACTTTTCTCCGTTGGGTTAATCCTGGCCACGAAACACTGGGATGTTGCCTTTGAACTAGAGCCGAGAGCCTGGCATTGCTGAAACCTAGCGGGGGCCTGTCTTTTATGCTGGAAATCTGCACATTTCCCCTCAACCCTTGTGAAAGGTTGACCCGCACTTCCTGACAGAGGAAGAGTGTGATTCTAAGAACTGAGCGCACCTGCCCTCCTGCGTGCGCGGGACACTCTTGCTCACCCCCGTGTTCAGCTGGACTGGCAGGCCCGGCTGCACTGAGAAGATCTGGGACTGGATGCGTTTAATCCCGCTGACAGACACTCTTTGTTGGAACTGCGTGGAGGAGATCTTGAGGGCTTGGACATCTGTGTTGCTGTCTGACAGCTTGTTAACCCTAAACCAGGCCGAAACAAAGAGAAATGCAAATTCACAAAGACCACAACTCACGTCAGTTTGTTCGGATCTAGAGAGTCTTAAACAGGCCCCGAGTAATGCTGAATTAACTGAATATTGAGTTAACGGACCAATGGCACTTCCAAAGAACGGAGGCGGCCTTACGCAAATTAAGGCAAAAATGAAATATCACTTAATATCTATCTTATGAGAAAAATCGTCAGTTATAAACATAGCATTGCTGACCGTTTTGGCCGGGGCGGGTAAACTACAGCCCGGGGCTAAATCTAGCCCAAGGCCTTGTTTTCTGTTTGGTTCTGAGCTCAGAATGGGTTTCACATTTTTAAATGGTTACGTGTTAAATGGTTATCAAAGCACCAACATACTCTCCTTGATTATGCCCTGAGTCTACATAGCCTCGAATATTCCTCTCTGGCCAGAAAAGGTTGGCTGAACCCCGCTCAAGGCAAAAAGATATTTTCATTGCTGGCAACAAACTGTTAAGAAGTCAGGAAAGATATTTTTATTCATAGCCTCTGGGTCAGTTATTCCTCTAATGGGAACTTTTCTCAACAAAACAGTCCAGTATAGTGTGGCTCATTTTCCCTCTAGTACAGTTCGGTAAAAGACGGTGTGTTTGTTAGTGTCTACGGCGGTGGCACAATTATCCCCAGATTTAGTGGCTCAAAACAACAGAAGGGGTCTATTGTCTCCCACAGTTCTGTGGGTCAGGAATCCGGGATGGTGGGCGATGGGCCAGGGATGTGGTGGTCTGAAGGCACAGCCGACGCCAGAGGATCCCCTTCCAAGATGGCGCCCTCCCATGGCTGGTTTACCAGCTAGCTCTCCTGAGTGGGGTTCCGACAAGAATGTCGGTTCTAATTAACATTAACGATCAGGGTACATGTGAGATAACAAAGACGTGTGTCAGAAATTCACTCATTCATCTCCGGGGGGAGGGAGTGAGCAGCACTCCCGTTGAGTTGAACGCTACTTTTTTTTTAATACTGGAAGGATAGTTCCTCACGTTTTGTGCTCTTCTTAATGAGATGGCTCCCGATAGGAGACGTTTTCAAACTTCCTTTGCATTATTCATGTTTTCTCCATGACTTTCGAAGTCTAGACAATCAACTAAACCCTGATTTACAGTGTGTACCGAGTTCTGTGGTGTAGACGGTCTCACTGTGGTCAACTTCAAACTGTTGACAGATATGCCCGTCGCACAGACACGAGTCAGTGTAGACAACCCACAAGCACCGGTAACAGTAGGACACAGCCAGAGCAGGAGGAGGTGAAGTCTGTGTGTTACCGTTTGTGACACTGTGGTCTGTGATAAGAAATAGATATTTGGTCTTCATTCCGGTCCTGGCACTGAGCTCCTCAAACACTTCCAACTTCCCAAGAGGAGACAGCGGTTAAGGTGTGTTTTGTCATGCGAAAGTGACTGAGGATGGGGGCCGGTTGCCTGGGGAACCATCCACTTCATGGCAAAGTTGGAGCTTTCAAGCCCACGTCCCAACCTCCTGGGAGGCGACAGGGGCTGGAGATCGAGTTTAAGCACCAGCGGCCAGCGCCGTAATCCATCCACCGTGCGCATGTCCGGAAGCCTCCACAAAAACCCGAGTGGACAGGACTCAGAGGCTTTCCAGTTGGTGAGCACGTGGAGGTGTGGGGACCGTCGCGTTCTCAGAGCACGTGGACGCTTCGGACCCTTTCCCTGTGTCCGTGTTCATCTGGATCCCGAGGCATATCCTTCATAATGACCTGCTAACTGTGAGAGAGTTTCTCTGAGCTCCGTGAGCCGTTCTAGCAAATGAATCGGAAAGGGGTTGTGGGGACGTCCGGTGTGGAGCTGGTTGGGTCAGAAGCGCAGGTGACCACCTGACTGGGACTAGGGTCCAGAGTTGGGGGTGGGGGGCAGTCTTGCCGGCCTGACCCCCTCACCTGGGGATCTGACGCCATTCTTCCAGGTAGGAAGCGTCAGGATAGAGTTCATTGCTTGGTGGTGTGGAAAAAAAGAACAACATACACCAGAATGGATATCACAATTGTACCCCTGTTTTTACCATGACTTATTTATAAGCATGAGCAATTTAATTTTTAATAATTGCTCTGTTTCACTGGCTCACACAATTCTCGATAATTTAATAACTGGCTCTCGTGAGCCAATGTGAGCCAACTCCAGCAAACCTCTGGAGGGCTGAGAGAGCTAGCCAGCAGGGCTCCCGACACTTTGGTGACCTTGCCTACGAGTCACCCAGTCAGTTGGGCAAACTTGCTGCTTTTGAGGGTCAGCCGTGCTTACGGTTAGGGGGCGAGGCTGGAGCGAGCCCCTGGGTCTTGCTCCCACCGACGGTGCGCCCCGGAGGCCCTCCCTGCCTTTTGCTGGGCTCTGCTTCTCCCGTCGACGGTTCCTCCATGACTTTTCCAGGCGTTGTGCTTGTCCGTTCTTTAGCGTTTCTACACGCAGGGGGTATTAGTGACGATCCCAGGGATTTGCGGGGCCTCTCTCTCGTCAGGACGTCATCTGCCACCTGCGGTGGGTGTGTGGGGAGAGGGGACACCACGGGGCACTTCGCCACAGTGTTTTCTTTGATATTTCATGGCGTAAGGTCGTATTTTTACATTTTTCCTCTTCATATGGTTTCTGCTAGTAGAATTTTTTTTTCCTATTTACAAAAATAAGAGTGTCGCTTATTAAGACTGAATTTCAGGAGGGAGGGAGGGGGGTTTTCTACGGTGGGATCTCTGCGAGCACCACGTCGCGCTTTCCTCAGACACCAGAGTGCGAGCTTCTCGGAGGCTTCTGCCCTGCGTAGACGGGATCCAGCTCGTCCCTCAAATCTCTGCCTCCTGGTGTCTGCTCTCTGTCCTCCTCCCCCAGTTTTATTGAGATACAAGTGATATATGTGCTTAGAAGTTTCCGGGGTACGTATACACTGTGGACTAGTCCGTCGCCTCATGTAGTTACAATAGCTTTTGCTTGTGGTGAGAGCTTTTTTGATCTGCTCTCTTAAAGCCTGTCACATATACAATAGAGGACCCTTAACTGCAGTCGCCTGGCCGTACGTGACACGCCCAGAACTTACTCGTTGTGGAACTGCAGGTCTGTGCCCTGTGACCCTCTTTGCCTGATCCCCCCCAAATCCCCCCTCACCCCCCGCCTCCGGCGACCACACAGCTTTTCTTGGCTTCCAGGAGGTTGTCTGTCTGTGTGATTTTGAGATTCCTCATGGAAGTGAGACCATACAGGACTTGTTTTTCTCTGTCTGATTTATTTCATGGTGCACGATGCCCTCAGGGTCCATCTGTGTCAATGCACCCAGTAGGATTTTCCTTCTTTTTGATGGTGAATAGTGTTCTGTCATGGGGGCTGGGGGTGTACACACGGTGTAGAAACGTTTTACTTTGATACCATCCTACTTGTTTATTTTTTGTTTCTGTCGCTTGTGCTAATCTCCTCCCCTAGATGGTGACCTGCACCTAGTGCCTCACTTTTTTTTTTAAGTTGTAGCTTTTTTTCTTTTTTGAAGATTTTATTTATTTATTTGAGGGGCGCCTGGGTGACTCAGTGGGTTAAGCCTCTGCCTTCCGCTCAGGTCAAGATCTCAGGGTCCTGGGATCAAGCCCCACATTAGGCTCTCTGCTCAGCAGGGGGCCTGCTTCCTCCTCTCTCTGCCTGTCTCTGCCTACTTGTGATTTCTCTGTCAAATAAATAAATAAAATATTTTTTAAAAAGATTTTATTTATTTATTTGACAGAGAGCAGCGTGAAGAGCAGAGGGGAGAGAAAGAGGGTTGAGCAGACTCCCTGCTGAGCGTGGAGTCTGACGCGGGGTCCATCTCATGACACCAAGATCATGACCTCAAGCTGAAACCTAGAGTCGGACGGTTTAGCGACTGAGCCGTCCAGGTGCCCCTAGATAAAAATTTTTTTTAAAGACACCGAAGATTTGTACACAACAATTAACCCACTGGACCTTTGGTTGTGCACAAGACACCGCGCCCAGCCACTGAAGAACGCATGTTGTAAGCTGAGCCACAGACGGGAGCATTTTGAAGGACGGAGGCTACCGGAGTGTATGCTAGGACCAGAGTGAAATGCGGCCGAAATCAAGTGCCTTAACAAGACAAACAAGGCAAGACCAAACAAGAAAACGGTTTTTAAAAACTATCTCCCTGAATTTGAAAATAAGAAATACAGTTCTGAGCAAGCCACCAGTCAGAGCAGAAAGCACATGGGAAAATAAACAGAATTCTAACCGAATGGTAAAGAAAATACTGCATAGCCAAAAAGCTGAGACGCAGGTAAGTGCCGCTCAGGGGGAAATTTGTATCGCTCTGTATTCCCCTGCCCCAGGAGAGGCTGACCTGCCTCTCAGCTTGCAGTGGGCCGGTTGTGTTCCAGCCCCTACTGTGAGATAAGCAAGTGGGGACGTAAAGACTGGAAAATAAGAAGCAGCACCGTCTTTACACATGACGGTTACACACAAAATACTAAGGAAATCCACCCCAAACTGTTGGAATAAGGGAGTTAAATAATATCTCCAGGTGTAGAGAATGCACAAATGATTTCTAGATCTGCTACAAGTGATTGGAAACGAAATTCAGAAATCCATTTCCAAACTTTGAAAAACTACGAAATACGTAGGAGTCAGTTTCACAAAAGATACGCAGAACTTCTGGAAACCGCAAAACAGGGATGATAAAAAAATTAGCGATGACCTCCCAAATCAACGAAGCCGTGTGTAATAGCTGTGGGTTGGGAGGGTGAGTGTTTGAGGTAGCTGTCCGTGCGCCCCAGATTAATCTGTAGGTTCACTTAGTACCACTCATATCATATACCCAGCAGGTTAAAAAAAAAAAAATAGACTCAGGTAAAAAAAAAATAGACTTTACAGTCTAGAAACTTTTACGTTATAGAAAAACCAAGCAGAAGGCACCGAGTTCCCTTTTATTTACTCTATGCCTGCTCCCCCCCTCCCCGTTTTCCCTATTGCGAACAGCTTGCGTTGACGTGCTATTACCAGCTGTAACCGACGGACCAGTTTTCCGGCAAGTTCTTTTTTTTTTTTTCCCCCAAAAATAGAAACTGATGAGTTTATATTTAAGTTTACATGTTAACACAAACAACCTATAATGGTCAAAACAATCTTCAAAAAATAGACCTGGAGAAACCATCTGCTCCCTGACTTCAAAACGTACCACAAAGCTGCAGCGATCACGGTGGCGTGGGACTGGCTGGCGTGGGACAGCAGCGAGTTCCATGGGACAGGGTAGGGGATGTAGAAATTGACATACACGTCGACTGATTTTCGGTGAAGGCATCCAAACAATTTGGTGTGGAAGAACGTCTCTTCCCCAAATTGTCCCTCGAGCCTGGATACCCACGTGCAGGAGAATGAACCTCAGCCTCTTGTCACACTGCACACAAAAGTTAGTACCACGTGGGCCGCAGAGCTAATGCGGGCGCTGAAATGGTCCCGTTCCCAGAAGAACACATAGCAGAATGACTCCGTGACGCAAGGGTGGGCTCTGAGAACAGGAAGAGAGAACCCTCAGGCGGGGCGGAAAACGGGCCTGACAAAGACTCGTATGGAACCTTAGGGTCGATATTTGTGCCCCTTTTGGTACGTCTGTTATACTTCGATAAAAATGTAATTGTTTAAGAGAACTCAGAGGAAGCATTGAACTGAGGATCAGACAGAGCTGGAGGGAGAAGAGGCAACCTGGGTGACACGTCGGGGGATATTATCCAACATGCTGCTCCGGGAGGCGGAGGGCTGGAAAAGGTGAAAAAGAAGAGAAAACTAACAGAGCACCGAGAATGAGAAGATCTAACCCCTGTTACGGAGAGCAGCGGACACACTGGGCGCTGTGGAACTCAGGAAAGGCATTGCACTGGGGCCGGAAGTCCATCAGATGTCCAGGACGGTAATTAAAAAGAAAACTGAGGGACGCCTGGGTGGCTCAGTTGGTTGGACGACTGCCTTCGGCTCAGGTCATGATCCTGGAGTCCCGGGATCGAGTCCCGCATCGGGCTCCCAGCTCCACGGGGAGTCTGCTTCTCTCTCTGACCTTCTCCTAGCTCATGCTCTCTCTCACTGTCTCTCTCTCAAAAAAAAAGAAAAGAAAAGAAAACTGAACCAACACAGACCATGGGTAACGTGCATGACTTCTGAAGCGAAGAGTGGCCAGATTTCTTTCAAAGGAGCACGGGGTAAACCTACGGCTCACTTTCAGCAGCAAGAGTGGAGACTCGGAAATAGTCTGGGAATAGCTTTCTTTCTTTTTTTGCAAGATTTATTTGAGAATGAGAGTGAGAGAGAGCATGAGTGGGCGAGTACGGCTGGGGAAAGGCAGAGGGAGAAGCAGACTCCCCACCAAGCAGGCAGCCTGGTATGGGGCTCGATCCCAGGACCCCGAGATCACACCCCAAGCTCAAAGGCAGACGCTCAAACAACCAGCCACCCAGGTGCCCTGGCAAATAACTTTCAATCTGGTGACAATATCCTTTAAAAATTAGAGAACTAAAATCATTTCCAGACCCCTGCCCCCAAAATACCCCAAAACGAAAAGCCCCAAAGACCCCCAACACCAAAAAACACTAGTGTGTTTGGCTCCTGGATAAAAACGCTAACGGGTACCATGCAGAATGTCCTGTGGGCAGGAGGACAGTTATCGGAGATGGAAGAGGAATGAACCGGGAGAAGGTGCGTATTCACATGGGTTTAAGTGGCCACTGCTGTTCTCAAACAAGAATACTACAGTTTTGTGGAGTTGAAAAAAGGATTAAAATATACAGTCCATACAAGTTGGTGACGGCAGGATGCGTGCCTGTCCCATGGTCTCAGGTTTTCCAGGAGCAGAGCAAAGATATGACCTCACCCCGCGCCTTGACAAATCACAGAGATGTGTTTCAGTATCTACGCCGACCGCTAAGGTAGTACAGTAAGAACGCAGAATTCCCCACTAGCGTGGGGGAAGAAACTACAGACTGAGGAAAAAGAACCCCCAAAAAGGGAGAGAAAAAGCCACATAGACTGGTGGAAAATATAAAAGAAAATATACATTTTAATGTATCATCACTAGCATTTGTAAACTACCTGAGTGTTGCACATAACAGACACATATTCCCGCATCTGATCGTCGCTCTCTGGCCTTGTTTGGCCTTTGGGGTGAATCATGGAGAGCGGCCCATCCCCGCCCCCCTCGAAGGAAGCCGCCTCCCTGCTTCCTGACGCTCACAGAGCTCTGTGCTTCCACAAGCCCTGGGTGGAGGTAATAAGCCTTCCTCATTGACTAAACAGCGCCCCAGGTGATACAATGTCTGTTTGGTTTGTTTTTCCCTCCTGGAAGGTGATACAATGTATCCAGCACATCCTTGCTGGGCAGTATCCCTATTTCTGGAAGTCCCCATGGGAGGCTGGCGGGCCACCCTGCAAGGGCGAGGGCGTGCCCCGGAGAAGCCAAGCGCGGGACAGGGGTCAGATGCAGGACCCTCAGGACCCCTCCCACTGTGAGAGCCTTGGGGGTTGCGGCTGCAGCCTTGCTTACTGCATGAAGACCTCCTCCATGGTGGTGACCGCAGTTCCGAAGCTGGCGACCCCCAGCTCCTCCTGCCTCGCTTCCAGCTCGGTGAAGAGAGATGCAAACCTGCGAGGGAAGGGCGGTTCCATTCCTCATAGGTGGGAGGGGGCCTCCTCCCTGTCACCCCGGGCTTCCCACGGGGCAAACCGTAGGGGCTGGGGAGTCAAGACCATCTTTGTTCAGAGCTCAGCCTTGTCACCCCCCAGCTCCAGGACTCTGAACGTGAGCAGCGAGGGTGACAGCATTTACCCCAGAGTGTCTGGGACGATCACTCTCACACCCAGCTCGTAAATAATTCATCTCTGTCCTGCTGTTTTTGGAGTGCTTACTAAATGCCGGGGGCATTCCAAGCCCTGTTCCGCCTCACCAGCTCAGTCAACTGTCTCAACAGCTCTTCAGCTCTTCGCAGACAGCTCTGAGAGGTTAAGTAACTTCCCCAAGATCACACAGCCGGATGTAGCCAGAGCGGGAGGCAAACTCAGAGGCCCGCTCAGAAGACTGTGAGTGCTCTGTCCCCGCCCTGTTGTTCCACTAAATGAGGAAAGGAGCTAATGCTTAACCCTACTAATCTCGAGCCCTTCCTTATGCATGCCTTCCACAGTTTGGAGCTGAAGGAATCGGGACTTTTTGTGCGATATTAAGAAATCCACAATCTCCTACGGTGTGGGCTTCTGCTCCTTCAAGCCCGGTGCCCGGGCCAACAACGTGCCTTTAAGAAACCTGTGGGCACGTGGGATGCCCCAGAGAGGCCGCACCATGGACCACCATGGACCGCGCAGTGGGTGAGAGTGTGAGCTGCGCACTGTTGGGGGCTGCGTTTGAGGCCAGTGTCTGCCCCTTAAGGGTTGTGTGACTCTGGGCTGGTTCTTTTATCTTGCCCCTCTATCCTCGTTGGGGTGACAGACACGCCCTCGCGCCCTGAGGGAGCTAAATGCAAGGACCGTGGCAGAGCAGCCCGCCTGTGCTGTGAGTTCAGTGGTCAGACCCTCACAGGGCACGCTGCCTTGCCTTTCAGTCTCCTGGGACTGAAATCATGCCCATCAATGCAGCTGTCTTGCAGCAAGGTTTACCTATCGGGAAATGCCTTGTTCTCACCCCAGCCAAGAGGCAGACTTTTCCCTCACCCTGCAGAGCGCTCTCCCACCCCCTTCAAGTGATTCCTCTCCCGTCCACACACAACCAGCGTCCAGACTCCTACTGTCAGAGGTGCCTTGTATCTCTGTATCTCATTTCATCTGGGCGACATGTTTCTGAGGTTCAACCACACCAGTGCACGCCTTAATACTTTCTTCTCATTCATCGTGGAGGGATGTTCAACAAAAGCAGTATACTACAGTTTGATCGTTGGTTCCCCTGTTGGTTGACTTTAGACAGAAGGGATAGGGTTTGGGTCAGAGGGGGTTGGGCAGGCTTTGGGCGGCTTCTCCAGGAGCCCTGAGTCACCATGAAGCCGCCATGCCCTGGAGGACTTGGAGATGCTCTGATCAGGGGTTCTGGCTGGGCTCAGCCTTCCAGAAATCCCACCGAGACCCCAGACCTAGGGGCCAAGCCATCCTGGAATTCCAGGTAAGTCCATTCAGTGGCTCTTATTTGGCTAAAAACTTTGTGTTTATGTCCACGTTCTAGATGTTGGTATTGGTATCAGAGTATGCTGCTCCCTTCTGTATTTTCTGAAAGACTGGGGAGATTTATTGTCCTAGCAACTGATGCGACCTGCAATTCTCTTTTCGGTAACGTTTGTCATCGCAAATTCGATTTTGTCAGTAGATGCGTGGTTCTTAGATTTTTCTCTTTTACTTTGTGTCCATTTGAGTAGGTTGTGTTTTTCAAGGAATCAGCCCATTCTACAGTGTCCAGTGTATTTGTGGTATTTTCTCATGAAGTTGTCGTAAGTCTGTGCTTGGGCTGAGAAATGGTCCACTCATTCCTGATGCTGGTTCTTGTATTTCTTCTTTTCTTTAATGGCTTTGGCAGGGGCTCATCACTGTTATTAATATTTGTAATAAACAACGTCTGGCTATTTTAGTCTTCTCAATTTTTGTTGTTGTTTCTAATTCCATCATTTGCTCTCTTCAAATTTATTATTTCTTTTCTTCTCTGTACTCTTCACTTCTGCTTTTTCTCCCTCCCTCAGCTGGAAGCACAGGTCGTTGGTTTTAAGGCTTTCTTCTTTCCTAATGTAGTGTTTCAAAGCTGTATGTTTCCCTCTGGGCACCGCGGTAGCAGCATATGAACATTTCGAGTCTGTTGTGTTTTCATTGCTGTCCAACTCAAAAAAACTCTTTGTAATTCCTTTTTGACCCATAAGCTATTCAGAAGTGTGGTGTTCAGCTTCTGTGTGGATTTTCTAGGTATCTTTTCATAATCAAGTGGTAATTTAACTCTTCTGCTATGTGATGAGGAGCCTGGCTCATGGCTGAGAGCGTACGGGTGAGGCAGGGATTAGTGTGGGAAGGACCCGGAATCTGCCTCCTCACCGACACAGCGGACTCACTGGCAGGCTCCGTCTAAGGTGCCTGGCACTGGAAGTTAGAGTCAGAGTCATTAGGCAAGAGAAAGAAATAAAAGGCATCCAAATTGGAGAGGAAGAAGTAAAATGATCTGTTTGCAGATGACATGATCTTTTTTTTTTTTTTAATTTGTATTTGTTACAACCTTTTAATGTAGAATGTGACTTGAGAACTACATTTCCACTCACGGAACTTGTGGAGTTACTTCTCCAACAGCTTTACAACATGCCTAAGTAGGCCTAGAATGTCGCTACTCTAAACAACGCTCCTCTTTGGAAAACAAGCCCTATACACGGTTACTCCCATCCGGTTGGTTAAACTACTAGTTTCTAGAGGCCTGGTACATGCAGCTGGTAACTACAGGGGACAGAAGATTTAAAAAGTAGATCCTAGAGGGTGAGAGCTATTTTAACCAACATTTCTCTTTAAAACATCAAGGTATAGCTCGGAACACTTCAGTGACAGACAAATTTGGTCTTACTAAGGAATCCACTTGGTAGCTAAACACTGTAGACCACAGTTAACGTTAGGTTACGCACACCTCACAACAAAGGTCACCTTGTCCGGTTACAATGAGCTGGCGTGGCACTAGGGAAGAAAAACTAGCTGGGCTTTAGTTCCTACATGTCACAGTATCACACTCGAACTCAAACAGAAAGAAATCTTATCTTCCCCTTAAGTAGTTATTGGTCATGCCATACAGATTCTTAAAATGTTAACAAAAATAAAAACATCCTTGAAAATATATTATCAGAGGGAATGAAGATAAAGTATCGAATACATGTACAAGTCATTCTCACGGCACCTAGTCAACCTCCTCCATGCGCGACGTGTCGTCATCACCTTCCAGGGGCGGCATCTCCTCGCTCACAGCTGCACTGCTGTCGTCAGCAGTGGGGTCGTCTTCATCAATACCGAGACCAAGCTTGATCATCCTGTAGATCCTGTTGGCATGCGTCTGCTGATCTTCCAGACTGAAGCCGGAGGATAGGAGCGCCGTCTCGTAAAGCAGGATGACCAGGTCTTTCACAGACTTGTCATTCTTGTCGGCCTCGGCCTTCTGCCGTAAGGTCTCGATGATGGAGTGGTCGGGGTTGATCTCCAGGTGCTTCTTCGTGGCCATTTAGCCCATGGTGGAGTTATCTCTCAAGGCCTGGGCCTTCATGATCCTCTCCATGTTTGCCGTCCAGCCGTATGTGCTTGTCACGATGCAGCACGGGGAGGTCACCAGTCGGTTTGACACGACCACCTTTTCAACTTTTTTCTCTAAGATGTCCTTCATGATCTTGCACAGGTTTTCAAATTTTGTCTTTTTCTCTTCCTGTTTCTTTTTCTCTTCTTCATCTTCTGGAAGTTCCAAGCCCTCTTTGGTCACAGACACCAACGTCTTCCCCTCAAACTCCTTCAGCTGCTGGACACAGTACTCATCAATGGGCTCGATCATATAGATCACTTCCAGGCCGTGCTTCCGAAGACGCTCCACAAAGGCCGAGTTCGCTACCTGGTCCTTGGTCTCACCTGTGATGTAATAGATGTGTTTCTGGTTCTCCTTCATTCTGGTGCAGTAGTCCTTGAGAGACACCATCTCGTCACCAGAGGCGGATGTGTAATAGCGCAACAGCTCATAGAGCTTCTTCCGATTCTGAGAGTCTTCATGGATGCCAAGCTTGATGTTTTTGGAGAACTGCTCATAAAACTTTTTGTAGTTCTCTTTGTCTTCAGCCAGTTCGGTGAAGAGTTCTAAGCACTTTTTGACCAAGTTCTTTCTGATAACCTTTAAAATTTTGCTTTGCTGCAGCATCTCACGGGAAATATTTAGAGGAAGATCCTCAGAGTCCACCACACCTCTGATGAAATTCAGATACTCCGGGATGAGCTCCTCACAGTTATCCATGATGAAAACTCTGCGAACATACAACTTAATGTTGTTCTTTTTCTTTCTGTTCTCGAATAGGTCAAAGGGAGCACGTCTTGGCACAAAGAGAAGAGCTCGGAACTCCAACTGTCCTTCCACTGAAAAATGCTTCACTGCCAAGTGATCCTCCCAGTCATTGGTCAAACTCTTGTAGAATTCTCCATACTCTTCATTGGTAATATCGTCGGGGTTTCGGGTCCAAATAGGCTTTGTTTTGATCAATTCTTCCTGATCAATGTACTTCTCCTTGATCTTCTTTTTCTTCTTCTTGTCACCGTCCTTCTTCTCCTCCTCTTCCTCATCAGAACCAACATCTTCTATCGCAGGTGCAGGATCACCTTCGTTCCCCGACCCATAGGTTCGCCTGTGTCAGTGTGGACGGTGAACGAGCCCCCTGCAGAGGACTCCCAGGCGTACTGCTCGTCGTCGTTGTGCTTGGTGATCACCGTCACCTTCTCCGCCACCAAGTAGGCCGAATAGAACCCGACCCCGAACTGGCCAATCATAGAGATATCTGCGCCCGCCTGCAGAGCTTCCATGAACGCTTTGGTCCCCGACTTGGCGATGGTGCCCAGGTTATTGATCAGGTCGGCCTTGGTCATGCCGATCCCGGTATCCATGATGGTGAGGGTCCGGTCCTGCTTGTTCGGGATGAGATTAATGTGCAGCTCCTTCCCCGAGTCGAGCTTGCTGGGGTCGGTCAGGCTCTCGTATCGGATTTTGTCCAGAGTGTCGGTCGAGTTGGAGATCAGCTCCCGGAGGAAGATCTCCTTGTTCGAGTAGAAGGTGTTGATGATCAGCGACATCAACTGCGCGATCTCCGCCTGGAAGGCGAACGTCTCCACCTCCTCCTCCTCCATCGGCTGGTCTTGGGTCTGGGTTTCCTCAGGCATCTTGGCTAAAGGACTGCACGGGCTCCGAGAGGACGCAGCACCGAGACGCAGGAGCAACTAGATGACATGATCTTATATGCAGAAAACTCTATAAAGACGCCACAAAGAAGCTGTGAGAACCAATAAGTAAATTCAGCAAAGGAGCAGGATGTAAAGTCAACACACAGGAATCAGCTGCATTTCTAAGTACAATGAACAAATCTGAAAAGGAAACTACAGAAACAACCCCACTTACCATCGCATCCAACAATAAAATACTTAGGGATTAACTTAATCAAGGAAGTGAAAGACTTGTAGAATGAAAGCTGTCAAACACCGCTGAAGGAAAGTAAAGAAGAGGGAAATCCATGGAAACACATCCCGTGTTCATGGACCGGAAGACGTAATGCTATTCAAACGCCAGTGTTAGCCCGAGCATTCCACAGTTAGTACAGGTCCTACCAAGAGAGCAATGATTTTTTTTTTTTTTTTGCAGAAATAGAAAAACCCATCCTAAAATTCATATGGCATCTCAAGAGACCCTTAATAACAACAACAACAAAAAAATGTTGCAAAAGAACAAAATGAGAGAATCACACAAAAGTCACACAAAAGCTTCACAACATGGGATCTGGCAATGATTTCTTTGGACGTGACACCAAGGGAACAGTAACAAAAGAAAAAATATACACGTTGGACTTCATTAAATTTAAAAATTCTGCGCATCAGGAAACACCGTCCTTGGAGTAAAAAGGCAACCCATTGAATGGGAGAAAATATTTGCAAATCCTGTATCTGATAAAGGACTAATATCCATAATATAGAGAGAAGTCCTACAACTTCAGAACAATAGAAAACAGGTTGGATCAGAAATGGGCAAAGGACGTGAGGGGCACCCGGCCGGCTCAGTCAGAGACGCGTGCAACTCTTGATCTCAGGGTCCTGAGTTTGAGCCCCACCTTGGGGGCAGAGATGACTTAATAAATATAAGTATTTTTTTAAAAATGCATAATAGACATTGCTCCAAAGAAGACCCGTGAATAGCCAGTAAGTACACGAGAAGATGCTCGATATCACCATCATTAGGGAGATGTGAAGCGAAATGACAATGAGTCACCGCCTCACACTCCTTAGGTCGGTTACTGCTAATAAAACAGAACAGAACACAGCAGATACTGGGGAGCTGCAGAGAAACTGGAATTCTTGTGTGCTGTGGGAGGGAATGCAAAATGGCCCAGCACCCCTCCTTCTATGTAAATATACCCCAAAGAATCCAAAGCAGAGTCTGAAAAGATACTTGTACACCGTGTTCATAACAGCATTATTCACGGTAGCTCAAGTGTGGCAACCCAAGTGTGCACGGATGAGCGGATAAACACAGCGTGCGTGAGATGTGAGATGGCACATTATGCAGCCTTAAAAAGGAAGGAAATTGTGCACTGAACCTTAAGTACTTTATGCTCAGCAGTCTAAGCCAGTCACAAAAGGACAAATGCTTCCTGATGTCACTAGTAACAGGAGCTGAGAGCAGCCCGAATCATGGAGACAGAAAGTGTGGCTGTGGGTGCCAGGGGTTGGGGTGCTCCCAGAAGTAAGGGACCCAGTAGAGAGACAAACTGACGGTGTAGGTGAGCAGGGCGAGTCAAGCACTTGGGCTTTTGAGAATTGAGGATGGAAAGATCTGGAGCCGGGGCTGAAGGGTGAGCCTCTGGGAGGAAGAGGCCGTGTCCTTGGTTGTAAAGATGGGAGGAAGAAAGAAACTTGTGATGGGAGTGAAGGGGACTTCCCATCGGCGGCTCTCATCTTCCCAGAGCTCAGGTTCCTGCTGGAGAACAAGGCGAGGGAGAGGAGCCAGTGGGGAGTGCCAGGGACCACTCTGAAGCCTGAAATAAAGAAAATCGGGCCGAACATTCATCTGAGCTCCGCCACCCAATAAAGGGCTTCTGACTTTAACCTGAAGGCTACTGGGAGCCATCGAGGGTTTTGAAGGAGGGAGGGGCTATGACCAGAGCCCCGTGTTTTCGAGTGTGATCTGGCTGGAGTGTGCTGTCTTCCCAGCAGATGCCCAAGGCCTGGGGGGTCCAGACCCCAGCAGAATAGAGAGCCCTCGCTGGGGAGACGGGCAGAGAGGTGACTCTGAACTCCGTCCCCGCAAACAGCTCCTCCCGTCCTCTGGGGTCCGCACCTGTGTGTGTCCTTTTTAGGAAGAATGAATGTTAATTCTTCTCCCTTGCTGGACTGCAAAGCCGCATTTGGGATATGGTGATAAATCAGACGGCAGATCTTCTCTGTGTTGCAGTGAGGTTCTTCACCAAAGTCATATAATATCCGCCGCCTGAAACATTTAGGAGACCCTGAAGCGCCCTCACTCCTTTCCCGTGGCTCAAAATGCACAGCTCCGCAGGAAAGTGGAGCGGGGCGGGGGGCCCTGGGGGGCTGGATGGAAACCCCAGGGAAGTCGCTCTCGAGGCTCTCCCGGGCTCTCATTAAAGGGGCGTGAGGCAGACAGTAAGAGAAATGGGGAAAATCTATAGATTATTATCAGCGACATGCGCTGAGGAGAAAGATAAACATGGGAGGGGATTTGGGGGGTCGAGGACTGTGATTCTAAACAGGGTCATGAGGCCTAAGTGTGGCCGGCGCTGGCCGGGGACGGAGCCGGCAAGGCATGCTGCTTTGGCCGGTGGGACCGAGGGCAGGAGCACAGCAGGGGACTGGAAGAGCACTGGAAACGCCACTGGGTGATGGGACCAGGCCAAGCAAGGCCCTGCGGGCCAATCCTAGGACTCTGACTTTCTCTTGGTGGGAGGGAAGATCACTGTGGAGCCAAGCAGAAGGGTAACACAGTCATTCGGACAACCGAGCAGAGGCGGGGGGTGAGTTAGCCGGCGAGTGCAGTAATCCGGGAGGGGATGAACGATAGGCCTGGGTGCTAGCCAGGCGTGGAGGTGGGAGAAAGGAAGGCCCCCTGGGGCCTGCAGACCAATGGGACCTGGGCTCTGAGAGATGGTCGGCGTCCACGCAGCTGCGGAGTAGGCTCCAGGTGCACACCTGTGGAGTTCAGGAAGGCGTCTGGGCTGGAGACACACACAAGTTCCAGCACAGGAGACCCAACGACGTCAGGGCGTGGGCAGAGGCACGTCCACGCCACGAGCAACAGAGACCCAGAGGGCGTGGGGTCCAGGAGAACAAGGGGACTGCCATGGAAACCACCCACACCCGCCCAGGCACTCTGCACACACTGCTCACTCCTTGAGGAACCCGGTTTTTGAGGTCCGTTTTCTAGATCGACAGGGAAGGTTGAGGTCGTCCTGGCCACGTGGATGGAGGCTACGAACCGGCAGAGTGAAGCTCAGACCTTGATCTCCTGACTCGGGACTGTCTGCACCTCGCTCCCTGCTCCTGTCTCGGGGGCCCTCCCCCGGTAGACGCCCACCAGTCCAGCCAGCACTTTGCTAGCATATACGTAAACTCGGCACAAGAGGCTTACCACCTTTGGGGAAAGGGATGCGCAAAAGGCTTTTTGCATTTTGAACCGCGTGAACATCCGTCTCATCGACGCTGAGTGTGGCACATTAAAGGATCGCACATCACAACTGAACGGGAGGTGTCCCAGGGAGCCTCAACCAATGAAAGATCTGTGTTGTGTAATGAAGAGTCTGGCCGGCCTCTGTCCCCAGCTACTGGGAAGGACCTCTAAATCCTTGGGGTGATGGGCATCCTGGTTATTCACCTTGTACCCTGGGGCCACATCGGAGTTTATGCTAATGCGTTGACTCCAGACCTGCTGGGAGTGGGGAGGTGTGCCCCAGGATTGGACCTTTCGGGCCTGTGTGATGAAGCTCCGAGAGAAACTGGACACTTGCCGGTTAAGTGAGCTACCGGGTGCACAGCCACGTCCCAGCAGGGCGGACACGGGCCCAGACCTCACCCTGCATGTCTCTTTTCTTCGCTGGTCCCGATTCATATCCTCTGTAGTCAAACCATACCCCATGCCCCCGGGCCCTTCCTGAATGTTTAGGGACCCTCGATCAGGGAGTTTTCAGGGCCTGCTGGGTCGGAAGGCTGCAGGCTGCCCCTCCCCCAGATCGGATACAGAGGAAACACAGCCCGCTGTCCGTGGATGCACCTGAGCATAGAAAGAAAGATGCTCGTCTATGGTGAGGTCTGGGATCAAGATATCGTGCTGGGGGCACCAGCCCAGGCTCCTCCAGATCTCAGCCATATTGCGAGAAATTTCATACCCCTTGACATAGGCCCATCCACCTGAAGGGGGAATAAGACCTAGGAGCAAGTACAAGACATATGCCAAGGTCATGTTCCCACAGAGCACCCTGCAGCCCTGCGGCTCACAGATGCCCAGTGCTCGCATCAGATGGTCTCACTCCTTGTCACGGTCAGTGACCTCCATGGACTGTGTGTTCCGTGACCCTGAATGAGGACGTGTGGCAGGAACAGAGACGGAGACATCCCTCCTGCCTCTGAGGAGTGCTTGTCCAGCTAGGGAACAAACACATGGGTGCACGGAAAGCAAATTACACTGTCGTATGTGCTAGGCGATACTGCAGAAATGGGGTTCGCTAGAACGCTTCACCGACTGAGCCCCCTGGGCGTCCCTCATGCATTAAAGTTCTTAGCAAACACGGGAAAATATAAATTCTGATTTTTTTAACTGACTTTTCCACAAAATGGTCTGTTGAGGTCATTTCTCCACATCCACGTAATCTCCATAATTTGGGCAGGCTAATAAGATTTCACTGTTACGAATACACGCTCTTCATTTATCCAACGCATGCTAATTAGTTAGTCAGTGGTTTGCGGTGTTCCCGAAGTATGAACTTGTGAGAGGACTTGGCCTTCTTTCCCATGTACCTCCTTCCTCTACGTCAACCTAAGCAGATTCGGGGCGCCTGGCTGGCTCAGTGGGTCCAGCTCTTGGTTCCAGCCCAGGTCATTGTCTCAGGGCCGCGCCCAGCGGGGAGTCTGAGAAGCTCTCTCTGCCTGGGCCTCTCCTTGTGGGAAGAGACGCACAGAGCCGTGTGCCAGCCCCTTGACCGTGTGAGACCTACTTCCCCAGACGGGAAGAGCCACCGATGCCCTCTCCCGAGTACGGGGTCACGTGAGCCACCAGACACACCACAGACGGTAAAACAAGGAAACAGCGAGTGCTTCATATTACACATGGGTGAGCTCTGAGGAGGGCCGACGGAGGCACTCGGGGCCGGTGGAAGGCTCCATTCCTTGAGGGGCCGGCCCGGCCCGGGTACCGGCCAGCATGCAGCACAGGGTGGTTTTGCCGGCTCCGCTGTGTCCCAGGAGGACGGTGATCTGCCCCTGGTACAGGTTCATGGTCAGATCTTTGACTGCTCTGTGGCTGTCCCGTCCCGTGTCATACACCTGTGGAAGAGTCAGCGTGTGACCGACTCCCTAACGGGCCCAGGGCATTCCTGAAGCATCTACAACCCACATCAAGTCCCAGGGAAGTCGGTCTGTCAGTGGGAATCCAAACGGGAATGTGTTCGGGAGTCCTTCTTTCGGGTGTAGCTGCCCGGGGCTGCCGGGGAGCCTGACGGGGATGCCATGCTGGGGGTTCTCCCCGACACCCACGCCACAGAGGCCAGGGCTCGAGGATGCAGGCGAGCCACACCTTGCCCCGCGTGAAGTGGCAAGCCCCTGGGGAATCATGCCAGAACCACGTGTATGCAGACAGCCTGTTTTGCGAGCAGAGGGGAGATCCCTGCTCTCGGAAGCCGCACTCGTGCCTGGCTGTTCCCGCTACTGCCATGCGTGAAGGAGCTGGAGCCATCCCCTGTGTTGTGAGTCCCCTGGGCTACGATGGGACAGCACCCCGCCCCCCCTCCCTGGCTCACTCCTGCTCCCACAGGCAGAGGAAGGCGGCACGAAGCGTGACAAGGACACCGCCTCTCCCTGCGCTCATCGCATTTGAAGAACAGAAGATGCCGAAGGAGAAAATGGTGCTCTGTGGGACGTGTGGGGGCACAGGGCCAATGTCTAGGCATCCTGTCCCAGGAGCGCCTGGTCACGCGGGGCTCTGCATGCAGGAAAGGCCCAGCGGACGCCGGTGACAGACAAACACACCCCATCTGGAAGCCCGTCCCGAGAGCCAGGGCACCCAGCGACCGGGTGTGTGAGCCATGGAGGAATGGCGTGAGCCAGTGAGGGGCTGAGCTCCAGGGTGTCCCTGGGCAACCGCGCTGGTGCGGTGGGGCTAGGGAGAGTGTTTCAGGAGATGCCACCGAGACCCTCCACCCTCCTCCACTCCACTGCACGACAGCAAACAGGAGACATTTCATATTCGATTCCTTTCCTGAGGACAACGTCGCAGGAGGAAATCCCACCTCTACCAGAGAACAAACCTCGTAACCACCGTCAGAATTAAACACAAGCCTCTACAAACTATTCGTCAATTCTAGGAGGGAGGGTCACGCGCTGATACCTTGTAGAGATGCTGGATTTCAATCCCCTTCACCAAACTGGTGGGCTCTTCCTGAAAGAACTTGCTTTCCGCAGGTTTGCTGGGGTCCCCGATGTCCAGCACGGGCCATGTGAGGGGCACGGACTGTCCGCGCCAGTGGACAGAAAGTCAACTGACATTAGCCTGTTCGGGTGAATCAACTGTCGTCTCCGGGAAGATAAATAGCATGGTAAATTAAATTCTGCACACCGCCCGCCCCCAGCCCCCCACCTTTCCTGGTATCCAGCATTTAACGGTGCCCGGAGAAGCCAAGCAACCTGCTCGTGGACTCACTACCGGTAAGCTGCATTTTCGCCCACAGCTCATGGTCCCGAGGTTGGGGCGAGCGACAGTGGGTGCACCGCACCCAGGCTCCCAGCGAGCTGGGGAAGCCGTCATGTCGGCTGACAGCCTCCCTGGCTGAGCCTGGGGAAATCCTGGGGTGGACACTCCTGCAAGGGCCAGCAGGCAGCCACGCAGCGCCCCAGACGGGGTCACCCCCTTCAAAGACCGTGGACAGGCCCACTGGTGGGGCTGTGGGAACACTGCACCCGCAGGTGACCCCACTTTGTAAGGACACAGTGACTCTGAGAAGTTGTTGGGGTTGCCAAGAAAGGGGGAAGGGAGGCGGTGGTGTCCCGTGCAGACTTTCGGGGCCTGACACGGGGGTGGGCACACCAGGACATCGCAGACACGCCTGTAAGGGACTCTGCATGGGACACCCACGGGGGCAAACGTCAGAGACACTGAGATGCGGTCATCACGCTCCCTTGGCGACCACAGCTGGTAGGTTTGGGGTGAATCCAGGCTCGAGAATCTGGCTTAGATTTCCTGGGATTGGAGATTTCCATCAGGACACCGCTGAGATGGCTGAGGGTACAGGGTGGGGGCTTGTAAAAAGGTCTAACGTGGCCTATGGAACAGCAGCACCGGTACTCACCGTGACAAAGAAGTACCACGGCTTGGGACACCATACTCGCCCAGGAGGATGGCCTCCACGTACCAGGTCACCACGCTGTACAGGACAGCGTCCAGCAGCAGCAGCAGCAACACTGGCAGAAGTTAAACTCCCCGCTCACACTGCCGATAGTTTTCCACCGCATACCCGTGCCTGAGCCAAAGGAAGGATGACGTCACTGCACGGAAGCCAAACTGCTCCCCCCCATACCGCTGGCAACCAGGCTGCTGGCAGGACTGGATTGCCTGGGAGTCAAGGGACGGGCACAGGGAATGGGAAAGCGAGCGTCGTGGGCTCTCCAGTGAGATAAACCACTTTCAGGATTGTCAAAAGTGCTAGTGGTTTCCTTGGGCCAAGAAGGGGGTTCTCCATGCGTCTGCCCCTGGTGGCCTGTTGTCTTGCTGGGCTAATTCTCTCTCCAAGTGAGGTCAGGGTAGTTACCTCCTTACCCTGCCAGCTTGCTTTCTCATTCCCCCTGTGTGGATTACCGGCCCAGCCCCGGGGACCAGCACCCCGGGAGCAAGCGTCTGGTGCCAACCGTGATCACAGGGGCTCCGGCTCTGCGCTCTGAATCTGGCCATCCGCGCAGGGCCTCATGCACACCTACTCCCGGAACAGGGAAGGGACGGAGGAAGGGCTCAGAACCGGTTCCAGGACGCCAGGGGTGGGGAGTGATCTGTGTGATGCCAAGTGCCAAATCTAAGTGCCAGCTGACGAAGCTTCTCCTTTTGAGCCTCCAAGATACGGAGCGTCTGCTGCCACCTGGC
Source organism: Lutra lutra (assembly GCF_902655055.1). Lineage (NCBI taxonomy): Eukaryota > Metazoa > Chordata > Mammalia > Carnivora > Mustelidae > Lutra > Lutra lutra. The sequence goes on along the minus strand of NC_062295.1, from coordinate 1,881,290 downwards.
AGGCTCGTGGTGGCGGAACTGCCAACACAGCAGGAGAGACTCGAGGGGGGACGAGCGCACAGATGGGCCAGGTCCCTTGTCGCCAGTGCTTGCTGAGCGCCTGGGGATTCAGTTCCAATCAGGTGTGTTGGGGGTTGGGGGGCCCCGCAGAGGCTGCATTTCCAAACCCGTGGGTGAGGGGGACCAGGGGCCAGAGACCCACGGGGATCCCATTCCCATGACCGGTGCGTCGACATGACTTCCCAGAGTGTCGCCATTCACTGGCCACCAATCAGATCTCACACGACTCAGGACGGGTTCCAAGGCTGCAATGGCCACGGGGCACACTTGGCTCCCAAGAGGTCCATCCCTACTCAGTGCAGATCTGCAGGGTACAGAGGGCAGAGGGGCAAGGCTCCTTCCCCACCTCGGCAGACATGGGATCGCCGGTCAACTTTAGGTATTGACTGTGACTGTGTGACCAAAGAATCACAAAACAGAGCTTTAACAAGCAATCCAAGGGAAGTATCTGTGGGACCTGACCCACACCGGGGGGTCAGTCGCCCCAGAAATCCCCAGAGCGCACGCACCATCCCCCCGCCCAACCGCCCCTGGCCGGATGTCTGCAGGCAGCCTCTGGCCCGCTCCTGCCGCTTGTCCAAGCTGACAGTCTCCCTGTACCTGGTCTCCCTGCACCACTCACATTCCACACAACTCGCCTCTCGCCAGCTCATGACTATTTGTTCCAAACCTTTCTCTTCCTCCCCCTTTTCTCCTTGCTCCTCCGGTCTTCACGATTCCATTTCATTTCCAACGTTGGTATATTATTTATACTTCTAAAATTTTTTTTTTCAGTATCGTTGTAGGCTCTACATTATTCGTCTTTAACCAGACTGTGTCATCAAATGACGTGGCGCGAGGCCCGTTCGCGGGGTCTTCCCAGTCCTTCCCCACCCCCGCTATGGTCCTACGTCTCACTTCCGCAGGAGCTCTCAACGCCATAGGCTTCTCCCGCTTTTGCTGTAGACACTCAGTCCTCTTTCAGAGCAAAAAACCAACAAAACAAAAATACCCCCATGAAAACCAAAGTATGTCCCATTTCCGTTGCCCTGCCCCCATCCGTTGCATCCAGACTGCTGTGCGCCAGCCCGTCCTGCTCCCCGACGTCTCAGCCTCCCCGCAGTGGAGGTGGGCAGGGGCCTGAAGTCTGCTTCGGGACTCAGCCAATCTCCTGCTTACTCCTTTCTCTCTCTATCCGACACTTCTAGTCTTCCATTGGCTCAGTACTGAATTAACGTGATTGGCTCCGTGTAGCCAAACCTGAAGTAAATTATCTTTCCTCTCCTCCTGGAAAGTATTTATGCCCTCTAGGTTCTTTTTTTTTTTTTTTAAAGATTTTATTTATTTATTTGAGAGAGAGACAGTGAGAGAGAGCATGAGCGAGGAGAAGGTCAGAGGGAGAAGCAGACTCCCCATGGAGCCGGGAGCCCGATGTGGGACTCGATCCCAGGACCCCGGGATCATGACCTGAGCCGAAGGCAGTCGTCCAACCAACTGAGCCACCCAGCCGTCCCTGCCCTCTAGGTTCTGACATTACCCCCTCAAAGAGCCCCTCTTATGTATTTTAATCTCACCTGTTCAAAACACAACAAAAACTGAAGGCGTCTCTCTCAGGGCGAACCACTGGCTTCGGCTCCCGTTGAAAAGCACTTTTGTTCACCTTTCCGTTCCTCCGGCTTCTCGTAAGGTTTTCCTCCTGCCGCCTGCTGTGCTCTCTCGACGCTGGCGTGTCCCATGTAGACGTCTTCTTCGTATTCTTGTCTGGGATTTGCCGGGCCTCCTGACGTCCAGTTTGGGGACGGATCTGGGCTCTGTCTCTTCAGAAGCATTTCTTCTGCTCCCTTCTCTCGTTTCCTGCGGGACCTCTGCTTGAATGGGGCCAAGCCCTCCCCACTCTTCTCTGAATGCTTTCTCAGCTCTCGTGCACATTTTTGCATCTTTCTGGTCCTCTCTGCTGCCTCCTGCGTGGTTTCTTCTAACCCAGTTCCAGGTCATAACCCTCTCTCGGCGGTTTCAAAGGCACCGCGAGCCCACCCAGTACACGCAAACACGGCCTTTAGAGAAGAACGTTTACTGAGCGTTGCTGTCTTAACAATCTGAGCCTTGGTAATTCCGAAACGTGGGGACTTTTCTGCTGGTTTTCACCTACGGTGGCTTACTGCCTTGGGTTTTTAATTGCTTTCTACTGTGCTGCGTTTTGCCCTGGAGAACGCATCTGCGAGGATTTGCCGTGATGGGGATCAAAGTGCTTCTGCCAGGCACCGGAGTGGGGGCTCTGTCCTCCCGGGACCACCGGAAATCGAGTCCCTGCTTAAGGGTCCCTGGACGGCCCTCACGGGGTGACCCCGGGCTGCAGCCCCGCCAGGTTCTCAGGGGCAAATTTCTCCTGGGTTCTCCTCCACGATGTGGTCAGCACCACAGCACCTTCCCCAAGGCTCTCTCGTTTATGAGGGGTTGGGGTGCGGATGTGGGGACAGACTCCCTGGCTCCCCTTCAAGAAAGCCGGCGAGGAGAAGAGAATCTCAGCTGTCAACAGAAAGTCCCCATAAAGTTCCCCTATCCACTCCCTAACATAGGAGGAGTCACAGAGACCTTATGAATTCTACTCCCCCCCACCCGTGCTCATTCTGGAAGTGTGGCCTCATCAGTGTTTTCTTAAGGACAGCCACTCACCAGCAATAAATTCTGGTCAGCTTCACACCCTTAACCCTTCACACCCTTAACCCATTGAGACCACCCTGTTTAACAGAGAAGTAAATTGGTAGGTGGTTCTAGGTCATTGGAAATTATCCCTGTTGCAGAAGAAGACACACAAACCAGACCCAACCTAGAACTCCCATCCCTGCTGCCTGTCCCTAAACCAAGCCGTAGCGTCTAGAACCAGAACTCGAGATAGAAGCCAACGCTGAGCTGTGAGGTCGCCGTGAAGTCGCTTGCTAGGGTGTCCACGGGCGGTTCCTGCTGCCGAGACGGGCGCCGGTTCCACCCAGAAAGCCTCCTGAGCCCAGCGGGCCCTCGGTTTGGGTGTGTTCGCTGCCAGCTTCTGCGGTGGCCATCGACATTCTGAGGAATTCTCCCGCCTCCGGAAGGTAGGACATGCGAGCCCGTGGGGGTGCGCTTCCCAAAGTGGAGCTTGCGAGGCCCCCGGGCCGCCCCCAAGTCTGTGCGCGAGGAACGTGGCGTCTGCGAATGGCCCTCTGTTATCTGCAAAGTTCTAATGTGCTCACCGACTCAACTCTGTCTTTTCCATGCAGCTACGTCGGCTTGTAGTTGCAAAGTCGTTACTGGCTTTAGCTGGGCTCGCAAACCGCCGAGAGCCGCGTGGCGTGAACCGTGTCCTACCACCCACGGCGGTTGCCAGTGTTGCAAGCGCCCCTGAGGCTAAACGAAGCTGCTGTGAGGGCCTCGCAGAAACGCAGGTCCCCTGGCCCCTCTGAGCTTCAAGGTCACCCCCCACCCCGCGGGAAAGAGAGGGCTCACCTTTTATCTCAAATGCGGAGATTAATCGGACCCCCAGCGCCTTGGCCACGTTGGAGAGCAGACAGAAGGCCAGCTTTTGGAAGTGCGTCCTCTGGGGGTAGCTGAACGTGAAGTACAGGTACGGGAGGTAAGTGAAGAAGAAGCTGATGCCCCCAGCGGCAGCTGCGACGTGGGCTGCGGGAAGACACGGCAGCGGCCATCAGCCACGCGCCAGGTGGCCCACGTCCCTTCCTGCCATGGCCGGGGACAGGGGTGGGGGGGTGGGGGAGGATCTGCGGGGGCCTCGGCATCCCAGAAGGGAAGCAGCCTTTTACGGAGTTTGTGCTCCCACTATGGAAAGGCTAAGGGCACCTGTGGCACTAGCCGGCAGGCATGGATCCGTAAGGGCACAGGTCTGTGACTGCCGCAGACAGCATGGACGGTGTCTCCTACAGCCCGAGCCCTCCCTGCACAGATGGTGGCCCACGCCGCAGCCCCCAGCCCAGCACCCTACCGACAGCCCCTTACAGAGCCTTCACGCTCTGTAAGGGGCTGTCGGAGAGGAGGAAACGGAGGCTCAGCCACAGTAAGTATGTCTGTGCAGGGTTGTGCAGCAAGGGAAGCACGGTCAGGGTCTCGGGGTTTTCCCGGCTGTGAGCACGGCCCTCCAGACTGGGAGATGAGCCAGGCCGACCACAGGCTGGGAGACGAGCTTGGGTGCGATGCCGACATTCAGCTCCCAGGAAGTGGAGAGTGTAGGAGCCGGGGAGGTGAGGATGACATCCACGAAGGAAAGAGCCCTGTTGAGGCTCCAGGCGGCCCCCTGCCCGAAGCCGGCTTTATGAACCATGGCTGACCTTGGATCTTGACGTCTCTGAGTTTCAGGTTCTCCGTTTGTAACAGGCCTTAAGAACTAATATTTATTAAGCTTTTGCTCTGTACCAAGTACTGTTCTCAGCACTTTCCCCGTAATATCCCATTTAATCCTATAACAGAGTCACAAGTACTGTGGCTTTCCCATTTCCCAGAGGGGGAAGCGGATGCACCATCTGTGTGGACTTGCTCAAGGTCAGGGTCCACACAGAGAGCCCCGTGAGGCCAGCACAGCTATCAGCCTCGGTGCAGAGGGGAGAAAGGCTGCGGTCCATTGCAGGGTCGAGAAGAGGTTCCAAAGTGCTGTCTCAGAGCGGTGTGAGGCAAACTGACCAGGGGACGTGGGTGGGTTGCAAGGCCAGAGGACTTCACTGAGACCCGGAAACCAGTCCGCCCAGAGGAGAGTTTTTCTCCAGCCAAGTTCCCCTGCTCAGGTGTAGGTGCAGGGGGGCGGGGAGCCTGGTGGGAGCTGGGCTGAGGACCTGCAGCGCCAGCTCAGCGGACAGTCGACAGGTCTGTCGGAGTCAAGGAGTCAAAGTTGTGATGGGCCCCGGGATCGGAGCGGCTAGGGAAGCCGGCCAGGCACACGGTGACGGTTAGTGGAGCAGTGTTAGGGGCGACGATCAGGTGTCTCCATGGGGGTCAAAGAATTACTGGGAGGGGCAGGTGCAAGAGGGAAGAAGCTAAACAGGGAGATGGGGGGCCAAGAATGAGGTGTTTGGAGCAAGGCGTTACTGGCAAGGCTGAGGTTTAGAGAATGAAGCACTCCAGCGAGCGCGGAAGGGGACAGGCAGCAGCAGAGTCCTGGGTAAGAAGGAGTGTGGTCTAGTGGGATGACACCCTCCTGGTCAAAGGGGCTGAGTGCTCTGAGCAGGGAGGGCAGAGGCGTGGTCTGGAGGCAGCAGGCGGGAGTGGGGAGACACCTTTCCACCGGCAGCCTGGCGGTGGGCGAGGTCCTAGGTGGCAGCGCTAGCATCCTTCAGAGATCGCCAGGGAGGCATTTCCTGGGGCCCCGTTATAAATCACAGATATTTGGGGAGGTGTTTTAAGTTTCAGTTTTAATTTGATTTTAATTTTAATTGTTTTCTCGATTTCCTTTTTGGAGCATTCACTGCTTGCTAGTGTCTAGAAACACAACGGTTTTCTGCGTGTTCATCTGTAGCCTTTAAGCTTGCTGAACTTATTTAATGGTTCTAAAAGTTGCTATTGTGGATTCTTAAGGGTTTTCTCTATATAAGATCGTGTCATGTTTGCATGGAGAGAGTTTGGCTTCTTCCTCTCCAGCTGCCTTTTCTGTTTCATTCTTAATTGCTCTGCCTGAACCTTCCAGCACATTGTTGAGCTGCAGAGGGGAGAGTGGTCATCTTACCTTTTTCCCGATCTCATGGGGAACGCTTCCAGTTGTTCGGCATTGAATCTGAGGTTAGCGATAGGGTTTTTGTGAATGCTCACTATCGGTTGAGATAATTCCTTTATATTCTAGTCTGTTAAGTGTTTTTATCATGAAAAGCACTGGATTTTGTCCCATGCTTCTTCAGTACCATTTGAGACAAATAAAAGTGAATAAAATTGTGTTTATTTTTTCCTGCATCCAAAGTAGTGTGTTACATATATTGTTTTTCATATGTTGAATTATTTTTTTATTAAGCTTTTTATTTTAATTCAAGTATACTTAAAATACAGTGGTGATTATCCTTGTATCCTTGGTATAAATCCCCCTTGGCATGGTGTGTAATCATTTAACTATGCTGTTGGTTTAGTTTGCCAGTATTTTGTTGAGGACTTTTACATCTTTCTTTATAAGGAATACTGGTGTGTAGTTTTATGGGTCTGCTGTCTTTCCCGGTTTGGGTATCCAGATAATGGTGTCCTACAGAATGAGTCTGGAAGATCTGTGTTCTTATTTTTCAGTTGTAAGTTTTCTTTCATTTATTCTGTGGGTTATCTTTCCACTTTCTTGATGGTATCCTTTGAAATACAAAAGTTTTTAATATTGATTTAGTCCAATTTATCGAGCCTCTTCCTTATGACTTAACGCTGTTGGTGTCATGTCTGAGAAAACACCGTCTAACCCAAGATCACAAAGATTCATGGCTGCATTTTCTTTTAAAGGTTTTGTAGTTTTAGCTCTTACCTTTGGGTTTATAAGCAACTTTGAGTTAATTCTTATGTACCGTGTGAGGCAGAGGTCCAACGTCATCCTTGTGTATGTACACACGCAGCTGGTCCAGCGCTCTTTGTTGAAAAAACTAAACCTGCCCTGCTGAATTGTCCCGGCCCCTTCATCAAAAATCAGTCGATCGTGAACTCTGCAGCTGCGCTACATTCCTGCTTCCTCTTGGGACTCTTCCTGCTATTTGCTCTCTAGTCTGGTCTTGCTTTGCTGTGCATCTGACCTCTTTGGTTTTGCCTTTTCTTTCCGGACATCTGCTTCCTTCTTGTGCTTGACCACAAGTTCAATATTTTGGGTTTTCGTTTTCGGCACCATGTTAGCCTTAACTTTGAAGCACCCTTTGATACTCGTGCTCCAAGGTCCCCACATAATTCTCTTGCTCGACCCCCGACTCCGGCCATGCTCACCCTGGAGCTACTGCGGGATGGGGGGTGGGACTCAGGATAGAGTTCGAATCAGGAGACAGCGTCCAGGCGCAGTGAGCCTCCCAAGGAACACACTCCCGTCTTGGCGGAGTCGGTATTTGCCAGGACCCACATATTAGAATATTACAATGTGATGTTTGATGTAAAATATTAACATGTCAAAAGTAAACTGCCTGGCTTCATTTATAACATATTTTTATTTTTGCCCAAGTTCTCGTAAGCCCTCTTTCTGTCACCAGCTGCTGGACCCACCCTCCATGAATGTTTTTACCTCTGCCTCTCTATTGGAATTCTACCACACTCTGACTTCGACCCCATTTCCTGTTATTTGTGTCCCTAGTAGTTCACTGATTCTCCCGATAATTTTATTTTATTTTAAAGATTTTATTTATTTATTTGGCAGGCAGAGAGGCAGGCAGAGAGAGAGAGAGGAGGAAGCAGGCTCCCCACTGAGCAGAGAGCCTGATGCGGGGCTCGATCCCAGGACCCTGGGATCACGACCTGAGCCGAAGGCAGAGGCTTTAACCCACTGAGCCACCCAGCTGCCCCTGATTCTCCCAATAATTTTAGAGGTAACACCCTCCTGACAGGACCGAAGTCCCAGGAATTCCGTTCTTACTATGGTGTCCTGGAAGCTACCCTACCTTTGTGCCCAAGTCACAACCAAGACCTGGAAACCATCGGTACTGTCACCTTACCCATCATCTCCATCCAACCTGGGACTTACCATTTGCATCCCTCTGAAACGACATTGAGAAGCCAAACAGCAGAAAAACATACCTACACGAGCTGGTTCCCTAAGCCTTTGACGGGGCATGGAATTAGCCCATTGCTACAGTAACTTTGGAGGTGACAACCTGGCTTTGGAGGCACGATAATTCATGCCGTGGGTGACCCAAAGAGCGGCGCCGCCAGAAACAGAAGTCATGAACACCCTCGCTGACAGCCAGCGGCGTCGGGGCTCACCTTTTTGAAAGAATGTGCTGATCATGAACGCAAAGGAAATGGTGGCCGTGGCAAAGCACAGTAGAAAAACGAATATCAACCTAGGGTCGCTGTTTCTGAACACCATCACACCGTTCACCTGCGAGGCAGCCACAGGCGCACGCCGTTTTTACATGGAGGGAATGAGGAGAAGGCACGAAATACCCGTTAACAAGGCAGGAATTAAACACACACACAGAAAACGCATGAGATGATCCTAATTAAACAACACAAGCCAATTTTTTTTGAGGCAGACTTTGGTCCGGTGTCCATGATCATTTACAGATGATGCCTTGTCCGTGCACCTTTCTTTAAAGAAGGCACCGGTCTGAATGCAGGGTGAATCTCTTGCTGTCCTGCGGGAGTGTATCGCATCAGTCACTGTCTCTATGACAGAGGACTACCGTATTCCTTTTGGCAGCTTATGGCTCTCTCCTCTTTTTGACACTTTCTGGCCATTTTCTTTGTTTTACGTGTTGTGCTGTGTGGTCTGGGTTTTCCTGCCTTCCCTTACCTGAAGGGCCCCAACTTTGGTAATTTAGAAGGTAGATTTTCATACATCCACGTGGGGGATGATAATTGAGTCCTTGAATGGAAGTTAGCAAATCGGAACCCCGAACTTCAACAGCAGCGTGGAAGGAAAATTTAACAAGGCAGCAGGGGCCTGAGAGACGTCCTCATCTCTTCCAAGATCTGTTTTCAACTCTCCGTAGAGTGCAAAATGTGCCATGTCTTAAAGTTTCTGAAATACATCTCTCGGAATTCCACTTTCCTAATGAAACTAACCATGCCCGTGGCCAGCCCTCGCAGACCCGGGAGCGAAGGAAGGCCAGGCTCTCCCGGGCGGTGCACGGTCTGCGCCTGAGCCCCACCAAGCTATGGTACCGCTAGCGGTGTGCTCGCCGGGTGCCGAGTCTCAGCACACAGCCCCGGCCCCCCTCTGCACTGCTGAGCACCTCCCGGGGCCCGGAGACGCATACCTGCGTGCAGAAGAGGACGGTCATGAGAGAGACGGCGATGAGGGCAGAGATGAAGAACGTGAGGAACCAGGTGGCCCAGTGCTGCCAGCTGCTCGCCCCCATCATGCACATGTACTCCTGCGGAAAGCAGAAGAGCCAGCGGCCTCAAGCGTTCGGCCGAGACGCCCCCGGCCCCTGCCCAGCCAGCCTCGGTCTAGAGCACGCTGTGTGCCCCAGCACTCGGAGCAAACTGGCCACGGCGGGTGTGGCCGGGCAAGGTCCCGGGACGCTAGGTCTAGACATAGTCACAAGAATCAGTCAAAGGGGAAGAAAATTAGAGAGTAAGAAGGTCGATGGCCTCCAAAGAGCGAATGGTGAGGACAGAAGTCACGAGAGCGAGGACGGCAGGGAAACCGGCGGGAGCAGCCCTGTGCCCGGTGGGGCCTCCCGGCAGAGGGTTCCTAGCCGCAGCGGCAAAACAGCAAGCTGCTCCCGGGGGGGGGGGGGGGGTCACTCCCCTCCTGTGCGTTTCTCAGGGAGCCCCTCAGCAAGCCCCTCCTGATCGGGGCCCCCGCCCAAGCCCCAAAGCAAGGGCTCACATCGTCACAACAGATGGGGTCGCCTCAGTGACGAGCGGGTCCAAGGACGGAAGACCGTCCCCCTCCCAGCTCCCCTTGGAGGCCCCTCTGAGGCCTCGGCAACCTCTGCCCTGCCTTGGCCTCACCCCGCTCCGGTCATTTCTCACTCGCGCTCCGGCCCCTCCCGGTCCCGGTGGAGGCTTGTGTCCCATGCCGGCCCGGTGACCTTCAGCCTCTTCTCCTTCTCCCGGGCCACGGAATTGATGATGATGAGCTCAAGGCAGAGGAAGCTGAGCGTGAGCAAGAGAGGGAACTCGCTCTGCAGGACCAGCAAGAACGTGTCCTGGATCTGGGCTCTGTGGGGGAACCGCTTCACCAGCACCGTGAGATCCTGGAACATCTGGGCGGTGGCATTGTGGGCGTGGTGCTGCATGATGGCCTTGTCCAGCGCGTGCTGTAGGGTCAGGAAGCCTTCCTTGCTGTATCCTCCATGAGAGCAGAGCGCACACCAGGCGTGAGACACCCAGGAAGACCCACTCGACAGGACACCCAATGAGTCAGACGGCTACGGCTAACGGGTCATGAAGGCATGCCGACGGGAGGGCGACAGGCTCCCCTTTCCTGCTGCTGCGTGGAAGAAGGAGCAGAGTCGCCACGGCCCCCGTGGGTGTGATTGGCGCCTTCTATCAGAGACCAGGGCAAAGGTGTCCTGAGGAGACAAGGGACGTCCTCCACAACGCTCTCGTGTGATGGGCCCACAGTCCCTCTGCTTGGTGCTCGGGATCCAGGGAAAGGGGACCCGCTCTGCACTTCCAGTCATCCAAGAATGCATGGCATGGTTCAATTCAAAGCACTTGGGAGACACGGCGCCCCTCCCCAACTGTGACCTGTCTCTGAGCTGTCACTGCTGTGTTCCGAGGGTAACGGGCATCGGCGTTTGCTGCCAAGCCTCACAAACAGTCGTGACCGTAAGCAGCCCCTGTTTTGATACAGTGTCGTCGGTGGGCTGAGATCACCTTTTGGGAAAAGATGAAGGGTGAAGGGCAGAGACGCCGGGCCTGGGGGTCTTGTAAGAGGAAATGGCCCCACTTCCAAGCGCGGTTTCGGGCCCTCCTGTGGGCAGAGACAGGGCGGGGCACACAGGAGTGAGGTGGAGGCGACCAAGGTCTCCTGAGGGCCTAGCCCCCTGTGGACCCCAGATCCAGGAGGATGAATGTGGGAGGAACACGTGGTTGATACTAAAATCCCAGGAGTGTCACATGGTCTTGACTGCGTATTGGAGTTTCCTCTGCAGAAGGGCTGGAAACTTTCTGGAATCACATGGGTCTGTGAGCCCTCGGTTTACATTCTCCCTCACTGGCCGGGCAGGCCCAGGGTGTGGGCTCGTCCCATAGTGAGGTACGGCTTGTCGGCGCCGTGTCCTGCGAGCAGCTCGTGCCCTGCAGGAAGCCCCCCCCCAGCCCCTGACAAAGAGGGAGCCCAGAGCTCTACGGTGACACGGGGAGCGTGCATCCTTCGGGAGGACGAGCGGGTGTCCCTAGCCTGCCGGAAGCTAAGGCAAATGTTAGTGCGCACAGAAGCATAAGGGACGCCCCCTCCTCGTTTCTGTAAAACGCTTCCTTCCTTCTCGGAGTACTTCAACGTCGCTGCAACACAGGGAGACGCTTCACTGCCGCTTCCTCTAGAACGAAAGCCTTTTGCCCAGTGACACTCTCTGACCGTTTCTCCCTCATCCTCTCACGAAATGTTCAGGGCCAGGTGGCGCGCACTCGGGCTTCCTCACCAGGGAGGCCCCCGTCGAAATGTCCGAAGGCCCGGGGCACTTGGCTCGGGTTCAGAGGGTAGCGCAGGCCCGTGCACCAGCCCTCCAGGCGCTCATGGTAGGCGGCGACCTTCAAGGCCAAGGGGTTCCTGTGCACGCTGCTCAGGTGCAGGCGGTACTTGATCTGTGGGGGGAAGGGGGGCCACGGTGACCAGACCCCGACGCCCAGAGGACCCAGGACGGAGCAGCCCCAGGCCTGACGCCGGCCCGGAGCCCCTGTGAGGAGGCCACGGTTGGCCAAGGCATGTGACCTTCTTGCGTTTCCTCGTCAGGGAAGTGGGGGGGGGTGTTACGGACTGTGGGGTCCAGTCGGGTGACCCTGGGGCGAGCCTGGCCTATGTGCTAGCCACGCGTTGCTGGCTGTGGATACATACGTCCGTCTCCGCCTTCCAGTGCCCCACGCAGGTTCTGACACTCTAGATGCGATGGTATGGCCCGACACCAAAGCTTTCCCACCCCAGACAGGAACGCCTACCTTCCCCTCAGACAGACAGACCTACCACTTTGAGTCCGTGCTTGTCACCGTGGTGACTAGGACCAGTCCTTCTGGAAAATGCCTCTTCCCAGCTCCCTTCTGGGCACAAACTCATTTAAGGCTCCAAGTTAGGAACTACTATTAATCCCGTTATGCTGGCAAGGAAACTGAGCCCCAGAAAGGCCAGTGCCCTTCCCACAGCTAGACGGCTAGCGGTTGTGGAGTGGGCTCCAGTCCGTAACCAGGCGGCTGGCACGCATGGTCCCCTCCCCTCGGAGGCAGCCTCCCCTGCACGAGCCTTCCCTTGGAAGGAACCTGAGAACCAGAGAGGCCCCCGGGTCTAGGTTGCAAGGAGTGAAACCCAGAGCGTTTACTTCCCTCCTCTGGCAGTAAGATAGGACAGTAACACGGGACAACAGAGGGACACCTCAGGTGACGAGACTCGCTCATGGACTCACCCCCGGGGCTGGGCAGTGCCATCAGGCCGTGCCAGAGAGGCTGTCCTTACCTTCAGTGGCAGGGGCTGCTTGCTGTCCCTGAAGCTGTGATCCAAGACAATTCCAGCCCACACATAGAAGCCTTTGGGATCCTGGATTATGTAATTCTCAAAGACAGGCACTGAAGAATAGCCTAGAACTGCAGAGAGAAGACCCAGTCCGCAAGGGGCTGGCGGGATAGCCCATGCAGCCCACCCATCGCCGTCCTCCCTGGGCAGGTGCAGGGGCCCCCACTTCTTGGAGGAGGGCCGCAAGCCTCACTCACTCCCTTGAGCCTTCTCAAACCTGCGAGCACATGGCGGGTGGCCGCGAGCCACGCAAGGACTGGAAGGAAAGCCCCGGAACCCACCGTCAGCACCACATTCCTCTTAGCAGGGGTCAGCCCAGCACCCAGGGCAGAGTACCCACGGTGACACAGGACAGGAGCCAGAAGCAATAAAACAGAAGCAAACGTTCAAGACCTCGACCCCAAGAAAAGATAAACTGCCTGAGCTGGGATCTTAAGGAAAGACAGAATAGAAATGTTTTCTTCTTGGCGGAGGCCACTGAGGGGACCCTAGAAATGGGGTGGAAAACCAGCCCCGATACAAAGCCTGAATGTTTTGGGAGCAGGAGGGCTGCCCACTGAGAAAGGCCCAAAGCAGGCAGGAGGGCTTCTGACCCACCATGTCCCACTTGCAGATTTAAAAAATATATATATTTTAGGGGCGCCTGGGTGGCTCGGTGGGTTAGGCCTCTGCCTTCGGCTTGGGTTGTGATCTCAGGGTCCTGGGATTGAGCCCCACATCGGGCTCTCTGCTCAGCAGGGAGCCTGCTTCCTCCTCTCTCTCTCTCTCTGCCTACTTGTGATCTCTCTCTATCAAATAAATAAAAATCTTAAAGAAAAAAAATATATATATATTTTATTTATTTCAGAGAGAGAGAGAGAGAGAACAAGCAGGGGGAGCTGCAGAGGGAGAGGGAGAAGCAGGCTCCCCGCTGAGCAGGGAGCCCGATGCAGGATTCAATCCCAGGACCCTGGGATCACAACCTGAGCCGAAGGCAGACGGCCAAGCCACGGAGCCACCCAGGCGCCGCTCCAGCTATAGACTGATCTCGAATTCATCCACGTGGCTCCGTCTGCCTGTGTGTCCAGAGCCCTCCCCGGCCTCCTCCTGAATGTCTGTGAAGACCACGGGCCCTGGTCTCTCTTCCAGAAAACAGCCAGAGATGGCCCTTCTAGAACAAATCAGGTAACTTCTCTTCTTAAAACCCTTCCCACGGTGGGCGGCCGTGGGAATGAGAAGGAAACCCAGGACCTGGACAAGGCCTTTGAGGCTCCCGCAGACACTCCGACGTCAGTGGGACCACTCTCCCCACTTCCTTCCTCCTCGCCCACGGCTGCCAGCTCCCCAACCCTGCGGCAGGCCCCCCTCTGGCCGCCCCCGAGCCCTGAGGTCACCCCCGACCCCGCATGGCTTGTCCCTAACCCTCACGGCTTCACCACCGTGTCTCCTCCCCGGAGAAGATCGCTCCGCTGTAGTTCATTTCACAATCTCACATTTGTGAAAGATACGACTGGACTGGCGCAGGATTTCAGGGCGCTAGGCAAGCACGAGGCACCAAACAGCGGTCCCCGCACGCGGGCCACGGACGGGGCTTTGAAAGGAGTGTGTGCACGAGGAGTGCTCTGGGCTGGGTGGGGACAGCCCCGCCTTTTCACTCTGTACCGTCTGTGTTACTGAAATGCCTTTACAAAAACACGTGCCATAATTAGAACTTTGGGAAATCACCCCACGTTTTGTGGACTCTGTGTTTTGAAAGGCCGTGTCGGCCTCAGTGCATTCATCCATCCAGCCAATGTGTACCGAGCAGACAGTGGGTGCCAGGCACGTGGTGGGCCCAGTGGGGAGCAGAACAGACGTGGGCCTCTGTCCTCGTGGAGCCGGAGCCCCGCCGGGGATGGCAGGTGCCTCCCAGAGAGCTGTTAGTGGCCGTGCGATGAGAGAAATGGAGGCATGGGTAAGAGACCTAAGCCCCAGCTGCTCAGCTAGGCGCCATCACGAGGATAGGCAGGCACAGCCCTCAGGAGGCGTGGGGGGCGCAGGGGAGCCTGGAGAAGGGTCTGCCTGGCTCTCCCACTGCCTGTGCAATGGAAGCCACTGGAGGGGCTGAAGCACCGGCCGGCCAGCCCCCACTGACCTCTGAGAGACCTCCTGGCTCCATGCAGAGACGGGACTAGAAGGGGTCAGGAGGAGAAGAGAGACCCGTCGGAACACTAATTCAGAACCTCTCAAGTGTTGGGGGCACGGCTGCAGGATCCGAGTCCCCCCCGGGCTGCTCTCCCACCACCTCTGCAGACTTTCTCGGAGTCGGAGACCCCGATTTGGAATCATGTCCGTGAACACCCTCCGGAGAAGGCCCCCGACTCTGGAAAAATGCCCTCCCCCCGCCCCTCCCCCATCTTTGTGTCTCACCTTCAAACTCAACGTCAAAGGCATCCCGCACCATCTCCGTGATAGCCCTCAGCGCGTGGCTCTGGGACGGGACCTGCGTGGGGAAGTAGAAGAACGCTGGCAGCAAACTGATGTTGGTGGCGAGGTGGTTCAAAGGAGGCCGTTTCCTGGGCACACTGTGGAGGCGAAGGTACATGACGATCGCGGAGAACAGCAGCGGCGCGAGGGCCTCGAGCACGGTGACCAGGGGCTTCCGCTTCTGCAACAGAAAGGAAAGCGCGTGTTCACCCGAAGCAGGACGCACGTGTTAAGTGGCCCGGTGCCGAGGCTTCCCCGAGGACAGTTCGCAGAGTTCCAACGGGAACCGGCCCCACATGGGCCCCGTTCTAAGCTGATTTTTTTCTTTCCTCCGTTATTAGAACCCAATCTGACTTCGACATTCAGTCCCGCCCCAGGAGACGCCCACAGCCCCACCGAGCGCCTTACCCACCTTCAAGGTAAAATTCTTCCAAAGAAGAAGTTTTAAACTCCTGCACATTCTCAGGTGGAGAGGAGGGATCAGCAGCGGCTGGGAAGCAAACCGGGCAGATATCGGTCCTCCAGGAGCTTCCTGAGTGCTGTCCCTACCTTGCTGCTGGCTGCCCCTCCCCTGTACACTTCTCCACACCCCTGTGCCCCGGCTGGGCTGATACCCCCAGGGGTGACCTCGCTGGCTCTTTGGGGTTGCAATGCAGGACACTGGGATGACCTCTGTCTGTCTGTCTGCAGCCTGCACCAGGGTTCTCCAGTGGGCACAGGGCTGGTCCTGCCCCAGCCCCCAGCCCACGTGACTCCACGGCCCCAAACCCCCCTTCCCAGCAGGGGCATGAGGACGTGTGAAGCCCTCCCCGGCTCCTCTCCTTTCCCACTTCTGCCTGCGGCAGACCTGGCCGTGACCCAGAGGGGACAGAACTGGCTTCAGCTCGTGGTCCGCGCTTGCCCCCCTCAGGCATCACCCTCACGGAGCCTTTCTTCCGCCCTGTGTAAAATTTCGGAAATGCCACCAGTCTTCCGTGTTCGTTCTTCATCGTAGCCCATTTACACCACTGAACACCCTGTTGGTCTGATTTCCCTCTAGAATGCACGCCCCACGAAGGCAGGGAGTTGGGGTTTTTTGCTTTTTTGTAGTTTTTTTTTATGTTTTTTTTTTTGTTTTGTTTGTGTTCGTTCTGCCACCGAGTCACCAGACCCAAGAGTTGGGCCGGCAGGTGCTGAGCTCTCCGTAGGTGCGGACACACAACTCCAGGCATTCCGGGTCCACAGCAAGTGTAGGGTCGGGCCGGTGAGGAAGGGCAGGCCAGCCGAGCCGCGAGTTCCTTCCCCTTCACACTCCGCTTCCCGGGGTCACACGTTTTGACTTCTAGCTCCCACCACGATGCGATTTTCGCTTCCATGAAGGTGTTTCCCGCCGGTGACAGAATAGAGGGATGCGCATCCCTCAGGGAGACTCAGGGAGAAGGCTCTCCGGCGGGGGCCGCGGGGGCTGAAGAAACAGTGCTGCGGGCACTAAACGCCGCTGGAGGTGTGCTCCATGAGTTTTTGTAAGATTTATTAATTTGAGAGAGAGAGAGAGAGAGCATGAGCGGGGAGAGTGGCAGAGGGAGAGGGGGAAGCAGACTCCCCACCGAGCAGGGAGCCTGACGCAGGGCTCGATCCCAGGACCCCGGGATCATGACCAGAGCCGAAACCAAGAGTGCCACACCGAACAGACGGGGCCTCCAGGCGCCCCGGAAGGTACACTTTAAAGAGCCTCATTGTGTGATGTGAATTTCACCTCCATAAGAAAAGAGTGACTACAAGACACGATTCTATTAGTCAACCTTGGGGGCAGGCTTCTTATCTGACAACCCCAACCGCAGACATTTACTCCCTGCTCGTGGCCTGCCGCCTCCTGGGTTTGGCTGGACTGGCCTTTAGGTCCGGTTATGGGCTGAATTGTGCCCCCCACCAGCCGCGGTGTCGAGGTCCTCATCCCTAGGATCTCAGCCTGTGACTGTTCTGAGAGGCAGGGCCTTTCCAAAGGCGACAAGAAGGCAAAACGAGGCCGTGAGGGTGGCCTGACTGTGCCCTTAAGAGTGAGAGGAGATGTGGGCCGGGGCTGCCGGGCGCAGAGGGAAGACCAGGTGAGCACGAGCCCGGGGCAGCCACCTGCAAGCCCAGCAGAAGGACTGAACTGGCCGGAAGATCTGACCTTGCCGGCACCTCAGTCTCGCACATCCAGCCTCCAGAAGTAAATTCGTGTGTTTCCGGCACCGGGTCCGGGGTTGTTAGCGCGTCTGGTAGTGCAGGTCTGCTCTGCACATCTCTCATGGCAGGCTGCTCTCATGGCAAGAGGCCAAGGCAAACCGCACAAATGCATTTCAAGCATCTTCCCACACACACTTGCTAACCATTCCAGCATCAACACAACAGGGAAGGAAACTCTGTCCGTTCTCATGGGGGCACTGCCGACTCACCCGGCGAGGGGCCTCGGCATCACATTTAATACAGGGGGCTCCATCCCAGAACCCTGAGATCCTGACCTGAGCTGAAGGCAGAGGCTTAACCCACGGAGCCACCCAGGCGCCCCCAGGAAGAGACTGTTAAAAACCTAAATATTTCTGCAAATAAACTGTGATGAAATCGAGAAAGTTGTCCAAGAGCCTGCAGAGAAGGACAAGCAGTGATAACTCAAATGGGTGAGTCGTTTTCAACTGCAAGGAACAGTTTGTTCTGATGCTACTTGAACTGATCCATAAACGTAAAGCCAGAAAACGTCCGGTACTTAAAAACCTGTTACCGTAACAGCGATCCCAAACTCTGAGAAGGAAAGCATTTAAAACCAACCAATCCACCACCCAAACAAAAAAACTACAACTCGTTCTCACTGAAGAAAAGACATAAAAGCCCTTGATGATGCCCATGAGAGGAATAAAACACCATGAACAAACGGGAAATCCGTCCCAGAAATACCGAAATGATTCACTGTTTTCACTATCATGAGATCTGTTGGTGTAATTCACCGTATTTATCGGTGAAAAGATTCAAAACATATTATTGTGTCAATAAATTCCAACAAGGCATTTGATAAAATCCACCATGTATTCCTGGATCTCTCTCTCTTTTTAACCTTAGAAAAAGACTTGCTTATAACGTACTGATACTACGTATACATATGCAGAGCCATGCAGGTCTCCCCCCTGCCTCCCCTGCATTCGCCTGTGCACACGCGTGTGCGCACTCTCTCTCTCCCTTCCAAATAAATAAACAACTATTAAAAACTTAGAGCAAGCAGTGGAGGCGTAGAGGGGTGGAGGGGCAGAGGCAGAGGGAGAATCTTAAGGAGGCTCCCACACTCAGCCCAACATGGGGCTTGACCTAACACCCCTGAATCATGAGATGTACACTTAACCAACCAGCCATCAAGGTGTTCCTGGGGAGACCTATCACTGCAAAGGAAGAGTCAGTATGAAGATTTTAATTCTCCTAAATAAATCTACAAATTTTACATAGCACCAATAAAGATTTCAACAAGATTTTTAAAAAACTGATTCAGAAATCCACAGGAAGGGGCGCCTGGGTGGCTCAGAGGGTTAAGCCTCTGCCTTCGGCTCAGGTCATGATCCCAGGGTCCTGGGATCGAGCCCCGCATCGGGCTCTCTGCTCAGCAGGCAGCCTGCTTCCTCCTCTCTCTCTGCCTGCCTCTCTGCCTACTTGTGATCTCTGTCTGTCAAATAAATAAATAAAATCTTAAAAAAAAAAAAAAAAGAAATCCACAGGAAGCACAATAGTATGAAATCGGGAAAGAAAATTCTGAAAGGGACAGATAACAACCAGAAACTCTCCACATTATTAAATATGTTGTTATATAACTTCATTAAGAGAATATCACTAAACAACAGCTCACTAAAAAAAGAAGAATCTATATATACACCAAAGTATTCATGGGAACTTAGTGCAGGATAAAGAAAACATTTCAAATTAACTGAATATTATCAGTAACAGTACTGATTTCTCTATGTTCAACTACCTAGGTGAAACCAATTCCCAGAAAGACATAAACTACCCAAACTCACTCAAGAGGAAATAGGTGGCCTGAAAGTCCTTTATCTGCTAAAGAAATTATATTCATATTTAAAAGCATCCCAAGACAGGAACCATGACTCAGATGGTTTTATCGGCAAATTCTAACAAACATCTAAGGAAGAAATGATACAAATTCTACACAATCTCTTCCATGAAGTAGAAGAAGTAAGCTACTTCCCAACTCATATCATGAGGTCAGCATTACCTTGATACCAAAGCCAGACAAAAACATTACAAGGAAGGCATATAATGATAATAATAATAATAATAATAATGTAAGAAGAAAAGTGTCTCTACTCTCAAATGTTATGATTTTCCCAAGAAATCTATAAAAAAAATTCTACAACTGATAGGTGAGTTCAGCAAGGTTCCAGGAGATGAGGTCAATATACAAAAGTCAGTTGTATTTCTATATACTAGCAAGGAACAAGCGGAAACCAAAAGTTTTTTTCAAGGTATCATTTGTGATAATATCGATAAAATGAAATACTTAGAAGTACATCCAACAAAATACGTCCAGAATCTAGACGAAAGAACGTTAATGAAAGTTTTTTAAAAATGAAGTAAATGGGAAGATATACCATACTCATGGACTGTAGATGTCTGTACAAAGACTTCAGTTCCCCCAAACTGATTTTTAGATTCAGTGCAATCCCAGTCAAAATCTCTACGGTATCAATGACAGATATCAACAAGGTGACTTTAAAATTCCCACGGAATGGCAAAGGGACTAAAATAGCCAAAATCATATTGAAAGAGGAACAGAACTGGGGGATACCTCCTGCCTCATTAACGTTACACTAACTAAGACAATGTAGAATTAGCTGAAGCCTAGGCAGGACATCTATGGCCCGTAGGCAAACGCAGCCCACTGCAGCCCAGCCTGCAAACCAGTGGCTGGGAGAACTGCCCTCAAGCACAGCGACCGAGCACAGAATAGCTCTGAATTCAGCCCCTACAGTGCCTGTTGGGTGAGGCTTCTTCTGTCGTACGATTGCTTTGATTACAAAGCAAGCAACGTCTGCCAAGCTCAGAGGACAGCTCCTGCAGTATTTTCCAGGCCTCAGTGTACGTGAAAGGGAATTTTCACTATTTTTTTAAGATTTTATTTATTTATTTGACAGAGAGAGAGAGAGAGAGATCACAAGCAGGCAGAGGCAGGCAGAGAGAAAGAGGAGGAAGCAGGCTCCCCGCTGAGCAGAGAGCCCGATGCGGGGCTCGATCCCAGGACCCTGAGATCCTGACCTGAGCTGAAGGCAAGAGGCCCAACCCACTGAGCCACCCAGGCGCCCTGGAAATTTTCATTATTTTTTAAAATCGGTGTAACTATGTGACTAAGGACCCTCCATCTCACCTTCAGCCGGCTGGGACTAGTCTATAACGCAATGACAGGCAACAAGGCAAGTTATGGAGAGGAGTCTAACGGGGTTCAATCAATGCCTTTCAAGCCACGAAGACAGTCAACTGAAGTCACAGTCAAGGTGAGATACACAAAATCTTATGACCGGTCCACAGTGACAGACAAGCATTTACAATAGATTCTGACAGTAGGGAGTACTATCTTTGAACCCTGGCAAAGCAATATGTTAACCCGTAAAAAAGAACTCCGTTGTTCTCATGAGTAGATCTATGTTGCAAAGAGAAAGTTATATTCAATTATTATATTACTATCTTAAATAAATTTTTGGAAAAAATATTTATTTAAGACAGTAATATTAATTTGAATTTAAAATTTAAATTAATAATATGATTATTAATTTAAATTTTAAATTCAAATTAATATTAATTTAAATTAATATAAATTAATGTCTCATATAACAAGGATGTGTATGATACCCTGAAATTTGCCTCTTGGCATGCAAAGCCTTAAACATTTGCCCTCCAGCCCTTTACAGAAAGAGTGTGCCAAAGCCCAGACTAAAATCACACGCAGACCAGTGGAACAAAAGAGTTAAAAAAGAGAGGTTCACAAATACGGTCAATTTTTGACAAAGGTGCAATTCAATGGAAAAAGGAATTATCTTTTTAACAGAGGGTGGTGGGACAAATGGTATCATGTAAGGGGAAAAAAAATCCCCTTTGATCAATACCTCAATCCATTATACAAAATCAGCTCAAAATACAGCAGAGACCTAAGTGCAAAACCTCAAACTCTGAAACTTCTAGGAATAAAATACAATTTAAAAAACTACAGGAGAACATCCCTGAGACCTTGGATTAAGCAAAGATTCCTGAGATACGACACGAAAAGCATAAAAGAAAAATCGGTAAGTCGGGCTTCATTAAAGTTAGAATCTTTTTCTCTGCAAAAGATTAACAGGGTGGGAAAGCAAGGCACAGACCGGGGAAAAATATTTGCAAATTGCTTACCTGACAAGGGAGCTCTAACCAGAATATATAAAACTCTCAAAACTCAACAGTAAGAAAATTAACACCCAATTTCTAAAGATGCTGACCCAAAGAGGATGTATGTATGGCAAATAAGCCCAGGAAAAGATGTTCAGCATTATGTCACTGGGAAAAGCAAATTCAAACCACAATAAAATACCATGACCAACTACTCGAATGGCCGGGAAAAAATATTTTTTCAGTGATGGCAAAGTTACAGAGCGACTGGAACTCTTATAAACCAATGGGGCAATGCAAAATGGTGCAGCCGTGGGTTTCTTGCGTTTTATTATAAAGCTAAACACACACTTCCATACAATTCAATGATCCTATTCCTAAACTGTTACTGAAATAAAATGGGCATTTTTACTTTCAAACACACACAAATAACATCTCTTATACAAAACCTATATACAAATTATTACAGAAGGCTTTACTCAAAACCTCCCCAAAACTAGGAACTGGCCCCTTGCTAAGTGCTGAGCATTTTTGAAGCATTCCATATGTTTCCAAGCTTTGAATCCTCACGGCAATCCCATGAAGTGAGTAGTATGTGCTCCCTGCTTTAGGCAAGGGAATCAAGGCCCAAAGAGGTTACATGAGGCATTAAGGGCTGGGATTCGGTTTGAGGCTGTGTGGCCAGAGTCCATAAGCAGTTTTAACCATTACAATATTAATGCCTCTCCATTGCTGAACGAAGGAGTATGTGTACAGCCCTTGGTCTAGGAAGAAGCCTCCAATTATAACATCGTTCCTATGGAAACAATCAGAGAAGCTGTCTTCTGAAATTCTGCATTGAATACCACCAACATGGGCACTGCTGTACAAGAACGTACAGATCTATAAGCACAGACAGATACAGATGGAAAGGGAGATAGTATTTGTGTCCTTGCAAAAGAAATGGGAGCTGACATATTGGTTCCATTTTTAAAAAGCATAGGGTGTGGGACGCCTGGGTGGCTCAGTTGGTTAAGCAGCTGCCTTCGGCTCAGGTCATGATCTCAGCGTCCTGGGATCGAGTCCCACATCGGGCTCCTTGCTCAGCAGGGAGCCTGCTTCTCCCTCTGCCTCTGCCTGCCACTCTGTCTGCCTGTGCTCGCTCTCTCTCCCTCTCTCTCTCTGACAAATAAATAAAAAATCTTAAAAAAAAAAAGCAGCATAGGGTGTGTACAAGTGTATATCTAAAGATGTCAGCCAACTTCTGCAATGACAAGGTTTACTGCCTTTTGTACAGCCCTATGTTTTCCTTGAGCATCACCTTAATTTTTGCCATCAATCTTGAGAAATGTCTGAGCCATGGGAACCCCAAGGTTCCCATGTAATGAATGACCTGGCCTGTTTTCACACTACGTGAGTGTGAGTAATTTACCTCCCAGAGACTGTCAGGAGTCCAGGAGCCTGGACATCGGAACACCTGGCCTCCAGGCCCAGGTCTACTATGGGACTTTGGATAAATTATCCCCCTTAACTGGGCCTCCACTTGGAAGAATACCAGCTACACCGTCTAGGTTTAGTGAGCCTTGAGCGAAAGAGTGACTGTTGAGGATCCATCAGAAGGGGTCACCCCTTGTGGGCTGTCATTTGTGACCAGGTGTCTGGAGCCTAGAATGTTCCCACAGAACATCTTCCTTCGCCAGTGGCCTTGTACCCTCTAGGTTCATGATTGCGGTGACTAATCATAATTACCACACAGGCACCCTACCAGGGTCAAAAACAAAGGTTCATTCACCACTATGCAGGCGTCTCTCTCGGTCAGGCGGTCCTTCCTCCTAATCCCCACCTTCACCTTCCATCTGAGGGAAGCCCGACCCAGCCCCGCTCCGTTCCTAGATTGGGTCACGCAGAACCCTTCCAGGTTTAGAAAGGGCTGGGGGGAAATTGCAAGGTGGAACCAGTAGGAGTTGGAGATGGCAAAGTCTGGTTCTTGAAAGAGGAAAGAGTGAGGAAAACGCTGGTCAGCGAGGTTCATAGAGTTTCCCGGCGGACACCTGGGCTGGGAGGGAGGGGGTGAGGGCTGTGAGCGACGATGGGGAGAGACAGTGTTTTAAGATGCTCGCCACACATTATAATCCACTCCTCCACCTCGACTGTAACTGTTTTCAGTTGTTGGGTTTGGAGGCTTTATTTGCTTCACGGCTGTCTGCTCCGTGAAGACCAGGCTGGTAAGCCTCCGCTAGGCTCACCGGCGACTACCACTTCCTTAGTGCTTATGGCTCAGGCATCCGGATAAGCGTTTACTCGTTTTCCCATTTGACCCGAAAACAAAATCCTTCTGAGTTTGGTACTATTACTAGTCTATTAGCATCCTGATTGGAGGGACAGGAGATGGCGGCTCAGAGCTGTCAAATGACACGCCGGCGCTAGTCCAACAGCCGGGTCCAGAGCGAAGCCAGGACATCTGACCCCTCATTCAACAAATATTTACCGGGTGCCTCCTCTCTGCCAGGCACTCCAGGACCCTGAGATGTCGCGGTGAGCTAGACAAGTCCCTTTCCTCATGGAGCCCACCTTCTGGTGAAGGAGACGGAGGGAAGAGAGGCCAACAAAAGCCCACGTAAACAGCACCGCTTCAAACGGTAACAGGGAGACCCTCTATCGCTAATCCGGAGTCTTGGGGTGGCGGGGACCGAAGCTTCCCTACTCGGGTCATTATTTACGGTTGGATCAGCCCCGTCCTGGTCGCGGAGGTGCGCGGGGCGCCCCGGGAAGCGCTGACGCAGCCAGCGGCAGGTGCGCCTGTGCCGGGGACGATCCCGAGCCTAGGGCCCCTGGCGTCGCTCAGTCCGGGCGCTGGGGACCCGAGGGGGCCGGCCCGCAGCGACTGTTGGCCCCGCGGCGACTGCTGGCCCCGCGCCGCCACCGCCGACGAGACTCCAGCCCAGGCCCCTCGCCCAGTCCCGCCCCGCCCCTGCAACGCGACCTCACTGCCCCCCAGGTGACCCCAACCCGGCCTCGGGACCCTCTGGTCCCAGCTGATCCCTGCCTGGTCTCGTGACCTCTCCGCAGCAGGTGACTCTGCCCCACCCATGGTGGCCGCAGCCCAGCTTCAGGCCCCTCTCCGCTGCAGGTGCCGCCCCGACCTGTATCCCTCGCGTCTGAGGTGGCCCCGGCCCAGGCAGAGCTCCCCACTAGCCCCCGAGAAAGCAATGAGTCACTGAGCCTCGTCAGGGCACACGGACTGTGCACACGCCAAACCACGGCTGGCAGACCAGGCCCGCGCGCGGGGCGGGGGACGTCGGGGCGCGGCCAGGACGGCGGCGCGCGGTCGGTACAACGCGGCCCCTCTCGGCGCTCGCCTCCCGCCAACCCGCGCCCGCGGTTCGCGTTTCACCGTTCGCAGCGGCACCAGCAAGAAGCGACCCCGGTCAGGCTAGCCCTGCGAAACAGGACGACCCTAAGCTCTGCCCCAGGGCCAGACCGGCTCTGTCCGCTCAGGGGCCCCGCAGGGCTTGTCTCCGTCTGTTTCTGATTTTAGAAACCGTAACCCACGACCTCCCAGCTCAGGTGGCCCCCACCGGGCCTCATGGCCCCCAGGCCCTCCGGCCCTTCTGAACTCCGCCCCGTGACCCTGGACACACCGCAGGATGCTGGGCTTTCCAACCCGCCGGGCCGTTTTCTAGAAAGTTCCGCATCCTCCACCCTCCATCCTCCCCGCCCCCCGGCAGTCCGCACCAGGTCCGAGGGGGCCAGTCGCCCTCCCTCGCGACACAGGGGACCGCGCCCAAATAAGGACAGTGCTGGAGGGAACGGCCGGGGCAGGCGACTGCTCCAGCCGCTCCAAAGGGCAGGTGGACGCAGCCCCGCCCCGCCCTGGGGTCCGGCGCCCCCTGCCGGCCGTGCGGCGGCGCGGGGGCACTGCGCAGGCGCGGTCGGGGCGGGCGGGCCGGGGCGGGGCGTCGGGCGGGCCGGGCACCCGCAGGGCTGGCCCACTGCGCACGCGCGAGCCGGCCGGCGCGCCCCCTGCAGGAGCCTGCGCCGCTGGGTCAGCGCCGGCTCCTGTTTGCAGGCGCCCCCTCCCCGCCCGGCTGCCCAGCCGCTGTCAGCACGGGCCGTCGGTGTCGCCGCCGCCGCGAGGCCGAGCGCAGCCGGGCCCGAGGCAGGGGACCCCGCGAGAGGGCAGCGCGCCGGCCGCCGCCGCCCTGGCGCCGAGGGTCGGTGAGTGCCGCCGGGACCCGCCGCGCGCGCTTGCTTGCTCCCGGGGCTCGCGGCTCCGGGCCGCCCTCCTCCCGGCCGTCCTGCCCCCGCGGCCGCATCCCTCTTGACCGGCCTGCTCCAGGCCCCCCACCCCCTCTCCCGCGCGCCGCCCCGCCGCGCCCGGCAGGTGCACCTCGGCGGGGCCGCAGCGCCAGGCTGCCCTGACGCACGCTTGCCCTCGGGCCGGGCCTCTGGGCGTGTCCCCCTCCCCGCGGGCTGCCTCCTCCGCGAACCCCGGAGCTGGACGCGCCGCGGCACCCTTTGTGCCGAGCCGGGAGGGTGGCCCTGTTGGCGTTCGTCCGGCAGGCAGGCACTCGGGGCGCCTGCCTGGTAGAGCCTTGCAGCCGCCAGGCCCGGAGCGCGGATGCTGCTGGCTCATCCCTCGTGCAGATTTCCCGGGTGGGTGGGAGTGCTTCCCACCCCGGAGTCCGGCCTGCGCCCAGCCCTTCACTCCCGGGAGCCAGAATG
The DNA here is from genome assembly GCF_902655055.1 of Lutra lutra. NCBI lineage: Eukaryota > Metazoa > Chordata > Mammalia > Carnivora > Mustelidae > Lutra > Lutra lutra. Next base: position 1,855,417 of record NC_062295.1, on the reverse strand, counting down.
GGGGGCGGGCAGTGCTCCAGTACTCGTGGTGGGAGCTCTGCAGCGGGCAGAAAGGCGGGGACGCTTGGTCTAGGTGGAGAGGCCTGCAACAGCCCTCAGTAACCTCTGGGGTCCGTGGTCAGTGGGTCCGTGGTGTGAATTTGCGTTTACACCGGTTTCGGCATTCACACACTAAGCTGTAGCCTCATGAGGGCAGGGCCCGTCTCCTGTACTTGGTGCACACTTGGTGTGCAAACCAGAACCCCCAACCTCACTTCCTTGGACGTGGCCTAAAGAAAGCCCATTGCCTTATTGGGTATTTGTTTGTTGACCCCTCTGCCTGCTGCGCTGTGAGCCCACTTACTGGCCGGCCTGGGTCTGGTCAGGGCTTGGGTTCCCAGAACAGAGCCCGAGCCTGGCCCAGAACAGGGGATGGAGAAACGCTTGTTGAATGGGTGGCTGACAGCCCGTGACAGAGCGGGGACCCGAGCAGGGTGCAAGTGAGTCAGGCTGGCTTTTTTCTCCTGAGCAACGGTGTCATTCAATTCTGAACGGTTGGGTGCTGCCTTCGGTGAACTTGAAAAGATTAAGGCTCCTTTCCTCTAGAAAGTTTGCATCAAGGGAAAATAAGAAAAATGGATGCCTTGGGAATCCCCTCGCTCTTCTTCTTCTTCTTCTTTTTTTTTTAATTGCACACTTGGTCATCATATTTGACACACCATCTCTGGTGATCTCCCGTCATGCTGATGAGACAGTCGTTTGCAACAGGAGAGATCAGCTCTGGGGGCTTTTTAAAAAACACGAGCCTTACAAGGTGCATGTGCCGGTCTCATGGGAACCTGTTCTGACTTATTCTAAACCGGGAAGGCCCAGGAAGACTCCCCACTTGACGATCTCTCCAGCCCAGCTTCCCAAGACGACAGTAGACTCGTCTGCTAGTGAGTCAGTGGAGGGAAAGAAAACATTCTAGAACTCAGGGGAGACGGATGGGCAAGACTCTGGGCATGATGGAAAGATGTGGTCCCTGCTCTTGGGGACCTTAGGATAGACCTAAAGAGAATGATTGATTCATGAGTAACTGTAGCATCAGACAGAATGAGACAAGTGCCCCTCGAGACATCAGAGAAGCTGCTTCCAACTTGTTGGGACGGCTTCCAACAAGAGCAGAAGGTCTCAACCCTGGCTGCATGGTGGAGGCATCCCGGGGCAGGTCCCATGACCAGGCCAGAACCCAGAATCTTCGGGGGGCGGGCCTCGGACGTCAGCTTCTGTCTTAAAGCATCCCCCCCCCCCAAACAGAAGATTCTGTTGTGCAGCCAGGGTGAAGAGCCCCTGGGCTGGGGTTATCCGGGCCTGCTTCATAGCAGGACTGGGACTGGACTGGGAAATGATATTGCAAGGAGACAAAACCCCAGGAGGCCCAGGCCCCCTTGGGAAAGCATAGGGCGTGTCAGCCCCCGTCCCCCGGAGTGGCTCAGATTTGGAGTCAACAGGCAGACTGGTACCTTTGCAGGAGCTGAGTAATACGCTTGCTGCAGAAACCCATGGTTACTTGTCCCCAGGGATCCCCAGTCGCCTCATTACCTCCTTTCCTACACCCAGAGAGGCAGAACAGCTTGCAGGACAGGAGTGGGACCGAGGCTCCAGCCACAGTGAACAAAGCAGGAGGCAGCACAGATTTTGTAGAAATCTCTCCCCATAGCTTCCCTTGGGCCACACCCCTGCCTTAAAAATGCACCCACCCCAGCCCCTGTGAGGAGCGTCAATGTGAACTCAGAGCCATATGACCCCAAGGAGACAGCTGTCCCAACTCTGGACAGGGCAGGTGGTGGCGGTGAACGTGAGGCCAGCAAACCGGGTCTCTGGCCGGGCCTCCAATACAAGCGACCACAGCCTTGAACCCAGCCTCCTGGGGCTCCCGGACAATGACCAGGCCTCACAGATTTGTTCCCACCTCATCCGTGCAAGGGCCGCTGTGTAAATACGTTGTCCACAAGCTTTGTGTGAGCTTTGTGCTATGTGTGAGAGTATTTGAGTTTGCACCCTCATACGTTTCATTTAGTTATTTATCAAATAAAGCCGTGTACTACCATCCCAAAGATCGTGGGCCCAGAAACACACACACACACACGGAGGACCTTTTAAAGGGACAAGAAGCGAAGTGAACACGGTCACTTTGTCCAGCGTATTACTGCCACTAGGTCAGCCATTAAAACACAGGCTGTTTTTATTTTTTTAAGTCGTCTGTATGCCCATCATGGGCTCAAACTCAACGTCCCCAGGAGCAAGAGTCACACACCCCAGTGACGGCGCCAACCGGGTGCCCATCCCGTATGCTGTTTTTCAAAGAAAGCCGTGTGAGCGAGCCTGGACCCCATTTATAAAGTCCCGGTGAACCCTGAGTCCTTGTCTGAAGGTCTGGTTCCGGGTTCTGGCAGTGTCGCGGGTAGACCGCACGACCCTCGTGAAGCCACACAGACTGTGCTGTGAGCCCAGGACTTGGCTTTCACTCACTCCCACTCGCCAGTCCCGAAAGGGCTCTTGCTGCTTGGGCGGGGGGTGGGGGTGCTAAGCGTTCAGGGGCTGCTGGTGCAGGTGGAGCGTCTGGCCTTGGGATGCTCTTGGCATGTGAGTGTGCGTGTGCGTGTGCCTGCCGATGGCGCTGCCCCCGGACTCCACACACCCCTTTTCATAAATGCTCTATTCCTAGCCCAGGGTATTTCGAAAAGCCGCAACTCTCACTCATTGCCACCTTTTCTTGAAGGCACAGAATTGAGTGTTTCAGCTTAAAAGATATGAGCTAGCGGACACGCAGCAGCAGTCCGTTGTCATGGAGAGAAAGGAAAAGGACCTCCAGATCTGGAACATTCGTTGAAAGAAAATACATATTTCCGTCCTAAGTTCCGAGTCCCAAGATGATCGGTGACCCCTCCTGTCACCAGGGGTATTCACAGTCACTTCCCAAATCCCTACGAAGCACCATAACGCTTCAGCCGTGATTTTGTGTGTTTTCATTCCACCTGAACATCCTGTCCTGCGTCCCGTGAAGTCCGGCATGCGTGCAAGGCTTAAACTCAACCAGCGGCCGAGGGCCACCTTCCCTGCCAGGGTGCGTGACCGCCAACAAGCCAGCAGGCGTGCCAGAGTCCCTCCTTACTGAATATCAGTAAAGCCAACTTCCCCCTCATTTCTGGAGAAAATGCTTCTGAGTGCCGTTTCTCACCATTCCTCTCCTCCAGCAGATGGTGTCGCGTAGCCCGCTTGGAGGCCAGGGGTGGGCCTCGCTGGCGGGCACCACGCTCTGTAAACGTGCTGCTTTCAGCCTGTGCTGTACAGCACGGACTGGTATTTTGACTTTGCCTGTGCAGAATCCACTGAAATAGACATTTTCACATGTTTCCTTTGCACCCCCCAAAAACTCCCTCCCCCGAAAGAAGAGATCATGTGCTGGGAAAACAAACCCCCCAAAAATCACCTGGAGAGCAGCATTACTGCCCCTGTGGAGGCCCTCCCCTTCTTGGCACAGCATCCAAGGCCTTGGTCGGCTTCCCTTTCTGGCTCATTCCCCGCTGCTCCCTGACCAGGTGCTCGGAACCACCAGCTCTTCCCTGCACATGCTCTTCACTGCCCCTCCCGGCCACCAGGACACTGGACATTGGTCTCCTGTGTCGCCCACTCCCCGGAGCCTTCCCAGAGCCTCCCCCGTGTCGTACGTGCGCGCGCACACACACATGCACACGCACACACGACTTCTGTCCTCTCCAGAACCTCACGCTGCCTCCTCTGGCTCAGGCTACAGCACTCACAGTACACGGACGTGTTCGCGGGCTGTGAGCATCTTGGGTTGGGCATGTTACGATTTCCATTTCCACACCGTCAGCACCTCTCGCACAGCAAGCACCGGGCAGGTGTCTGCGGGAGGAATCAATGCCTTTCTGTCTTGCGTGTCATAGAAGACCGCACATTCTACCCACAAGCGTTAAGTACTTATCTGGAGTGGACACAAGTGGACCTTTACTACCACTCACTGTTGTGGACTCCCCGGATCGATAAGGAAACGCTTTCCCAGCTGAACGGGGTCCTCACCAATCTCGGTCCTCAGGAAAAGCACCAAGGCCTGGCCAGCACCACCCGTAAGGCCCTGTCTCTATTCCACGCCCGTGGAAAGAGGGCAGAGCTGGGCTTGTCTGCCCCCGCATGACATGTGGAGGCCTGGCTTTGTGGAGACCCCTCATGTGGGACCATGGGGTTGTGGAGACCCCATGCCATCCTCCAGGCCCGGACAGACTCAGGAGTCCCTGGAAGGAGATGCACTGAGCTTGGGATGTGACCTAACAGGGTCACCTAACAGGGTGCGTACCCTGCACCGGACCCTATCCATGTCCACTTGCTGGCCTTGAGGCCTCCTTGGAGGCGACTTCTCTAGAAGCATTAACGCCCCTCTGTTCCTCATATGCTGAGACAAAACCCTGTTTGGTGTGGGCACAAGGACAGTGGACGACAGGTTCAAGCCAGTAATGAAAAAGCCACTGGTGGGGAAGTGGAGGTATCTGGGCTCTGAGCGTGTACCCCGGCGGCCGTGGGTGCTTCCCACTGGTACGATCCGTACCTCTTGAACTCATGGAAGTTACTGGAAAAGCCCTCATCGGAGGAATCCTGTGTGTCACCACAAGAGCTCCCCGAAACCAGCAGGCCACAGGCCACAGGATGCACTCAGTCTGGACCAGTTCAGTCGTTCACTTAAAAAGCAAACACTGAAACACTCCACACTTTGTGTAATGTTTAATATTTTAACACTGAGCAAACAAGCCTTTTAGGAGTGGTGGGGATTGGGGGGAAGCTTTCCCTTCCCTTCCTGGCTCTGTCCCTAAAGGAGTGAAGTGAGTCCTGGAGGGGAAGTCCTCAGCCGCTCCTGTGGGGCGGAGGCAGCGACTCCGCAAGTGGCCCCCGCCTGAGTGTTTGCCTTAGAGTAGGAGGCGCGGGGCTGGCTCTGCCTGGCGGTCATCCCCTCTTTTGCAGACCCTGGACCTCAATGTCAAGTGTTTTGAGGAACTTTCAACTTCCTGTCCTCATTGTACATTTGCTTTCATAACCACAAAGCTGTCTAGATTTTGTAATTCTGGGAATCGCCTTTGAATTCCTTTCTGCTCAAACAGAACAGATGCGGGGAAGGCGTGCAGGGGGACTTGGGCTGCAGCCTGGCACGCACGAGGCAGCCAACCGGGTGCTGGAAGGAGGCCGAGGAGTACCCCCGCAGGTGCCGGGGCGCAGGGAAGAGTTTCTCTTGTTCGTGTCTAACGTGACACGGTGGGAGTGACGCATACAGTTTTTTGAAGGTTTACTACTTTTTGGATGACACAGGGCTAGAAACGTGTCCTGGCTCGCGGCTTTCTTGCTGTGTGACTGGGGCCAGGTCCTTCCTCTTCCTTTCTTCGTGCTTAAGAGAGCGGTGATGGCAGAAGCCAGGGCTGGGTGAGCCTGTCTAACGGGAAAGCTCCTTATATTTCCACGTATCAGTTGGGAACAAAGACCCATCCCCTACAGTCTGTTTCCCTGCATCCGTATTTCTTTGTTGTCGGATCTGCTCTGTTTCAAGTAACACACTTGTGATCTGTTCACTTTCTAACTTGGTAAAAAGGTTTTTTTGTTTATTTTCCAAATTATGCTCTAGCGCCGTCCCTTTGCCCAGAGGTGCTGGGAGAGTCATGCCAGCGAGTCCCGGGCCCCTCCTGATGTCCCGTGAGGCATCCGTCACCCCGCTGCACTCAAGAGGCCCACAGGCCCCACCCCAGGGACCTGGTCACAGAACCGCCTCCTTTCGGCCAGTCCTGCCATAGCCCCAGAGGGAGACCACGGCCAGGAGCCTCTCCCAGGACCCAGGTCAGTGCATGGGTGCTACTTGGCCTCATAGGGACTCTGGGAACACAGTCTGTCTTTCTGTCCTCCCCACTCCTTGGGCCAGAGAGACAAGAGTAAGCACAGGGATGTATCCTTTCCTGGCCAGACTTTGCCAGAAGTCTGACCAGCAGTCTTATTTGAGCTGTGACCTTTTTATGTTTCCCTCTCAGGAGAGGAGGAAGGTTCACCCCGGCCAGGCCAGGGCACGTCGTGGGGATGGTGGGCCCAGCAGGAGGCACTGCCTTCCCCTCTTGGCTTGAACCACTTCTAGAAACCTTTTAAAAACCACAGGTCCTCGTGGGTCTTATTTCTTTTTATCCTTTTATTATATATGTGTGTGTTTATGAACTGTCCACAGCTGATTTTATGACACTTTATGCACCTTGTGAATTTTGGAAGAATTTGGAACATTTATTAAGTGGCTACTTAATAACGTTTCATTCTCCTTTAGCTTTAATCTCTTCACATTTTAAAAATGTGGTTAAGTACAAGCATATTTTAGGTTAATTTGTAAAAAACAGTTATGTTCTCTACGAGTATTCACTGAGTACCCTTTAACGCGAATTCTGAGCAACCGTCATCCGACAGGGACGGCCACATCTTTTCTAAAAAAGCAAGAGTTTAATTTTAAAAAGAGCTTCCGTGGAAATGACTTGTAACGCATTGGGGCCAAATGTAAAGTTGTTCTTTGGAAAAAATCGAAGAGCTCTCACTCAAGGCAGGTCCTCCTGGCCATGCAGTCGGCGTGCCTGTGTTCACTAAGGGTCGTGCTCCCTTGACCTGCCTGGTGGGCAGCGTGGGGCTGCTGAGCTCTGACCCTCCCAGGTGCATCACACAGGCTTCTCCCCGCTTGCAGGACCGTGAGCACCAGGGGACTCTCTCCACTCCCCGCCCCCCGACCCCGCGCCCTCGCCTCCGTGTGGTCGGGAACCAGCCGCTCTCGGGAGAGGGGCCCGCCACCTCCGCCACTCACGTGCCCACCCTGGGTGGGTGCGGCCCTGTCTGCTCCCAGCCTTCATGCCCTCAGCCTCAGGTACACGGTGCTGCCGTGTCCTGGGCGCCTTGGGGTCTTCCTGAACTCATTCAGACCACCTCCTTCTGCAGCAGGTGAGTGTCTCATGCACGCTGGGCTCTGTGTCTCTGCCAGGTTTAAACACAAGACCTCTACGTGACATGGGGCAGATTTCCTCTTGAGGAAAACGACCGCTGTCACGTGGAGGCCGCATACCATACCTCATGGTTAAAGCAGGAAAAACTGGTCCTGAGAGTTCTTGGTAGGAGAGCAAGGGCCATCGTTCCACCCATGTGTCTGCCTACCACGTCCTGTCCGTGGGTCAGCCCGGCTGGCAAGGGCCCCCTCCCGGGCCTCTCCTCCCCGCCCCTCAGCTCTCTGCCAGCCAAGTCTGCTTTCACCACGACCGTGGCCGTGGCCGGGGTGGCCAGTTGGTGGGGAGGGGCGATGCGCAGGGAGGAAGCACATTCATCCGGACCACAGGGGATGCCTGCGTGGGTTTACAGCAGTGTGAGTGCCCCGCCAGCAGCATGTGGCCCTTAGAGCCCGTCACTGAGGGTGCGTCTGGGGAGGAGGCGAGCCACTGCCTAGCAGCGCACTTCCTCCGTTGAGCGGACAGAGCCGATATGGTGTCTTTCTCTGGTGGCAGCCAGGAGGTGGGGACACGGGAGGAGGCCTTGTGTCTGAGGGGTGTCTCCCACCCCGGCCCCCAGGTGCACTGTGGCTGCCTTCCCAGCCTCCTGAGCAGCCCGAAGATGGCCGTGCTCCGGCAGCTAGGGCTCCTGCTCTGGAAGAACTACACAGTGCAGGTAGGCGCATGCCCCGGTGTGGCCGGGCCCCAGGAGTGGTGTCCCGAGGGCAGGTAGGCGTGCGCCCTGGAGTGGTGTCCCGAGGGCAGGTAGGCCCTGGTGTGGCTGGGTCCCAGGAAGGGCGTCCCGAGGGCGGGCCCAGAGCCCCCCCCCCCCCCCGACCCCGGCCTCGTGATCCCCGAGCCAGATCCTCCCCTTCCTCTTCCAGAAGCGCAAGGTCCTGGTGACCGTCCTGGAGCTCTTCCTGCCCTTGCTGTTCTCGGGGATCCTGATCTGGCTCCGCTTGAAGATCCAGTCGGAAAATGTGCCCAATGCCACCGTCTACCCCGGCCAGTCCATCCGGGAGCTGCCCCTGTTCTTTAGCTTCCCCCCGCCGGGTGATGCCTGGGAGCTCGCCTACATCCCGTCCCAGAGCGACGCCGTCAAGACCATCACGGAGATGGTGCGGAGGGCGCTGGTCATCAACATGAGAGGTGACGTGTGCTCGGGGTCCCGTCCTGTCCAGCTGTAGGGGAGTGAACCCGGGTGAGCGCTGGCGGCCAGACTCAGCATCTGCCCTTGTTGGCGGGCCACTCTTTTTTTTTTTTTTTTAAAGATTTTATTTATTTATTTGACAGACAGAGATCACAAGTAGGCAGAGAGGCAGGCAGAGAGAGAGGAAGAGCAGAGCAGAGATCCCAATGTGGGGCTCGATCCCAGGACCCTGAGATCATGACCCAGGCCGAAGGCAGAGGCTTTAACCCACTGAGCCACCCGGGCGCCCCTACCGGGTCACTCTTTATAAAATGGGACCAGGCTTGTGAGGGCCGAGTGGAGCCACGTGGGCGACCACCGGAGTGTCACGGGCTCTGGAGTTGCCCCCCAGTTCATGGTGGGGACAGCTCTGGAATTCCATGGGTCATCCCAGAACCCTTCCTGGGATGTGCTTTTGGGGGGACGGTTCTAGAAAAAGGCATTGGGAAGCACGTTGAGCGGGATGTCTGGTATACACAGCTCTCTGTCCCCTGGCCTCGCACTTTGCTTCCAGGATAAAAAGTGTTCGTGCTTTTTCCACCTCTTCTTTGGCATAGGCCACCTGTGGCCTGTTGAATGCCACGTGGCAAAGGCTCAGGGGAGGTTCTCCACCCTCGTGGAGCAATGACAGGAAAGCCCTTTACATGGTGTGGGGTCTGGTGATAGAGAAACCATGTGACATACGACATTAGTGTCCACTCCCAACTTCAAGGCACCCCACGTGGCCCAAGACAGAGGCCACCCGGTGCAGGGAGGCCAACCTGGAGGGTGTGGACCAGCCCTGCCCCCAGCTCTCCCCAGAAACCCCGCCCCCTGATGGCGGGTGCCTCCCGTCTCCTCAGCAGCCAGTCTCTCTGCCCACCTCCGCGAAAGCCTCCTGCACTCTGAAGACAAGGGTACAAAGCCCTAGAGAAACCTGGACATTTGCCGTCTTTTACTGCAAATGATGTGAAATGGCCTGATTTCCAAGTAGAATAGACGCTCGGGTAACTCTCGGCTCCCCCACAGCTCGCGGCTTTCCCTCCGAGAAGGACTTTGAGGACTACATCAGGTACGACAACCACTCCTCCAACGTGCTGGCCGCCGTGGTGTTCGAGCACACCTTCAACCACAGCGCAGAGCCCCTCCCACTGGCGGTGAGGACCCCCCCACAGAACCCCTCCTCTCCCCATCCCCTCGGCCCACCTGCAGGGCAATGCCTGGCTTGGCTGCGGGGCCCACATCGCCGGCTGGGTCCCCACGAAGGGTGCCCTGCTGCCGCTCTAGCCCGTCGGGCCCATGCCGCTGGGAAAGCCAGGAGAAGGCAGCCAGCCGCCCACTGCAGACTGTGCGCTGTCAGGTGGGCAGAGGGGAAGGGAGCGGACTCCAGCAGTAGAATTTCAGTGATTTAATACACAAGAAATATTCTTGCCTAATGCCATCAAGACCAGGAAACAGCGCAGCTCCTCTAGCATCATTCTGGGGACCCTCCCCTGGTGATCAGGGACACCTCGGGCACAGAGTTCCTGGAGGTGGATGGCAAGATGGGGCTGGCGAGAACACCCCGGGGACGCACCGCGGGGCTCCCTGTCCCCGCCCAGGGCAGGGCTGTCTGTGTGATGCTCCAGGACCCCGTGGACCTTGTGGGGGGTTGCGGGGGTGGGGAGGTCACGGTGACAAGCCCCTAACCTGTCTCACCTGACACAACGTTTGCTTCTCTGTCTGGAGCTCTCAGGTCAGGCGGTTTTCTCTTTGTTCCTGTAGGTGAAGTACCACTTACGGTTCAGCTACACACGGAGGAACTACATGTGGACCGAAACAGGCTCCTTTTTCCTGAAAGAGACAGAGGGGTGGCACACCACTTCGCTCTTCCCACTTTTCCCAAACCCAGGACCAAGGGAGCCAGCGGCCCCCGACGGTGGAGAACCTGGTGAGAAGCCGCGGCCGTGCCCCCGGCGTGGGCTGCTGACCGGGGACAGTCACGGGGAAGCCCCACCTTGCTTCTCTTCGCAGAAGTATCTCTTTAGGGCTGTTTGGTCTTCTTCCGTGTCGAGGGAAAGCTGGCTCTGACGGGTTAAAACACTCCCAAGTCCGCAGAGGCACTTCCCTGCCTCCCAAGGACGTGTGGTCCCAAAGGAAACCTGCGTCTCAGTCTCAGAGAGGCTGCAGTTGGCGTCGCGTCTGTGGGGTCGGCCTCACACCTCCCTTCCCTCCCTGGCCTTGGCTGTGTGCACTCGTACAGGCTTCGGGAGCTCCGTGGTCCTGGAGCAGTTGTCCGGGGTCTGACTGCGTGAGCGGGCGCTGACAGAAGCTGGCTCCTGGCTAGCTGTGCCCCTCAGCGAGCGTGTTGGTCTGTCCCATGAGGCCTGGGCAGGCAGCGGCATGTGCATCTCCTCCAAAGCCCGGCTGCCCTTCTGGGACGGAGCTGGGGGTGAGCAGGGCCCCCTCCGTGGGTCCCGGACGGCAGCAGGTTGTTACGGAGAATACGGGATCCCACCACCTGCAGGAAGTAGAGTATGTTTGTGTTTTGGTGGAAAGAACCAGGAATGTCCTGAGACGAAGCGCCAGGAGGCCAGGCTGGCCGGCAGGAGGAAGGGAGGCGGGGGCCAGTGTTTAGAGACCGTGGCCGGTGCCTGGGGCCCACAGCAGGAGAGATCACCCGCCTGTTCGTGAGGACCCTTTCGCTAGGTACAAATTCGAAATTTGCCTAAAAAGGAAAACCAAGTAGGAGCCTAAGGAAAATGTTCCAGCCGATGACCAGGGTCCACGTCTTTTTATGTGGAGGACTCATTAGTCCATACCAGTTTGAAGCACACACAGAGGGCCTGAGCCATGGCGGAGACGCAGGCCAGACACACGGCACATGCTTGGCAGCCACCGCTGATGCAGCCGTAAACGTCTGGAACCTGAGGGAGCCGTGGTCGCCCCTGTGTTGAGGTGGGGGGCCGTACTGCTTCTCTCTTCTAGGGGCTGGGACACAGCCTGCTGGCCTTTCTGTGTTAGAGATGTTGTATATCTTAAAGGTCCCTGTATTTTATGAACAAGGGTGCCTGTGCCCGTGTGCCCGTCTGTCCTCTGCTCGCCTGAGGCTGTGCCCACTCCTTCCTCAGGCTCCCCGCGGCAGGCTGGGCTCTGGACTGGGATCCTCGCCCCCAGTCGGTCACTCCTCCCAGGCCCGTCTCACTGGCAGAGTTTTGTTACAGGGCACGTGGCAGGGGCGTCAGAAAGGGCCAGCACAGAGAGCGCAGCAGCTCACAGCTCTGAGTACTGGCCTTTGGACTGTGATGCCTGCCTCCCTTCAAGGCGCTAGCGCCGGGGGATGGACGTAAGGCTGCTACTTAGCGGGCCTCGGGATAGTGGGTTACTGTTGAGTATCCTGGGGGGCTCGACGTCATCACCGAGGTCCTCCAAAGTGGACGAGGGATGCAGAAGAGAGGGCCGGACAGATGCTGCCTGGCTGGCCTTGGGGGTGCGGGAGGAGGCCGTGAGTCGGAGATGAAGATGACCCCTACAAGCCAGAAGACCAGGGTGCCCAGGCGGGCGCTAGGTGGTGTCGCTCCGTGGCCCCGAGCACCACGGAGACCCGGTACGGCTCAGGACGCGTGGCCGTGTGAACGAGCCACACCCCTGACGTGGCTTTTCCCCTGGGCCCGCGCTCAGGGTACATCCGCGAGGGCTTCCTGGCCGTGCAGCACGCGGTGGACCGGGCCATCATGCAGTACCACGCCAACGCCTCCGCGCGCCAGCTGCTCGAGAAGCTCACCGTGACCGCGAAGAGGTTCCCCTACCCGCCCTTCATCTCGGACCCCTTCCTGGCGGCCGTCCAGTACCAACTGCCGCTGCTGCTCGTGCTCAGCTTCACCTACACGTCGCTCACTGCCATCCGGGCCGTCGTGCGGGAGAAGGAGACGAAGCTCAAGGTAGCTGTGCCCGGGGGGCGGGGCATGGGGGCAGGCCGTGGCCGGGGCACCGAGCCACTCATGTAGCCGGCCGCGGAGTGAACGCCCACCGTGGCGCCGGCGATCCCGGGGCTTCTGGGAACTCAAGCCCGGTACACCCAGGCCCTTCACACCTCGCTTAAGCAGCCGTGTGTGGGCAGCGCGCTAGGGCCTGACACGCTGAAACAACCACGGCTCGGATGTGCTGGGTCAAGCAAGAGACAGCATTGAACTAATTTCGGTGGTTCATTAACATTTTGGCTGCAGCCAGTATAAGACACTAAATTATATGCCTACTCATCCAATTTCTGCGGAACACAGCCACCCCCGAGGCCAGACGCTTTAGGGGGCGGCCACACAGAAGGCCCGTTCACACTGCACGGGGTGAGCACAGCCGTGGGTCCGCACCGCCAGGCCCAGGGGGACGGGGGTTAAGGGGTGTGGAAGGGGTCCTTGCCTTAACCGAGCACAGCTGTGCGGTAGCGTCACCTGTAAGCTCACGCTGGCAGTGCTGCTGAAATGACCCAGATTTTATCTGAAGTTCCTCTGGCAGCAGCCACGACACTTAGAATGTTCTTGGAGGTACCACATCTGTGATAACGAGGGCTTGTAAGCTGCGGCAAGCCGGGGGCCGGGAGAGGGGCTGGGAGAGGGGACGGGGTGCCGGCTGTGTGGGCGCTGGGCATGACGGCGGCGCAGTGTGACGTGGATACAGTTGGCAGGAGATGTGAAATGGCTCAGAAGCAAACATTTATGCCCACAGATTCGCGGGTAAAACCAACGTAGCAGATGTTGGGTGGTGGTTGAATCCGAGTGGAGGGCGGGAGCGCGCGGGGTGAGGGGCGAGGTGGGCTCGTCCTGCTGGGAGCTGGAAGGCCGGCCCAGGCGGCAACACCTAAGACCAGGGAGACAGAAGAGGAGGGCAAGGGATGATGGCACAGGTGGACTGCATCTTCTGCCTGGCACGTGCTGAGCCTGTGTCCCAGGCTGTCCCGCTGTCGTTCCCTCCTGGCCCACGGGTGACACCGGGCATCCGTACACACGCACAGGCTCCAGACCGCAGCAGCAGGCGTGTCGGAGCACGTGCGTGTGGCCCCGTCGCCAGGAGTGCGTGCGCGTCGGAGCCCGTGCATGTGGCCCTGTCCCCGGTGTGGCCCTGTCCCCACGGTGGCCCTCTCCCCAGGAGTACATGCGCATGATGGGGCTCAGCAGCTGGCTGCACTGGAGCGCCTGGTTCCTCCTCTTCTTCCTCTTCCTCCTCGTGGCCGTCTCCTTCGTGACCCTCCTCTTCTGTGTCCAGGTGAGTGTGGCCTCGTGGTGGTCGCGTGGACGGGAGAGCCAGAGGCGCCACAGCACCCCGGGCAACCCCAGCCTCGGCTCAGGGCTTTCAGGGTGCATCGGCCCTTCTCCCACCCTTGCTGGTTTTGTTGGAGACCGGCGACCTTTAAGGTGTCTGGGTCTTGTCCCTGCCTCCCGGGCCATGCAGGTGAAGAAGGGCGTGGCGGTGCTCACCCACAGCGACCCCTCACTGGTGCTGGTCTTCCTGCTGTGCTTTGCCACCTCCTCCATCTCCTTCAGCTTCATGGTCAGCACATTCTTCAGCAAAGGTGAGCCCGCCCACCCCCAGGACAGGGGCACCCCAGGGACCCCCAGCCCAGGAAACCTGGCGGGTTCTTTCCGGTGGGCTGGAGGGGGCTGTGCTCTGACTTGGCCCGCGGGATGGCGCAGGCCTGAGTCCTTCTCCCGAAGCTGAAGCTCGGGGAGCTGTTCCTCCTGTTCTGTGCGTGTCCAGAGCCGTCCTAGCCTTGCTCTCCCACCTGCAAATTTGCGGAGCGCTGGGGAGGCCGTCTTCGGTGGGCGTGTCCCCGCGGTGGGCGTGTCTCCGTACGTGGGCGTGTCTCCGCAGATGGGCGTGTCCCTGCAACTCGGACACCGTGGCCACAGGTGCGCCCCCCACCCCAATGGAGTGTGCTCTTCCCTCTTTTACCAGCGGTGTCCGAGGGCTCAGGTCTTGTTTGGTTCCGCACGATTTCGCTCCCACGTCCACCAGACTCTGTGTTCCACCATCTCCACACTGTCTTCTTCTAGACTCAGCTGGAGCCTCTGGCTCTGTCCTGCGTCGTCTTTCTTTCTCTGTGGCAGCAGCACACACAGAGCAGTGGGCCACCGTCATTGTCCTTGAGCACACAGTTGAGTGTCAGCAAGCGTGCCCACAGGGTGGTGTGACCGTGCCCACCCCCACCCCAGAACTCTAATGTCTTCCCAGACGGAAGGTGTGTCCCCCTAAACACCGACTCCCCATCCCACCGCGGCCCTGGTACCCACCGTCCACCTTCTGTCTCTGTGGCTATGCTAAAGAGCTAGCACGAGTGGACTCCCACAGTGCGCGTCCCTTCGTGGCTGGCTTCTCTCGCTGAGCCTGCTGTCCTCATGGTTCATCCCCATCATCGCGGGGTTCCTCCTGCTGTGTGGATGGGGCGCTTGTGCTCGTCCTCCCACCTCTCCACACACGCACGCGTGCACAGCTCAGCGCCTGGAGTCATGCTGCTGTGAACACGAGCGTGCCGGCACGACCTTGAGACCCTCCAGTCCGGTGTGGGGGTACCCAGAAGTGGCATGGCTGGGTCATGTGCTGGCCCTGTATTTACTGTCTGAGGAGCTACCAGGCTGCTTCCACTTTACATTCCCTCCCGGAGCGCATGTTGGCTCCGCTCCCTCGCCGCTGCGCTCCTCAAGTCCTGGTTTGGGGCCGAGCTCAGATAGCAGCCATCCTGGTGGGCGTGAGGCAGTGTCTGTCCTTCATGTCTCCCAGCCTCTCCTTCATATTCACAGAAGTCTTTGCGCTGAGTCCGCGTGACTTCCTCACGGCTGTCTTCCAGCTCCCTGGTTGTCTCGTTGACCGTGTATGTTCTAGAATGTTCTAGAATCTACCGACCCATCCTTTCTCAGGCCGTATTTTTCTTTTGTCGGATATTTAGCTGATTCTTGTACGCATCCACTTACTCTTGTTCCCTCATCCATTTTTGGGGGAAAACATCCCCCTTTTTTTGGTGGAAGCTCTTCACGTGTTCCTACATCCATGACTCCCTGATCCTGCAGTCCTGGGTTTCCTGTCACATGCCTCTCCTCGGAGGACTCTGGACATGTGGCCCATCCCCAGATTGCAAGCCCAGCTGAGGCTTCTCTCCTGACACTCACACTCACACACAGCTTCCCTGAGATGCTCGGCGTGCACACACCCAGCTGTGCCCACCACCACTTCCTGACCTTTTCCCCAGAAGCCGAAATGACCCGGAGCACCCGGTCTTTCCTGCCACTCTCGCCAAAACACCTTGGGATCATCCCTGACATCCTTCTCTCTCTCACGTTCTACACCATGTCGGATCAGACCTGCAGCTCATGTCCCCACCACCTCCACTGCCCCACCCAGCCACTGTCACTGGCTGGGTTCACGGTGGTGGCTTTGACCTCTCAGTGTCTGCCCTTGCCACGCTTCAGCTCTGGGCACAGTCAGTAGTGTGCGCCTCCAGAGCCTGGCACTCTTCCGCTCAATCCTTCCCCTGACCTTCGGTCTCACTCGGAAGGAACGGAGGGAATGGTACAGCCTTCACCTGTGGCCCTGCCCAGCCCCCTTGCTCTAGGCTGGCCACACCCCCTTCTAGAGCTCTCTCCTCTCCCAGGTCAGAGGTTTCCACAGTGCAGTCCATAGACTCCTGGGGATCTGCAAGGTCCTTAGGGGGGTTCGCAAAGTACACACTATTTTTCTAAGAATACCCAGATGTTGTTTGCCTTTTCTACCAGATTGATGTGTGCATGGACTGGCCCAGAAGCAAAGGCAGGTAAGACTGTGGGCTCTGAGCACCAGTTAAGACAGGCCCCAAGCTGCACTGGGAGCCATCCCCGCACACACTCCAGAAAGCCAACAACAAACAAGTATCCATGTCACTCAGAAATGTCCTTGATGAGCAGCAAAAATTTATTGATTTTATTAAATCTTGACCCTTAAAGCATACTTTTCAAACGTTCCGTGGGATGAAACGGGAGGATCACGTAACGTGCTTGATTGCGTACTCAAGGGCGAAGATTGTCTTGAGGAAGAGCTTGTGTGCCCTGACCAAGTTGTCAGCTAAACTAGCCACTTCCCTCCTGGGACAGCATTTCACTCAAAAGTACAAGCCTCGGACTATAATTACTAACATCTGAGTGTCTGGCAGGCACATTTCTCAAACGTGAGCTGTCTTTTAAGAGCACCTGACAGTATCTGATGTCAATTGTGAAATCCTAGCTTTCAAGCAAAAAACAGGATTTTACGAACTCGAGCCTAACGTGAGCTCGACAGCGACCCAGTACTTAGCCTCTTAGGAGACTGGAGCTCATATCAGCCAACGTGATATTTCCGTGTGTATGATAAATCTTGTCCGCTCTGGGAGGGTCTGCAGAGTCAACAAGGTACGTTCCGCACGACCGACACAGCACACGATGAGATCATGTCCAAGGAGTAGCCCTTTCGAAGCGCAAAGCAGACTGGCAGATTCGCACGTGGCAGAGTGAGAGGTTCCTGGGTCGGCCTGGGTCCCCGCGGCACCCGGCCTTTACGAGACGACCGCCTGGGGCGCGGTGCTTGAGTGATTCTGTATCGAGGGGGAAGACCCATGAGTGTCTGAGAAGGCTGTCAACGTGCCTGTCCCTTGTCCAGCTGCGAACACGTGTGCAGCCCCAAACAGCATACCACGACAGGGCGTCCACAGAGCAGCCGTGATCCCTTAAACCAGGCGCTGCGGAGGCCTGTGGAAACCGAGCACAAGGCCACTCTCCTCGCTAAGTTGCCGGACATAGAGTTGACTCTCGTGAAAATACTTATGTTAACTTAAAGTGGCTTTGTTGTTCTGAAAACTCTTTACATTTTCTTAGTACTGGGTTGCTGTACGGTAAGAACCAGTGTGTGTGTGTGTGTGCGCGCGTGACCCACACCAGTACATGGTCTCTGATGTCCTCAATCCCTTCTAAGGCCATAGAGGGGTCGTAAGCCCAGAGCACCTGAGGGCTGCCAGCACAGACCACAGCCAGGCCGTTCTCCCCAACTCACCCATCACACCTTTCCCACGCATCACCTTCCCATCAGAGCTGTCCTTGGCCCGCTGGCTCCTGTCACAGCCCCAGCCCAGGGGATGCCTGGCCCCTGTCTGTGCCTTGTTACTCTGCCCGGGACTGTCCCTACCCGGCACACTCTGTTCTGCTCTGTTACCCTCTGTGTCCTTGGTGGCTTGCAAGCTCTGGGAGGGGAGGGGCTCGTGTGTGTGGTTGTGACAGACGCCCCGGTGCCGGCCACAGGACCTGTCTGTGGAACGGATGAGTGAGAGCAGACGGACCGGGTGAGAAGCAGGCCTGGCTGGGCTGGGCTGTGTCCGAGGTGCGTTGTCAGGGCAAAGTCTGCAGGAGAGGGCTGGGGACTTCCGTGTGGGGGTCGCCTGGGTGGGGAGGGCGTACGGCCCCAGGTGAGGTCAGGGTCCCTGCAGAGCATGCACGTGACAAGAGGAGAGGCCAAGCCTGGGTTCCACCAGCCTTGGGGCTCACATCCCCACGCAATGGCGGATGCCGGGCGCTCCCCCGCGCTCAGCACACTTCTCTTCTTTCCATACGTAGCTAATATGGCAGCCGCCATAGGGGGCTTCCTCTACTTCTTCACCTACATCCCGTACTTCTTCGTTGCTCCCCGATACAACTGGATGACTCTCAGCCAAAAGCTGCTCTCCTGTCTCCTGTCCAACGTTGCCATGGCGATGGGAGCCCAGCTCATAGGGAAATTTGAAGCGAAAGGTGAGTCTTCCTTCTGATGAGCGGCCCTCGCCGACTGAGCTACAAGGGAGCGTGCTCAGGGCTGTCTCTAGCACGTGGCTCCAGGACAGCTCACAGAGCGGGGCAGGGGACGGCAGGGGACGGCAGGCGCTCTGCGATGGGGAGGCTCCTGCCTCCACAGATGGGAGGTGCGGCAGGAGCCCCGGGAGAGGCAGCCCAGACCCGGACACTCAGAGGACAAAGCACTAACGTGCCCAGCGCGGCGATGGCCACCACTGGCCTTGAGCTCCTGCCCGGGAGCAGATGTGAGCACCTGTGTCCCGTGGGGGACCTGCTTAATACCTCAGTCAGCAAGCCACTGCCTGCGCCTGGGGTGCTCAGAACAGCGAGGCCCTGGCCCCAGAGTCTGCAGGTGCTGACCCGCCCCTGCCCTTGGTCAGATGCCGGAACGGGTGCCTCCCTGTGCAGTGAGTGAGAATCACAGCCCAGCACTGTTTTTGTGATTTTCATGAAATTTCCTGATTTCATTAAATATCACAGGGGTCGAATAAAACACGTCGCTGGTACATGGGCCACCTGCTCGGTTTCAAGGGTGGGGTCAAGCCTACTGCTCTAAAGGGTAGAGAGGCCTCCATGGGGAAGCCTGCCTGCTGGGGGGTGCTCTGGGGACGACCTCGGAGGGGCAGACGGGGCTGTCGCCGCCGAGAAGAGGCAGGAGGGTGAGCGTGAGCTTCTGTGTGGCCATGACATTGTGCTGGCCTCTCCTGTGTGGGGACGGACCTGCGCGTCTGCGGGCGCTGGGCCCTGTGCTGCCCGGCTTCTCTGTCTCGGGCTGCGTGATCTCATGGTCTTGTGTCTCATAGCCCTGGTTCTTGTGGTTTCCTAGCGTGGGTCTGTGGGAGGAGGAAGGTCGCGGATCCTCCGTGTGGCCTTTTCTTTCATTAGAGTTGTTTTCTCCCGTGGCAGTGTCTTCTCACACTTTGGCCTTTAACCGTCTGTGTCTCTGTGTTTAGCGGTGTGGGATAAATGCAGACGTTTTCAATGCACTGGGCCTTCCGGGGTTCAAACACTTTCATAAAAGCTTTTAATCAAGAACCTAACTGTAGGGCAGCTCTTGGTCTTCAAGACCAAGGCAAAACTTGAAAACAGGCAAACTTCTGGTGGCTTGAAAGTGACCAAGACCAAAGGACAGCTCCTTGGAGCCGACAGAGGGTAGCTGACCGTGCGGAGGCCGCAGGCCCCGTTTGGGCTGTGGTGTTCCCAATGCAAAGGAAGTCAAGACCTGTGGGGACCGGAAGTCGAGCTTTACTTGAGCCTCGAGTGCTTGTGATTTTTGGAAAGAGTTGTACTGAATATACACTATTCGCGTGGGACTTCCCCGAATCATGCACACGTATCCCTGTATCTGTGCGTGTGTATGCACGTACAGTGTACGTGCACACGCGTGGGTGAGTATGTGGGTCATGCTGTGTCTTTCAGGCGTGGGCGTCCAGTGGCGAGACCTCCTGAGTCCCGTCAACGTGGATGACAACTTCTCCTTCGGGCAAGTGCTGGGCATGCTGCTGCTGGACTCCATCCTCTACGGCCTGGTGACCTGGTATGTGGAGGCTGTGCTCCCAGGGGAGTTTGGCGTGCCCCAGCCCTGGTACTTCTTCGTCATGGTGAGTTCCACACACTGGCCACCTCTGGGGGGGAGGGGTGCCCTCTGCACGTGTTCCGGGCCCCTCTAGTCCCTGGCACGTGACCCCGTCCCACGTACGGTCAGTGAGCCGTGTGTCCCCGAAGGCCCTGAGGCCCGCCCCGAGCCGAGAGGAGCACTGCACTCCAGGTATGCAAGGAGGGCTCATGCTGCTGTCTCGGGGCCAGCACGCCCCGCGCCCGGCCTCCTCTCAGACAAACATGCCCCTGGCTTTTCTGCCCACAAAGTAAACATGATCCCCGCACAATCCCATCACCAGAGATGAACTGGGCTGACCCTGTTTGGATTGCTTTTCTGCACACGTGCGTATCACACACATACGCTTGTGTCTGTAGAAAGGGATCATGCTATAAAGATGTCTGGAACTTATCTTTTTCTTTTTAACCTGATTTAGCTCTCTTAACGATAAATGTATTGATCTGTTTTTAAATATACTTTTAGATTTTTACCTGTATGCATTTGTGAGTTTTATTTTTTTTGGATTACGTTGTCTGTCCTCTGGGGAAGGCTGCCAGGGACCGTGTGCCCAGACGCAGGTCAGGAAAGGGGCTCTGAGCCTCCCCAGGATAGAGGAGGGAGGAGCCCTGTGCCCCTGGGGCCGCTCTGTGGCCTTGGCCTCGCCGTACAGAGGACCGCGACCGTCTGTATTCAGCGTGTCGGTGAAGGTTTGGCTTTCATCACACACAAAATGAGCCAGCCAGAATCGGCTGCTCATCACAGGTCTGATTTCCATCCTAGCCCTCATACTGGTGCGGGCACCCGCGGACGGTTTTGGGAAAAGAAGAGGAAGATGATGACCCAGAGAAGGTGCTCAGAACCGAGTACTTTGAGGCGGAGCCAGAGGACCTGGTAGCTGGGATCAAGATCAAGCATGTGACCAAGGTGCCACCCCCTGTGGACTGGGCAGGGACGGGGACCTCGTGCCACAGGGCGTGACACCTGCCACCTTGTCTTGGGCTGTCTCCAAGCCGGTGACCATCCCCCAGGCCATGTTGTCCCCAGGACCCCCGTGGCTGCCCTCTGACCAGCTCTCCGGGCACCAGCCACTCTGTAGGCTCCATCCCCAGGCCCCGGGGGACTCAGGCTTGAGTCAGCAAACGCTAGCTGTGCTCACTGCACGGGGATAGACACTGGGGACCTGCCTGGGTCAGAGGATATCGAGAGCAGCCGGGAGCAGCATGGCCTCCAGTCAGACCCTGCCCAAAATTTTCCGCCCACGCCCTGATTGAGACCCTCCGTCGGGCAAGCCAGGGGCATTCCTGAGGGCAGCTGGGGGCGGGGCCCGCAGTCCAGGGCTCCCTCTGCCTTTGCCACAGGTGTTCAGAGTGGGGAACAAGGGCAAGGTGGCCGTCAGAGACTTGAACCTGAACCTGTATGAGGGGCAGATCACGGTGCTGCTGGGCCACAACGGCGCGGGGAAGACCACCACCCTCTCCATGCTCACAGGTGAGGGGCCGCGGCCTCTGCCCAGCAGCCCCACCATAGGCCCGAGCACCCACCAAGGTGGAAGCAGGCTCACAGGCGACCTCGTGACGAGGCTGCTCAGGAGAATGGAGCGAACCGTGTGAATGTGACCCGGGGCACACCAGTGCCGCCCAGTGGGCGTCCACACTGCGTTCACACCTCTGGGTCTTCTGCTTTCCCTTAGGTCTCTTTCCCCCGACCAGCGGACGGGCGTATATCAACGGGTATGAGATTTCACAGGACATGGTCCAGATTCGCAAGAGCCTGGGCCTGTGCCCACAGCACGATGTGCTGTTTGACAACCTGACGGTCGCAGAACACCTGCGATTCTATGCACAGGTGAGCTGGCAGCTGAGCAGACTCGGGGCGCCTGCCGGCTCCGTGGCCTGCGAGCTCGTGCCCCAGGACGTGAGCCCCAGTCCCCAGCCAGCAGAACCCATTCTGAGAAGCCTTCGTGGACCTGTAGTGGGGGCAGGGAGGGACGTGAGGCCACTAGGTGCCGCTAGCGGAGGGAAGGGGACGACACCGAGGACAGGCTCCCCACGGACTGGACGGGCCAGACCCCACCCCCGAGGGAGCCCCTGCCGGACCTCTCCATCCCCGCTCTCACAGCTGAAGGGCTTGTCCCGTCGGAAGTGCCCCGAGGAAGTCCAGCGGACGCTGCATGTGCTCGGCCTGGAGGACAAGCAGGACACACTGAGCCGGTTCCTGAGCGGGGGCATGAGGCGCAAGCTCTCCATCGGGATCGCCCTCATAGCGGGCTCCAAGGTAGGCGGGCGGGAGGCCGTGCACGGGGGCGGCCACTTGGGGCCTCGGGCTCCAGCCCCCACGCGGCTCGGGCTGGCTGGGGTCCCCGGACACCGGCAGAGTGGCCCGGCCAGCGTGGGGACAGCCACATCTTCCCAAACCGGAGCCTCACGGGGCCTCCTGCACAGCCAGCCCCGGCCCGCGACCCCGCTCTGCCCCCACCCCCAGCGGCCGCCGCTCTGCCCGCAGGTGCTGATGCTGGATGAGCCCACCTCGGGCATGGACGCCCTCTCCAGGAGAGCCATCTGGGACCTCCTGCAGCAGCACAAGAGCGACCGCACCGTGCTGCTGACCACGCACTTCATGGACGAGGCTGACCTGCTGGGGGACCGCGTGGCCATCATGGCCAAGGGGGAGCTGCAGTGCTGCGGGTCCTCGATGTTCCTCAAGCGGAAGTACGGTGAGCGGTGTGGGCGGGCGGGCCGCGGCCTCCCTTCCCCAGGGGCCCTGGCCCTGACCCAGGGACAGTTTGCTTCCCCAGAGGGCCCCCGAGACAGGAGCGGGGAGCGAGGTGCAGACAGTCTCGAGCTGGTTAGGACGATGTCCGTCTGTGAACAGGGAAGGAGAGCAGCCGAGCGCTGGCCGAGGCCAGAGACCAGCGGTGCCCTTGGAGAGGCCACGCTCAGTAGCGTAGAGGCTCTCTAGCCAGCGGCCCGTGGCATGTCCAGGGCTGGTGGCTGGTACGTGGTTTGCCATGTGAGCATGGCTTCCTTTCTGGAGGGCAGTCCAACACAGTCTAGCGTGGCCGGTCTACCTGGTCCACGGGAGAGAGCAAAGACAGAAGCCGAGCTCCCTTCCTCAGACACCCTGCTGCATCCCCCTCGGGATGGAGGGAGGTTGGAGGAGGCTGGAGGGGATCTGGCGGAGAAAGCAGGGAGCACAGGTCTCAGGGAAAGCTCCTGTCACAGCCTCTGAGACTTGGAGCCTGGAGTCTAGTCCCGCTTGTGCCTCGTGTCCTTGCTGTACAGCAACCCCCACCCCAAGTCCTCTGGCATCTCTGCCCAGCAGGGGGTGGGGAGGCCAGGCCCTCAGGACAGTGGGTACCCAGAGGCTCCGAGGTGCCCTCCCCCCACTCTCCAGCCCCTGCCCCATGAGCCGGCCCTCGTCGGGAGCCCGGGCCCCGGGGAGACAGCCTCCTTGGTGTTCAGGTGCAGGCTACCACATGACGCTGGTGAAGGAGCCTCACTGCGACCCCGAGGCCATCTCCCAGCTGGTGCAGCACCATGTCCCCACTGCCACGCTGGAGAGCAGAGCTGGCGCAGAGCTGTCTTTCGTGCTCCCCAAGGAGAGCACGCACAGGTGCGCACTGGGGCCTACACGGGGCGGAGGCGGGGGCTCCGTGGGCCTTTGGGGCTCCAGGCTTAGAGTCCCCCTACCACTGTCCATGTCGGGCTCGACCACAGGGGCCTGTGACAGCACAGGGCGAACCCCCTTGCTGGGCCCGGCAGGCAGGTCTCCCAGTGCCGCGGAGCCGGCGGACCGTCGTGTACCTGGAGGGAGAGTGTGTGTGCCCCCAGCCCCAGGTCGGGCGTGCACAGCAGCCGCTCCGAGTTCCTGTGGGGCCTGTATTTGTGTATCTTCCTGGTGTCAGGCTTGGCATCCTGCAGGGTCCTGGTGTGTGTGGGTGACAACCAAAGTCCAACTCACATTAAGAAAATGTAGGTGTAAATCTGGAAAGTTCTTTTGATCTTGCCACAAGCTCGGCTGACGGGTGGGGTTTTAATAAATTCATAGGGGTTCCCTGACCCGGTTACGCCATGACTTCATCAGTGTCTGCACTGTGTCCCCATGCTCATGATTTTCCCCCAGAAAACATGCTAGTGAACCCTCTTCTAGAAAGGTCTCTGAACCTCCAGAGAGCCCTGCTTAGGTTAGAGTCCCAATGGTGGGGTCAGTTGTACCCCGTTCCCTCATAGAAAGGAGGCGTGTTTGACGTCCCTGTCAGCAGGGTGGGAGGGGTCTGTGCTACCCCACAGCCCAGCGTCCAGCACTGTTTGCCTAAACACCTGTGCAGCCGGCAGGGGAAGCTGGGCTTCTCCGCTGCTGCTAGCCGGCGGTGGGGTCTGGCCACGCGCATCGCCTCCAGGAGCTGCTTTCTCTGGACGGTGTGTGTTCTTGCTCGTTTATCCATCAGCGTGTGCGACGTGTTACCATCCGCCATTTTTTTGCTGTGGTTTTTTGCAGTTGGTCGCTGGTTAGTTCTGTGGGCTCTGTTTGCCACGCAGAAGCTTGGTGTGTAATAGGTCGTACCTTCACCCCGTGTTCATTTTTCCTACAAAGCGCTACCCCGCAGGCCTTTGGGTTTGTTTTGTGATTTCACGTGGACCGGTACTACGAACGCCCCCACAGGCCCAGGTACTCCGGGTAGGAGGTCCCATGGGGACAGACAAGGAGGACGCCAAGCCCGCAGGGTTTTTTTGCACTGGCTTTTCAAGGACGGAGGTCCCTCTGTTCCCCCTGAGAGAAACAAACTGCCTCGGAAGGCACTTGTGTGGTTGAAGATGCGGTTCTTCACTCCGGGTCTCGCTCCCAGGTTTGAAAGTCTGTTCTCGAAGCTGGAGAAGCAGCGGAAGGAGCTGGGGGTCGCCAGCTTCGGGGCCTCCGTCACCACCATGGAAGAGGTCTTTCTCCGGTCAGTAGACACACGCTTCCGACGGACAGGCGCACGCGCCTGGTTAACGTCACACCCAACACCCCCCCACGGGCGGCCGGACAGCCGGCCGCAAGCAGGGCCCCACGTTCCCCACGGCACTCACCCGGCAGAGGGCCCCTGAGCTCAGGCCCTGGGAACTTCCGTCCTTCCTCATGGGGAGTGTGCAGCGTCCCTGGGGCGCCTTCCTGGAGCAAGTGTCTGTCCAGGATGGAGGTGGGGGCTGGACAGGCGGACGCCCAGAACCGTGGGCGGGGACAGTAAACGCGTCTGCCAGGCTTGTCTTGAGGGCGTGTTTGGCAGACAGAGTGCTAAGAACCAGATGTACGAAACAAAGTGCGAGGTACGTGTCGGTCCTTGAGGATCCCAGGCAGATCCTAGAGCAGGCAACAGGGCAGTGAGTGTGCACGGCTGAGATCACTCTTGGGCACCAGGGTGGCCCGGGCCAGCCTGTGGCCCAGCACCCAGGGGCCTGTCGGACTCACTGCCTGCGCCCCCCACACACGCCTGGTCCTGGCTGTAAATGCTGGCTCTGGCCCGTCTCCCAGGGAGGTGGGGTCCTTGTGGGCAGGGCAGGGCCCTTGTCTGGTTGTCTGTCTCTGCCAGACTCTGCTCGGCTACGGTGCCCAGTGTCTGGGGCACCTGTTGATGAGCCAGTGAAGGAATGAAACTCCAGCCAGGACAGCCAATGGCATGTTCCTCCTCCTCCCGTGGGGACAGCCGAGTGGTGACCAGGCCTCTCGTGTCTCTGCGCAGGGTCGGCAAGCTGGTGGACAGCAGCATGGACATCCAGGCCATCCAGCTCCCTGCCCTGCAGTACCAGCACGAGAGGCGGGCGAGTGACTGGGCCGTGGACAGCCACCTGTGCGGGGCCATGGACCCGACCAATGGCGTAGGCTCCCTGATCGAGGACGAGTGCACCACCGCTAAGCTTAACACTGGGGTGAGCGCAGGAGGCTGGGGGACCCTGAGCCCCACGTGTTAGCTGTCCGTGGGGGCAGACAAGGGCTTGCGGAAGGAAGCGCAGCTTGCTGGGAAGCGGTCAGAGTGCGGTCACACGGTCATGCCAGGGAGGAGGAACACCTGGAGTGTTTGAACCAGCAGCTGCTGTTCCCTTTGGAGCGGGGCTGCTCGCCGGTGAGCGGATGCAGCTCGTGCTCTCTAGTGAGGCAGAGGGTAGCATCGGCCCTTTCACAGATGGAGCACGGGGGTGCCTGGGCCCAGGGGTACAGCTGGCATACGGCTGAACCGGGCTCCAACCCTGGTGCCTCTGCTGGGAAGACAGCGAAGGGCAGCCCTCTGCTCCCTTGTGAGCGCAGCCCGGGTCCTCCCACCAGCAAGGGCAGGGCACTAGGCAAGGGCAGGGGCCTCGGCTCCCCTGTGGGACCACAGCTGGTCCCCTGTGCCCAGTGCCTGCCGGGCCTCCATGGTGGTGTGACTGCCTCCGAGGCCGAGTCGCGTCACTGAAGGAGCTTTAGCAAGCAGCCCTGGGGCCTTGGGGCACGTATGTCAGCCCGGAGCCCCAGGCTCGTGTTTGGACAGGGCCCGCGGCTGCTGCTGCACAGGGGTCCCAGGCTGGGCCTGCGTAGCAGCCGTGGCAGCTCATCTCCTCTGCCGTAGCTTGCCCTCCACTGCCAGCAATTCTGGGCCATGTTCCTGAAAAAGGCCGCGTACAGCCTGCGCGAGTGGAAGATGGTGGTGGCCCAGGTCCTGGTCCCGCTGACGTGCGTCACCCTGGCCCTCCTGGCCGTCAACTACTCCTCTGAGACCTTCGACGACCCCAAGCTGGAGCTGACCCTGGGTGCCTACGGCCGCACCGTCGTGCCCTTTGCTGTCCCGGGGGCCTCCCGGCTGGATCAGCAGCTGGCAGAGCGTCTGAAGGGCATGCTGCAGGCTGCGGGCCAGGAGCCGCGGGAGGTGCTGGGTAAGCGGCAGCCACGGGGCCCAGCCCGGCCCTCTGAGCCTGGCTTCTCAGCCCAGGCGCTGTGCGCATCGTCCCCACACACGGAGGATGTTCGGAAGCCTCCCCCTCCCGCACTCCATCACGACAACCACAGACACCTCCAGACCTTGCCCCTGGTGGAGAAGGCTGTTGGCTAGAGTCAGAGGCAGGCACAGGCAGTGTCGAGGGCTCAGGTCTGCCCGGGTTGCCCTGTACCCAGGTTGTCTGTTTCGGGGCCATTGGAGGTGACGTGCGGAACCTCCGTGGTCTCTATTTGCCAGGCGGGTCACCACATGCACTGAGGGGACACTGCGCTTTCTTCCCTCCCATCAAGCCCGAACGATCTCTGTCCTCAGTGGTGGCAGCCAGATGCTGCCCCGGGCTGGGAGCAGGCCTTGGGCTCGGGTTCAACGGGTCGTGCGGGAAGGCTGGCTCAGGTTCACGCCCCCTCCCACATCCTGGCCGGCACACTGGCTGCCGGCGGGTCTTGGCGGGAGTCCGTTCTTGTCTGGGGAAGGCTGAATGCTCCGGCATAGGCCGTCCCTGCAGTGGGCCCTGGTGATGGCAGGTACGTGTGCAGCCCCGTCCACCACTGTCACTGCTTATCCCTGCCGAGACCACGCTCTTGTCACCTCTGTGCACCCCAGCCTGGGTCGCTGGCTGCTACCCAGCCAGGCCCCAGGAGCTGGGGACTCTCATGGCACACGGGGGCTCTGGGGCACTCAGGACATAGCCTCGACTGCCCCGACCTGAGTCCTTCTGGAACGCCAAAGTGTCCATCACCTCGTCAAGCATGCAGGTTTGACCACCTGGCTGTGTGGACTCGTTACGCCGTATTTAAGGACGTCTTCTTTTCCTTGTGTAACAGCAGCTGTGGCCAGCCCGGGAAACCTTTGTAACTCTTTTTTTTTTTTTTTTTTTTTTTAAGATTTTAGTTATTTATTTGACAGACAGAGAGAGATCACAAGTAGGCAGAGAGGCAGGCAGAGAGAGAGGAGGAAGCAGGCTCCCCGCTGAGCAGAGAGCCCAATGCGGCGCTCCATCCCAGGACCCTGAGATCATGACCTGAGCCGAAGGCAGAGGCTTAACGCACTGAGCCACCCACCTGCGCCCCTACCTTTGTAACTCTTGACGTTAGGGCTCACGGACATGTCCCTGTCCTCTCAGTGACCCTGGTCCCGAGGGCAGGTGTCCTCGTTGGCCCTGTTTATAGCGAGTGGGAGGCAGGCCCGGGGCAGCCAGGGTGTGAGCAGGTGCGAGCGATGCTGGAGGGAGCCGGCCGGCAACGAGCGCAGGGCGGCCTGGCACGCGCGTCGGAACCCCTCTCCCCACGCGTCTGCCTCGGAGTAAAGTGAGGGCCAGCAAGACTGAGGTGGGTCCTGGCCTCCCAGAACCCAAATGCCCGGGGAGATCCAAGACCTGAAATAGTGATCGGCTGCGGTTCTTCCGGGTGACGAAGGAGCATTCCTCCTCCCTGGGCCCCCTCCCCCAGGTACTGTTCGTTTTCTTTTTTTTTTTTTTTCAGATTTTGTTCATTTATTTGAGAGAGAGCACGAGCACGTGCACACAGAGGAAGGGATAGAGGGAGAAGCCGGCTCCTCGTGGAGCAGGGAGCCCGACATGGGGCTCCATCCCAGGACCCTGAGGTCACGGCCTGAGCCGAAGGGAGACACTTAACCTAATGAGTCACCCAGACGCCCCAGGCCACTCTTTTTAAAAACCATCTTTTTTTTTTTTTCCCTGATTATGAAGGGGTACTTTTTCATTCCATAAAAACTAGAACACCAGGAAAACAAGCAGGGGTCCTATCTGATCGCACCCGCTGAGGGCAGCCTCTCCCTGCCAGCCCAGCGCCCATCACCTGAGACAGCTCTGCCTTTCAGAGCCTGGCCTCCTGCCACGTGACCCTGGCCCGCCGCTGCTCCCTTTAGCGTCCCCCCAGCCCGGGACAGGAGGAGGAGCTCGCCTCATCCATGTGGCCTCCTGTGGGTACAGGGTCCCCACTCACCTGAGCCCTGTAGCCTCAGGCCCTGCCCCTCCCATGACACGGCTCCAGGGCCCACGGACTCCGACCATGTGAGGAGAAGGAAGCCTGTCCTTCCCAGCTTCCTCCAGGCCTGAGCTTCTCAGAGTGGATGCCTCGGGCACGTGCCCTGGGGGGGCTGTTCTCCACCACTGACCCTTTATTGTCCCCCCAGGTGATCTGGAGGAGTTCCTGATTTTCAGGGCCTCGGTGGAGGGAGGCGGCTTCAACGAGCGGTGCCTGGTGGCAGTGTCCTTCAGAGATGTGGGCGAGCGGACAGTGGTCACCGCCCTGTTCAACAACCAGGCCTACCATTCCCCCGCCACCGCGCTGGCCGTCGTGGACAACCTTCTGTTCAAGCAGCTGTGTGGCCCCCGGGCCTCCATCGTGGTCTCCAACTACCCCCAGCCCCGGAACGCCCTGCAGGCCGCCAAGGACCAGTTCAACGAGTACGTGCGATGCCCCGTCCCTCGGCCCAGCCCCAGGCCTGACCATCGTGACCTCCACCGGGACCGAGCCCCCAGGGCACTCAAATGGGCATGCAGGTGGATAGAGCACAGTGTCTGCCTTCGGGAAGCTTCTGGGTTCTGGCCAGGGAACCCCTGCCCCACATCTTTCTTAGCCTTCCACACTCACCCTTTCCTTGGGTAACAGATGAGCTGGTGGGACCCTGTCCTATATCCAATGAGGTCTCCAAGGGGGGCTTCCTGGGGATCTAGAGGGCAGCTGTGCCCTCTTGCCAGATTTGTACCCACCTCCTGCTGACTACTGTTCCCAGGGATCCCAGCACACGACCAGGATGCAGAACACAGCGAGGCCAGGTGTCCCTGCCTGAGGCGGCCACGAGTCAGGAAACACCATGGCACCTCTGTTCTCAGGCCTCATCCCGCCGTGATGCATTGGGGAGCCTCCCCTACACTTACAGAGCCTCCCTGACTCTGGGACCATCCAGAGGAAGCCCAGGAAAATCAGTTAATTTCAGAACCACCACCCCACGCGGGGCAGTTCGTTAATGGGGTGGCAATTTCATCTCCAACCCCTGCCCCGTGTTGGATGGTGCTCTGGGTCCTACGAGGTCCTCCCCCTCAACAACCTCCTGTCTCTACCCCGAAAGCAGAGATATGGTGGCCGTTGTCTGCCCCTCCAGTGCGGGGTCAGGAGCCACGTCGCCCCAGGGAGGGGCCTCTGCTCTGATGGGGCCCCAGGGAGACAGGCCTGCGGGGCCCTCAGACCTGAGAGGGTGGGGACGTGGACAAGGGGCAGTTCCCTCCCGGTGGGCTCAGTGTGGTGGGGGACCTTTGTTTCGTGTTCGCGGTGTGAGGAGCTAGAACTCTGCACCCGCGTGTGACATACAGCCAAACGGTCGTTAGTACATTCGGAGCGCGGGCCATCGGCAGGCTTGCTATTGCTGACACTCAAGGTTACGTTAGTTCCGGGTGCGGGGTAAACCGTCACTGCCCGGCGTCTAGTCAACACCCCAGTCCCATGTAGTTCCAGAGACTTCTCTGTGATGAGGAGGTCATCTCTCTGAGCAGCTTCCAGCACTCAATCCAGATCGGTGACCTTAACCGCAGTCACCATGCTGTACGTGACCCCCAGGACGTGCTCATTTTGTGACGGGAAAGCTGGACATGTCGACCCCTCACCTGATTTGCCCCCCCGCCCCCCACCTCTGGTCTCCGGGTCTGTGACCTCCATGCTGGTTTTCGGAGACTCCAGACGTGAGAGAGATCACACGGTATTCTCTTTCTCTGTCCAACGTACTTAATTTGGCTCTACGCCCTCAAGGGCCATGCACGTTGTCACTCGTGGCGAGATGTCCTCCTTTGTTGTGGCCAGAAAACACTGCCCTGCAGTCTGACCCTGGTTTCTTGATCCCGTGGACGGACGCTGGGTCGCCTCAGTCTCGGCTGCTGTAAGCCACGGGGCCTCGCGCACACAGGGCCCGCCTCGCACCCAGTCAGTGGTTCCGTTTTCTGAATGCAGGGTGGCCGGAGCCCCTGGTGGCTCAGGCTTTCACTCTTTGCGGACCCTCCGCACTGTTCCCGGAGCGGCAGCCCCAGTGTGCGTTCCCGCCGACAGCGCCCGAGGGCTGCCCCCGTCCACGTCCTCGCCCGCACGTGCTGGACACGAGAGCTCCATGAGGTGGCTTCTCACTGCGGCTTGGCTTGGTGTTTCCCTGGTGGTTCTCGGTGCTGAGCACCTTCTCGTGTGCCTCTTGGCCCACGGTGTCATTTTACTCTCGCGGGGGTCCCAGGACCCAGCCACCACTGGCCGCTCCTGTGTCCCCTTCTCCAAGCGGCCTCCATGCTGTCTCTGTCTCCGGGACACACCTGCTCGGGACATTTCCTGCTGATAGAATCGAACGATGAGAAGCCTTTTGTGACTGGCTTTTTCATTTCCAAGGCCCGTCAGTGTTGTAGTGTGTATCCGTAATTCTCTTTTTGGTCAAATAGTAACCAGATGTCAAAGTGTCATTTTTTGAGGCAGACAGGAAATCTTCAAGCAGCAGAATTACGCCATCTGTGCTGGTTTCTGGAAGGCGTTGCTAGCAGTTGTTTACAGCATGTGGAATGCGCCTGATGCAGAAGAGCCGCTGCAGGGGGGTGCACGGGGAGGCGGTGGCAGTGTCTGGCCGGGGCAGAGCGAGCCCCGAGCCCCGTGGGCGTTCTCAGAGGATTTGGGAAAGGCGGGAGGGTGGTGGACAAGCACCTTGGGGCCGGGGTGGGGGGCGCCACTACCATCCCTGGACCAGAAGCCCAGAGGAGCTGTCCTGGGGGGGATGGGATTTTCCCTGCTCTGAGATCCCCCCGCCACACACACAGCTGTAGCATTTTCTCTTAACCCCCATTAGCGGCGGGGCCGCTCCGCCGCCTGCCTTGGATGGTGACCAAGGACCCGATGGGTGTCCCCTGCTGTGTCGACTTGGCTACACTCAGTCCCTGAGCTGCCCTGTCCCCCTACCCCCTGCAGGGGCCGGAAGGGATTCGACATCGCCCTCAATCTGCTGTTCGCCATGGCGTTCCTGGCCAGCACGTTCTCCATCCTGGCGGTCAGCGAGAGGGCCGTGCAGGCCAAGCACGTCCAGTTCGTGAGCGGAGTGCGTGTGGCCACTTTCTGGCTCTCCGCGCTGCTGTGGGACCTCATGTCCTTCCTGGTTCCCAGTCTGCTGTTGCTGGTGAGGGCTGCGAGGTGCTGGGACCCCTCCCCAGCCGTCGTGGGGGGCTTGCCCTGGGACCCCCGCGCTGACCGCAGCCAGCCTGGGGTGCACACCAGCAGCTCAGTCCCAGTCCTGGGGGGATGGCTGGGGACACCCCTCGTCTCTGGCTGCACCGCTAGCCTCCAGCCCAGGTGCGGGGGGTGGAGGGGCATCCAGAGCGGCACGTGCCCAGACGGCCCCAAGTGCAGAGGGGAGAAGGGGGCAGGTTGTCAGGGAGCGCCAGGCCGCAAAGCCCTCCGAGCCACCCGCCTCTGTGTCATGGCAGGTGGTGTTCAAAGCCTTTGATGTGCACGCTTTCACGCGCGATGGCCACATGGCGGACGCCTTGCTGCTGCTCATGCTGTACGGCTGGGCCATCATCCCCCTCATGTACCTGATGAACTTCTGCTTCTCGGGGCCGGCCGCAGCCTACACCAGGCTCACTATATTCAACATCCTGTCGGGCGTCGCCACCTTCCTCATGGTCACCATCATGCGCATCCCAGGTGAGGGCCTTAGACACCCCCCCAGCCCTGCGCACGGAGCCCCCTGCTCCGGTCCTGGGTGGCCCCGGCACGGGCACTGGGCCAGGCACCTCTGCCAAACACAGCCCTGCTGGGCCTGCGGCACGTCCGCCTCATGGTTCGGGGGCAGGGTGGCGTCCTGGAGGTGTTGTCCCAGCCGTCACCCCCAGCACCTACTGGTCTGTGCCCTCCGCGCAGCGGTCAAGCTAGAAGAGCTTTCCAGAACCCTGGACCACGTGTTCCTGGTCCTGCCCAACCACTGTCTGGGGATGGCCATCAGCAGTTTCCATGAGAACTTCGAGACGAGGCGGTACTGCACGTCCTCCGAGGTCGCGGCCCACTACTGCAGGAAATACAGTGCGTGTCCCTGCGGCTGCCCCTCCCCGCAGGCTCACCCACCTGCTGTGTCCCCCCGCCCACTGGGCATCTCCGTGTCTCGCACACCCCTGCCTTTCTCTGGCAAGGTCGTCTGGGGTGTGTCCAGGGCCCATCCTCGCTGCAGGCTCTTACCTCAGGACCTAAACTTACTACATCTGTGAGACCATTTCTGAAGTGGGGTTTTCACGGGCTCTGGGGCTTGGGACATGTCAGGTCATTCTGGGGGCCACCTCTCGGCCCCCCCACACCCTTCCTGTGCCTGGACCAAGCTTCAGCATTGGTCAGCTGTCACCCCTGTGACCACGGGAGTAGGTTGGAGAGTCCCATCTTCACGTCTCCATGCAGCCCCCAAGCGGCAAAGGAGCGTGGGAGCGAGCAGGCGAGGCTGTGACTCGGTCACTTGTCACATGCACACCTTGCAAAGTAAAACTGCCCCCAGATACAGGCAGTTCTTGGGGCTTCCGGGAGGTAGTGACAAGCTCAGGGCACGGCCTCGGACGACGAGTGGACCCTGTGCCTTCACAGCCGCCATCGGGGCCGGTGTGCAGGCACCTGTGGGCCTACAGAGGGGGGGCTCGGGCTGGGACACAGGGTAGAGGCACGGGGTGGGAGGATGGTTCGCAGGACAAGAGTTGCAGGATGGAGGGGGACGGGGCGAGGCAGGAGGGCATGTGGGGCAGCAGGGGCGGGCGGCGGGAGGGGTGTGCGCAGGAAGGGGGCGGGGGATGGCACGCAGGAGAGGGATCATGGGATGGGGTGCGGGGCCGGGGGGAGGGCACGGGCGGGGGCACATGGGGCAGCAGGGGCGGGGGGACAGGAGGCGTGGTGCTCACCCCCTCGCCCACACAGACATCCAGTACCAGCAGAACTTCTATGCGTGGAGTGCCCCGGGGGTCGGCAGGTTCGTGACCTCCATGGCAGCTTCTGGATTTGCCTACCTCAGCCTGCTCTTCCTCATCGAGACCGACACGCTGTGGAGGCTCAAGACCTGCCTGTGTGCCTTCCGGAGGAGGCGGGCGCTGGTGAGTGGTCCCAGGGCCCCTGCACTCCACCTCTGGCCTGGGCACCGGAGGAGGCGGTGCTTGCCGGCAGCTGCCCTTGCCCGGACCCCTGGGGCCCCCACAGGCTCCGTCTGGGCAGAGGCTGTCGGGCCGGCCACCCTCATGTGTGTCGTGTCCGCCCCGTTGCACAAGCGAGCCTGGGGAGGAGACTGCGCTGGCCAGACACGGAACCCAGGGCGGGGTGGCCACTCGGACCCGTGAAGACCCTTCCGATACGGAGCTTCTGTCCACGTAGGGCAGACTCCCGCCCCTCAGCCGACGCTCTTGGCCATCTGGGCGCATCCTGCACCGTCCTTGCTTCTTGGCGGTGTGCGTCTCCTGGGTGCTCATGTCAGCCCTTAAGTCCCCCAGCCGTCCCTGTGAAAGCCCGAACTAGCACACCCGCGGTCTCAGAGACCCCCGCCCTTTGCCCCACGGAAATGAACTCCCTGACCCGGAGCTCAGCCATTGCGGTCTTTTTCCGGAACAATTAGACGGAAGCTCGGACGTCAGCACCTCCTGAGGACCAGGACGTGGTGGAGGAAAGGAACCGGGTCCTGGCCCCTAGCATGGACTCCTTGCTGGACACCCCGCTGGTTATCAAAGAGCTGTCTAAGGTCAGAAGGGCCTCCCCACATGGGCCCTGGGCACGCCCCCCGGGCTGCCTCCAGGCCCCAACACCTGGTGTCCTGCAGGTATACGAGCAGCGGGCGCCCCTGCTTGCCGTGGACAAGATCTCCCTCGCAGTCCAGAAAGGGGAGTGTTTCGGCTTGCTGGGTTTCAACGGAGCTGGGAAAACCACGACTTTCAAAATGCTGACCGGAGAGGAGACCATCACGTCTGGGGATGCCTTTGTAGGGGGCTACAGCGTCAGCTCTGAAATCGGGAAGGTGGGTGCAGCCAGGGAGGCGGGAAGAGGAGGCACCGTGGAGGCAGGGATGGGGCTCGTTTCTGGCTCACAGTTGCGCAGACGGGGGACGAGGTGGTGGCCAGGGGCCAGAGTGAAGCAACAGGGAGAAGAGAGAGAGGACAGGAAGATGAAAGCCTCAGGCCAGAAGGACCCTTGCCACAGTGTCTCTCTGAGAAGCCACTTCTCTGGCCCCAGGGCCTTGGTGCTCGCAGCACTGTGCGGTCTGTGTACACAGACCAATCGTGAGTGTGCCCTAGGCTGCTCGGACCAGGCATTCCACCAAGAACCAAAGCTGGGTGTGATGTTAGTGACAAAGCACACTTTAGAGCATCGTGGCGCCTGCTGCACAGTGAGGAACCCTGGCCACAGCTCGCGTGAGCCCGGCGAGGCACAGCCGGGTCTGCCTCGGCAGAGGGTACACGGTGCTCTGGCCCCCCGGGTGTGGGTTTCAGGGTCTCACTGAGGGAAGGGGAGAAACCACTGGGGCCTGTCTGCCAATGGGTTGCCTCAGACTGATCTGCTGAGGGAAACCTGGAGGAGCCCCCCCCGACCCCTGCACCCCGCCTTCAGGTGCGGCAGCGGATTGGCTACTGCCCCCAGTTTGACGCCCTGCTGGACCACATGACAGGCCGGGAGACGCTGGTCATGTATGCCCGGCTACGGGGCATCCCCGAGCGCCACGTCGCCGCCTGCGTGGAGAACGCGCTCCGCGGCCTGCTTCTGGAGCCGCACGCCGACAAGCTGGTCAGGACGTACAGGTGCGGCTGCGCTCGGCCCCGCCCCAAGCGGCGGGCACCTCCGTGTCCCAGGGTAGAGTTGGAGTCTCCCCTCCCACAAAGCTGGGGGCAGCCGAACAGGTCCAGGGCCAGATTTCCCACCCGCTGTTCTAGGATCAGATGGGGCTTTAGCGGCATGAGCCGGACGGTGCAGGGTAAGAGGGCCTGCGAGCCAGTTCCTGCCCCTGGGAGGCACGGCCAGGCCAGGGGAGGTCAGGCCCATCAGCTTCTGGTCAGCACAGATAGTGTTGCTGTCCTCTGTGTGGGTGTGTACATGACCCCCCCTCAGCATAGCTTTCCTTGGACCCCCCAAAACTACAAGGTGGGCTTTCCAGGCATGCTCCGCTCATTCCTGTTCACCTGGGTTGCTCCGGGATCCTGGAGCCCAGTCATGCTGGGACACGGGGAGCCCGTGCTAATTATGAGCCTTACCTTCCATGCGCCCCCTGCTCCCAGCGGCGGCAACAGGCGGAAGCTGAGTACGGCCGTCGCCCTGCTTGGGGAGCCTTCGGTCATCTTCCTGGACGAGCCATCCACCGGCATGGATCCCGTGGCCCGGCGTCTGCTCTGGGACACCGTGGCCCGGGCCCGCGAGTCCGGCAAGGCCATCGTCATCACCTCCCACAGGTAGAGCCGGAGTCTCCGGGGGTCGGTGGAAGAGGCTGGCTGGGTGGGGCCGGGGGCACAGAAGACCTGTCGGCACCTGGGTCGGAGCCCCTGAGGAACGTGCCCAGCCTCGCCATGCGGGCCCCTCTCTGAACGTGGGAATCAGGAGCGGTGCGATCTGGCCGTGGACACCGGCCTCTCTGCGGGAGCCTCTGTCGCGGAAGGCGGGCGTCGGCATCCCCTGCCCCCCGTCAGGCCTCCGCCCCTCTCCCCAGCATGGAGGAATGCGAGGCCTTGTGCACCCGGCTGGCCATCATGGTGCAGGGTCAGTTCAAGTGCCTGGGCAGCCCCCAGCACCTCAAGAGCAAGTTCGGCAGCGGCTACTCCCTGCAGGCCAAGGTGCGGGGCGACGGGCAGCAGGAGGCGCTGGAGGAGTTCAAGGCGTTCGTGACCCTGACCTTCCCAGGTGAGGGCCACCACACGGAGGGACTCTGTGCCTCAGCCCTGCCGAGCCCCCCCTCCCCCGTCCCTGACCCCTGGGAGGAGGGCCGTGACTCCATGGTCCCAGGCCCTCCGGGGAACACGATGTCCTCTCCGTGCAGGCAGCGTCCTGGAAGATGAGCACCAAGGGATGGTCCATTACCACCTGCCCGGGGATGACCTCAGCTGGGCCAAGGTGAGAGTGGGCCCTTCCAGCCTAGCTGGGGCTGAGCAAGGCCTTTCCAGCCATCACTCCTTCTGTGGGGCTTCTAGGCTCCTTCCAAACAGGAGTCTCTTACAGTTCATACTCCAGCACGTATCCTAAAATTTGCCAGGTTCGGAGATTCATTTGAGTCAGAAAAAAAAAATGGGTGCAAAACGGAAACTGGCCCAGAGAGTGTGCCCAAGGTCGCCCTGTGAGCTGGGAAGATTTGGGGGATGCCTGGCCTCCGGGGCCGGCTCACAGCGCACAGCTCCCCACCTCCCCCCGGGAGCATGGCTCGCCCCATCAGGCCCACTCCCTGCAGTGGCCTGGGGCCCCATCTGGGGCAGGGCTAGGACCTCTGGGAGCCTTACCCCCACCCCCCGTGGCCAGAGCACTCCCAGCCAGCACCCACATCCCAGCTCCTGGGCTTGTTAAAGCTGTTTCCTTGCTCCCACAAGGTGTTTGGTGTCCTGGAGAAGGCCAAGGAGAAGTACGCCGTGGACGACTACTCCGTGAGCCAGATTTCCCTGGAGCAGGTCTTCCTGAGCTTTGCCTACCTGCAGCCGCCCGCCGAGGACGAGGGGCCCTGAGGAGCGGGCAGGCGGGCGCGTGGCCGCACAGGCAGGCGTCCTCCCCCTCCGAGTTCATCTTATCCTGCACCTTTACTTCCAATCACCGTTTCTATAATGGACACGAAAATCAAGGCACAGTGGGGACCCGGGTGTCGGAGCCCTCACGCTGGCAATCAGCATGCGGACATCCGTGCCCAGAGCAGTCGCCAAAGCCCCTCTCTGGAGTGCGGGACCCAGCACGAGCAGCCCAGCAGCCCGTGCAGGCGAACCTCGGGGTCTCTGGGCAGAGAGCCACTCGGGGAGGGGCTGCGGCCGACCTGGGGGTTGCACGAGGCGAGCACCAGCGACACCCCTTACCTGCACATGCACGGAGCCTCCTGTGGGTGACGCAGGAAGCCAGCAGGACGGCGGGCAGTGGGGCTCACCAGGTTGCCCGGAACAGAGAGTAGGTCGCCTGAGGCCACCCACGAGGGAGGTGCTGGCTGTGACTAGGCTTCGTGGCCTTGGCTTCCGGGGGGCCTGGGAGTCGCTGCTCCACGAGTGTGCGCTCGAGGCCGGGCAGGGCTGACCCTGCACCTGGCGCCATCACACCAGCGTCTTCCAGGGTTCATGGGCTCGGAGAGAGAAGGCAATCCTTCCTGCCCGAGACTAGCTTCTGGAGAAGCCACCAGTGCAAGGCCAATTGGGGACCACCGCGGGACCGAGGGACCATCTATGGAGGATGCACCTGACACATGGTGACTCTGTCCAGAAAATAAAGTCTGGGAGGGAACACGACCGCGGTCTGTATGGAGGGACTTCCAACACTCACTGCCAGTAGGTCTGGCAGCCAGACCCGCAGGGACCGGAGTGGGTTAGACAGCCCCCCACCAGGTGGGCCATCCCTACCAGGAGGTACAAGCCCAGGGTCAGGGTGAGTGGGGCAGACCCGGCGGGGTGGGAGGCCTCTGGCCCTGGGGCCACTCTCAGCTTTAGGCAGAAGAGCCTTCTGCATCAGCTCCCTCCCTGTTTATTTATGTATCCTTATTTCTGACAGTTTTTAGAGTTTTAAATTTATTTGAGATAGACAGAGTGAGTGTGCGCACAGTGGGAAAGGGAGAAGCAGGCTCCCGCCGAGCAGGGAGCCCGATGCGGGACTCGACCCCAGGACCCTGGGATCATGACCTGACCTGAAGGCAGACACTTCACTGACTGAGCCACCCAAGCACCCCATTTCTCAGTTTCCTAAATTTCCATGATTTTAATCTCTGCTGTGTATATTCTCTTAGAATTCATAGTTTCAGAGACTTGTCCTATCACTTTGTTCTCTAGGACAGTCTCTTGTGCTTTTTATCAGCCTCTCTGAGCTCGGGAACACTGCAGGCTCTAGGAACTGTCTCTTCCCTTTAGAATTCCTTACCCCCTCATCATTTAGTTTCACGTTATAAAACATAAGCCCGGGGGTGGCTGGGGTCCTGGACTTGCCCCAGGGGAAGCATCTTCTAGGAAGTGGTCCCCGTGGGGTTGGCCAGGCCCCCTGGGGCTGGGGGGGGGGGGGCAGAAGCAGTGGCCCTACTGCTTGCTTTTAAGCCTGTGTAAGAGATTTAGAAAATTGGCCTTTTCTTCCTTTGAGGGCATGAGGAAAGGCATTCGAGACTGAAGGAACGGCACCTGCGAGGCACACCCCCACTGCAGTCAGCTTGCGTTGGTCCAGAGAGAGGTGGTTCATCTGACAGGGGCCCAAGAGGGAGAGTGAGGGCTGCAGAGACCGGTAGGAGGAAAAGTGGCCGTGGTCCTGATCAGGCCCTTCTTAGGAAGACCACCAGTGCCTGGGGAGAGGGCAGGACAAGGCTGAGCTGCTGCCGTGGGGACCCGAGGGGCCAGTGTGCCGCAGTCGGGGAGAACCCGAGGGCCCGGGGTGTCTGTGGGAGGAGCACGGAGCTGGGGCAACAGCAGTCAGGCAGAGGGGACCCCAGGCACAGCAGGGAGGGACATCCCCAGGTCATCTGCAAGGCTGCCGGACACCAAGCACAGGAGCCGAGAATCCTCGAGGAGCCAGGAGTGGGGCCTGAACCCCCACCTCCCCAAGCCTAGCTGGTTTGGTTTGAGCTGAGGCAGCTCCTGGCCCAGGGGAGATGGGGAAGGAGCCACAGGCACACAGTTGACCTGCTTCACCCCCCCATCCCCAGCCCGCCCTTCTCCCCCACAATCCTGGGGGCCAGAGGGTCCCCAGAGAGGGAGAGTTTGGACCCAAACGGCTGCTGTGTCTGCTGGACTCCTGCCCTGCCCCCGCAGGAGTCAGCAGACCCCAAAGCCAAGGTCATGCCTTCCCTGCCCCACTTGGCGTTGGGTGGGGGAATGCTGACACCCACACGAGAGGAGAGGAGGTCTGTGGAAAGCCCAGCCCCATCCAACGGTGTGCCTCAACCAAACCACACATAGCGGGCTTGGGGACGGCCCCTCAGCAGGACAGTGGCGCACGGAATGTGGCCTGGCAAGGGAGGAGGGGGCAGATCCTGCTGGATGCAGGCCTCAGGCTGAACCCCTCCACTGCCTTCCCCATGGGGATCACCAGGCAGTAGGCAGCGGGTCGAGGGGTCCCCACCCTGGCCACAGAAACAGCTCCCGTGGGAAGCAGGCTGTGGCGGGCTGGTGGCCCACACCAGAAGGCCCAGCCCCAGGTTTAGGAAAAAACGCATTTATTTCTCTGCCAAGTACAAAGTCCAGAGAAGGCGGTTTGCGGATTTCATCATCATCTGCGCCGTCCAGGTGGAGGCTCCCTCCTCAAAGTCCTTTCTCAGGGTCAAGGTGTCCCCGAGGCTCCAGGTGAAATTGGCAGGAAGCAGGAACAGCAGGAGGGCGCAGCTCCTGGAAGCCACGTGGGCTGTCCATGTGCCCACACACAGGCGTGGCTGCGCCAGGGGCAGGGAGCTGGGACGCGCCATCTCGTATTTAGCTGGGGAACCCAGACAGAAGCCAGGACACAACCCCACCTCCACCAGCCTCCACCAGGACTGCAGTGCGCAGGCTGGCGTCCGGTGGGGGGCCGACACCTGACATGCCCTTGTTGCCCACCCAAGCTGCTGAGCGCCCACCTCACTCAGGAAGCCCCACAGCACAGCGGAAGTGACCCACCCCTGCCCCCCGAGGAGTGTCCGGGCCCTTTGGCTGCAACGGCACAGGCGAACTGGAGTGTTCCGCCGGGCAAACGCCAATCCCAGGTATTCAGGGCAGGACTCCAGGGGGAGCCGAGGTCAGCCGTGTCTCGGGGACCCTCAGCCCAGTCCGACGAAGCGGCTGACAGGACTAAGGCTGACAGAGGCGTGAGCCAAGGCCGGCACCCGGAAGGAAGGCTGGAAGGTTGCTCCGAAGGTGGCCACAAGCTGCCTGGGGTTGCCGACACACCCCAGCGGGCCCAGCCTGCCTGGCCCCGACCCACGTGAGCCCAGGCTGAACTTCGTCAATTCCCTGACCACATAGGGATGGCAATGTCCCGACACCCCAGACCTGATGCCTGCAGGGCCGGACGGAGCCCGGAGACGAGAGGCGAGAGTTCCGGGAGACCGGCAGCCACACCGCCTGCCAGGGCAACTTGGCTGCTGTGTCTACAGGCACACCACGCCAGCTGCCGTTTCAGCTCCCTTCTGGGTCCAGCATGACACTGATGCCGTAAGCCGGCTGGGTCCTCTGAGAGCCCCAGTCCCACGCAGACTGGTCAGTGTGAAGGGGGGGCCACCTGGGCTCACCCAGAGCCTGTGGCCACACCAAAAGCCCGAGCCTCACCTGCACACACAGGTACATTCCTGGGTAGACAGCCTGGGCTCCACCTGGGCCCAGAGGGGCTAACCCCCACCGGCTCCTGCAACAAGGAGGCAGTCCACAGAAGTCCTAAGAGGTCCCCCAAACACCAAGGTCAGGATAGGCTGCTCACGCCACCCCGCAGCGAAGGCCAGCAGGCCACATAGGATACCCCACTCTCCAGACACGAGGCCCCTTCCAGCAACCCCGGCTCAGGTCCACTCCAAAGCCTGGAAGGTTCAACTCCCTTTCCCAAAGGAGGGCAAAGCCACTGGCTTTCCTGCACAAGAAGACTCAGGGCAGGTGGGCCGAGAGGCTACCCAAGAAGGGGCAAAAAGGCAGAGGTCTCGGCCGCCACAGCCCTTCAGGAGAGCACCAGGAAGCAGGGTGTCAGGGCCTGGGGTTCCATCCCTGCTGGATAGGACCATATGGCCTGGGCCTCAAGCAGGCACGAGGAGGAGCTGAAGATACAGGGTCCGGCCCGGGGAGCGGGGGCCCTGCCTTCCTTCCTCAACACACAGGGCTGCTCAGGCCCCGCTCCTGGGCCCAGCCTACGCCCCACAGATGCTGGCGTCAGATGCCTCCAAGGCTGGAGATGCTCCAAGTCAACGGGCTGTGGATGGCGCGACGGAGGCCCTGGGAGCAGGGCTGGAGGCCAAGATGGCTTCGCTGCAGCAAACGCCGCCACACACCCTCACTGCACCCTGGCCTGCAGCACTCCAGCCTGCCTGCTTTGTATCCAGCTCTGGCTGGGCCCCACCCCGTCCCCTGTGGCCGCCCCCCCGCCAGCTCCGGTGTCCCTATCCTTGACTTCCCTGGGGCAGACATGAACACAGGGCTTCGGGCATGAAAACCAGCACAAGCCCCCAAGCTCACTGCTCAGGAGCGCCTGGGGGAGTCCGGAGTTGCCTGCCGGCAGGAAGAGTAGGACAGAGCTCAGGACTGGACACCCCACACCTTGGAGACACAAGCCTAGAACTGCAAAGGCCTCCCCACAACTCCAGACGCTCAGTGGTGGTCTGGCCCTTTAAGGCCCAGCCTGGCCACCCAGAAGGACCAGCCAGAGCCCCTTGCTGGGCTCCTCCAGGGGAGGCAGGCACTAACCCGCTCAACCACACAGAAAGGGGCCAGGCCTTGGTGATCCAGCCCCTCTTCTAATGCCTCCCTCAAGGTCACCAAGCCATCACCAGCTCCCTGACCCCACCCAAACAGCTCGGCTCTACGGCACCTGGCAGGGCCACCTTGCCCCTAGCGTGGCGACTATTAGCAATAGATTAAAAAAGAGCCTTCTTGACATGGTTTACAATGGAATGCAAGGCCTGGACGGCCCACCATGACCTCCAGCACAATCCAGGCTACCACTAAACCCTGTGTCCCAGGTGACCAGCCTCCAAGGAGAGGCACTGCAGAAACCATCAGGCCCATAGAGAATGAAGGCAGAGGGGACATTCTGATTCAAAAGTGAGAGCAGCCCCACATGCCAATAAGTGGCCCTCAACCCTGGGAGGGAAGTGAGGGGCTCAGGACACTGGCATAACCAGGCCTGGGGCTGGCTGCCGGACACCCTGTCTGTAGGAGCCCTGCCCCACCCCCGCCATCATACCTGGACCAAAGACCTTCAAAGGTCCCCAAGGACCCAGCATCCCAGCCCTGAGCCCCCAGAGCCTTAGTAGGTTGGCACAGGGGTAAAAGAAGGGGAAGCCAGAACTCCTGGAAGGCAGCGGCCGGGGGCCACCAGTTTTAACTTCTTATGTTTCTTCCAAACACATTCTGCTGATCTTTAAAATGCCAAAAGACAAGATGCTCAAGTTTTAACGTTCAACAGCAGATAACACACTTGATAACAAAAACTTATAATATTTAGAAACAAATGTGATTGAACTTCTGTGTCTGAATAAATCATGCTTTAGATTTAACATAAAACGTGTTAAATTTATATGCGTGCCAAGTTATATCACTTTAGCACATTTTTAAAAAGCACAGGCAGTTGTCAGCCCAGCTGGTAGTGTCCCCACCGCCCTCT
This sequence comes from Lutra lutra, assembly GCF_902655055.1. Taxonomy (NCBI): domain Eukaryota; kingdom Metazoa; phylum Chordata; class Mammalia; order Carnivora; family Mustelidae; genus Lutra; species Lutra lutra. The sequence goes on along the minus strand of NC_062295.1, from coordinate 1,812,418 downwards.
CGCCATGGTGGGGTCACTGGCCTGCTTCCTCCCCACCCGACCACGTTGGTGCGCCCTGGGCAAAGGCTCTGCTGGGTCAAGGCCCTTCAGGCAAGCATCCTGCAGACAGCATCTGCAGCCCCATCTTCCATCCTTGGTCACCAAGCGGCAACCCGGACACTCCTGTCCTTGCCCTTGGCAGCTAATCCATCTCCAAATCACAGGGCTTCCTTCCTCCAAAAGAGATCCGCTCTCCAGACGCTCGCTTCTCTTCTTGGATGCACCTACCTGTTCAAACAACGTCTGGGGCGGGGTGCCCCTTCCTTCCACTGAGCCACCGAGTAACGACCGCTCGCCAGACACAGGCGGGGACACCTCGGTGAACAAAATCCGAAAGCTCTGGCCCTCTCGGCGCCGGGATTTACTCTCCCCAGCCCCCTGCCTGGGTTCGGGGCCACTACTTTGCCAGAAGAGTCGGCCTCCCTGACTGCACGGTCTGCCGGCCAGGGGGGTGACGCCTCGCACGGGATGCTGCCCCAGCACCGCCCTGGCCTGCGAGCCGCCCCCCGCCCCGGCCTCCCCTCGCTTCTTCCGACGGGCCTCGGCGCCGCTGCACCCACCATTCCCTCTGCCCGACGCCCCCTTCCACTCGGGTCTCAGCCGCACGGGTTCCTGTCCAGGCTCAGGACCCGGCCGAGCACCGGCAGTCCGCACACCTCGGTGGGGTTTTTGACCTCATCAACCCGTCCCTGCACCCGCCCGGCCCCTGAGCCGCCTTGCGCCCTGCGGGACCCCAAACGCCACAAGGCCAGCCGCACCCGGTAAGCCCCGCCGGCCCAGCCGCCCCGCGCGCGGGCTTTGGTCGAGGACCAGCGTCTGCGAGGGCAGTGCGCAAAGCGCAACGGGTGGGGCGGGGCCCGGCTGCGTTAACTCCTCTCCGCGCCGGCCCGGGAGCTTGTCCGCGCGGCGTGGCCCTTCGGAACGTGGCCAGCCAACCATCTGCCGGCCCCATGAAGCACGCACTCAGCCCCGGGTAGCTCCAGATATGTCCCCAGCGAGGGAGGTAGAGGAAGAGTCCCCGACACGGCTCGCCAGAAACGGCCCTGGCCCTTTAACACTCCTCTCGCTCGCTCCCATTGGCTGAGGCGCTTTACGTCATCGCCGCGCGCCCGACAGCGGCGCCTTCCCGCTCCCGAATCCTGACGCCAGAGCGGCGCCGGCCTTAGCGGCTGAGGACAGCGGGAGGAGGTGGCGGCGGCGGGAAGATGTAAGTTGGGGGAATCCGACCCCATCCGAGCTTCGGGGGCCGCCCGCAAAGCTCGGCGGGGCGCGTGGTTGGAGCCGGCCCGCTCCTCGGCCTCTCGGTAGGCCCGGCAGCCTGGCGGCGCGGCCGCGGCTGTGAGAAGAAAGAGTGTGGCCCGGGGCGGGCGGAGTGGGAGGCGCCGAGGCCGCGGCCCGGAAGTGGTCGGGGCCGCGGCGGGCGGAAGGGCGCCTCAGACCGTCCCCACTCTGCGGCGCGCCCGGCTAGGCCCGCGGGACTCGGAGCAGCCGGGAGCGCGGCGTCCGCCTTCGGGGCTTTGCGGCCGGCGTGGAGACCCGGGCCCGCCACGCCAGGCCCGGCGCCTGGACGGGGGAGTTGTGAGTGAACGCGGACGGGGGCGGCGGGGCGGAGATGCTTGTGGGGTGCGGTGGAGGACCGTGCCGTGGCCCGGGCGAGCCCCGGGGACGCGGCCGTTCCCTCTCCGTTCGCACGGCTGGTGCGGAAAACGCGCTCGGAAGCGGGGAAGTGCTCTGCCGGGGGGGCCGGAGCGCCGCCGGCTCGACGTGTAACTAACTGTTCTCTCTCTCTCCGGCTGTCGGACGCGCACCTTTCCGGAGGATGGGGCGGTGACCGAGGCCGGTGCGGTGACCCGAGCTTGTGCGAACAGCGCCTCGGTCTCTGCGGTCTAGCACGCGGCCACGCCCGGCAAAGCCCGCTCGCCCTGTGCTCCTTTGACCGCGTAGGGTTGGCGCATCCCGGTGGTGCTCGTGGGCGCGGGGGGCCGTGGGGCGCGGGGTGGGGCCCGGGAGTGTGTCCCGCGCGTCCGTGCCGGACGCCTGCCGGCCCGCGGCGATGTCCATGCCCCACGCGGGTGTTGGAAGGGCCTGGTGCGGGGCGGAGGGGTGAGTGTCTGCCCTGGTTGGCGGTGGACGAGATGACCTGGGGCCCATGGGTGGGCAGATCTTCACCGAGCGCCAGCCGCATCCCTTAGCCTCCGTGCACACCGTGGCTCCTGGGACATTCGGGATGTGCTGTGGCTCGCGCTGTTCCCGGGGACAGTGCCGCACGGGTGAGCACTCAGGAGGTCGTGCGGGGGACTTGGGAACAAGCGTTTGTGTGCGGGGAAAGCCTCCAGACACGGAGAAGCCTCCCTTTCTTTTGACACAAGCCGTAACCGGGAGCCGGGTTGGGTAACCGAGGACATACAGTTGTCCCTGTAGTTGTCCCTGTAGCTGCAGTTGTCCCTGTAACGCTCAGGAGGAGGGGGGCTCAGAAGGGTTCTGTGACTTACCCCAGGTCACACAGCAGAGCTTCGAATCAGAGTCCACGGATTCCTACCCTGAACTGTACTCCCTCGTTGTCCAAGGCCACTGACCTCGTCCGCCCAGTGTTGCTCAGTACCTGTGGGACCTTCCTGTTTTAAGGCAGAACATTTAAACATTAAACATTCCCCCCAGCCCCCCGGGGAAGAGCAGCAGAGGGGACTCTCCGCTTGCTTCTGCTCTCGTTAGACGGCCCAGAGCTGGCCTGCCTTGAGTCAGCTCCCTCTTCAGCATTCCGGGGAAGCGGGATCCCAGGCGCTCGCTTGTCCGTGTTACGTACAGGCTGTCGAGGAAAACGAGGTAGAAGTGGTCGACACAGCCTCCCGGGGTCCTTGCCTGCAGTCCAGGCAGACTGTAGGAAACCTCACTGGAGATGCTGACGGTCGAAGACCCCCCAGGAGACAAGGCACAGAGCGGACTAGCAGTTTGTCTCGAGTCGTATTACGGAGCACGCGCCGCAGTGTGGGTGCTCCGTTAGACCTTAGGAGCTGTGTCCTCAGATTCCAGTGCCGCCTCACACACACTCACACGCACACTTTATTTGGGGGTAACAGTGTAAACATACAGAAAGGTCAAAAGAATTGCACAGTGGACCCCTGCATAACCACCACCAAGATCCTGCAAGTCACGTTTCTGCCGTATTTGCGTACCCACCGGTACGTTTCTGTTGCATTTTGAAGGAAACAGCAGACTTGGACGTATTTTTCCCATAACACTTCCATATGCAGCTCAGCATTGGCATTGACTGCTTTCTAACTTAACCATTTACTGCTTTTTCAGTGTTCGTATGGGACATTTTGTCTGCTGGCATTTGGGTGTTAAATGTTTTGATGCTGGTACCCGTCACTTTTGAAATGGGTTTTGCTTCCAGTCATCATACATCCAGTATGTCCTACAAGGAACTAGAACAAGAGACTGACCACACCAGTAATCCTAGCAGGAGAGCCAGGCTTGGCTTTTTTTCTCTTCTGCATGCAAACGTGCTGTTGCATTTGTATTTCTAAGGGGATCGTAGAGGGCTTATCGAGTTAGGAAGAAAAACAGGTAGTATGCCCCCGTAACCTAACAGTGACAGGCACCGCCACTGCCTCCTTAAGGAAAAGACAATGAGGTGAGGGGAGGGTCTACTTGGGGGGGGGGACAGTCCCCAAGGAATGGGAAGCGGTCCCTGTATGTTCCTGGCTTTGTGGACGCTCGCTGCTCCCTGTGCCCCTTGCCGTCTTCTCGTGTGCTCACCTTTTGACTGCAAAGTGGATTGTTGCCTTGCCGACTCGTTCACTCTGTAAATCCTTTTATCTTGTTATTAGGCTGCACTTTGGCGTAAATTGCAATCGATTAGGGATCGTTTCTCAGACTCGAGTTAGAAGTGAGAGTTCAGATAAGTGAGGCCACCATTGCTGCTTTGAACACCTCAGAAGGGGAGAATGGATTTATCAGGAGTGAAAAAGAAGAGCTTGCTAGGAGTCAAAGAAAATAATAAAAAGTCCAGCACTAGGTAATCCTTCTGTCAGACTTTTCTAGTGCTACTTTGGGGGTGCTCGTGACTAGGGACCCTCAGAAAGGGGAAGAGCGGAAATGTCTTACATGTTACAGTGACGTGTCCTAAGCCACAGACCATTTTGCTCTGTGATCCCCTGGGATCTCGGTAGCCCTTGGGATCCCCTCTTTTGGGTAGTGTTGCCTCCGGGTTTGGCCAGAGGGGCATGCGGTCTCACACTCTTCCTTCGCCATCCAGGGCTCCTTCTCCTACCAAACGCAAAGACCGCTCTGATGAGAAGTCCAAGGATCGCGCGAAAGATAAAGGGGCCACCAAGGAGTCCAGCGAGAAGGACCGTGGCCGGGATAAGACTCGGAAGAGGCGCAGTGCGTCCAGCGGGAGCAGCAGCACCAGGTGGGAGCAGGCAGGGCGGGGCACCCAGCCGGCCCCTCTCCTGTGGCTGTGCCCATTTCCTTGCCAAAGGGCCGCGCGGGGTGCTCTGTGGCCTCACTGTTTACAAGAAAACACTTTGGGCTTGTTAATCAAGGCCCAAATTACACCAGACCAGTTTGGGTCTGCCCTTGTTGTCTGTGGAAAGTGGTGCTTGTTAAAGAAGGGGACGTTTTGGGTATATGTTTCTCTCGAGTACTTTTTCATTCACACTCATGATTGGATTACCTTAACCTAAAGCTTATTTTTATTAACGTTGAAAACCAGCTGGGGCGCCTGGGTGGCTCAGTGAGTTAAGCCTCTGCCTTCAGCTTGGGTCATGATCTCAGGGTCCTGGGATCCAGCCCTGCATCGGGCTCTCTGCTCAGCGGGGAGCCTGCTTCCCTTCCTCCCTCTCTCTGCCGGCCTCTCCGCCTACTTGTGATCTCTGTCAAATAAATAAATAAAATTAAAAAAAAAAAAAAGAAGAAGAAGAAAAGAAAAACAGCCAGAATCCCTCAGCAGCCCCCCTTCCAGGCTGGTTGGCGCTTTCCCACCTGCCAGGCTGTATCCATACTTCCCAGTAGGCAAGGCTTCTGGATCACTAGGAAGTCACTCCTTCCTTTCCTGTCACTGCACAGTGTGAATGCTGTTTCCTGTCCCCACCTAGAGTTTTGACTGGGGTTGTGGGGGTAGATACCATCGCCTCTCCCTGAGGAGGGAGACATTGAGGCTTGAAAATAGGAGGACAGGCTCTTTTTAGAAGCCTGAGCATGTGCAGGCTCATCTCGTGGGAAGAAACGCTGCCATCCTCTGTTGCCCATGACACCTGCGTCTTGCTCGTCAGGTCTCGGTCCAGCTCTACCTCCAGCTCGGGCTCCAGCACCAGCACAGGCTCCAGCAGCGGCTCAAGCTCTTCTTCCGCGTCGAGCCGCTCGGGAAGTTCCAGCACATCCCGCAGCTCCAGCTCCAGCAGCTCCTCTGGCTCGCCAAGCCCTTCTCGGCGCAGGCACGACAACAGGAAAGGCGTTCCCGCTCCAAGTAAGCTCCCTTGGGAGTGCCTCGGTTTGGGGGGGATTGCTCCCAAATTTGTGAATTATCTGGGAACTTACTTAAGTTTGCAAACAGAGGGCTATAATGTTACAGTTGCTCTAAAAGTAGATGTTGAGAGGAGGCTTCCTGAAGCAGAAGTAACGTGAATATGCATGATCCGGTAGAGAAAGCTTCCATGTAAAAAACTCACCGTGGCAGTTAGCAGCCCCACTAACAGAAATTTTGACTTGGCAAATCGTTGCTGGTATTTTGTTTTTTTAATCAGATCCAAACCACCCAAGAGAGATGAGAAGGAAAGGAAAAGGCGGAGTCCTTCCCCTAAGCCCACCAAAGTGCACATAGGGAGGCTCACCAGGAATGTGACCAAGGTGAGTGAGGGTCCTGGTTCCACCCAGCGGACAGTAGGGCGTGTCTCTTCTGCAGATATTTTAAATGGAAAGCTAGAGAAGCAGGCCTCAGCCACAGGTGAACTGAGAACAGAGGCTCTCAGAGGACTGGCGCGATGTGGTGCGTCAAGCGGAGCAGTAACTCCTTCAGCGGGGCTCGTTCTGTGTGAGAGAGACCCTACCCTGGGTGCCCAGGCGGCGGCGGCGTATGGGGACTTCTCAGCTCCCACGGGGCAGTTGTGGGTGTGCCTCAGAGTGACCCCTCTTTCCTCTAGGACCACATCATGGAAATATTCTCCACCTACGGGAAAATTAAAATGATCGACATGCCTGTAGAAAGGATGCACCCCCACCTGTCGAAAGGCTATGCGTACGTGGAGTTCGAGAACCCCGATGAGGCCGAGAAGGCGCTGAAGCACATGGACGGAGGTGGGTGACCCTGCCGGCCCCCCGCTGGCTCCCGTCTCTGCTCCCTGTGCGGCACCAGCTGCCAGCCACGTGCAGGGACCTTAGAGTCGGTTTGCAGCCTGGAGGCACATTGTGGTCTCCCCGGAGCTCTCTCGGTTCCGGTTCTTAACCAGGGGGTGTGTGTTTACTGAAAACAAGTTTTATGGGACATTGTTCTTGGAAAAAGATCAGCAGATAGAATACGTTAGCATTTTTGAGAGTTTTCCAATCTGTGGAAGCTTAAGGATGAAATGAAGAGGTTTTTGTTTTGTTTTGTTTTTAATAAAGACTGCATTATGAGTGAGTAATGAAGCATTTGGCTTTTATACGGGAGTGTTTCCTTCCATTTTCTTCGGAGAGTCGTTTCCTATTGTACCAACATTTCAGCATTTTTAAGATTACTTTGTTGGATCCACACATTTTACCCATTTCCTTAAAGCTTGTATCTTAACTGTTGGTGACACTCGAAGCTGTTCTGTGGGGTGCAGAACGGTTGTAACCGCACCTGAGCACCCGTGAGTAGTTTTGGACGGCCACTTGTTTCGTCTTCAGGTCAGTGTTTTAAGGAGCTTGGAACTTGTCTCTGGCCCAGCTTGCTGCTGGTGTAATCTGGACAACCAGGGCCAAGAGCCAGGACTGCCTGGAGCACGCTGTGGGCTGCCAGGCCGCCTAGGGAGGAGGGTCCGAGCGCCCAGAACCTTGGAGGTTCCCGTTACCACGCAGAAGAACAAGCGCAGCAGTTTGATGGGGTAGCCGCCCTCGAGCCTTGGTAGAGGTGCACGTTAGGACACGTGTACTCCACTAAGCTAACTCTCAGGTCGGCTTACATGCACTGCGGCCCCGGGCTCCCCAGTTCTTGACCCTGTGAGTCGCACCTTCGTTCTGGAGATCTTCGGTCGCACATCTTTCAGAGTTCGAGCACTTGCTAAAAACGCAGGGACGCTGGCCACGTGCAGGCTGCGCACGGCGGTACATATTCCACATATTTTAAGCCTCCGGTAGGCCTCGAGTATGTGTCCACTATGTGCTGCGCACCGTGAGTGGAGGCGCTGGCCAGATCGTTCCTCACGCGGATGGTCCAGTGCCTGTGAAGTTCCTGGTTTGGCTGGCTTTGGCTGTGGGCCAGGGCGCTGCCCCCCTGCCATGGGGGCTGTTAGGCTGCATTTAGTTAAGTCTTTTGAGTGTGTTCTGAACACAGGTTCACATGCCTAAGTTACTCCCTCGATACCTTTGCGATCTCCTTGACAGTAGCAGTTGGGAAGATAAAAGAACCCTCCACCCTTCAGAGGCACACGGGCCTGTGCTCGGTGCCCTGAGCAGTCCCTGGACTGGGGTCAGTGTGCGTGCTCCCCTGGGGTTCCTAGGTCTGCCCTTGCCTTTCTTCGCTCTTCTTTTTCTGAGCCCCAAAGATTCTCCGGCTTCTGTCCTCACTATTCTCCTTCAGTTGCATTCACACGCCTCGTTTTTTGGTCTGAGGCACTTTTTCCAAACCCTTAAGACAGACTTGACAGCTCAACCCTGTTTTATTTGTTTTGTTTATTTTATTTTATTTTTATTTTATTTTGTTTATTTTGTTTATTTTTGTTTTATTTTGTTTATTTTGTTTGTTTACTTTTCTTCCTCCCGAGCTATGATGCGTTCGTAGCTCGTGCAGAAATGTGGGCGCCGCTCATCCCTGCCCCCGCCTCCACCGCCAAGCTCTTGTGGTGTGGTGGCCTAGTTACGGTGCCCTCGTGGGGGCCCAGCACCCTGAGGCCACCTTCTGGTCTCCTGGGAGGTACCAGGTGAGGGGGCTTTTACAGCACAAGGGAGGACCAGGCTACCTGGTTGGAGGCTACCTCTTCAAGGGCAATCTTTTTTGAGTTCTTAAACTTCAGCCCCCATCTCAGTCCTGCGGAGCCCCCAGAATGTCCCCACTCCCCTTGCTGGTCCCCTCCCATTGTTCTAGAGGATTAAGTTCAGGGTCAGGGCACAGTCCTCCCCTCATTGGATGGATTCAGGTGTTCCCTTAGGTGCTGCTTCCTCTTGGAGGTGGTTGTGCATCAGGTGCCCTGGGCATCCAGGTGGAGTTCCCAGTGAGGGTCCGTGCTCCCCTGCAGACTTCCTGATGAAACCTCCAGTAGTAGTAACTATCCTATTTCTGTGACGAGTTTCGTTCCCCTGTCCTTGCTTACCACGCTAGGCCCACAGCTGGCACGGGCTGGCCTAGGCTGTAGGGGCTTGTCCGATATTATGTGACTTGATCCCTTTTTCAACAGGACAAATAGATGGCCAGGAGATCACTGCCACCGCTGTGCTGGCCCCCTGGCCTAGGCCACCCCCCCGGCGATTCAGCCCTCCTAGGAGAATGCTGCCACCACCTCCCATGTGGCGTCGGTCGCCCCCGCGGATGAGAAGAAGGTGGGTCGGTTTGGAGTCCTACAGGGCATTGCTTGGGGCCGGTGTAGACTTGTTCATTTTCAAACACTGTGATGGTGAGGTAGACCTCACTCAGCCCTGCCCACCCCTGTGCTCCATGCGGGGCTCATGCTGTCCATACCAGTGGGGGAAGGGGGAGCAGGGCTGCTGCTGGAGGGAGGGGCAGGCCAGCCCTGCATGTCACACCAGTAGTCCCTGGAGTGCAGTTCCTCTTCCCCTCCCTAGCTAAGAAGACAGGAAGGGTAGGGTGCACGGCTGGCTCAGTCGGAGAAGCGTGGGATGCTTGGTTCTGGGGTTGCGGGTTCAAGCCCCACATTTGGTATAGAAATTACTTAAATAAGCAAACATTAAAACACACACACACACACACACAGGAAGGGTCAGGAAAGGGGTCTCCACAGCATACACCCTGTTCCTTCCCAGCGGCTCGGTGTCGGTGCCGTCAAGAGAGCCGTCCTGACTCAGCATGGAAATGTGAAACCTTACAGGATTGTTTCTTCAAAAAGCCAGCTTTGCCCCTGCTGTCCGGGACGTTGGCCTCCGAGTCTCATGTAGTCTTTCCTCTTCCCGCAGGTCCCGCTCCCCGAGGCGCAGGTCCCCTGTGCGCCGGCGATCTCGCTCCCCCGGCCGCCGCCGCCACAGGAGCCGCTCCAGCTCCAACTCCTCCCGATAAGCAGGGCCCCCGGAGCTCTGCGCCCTGTGACTTCGATCCCATCCACTTGTTTTGTGACTTCTCTAGCCAGAGGAGGGTTGGTAGGAAAGAAATTCCTCACTCAGGGCGGGCTTCGGAGACAGCAGCTGAGACGGCTCCTCTGACGCAGACTCCCGGGGGAGCGTCGGCGGTTCGGGTCGTGCCTATAAGAATGCCCTCCAGTTTCTGGCTAGGAAGCTCCCGTTTCCCGTTCCTAAGAGAGTCCCTCCGGTGGCCACGCCAGCAGGGACAAAGCAGGGCTGCAGGTGGTAGCGTGGCTCCAGCCTGGGCATGGGGCACCTGTTTCATTCCCACAAATGCCTGGAGGCTGGGCTGGGGGCCTGGTCCTGCCCTCAGGTGGTGGTCTGCAGGCTCGCTCGGGAAAGGCCGCGCTTGGGTGCAGCTGCTGCTCCTGCTCCCCTGCTCAGGTCCTCGTCCAACACCTAGGGTCCACCAGCCCATGTTAGTTCCCGGAGATGCTTCTGTGTCCACGTGTACTCACGCACACCGCCACACCCCTCCTCTCTCTTTCTCTGTCATCACAGACCCCTCCCCCCGCCGCTGCTCTTAACGGTGGTCTTGAGGGTTACGTTGGCAACATGTACATTACTTTTTTTGGCTTTTATTGTACAGTCAGTACTATAAATTTGTTGTTTCGAGTTTTGTAACTTGTAGCATTTTAGGCGCTGTTGTGTTTGTACTTTGTTGTGTAGAGTGAAGGGATTGTGTTGAATAAACAGGATTAGAGTACAGAGGAGTCCTGGCTTCACCTCCTCTCTCATCCGTGGCCGCAGAGACAGCTTCAGCTGCCAGGCGAGTGACAACACAGGACCGCGTTCTAGTTTGGTTCCAGAGTCACAAACCAGGCTGGGCAGGCCAGCTGTGCGGGGCGCCGGGCCACTGCTGCAGGAGACACGGAGCACGAGAGTTCGTCGCCTGTGTGCTCCCAGGAGCTCTGAGCTCTGCGGGACGGACACGCAGACCGTGGTGTGCTGCCACTCAGCCACGCTCCTGTTCTTTCAAGGAAGATGTGGAAACTTCAGATGTTAAAAACTACAGTCTCAGTCACTCTGTGCAGACTGGATGGTTGGAGCAAGGCCGTGTCCTGTGAGGTAGCACACAGGCCGCCTGCTCCTCCCAGCTCATCCTGCCACCAGGCCAGGGGCCACCTGTGTTTCTTGGGACCCCGCCAGGGTCTCCTTGAAGGATGGAGCAAATAAACATCATGTTCCCTTTGCTCTCCTGTGGCAGGAGGGCACTGCAGTCTGGCCAGGAGTGTGTGGGCACCTGCTGCCCAGCTTCGGAAGAGGGAGGTGGATGGGCAGCTCTTAGTCCCCCACGCCTGCCTCGACCACCAGCTTGATGACTGTGCCCCCTCCCCAAGTACTTGAGGCAGCCCCCGGAAGCCCCGCGGCTTAGTGCCCCAACAACAGCCTTGGTGTCCTCTGGTTGCCTCTGCTGCTCAGTAGCTGGGACTTCCCCAAAGCCCCTTGTCGCTGCCTAAGCTCTCAAACCTCTCGGGGACTCCGTGCGGCCAGCCGCGGTCTCAGCAGTGCTGCCCCACGGACTTGATCTTAGCCTCGACAGCCCAGGAAGTGAGCTCGCTTCCCGATGTGCCACTGAGGCGCAGCACCGCGTCCACCGGCCGGTGTGGAGAATAGCCTGGCCCACACCCGCTCCCGGACCATGGGGTCAGAGGAGCGTTGCGACCTTGAAATCCTGGGAGCCTAGTGAGGCCGTTCCGACCTTGACAAGCTGCAGCCAAGTGGGGCGGGGCTGCGGGCGCAGGGCTCCTGGGAGGGGCGGGCCGCAAGGGCGGGGCTAGGCGTGGACCCGGGCGGGCTGCGACCCCAACCGGCCGGTCAAGATGGCGCTGGCGGTGGGAATGCGCGTCCTGACGCGTTCCCTGCTGCGACCCTGTGCGTGACTGAGGGGGGCGGCCGGGGGGGGGGGGGGTCGGTGGGCGGGGGGGGGGCTCAGGGACAGGGAGGAGGCCCGGCGTTCGGGGGTGCGGGTCGCGGCCAGAGGGCGGCGAGGCTAGCAGGCCTCACGCTGTCGTTCGCAGGGGTCCGGGTCCCCGGGACGGTCCCCGGGCGGACGGGGCCGGCGGCCGGCGGCGGGGACGGCGTGCGGTGCTTCGGGAGCCCGCGGGTGCTGGTGGAGCCTGACCCGGAGGCAGGTAAGCGCGCCAGGGGCCGCAGGTCCGGGCCAGCGCGGCGCAGCCTCCCGCAGCTTCCCGGGCTCCCGGGGGCCTCTGGACGCCCACGGGCCGCGATAACAACCCGGTGCTGAGCACATTTCTGTTGCATTCGGATCTTGAGGGACCTCAGTGTAGGTGGCTTACCTGCGGCTTCCCCCCGTTTTTGTCCATTTTAGTTAGGGCGTGTGCACGCGCGGGGGCGGGGGGGGCGCGAATCCCAAGCCGACTCCCCGCTGAGCTGGACCCCGGGACGCGTGAGCTGAGCGGAAGCTAGAGTCCTGCGCCCCCGGACTGAGCCCGCCCCCCCCTCCGCCAAGTCACTGTGAAGTTCAAAAGGCTTCGGTTTGTGAAGTTTGACGGCTGTGTCCCTTTATCTAAACTATTGAATTGGAAACTGGAGGGCGCCTGGGTGGGCCAGGTTCGGCATCTGCCTTCGGCTGGGCTGGTATTCCCAGCGTCCGGAATCGGTGCCCCAGGTAAGCCTCCGGGCTCCTTGGGAGCCTGCTTCTCCCTCTGCTCCTCCCCCAGCTCATGCTCCCTCTCTCTGTGTCAAATAAGATCTAAAAAAGAAAAAAAGAAAAGAATTGGAAGTATTTTGGAATAAAATATTTTAGTGCTTTCTCCTTAACCCTCACCATGGCACAGAGCCTAACAGCCGTTTTACTAAAGAAAGCCAGAGGCCACAGTGCAGTCCCTGCTCACCCACCCCCGGCTCCCGTCAGAGCAGCTCTTAAACCTGCAGCGGGGACGGAGAAGGTAGAAAAAGCACCGTTCAGAGAGAAACTTAGGTTTCCTCTAAGTAAGAAGGCTCCCACGCTGGGGCGTGAAAAGGCCTGTCCTCGGAGATGGGCACAGTTAGGGCGCGGCGACCCGGCTTAAGGCCTCAGGCTTTTGACAGAGGCCTGGTGCTGGGCGCTGGGGCGGCCGTCAGTTGCAGCCTCAGCCCCTCTCTCTGCCCCGGCTCAGGGTTGGGGCTGCTTACCCTGGGACAGCCAGGTTCACCCAAAGCCCTCTCCCTTAACGCATGTTCACCTTTGGCCTATTTACCTTTCCTCTGTGGCCTCGATTCTGCTAGAGCAGGCCCTGTGGAAACCCAGTCACCCTCAGGATGCCCCAGAGGCCCTGGTGGTTAAGCGCTCCACTCTGGATTTCAGCACCGGCCCTGATCTTAGACTCACTCCGCACTGGGCTCCATGCTGGGCACGGAGTCTCTCCCTCTGCCCTTTCCTGTCGGGTGTGGTCAGCAAACCCAGAGACAGCGAATGAAAAGATGACCCCAGATGCCAGAGCAGGAGGAAGGAGAGGGCGAGGGGACCAGACGCTCTAGTGGGGAAGGTCTCGAGCCAAGCTCTGTCCACAGTGTTACTGTGAGTCTTAAACGCACACCTGGCAGGAGGACGTAGCTGTAACCATGGGGACAGCGGTGTGTGGCAGCAGGTGGGGGGAGAGCCTGGGTGCTGGGCCCGGAGGTCATGAGGGTCATGACCGCCACAGGTGCCGCGATTCACTCCCTGGATGGGAGCTTTGAGGCACAGTAGGAGTCTGGCCGCGCTCAGCCAAGGAACTTGTTAGAAGCAGGCCCAGTGTTCCAGGCCCTCCTCCTCTGCTTTTCAGTTTGTCTTGTCCAGGGAGGCATGGAGAAGTCCGATTTGTCTTCTCCAGACGCTGTGAATGCGCACACCTCCCCACCTCCTCATCTCCCCACCGCCGCCCACACTCCTGCACTCTCCAGAAAGAAAAAACCCAGTGAGCCTCAGAAACTTGCTTCTGGGCACACCGATTGCTGCTTCTGTGCACTCGGGTGTGCCACGAGCCGGTTAGTAAGAAGTACTCCTCGTCAGAGGCCTCCAGGGAGCCCATTTGCCTCCAGGACTAAGTCGTCAGTCAGGAGTGAACGGTGGCCTTTCTGTGGCCCTTGGGGTCTGTCTTCGGGCAGGCAGTGAGCACACGGGGGCCCGGCCAGCGGAGCCAGCAGCCACCAGCGGACGAGTGAATGCACCGGGGACAGCTCCACATCTGGCCACCCATGTTTGTGGCCTCTGTCTGTAAACAAGCGTGAACGAGAGCACCCTGAGGGAGTTCCTCCTTGCACACCTGGTCTGAGAGTTTGCTCACTCACCTCCCCCCCCCACGCCAAGAAACTCAGGCTGTTTGCTCCTCCCAGGGATGGAGCACTTGCACCTGGCAGGAAAGGATGAGCAGAGCTTGGTGCACAAACATTCACAGCAGCGTGGTTCCCAAGAGCCAAAAGGCGGAACCAAGCCACGTGTCCCTCAGCCCATGCGTGGATGCACAGAGTGGGGTCCCCACGCTGCGGCTCGGGTCAGCCTTGAGAGCACGGTGCTCTGGGAAAGCAGCTAGACAGGAGAGCTCACAGATTGGACGCTTCCCTTCCTAGGAGATGGCCAGGATAGATGAGTCCGTAGGCACAGAAACCATTGGCTGCAAGGAGCCGGGGTGGGGAGGGGTCGGTGACCACTGATGGGCGCAGTGTCCTCTCTTCTGGTTAGATCCACTCTGCAGCTAGATGGTGGTGGTCGTGCGGCACTGCCGGTCGCTAACGACCCGAGTGGTCCACTTTTAAATGGTGAAACTCTGTTGGGTGGATCTGGCCGTGGCCAGGCCGAGGGTGCAGGCTGAATGGGTGTGCTCCTCTGGGACTGGCGTGAGCTCTCCCCCCTTCGCATTCACACTAGGGTTCGCTGTGATGAAGATGAGGAACCCACCCGTGAACAGCCTCAGCCTGGAGTTCCTGACCGAGCTGCTCATCAGCCTGGAGAAGCTGGAGAGTGACAAGGCCTTCCATGCCATCATCCTCACGTCGGTGGGTTCTCGTTAGCTGTCCAAGCTCGGGCGCCGGCTGCTCAGCACGTGCGTGTCCCCCAGTAGAAGTGCCTCCCTGTCACAGAGCCCCGGGAGAAGGTCTCGGCTCTGCCGTTGTGAAAGGCAGGTGGTCCCAGCTTTGCAGCCAAGGCTGGGAGCGTCCTCGGGCGTGCACCTGCTTCCCTTAAACCCTGGGGTTGTGCCAGGTGTGGCCCGGAGCGGTCACTGCTCTGAACGGGCGGGGCTAGTGCGTCCTGATGCTCACCGCCGCTGGGAGCCAGGGGCCAGGGTTTACCGAGCCTTGGCCTGCGGAGGAGAGGGCTCCTCCGTGCTGGTTCCCAGCGGGGGTGCCTGGGACTGCTGCAGTGGACCCGCCTGGACACGGTGCACATGCCTGGGAACATTGTGCTCCAAATGATTTCTGGAAATGTTCCATTTAGGGTGTAGTTTGAGAGTGTGCTGCTTTCTCTCTGGTGCCCTGAGGCCGAGAGTGCCGCAGAGACAGGCGTCCATCCCTCTGCTTCCCCGGTTTCGCGGTGGTGCCAAGCTAGTGGGGGTGGGGAATGGTGCTGGCCTGCGTCCCTCGGGAGCCCACATGCTCTGCCCGCAAATGGGTCAGCGTTGTGCTCTAGGCTGTGTGTCCACTGAGTCCTGAGCAGGGGCCTGTCCCGTGGGCCCGTGACAGGTGGTGGCCTGCGACAGGCCTGCTGCTGCGGGGTTATGGGGACACGGAACTGCGGGCCGCGGGCTTGGGTGCACAGTCCCAGTGGCGCATTCTCTCCTGGGGCTCCCTCTTCGCTTCTTCCAGCTGCTGGGGGGTCCGGGGGGTCCTGGGACTCCTGTTCTCCTGCTCTCCTGCCCTGTGTCTCTCTGTTCAAATGTCCCTCCCCTTAGAAGGACCCCTGCTCTCCTGTGACTGCCTGTTGATCACAGCGGCCAAGACCGTGTTTCCGAGGACAGTCACAATCGTAGGTCCTGGGGGTAAAGGCGGGTCTGCGTCTTTTTCCAAGACACGGTTGGGCCCACCGGAGACTGTTGGCAGAGTCTCCCAAGTCTCACCGTCATGGTCAGGGTGCAGAGCGTGTCCCCCGCTAGGACGACGGTGCCTTGTGTCGCAGCCGCAGTGGTGCTCTTCACCTTCACTTTCCCCGAGCGCGAGGATGTGGGCCGGCTTCCGTGGGGCTAGGCCGTGCCAGGGACACAGGGCTATGGCGGGGACCTCGGCAGGGCAGGACCCAGCGCAGGGACGTCGGCAAGAGGCAGCCACACCTGTGTGGCCTTGCCAGGTCGCGGCGAAACATGAGCCGGGGACCCGAGAGGGTGGCTTCCGGGGGCAGCACAGGGGCTACAAGGAATCGCATCCAGCACCCTGCACACAGCCTGCTCCTGTCGCTTGGCACGAGGATGCGGGGACGGTGCCTGTGACTCTCCCGTACTCCACCTGTCCCCTGACTCCATGGAGACAGACACGTGGCCGTCGGCCCGTTCATGGAGCAGGGACAGGGCACGCCAGCCCCTAGACCCCCCCAGCTCCGGCCACGGCCACGGGAGCGTCTCGTTCTTGTTTGTTCAGGGACATTGTGACTCCACTTGGGGGAGGCCCATGAGTGCGCTTTTCCCGTGATGACTGCTCGGTCACCGTACTCCCCCCACCCCCACCTTCTGGGCCAGCAGGTCTTTGCTGGAAAGCACCACCGCCGTCCCCTATCGCAGCTGCGCCTGCTGGTGCGCGTTTGCTTTCCTCCCTGCTCTGGGGCTTTGTCACTGCCGGGGCAGCTGCACAGGACCTACGCCTTCTCGGCCACTCCCCAGCATTTGTCTCATGTGTGACAGCCCAGGGCAGAGGTCTGGCTTCCTGGTTCATCGTGGTCCCTTCCCTGCCTTGCTGTGTTGTCACAGCAGCCCCTCCCAGCCTGCCCTGCCATCTGTAGCTGGCTCGACCTTGGGGGCCATCAGAACATGGGCCCCGAGGCCCCAGCTCGCCACCCCGGGAACACGACCTCGGCCCCACTGCCTTTGGAGCACCTGTGGGCCCTGGGGACCTGCTGCTGGCAGGGGATGGACTCTGACAGGGCCCCTGGCTCCTTTGTCCCCAGGACTGCCCCGGCATCTTCTCCGCCGGCCTGGACCTGATGGAGATGTGCGGGAGGGACCCCACGCACTACGCCGAGTACTGGAAGGCCGTGCAGCAGCTGTGGCTGCGGTTCTACCTGTCCCGTCTGGTGGTGATCTCGGCTATCAACGTGAGTGTCCCCGCACCCTGGCCGCCTCGCTCACTAACCAGGGGCCGGGGGAGGCCCTCCGAGGCACACAGGTCAGCATGACCAGGTGACAAGGGCAGGGTCACAAGGACGGGATCAGATTCATCTTTGGAAACACGGCTTTGGCCTGGCCTGGGGAAGGCAGGGGCTGCTCAGGCTCAGGAAACCGCGAGCCTGACGACACGGGGGTCCAGTTAGGTGCAAAAGGGTCTGGGCTGGCGAACGGGAAGGATGGTGAGCTGGAGACTCCACAGGGTGCAGGACAACGGGCAGCAACTCGCTGTCTCTGAGGCCGTGGGGTGCGTGAGATCAGGGCAGTGGAAGTCTGGGGTTCCTGGGACGTCCTGCTGGGGATGGAGATGGGTCCTGTGTGGCGGGACATGTCATGGCCTCTTCGGCTAAGTACTTGTCAGTGTTTTAGCATCCCAGCAAAAGCCATGAAAATAGGGTGCCTGGGTGGCTCAGTGGGTTAAAGCCTCTGCCTTCGGCTCAGGTCATGAGCCCAGAGTCCTGGGATCGAGCCCCGCATCGGGCTCTCTGCTTGGGAGGAAGCCTGCTTCCTCCTCTCTCTCTCTGCCTGCCTCTCTGCCTACTTGTGATCTCTGTCAAATAGATAAATAAAATCTTTAAAAAAAAAAAAAAAAGCCATGAAAATAAAGGCGGCTTGCAACCCTGATAGGAGGGTTCTGGGCAGAGTGATTCTCTGGCCCCAAGAGCCGCTGGCCAACCCCGAGGGCCCATCGTGCCTGCCCAGCCCAGCCGTTGTGGGCACAGCACTGTGGGCTGGGGGGTTGGGGGGGTGTATCTTCCCCGGAACCTGCCTCTCTGGGATACCCCCACACCCCCCAATGGGGACAGCATGCACAGCCAGGTGGCATCTCTTCCCCCACAGGGAGTCAGCCCCGCTGGGGGCTGCCTGTTGGCCCTCTCCTCCGACTACCGGGTCCTGGCTGACAACCCCAAGTATGCCATCGGGCTGAACGAGACTCTGCTGGGCATCATCGCCCCCTTCTGGTAAGGCTGGGGGCTGCGCCCGCACTCCCCTGGCACAGGGCCAAGCTGGTCGCCCTGGGAGCCCCCAGCAAGCGGATGTGTTGCAGGTTCAAAGACACGCTGGTGAACACCGTCGGGCACCGCACCGCAGAGCGCGCCCTGCAGCTGGGCCTGCTCTTCCCGCCCTCGGAGGCGCTCCAGGTGGGCATGGTGGACCAGGTCGTGCCCGAAGACCAGGTGCAGAGCGTGGCGCGGTCGGTGCTGGCCCAGTGGCTGGCCATCCCCGGTGAGGAGCTCAGGGAGGGGCTGGTTCGGTGGGCGGGCGGGCAAAGCCAGCAGCCCCCCAGCCTGGGGCTCCTGGTGAGAGCAGGGGCTTCTGCTGGAAGGGGGTTGTGTGCACGTCAGAAACGTGCGTCTGTGACGCAGACCGACTTAGTCCTGCGGCCACCGTGTCAAATCAGCACACAGCGGGAAACGCAGGGGAGTGGGGAGGTTCGTAGAACCCCGTGGTGCGTTCCCTCCAAGTCTGCAGGCCAGGAGTCTAAAATCCAGGTTCGGGCAGGGCGGTAGGGCTGTAGGGAAGGCTCCTTCCCGCCGCATCCAGACTGGCGGCTCCAGACACTCCTCGGCCTGTCGCTGCGTCGTGCCAGTCGCTTTCCCTCCACGTGGCCTCCCCACATGTCTGTGTCTCCGGTCTCCCCTCTTCCCTTCTCTGGTCAGGACACTGTTGTTGGATGTGGGGCCCACCTGACTTCATCCACAGAAACCCTTTTCCAATAAGGTCCCGTGCACAGACTAGGGCGCTGGTTAGGTTCGCCCTTCAACCCGCTGCACAGGGTGTCGGAGACGGGCTGCGTGTCTGTCGGTAGGAACCAGGCTGGTTGTATCCGCTCTGATGGAGACCAGGGGTGAGATGGCTGGCCCTGTGGGTCCCTCGGTCACAGCCATACCGTGATGCTGGAGCCCAAGGGCATCCAAAGAGTTTGTGACCCAGCAAGCGCGTCTGTTTGCAATGAAACAGGCCGCTGATGCTTAAAGCGCATATCATTTTCACGTGCCACAAAACGTCCTTTTTTCAATTCCAAAACAATGTAAAAACCATTCTTAGCTCCCTGTGGGGGGCCAGGCTCGCTGACCCAACCATGCAGAGAACAAGTACTTAGTGATGTGGAAGGTACCCCTGTGTTACGGGGGGGGGGGGGGTGAGCACAACGGGGTAAGCGGCGGTTTCCGCAGGGTCACCCCCTATGCTTCTGACGGGGAGGTGGGGAGCGGCTGGTGCTCGCCTTGCCTCCGCTGGGCGCTCTGGGAAAGGGGAGTGGGGCGGCGTGTGGGAGGGCGCCTTCACACTCGGGCCCTTTCCCGTAGGCCACGCCCGGCAGCTGACCAAGAGCCTGATGCGCAAGCCCACAGCCGACCGCCTGCTCAAGGAGCGCGACGCGGACATCCAGAACTTCGTCCGCTTCATCTCCAGAGACGCCATCCAGAAGGCCCTGCGCGTCTACTTAGAGAAGCTCAAACAGAAGAAAACCTAAGGGCGGGGCTGCCTGCGTGGGGCTTGTGGCCGGATGCGCCCCCTGGGGCCCTCGGATTCCCAGCGGTTTTAAACAAGCTTTTCCAGTGTAAACGTGCTGCCAGCTTCGTTTGCTGATCATCTCAGTAGGCCCTGTTCCCTGTAGCCAGTGTCCCAAGGGCTCACTGCCCCCCACAAGCACCTTTTCTGCCTGGCAGGTGGGCAGGGCCTCAGTTTGGGAATCCTGAACTGGCAGGCCGGGCCATTCTGGACCTCGGTGACAATCACCACTGAGCGTCCCCTTTGCCAGAGCAGAAGTGGGAGCAAAGTCCTTGCGTGATCCCATCCTTGGCTACCCAAATGCCTGACTGCTGGGGGCGCACCCCTAGGCCGGTGACCCCCAGAGGACCCCCCCAGAGGAAAGCCCCCTTTGGCCGCCACATCTGCCCATTGAGACGGAGGGAGCACAGTGGTCCAGAGACTAGGGGGATGGGGTGTGGTGAGGGGCAGGGAAGGCAGACCTAGGGAGTCTGCGCTGCAGGACCCACAGTCTTTCTTTGGAAAGATCACACCAGATTTGTCCAGACTCTTAAAGGTTTTTCCTCCATACAGTTCAGGCCACTTCCCAGACCCACCACCAAGTGGAGTTGTTTCCAAAACCAGAAGCCTCACTGGGCACCTGTACCCTAGTTCTGCACATTCCCAGTCCCCAGGCGACGGGCTTCCCGGGATACTGGCCACGGTTCTCCCTGACAAGCCCTTGCCCAGCCCAGGGCTTCCGAGAAGGACCCTACCCAGGCTGGCCCCATGAAGGGGCTCTGCATCCACGTGGGGTGTGTGGGTGGCCCCTGCCTGGGCTGCGTGACGAGTCCGGCCTGCTCACCACTGAAGGGCTGCTTACTCGCCGGGAGCTCCTGACCGCCTGTTCCTGCGTTACTGCACAGGGCCCCTCATATGCAGGTGTCTGCAAGTCTGCAGGCCCCCGGGATTGGGGGGCGGGAGGGATACCAGGGGCTGAGAGGTTGGCCTTGCATGTCAACACTGTGGCTGTGTGTTTACCCCAAGCGCCCTCAGCCGATGTTTGGAAGCGTTTGTGGTCTGTGCGGTGAAAGGAAGCAACAGGCGTGTCGGAGCCAGCCTGGTCTGGGGGTCATCTGTTCCCAGCAGGAAGTGAAATGGCCAGGCCAGGCCGGCCCTGTCCCATAGGGGCAGGGACCCCAGTGCCCACTGGGCTGTGGAACCAAAGTTTGGGCCTCAGAGGGTTCGAGTCCTAAGAAAGGACACGGAGGCCTTGAAGCTGACCAGCACGCGGTCCTGGCTGAGCGGCGGCTCGAGTTTATTGAGCACTGCCCTGTGCCCAGCACTCTTCAGGCCACTCCTCACAAGCCTGGGAGGTAGATGGAGTAGCCCATTTCACAGATGGGCAAACAGACTGCCTGGTCCTATGATGTTTCCTAGCCGCTCGTCCCACCAGCTCTGCCCTCAGCCTTGCTGGAGGCTGGCCAGCTCCCCACAAGGAGTCCTGCAGGGCTGTTCTCCTGGCCAGAGTCTGGAGGCCACTTCCCGGACCAGGCCTTGAGGGTTTTCAGTGCGACTTCAGAGTCACCTCCACAGGAAAATGGTCACTGATGGCGAGGGCCTGGAGAGGAGGCGGAGCCTGAGCCCCCTGCTGGGCAGCCTGCCCTCCCGCGGGCCCCACCTAGGAAAATGAGCGCCCCCTCACCGCCTCCACTGTCCACACCCCATGCTGGCCAGGGATGGAGCCCACTGTGCTACCCGCAGGTGGGCTGGGGCCCAGACTGGAGACGCCCCCCCCACTCCCCCGAGAAGAGGCAAGGGCATCTTCTGCCATCCCAGACGGTCCCTTCAGCCAGAACTGAGCCTCTTAAGGGCTCTGTATTCTGGGGAGCTGGTGCAGGGAGGGGCGCGCCCCTGCCCTCCGCCAGGCACCCGCCCATTTGCCCCTCCACCCCACCCCCAGCGCTCACCTGAGCCTGGTCCAGGCCGAACTCCTCCTGGAAGTTGTGCACGGTGGCCGACTGGGGCTTGAGGCTTCTGCGCAGGCGGGCGCCGCACGCCACGATGCGGTCGTAGGCGCAGTCCGAGTTGCCCACGGTGGTGTCGGCGCTGTCAGGGATGAGCCACTTGAAGACCTCGCTGCTGCGCAGGCGGACGGACGGCCAGTCGCGCTCCCGCACGTAGTTGCAGTCGGCGTTGAAGTCGCCCAGGAACAGTAAGTCCTGCGGGGACCGCGGAGCCAGGGTTGAGCCCACGCGCGCCCCGCACCCTCCCCGCGCAGCCCCCTCCCGCACACGCGCACCCTCCCCGCACCGCAACCCCTCCCCCCGCTGGTGCGCACAGGGGCGGGGGCGGGCCTTACGTCCGTGCCCCATTTGTCGATCACGTCCAGGTACACGTCGTAGAGAGCATCGATCTCCGCCACGGCCCGATGCGGCGCCGCGTGCAGCGGGATGAGCACCAACTCCCCGGCAGCTGCGGGAGGCACGGGTCAGAGGCGGGGCCGGGGGGGGGGCGGGGGCGGCGGGGGCGGGGTTTCCCGGGGAGGAGGGGGCCTCACCCGAGCCGGGGACAGAGAACTTGACCACGAACGGTTCACGGCTGAAGGCGTCCTCCGGGTCCGGGTACTGGTACGTGTCCACGACCGACACCGCGTCCTTCCTGGGGGAAGGAGGCGGGTGGGCGCGTTGAGCCGGCCCCTCCCGCCCCGCGTGCCTGGGCCCCGCCCCTCACCTGTAAACAAACAGGTACATTTCCTTGTACTGGTCCCGACCCAGGGGCTCGCTGCTCAGGAAGCTGTACTTGTGCTTGGACACGCTGCAGAGACACGGGCCAGGCGCCGGGTCAAGGCACAGGGCCGGCCCCGGATCCGGGCCTGGACTCCAAACGCTGGGCACTCTCCACCCGCCCCTCCTTCCCACACCTGTTGATCTGCTCCATGAGAGCGGACACGGCGCTCAGGTCTGGGTCTCGCACCTCCTGCACCAGCGTGATGTCATAGCCAGCCAGGATCTGGGGGAGGGACGGGCAGGCGCGGGGTCACGCGCGGTGGTTTCTCCTGGGAGGCCCAGCTGCTGCCCCAACCCCGGTCCCTGGCCTCACTTGTGCAATGATGGTGCCGCAGGCTGGGTCCGTCACTTTGCTGTCACCAAAGCTCTGGATGTTGAAAGCTCCTATGCGCAGCGCGGCGGCCCCTGCGGCCCCCAGGGCCCAGAGCGTGGCCAATAGGACCTGGGGCCCACCCATCGCGGACAGCAGGTAGGCTGGGAGGGACAGACGCACTCCTGAGCGTGGACCTGGAGTCAGACACACCGAACTACCTTTCTGTGCCCCAGCCCTGGGGGACCGGCAAGGACCTGTGATTCAGAGGTCCAAGGAGGATCCTTCTGCCTCTCCACCTCTCCCCAGTGGTGTGCTAGGTTTACCAGGGCCATTCTATTCCTTGGGGAAACTGAGGCTCCAATAGAGAGATCCCACCCCCATCCAGGCTCCTGGTCAGCCCAGTCCCCGGACTCACCTGGGATGTGGATGGGGTGGTATTTGAGGCTCAGGATCAAGGTCGGAGATCCAGGCTGGGGGTGTGTCTGTGGCAGGAGACCGATGCCTCGGGTTTGGTCGGGCAGGGATTGTAGGCCAGGGCCCAGGCAGGTATTTGAGGCCCTTGTCCAGGGAGGGGCTAGACTGCTCTGGCCCCACCCCCTCTGCAGAGATGGACGCTGGAACTGCTGGTTCCAGTTCCCGGGGAGAGCCCTGGGGGCAAGGTGGCAGGGGATCCACCCTGAGCTGCGCTGGCAGGAAGACCGTCAGAAGCAGGACCCTGATGACCCTGCCGGCTCTGCGAAACTGTGTCCAGACTGGACGAGAGGGCCGGCCGCCCAAGGTCCAGCCCTTGTTCTTGTCCACACACCCCCCGCCCCCAACTAGGTCACCCAGAATCTCTCTCCCTCAGGGGTGCCCCTGAGAGAAGGCAGGCAGTCCATCATTAAAGACCTTCCTGGTGGGTCTCCTGCTGCTTCTTCGTTGTCACCTCTGGATAAAAGGTCATGGCTCCCGGG
Source organism: Lutra lutra (assembly GCF_902655055.1). Taxonomy (NCBI): domain Eukaryota; kingdom Metazoa; phylum Chordata; class Mammalia; order Carnivora; family Mustelidae; genus Lutra; species Lutra lutra. Next base: position 1,789,092 of record NC_062295.1, on the reverse strand, counting down.
CCTCCCAGCCTGGTCCCCTGCCCGTGCACCCCCCCGCAAACAGCCCCATGGTTGGAGACTATGAAGCATCACCCCCTTCCGCCCACCTCCACAGGCCTGGGGAAGACAGGGTCATGACTCCAGCCAGGCAGGGCGGCGGCAGCAGGCTGCCCGTCCACATGCCAGCGACACCCACGCACCCCGCGGCGCCCTAGCTGGCACCTCCAGTGCCAGCCCTGGGAGGGGTGGCCAGGCGCCTGAGTCTGCAGGGGGAGGGCAGGCGGGAGACCCCAGGGGAAGCTGCCTGGGCAATGGCATCACAAATGGCAGGTTTTCGTGTTTTATTGTAAAGCAACAAAAAACTATTTACACTCCCACGCCCCCTTTTCTGTGGCTCCTTGCCCCTGCCCAGGCTCAGGAGCCTGCGGGCCGCCATGCTAGACAATAACCGTTTGCACCTCGAGCTGGCCCTCCGGTGACGCGATGACCAGCTCGCCCGCGTGCTCCAGGATCTCAATGTCCTCTGACGAAACCATAGTCACAGTGGCCTGCTCGGCGCCAGTGGCGCCCGCACGGGCCGTGAGCACAGTGCCCTCGCTGATGGCCGAGGCCAGCGTCATGGCCACCTGCTCTGTCAGGCTCTCGGGTGTAGCGATGGTGATGGTGTCAGCCGCAGCCGCCTCTGGGCCCAGCCCTGCCTCCTGGTCCATGGTCACATTCTGCACGATGATCTGGTGCCCGGCGCTGGCCTGGTGCACGATTTGCTGCACCACCTTCATGATGTGGCTGTCCACCTGCGGCGGCAGGCGGCTCAGCAGGTGGCTGTGGGGCAGGCGCCAGGCCACCCCCTCCGGCCCTTCCCCTGGCTCCCACCTCCGTCTGGGTGCCCTCGATGATCTCCGCGGCTTCGTGGGTCTCTGCGTCATCTGCAGCGGCCTGGACGGGGGACAGAGGTCAGCCTGGCAGCTCCGAGCCCCAGCCCCACCCCAGCAGCCCCATACCCACCTCGATGATGTACTCCTGGGTGTCCGCCACCACGGACGAGAACTCCACCAGCACAGTGTGCGGGTCCTCGGCGAGCACGGTGGCAGCTGCCGTGGGGCTCTCCTCGGACACCAGGAGCTCCTCCACCTCCAGCAGGCAGCCCCCTGGAGGCGGGGGGCTTGGTCAGCGGCGCTGTGGCCCTCCTGGCCACCCCCAACCCCCCCACCGCCGCTGCCCAGCGGCCCTGACCTTTGGTGCGCAGGTGCCGGTTGAGCGTGCCATGCTCGGCGAAGCCGCGGCCACACCTGTAACACTTGAACGGCTTCTCCCCCGTGTGGTGCCGCACGTGCCGCACCAGGGAGCCCTTCTCCCGGAAGCCTCTGCTGCAGAATGGGCACACGTGCGGCTTCTCCTCCAGGTGCGTCCGGAAGTGCACCTGCTGGGCGTTCTGTGGGGCCCCACCGTCAGCACCCACCTGGCCTCGGCCGAGGTTCAGTATGCGGCTCTCCCACCCCCGCCACGGGCTGAGGGAAGGGCCCAGGCCGGGCGGGGGAGGGGCGAGGGACTGCATGGGGAAGGGGGCACTGGGATCTGGCCCAGGACAGGAAGCCCGCGGATCACGGGGGTCAGGTGCCAGGGTCCCACCTTGGTCTTGTAGCACTTGCCACACTCGGGACACGGGTAGGGCCGCTCATCGGAGTGGACACGCCGGTGGCCACGGACATGGGCGATGGTCTTGTAGAGCTTCCCACAGTCTCCACAGCGGAAGCGGCGCTCGTGCACGTGGACCTCCTGGTGCTTCTTGAGCAGGTAGGCCTTGGGGAAGGCCTTGCCGCACTGCACGCACGTGAATGGCCTTGGCCCTGGGGTTGCAGGCGAGGTCAGGCCAGGGCTGTCCCTCGAGGGCCCCCTGCCTGCTGACCGGCCAGGGACCAACCTCGCCGCCCACTGTACACCCAAGGCCCATCTGCCGCCAGTGCCGCACCCCTGCCACCCCCCCATCCCCCACCCCAACACCCACCTGCATGGCCCCTTTTGTGGGCTTCCAGGGTGGCCGCCGTCGGGAAGGTCTCACTGCACTGAGGGCACGGGTGGGTCCTGGGCACAGTGGAGGCCCCACTGGCCACCTGCTGGGGGTAGGGGGTGGCCACAGCACGCTTCCAGCACCCACTGCGGGCGGGACCCCAGCAGTACCGAGGAGAACAGACCCATGGCAACCCCCACCCCGTCCCACAAGCTCTGTCACGAGCCCCGGGAAGGCAGTGAACAGGGAACAAAGTCCCTGCAGAAGGGGCTCAATTTTTCCACCACAGGGAACACAGCAGGGAGGCGGCCGCTGGGCTGGGCCGGTGACCTTGTAGCCGGGGTCCAGCCCCCCCCCCGAAGTACGCCGGCAGCGCAGGCACCTACTGTCTCCACGGGCTCCACCTCCAGCAGTGGCAGCTCTGGGGCACCGTCTCCCAGGGTCTGGGGACTGGGTGCGGCGGGAGGGGCTGGCTCCAGGGCCCCCTCCTCTCCCGTGACACGCTCAAGGACAATGCCCGAGTTCTGCATGGCCTGGTGCAGCAGGTTCTCACGGCCACTCTCGCTGGAACAGGGAAGCTCCTCGGGGCCCGGGGGCTGTGGGCACACGGTCCCCACTTGTAGCCACTGCGCAGGACAGACCCTGCGGGGCCCAGGGGAAACTGTGCGTACCCGGAAGAGCGCTTCGAGGAGCCCCGCAGCCCGCGCTCCCCACCCGCACTCTTCCTGTCCCTTGCCCCTCACTGTCCTCTGGCCACTGGGGTCCCGCCTCCAGACTGAGCAAGAGGAAGGCAGGCCGGATGGGTCCTGTTCCCACTGGAGCCGGTCACCAGCCCAGAGCCTGGCAGCGGGCAGGCAGAGGCCACTGCCCGGGCCGGCCCGCACCTCTGCAGCCGGGCCTTTCAGCTCCTGCATCTGGACGTGGACTTCATGGATGACCGTGCCCTTGGCATCTGTCACCAGGTGAATGACAGGCGAGGTCTCCATAGGTTCTCCCGGCACTGATGAAGACGGGAGCGTCCCCACGGTGGAGGAGCCAGACCCTTCAAGGCAGAAGCCAGAGAACTTTGAAAAAGCCCGCCCGGCAGGGTGGCCCCCAGGCCAGCGCCCAGGGTCAGGGCAGGGGTCCCTACCTCGCTGGGCTGCGGGCGCGTCCTCCTTGCCGACAAGCACATCCCTGCTCATGCCGAAGCGGATTTTCTCTGTGCACGGGGTGAGAGACTTGAGGTGCCGGGTCAGCGCGCCCGACTCCCGGAAGCTCTTCCCGCACTTGGCGCACTTATAGGGGCGCTCATCTGTGGAGAGGACTGAGTCGGCTCCAGGCAGGGCCAGCGGCCCCAGGGAAGGCGGGCCCAGAGCCACAGCCTCACGCCCCCGTGTCCCCGCCTGGCTCACCCGTGTGCCGCCGGTGGTGCCGGATGAGGGAGCCCTTGGTCCGGAAGGAAGCCCCGCACAGCTTGCACTCGTGGTCCTTGCGGCTACTGTGGGTCACCATGTGGGCCTTGAGGATGCTGCCCTGGGGGGGGGGGACAGTGGGGCTCAGGCGCCGCAGGGGCAGGAGGGGGAGGCGGCCCTCCCGCACGCAGCCCCGGGGCCCACCGTCTTGAAGGTCTTGTGGCACAGCACACACACGTAGCGGCCGTCCTCATTCACCAGCAGCTTCACCTGCGCCTGCTCGCCCTCCCCGCCGAGCACAGGCCCCCGACGGCCAGGGCTGCCCGGGGCTTCTGCCATCTCGCCGTCCCCCGGCTCTGCCTCGGCAGCCACGATGACCTCTTTGATGTGTCCGCCGCCTGAGGAGAGGCTGGTCAGCTCGAGCCACCTCGGATCCCTCACTGGGAACACTGCCAGGCGGGCCGGGAGGAGGCAGTGCAGCTGTCCCGACCACCCTCCAGTCCCGGGGCCTGACACCTGTCCTGCCAGCCAGAGGCGCCTCGTCTGAGTCTGCAGAACCACCAGGGTGACTCCAGGACCCCGGAACAGTTCCAGCGAGAAGCCCCAGCATGAGCAATGGTGCCCCCTCCTAAGTCTAGGGGCACGGGACTAGATGTGGGCAGGGGTCCTGCTACCCCCGGGGACAAGTGAGTGCCAGCATGGAGATGGGGGTGAGCCGTCTGCCCTGCTCACTGCCCCCGGGGATCGCCCGCTGTGTCTGGAGGCCAGGAGGGCCGGGGACACGTCTGGGGGCGCGAGCGCTCCTAGACACCTGGGACTGCCTGAGGGAGGAGGCCGGGCTTTAGCGCCTCTCACGGGTGATGAAGAGATGTTGACAACGTGCAAAGCTAAGCTGTAAACACGCTTCACAATTTCTGCTCCTAAAAATGACGTGTGGGGACCGGCTGTAAAGCCACCCTTAGGAACCATCTCCATCGGGCGGGCGGTGTTTTGACGAGCCATTCTCCCAAACAGAACGGAAGCACCATGACTCAGAAATAATTAGGGGCATCTCTCGCCCATGCCCTGGCTGACGCGCCCGATGCTCTATCTCTCCTCCGCCCCAGAAGCAAACTTCTGAAAGGACCCGGACTTCTGCCAAACAAGGACTTGAGAAGAGCGTGGTGCGACAGGCAGTGGATGGAGGGTCAAGGAGAAAGGAACGTGGCTGCCCGAGTCCAGAGAGGAAATGCAAGTCTGTCCGCAGGGAAGAGGCAGGAGGGCCTGGTACAGGCACCCCTCCACAGCCCCCACCCCCGGAGGCCCCCGGCCCGGCAAGGACTAAGATGCCCCCAGTCCTGAGATGCCGGCAACTGGCTGTTTCGGACTCTAGCTGACCTGGACCAATGAGCAGCTGACATCAAGGGGACATCTGGGGCACCCAAGGGGGCAAGAGAGGCAGGAGGTGCCAGAGAGGAGCCCCCCCAGCTCAGGGCAGAGCCACCGAGCAGAAGGTGTGGGCTGGCCAGAGGCTGGGGTGCTGTGAAGGGACTTGGCTGGCCAGGGGTCCGGAACTTGCGGGTTCCACCCGAGCCCAGGGAGCCTGTTTCCTATATGACACCACTCATGCCATGCCGGGGCCAGAGCGCAGCCCCACCTCTGCCATGACAACATTCCTGTCCCCGAGCAGCACAGGCAAACGTCCCCGTCCACAGGAATGTCAGACAGCACCAGGACCGGGACAGGTGTCCTGCTGCCTCCCTGAGGCGGGACTTTGGCAGAAAGGCCTACTCTGACATTCCCCGCCCTGAGGTCTCCTCCGTCTCTCTTCCTGCCCCAGCTGTCCCCAGGGCTTCGTGAGGCCGAGTTCCTCCTGTTGCCCAAACCTGCACCTGTCAGGCCGCCCACTCACACACCTGCCAAGACTCCTGCCCCGCAGAGCGCCAGGGATGGACCACGGCCTCCCCGGCCTCCCCGGCCTCCCTCCCTGCAGGGACACGCCCAGCCCCTGGCTGCCCTTTGAAGGGTCCCCTTCCCGGTCCAGACCTGTCAACACCCCTCTCCTACCTCAGTAGAGCACCTGAACTTAAAAAGAGCCACAAGGAGGCTGACTGGCTCCACACGCTCATAAAAGCCAGGTGCGCATCAGGGCACGCGTCGCCACCCCCACACGGGAGGGGACGGCCAACGTCAGACAGCAGGTCAGGACAGAGCTGGAGCAGCAAGTGCGTCCCGAGCTCCCCCAACCTGACCCATCAGAGCCAACCACGGGTTAGGGAGCAGGACCGGGGGTGGTAGAAAAATAGCAAAGGTTCCAGAAGGACCCGGGAAAAAACAGTCTGGGGCAGCAGCAGCAGGACACAGAACACCCATCGAGGACTCTGAGTGTAGGCCGCACGCCTCCCCTCTCCTGGCAGGGCCCACTGCCTAGGGCTCGGCCCTCCTCAGCCAGGCCCTGCTTTCAGGCGAGCAGAGAGACAGGGTGGCAAGGGTCCCCAGCCTCCAGTGCTGACCACAGACAGCTGACGGGTGAGCAACAGCTGTGCGGAGAGCGACATGAGGACAGCCACGGTGGGACCGTGCTGGCTTACCGACAATGTCAGGTGCGTGGCTCATGTCTGTTGTCAAAGCGGCCGCCTCCACCACGATGTGGGCCACAGTGATGGGCTCCTCCGGGCTCGCCACCGCTGGCACCACCTATTGAGGGGGGACAGGGGACACACAGGACTCAGCTGTGGCGCTCCAGAGTGCCCCTGGCTTGGAGAGGAAGGCTTGGGTTTATGTCCCTGCAGAAAGGCTGTGGTAGGGCCTCTCATCCTCTCCAGCATCTCTCTTGTCCCTGCCCTGAGCCTGACTCCTGCCTGGTCCCTCCACTCCAGGCCTAAGGGGTCAGCACCATCACTCAAACGCCTCTGGCCACCATGGGCCAAACGCAGAGCACTGAGCACCCTTGTGGAGAAGGGCTCCAGGGGGAGGTGGCCCCACCATCCCCAGCCAGGGGAGCAAGGGAAAGAGTCCCAGGTATGTGTGACTGGGGGTCTTCCTGGGGGAAAGGGTGTGAGACAGGTGTGAGCCCTGTGACTTCTGGGCCACTCCCTGTGATGACCTGAGGCAGCCCCTTTCCCAAGTCTACACGATGAGGATGATGAAAGTGCCACCCCGTGAGGGTGCTGTGTCCCTTAACGAGACCACGTGTGTAGCCCAAGCATGCACACAATGCCACAAAGTCAGCCACTTCCATGACAAGGCAGCAGGACCCCCCAGAGCCACCGGTTTGTGGGATCCTGAGGAACTATGTGTACACGGCAGGAGACAAGCCCTGAGGCAAGACGGGCCCTGAGGTTCCAAGAAAGGAGGGAACTCAACTGCGCGGGCTCCGGCCCGAGGCCGGGGAGAAGGCTGGGTCACCCAGGAGCACTGCCCAGCTCTTGGGGGCCGGGCCCAAACCCTCCCTCATCCACCACCAGATGGCAGCCCCCCCACCCAGCTGCACTCACCGGCTGTCAGGGGAGCCCCGGGTGGGCAGCACACACATGCATGGGTATGTGCAGGGCGGGGGTGGGGGCTCACCTCCTGGCCCAGCAGCGCACCGGCAGCAGGGGCTGCGGGCGAGGCCTCCTGGGTGGCCCGCTGGCACACCTTCTGGAGCTTGTGCTGAACAAAGTCTTCCAAGGCAGTGAACTCCGCCTGGCAGCGGCCACATCTGTGCACGTCGTCCTCATCTGCAAAGAACCTGTGGTCACTGGGAGGCCTCCAGGCCCGGGTGCCATCAGCAGCAGAGGCACCTGCCCCAGCCTCCCATGGAGGCCCGGGGTGCCAGCCCCCATCCTCCGGAGGTCTGCAGAGAGACACCCATAGCAGGGAGGGCAGCACCCAGCAGGCAGTGGCCCCGCCCATACAGGTAGGCTTCGGAGACCCACTGAGGTTGTGTATCCCAAGCCCCCACTTCAGAGATGAGGGAACAGAGGCTCAGGGGCAGCTAGGAGGTGGGGGGGTCCGCCCACTCTGGGGGAGTGGGGGATTAAGACTGTTGGGCTATCCATATGCCCTTCGGCACCTCCGTCACCATGTCCGGGTCCATCTGCTTATCTGTAAAATGGGCCAACGCATTTTACGGTGTACAGTGCAGCGGGCATCAGTGCGCTGATGCCCACAGGGCTCTGGCTGAGAGGCCGGCCCTCGGCAAATGCAAAAGAGGCAGCACACCCTGACCCATAACCCTCTTTCCCCACTGACTTGCTGCTTCATTGTTTCTGAATAGGTCCTTGTTCTGAACAGGTCCTTGTTCTCCTGAAGACACTCGGGGGGAAACTTCCCAGAGGGGCTCCAACCCCCAGGAACATCACACCTGAGCCCCTCACCATGTAGGCTGACCAGCCAGTGGCTGCCCCAGGTCCTATGGAAGAGACTTCCCACTCACTGAGTCCCTACTGGGTGCCAGACACCTCATTGGGGATGTCACTGAGTCCAGCCAGCACCCTGGGGAAATAAAGATGACTATTCTCATTCCAGAAAGATGACTTGAGATTCAAGGCCACCCCGCTGGTGAGTGTTAGGACCAGGGGCTGAACCTGGGGGTCTACTCTGGATGGTCTGCCATTTGCACAATGGGATGGGGGGGGAAGTCCCTTGTGTATCCATAAAAGTTCACCAGTTCGCACCACCTCACATGCGGTCCCACATCAAGATCGAACGCAGGGCTGGCACAGAGAAGGAGCCCAGTCAACGTCTTCCGAACTAATGAGCAAAGGAAAGCCTAAACCACAGCCATGAGTGGCCCACAGAAGACCACAGTCCCCTCCAGATGGCTCACAGTTATGAGCCAAGCACTGAGATGCCCACCACCCTCTTAACCGTCCCACCTGGCAGGCCAAGTCTGACTCAGCATCACCCAACGCAGAAGGGGACCGGCCGTGCCACACAACACAGACAGGGCTGGGGGCGAGCCCAGTGGGGCACAGCAATCGGAAAAGAGATCCCTCTCCGGGTCAGCACTGCCCCTAATAGTCCCCCCTCCCCCAGCTGGAATTAGAAGGAGCGAAGAAAACAATGTACTGAGAATAGGAGTTCTGTGGGGAGAGAGACCAACACCCCAATATCACCAGCCAGCCCCCTCCTCTCGGGCCAAGCTGGAGAGCTGAGAACAGAGACACTCCTGTCTGAAAAGCTATCAGGGCACCTGTGGGCCAACCCTGGGTGTGCTGGCTCAGCGGGTCCCCACGTTGCTCTATCTTCCTTGTCACCACAGCCCTGGGAGGCAGCACAGCCCAGAAGTTAGGGGACCTGGCAGAGGAGTCACACAGTCTCGCTACTTGCTCCCTGGGGGACCTGGCCGCTTTGACATCTTTGGACCTCAACAACAACAGTAGGAGCCTCCAGAGTTGGTTGTAAGATGAAAGCGCCCAATGCAGGGTAAGTGCTTAACACGTTATTAGCAGCAGCAGCCCCTCCCCATTCTGTAGGGAAAGGGAAGCTCACCGGCTCAGGGTCAACCAGCCAGAGAGCAGCAGATCCGGGCCGGAGCTCGCAGGCTGGTTGCAGAGCACCGGCTCCGCACCACCGGGCCCTGCGGCCGCCCCAGGGGCGAGCTCGGAGCCGGGACCCCCGGAGCCCCGCCCCCGGCAGCCTCCAGCCCCACCCCAGCCAGGGCTCTAGAGGCCCGTCAGATGCCATGGAAGAGGGCCCAGAGGAGAGCAGGGCCGTGCCCATACAGGCGAAGACGGGCCGGACCGCGAGCCTGAGGGGCAAGGCTGGCCGTGGAGGCAATGGCAGAGGCCTCCACGGGCAGCCCCAGAGGCCTGGCCACCTGTGAATATCCGTGAGTGGGCACCGAGGCCCGCGGGGTGACAGGCGCCCCGCAGGAGAGGCCTGAGGGTCTGAGGAAGCCTGGGGGGCTCGTGGAGGGCTACGCAGGACTCCCTTGGGGACCCGGGAGGTCCGCAGGGAACCGGGGTCTGGGACCGCCTGTCGCGTCCGCAGCTCAGGCCATCGGGGCCTCCTCCAGCCAGGACTGAGTCGTCCACATCCCGGCCGCGCCCGACCCCGTCAGGCCCCGTCAGGCCCTGTTACCTTCCTCGCTAAAGGGCGCCGGGAGGCCTAGGAAGCTGCCAGGGCCCAAGGCCGCCGCCGCCGCCGCCGCGACCCCGCCCTCGCCCGCCTCCCGCCCGGCTTCGGCCCGGGCTTCTGCCGTATGCGCGGCCGTCACCCGCACTGCCATCGCGCCCTCCATGTCGCAACGCGCCGCAGGAAGATGGCGGATTTACGACCGTGTCGTCATAACAACGGGCCGCGCTGAGGAGAGCGAGAGAAGACGACGAGAGGAGGGCGTGGCCAGACCGGTTTGACAGACAGCCGGCGGGGCGGAGTCTAGGAGAAGGAGCCTGGAACCGCAGAGACTACGCCAGACTCCCGGAGAGAAGGCATGGGGCGGGGCTGCTGGGGGCGTGGTTACAGTGGAACCGGCAGACAGGCGAAGGGGCGGGGTCAGAGGCGGTCCCTCGGGGCGGGGCTTGGTGCGGTAGGGTCGCGGCCCCGCGGGAGGAGCGGAGGGCTAGGTTCCCAAGCGCTGTCGGGCCGGGGACCCGCAGGGATTATCGAGGCTGGAGGGTGGCCCGCGGGACACTGTCCCCGCTCCGACAAGTAGTGTGGTGCTCACCGCCGTGGCCTTACCGTCTCGGGTCCCTTGTTAGTTGTCGGGTCCCAAGGAAGAACCCGAATTGGGGTTGGCTCTCGGGTAACTTCACTAACCCTTCTACACTAATGCATTTCTTTTAAATTGTAATAAATACCCATAAGATTTACCACTGGTCACATTTAGCGCATTCACAGTATTGTGGGAACATTAGCAACATCTAGTTCCGGAACCTTGTCCGCAAAGAAAGGGAAACCTGTCCCCTTAGCACTCCCGTTCTCCCCTATTCCTGGCCTCTGGCAACCAGTTTCTGCCTGTATGGCTTTGGCTTTTCTGGACATTCTCAATTAAGTGGAATTACACATGTAGTCTTTGGTCTGACTTGTTTGGCTTAGCATAATGTTTGCCAGATTCATCGATGTTGTAGCATGTGACCATACATCATTTTTTATAGCTGAATAATACTCCATTATCTGCATAGACCAGAATGTATTCATCCACTGCATTTGGGTTGTTCCCACCTTTTGTACTTATTAAGAATAATGCTACCATGAACACGTGCAAACTCCTTTTATTCTTTTTTTTTTTTAGATTTTATTTATTTATTTGACAGAGAGAGACAGAGATCACAAGTAGCAGAGAGGCAGAGAGAGGGAGGGGGAAGCAGGCTTCCTGCTGAGCAGAGAGCCCGATGTGGGGCTCGATCCCAGCATTCTGGGATCATGACCGGAGCCGAAGGCAGAACGCTTAACCGACTGAGCCACCCAGGCACCCCTCCTTTTATTCTTTCTAAAACAGTCTTTAGTTCGCTCTTTGAATCTAAGCGCTGTACAGGACTTTTTCATTTGATATCAATCATTCCCATTTTGAAGATGAAGAAACTGAGGCACAGAACTGATAGGATGCTTGCCGGAGGGCAGACTGGAGACTCAAAGTCTGTCCAGAGCCATGGGCTGGAAACCCACAGGGTGTGCTCTCCCAGCTCAGCTATTTTCTGTGACCCAGCCCAGTGCTGGATGCCAAAGACTCAGATGAATCAGAGCTGGTCTCCTCCAGCAAGGCTGGTCTCCAGGCAAGACCAGGCAGAGACACAAGGGTCCAGGCAGAGAGTGGGCAGCTGTGCCCTGGGAAGGACACCAAGCAGAGACAGTCTCCATGCCGTGGATGCCCAGCTGGGGCCCCGGGGACCCTTGGCCTGGCAGGAGCAAGGGATGTGTGAAGCGCAGGTCAGATCACTGGAGGTGGGGCTGGGGTAAGGGTGAGGCTGCTTTCTGCAGGGGACTTCTTGCTCACCTTTGCAGGAGTTTAAGCAGATGGAGTGACAGCATTTCAAAAGGATCCCTCTGGCTACTGTGCAGAGAAAGGACCACAGAAGCAGGGAGATCCCAGATGGATGGTCTCTGAGAAGGACCAACAAGAGGAAGAACAGGTGAGGGTATGTGGCAGGGGGCTGGGGAGGGAGGACCAGGATGACACCTCAGTTCAGGTGGTGCTGAGGAGTACTAGGGGAACCGATGTCAGAGAGACCTAGTAAGCACCCAGGAGAATGGAGTGGGGAAGGGTCTCAAAGGTGGAGAGGACAGCCTGCATGTGGGTGACCAGGAGGAGGAGCTGACCCAGGGGAGACAGAGAGACTGCCCTGCTGTGTGCTCCAGAGCCACGTCACGCTCCCCAGGAGTCAGAAAAGGGCCTCTTGATCCAGTGACTCCCATGTCCTGCCTCAGCCAGAGCCCAGGCAGGCCAGTGGACAGGCCTGAGGTCTCTGAAAGGCAGAGTGGCCAGCGGAAGACAGGAAAACCAGAGTCCCCCTTCCCCCCAGATGGCCTCCTCCGGTCCCACCCAGCCCTCAGCATAGGCTCTAGCTGCACACTGTTTGACATTCAATGCTCTGGTCACAGAAACACCAGCCCCCTTTAGGAGGACTACTCAATCTCTATTCTTTGGATGTACTTTAATTTATTTAACCAATCTCATGTTGAAGAATTTTTAGATTGTTACCTTTTTTTTTTTTTTTTTGCCACTTGAATCCTTTTTCAATGACTCCCATTTTTACTTGGCTCATTAGAAGCAAAACCATCTGGGAAAACACAGATTTAATTGCTGCTTGCGTTTTCTAATACAATTTAAGTCCTTGCAAGGCTATTAAAATTAAATAGAATCTGTTCTTGGGCCATCTCCATCTATGCCCCATTCAGCTCGCAGGCAGGGCTTCCTCACTTGCGGGAACCCTGGCACCAACCATTCACAGGTATACAGTGAGCATCTACTATGTGTCGGGGACACCCCATGATCGTGGGGTACTCCTCTCCCATCCAGACACAGGGCATCTCACACCTCAATTCTCCCCGCCGCCCGCCTCCATGAAGTGTACCAAGTGTACCATCCCTTCCAGCCTCTGGCAGGACCTCATCCGTAACAATGTCCTCTCCTGTTCCAGACCATTCCGTCCTTCCCACTATGCTGGCTCAGGCCCTACCACTCACAGGGAATGTTAAGGCAAACAGGTGTGACACGGCTCCACTCTGGAGTCACCTGGGTTTAATCCCAGCTCTGCATTGTCCAGCTAGTGACTCTGTGTGACTCAGTCTCCTCATCCATGAATGGGGACGCTAACAGTCCCTGCCTCCTAGGACCGTCTGGGTCCGACAACAAAATGCAGGTAAGGAGCAGTGCTCAGCGCCTAGATGTTTACTGGGTGCCCAGGAAGCCAAAACAACTGGGCAGTATTGTCCAAGCTGGCCGGTGGCTGGGCAGCAGTAAGACTTCCCATTCTGGTCAGTGTATACACTAGGTGCTTCTGGGTGGTGAACAAACCCTGTGCTTCCCAGAGTCAGCTGCACACCAAAACTAAGCGGGAAGAGGCAAGGAGGAAGGCTCCCCTTGTGGGTAGTGGGTACACCAGGCAGGAATATTCTGCACGCCCTGCCCTTGTGCAGTCAAATGCTCTACCACTGAGCTATACCCCCCGCCCCCCGCCCTGCCCTTGTAGACCATGGCCCTTCAAACGTCCTCCAGGAGTTCCCTGGCCGGCAGAGACCAACAGAAACCAGCCACCTATAAATAAACAGGTCCCTAAGGGAACTAAGGTCACTGGTTTACCTCATGGGTTTTGGGGTGGGGGTGGTGGGTCCGAGCTGACTTTATGGAGATCTGGGGCCCAATAGAACAGCAGGGGTTGACACCCTGGGAGCTGAGAGGCTGGGTGGCCTGGCACAGGGTAGACTTTCAGGAAACCGGGGCCCTTCAGAGCTCTGCTACCTGGTCCGATGGAGCGTAGTAACAAGCGCCTACCGGTGTGAACTTGCGACTCCCCTCCCAAGTAGACTTCACCCAAGAGAAATGAGTGCCTGGGTCCCCGATTGGCTGCGTGGGAACCAGAACGTCCATGCAGGTATTATTTACAACGCTCCCAACCCGGAGACCGCACAGCATCGCTCAACTGCGAAACAGACACACGGGGGTGTGTTCCTAGGACAGCGCACCGACAATGAGCGCGCGCGGCGGGATGGCCCCACCGACCTGCTGCTGAGCCGCAGGAGCCGCCCGTGCTTACGTCCCGGCGCTGAGACCACCTGGGAAGGCAGGGGAGGCTGTGACTCACCCCGCGGCGACAGGCTCGGGAAAGTGGCCGGGGGAGGGGATCGCTCGTGCCTGGAGAGGGGCCGCCAGGCAGCTTTCTGCCGCGACGGAGAGGCCCCGGCGCGATCCGGGCCGCGTTTGCACCGGCGTCTGTGTGAAAACGCCGCCGCGCGGCACACCGGACGCGCGCACTTCACTGACGGTGTGCCTCACGAGAGTCGGCCGGGGCCCCCGCAGCAACGCGGCCGCCGAGCGGGGTCGCGCGGCCCCGAGCCCGGCGCCGGCAGTTACCGGCTCACGTGACCCCTGAGGCAGCCCCAGCGCCCGGCCCTGCTAAGACCCCGGGAGGGGGCTCCGCGCACGGCTGGAAGCGGGAACGCCGGGCCCACCGGGACGGAGCCCCGGGCTGGCCCTCAGCAGCGGCCTTACTCCGCCACGCGCCAGCGGCGTGTCCCGGGCGGAGGGCACCGCCCGGCACCGCCCACGCGAAGGTGCGGACGTGACTCGGGCCCGAGGGGTACAGCGGTCCCCGCCCCCCTCCACGTCCTGCCGGCTCCAGGCCACGGAAAAGCCAGCCAATCCGCAGCCGGCCCGGCCCGGGGTCACTCCATTAAAGGCCTCCGTCACCTAAGCTGACCACGCGCCACCAATGGGCGAGCCGCCCCGAGGCCGCCAATGAGCAGCAGCCTTACGGCCGGCGCCGGCCCTGGGCTTCTCCGCAGCGTTTCCGCAGTGAACGCTCCACTCCGAATGCCGGTTGGCTCCCTGCCAGCCAATCAGCGGGGCGCCCCGGGCCCGTCAACCAATGGCCGCCCGCCTCCCCGCGCCGGGCCGCGACGGTTGGCGCTGAGCTCCCGCAACCCGCGGGAGGCGGGGGCGGATTGGCGCAGGCGGCGTCCAATAGGCGGCGCGCGCGAGCAGCGGAGCCAATGAGCGCGCCGGGGGCGGTGCTGGCGCTGCGGCGGGCGGCTGCAAGGAGCGGCCGGTGGCGGCGGCGGCGGCGGCGGCCGGTGGCGGCGGCGGCGGCCATGGCGGCTGCGGAGGCCGGCGGTGACGACGCCCGCTGCGTGCGGCTGAGCGCCGAGCGGGCCCGGGCGCTGCTGGCCGACGTGGACACGCTGCTGTTCGACTGCGACGGCGTGCTGTGGCGCGGCGAGACGGCCGTGCCCGGCGCGCCGGAGGCCCTGTCGGCGCTGCGGGCCCGCGGCAAGCGCCTGGGCTTCATCACCAACAACAGCAGCAAGACCCGCGAGGCCTACGCCGAGAAGCTGCGGCGCCTGGGCTTCGGCGGCCCGACGGGGCCCGGCGCCCGCCTCGAGGTCTTCGGCACGGCCTACTGCACCGCGCTCTACCTGCGCCAGCGCCTGGCGGGCGCGCCGGCCCCCAAGGCCTACGTGCTGGGCAGCGAAGCCCTGGCCGCCGAGCTGGGGGCCGTGGGCGTCGCCTGCGTGGGCGTGGGGCCCGAGCCGCTGCAGGGCGACAGCCCCGGCGCCTGGCTGGACGCGCCGCTCGATCCCGACGTGCGCGCCGTCGTGGTGGGCTTCGACCCGCACTTCAGCTACATGAAGCTCACCAAGGCGGTGCGCTACCTGCAGCAGCCCGGCTGCCTGCTCGTGGGCACCAACATGGACAACCGGCTCCCGCTGGAGAACGGCCGCTTCATCGCGGGTCCGTGCGGCCCAGGGGCGCGGGGGTGGGGGGCGGGCCGCGGGCACCTCCTCCCCTCTGACCCCGGGTGCTCCCCTCTCCTCCCTCCCCTACGTCTCCGCCCCGCAGGTACCGGCTGCCTGGTCCGAGCCGTGGAGATGGCCGCCCAGCGCCAGGCCGACATCATCGGGAAACCCAGCCGCTTCATCTTCGACTGCGTGTCCCAGGAGTACGGCATCAACCCAGAGCGCACCGTCATGGTGGGAGACCGCCTGGACACGGACATCCTCCTGGGCGTCACCTGTGGCCTGAAGACCATCCTGACCCTCACCGGCGTTTCCACACTAGGGGATGTGAAGAGTAATCAGGAAAGTGACTGTATGTCTAAGAAGAAAATGGTCCCTGACTTCTATGTTGACAGCATAGCTGACCTTTTGCCTGCCCTTCAAGGTTAAAGATTTAGTGTCTTTAATCTCCAGAATAAAACGAATTGAAAACCACTTACCCAAATTAATAGGTGGGGCTTAAGCATCCGCTCAGCTAGGTGGCTTCAAAGAGTATACTTGGAGTTAAGTAAAGGCACTAGTTGTTAACCTTGGAAGTAAACGTTTGGGGGGCAATATTGTTTACAAACGCTTCTATTGGAAGATGCACTTTTAAACCTGGAGGGCATTGTGGGGGTCCTGGGCTTCGGGTGTCATTGACAAGGACAGGCTTAGCATCTGTCCAGGATTCAGGTGACCTCAGGGTGGTTACCCAGCCTGCTGATGGGCCCCGGGCAGGTCTAGGGATGTTTGATGTTTCATTGAAGATTTCATTCAGGGATCAGGCCCTCCCTTCCAGGGCAAAGGGAGAGCGGTCTGATGATTTTGACTGTTGTGAGAAACTTGTACAAACAGATGCACAGCCTGTTGCTGTGGTCATCTGCCTGTGAGCCTGCTGTGGCGTCCCAGCCCCTCACCTGCAGGGTGGAAGTGGAGGACAGCGCTGCTCCCAATGCTGTCTCCCTGTCCTTGGGGTGCAGGGTGCTGATCTCACCACCGCCCCACACTTCCTTAAAAACCACTCTGATGTCACAATCAAGTGTCTGTTCCGTTTCAGATACCCAGGGCTGCCACACCTCATACGTGATCACGGAGTTCTGTAAACTCAGTCCAGCTAAGCCTCAGCTTTCTCAAATGTGCATTTAAATCCAGCTGATCTGGACTGAGCACATTGTTAGCTGAGTGGCCAAGAGTGTGGATGCCTTTGCTGAACTCTGGGCTGCTGTGCAGAGAGCTCAGAGTAGCGTTGGTACCAAAAATTATTTTTTTAAACTTTTGAACAACTTTTGTGAAACGGTGGAATTGAATCTTAAGTCTGTTAATTAATAGCTGTGCTCTGTCTCGTAGGGAAAATCCCTCCGAAGAAGTCTGCGTGCCCCGCACCCAGCAGCACGGCTAAAGGCACGTGCTGGCCAAGAAATGCCTGTCACCCTGGGCGCCCTCTGGGTGGGGCAGGAAAGAGGTGTCCCCAGGAACAGGAAATCCTTTCACAAAACATCCAGTCTCTTCCTGTTCTGCTCCTGAACCCTCAGTTGGGGTAGGGGTTACATGCCAATGGTCCTTGAGGCCACTTCTTTTGGCTCTGGAGTTCCTTGTCGGATGCCAGTGGGAAAACTGGCAGGGTCTGTCTGCTAGCCAAGAGTTCTTGGCAGAGGGCTCCGGCCTTTTCTGCCTGTTCCCTAAAGTTGCTGACCTGATGAGCAGACCGTCCAGCTGCACTTGGAGGGTAGGGCCTGGGAAGCTGTTCCTTTTGGCAGACTCCTTCCCAGCGCCTCACTCTGTCCCCAGTGGCATTTGCCCACGAGCTTCTCTCCTAGCCCGAGGGGGACTCCTTCCCTCATGCTCAAAGTTCTCATAGCAATAAGGGGTGTCCTGAACCCGCAGCTCTTCCCAGGCCCAGGCTGTCTGGGGTTTGGACTCTGCTGTGGGGCATCATGAGGGCAGCCAGCGCCTGTGAGGTTGGTGGTGCTGACGTTGGCTCTGCGAGGTCGGCTCAAGGTGGGTCTGGATATTGAGCAGGCCTGTCAGGGCGTTGTCACCCACACCAGGAGCACGCACAGGTGCCGCAAGCAGCACCACCTGTCCTGCCGGGCAGCGCCCCTGGAGCCCACGTGCACCCCACTTCTGCCCCTCGTTGCACTGTGTGAACCCAAATGCATATTAAAGTCTCAAACGGCGCTAACTCTGGCGTTCTTTGCCCTTGTTTTGATAGCAGCCTTTGCGCAGAGGCTACAGCTGCGTAGCCCGGGGTGCGGGGGGGCGGTGCTGCTGTCTAAGAAGGAGGCGTTCTGGGATTCATTCCAGAGCTGGGATGCTGACCGCCAGGATGCCATCACATCCCAGGCCCATGACACAGAGGGCTGGCTTCAGAAGAATCAGCAAGACCGACACAAAGGAAAGCCAAGAACAGGAAAGGGCAACAGGGTGAAGGGGCACGGAGCCCTCATGTCCTGCCAGTGCCAGAGGGAGCCCTGACTCAAAATCTACAGCACCGAGAAGTCGGAGATGTGAGCTGGGAGCAGAGGAAGCCAGCTCGGGCAGGGCAGGGCGGGGGCTGGCCGACCTGACTGACCATCCCGGGGCTTGTGGATGGGCCCGTCGGCTGCGAAGAAGCCATCCTGCTCCCAGTCCCACGTGCTGTGGACTGCCCCTTGGCCTGGCCCATCTGAGGGGCCGGGAAGTGGCCGGGGGACGGGGGATGTTAGGACAGAGGCAGCGCGAACTCCCATACCAGTGTTCGTGGAACACATTTATTGATGGCCTGAGCCCTGGGAATCCAGGAATAACCCAAGACACTGGAACAGCCTCTTTAGGAAAATGAAGTCTGTCCTCAGCCAGACTCTAAAGTCGTCCTGCCTGGGCCTTGGGCTGCCTTCGTGCCAATCCATGGGAGTTGATTTCCTTGACCGCTGGCGGCGCTCTTCACCCTCTCGGGGCCCCGCACTCTGCACAGGCCAGGTGTCCGGAGAGCCAGGCACCGTGACAAACACCCTGCACCCCAAGCAGGGGGAGCTGTCCTGGCTCCAGGAGAGGAGGGGGCCGGGACGGTGGCTTGGCTCATCACAGCTGTACTAAGGTTTCCCTAGCTGACTCCAAGGGGCGGCAGACAATCCCCGCATTGTCACCAGGGCTGCACCATGGAGCAGAGGCGCTGCGGTGAGGAGAGCCCCGGGCCTGGGCTTGTCCAGGTGAGTGCCTACAACCACCCAGCACCCTCCTCTAGGACGGGAGACCCTGGGCACGCCCTGGGCAGGGGACAGGAGTGCAGGACCCACCTCGTGCACCTCAGCCTCTGCCTTCCTGAGCCAGCCTGCTCCCCAGTCTCTGTTCCAGGCCCCACAGGCTGCAGTGTGCCTCCAGGTGAAGGCCAAGGTCTGCCCTGGGGGCTGGAGGGGCCCCGGCCTGCTGCTGCTGGTACTGGCTGCTGCTGGGGCTATGGCTGGAGGACTTCTTGGCTTTGCTCACAGTCCCCCCAAGGTGAGCTCCCCCTGGGGACCTGGCCTGGGGCACAGACAGTGGGAAGGGGAAGGAAAGGCCAGGACCTCCCAGCCCTCCAGTGGAGCCAGGGCTCAGAGCAGTGACTGGAACACCAGGGGTGGCGGGGAGGGAGGTGGTGTCGGGGGCTGCGCCAGCCTGCCCAGTGAGCGCTCTGGCTCCCCAATCTCAGCCTCTGCTGCAGATGCTCCGTCTGACCCCCCCAAGCCCTGGGGCACCCCGGTCCAACCAAACTGCCCAGGTGGATGCGGCCCAGAATGTGGCAACCATCCGGGTGACCTCGGCTCAGAGCAACCGCAGCTGGGCAGTGCTGTTCGACGGGCAGAGCGTGAGTGGGTTGGGGGAGTGGTCAGCACCCACAGAGGCTCGGGTGGCCCTGCCTCACCCGCCTGCCTCCCTAGGGCTGCGTCTGTTACCGCCCCTCGGAACACCCAGCCTGCTTCCTCTGCCCGATGGAGCCCCGAGACCGCGAGACCCTACAGCTGCTGGTGAACACGTCCAGGGTAAGCAGCCCCATGCAGCCAGGCTCCCCGGGCCAGGGGGCAGACAAAGGGTCCTGTGTATAGCCCAGGCCTGAGGCAGGCTGGAGCTCTGGTTTCAGGGAACAGAAGGCCTGTCTTCTCTTGGCCGACGCCACTGACAAGAGCGAAGGATGGTGCTGGCCCCAGGCCAAGTGTCCAGGGACACACAGGCATGGCCCCAGCCCAGGGGAGCACCAGTACCCCCACACCCTGGCCCACCAGAGCTTTGTCTGCAGGACCACAGGCTCCCCAGCCCCAGCCAGGACACCCACTACACCCAGGAGCTGCTGGCAGTGCTGGGGAGCCGCGAGGTGGACCCTGCCCAGGTGGGCGACTCTGTGCGGCATCTTTGTGGCAAGACGCCCATTTACTGGGCCCGCCGAGCGGAGGGTAAGTCAGGCGCTGTAGTGGGGCCCGTTGTGGGGCCTGGGCGGAAGGGGTTGGAGCTGCGGGGGCTCACGCAGGCCCTTTTCCCCAGGGCCCCAGAGGCAGCGGCTCATCTACCTGTGCATCGACATCTGCTTCCCCAGCAACATCTGCGTGTCCGTCTGCTTTTATTACCTCCCAGACTAAGTGCCTCACCCGGCCAGCCCCCCAGGCCAGCCTCGTCGCAGGTCATGGAGGGTGGCTGCGGGCGGGAGTTAATAAACGCTCCACCTGGCCGTGACACTGTTCTCTCGGCCCTCGGGACACAAAACGGGCAGGGTGGGGACGAGCACGGGCTTGGGGTTGGGCCCCAGCCTGGGACCCCGTGGGCCCTGTGGATCTGGAATTTTGGAAGCAAGTGAAGGCTGGCTCGGGCAGGCTTCTGGGCCTCATCACACCCACAGAAGCAACGGGAGCTGAGAAAACCCCAGGGCATGCTGGCCTGGCCAGTCGCAGCCGGCCGTGGGGTCCAGCGGGCTCGAGGGTGAGGGGCTGGCCCATGGACGTTCACACTGGCCTGGGCAGCCGAGCACACCTAGTCCGCAGGTGCTCCCTGGACAGCCGCCTACAATCCGGGGGGCCACGGGCTAGCCCAGCACGCTGTCGTTGAAGGCCAAGCAGACGACAGCTTTCTGGTGGCCGCCATACTCTCTCTTAATCTCTCCTGTCTCCACACACCAGAGCCGGGCCAGGTTGTCAGACGAAGCTGTAGGGAGGGATGGGGGCAGGAGCTCAGGGGAAGCCCCAGGCCGGGGCCCATCGAGGCCGGAGCTGGCCGGCGCCGGGCGGTGGTGGCCGGGCGGGCAGGGGCTCACCGGTGACGATGTACTGCGAGTCCCCCGAGAAGGCGCAGCCCCACATCCAGCCGCGCGAGGACTCCCCCGGGTTGCCGCTCTTGATGCTGAGTTCCGTCATCAGCGAGAAGTTGGACGTCCTCCAGATCTTGCACGTCTGGTCGGCCGAGCACGTGGCCAGGAGCCTAGGGGTAGACGTACGTGCAGCGGGGGGTCGCCAGCAGCCACTCCCACCTTCACCCCGGAGCCGTACAAGGGCCCCACCCCCCGCAGACCGCACGCACGTGGAGTCAGGGCTGAAGCGGCACTGCAGGGCGTAGCGGGCGTGCGCTGGGATCTTGGTCTTCGGGATGAGCTGTGTCACCTCGTCACCAATGCCCCCAGTCAGGTTCCAGACGTAGCAATTCCCCTGCGATTGGAGGGGGATCGTGGGACACCTGGAGCCTTTGGTCTGACACCTGGGAAGGGAGGCCCTCATGGCCAGACCCGGATGCAGGGGCTGCCGTCCCACTGGGGGCTGCACACCGGGATCTGGGGGCTGGGGACACATGGCAAGCGCAGCTGGGCCGGGCTGCAGGGAGCCCCAGGCAGTCTGAGAGCCGGAGGCCATGCCTGGCCTTCGAGCAGAAAGCTGCTGGCTCGCGGGAGGGTGAAGGATGAGATGGGAGCGAGACACATCAGATGGAACAGCCGGAGGGTGACGTGGGGACACTACGGGACCAGTGAGTCATCGAGAGGTAAGGGACTTTGAAGGGGAGAAGACGAGGCCGGATGGGAGAGCAGGGCCACACCACAGTGTCCCACAGCCATGGCGAGGACCCAGGGCGCCAGGGGGTCCATGCAGGGAACGCTGGCATCGGCGGGCGCTGAAGGAGCGCTGTGTGGGGGCAGAGCCTCAGTGAGGAGGGAGGGCGGCCACTGCACAGGGAGCAGAGGCAAACGTGGGCCAGGAGGAGCCAGGGAGGAGAGGGAAGTAGACTCGAGAAGTTGTGGAGGTGGAAGTCACGCCCGCTGGCTGAGCTGTGCAGTAGTGAGAGGGGGCGTCAGCAGCGACACCCCGCTTTCTGGCTTGGCTGGCTGGCTTGGATCTGGAGCCCAGGATGAGGAAGCAGGCTCGGGGGGGTGGGGGGGGTTCTGAGAAGCATCTGGGGACTGAGCCATGTGCAGGGAATCGGGAAGACCAAGGACTGGGTGCTGAGCCAGCCTCCTCCAGCACACGCACACCCGAGACTCACGGTGCTGTTGACGGCCGCCATGTAGCTGGCATCGGGGTCAATGTGGGCAGACGTGATGGAGACCTCAGGCTCGGGTATCAGCTGCTCGTTGTGGTCAGTTTTCAAGTCCCAGATGTGGATGGCACCGCTCTGGTCCCCCACAATGAGCTCCGCCTGGGGTGCAGGGGAGGTGAGGGAGGGCCGGTCCCCTGCCCTCCAGAGCCCCACGGTGCCCGGCCCTGGGAGTGTCCCTCACCTGGTTGGGGTGCAGGCACACGCAATTAATGGGTGCGTTCACCTGGAAGATCCGCTGGCACTGCAGGTTCCGGGACCTTTGGGGGCACATGCGCTCTACTGGGTGCTGCTGGCGCCCCCAGACGCTCTTTTCCTACCATTTATGCTCGTTCCTCTGCTGATAGCAGCGGTGTCACACGACATACCAGCTAGACTTCCCCCACCCCCCCGGGGGCAGCCCCTCAGCCCAGGCTTAGGGGACTCACTCTCTAGAGCTCCTTGGAGGATCAGGCTGAGACTGGGCTCATCTTTGTGTGGCTTCACCCCCTGCCCTACCCTGGTTTCGTCACCACCCTCAGCAAATCACCCGCAAAGAAAACCCCATCTGGGCCTCTGCTTGGAGGGCCCTGGCCTGAGACAGCCCGGCCTGGCCCCCCACCCCCGCACACCCGGCAACAGGCCCCTCCTGCCCACTGCCCCACACCTGAGGTCCCAGATCCGCGCTGTGCAGTCCTCCCCACCCGTGTACATCCAGCGGCCGTCCTCATGGAAGCCCACGGATGCGATGTTCTTGTTGACCCCATCGTAGCTGATGATGGGGTTGGGGTTGTTGGAGCTGAGATCGTACATGCGGATGTGCTGGTAGCCTGGGGACACAGGCTGAGCTGCAGGGTGGCTGTGCCCAGTCCAGCCCAGCAGGGATCGGGGTGGGGCCGAGGGTACAGCTACCTGCAGCGGCGATCATGCTGCGGTCCGGTGTGATCTCCAGGGCGTTCACCTGCTAGGTCTGTTAAGGAGGAGGACAAACAGAGCCCTCGAGCCCCCGCCCCCATCTGGCTTGGCTGCTGCAGCCTTTCCACCCCAGGCTCCCCTTCCTTTTCCCAGGCTGCTGCCCCCACCAGGCATCCTTCCCAGTACCGCCCTCCCCACCTCCGCAGTGAAGGATACAGAGTCCTGATGCTGAACCGTGCGCGTGCAGATCCCACTGTGGGCCTGCCAGAACCGCACCGTGTGGTCATAGCCCGCAGTGGCCAAGATCACCGGGTCACTGCCCACTGTGCCGGGGGACGTGTTCATGGTGTGGAAGAAGAATCGCCCGCACAAGACGCACTTCTGAAAGGCAGGGGTCAAAGCTCAGAGCATCCGCAGAAGAGAGGGGTGTGCAGAATTTACGGAATACTTCTAAGTCCACTCGCTGCTGAGAGATAGGCATTAGCATTCCCATTTTAGAGAGGTGGAAACTGAGGCTCAGAGGCTCAGGGAACGCATGACAACCTGCAGAAGCGCGCGCTTCGTTCCCCGCCCCACGGACCCGGCCGGGACGCCAACCCCACCCGCCGCCGGCAGGGGGCAGTCGCGCCCGGGGCGCCGCTCTGCCGCAGGGGCGGACCGCGCATGCGCAGGGGCGGCGGACGGGCCGGAGAGGAGAGCCGAATGCAGCGGTCACGCATGCGTAACAGGCCGGCGGCTGAGCCTGATGGGAGGGGGTGCTCTCTGGCCAGACCCTCGGGCTCCCCCGTGCTCCGCCGACA
Organism: Lutra lutra; assembly: GCF_902655055.1. Lineage (NCBI taxonomy): Eukaryota > Metazoa > Chordata > Mammalia > Carnivora > Mustelidae > Lutra > Lutra lutra. Next base: position 1,765,615 of record NC_062295.1, on the reverse strand, counting down.
GCCCTGGCTTCGTCCCGCTGGGCCAGCTTCCCCAGGCACGCTCTCCCGGCCACCCAGCGGCGGCTTTCTGGCCCGAGTCCCGCGGCCCCCCGTACCTTACATGCGGCTCTGCGCTCCGCCGCGCCTCAGGACGGCGAGCGGAGCGAGAGCGAATCGATAGAGGCCGCGGCCGAGCGTAGAGTTATCGATGGGCCCTTAAGGCGACACCATGGGACTTACGCGGGGGTGTTGGGGCGAGACCAACCTTCTGGGGCGGGAGGGGCCAGTAGAGGCCTCCGTGATGCCTGGCCTCGGCCTTCTCCTCACGGGCACCGCACCCTTCAGACCGCTACCCGTTTTCCAAACTTGGTCCCGAGGCGGGGCCGGGACCAACCCCTCCCCTCCATCCTCTCCTCCCCACCCCTCGGCTAGGATGCCCAAGTAAGTTGGAGGACTCCCGCCCAGTTAACGTTTGAATTGCAGGTAAGCGAGAGTCATCGCAGCTTTTGGTATAAGTATATCCCAAATACCGCATGAGATATACTTACCCTAAAAAGTCACCTGTTGTTTATGGGGAATTCAAACGTAACTGGGCGTTCTGTAGTTTTATTTGCTAGTCCTAAGTCTGGGCCCTTTCAGTCCTGTTCAGCCCTGACCTGACCCGCTTGTCTGCCCACTCAGCCTCAGTGACCTCTCCAAAGCTGGGGTCCCTCATTCCTCCTGTGCCATTTAGCGCTCCCACACTCCAGGCACTGTGACCCTAGCTCTCCCGAAATTTTTTTCCCCCCACGATGCTTAGAAACGCAGCTGCACACAACCCCCTTCCTTCCTCTGGCTCCTTGACCAAGGCCTCAAACCTCCACTACGCCCCTCAAGCCCTGGGTGGCAGGAACCTTCCCCCCATCCTTTCCATGCCTCTCTCCTTCCTTCCCCGCAGCCCGGAGCCCCCCCTCCGGCAGACACTCTGCACAGCTCTCCCCACCCCTCCCGTGTCCTCACTTCCTGCTCACTTCTCAGCCCACTGTCGTCTTTGGCCCGGGCTCTCCAGGGGAAGTATCGCAAGGTCACTGGCGGCCTCACACCGACAAACCCGCTGGATGCTTTTCCTTTCGCATCTTGACACATCCGCGCAGCGGTTGACAGTGCTAGTCCTGAAATCTCCCTCGCTGCTCAGCTTCCTGCCAGTCTTTCTCTGCCTTCCCTTAGAGCCTGGTCCCCTCCAGGGTTCTGGTCTCTGCACCGAGGGGCCCGTGCGCTCTCCAGGACTTCCAGTATCACCCATGTTGGGAGGCCTTCCACCCTGTCTCCCGCTCAGACCCGCCTCCCTGATAGACAGTCCCTAGACAGCTCTGCTTCCCGTGGCCAAGACCACTCATTATGGAGCTCCCCCAAACGGCTTCCCCTTCTGCGTGCCAGAGCCCCTCACGTGTTACCACTTGGCGAAATCCAGTGGCATCCGTCACCCTCTCTGCCAGAACTGCCTCCTACCCCACCTCCCTGCCTGCACTGCTGCCCCCATCCAGGCTGTCTTTCACATTGCAAAGTGGTCTTTTAAAAATCGAGACGCTTTCATGGGTCCCCCTTACCCTCCAGACCCCTGGCCCCTGCCAACCGTGCGACTTTCTCCTCTCTCCATTCCAGAGGCTCCATGCTCTATCCTGCCAGCATGGACAATAGCCTTGGGCTTCGAACTCCGCTACACGCTCTCTTCTGAGTTCTCGCCCGTGCCCTACTGAGGATGCGCGCCCGGATACCTCTTTACATGCCACACTTGGGGTTGTCAGCACCTTTGTAGCGTCTGTAGGAACCATTATGCTAGTGTTTTTGTTTTCACTGAGGTAAAATTCACACACTGTGAAGCTAACCATTTTGTAAGGTTTTATTTATTTTTTACTTATTTTATAAGATTTTATATATTTATTTGACAAAGAGAAAGCACAAGCAGGGTGAGCAGGAGAGAAAGAACCATTTATTTATTTGACAGAGAGCGAGAGTGCGCGACCTGGGGCTCAATCCCAAGACCCTGGGATCATGACCTGAACAGAAGGCAGATGCTTCACCGACTGAGCCACCGAGGTGCCCCTTATTTATTTTTTTAAGTGATCTGTACACCCAATCTGGGGCTTAGACTCATGACCTGAGATCAAGAATCACATGCTCTTCCAACTGGGCCAGGCAGGCGCCTCTAAAATTCACCATTTTTTTAAAGTGAACAATTTGAGGCACCTGGGTGGCTCAGTGGGTTAAAGCCTCTGCCTTTGGCTCGGGTCATGATCCCAGGGTCCTGGGATCGAGCCCTGCATCGGGCTCTCTGCTTGTCAGGAAGCCTGCTCCCCCGCCCCCCTCTCTGCCTGCCTCTCTGCCTACTTGTGATCTCTGTCAAATAAATAAATAAAATCTTTAAAAAAAAATAAAGTGAACAATTCAGTGGCACTTAATATGTTCACGGTGCTGTGCAACCACTAACCTCTGTCTACTTCCAGAACATTTTCATCAACTCAAAAGAAAACCTCTGTGCAGTCTTTTCCCTTTGCCTCTCCCCCCTCAACCCCACCAGCCCCTGGCAAATACCAGTTTACTTTCTGTCACTGTGGATTTCCTATCCTGGGTGTTGGGTATCTGTGCGATCCCACAGCACACGGACTTCGTCCCTGGCTTCTCTCGCTGGGCATCAAGTTTTCAGCGTCCCTCCAGGTGCTAGCAGGTGTCAGACCCTCATTCCTTTTTATGGCCGAATAATATTCCAGCGTGCGCGGCTGGACCCCATTTGTCTACCCACTCACCTGCTGACGGACACTTGACTTCTTTCCCCTTTTTGGCTATTACGAATAATACTGCCGCGAACATCCCCACACGAGAAAGTGTGTCTTTTGAAGTACGTGTTTTCATTTCTCTGTACACTAGCCGTGGAATTGCTGGGTCACATGGTAACTCTGACTTCTTGAGGAACCGCCAGACCATGCTGCGCGTTTTCCGGCATTATGCATCAGGTCTTTCTAATGGCTCTGCCGAGGAGAAACCACCCTCATTTGGGAGACGAGGAAACTGAGGCTCAGAGAAGCCGACTCATACGTTGCAGTCCGCACCCGCGGGACACGACGGAACCCATCCTGCTGGCTCAGCTCCCCACTGACCTTGCCCCTTCTGAGAGCCCCCACACTTGCCCGTCCTCATCCTCCGTGCTGAGTACCAGAGCTCTGCCGGGCTCAGAGGCAGCTCTGGGAGCGGCAGTGAATGTGGGGTCGGAAGGCTGGGGGAGTGAGAGCTCTGTGCACCCCGGCGCCTGAAGGACATCCAGAGCCCTGTGAAGCCACCAAGGAGCCTGGGAGGAGCAGGAGAGAGGGGTGGGGCGGTGGAAGGCTGGAGGACTCCCCCCACGGGTCTCTGCGGTCCCACCTGTGTCCCAGAGGTCAGGCCCTGCGCGCTGACGGGCTTTCCTGTGGGGCTCTGGGTAAGAGCCTGGGGACCGCACATGTCCCTTGCCTAGGCTAACTAGCAGACGAGGCGGGGCTCCCCCCCCCAAGCTTGAGTCCCCCCAGCATCTCTGCTGGATAAGAAGAGGGCCCAGGACCCATAGCTGTCGATCCCCTCTTAGCACCCAGCACCAGCCAAGCCCTTTACCGAGGTGGCGTCCATGAGAATGAGAGCAGCCCCGGACAGCTAATGTGCTGCATGCTCCCCGCAGCCCAGGGGAGGGTATGTTCGTATGTTCGTCCTCCCCGTGTCCTACAGCAGGGGCCAGGCATCAGGGCTCTGGGGGGTGGGGGGCCGGGAGGAGCGCTGGGGAGGAGCACCAGGGGCAGCTGCAGCTGGTGGACAGGAGCAGGGGCTGCAAGGCCGCCAGCGGAGACCGCCATGCAGCTGGGAAGGGGGCCAGCCTGGGCTGCAGTGAGGCAGCCGCCGGCTCATGAGTCTGGCCAATTCTGCTGGCTCAGCAGCCCCTCCTCCCGGGATCCTCGGAGGCCTGACTTCCTGGAGGGCTGCCCAAGTCCCACGCCTCCGCTTCTTCATCCCCTAGCCAAGCTAACCCCTGTCCTCTGGCTGGGGGGAACCACCGGCAAAAGCACATCTCTGTTTTCAGGTGGACCCTCCCATGAGCCCTGAGCGGCAGGCAGAACTGCCCGCCCATTTTACAGATGAGGCAGCTGAGTGTCAGGGCCTTGTCCAAAGTTGCCAGGCTGGCCGGTAGCGGATCTCGGGCTTCTTGGGCCCTCCTAGGCCATCACCTTCTCCTGGCAGAGCGAGTCCAGCAGAATGTACACAGCGCTCTTCCCAGGTCTGTGCTCCTGAAGGTGGACTCCACAGGAGGTACCCCCTTGTAGGTCCGGGGAGTGACTCTGGGGTGCCTGTCTGTGGGGTGTGGACAGAGCTGGGGGTGGGGCAGCCGCAGGCAGACCCAGTTCATTACCCGGAGGAATTAGATTTCTCATTTTGAACTTGGCCTTTCAGGTCATGAGGAAGGTATATTTGTGAAGGTGGGAGAATAGAACATATTTTTCTTACCAAGTTATTAGCATGATTTATGACATTTAAATATCCCGACATTTGTTGGGTGAGCCTCGGTTTTGTACCCTTGCCCCAGGCTCTGCACATGTTAGGCTCAGTCTGGAGTGTTTTCCCTTAGTTGACCAAAACATAAGAACGATGGTCAGAACGATAGCCATTTTTTCGTTTGTATTTTTTATAGTACTTCTTGTTTGCCAGCCACAGTGCTAGGCTCTGCAGATGCAAGGATGAATAAAATATCATCGCTCCCACGTGCAGAGAGCCAAGAATCTCACCATACCCACAGAAGCCACTTAGTGAGCACTTACTAAGCTTGACTGCAAAGTGCTTTGTGGATACCATCGCAAGTAATCCCCAAGCAACTCACGGAAAGCTCTCATTCTCAGCCCTATTTTACAGAAGGGAAACCAAGGCTCAGAAAGACAAAGTGACCAGAAAAACAAACCCAGTAAGAGGCAGAACGGGGACAAATGCCGAGGCAAGTGTGGGTTCAAAGCTCAGACTCATGACCTTGAGATTCTAGGGCCTTATGGGGTCCCTTGGCTTCTCTGAGCCTCAGCCTTCTTCATCTGTAAAATGGGCACAGTACATCTATGAAATGACCACCAGTGTACCTGACCTAGCAGGTGCCCCAGAAGTGGTCACGATGAAGAATAGGAGGAAAGGGCTTTTCTGTTTAGGGACGCCCCCATCCCCACCCCCCGTGATCCTAGCATGTGCAGGGAGACCTAGACTTGCTCCCTAAACTCCAAGGAAGACCCCATGTTGGGGATGGTCAGCCACCTGGATCAGGGGATCCTAGTGCCTGCTGCTTCCTCACCATCCCCCAAGCCTGGCCATCTTCCTCCTGCACCTTCTTGATGGTCTGGCTGTAGGAAGAGGAGTGTCAGGCCATCATATGTGCAGACCCCTCCGAAAACTCCAGGTTTTACCTGGAAAGGTGATGATCTGCCCGTCCTGCGGATGAGGAGAGTGAGCCTGAGCCAGGACTCAGACCCCAACCCATCTGTCTGTAGGATACTCAGCCTCGACAAGGGTGCCCAGACTGTGCCCAGGTCAGAGGGGTGAGACTTCTGTGCATGTGTACGTGTGTGTGGGTATGCTCACACCTGCGTGTGGGGCAGGCAGGGGCGCATGAGGGCGTGGGGGGCTGGTCAGTGTTTGTGGAGCAGGACTGTCCTGCCCCAGGCTCCCAGGGTCTGTCGCTGGAGGCTGGAGGGTTAACAGACTTGGTGGGGGATCATGTGGGTGCTGGGCAAGACTGTGACCCCATGGGTGCTGGGGATGGGGGATTGAGCCCCTATATGTGGTAGGTGTGTGGGGCTGCACCTCAGTAGGTGCTGGGGGACGGCAGTGGGGTTAGGGTTCAGGTTGAGGCTGGGGGGCAGGGAGCTGTTGCCCTGCATTGTTTATGGAGAGAGCCCCGGCTGCACGGGAAGAAGCAGCAGTTGGGGGTGGGGGTGCGGGTTCCCTGACACCGAATTCATTATTGGGAGATTCCTCTTCACAATCCCTCGACACCTCCCACGGGAACCACGGGCCAGAAATGTCTGACAGCCTCTGGCAGGCCGGCTCCCGTGCCGCTGCGGGTGCCCGGGTCCCTCGGCGCCCGGGTCCCCGCCCGCCCACTGCCTCCGAGTCCCTCCCCCCTTGGGTCCCGCAGCCTCTGGAAGCCTCTCTCAGGCTCATCCTCGCGCCGCCGCCGTGCCGGGGCTCCGTGTCCAGCCCCCACCCTGGCGGCTGCCGTCCCCGTCCCCTGGCGGTCGCCCCTGGCCGCCGGCTGTCCGCAGAGGCCCGCCCGGCCGGCGCGGCCCGCACGTGGGGAGGGGGCGTCTCGGGAGCACGGGGCCGGGTGTAGGGGCGGAGCCAAGGAGCCGGGCGCGCGGCCGGCGCTGGCGGACGGAGGTCAGCGGCCGCAGGAGGGGGACCCAGGCGTCCGGGAGGCGGCGCCAGGTGCCGCGCCCCCGCCCTGGGCCGCCCCCCGCCCGTGACGCGCTCCCCGCCCCTCGGCGCCGGGAGCCCGAGTCCGAGCCCGAGTCCGATCCCGAGCCCGAGCCCGAGCCCGAGCCCGAGCCCGAGGACGGCGCGGGGCGCGGGCGGCGGCGGAGGCGGCGGGAGAGGCAGGAGGATGCGGCCGGGGCCGCGGGGCCGCCGCCGCCGCCTCTGAGCCGCGCCGAGCGCACGGAGCGCAGCCGCGTCGCTGCGGCCCGGCCGCGCCATGGGGAAGGAGCAAGAGCTGGTGCAGGCGGTGAAGGCGGAGGACGTGGGGACCGCGCAGAGGCTGCTGCAGAGGCCGCGGCCCGGGAAGGCCAGTGAGTGCGGGGGGCGCGGGCGCGCGGGGGCCCCGCGGGCGCCGACCCCCCCCACACCCCTCCGGGCGCCGGGCGGCGAGGGGGATGCTGTCGGGTCCCTGGGGGCGGGGCGGGGCCAGCAGCGCCCGGACCCTCGGTCCGTATCCGCTGCACCGGGCGCCGGAGGAGGGGCGGCTCCGAGCACCCGGGGCCCCCCAGCCAGACCCCCCAGAACGGCACCTGGCCGCGGGCGTCCCCCTCCCTTCCCGGGCTACAGACTGACAGCTGGAGGGCTCTGTTGGACTGTCAAAGGGCGAGGCGGATGCCGCCCCCCCTTCCCCACCGTGGAGAGAGGGAGGGGGCCCTGGCGGTGAGGGGCGACCACAGGTCTGGCGGTCCCTGTCAGACCTCCTCCACGCCCCATGTTTAATAACACGCTTTGCAGGGAATGGGGGGCAGGACCATGCTGGGGGTGTGGCTGCCCAGGCATGGCCGGCTGGGGGCCATTTACTCATGGGGGAGCAGAGGCCCAAGGTCGCCCAGCCCAGGGCAGGCTGGGCTCCAGGCAGGTGTAGACCCTGCCACAGACCCTGGTCCTCTCTGGCTTCCCTGCCGGGAAAGGGGCTGGGGAGGAGGGGGGAGGGGGCTCCCACTAGCCATCCTGAGCTTGCGCTGTGAGGGCCCCTGGGAAGGGTTGGGAGCTTGGAGTCCTGATCCCGGCACTCATCCCAGCTCAGCCCAGAGCCTCCCACGGGGCCCCTGGAGATGGATGGATGGGTGTGTGAACCAGCTGCGTGTGCGGCTGCGCACGTATGGCCATGTCAGTGTGTCGGGGCACCTGTGCGGGCGCAGACAAGGCTCCGCAGGATGGCACGTGGGGTCGGAGTGCCCCATGCCCCACCCCACCCCCAGAGACTCTAGGTAACCCAGGAGGCCCCTCCCCTTTCTCCAGGAAGCATGCTGAGAACCGAGCTGGCCTTGGGGCTGGTGGCCCCGGGCAGGTCCTTGAGCAGCAGGAGGACTCCTCCCGCTGCAGCCCCGTCTGCTCTGTGCGGTTCCAGAACCTTGCGGGGTCCCAGATACAGGCTGGCTCTGCCTTCCACACCGGGGCCCGGGGCTGGTCTGCCAGCTGGGGCTGGCTTCAGGGCCTCAGGGCTCAGAAAGGGAGGGCTTCCAGGCAGAGGTACCTGAGGTACCTGAGGTACCTGAGGTAGCTGAGCCTTGAAAGCAGGTGGAGGGGTTGAGATGTGGAAGGCTAGGTAACGGTTTCCACCTAGTGGCCATGGGACCTTGGGCACCGCTGACTCCAGCTCTCCAGGCCTCAGTCTCCTCACCTGTAGGATGGGGACACTTGGGGTCCCAGCCTCATAGCATTGCTGGAAGAACACGGGAAAGCACACAGGAAGTCCAGGCCTTTCTTAAGTCCTCAGGAAGTGCTGACTTGGATTGTTTCCTGAGGCAGCCCGGGATGGGTTTCCAGGGAAGTGGGGCATCCAGTTCAGTCGTACTGGGGTGGTGTGGGGACTTGTCCCTTTACCCGGGTGTCCATCTGAAACTTGGCATTTGTCCCTGCCTGGTCTGCTTTCTGGGAGAGACACCTGCCCTGGCCCCCGTATCTGGGCCCTCTGACTCACAGGGGCGGGCATAATAAGTCAGACAGAGAAATCCCTCCATGAATTAGCTCAGTTGTCATGGCAACACTGGCCTGCTTTGGAGTAAGATGTATTTTGATTCAGCAAAGTGCAGCTGGAGTTTGGGCCATGGGGTGGGGGGCACCCAGTGGTGCTCTCTCAGGCACCCCACCCCAGCCGGACTCCAGACGGCTTCCCATGACTCATGTTTCCATGACCTCCACCCCCTGCTGGCACCTTCCCGCCATCCCAACACCTGAGTGTTGCTCTGGGGTCTGTTGTCCCTGCCATCCCGCCTCGAAGGGACCCTCCCCTGTCATGCATGCTCAGGCACTGTGACCCTCGGCCCCTGTCCTTAAGAGACACTGCTCTGGAGGGAGCTTCCCAGGGTGGGGCCGGCCTCCTGCTGAGCAGGGACATCTGCCCTTTTTTCTGGCCCCACGTCCCCTACCCCGAATTCACAGCAACCTACAGACCAGTGCGCCTGCGTCCTCTCACCTTGGCCCACTAATGCTTCCCTTGCAGCGTCGGGCCCAGAGCTCCGGGCCTGCCCTAGGGAGGCTGAGGGAGTGCCCTGCCGTGTGCTACCAACAGAGGCCAGGACCACATCCCTACAGGAGATAGACGTGGCTCTGTGGGCTGCCGGCAGACCAGGGGCTTCTGTGGTTGGAGGAGCCTCTGGGCAGGGCGTAGAGGGAGGCCACAAGGGCAGGGTGGGAGAGGGGCTGAGGCCAGCTCCCCCACGGCCTCTGCAGCCTGGAGTTTGGGGCTGACCTCAGAGGCAGGATGGTCCCAGGAAAGCGGATAGAGGACTGAGTGACAGGAGCTGGGAGAGCCCACGATGTGGGGTGGGGTGGGGATGAAGTCTGTGCTCATTACCCACGTGGTAGCTGCAGGACCTAGTGCCCTTGTGGAAAAGAGAAAGGGGCTCCTGGGAGGGGTTTCTGGGGACTTCATCTTGGTTCCCACTTGTCGTCGGATCGATGCCCCCTTCCCCCGTCCCTGCTCAGGCCCGTCCAGCCATGCCTGCTCCAGCTTCATTCAGAGCACTTGTCTCCCTGGGAACCCAGGGTCCCCCCTACGAATTGGGGGGTGCTCCAAGATCTCAGGCTCCCCTCCACTTTCTTCTCTGAGGAGACCTGCAGAGGGAGTGGGTGAGATGACCTCGTGAGACCCCCACCTTGTGTAGCGAGTAGTCTTCTGGATGGAGACTCCACCTCCCCACTGGTGTCTGTGCGTGGTCCTGGGTCTTGACCTCTAGCCCCTTTAAAATGTCAGTGCCAGCCGCCGTGGCCATGCTAGCGGTGGGGGAACTAACAAGAAGTGGCAGCAAACATCAGAGCTGGGCAGAGTTATTCTGGGGGGAGACCAGCCTGAGCGCGGCCCTGGTGGGGGAGGGGGCGCTCCAGGACAGTAGTGTAGGGGGTCGGGGATATCAGTTCAGGACAGTTTGCCCAACATCTTGTAGGTGCCCGGTTCTGTTTCAGCCACCAAAGATACAACAGCAAGCAAAATAGATTTTAAAAAACCCTCATCCTTTTGGAGCCTGTACTTTAGTGATGTTTAGGAGATGGACAACAACCAAGATAAATGTTAGTGATAGGAGCAGACAGCAGACACAGGACAGGATGGGGTTGCCGTTCTATATGCCATTCTATATGGGGAGCCCAGCGGGACTCCTCAGAGCAGGTGATGTGGATGAAGTCCTGAAGGACGTGAGGGAGGGAGCCATGGGGATAACTGGGGGAAGAACAGCATCCCACACATATACACAGCATGTGCAAAGGCCCTGTGGCAGGGGCGGCTGGTGTGTGGGAGCATCATCAAGGAGGCTTATGTGGCTGGAAGACGGGTGATGCGAGAGGAGGGCTCTGTCTTATAGGGCCATTGTCCAGGGCTGGCCCTCAGCCCCCGCAACATGGGAGCTGTTGGGGGGTCTTCAGGAGAGGGAGGGGTGGCTCTGGGATCTGACTCATGTTTTCACAGGGTCCCCCTGACCTCAGAGGTATGGAGGACAGACCAAGGGGCAGGGCAGAAGCAAGGATGCCAGTAGGGAAATGATGGCAGTGATCCTTCGGGAGAGGCTGGCCTGGTCAGGGCAGGGACACAGCTGTGGTGGGAAGTGGTAGGATTCCGAGTATGCCTTGAGATGGTCTTGAACGAAGAACCAATAGGATTTGCTGATGGAGATACTTTAAGCTACTTTTAGGGCTGACTCCGAGGTTTTGGCCTGGACCACGGAGGGAAGGGTGGCGTTGCTGCCTCCTCAGATGGACGTCGGGGCCGTCAGGGCCAGCAAAGTGAGCAGAGGGAAGGAGTAGGATGTGGAGAAACGTCTGCCCTGCCCTGTGCTTGAGGAGCCCCTCACAGAGGGGTGGGGTGGGAGTCCCACAAAACTAATATTGGTAGCTGCAGCTTACTGACAGACTCCGTGCCAGACCCTTCATGCTCTAACGGTGGATACGCCCTTAGGCCTATGAGGCTGGCCCCCTTAGTCTCCTTTGAGCTCAAGGCCAAGGCCATAGGGCTAGTAAGGGCCCAGTGTGAGTTTGAACTCGGGTCCATCTGCCTTTGTGGGCTTTGTGGGCCATCGGGGCTGAGGCTGGAGCTGCTCAGGATGCTGTGGGTCACCCAGTGGGTCCTGGAGCAGCCCCTCTGTGACTCGACTCCCTTGGGTTACTGCTCTCGGGGACTCCCACCCCCACCCCTGTCCTAGGCCTGGACAAAGGGGCTTCTGTCCTGCCAGCCCCTCCCTCACAGAGTGACTGACCCACAAATGGGTTATGTAACCATGGCCCAGACAGGCAGGGGCTTGGCTTGAGTCCGGCTGGCCCCGAGCCCACAGGGAGGGCGTCGGGGGGCTCCCCTCCTCCAGCAGTCAGCTGGGGGAGGCCAAGACCGGGGAGGCCCAGGAGGAAACTGGGGCCGCAAAGGGAGGGCTTGGGCCCTTCAGGCTTCGGGCAGACTGATCCCAGGATCCAGATGGGCCCCCAGAGATGTGGTGGCCGTTCTGGTGTGGTCACGCAGGGCCACCAGCCCACCTGCCTGCCTCCCCTTCCTGCCCTACCAGGCAGGACTCATCCACATGGGCAGGCCCAGGGCTCGGACTGGGGGGAGGCTGCACCCTGAATATGCAGATCTTCCCCCAGAGATACCCCAATTTCCGGGTGTTCCAGCCTTCCCAGGCCACCCCCGGCCCCATCTGGGTCCTTCTGAGAAACAGATTGTGCCGGCTCTCTCCCGCCACCAGCAGGTGCTTCGCCAGCGTCCCCAAGGAGGGGGTGCGTGTGCACATGAGTGTGTGTGCCTGTGTGGGTGCACGGCTCTGGCTTCCGTCCTCGTGTGGGGACAGGCCCAGAGCCCTTGGCTCTCTGAACTTGCCAACCCCTTCGTTCGGTGGGAAGCCGGGGTCCAAAAGCTGAGCTCAGGGGATGGAGCTGAACTGAACCAAGTGTTTCTTGACGAAAGACTGAAGACAGCTTTGGCTCTGGGGTCCGGCTGCCCACAGGGGCTGCCCGGAGCCCCCCACACTGTCTCTCTTCCACCCCCACTAGAGCTCCTGGGCTCCACCAAGAAGATCAATGTCAACTTTCAGGACCCTGACGGGTGAGTTCTCAGACAGGGAGTACCAGGCTAGCATAGGGTGCGGGGGGGGTCCCCTGTGGAAGGCTGGGTTGCCAGGCTCCTTGCCCATGCGTGCCCATCCCTGCCCCAGGTTCTCTGCCCTGCACCACGCAGCCCTGAATGGCAACACAGAGCTGATCACCCTGCTGCTGGAGGCCCAGGCTGCTGTGGACATCAAGGACAACAAAGGCAAGGCTGGCCAGGGACCTCAGAGCAGGGGTAGGGGGTCAAGGGCTGGGGCGGAATCCCTAGAGAGGGAGAGGCTCCTGAGGCAGAGGCTCCAGACCAGAGTCTCCCTGTGGGTCGAGGGGGCTTGTCCTGGGCTCAGCGCCCTGCAGGCCGGGCGTGGGTGCAGGGTCAAGGGCCAGCTCCCAATGGCCCCCACTCCACCCCTGGCTGCGCCCAGGCATGCGGCCGCTGCACTATGCGGCCTGGCAGGGGCGGAAGGAGCCCATGAAGCTGGTGCTGAAGGCGGGCTCAGCGGTGAACATCCCATCGGACGAGGGCCACATCCCTCTGCACCTGGCAGCCCAGCACGGCCACTACGACGTGGTAAGGGACACCCCCCGGGGGGCGGGGTGCTGGGGCAGCATGAGCCCCACAGCCACTGGGGGTGCTGACCACGTTCCTTGGCCCCGTAGTCGGAGATGCTGCTGCAGCACCAGTCGAACCCGTGCATGGTGGACAACTCGGGGAAGACACCCCTGGACCTGGCCTGTGAGTTCGGCCGCGTTGGGGTAAGTCTCTTCAGAGTGCCGCGTGGGGCTCTGTTGGCCCCGGCTGCCCCCCAGGAGGGGTGACAATGGGGAGACACCCCTGTGACCCCCTGCCCCGCCCCCGGGCCCCCCTCTCTCTGACCCTCAAGGTGGTCCAGTTGCTCCTGAGTAGCAACATGTGTGCGGCCTTGCTGGAGCCCCGGCCAGGGGACACCACGGACCCCAACGGCACCAGCCCCCTGCACCTGGCGGCCAAGAACGGCCACATTGACATCATCAGGTATGGCCGTGTGCGGGGCCAGCGGGTGGCAGGTGGACCCGGCTGCGGACTTCCTGCTCCCGCGGTGACATCATAAGCCATGCGATGTGGTCAGGCTGCCTGGCCCCACCCGGAAAAGGGTGCCCTGGAGGGGGCTGGGGAATGCACCACGGCTACAGCCCCAGGCCTGGGCTCTGTTGGGGTCCCACCACATGCTGGGCAATCTTGTGGAGACGCTACCATTTCTGAGACTCAGTTTTCCCCTCTGTAAAGTGGGCATCCCAGCTGTGGCTGTACTAGGATGACCCGACAGCAGTTCCCGTCAGTGTGGGGCCCCCGGTGGCGGGCAGCACTTCCACAAATGCTCAATCACTGTCACACGCCGTGTTGTTGGACAGGGCGGTCCTGGGCATGGGGGCCCAGCAGGCGGGATGGGATGGAAGGCTCCTATTGTAAGGGGCTGCCTGCTCCCACCCGCCCGCCCGCCTTCCTTCCAGACTCCTCCTCCAAGCTGGCATCGACATTAACCGCCAGACCAAGGCCGGCACGGCCCTGCACGAGGCCGCACTCTGTGGGAAGACGGAAGTGGTTCGGCTCCTGCTGGATGTGAGTCAGGGGGCCGAGGGGGCGGGGGCTGGTGGGAGCATGGGGTCTCCTGACGGGCCACCCCCTTGACACATACAGAATGGGATTAACGCCCACGTGAGGAACACCTACAGCCAGACGGCCCTGGACATCGTGCACCAGTTCACCACGTCCCAGGCCAGCAAGGAGATCAAACAGCTGCTGCGAGGTGGGCCTGGGGCCGGGGCTGGGCGCTGAAGTGGGGGGCCCTGGCCAGGCCAGCTCCCAGGACTTGGGGGCTCTGCTTCCTGTGTCCCCAGAGGCCTCGGCGGCCCTGCAGGTCCGGGCAACCAAGGATTATTGCAACAATTACGACCTGACCAGTCTCAACGTGAAAGCTGGGGACATCATCACGGTAAGGCCAGTCTGGGGCTGTGGGAGCAAGGACAGGCAGGACCCCGTGCACTAACCCCACACCCGTGCCGCAACTGGGGTGTCTGGGGTTCTGGGCGGGGAGGCCCAGGTTACCCACCCACTGGAGCTGGACCTGGAGGGGTGTCTCCCTGAGCGTGCTCCCCCACCTCATCTGGCCAGGTCCTCGAGCAGCACCCGGATGGCCGGTGGAAGGGCTGTATCCATGACAACCGGACAGGCAACGACAGGGTGGGCTACTTTCCATCGTCCCTGGGCGAGGCCATTGTGAAACGAGCAGGCAAGTCCCACCCAGGCCTGGGCTTGGGGGCCAGAAGGAAGCAAGGTCACTGCTGGGTGGGGGGCCCCGAGGGGGGTCCTGCCAGCTGTCTTGTCGGCGTCCCCACACCAAGGCCCTCATTTCTTTACTAGGCGGTGCCCACCAGCCGCTAGGAGTAGACAGGGATCCAGGTGGGTGGCACTCTTGCTCTCAAGCTCACGCCGAGGGAGGGAGGGGAGCAGGGGGCAGTGTAGTAAATGCGCCAGCAAACGTGCCCACTAATGGCATAAGCGGTGTGGGTGGAGATCTGCTTTTTATTTATTTTTATTAGTTTCGGGTAACATTCGGTGATTCACCCATCGCATGGAGACCTGCTTTTAGGACAGGGTGCTCAGAGAAGGCACTGCAAAGTGGGAGGGGCTGGCCCTGGGCAGAGCACCCAGACGGCAGGAATGACATATGCAAAGGCACTGGGGCAGAAGGAAGCATGGTGTCAGGGCCCCAAAGGAGGCCAGTATAGCATGGCCAGCCAGAGTGAGGAAGGGGGATGCAGGGCAAGGCCACAGGGCATGGATTGCTTTCAGGCAGGGGGTCGGCAAGATGGTTTACCTCCTAGAGGGGATGTGGACATCGACAGGTGAGGTAAAGGGACAGAGGGGGGCCGGTGAGGAGTCATGGCCATCCCACCCAGGGTCATCTAGGTTTTTGGGGACTTCTTGCCTCTCCCTGCTCTCCTGGCGAAGAGGGGGTACACCCTCTGTGCTCCCCACCCCCCACCCAGGGCCACAGGGCCACTGGCGTGACAGCCTGGCCTAGGCCCTCTTGCCAGGGTGTCCTGCTCTCAAATGTCTAGGGTGGGGAGGGGACTTCTGAGGCTCTCTCAGCTCCTTGGAGACAGCGGGGGCCAGAGGAGGCTACAGTGCTGACCTGAGGGGCCTCTGCTCTGCCCAGGCTCTGGGGCCAGGCCGGGGGCACCCCTCACTGTGTCCGGCCCTCAGGCCTGGCTGGTTCAAGATACAGGGAGGCTGTGCTTGGCCTACAGGTCCTCGAGCCAGCGCTGAACCAAGCCCATCGCAGGCGGGCGGTTCATCAGGGCCCTCTGCACCCCCTGAGGAGATCTGGGTGCTGCGGAAGCCTTTTGCAGGTAGTAGGGGAGCTCCGGAGGTCAGGGCGGGATCCGTCTCCTGGGGTAGGGCCAGGCCAGTGCCCGCTGATGGGGTTCCTCATGCCCACAGGTGCGGACCGCAGTGGCAGCTTGAGCAGCGTGGCCGGAGCCAGAGGCAGTGGGGGCCACACCCTGCATGCAGGCTCTGAAGGGGTCAAGGTAGGTGGTCTGGGGGGAGGGTTGGGGCGGCCGGGGCACCGAGCAGCGCCGGCCAGCCCGCCTATCTGGGTTGTAGCTCCTGGCAACAGTGCTCTCCCAGAAGTCCGTCTCTGAGTCCAGCCCCGGGGACAGCCCCGTCAAGCCTCCAGAAGGCTCCACAGGTAAGAGCAAGGAGGCAACACCACCCGCCTGGCCAGGAGGCGGCCCCCAGCAACCCCCGCCCCACCACACCCTCTCCTCTCCAGGTGCGGCCCGGGCCCCGCCTCCAGCGGCCCCCGCCGGGCAGGTGTTCGGGGAGCAGCCCCCCAGGAAGCTGGAGCCGGCATCGGAGGGCAAGGTACAGGGCCCGGGCTGGCCGCGGGGAGGGGCTCCCGGGCAGCCTGCTTGGTCTGGCCACTGCGTGGCGGGGGGCCCTTGACAGGCCAGGCCCGTACTTCTGTCCGTCTGTCAGTCTGTGTGTGTAGGTGTTGTCTCTTGCGTGGGTCGTGTGTGTGAGCTGGTGCGTCCGGGAAGTGTGACGTGGGTGTGAGGTGAGCAAGGGCTGTGCCTGCGTGTGGGTGGTGACGGCGAGCCGGGCACGTGCGCCTGTGTGTGTGTGTGTGTGTGTGTGCGTGTGTGCACGCCCTGAGCGCGCCGGCGTGTGCCTGAGGCATGGGTGTGAGGCAAGACCAGGTGTGTGTAGGGGTGAGAAGGGTCCCGTGTGCTGGGAAGGTGCGAGCGGCTGGCTGTGTCCTCCCGCACCTCTGGACAGAGCCCACCTGCTCAGGAGTGGAGGGGCTCCTCCGAGCGGCACCGCCTGCAGCCGCATTCCCGAGCCCCCCCTCCCGCCCCCAGCCCCTCTAGTGGGGGCACCACAGGGTGTCCCTGGTGCAGGAACAGGGAGGCGGGGAGGGGATGGGCAGGGAAGCCTGCGGCTCGGACGGCTCGGACGGCAGCCGGACCCTTCTGCTGGAGATCGTGGGAGGAGGCGGGATGGCCGACGGAGCTGGTGGCGGCGGCAGCATCTGGGAGCACAGCGAGAGGAGGAACTCCAGGGCCAAGCTGCCCCCGGGGCCCGGCTACAGGGGGAGCAGCGGACAGCAGACTGAGCGGCCGAGCGGAGGAGGACCTGGCCCGGTGGCCGGGGTGCACGGCTGGCAGGCGAGCCTGCAGCGCCTGCCTTGTGTCTTCCAGAGCGCCGAGGCTGTGAGCCAGTGGCTCTCCACGTTCCAGCTGCAGCTCTATGCCCCCAACTTCGTCGGCGCTGGCTATGACCTGCCCACCATCAGCCGCATGACTCCGGAGGTGAGGCGCCCAGAGGCTGGCCGTGGGCTGTGACTGAGCTCAGGCCCTGGCCTCCCGCTCATGGGCCTCTCCTCTACCTAGGATCTCACGGCCATTGGGGTCACCAAGCCAGGCCACCGGAAGAAGATCACCGCAGAGATCAGCGGCCTGAGCATCCCTGACTGGCTGCCTGAGCACAAACCCGTAAGGCTCCCTGCACCCCAGTGGCTGTGCCCGGGGCGCTCAGACAGACAGACAGACTGACTGCTTCCCTGGCTACAGCTCTCATCCACCCTCTGTCCGTCACGGGCACTGGAGCCAGCCTTCCTGGGGCAGGAGCAGGGGCGGCAGCCTCCAGGCCAGGAAACCTTGTCAGGGCAAGGGGACCCTGAAGCCAGGCGGGTGTCCCTTGGCAGTGCCTGGGCCCCTTCTGCCTTAGGCAGCCACAGCCACACCACGTGGCAGTCGACAGCGCTGCCCACCGCGTGTGCACCCAGACCCCATAGAGGACCCCGTGTGGACGGGAAGGGCTGGCACGCATCCAGGCCCATGCATGGGGGCATGTGTGTCTGCTTCGTGTACACAGACAGCACACGTGCACCAAATGTAGTCGAGGCGCCTGCTGACGCATGCATGCCCACCCCCACACTTAGCGGCACGTGCCGGCTGTGTGGACAGTGGACACCCACACAGACCGCGGGCTGTGCCGTCCCCAGCACTCACTCGTGTGCTGCGACAGGGTCTGGGGCTGGGGAAGCCGGGCCCGAGGCCGGTTGCATCTACGCTGCCTGGGAGCCCCCTGCCCCCCGAAGGGCCTGGGGCTGTCGGCTGGTGACAGGCGTGTTCCTGCTCTCCCGGCCTGCCTCAGCCCACTCAGTCAGCGGCTCGGGGGTGCTCCCAATGAGCACGTCCCTGTCCCGTGGGCCTCATGCTGCTCTGTGCACCTGGGGGGAACCAAATGTGCCATGTGCTGGTGGGTGAGTGGTGTCCAGCCGCAAGAGTGGACAGGTGGCTCTGGGTGAAGAGCATCATGGGTATTTCCGTGCGTGTGTGCGTGGCTATGTGACCAGTGCCCAGCATGGGTGTGGAAATGGGCGAGAGCGTGACGTGGAGGGTGTTGGTGCCCATGTATGGCTGGGATGCAGGTTGCAAGTATGTGTGTGTGTGTGTGTGTGTGTGTGTGTGTGTGTTTCTGGCCGGTGCTGCCTGTATGTCTGTGTCTGTGATGTTGCAAGTCGTGTCCCCTGGGTGCTATCCCCGTGGCTGCCTTGGCAGGTGAGGGAGCGTGTGTTTCCCCTCCCCCCCGATGCTGTCCTGAGGATAGGGTCGTCCCTGTGTGTGTGTGTGTTTGCGTGTGTCCGCACAGGCATGTGAGCTGGCCTTGGGCTCCTACTGAGGTCGCGCTATCTCCAAAGCTGACACCTCTGGCCTGTCCATTTTGTCCTTCTGTCTGTCTGTGCCAGGCTGGCCCGGTGCCCCTACCCCTGAAAGCTCGGAGCAGCGAGCAGGGTGTGGCCCACCAGCTTGGGCTGCCCTTGGTGTCCTACTCCACAGGCGAACCTGGCGGTGTGGTTGTCCATGATCGGCCTGGCCCAGTACTACAAGGTGCTGGTGGACAATGGCTACGAGAACATCGACTTCATCACTGACATCACGTGGGAGGACCTGCAGGAGATCGGCATCACGAAGCTGGGTGAGGCACAGGCCCCGGCTCCCTCCATCTCCCAGTCTCTGCCCCTGTCCCGGGCCTGACCGGCCCCGTGCCCCACTCAGGACACCAGAAGAAGCTGATGCTGGCTGTGAGGAAACTGGCAGAGCTGCAGAAGGCAGAGTACGCCAAGTACGAGGGGGGACCCCTGCGCCGGAAGGCCCCACAGTCGCTTGAAGTCATGGCCATTGAGTCGCCAACCCCAGCGGAGCCGGCCCCTGCTGAGTGCCAGTCTCCTAAGATGACCACCTTCCAGGACAGCGAGCTCAGTGGCGAGCTGCAGGCTGCCATGACGGGCCCGGCAGAGGGCGCGACCGCCACCACTGCCGAGAAGCCCTCCAATCACCTGCCCCCCACGCCAAGGGCCTCCATGCGGCCGGAGCCCAGCCTGGGTGGACAGGCACGGCACCTGAGCAGCTCTCAGGAGCTGCTGGGTGATGGGCCTCCCGGGCCTGGCAGCCCCATGTCACGGAGCCAGGAGTACCTGCTGGACGAGGGGCCGGCTCCCGGCACCCCTCCCAAGGAGAGCCGGCCCAGCCGCCATGGCCACAGCGTCAAGCGGGCCAGCGTTCCGCCGGTGCCGGGCAAGCCTCGGCAGGTCCTTCCGCCGGGGGCCAGCCACTTCACACCCCCTCAGACGCCCACTAAAGCCCAGCCAGGCTCCCCTCAGGCCCTGGGGGGGCCTCACGGTCCCACCCCAGCCACAGCCAAGGTGAAGCCCACTCCACAGCTGCTGCCACCAGCAGAGCGGCCCATGTCACCCCGTTCACTGCCCCAGTCGCCCACACACCGTGGCTTTGCCTACGTGCTCCCCCAGCCCGTGGAGAGCGATGCCGGGCCCGCGCCTCCTGGGCCTGCCCCTGCGGCTGTGCCCCCGCCCGTGCCCACGCTGTGCCTGCCTCCGGAGGCCGACGCGGAGCCAGGGCGGCCCAAGAAACGCGCCCACAGCCTGAACCGCTATGCAGCATCCGACAGCGAGCCCGAGCGGGACGAGCTGTCGGTGCCGGCGGCCGCGGGGCCCTATGCCACAGTCCAGCGGCGTGTGGGCCGGAGCCACTCGGTGCGAGCGCCCGCCGGCACCGACAAAAACGTCAACCGCAGCCAGTCCTTTGCGGTGCGGCCCCGGAAGAAGGGGCCGCCCCCGCCCCCGCCCAAGCGTTCCAGCTCAGCCATGGCCAGCGCCAACCTGGCCGATGAGTCGGCCCCGGATGCTGAGACAGAGGGGGCTGGGACCGAGGAGGGCCGGCTGGGGGTGCGGGCACAGCGCCGGCGGGCTAGTGATCTGGCCGGCAGCGTGGACACAGGCAGTGCCGGCAGCGTGAAGAGCATCGCAGCCATGCTAGAGCTGTCCTCCATTGGGGGTGGGGGCCGTGCGGCCCGCAGGCCCCCGGAGGGCCACCCCACACCTCGCCCTGCCAGCCCGGAGCCAGGCCGGGTTGCCACAGTGCTGGCCTCCGTGAAGCACAAGGAAGCCATCGGGCCTGACGGTGAGGTAGTGAACCGGCGTCGCACGCTCAGCGGGCCCGTGACGGGACTTCTGGCCACTGCCCGCCGGGGTCCTGGGGAGTCAGGGGGGCCCGCAGATCACGGCCACTTTGTGGAGGACGGTGCCACCCGGCAGCGGTCTCGAGGCCCAGCTAAGGGTGAGGCGAGTGCGGAGGGCCCGCCCCTGGCCCGGGTGGAGGCCAGTGCCACGCTCAAAAGGCGCATCCGAGCCAAGCAGAGCCAGCAGGAGAGCGTCAAGTTCATCCTGACTGAGTCTGACACGGTCAAGCGCCGGCCCAAGGCCAAGGAGCGGGAGGCAGGTCCCGAGCCGCCCCCCCAACTGTCCGTGTACCAGAACGGCACAGGCACCGTGCGCCGCAGACCCACCTCGGAGCAGGCTGGGCCCCCTGAGCTGCCCCCACCACCCCCACCTGCAGAACCCCCGCCCTCCGACCTGTTGCATCTTCCCCCCCTGCCCCCGCCTGACACCGATACCCGGAAGCCAGTGAAGCCGCCAGTCTCTCCCAAACCCGTGCTGGCTCAGCCTGTGCCCAAGATCCAGGGCTCACCGACACCCGCTTCCAAGAAGGTGCCGCTGCCAGGTCCTGGCAGCCCAGGTAGGTGAAGGAGCCAGCTGGGGAAGGGCCCCTCCCCACCTCGCCACTGCATGATCTGAGGGGGTTTCCTCTTCTTGGATTTGAGCCAAGGCCAGGTGGAATGGGGTGGGAAAGTGTCCTCAGACCCTCTCATCCACTCACCCGCTGCACAACTCTGCTGCCCCAGAACTGGGAGGAGGGTGGATGTTCATCCCTTTGCTCAGTGAAGGAGGCACAGAAACACGTGGATAACCGCACCTGTGGAGGGAGGTGGAGCAGGTGCACCATGCTGGGTCGCGGAGATCTCTGACCAGGCTGGAGAGCGACCCCAGCAGGAGAGGGAGGGAGCGGGCTTCCAAGCAGAAGGATCAGAGGTGCAGAGGCCCTGTGGTATTCAAGCAACCCGAGGGCCAGTGATTGAGGCAGGCCACACGTGATGGGGGTCCGGGGTAGGGGGCGGACCGGGAGGGGTCTGGAAGCGGTGGCGCGGGCAGGTATGCATAGCGAAGCGCGCCGCCTGGCGGCTGCGGGGAGCCAAGAGTCCGAGGGGCAGCGGCCGACTTCTCCGGGGCGGGGGACCAGGAGGGGCGCTGCCGCAAGGCTCCTGGCGGGACGCGCCGCCTCCCTCCGTCCCACCCCGGTGCGAGTCTCCTCCTCCCCGCAGAGGTGAAGCGCGCCCACGGCACGCCGCCGCCTGTGTCTCCCAAGCCGCCGCCGCCGCCCACGGCGCCCAAGCCGGCCAAGGCCGCCGCGGGGTTGCAGTCGGGCAGTGCCAGCCCGTCCCCCGCGCCCTCGCCGGCTCGCCAGCCGCCCACCGCCCTCGCCAAGCCGGCCAGCACGCCGCCCTCGCTGAGCGCCAGCCCCGCCAAACCCCCGTCCCCCGGCGCGCCCGCGCTGCACGTGCCCGCCAAGCCTCCGCGCGCCGCCGCCGCTGCCGCCGCCGCCGCCGCCGCCGGCCCCCCCGCCGCGCCCGACGGCGCCTCGCCCGGAGACAGCGCCCGCCAGAAGCTGGAGGAGACGAGCGCGTGCCTGGCGGCGGCGCTGCAAGCCGTGGAAGAGAAGATCCGGCAGGAGGACGCGCAGGGCGCACGGTAGGTGCGGGGCCGGGGGGCCGGTCCGGCGGGGTGCGGGGTCTGCGCGCCACCCTCACCCGCGCGCGCTCCGAGGCTGCGGCGCACGGGCTGGAGTCGGCGGGGCGGCGGGGGCATCGGGGCGGGGCGCGCGGGGCGGGGCCTGGGGCGGCGGGGGCGGGGACGAGTCGTGAGGGGCGGAGTCGCGGCCTGTGGAGCGGGGCAGCGGGACGCGGTCCAGCCGTGTGGGGCTGGGGGTGAGTCGACCCGTGAGGGGCGGGGCCCGGGGCAGCGGGGCGGGGTCGCGTCGTGCGAGGCAGGGCCCGGGACGGCCGGGTGGGGCTCCCCCTGTGTGAGGCGGGGACGGGGTCGAGTCGTCTGGGGAGCGACTCGGGGCTGCGGCGGCGGGGAGAGGGCGGGACGGAGTGGAGCCGTGCAGGGGGACCGGGCGGTAGCGGGGGCCGGGCAGAGGGGCCGCGGGCGGGGCCCCGGCGGGGTGTTCAGCGCCCGCGCCGCCCGCTGACGCCGCGCCCGCCCCCAGCCCCTCGTCGGCGGAGAAGAGCACCGGCAGCATACTGGACGACATCGGCAGCATGTTCGACGACCTGGCCGACCAGCTGGACGCCATGCTGGAGTGACGCGGCCGCTCACGTCGGGACCGCCCGCGCCGCCCGGGTCCCGGCCCGCACACTGATCTTTACCTCAGGGTGGGCACCTCTGGGCGCAGCGCGAGCGGGCAGGGCGGCCAGCCGACGGGGACCAGGCGGGCGGGGTCGGGCCCATGCTGCCCGTCCCGGCACAAGCACAACGCCTGCGCCTGCGCCTGGGCCGGGCCGGGCCTGGCCAGGGCACCCAAGGGCTCTGGGTGAACGCTGCTGCCCGGCGGGTGCCCGCTCCTGTCTGCTGCTCCCCGTGCAATAACTGCTGGGCTACCCGCCTGCCCAGGCCAGGCCTCTCCTGCTGGGGGTGGAGGAGGGGCGGCCCGGCCCCCTGCCCTGAGCCCCGGCTGGGCCTGCCCCTGTCCGGCAGGCAGCCGGAGGCAGGCAGCTGCTCTGGCCCCTCCCCGATCTGTGGCAGAGCACAGGCCTATGCCCAGCACAGAACTGCCCAGTGGGGACCTCTGCCAGCCGCTCCAGCGCAGCACAAGGGGCTGGGACTGGGGTTGCGCCCCTGCACCCTGTATCCCCCCAGAATATAAGCTATCGAGAGTATTAATTTATTGGGAATGAGCTGAGGCAGATTTCCCCAGAGAAACTAAAAGGTATAACTTTAACAAATATATATTTAAAGAAAGAAAAATATTATTGATTCTATAGAAAACCATTTACCAACTGTAAGGACACTGAAGTCTAGCTCAAGACAAAAGCTGTTAGAGGCCCTGGTCATCTGTCTGTCTATCCTTCCCTCCCTCTGTCCAGGACCCCTGGCCCAGTAGCACAAAACAGGAGGCTGGGGTCTGGCAGGGTCCATGCTCCGCTAGGGCCTCCCCACCCTCCCTCTCTCCTAACTTCTCTGCGTCTGAAGAACTTGAAGGATGTGCCTTGCTTGCTGCTGGGCTGTGTCCTCCACACCGAGGAGCTGGTGGGGAGGGCTCCCTGCCCTCCCAGGGTGCCGGTGGGAGGTGCGCCTGGGCTTTGGGGGAGCTGTGCGTGCAACGTGGGCACGCCAGGCAGGTGAGAGCGGTGGGCACAGGGCGTGCATGCCAGAGTGCGTGTGGCGCGTGTGACGGTGTGCCTGACCCTCCCTCCCCAGGGCCCCCCATCCAAAGTCGCTCCGACGCTTCTGCTCACGGTCCCAGGCTATGTCATGTGGTCGTTCTTACCCTCTCTTTTCTCTCTCCCCTCTTTCCAAAAAAGTACTGACTGGCCTCCTCTATTGTGTTTGCTGATCCACGTGTGTCGGGCACCACTTTGACCTTTCTTAAAAAAAAACAAAAAACAAAAACAAAAAAAGCCGAAAACCAGCGGTTGTGACGTGGGCGGGCAGAGGGGATCAACCAAGGTGGCATCTGGGCGTGTGGGGCCCCTTCCAACTGTCATGCCCTGGTAATTCCCCAGGTGGGTGCGCCCGGCCTGTCTTCAGCGGGCGGCCCAGGCTGGGGCTTCAGCAAGTGGGGAGGGGTTCCTAGCAGGGAGCTACTGTCAGCTGCCAATAAACAGCAGAAAACAGAGCTGCCTGGCTCACTTCTTGGGGATGTGTGTTGGGGAGAACGGGGGTCTAGCTTGTTCCTGGCAGTGAGGAGTCACCAAGAGGGCCACACCCCAGGGCTGACAAGAGGAGCCCTTTTGGGACCCCTCCCCAGCCTCTCTCCCACCAGCTGCTGGTGTCTGGGCGCACCAGCCTTCTCGGGTGGCCTCTCCGTCACCCCACAGACTGTCCCCACTCATAGCCACAGTCTGTGCAGCTTTTATTTCAATCAGGAAGTAATCAAATCTATATACAGTCTAAAAACAGTAGAAAAGGTGAGTAAAAAGGCCCACGGTCCACCTGGGATGGGGATGGGGTGTGGGCCGGGCGAGCATCGCACCTGGCACCCAGAGAGAGCGGCTGGGCACTGTCCTGGCTGCGACGATCACAAGGCCAAGCGAAGAGAGGCTCGCCGGGCACAGGGCAGGAAGGGCACTGTCTAGCAGGGTGAACCTGCCCGCCTGTCCCCGCAGGGCAGGCAGACACACCCCCCTCCCCAAGACCCCTCCCGTGGTCAGCCTGGTGGGGACTGGCCTGGGAGGTTGAGGAGGAAGCCAAGATGGCCCTGCATTCTGTCAGCACGTCCAGACCTGCAGAGGAAGGGCTCTGGTTCAGGTGATCCTTTGGTCACGCTGCTGTGACCCCACCACCCGCCACACACACCTGCCCTCCCAGTGTCAGCTGCCTGGGGCTTCTGCTCCTCTGCCCCCACCCCCCTGCCCCCGGCTCACAGTGCCCCGGGAAGGCCTGAGCCCAGGCCCTGACCTTCACAGTGCTATCCACAGCGCCCGAGAAGAGCCGGCCCCGCGACACGGCCAGTGCAGTCACGCTGCCTTGGTGACGCAGCAGGGTCTGCGTGCAGATCATGTTGTCCATACTCCAGACCTGGGGGCGTGTGGAGTGTGAGCACCCAGCTGGGCCCACCTGCCCGCCCACAGCCGCCCCCCACCAGGCCAGCACGCACCCTGAGCGAGCGGTCATAGGACGCGCTGAAGACTTTGGTCTGGTCTGGTGTGGAGATGACTGCCAGAGCGTACACAGTGCCCACGTGGCCTGTCAGGGTCCGCACCTGCTCCTTGGACTCGATATCCCATACCTGCGGGAGTGGTGCAGGCAGGTCAGGGCCACAGACTTGGGGGGACAGGGGCCCAGGGGGAGGCCCAGGCTGGGGCGTCCGCCTTACATGGATGAGGTTCTCGTAGGTGCCACAGACGATGTGGTGATTCGTCACTGCAATAGAGTAGACGCTGCCGCCAGAGGTCTGCAGGACATGGATGCAGTCGAGGGTCCGGATGTCCCAGATCTGCGGACAAGCTCAGGCCACTTGGTCCTAGGCCAGGCACCTCTCAGTCCCAGGTTCTCCAAGGCTTTGGACACTGGGAGCAGCCCACCCGTCCCCCGGGAAGGGTATGAGGGTCTCCCTGCCCCAGCAGCGAGGAGACAGTGGAGGAGGAGCCCCCCGGGGGCAGGTCTGGGTGGTCCCGGCACCGGAAAGGGCACACGGGCCCACCTTGATTGTCTGGTAGGAGCCGCTGTACAGGTAGCTCTGGGCGGCCACCAGGGCCCGGACCCAGTGGTTGAGCCCTGTGAGCTCCTTCTTTAGCTTCAGTTCAGTGCCCACGATGTCCCAGACCTGCAGGGGCGGCCATGAGCATGGGCAGGGGGGTAGGCAGCCCCCCGATGCCCCACGCGCAGACACACGGTGCCCTGCCTGACCTTGATGGCCTTCAGGGAGCCACTGAAGAGCATGTTGTGTGAGGAGACCAGCGTGCACACCGGGTTGTCGTGGGCCCGGATGGTGTTCACCTTCTGCAGGTTCTGGATGTCCCACACCTGGCAAGGAGGACAGAAAGCTTCAGGCCCCAGCGAGGTGGCAGGCCTGGCTCCCCAGAGCGCACCCGCCGGCCGCAGCCCCACTCACGATGATGGTACAGTCCGCAGAGCCGCTGTACAGCTTGCACCTGTGGGAGCGGAGCCGCGGGGTCAGGGCAGCGCCAGGGCTGCTCCCGCTCCCTCGGATTTCCTGTCTCAGTGAGGGAACCTTGGGAGTAGAAGCCTGGCCCCCTACCGCCTGCCTGGCAAGTGTCCGACAGTGAGCTGGGAGGTAATGACCCCTGTTAGCGCTGTTGGCCGGCAAGCCACTGCGTTCTGGGAGCGCCGTTCTGTCTCTCCATCTCTCATGCTCAAGTCCATAACATAGAGCCTCATGACAAGAGACAGGAGGGAAGGTCTAGAAGGGGCTATTCTGGGGGTGAGGGGGGTAGCGGTGGTCCTATTGACCTTGAGCTGCGCCCAAGGCTCTGGCTACAGGCCTGTGAGTGGTTGCTGAGCTCCTGCCCCTGCTCTGTCCTCTGCTGCCCGAGGCACCCCAGGGCTGGGGCTACACCTCCTAAACGTACTTCTAGAGAGTGGGAGGGCCCATGCACCACCAGCCTTGCTCGAAGGTGAGGGTGCCCCACAGGAGGGGTAGACACAGCCCCATGAGGACACACGTGACCACACAAGCTTGACTCCTTGCCCCAGCGGTGGCAGCACGGGGTATCCCGTCCCTGGCTCTGCATAAGCACCGTGGCCACACTCACCCTTGGATGCACAGGGCCAACACGATGCCGTCGTGGCCCTCGAGGGTCTTCTGACACTTGTAGGTGGTACATGTGTCCCACACCTGCAGAGACCAGCATGCGGGTGGGTCCCAGCGGGGTCAGCCCCATGCCAGGGGGCAGCACGGTGGGAATGGGGATGGTAGGTGTGCTTCGGGAAAGCCCTGCCCACAGGCAGGCCAGAGCTAGCAGGGGTTGCACGCATGCCTACCCTCGAGGCAAGACCCCACTCACCTTGATGGTCTTGTCAGAGGAGCCGCTGAACAGCAGGTCCCCCATGGAGTAGACACAGAGACACCAGACTGGGCCCTGGTGGCCCACGAAGGTTCCTTTGCACTTGAAGATCTGCTGCGGGTCATAGGCTGCAGAGACGCGAGGAGCCAGTGAGGGCCTGGCGGCGCTCAGGGGCAGCGGAGGGAGCAGCCCCAGGCCTGTACTCACATCCTAGGATGCCCATGTTCAGCCGCGCGTTGATGTGGGACAGCTCATCCTGCCAAGGCCAAGAGCGAAGGGCATGCTGGCTGTGGCTCGGTGGGCCGCCTGCCCCCAGGCCGGGCCCAGGGCCTGGGCACAGGTGGTGCAGCAGCAGCCTTCCCCAGCAAAGACACCTAACTCCTGTCAGGGCCCAAGCCGAGGGGCGGTCCTGTGGCCCTGCTGACCCGCCCCATGCACTTGGCCCTGCCCCTGCGGGAACCCCGCCCCCACACGTGGCCATCGTCCGTGCTCACGTTCAGCATGGACGCGTCCCTCCGGAATTCCATGAGGTCTTCGCTGAGCTTGCTCTGGTTTTCATCTAGGACATCTGAGTGGCCAGAAAGACGGTGTCAGGGAGGAGGAGGAGGAGCTGCAACCCCGCCCTCTCTGGGACCTGGCCTCACCGAACTTGAGCTCCAGGCTCTTCTCCAGCTGGTCAATCTTCTCGGAGAGCTTGCCCAGCATGGAGCGCAGGAAGGCGATCTCCTGGTCTTTCTGGGCCAGCGCCACATGCATCTCGTGGAAGCGGTCGTCTGTCTGCTGCAGGAACTCCTTCAGGCCCTCGAAGCGGCAAGTCTCCAGGTGCGTCTCATAGGTGTCCTGGTTCCCGATGAAGGTGCACCTGGAGGGACAGGATGGCTGCCCTGCCCACCCACTCACCGGCCTGCCTGGTGGGGCCCTCCCCGGCTCCCCATACCCCAGAATGTCTGTCAAGTCCCACTTCTCTGCCACAGTCCTCCCCACGCTGGCTGCCTGCCCATGAGTCCTGCAACCGCTCAGCACCTCGCAGGCCGCTTTGCAAGGAAATGTCACTTTGCTACTAATCAGAGCTCTTCAAGGGCTAGCCCACAGCCTCTGCCGGCCTCCCAGACCTGCCTCTTCTCTGGCCCCGCCACACTCGGCTCTCCTCTCCACCCGTGTTGGCCCCCACGCAGCTCCTGGGCTCCCACGCACACGTGTGAGCCCTCAGGGCCATCCCTGCCCCAGGCTTCCCGACCACTGCGAGCCCTCTGTGCTCCGGGGGTGCTCAGGGCTCTCCTTCACCGCACCTGTACCTCAGTTTGTAATTACAGGAATGGTGGTGTGGCTCCCGCTAGGGTCCGTCTCCCTGGGACCCTGGCTGTCTCCCCAGCGCTCAGCACACAAGTGGATCTCAACAAAGGTTTGCTGAAGGAGGGACTGTGAATGCCAGCCCAGCCCCCCACCCCCACCCCCCACCGTCCTGCCTCCCGGCCCCCAGCCCCGGGCAGCCCCCCCACAGCCCGCCCCGCCCACTCACCCGTACTTGGAGTGGGGACACTTGATGTGCTCACACTCCTTCAAGTGGGCCTCCAGGTTCATCTTGAGGAGGGGCGGGCAGCTGGGGTTGTTCGGGCATCGCACAGGCCGGTAGTCGCAGCTGCCCTCGTGGTCCCTGGTGGGGCAGAGTACGGGGTGGGCTTGGGGGGTTTAATGCCCAGTGGCCCATGCTCTGCGCCCCTGGGCGGTGGGGATGAGGACTGAAGGGATCACTTACTTGCGAGCACTGAGCTTGATTGTGAAGGGGCACCCTCGGGGGTCCACCTCAAAGACGGGGGGCTTCCCACTCCCTGCCGCCCGGCAGCCGTGCCTGCAGTGGATGAAGAGCTCCCCGATCTGTTCAGCGACCGCGATGTTGTTCACCACCACCGTGAGCTTGGCGTGGTCCACGGGGCACTTCTCTGCAGGGGAAGACACGCTGACCCCACCCTCCGCCCCCGGCCCCTCCCTCCCCTGTCCCTGGCAGCTCTGCTGGCCCTCTGCTGGGCCAGTCTGTGCTGGGGAGACGTCTCCCCCGGTGAGCAGCTGGTGGGAAACTGAGTCCTGATGTGGCATGCCTACAATAATGCTAGGTGGACTGACCTCTATCCGGGGAGACCCCCCTCCCCCAACTCCCGGTCTACCTGCCCCACTGAGGTGCCTGGAACAGGAGGAGTGCACACCTGGGCCACTAAGCGTGACCATTGGGCGAGCAGGAGGTGACACTGCCTCTCGGCTGACTCAGGAGTCTGGGACAGGGCAGAGGGAGCCAGCCCGGACCCGGGGTGCCAAGGCTTGGGACAGTGAGGTGGACGGCTCATGCCAAAGACAGCAGCCACTGAGACCGGAGCCCCTGAGCTGTGGGTCTCGCTGCTCTGCCCGCCCATGTGTGGAGCCCGGCCCACGTGCACCCAGGGCTGCTGCTGGGGGGTGGACTCGGAAGAAGCCAGCATGTACCAGGGGCCCCATCGGTGCTGGGTGTGAGCCGGGACCTCCCTGGAGGGACCCGCCCCCCCCCCAAGCTGGGTAATGAGGTGGTGGGGCCCAGGTCTGGAAGGGCCTTACCTGACTTCAGAGCGCATCGACGACAGAACGTGTGCTGTGGAGACAACGGGTGGGCTTGGGCCATAACCACAGAGTCGCCCCCACCCCCGGGTCTGTGTCGCCTGCAGGGGAACCTGCTGGGCGGCCACACCAGGCCTGGAACGGAGGCCAAGGCTGCACAGCAGAAGGGCCGGCATCCTGCCTGAGCCTCGTGATGCTGACAGGTCAGGAAGGACCGGGCCGGGCGGGCCAGGGCAGCCTTACCCCGCACGTGGTGATCACGGGGTCCTTGAACACACCACAGCAAAGCTGACAGCAGAGCTTCACCGAGGGCTGCTCAGCAAATACCAGCGGCTCCTAGAACCGGGCCAGGCAGGGTGAGCAAACGCAGGCGTGGGAAGGAACAGGGGGGCCCAACAAGGGCCTGCTGAGTCCTGGGGCTGGGCCTGAGCTCGAGGGCCCCGGCCCTGGGTTATCAGCACGTCCTGTCCACCTGCGATGGGAACTGAGAGGGGACCCCACGCGGGCTCCTCCCTCACTCCCCAGAGCCGGTCTTGGGTAGCCCCAGGGCTGGGAAGTGGGAAGAATGGGCCTGGAGGCTAGGCCAGATCACCCCCTCCCACCAGGCCCCGGGGGGACGGTGCGGCTGCCACCGCCACCGACTGCGTCACGAGGGGCCACCCTGCTGTGGTGGACACACCTACCGGTTCCTCCTCCTCCTCGGGCAGCGAGAACGTGGAGCGCAGGGACATGCTGGACTCGGAGTGCAGAGAGCGGACGGAGATGGCCGAGTCAGAGCGGCGTGGCGTGCTGATGGGGGGCTGCGGGGCACAGGGGCAGGCAGCCCGTCAGCCCGCGGGCAGGGCAGAGCCCCCCGGTCCTGGCAGGCGCTCCCTTGGCCCCGCAGGGCCACTGCGTGTGCCCGGGAAGCCCGTGTGGTGCCCAGGCCCCGGGCCTGCCCGGCGGTCCCGGCCCTGTTGCTGGGCCACCCGCGCACGTCTGCCAACTTTCTTTGTGTAAATGGAGAGACTTCCTGCTATTCAATTCCAGGAGGACACGCTCGCCTGGCCTGCTTCCTGCTTCCCGTGAGGGAGTGTGGGCTGCACACGGGGCGCCTCCATCAGCCGGGCCAGGGCTGGCCTCACCGCCTGGATGGCTACAGAAAGGGATGGCTGGCGGAGGCTTCAGGGCTCTGGGTCCCCTGGGGCTTGGCTGCCCATCTGGCTTCCCTAGCCAGGTGCACTAGGCCAGGCTGATGAGGCTCCCAGGGAAGGCAGGGACACCCCCCTGCCCCCCAAACCCTGGCCGAGATGCTGGAAGCAGGAAGCAGGGCCACGGGGACCTGTCTCTGCCTAAGCCACTGAGGGGGAGGATCTGGGGGAGCACCGGGTAGGGGTGACTGTTCCCTCCCCCTTCTTGGCCTAGAACCCCCAGGAGAGATCCTGTAAGAGCAGCTGCTCCCCACCGTCCTCTTCTCCCACTCAGAAGCCTCCTTCACGAACCACAGACCTCCTGCCTCCACACCCAGCCACGGCCCGGCTGCCCGGGTCCAAACCTCTCTGGGAGGCTGGGAAAACGCCCTCCCCGCCAGCCACAGGTGAGTCGGATGTCACGCACACTGAGGCAGGCAGAACCAGAGGGAGATGTATCTGCTTCGTGCTTCGAGAAGGCCTTGTGCACTGCCTAGCACGCAGCACGTTCAAATAACTAAAAACTCTGTTTTTGCTCATGTTAAATTGGAAATAAAGCCTGGCAGCCCAGCATGTGAAGACTTGGGGTCTGGGGGCTGGGAGGGAAGGAGAACCAGCTGGAGTCCGTCGGGCAGACACTGGTGAGGTCCCACCGAGGGAAAGGAGAAAGCAAGGCCAGGGACAGGTGAGTGGCAGGAGGGCCTGAACCAGCCCTGGCTCAGGGCAGGTCCTCCCCTCCCCCAGTGGGCCCAGGGCCCCAACAGGCAGAGAACAGCCATGGTGACCCTTGCCACATGGTCTGGGCACTAACAGTGAGCCCTATGCTGCCCCGACTCCCTTCCTCACCCTGGCTCTCCCATAGGCTTCCCATGCCCCACTCGGGCCGCCCACCCTCCAGTCACCTGCTTGGGCCTCCCACCTCCACCCAGCAGCCCACCCGCTCACTCTCTACTCAACAGTAGAGGCAGCTTTAAACACAAAAACCTGATCTCGTGACAACTTTCTGTGGCTCCCACGGCTCCAGCCTGTGGGCCCTGCACAACCTGGCCTAGTTGCCCTCTCTGGCCACTTGTTCCACGCAGTCCAGCCATGGGTGCTGAGGCCTTAGGGTGTCTGGACACACCAGCCCTCAGCCTCCCCAGCCTACTATACCCAACAGACCTTAGCTCGAGGCCTGCCTCCCAGCTGAGCCTTCCCCTTCAGCTACTCCTGGGACTTGGCCGTTGAGCAGGATGACAAAGCGGGAGGCTGTGGGGAGAGGTGGTCACGGCACAGACCTACCATGCTGTCCTCCTCATCCCTCGGGGAGTAGGCGAGGCTGCTGGAGGAGGATGGCGTCCGGCGGTGCTGTTTGTACGTGCTGGTCCCATCAGCTGTGATCAGAAAAGAGGGCGGGGATGCCATGAGTGTTGGCCATGGGAGCACGCCCAGCCCATTGTGGTGGGAGGTGGGACCCTGGACAGATGGGCCCAGCAGGGGTGGGGGGTGCTGAACCCAACATGGAACTAGTCCTCTCCAGGAGGTCTCCTTGCCTCCACGCACTCCCACTGTCTCCTCCTCGACCTGAGAGCTACTAGGCTGGGGCTGGGCTGGTGGGCAGCTGGGAAGTCACTGCCCTCAGCCAGGGGACTATGTAGGGCAAGGTCAAGAGCGTGAGCTGGCCCGAGTCCCTAGCTAGAGCCCCGGGGGCCCAAGAAGGGAGCAGCCCCTGACACTCAGATCCCTGGGCAGGCTGAACAGTGGGTGGGAGGCTCTTCTCTCTGCCTCTGCCAGTTCCCACACCCAGCCCGATCCCGGGGTCACCCTGCGCCCAGTGGAGGCACGAGGCCAGCACCTGAGTGATCACACCTGTGGCCACTTGCTGGGAGCTTTGGCCCTCGAGGAAACCCTGCTGGGGGCGAAGGGCTCTGAGAGACTAATGAGGGGGAAAACGGAGGGACGGAGAGGTCTGAGGCCCCTTTGCTGGTGTGTGGTGGGGACAGGGAGACGGCCCAATGTTGGGGTCCACGAAACTTCCACCTGTTCCCCTGCCCAGAACCTGGAACCAGCCTCGGGCCTTCTCAGAGCACTCCATCGAAGGTGTTGGTGAGGGGTCCTCGTGGGAGCCCGAGAACCTTCCTCACAGGCCCTGCAGGCACCAGCCTCAGGTCCCAGCCAGACCCAGACATCACAAGCAGCCCCAAAGACCTGGGGTCATGATTCAGGCTTTGAGCAGCTGCTGTGTTTCCCTATCTGTAACGTGAGGGGCCAGGTGAAGCCATTGTTCACGCCCGGCTCTGACCCATCTCCTCCACGGGGGACTGGATGGTGGGGCGAGAGCCTGGGAGCTGGGGATGCCAGGCTGGGGAGCTGGGCTGTTTCTGAAAAGGGCTGAGGCGTTCAGGAGAGGGCCTTGGGTGGTGGGATGAGAGGGGACATTCACTTCTTTTTTTCAGAAGAGAACACTGAAGAAGAAAAGGCACTTTCAGAGCGTCTGGCTGGGTCACCGGTGCCAAAGGAGGTGGTGTGAGCACAGGCACCACCCCGCCGGAGGGAAGCCCGGGAAAGCTGAGCCTCCAGCTACAGAGCGAGGAGTAGCACACGGAACGAGCAGAAGGACACACACTGTCTGAAGTCTGCCCAGCCCCACGAGAAGGGGCCACACCCCCCCCAACCCCCAGGGACTCGGGAACATTAGCTCCTGAGGACCTTGAACACACAGCCGGCGGTGGGACCTGGCTGCAGAAAGGACTCCTGTGAGTACTTGTCACCCACCCATGTCCCCTGTGCTCCCCAGCCCTGGCCTTTTGGGGGGCTGCTAGGAGCCTGGGGCGGGGATGACCTGGGGCTCACTAGAACAAGGGAAGGATGGGTGGGGGTGCTGGCGAAGTCTGGGCAGCGCCCCCCCAAACAGGGAACGGAGAAGGCCCTGGGGAGGGGGCAGGGATGGCAGTGTGGAGGAGGAGCCAGGAGCCGGCCTGCGGGCTCCCCCCCACTCTCCAGCACCAGGCCCCCCAACTGCCACCCCTGCAGGACCCTGGCTGGCAAGGGGTCTGGGGCACCCAGGTTCTGCACAGCCCAGACAGGCCTGGGTTGGCAGGCTCACCTTTTGTGATGGTGGTGACGGCCGAAAAGGCAGGCCCAAAGGTCGTTTCCATTCTGGTCTGGAGGGAGAATGCAGGAGACTTGGCACCAAGCCCCAGAGAGGACGGGGACACACACAGGAGTGCGCACGGACACACTCTCCTGCCGATGTTCCCGCGGGCACGGGCGCGTACACAGGGACACGTCACCAATACGCCCGCCTGGCCCTCCCACAGGCCCCCCGGGTGGGGAGAGGACACCTCTGGAAGCTGGGGGGCCCATGGCCATGAGGTCCGCTCTTACCGAAGCTGTGGCGTCTGCGGCGGGAAGGTCGGCGGGGCCCCCCGAGAAGCGGTTGTAGCGAGCCTTCTTGCCAGAGCTCATGCTCTAGAGGGGTCTAGGGTCCTCCGGCCGCGTCTCCTGATGTGGGGGGGCACGAGGGAGGGGCTTCAGCGATGGTGGCCTCGGCCCCTGTCAGACACCCTGCTCTGGCTGGTCCACGATGGGCACCCTGGCCTCTCGGCCACTAGGCCCGACCGGAGGACAGAAGCCGGCCCTGTGGGCAAAGTCCCTTCCCCTCCCTCCCTCCCCCCTCCCGCCCGCCCGCCCAGCCCCAGGTGTGCACAGCCCCGAGGGAGGGAGGAGGCCCTGGGTGTAGGCAGGCGGCAGGCGCTTCTCCTTCCTTCAAGGCCTAGCCCCGTAGAAAAGCCACCAGCTCCGCCCCAGAGGTGGAGAGCCCTCAAGGCGCTCCGTGTCGGGTCCTCTGGGTCAGAGGGCAAGTGTCCCGGGCCTCGGCTGGTTGGTGGTGTGGCACACAGGGTGGGATCAAGCCCCATGCCCCTTTCTTGTCAGGGTAGGTGCGATCGGCCCAGAAAGCCCCAGTCTGCCTGGCGGAAGGACAGCGGCCACGCCCCCGAGAGCCTGTCAGTGACGCTCCTGGGGCCCAGCACTCAGCCTCATCACACAGGTCAAGCCATTTTCAGGCAGGAGCAGGAGGTGAGAGCCCTGACTCCTGAGCTTGGGCAGGCCTCCTACTCTGGAAACAGGGGCTACGCTCTGATGCCCCAGCTCAGGACTTGGGCTGAGATGGCAGGGAGAAGGCACAGGGGAACTCCTCCTGGCCTCTGAGAACTGCCCCCACGACAACACACACATACACCCGCAGAGGGGCCTGCCTGGGCCCCCGGAGCACTAGCTGCTAGAGCCCCCCAGAATGCGGGTCGGCTAGGGGGAGCTGCTCCTTCGCGGGGGCAGTGCCCACCTCCCCAGGGCCCCTCCCAGTGTCAGGGTCTCCTGCTGTGGCCCCCAGTCAGCTGTAGCCACCCCAGCTTCGAGGCAGGCACCCCCCGCAGGAGGAGGGCCACACACCAGGCACCCAAGTGTTCTCTACCCTGGAGACCGGCGAGCAGCAGCCCCCTTGCCACACCAGAGGTTCGTCACCCACTACCCAGCTCGGCAGTCAGAACCGGACTCAGCAGGTCCCGAGGAGGTCAGCTGGTCTCGCTCCTGTGGGGCGGGAGGGGTGTGGCAGGCTGGGCCCACGCTGCGGTTCGATGCTGAGCCTCCCGCCCTGTGGGAGCAGGCAAGAGACACACTCTGTGCCCACTCTGCTGGGCCCCGGCCCAGCTCCCTCACATACACACGCCAGAGCCACTCAGTGGTCCTCCAAGTCCACAGGGAGGGGCTGGCCCTCTAGCCTTGCGTCTCCACACTGTGCTCCGGAGCTATCTGTTGCTGCCCGCCCTGCCCCACTGCCTCCTCTCTCTCCTGCCTGCCCCTTCAGATGTCACCTGTAATGCCAACCTCCCGGTCTTCTGGACTCAGGCCTCCATGGGATAGCGGTCAGCCAGAGCTGGCACGGCCACAAAGCACCAACCTCCCCCGCCCCTGCCGGGTGCTCACAGTGCCCAGTGGGGGTCTGGCTAGATAGAGGGACCCAAGAGGTTGGCCAAAACCTCGCCCTCCTGCCCACCACGCCCTCTGCTGGGAGGGACTCAGGGGACTTGGCTGTGTGTCCCAGACCAGGCTGCCCAGTGGCTTGTCCTCTTGGGGGCGGGGGGAGGGAAGCAAGGTTCCTGGGAGTGGGCAGTATCAGGCCCTTGGACAGAGGTGGGAATATAGCCTGTCCACACGCCCCACCTCCAGTGGCTCTGCTGTCTCCAGGCTAAGCAGGAAATCACGGGGGCCACCGTGGCTGGGGTAAGGTCCAGACAGCTCGGAGGAGTGCTGGGACTCATCTCTCGGGAAGCCCGAGGTTTGCTCCAGCCTCGGCACCAGAGAGGAGGGGTGCTCACGGGGGTGCTCACGGGGGTGCTCACGGGGAGGCGGCTGGCCTACACTGACCTGGATTTCACAGCCCATCTGCCCCCTCTGCTGCACGCTCCCGAGGCCCAGAGGCAGCAGCTGGGAGCACCCACAGTCCAGGCAGCCGGGGACCCCAGCAGGGACTCCCCCATGGGACCGTGGCCAGGCCTCCAGCCCCCATGGGGCCTGCATGCCCTTCGCTGTGGTCTGAGAGAATGGGCGTCTGGCGCTCCCTTGCTCCGAAGTGAAGTAAACAGAAAGGCACGCAGGGCCACATGCAAATCCGCTGGAAAGTCCCCTGACAGCCAGCAGCGGCCCTGGCCCCAGACACAGGGTGGCGGCAGGACTTACAGGCCTGGCCCAGGCGCCAAGCTGAGCGACGGAGAGAGGGAGGGAGCTGCTTTCCCGTTTACATGTGTTGGCATGCGGCCCCAGCCGGAGACCCCAGGTGGGCGGGACCCTGGCTGCAGGCCACGGCCCCCCCGCAAATGTGTGCCTCTGACCGCAAGGATCAGATTCTACAACCGTGGGATTGAGCAAGATGCCTGAGCTTCTGGCCCCGCTCCCCAGGGGCTGCATTTTGCAAGAGTCTTCCCCTGGCATCCTCCAGCTCTGTAAGCCCAAAGCCCGGAGACACAACAGCACAGCTCCTCACCCTCGTTGGTCGGGCCCAGCAGTGCTTCGGGGTGTGCCCAGCCCCCTGGGGGATAGGCTTCCTCACCACTCCCCATCAGCCCCCCCCCAACAGGCGGACAGGGTGCTGTCAACTAGGGAACCGGACTGGCCCAACCTGGGAAAAGCCGTGGGCTCGGCCTGCCAGGCACAGCTGGGGCGGGAGCAGGGTGAGATAGGCTGTCCGCCCCCCACAGCTGCCCTCCCCTCCCCAGCGGAGTCCCCACTCTGCCTGTTCCAGGTGCCTCAGCAGAGCCCAAGGGAGGGAGCCAAGGATTCCATCTCTTAAAATCCGAAGACCCCAGGTCCTGCTGGAGATGGGTCTGCCCGCCTCAGGTAAGGCTTGTGGGACAGTGGTGCCCATGGGCACTGAGGGTCAGTGCAGAATCAGCGTCCCTGCAGCCCCTTGCTTGAGCCCACGGTCAAGGCCCAGGGATCTTTGTCCACCCACGTCCATGTCCAAAGGGCTTCTGGGGCCCTGGGGTGCGTTCCCTGCCCGACGAGGAACTAGAGATGCACCTATCATGCCCCAGCCCCTGGACTTCCCCACCCCCAGCTCCTCCTTGGGAAGGTCCCTCCACCAGCCCGCTTCTCTGGGCAGCGAGCACCAGAGGACAGGCCATCTCCCTGGGGAACCCCTCCCCGGCCCATCCCCTGGACAGAGGCCAATAGCATCGCCTAAGTCCTTACCCTTGGGAATGTGGGAACCAGGCCCCCCGTTTGGTCTGTGCAGCTGGCAGCCAACGGAGGGGGCAGTGCATGCTGTCAGTGAGGGAACGGGGGGAGGGTGGCCACAAACAGGTCCCACTGGGGCCAAGCCCCACCTTGAGCCCCCCCCACCGTGGCCCCAGGCAGTGGGTGTGGTGGGCTCTCCTGAACAGCCCTGCTGAGCCAGCCAGAGGGTAGGCGCACCCCAAAAACCCCATCAGGCCACACATTTGGTGGTGACTGCTCCAGGGGGAACACTGGGGGCTCAGGACACCTCAGCCCTGCCTGGCATGGCACCGTGGGTGGCCAGCTGGACTACAGCCAGAGCTCCAGGGCCAGCCCCTTGTATCACCCACGGACCACCCAGCCCCTGGGTCAGCCCCTGCCCGGGGCCCCTGGCAAGCCGGGCTGCCAAATCCTACAGAAACAGGCCGGGTTGCCATAGCAAAGCCCCATACGCTTCCCCAGCTGTTCCCTGATGTCCCCTTAGCATGACTTTTCCATCCCAAACAGGCAGGGTGTGATGTCAGGGATCCCCTCGGCATCTCAGCAGGCCCGTTTGAGGCCTCCCCAGCCTCCCTACCCTCCCAGTAGGCAGCCTGGGCCTCTGCCCTCACCCGCCATCCCAGCCTCTGTACCCACTGTCCTAATCCACAGTGGCCTCAAGGTTGCCAGACTGGACAGCTGCTGTGTCCTCAGCCCTCCACCTAGCCTCTCACCTTGCCTACCCCGGTCCAGCCTCTCCAGCACCCACGGGCCCCTCTGCAGGAGGGAGAGCATCCCTCCTTTAACCCCCCACTCAGCCAGGGGACTCCCTTTGCCTCCCCCCACCCCACCCCACCCCCGCTCCCTGGGGCCAGACTCCTCTTCTGTGCTTTCTCTCCCATACAGAGAGGCCTCTGCCTGGGGTAGTCCCCTCTGTATGACTCCTGGAGAAAGGGGCTGCCCAGATCCAGAGCAGGGAGAGAGCATTCTGGGAAAGGGTGGTTTTGGTCCTATCGCAGCACCTGGCTGTGGGGACCACTAGTCCCTCACACCACGCAGCCCAAGACATTGCTTCCCATCTGTGCCCCTGCAGACAAAGTTAAGCCAGACCCTGAGTTGGAGGGAGGGTGTGGGCAGGCAAAAGTGGCCCCCATAACCAGGTGCATTCCTCTTGCCACCCCTCACCCCGGCTGCGAGTCTAAACCTGTGGGGACCAGTCCTGGGCCTGTGCCCGAGAGCCAAGCGGCCAGCAGTGCTTCAGGCCCAGGCTACGGCTCCAGGCCACCCTGACTGTTCCTCACCACGCCCCGTGTGGTTTCTGTCTCCCTGCCTTCCTCTTTCTGCTTCCCCGTAGAAGCTGTGGCGTGTATACAAACTTGCAGGCCACAGCCTGGCCTGGACACGCACTAGCCCACTCCACTGTCCACCCGGTGCCCTGCCCGCTCATTGCTGGGTGGGGCACCCCCACTCCTGCGTGGGTGCTCCTGGGCTTGGTTCACCCCCCAACTAGACTCCCAGACAGCAGGACTATACCCGCTAGGGATAGTCAAGCACCAGGTCTGCCAGTGACCTTAGCATCAACACCGAGGGCCCCTTTCCCCCTTGGTCTGGTCCACCTGACTCCATGCTCCCCCAGGAAGCAAGCAAATGCCTCTGCCGAAGGGCGAGAGCAGAGCACAGAGGACGCCGGGGGGAATCTCTTGGAAGTAGAGGGCTTGGCAGGCCCCTCTACAGTAGCACCTCCTGCAGAAGCCAGCCCCAAATCGAGGAGCCCACCGTGCACTGAAGCCAGCCCCAGGCCAAGACAAGCCTCGAGGGAGGGGGCAGCCAAACCACTGACCCAGGCTGCCGGGGGCCACCCAGCCAATATGGGCCCTTACACCCCACCTCTCCCACTTCCCAAGTTGTGCGCTCCCAGTCCTGCGGCCTGGTTCACACCCACGGCAGCCCAGTCCCCAGGCTGGAGAGGGGTTGCGTGCGGACGGCCGAACGTGAGTCTGACCTGGAGCTACAGGACCTGGGAGGAGAGACAGATGGAGGCTCGGGAGTACCAGTAAGCCCCATGCAACCTACCAGAGGCACTTTTCTAGGGGTTCTTGTCCCAGCTAAGTTGATGCTTCAGACTCTGACCTGTTGCACCCATTTCCAGAGACACTGTCACACACAGCCACAGTGGGGGTTACTCCATAGGGAACCCTCGAAAGGAGGACCTCCCCTCCTTCTCAGCCCATTACCTCCCTCATCCAGGCCGCCCATACTCCCATTCCCCTCAGCGGGAGTTTCTGACGTCAGGGGAATAGGGCAGCGATACCCTATAGGAGCCACAGGACACGGGGACTGGGGATTCCATGGGGAAATGTGAATGCCCAGAGCAGCTCAAGTAGGGATCTACGACAGAGAGGTAGTGTCTGCTACACAGGCCTTCAGGGAGGGGGTGTGGGAAGGGAGAGGCTCAAACAGAAGGAATGAGGAAGAGAGACCACATGCTTGGCAAAGGCCAGGGGGTGGGCAGCCCCAAGGAGAGGGGCCCTGTGTGTGTGTGGGGAGGGGTCTGTGGGATGGAGAGAAGGGCAGACAGATGGTCTGGGCAGCCTGGAGCTCTAAGCAAGGGAGGCAGCAAAGTAAGGGGAGGGGAATCTCCAGCCCTGCTCTCCACCCATCTCCTTCCAAGGCAGGGTGGGATCCAGCAGAACTGCAGACTCAGCCCCAGCTCGATGTCCAAGCGGTTCAAGACAACGGGAACCAGACCCAGTGAGCGGTGGGAGCCTCCTCTCCCAGCCCACTCTCCTCTACACGCCCGCCAGCCTCCTCTCCGGCTTCCCCACTGAACCCCAGTTCTTCCTCCACACACAACCAGGGGCTCTTTACTAGACTTCGGCCTGCTGCTGGTTCTCCCATGTACAACCCCTGCACCCACACCCCAGCCTGGCACCCCTCTCACCCCTGCCAGCACTCACTGGCGCACCAAGCCCTTTCTAACCCCGGGGTCCCTTGCACATCTTGCTCCTTCGGCCAGGCGTGCTCTTCCAGCAACTTCGCAAGCCAGGCTGCTTGCTGGAGGCACCTCCCCCTCACCAAGCCACTCAGGAGCGCCCAGCACTCCCCCTCGGCGTCCTGCTCCTTTAAAAGCGCCCATCGCAAGTCCTCGGGCTCTTGTGGGTACTGTCCATCGCTCCCCGCTCCGGATCCTCGGGTCTCGAGCGGGGGTGGGGGGGAAGGACTCTGTCCCCCAGAAGACGTTGGGCAATGTCTGGAAGCGTTTCGGGTGGTCACGAAGGGGGTGGGGGAGGTGACCGTGTTTAGTGGGTGGAGAGCAGGAAGGCAGCTCAACCTCCACCAAAGCTCCGCGGAGAAGGCTCGGCGCGAAGTGTCAACAGCGGCGGGGCTGAGCAAAGCCGCCGCAGAGGAAGCGCCCACGAGAACCGGGTCCCGGCGGCGCTCTCCGGACGCAGGAAGCGGGAATGAGGGAGGAAGGGGAGAACCGAGAGACCGACGCGCAGACCCCGGCCCGCGTCAGCCCCGCCCCCCCCAGGCCCGATCCCTCCGCGGACCCCGGCGCTCCCACCGCGCGGCCCCGAGGCGCGAGCCCCAGGCCGGGCGCGCCGCGCGGACACTCACCCGCCCGCGGCCGCCCGGGAGCGGCAGCGCCACCCTCCCGCTTCATCGTGCTCCCGCGGCCGCCAGCCGGGAAAGGGACGGGAGGCGCGAGCCGAAGGCGCTCGTGCGCTGCGCCCGCCGGGACTTGTAGTTCTGGGATTCTCAATGCCCGGCGGGCTGCATCACGCGCGGCTCCTCAGAAACTACGACTTCCGGCGGCTCCGACGTCGCAGGGCGGGATTGGCAGCTTTAGAATCACTCTATGTTGCAGGTCGGAGTCTGACTGGCTGTTCGCGGCTGTCGCTCACGATGATGTTCGATGGCCCGTTGCAAAAGGGAGAAGCTTCGCGCGTCGGGCCGGGGAAGCCCGGAGCGTATCAGCGGTGAGGGGGGGCGGTACTTCCGCCAGGATGGCCCAATCACAGTGGTGGGGCCCTTTCTATAAAAGCTTGAGCCACGCGCTCTGCCGTTCTTTCGGGTCGACGGCGGGTGGGCTGGGTTTCCTTCCGTAGGCGGGCGCGCCGGCCCCCGCGTGGATGTGAGGGGGCGCGCCGGCCCCCGCGTGGATGTGAGGGGGCGCGCAGGCCTGCAGTCCGGCCTGACGCCCTTCCGCCTCGGCGCCGTTTGCGTCTTCTGCCTCCTGCCTCCCCGCTCGTCACCCCCGCCGGCCCGGGAAGTCGGAACCTCCGGACCTCCGCCTCCCCGCAGGTAAGGCTGGGCGGGACCCGCTCCCCTGCGCGGCGCGGAGCCTGTGATGAGCTGCCGTACTTCTGACACCTCGTATGAGAACTGCGCTCGCAGCCTGATTATCCGCGCGCGACTGAGGCTTCGCGGTGCGCCGCGCGTGCGGGCGGGGGCTGGGTGCGACGCGGCCCCGTGCGGGCCGGGGAGGGGGCCTCTGCCCACCGCGCGGCGCTGTGTGCCTTTCAGGGCGGCGGGGCAGCCGCGGACGCCAGCCCGCGGCTGCTGGTGAGGCGGGAGCCCGGCGCGCCTGGAGCCTGAGCAGGAGAGCCACGTGGTGAGTCGGTGCGAGCAGGGCGGTCTCCCCGCGGGAGGGACGCGGAGGCCGCGTGCGCGGAAGCAGAGACGACCGCGCTGCTCCCCTCGTCCGAGCCCCCTGGCGTCAAATAAACGTCGTGCCCCCGAGACCTGCGAGTGCCGCGTGCTTCTTCGTCGGCGTCCGCTCCCGGAGCGGGAAGCCACCCGCGGGGGCCCGTCGCTGCCCCGGGTGGGGGCGATCCCGACGCAGGACGCGCGCCCTGCCTGACGGCGGGCAGTCCCCGGCCGCATGCCTGGAACCCGCCCTGCTCCGCTGTTTCCGCCGGGCCCAGGGGCCGCGGCGGGGGAGGACCTGGTCCTGACGGGATCACAGTAGGGCCCTGGACCCAGAGAGACGCACCCACTGGGGTGGGAGGGGAGCGCGGGGACCTCCCGGAGGCTTCTCCGGTGTCACAGGTCCGAGTTCTAGGGAGGGGGCACGTCAGCGTGGAGTGGACGTGGTGCGGCCCGACTGCCCCCAGGCGAACGGACTCAGACTCCCGGGCCAGGCACGCTTGGGTTCCCCGGAAGTCTGCGGAGCCCGAGTGGGCCCGTCTGCCGAGCGGCGGTGAACGGCTGCGGTGTGTGGCGGCCCTGGAACGGACTCCGGTCGTGAGTCAGCGCTGACCCCACCACCGCCAAGCCTCAGCGAGCTCCTTCGGACCGCCGGAGGGGCATCTGCTGGGTCTCCTCACCACCGCAGGTTAGCCCCCCACCCACCCCGTCTCTGCGTCACCGCACACGGGGGCTCGCCATGGGATCAGGCCAGAGTGTGGTCCTTGAGACCGTGGTCAGGCATCTTGAGGGGCTTTCAGGAGGCTGGAGTCAGGATGAACCCCAGTAAATTGAGAACCCTATGTGAGTTGGGGCGGCACCCCTTTCACATCCCGTGGCCTTCGGAAGGGACACGGGATGTCCCAACGGTTTGTCGAGTACAGCGAGTCATGACGGGAGAAGCAGGACAACTAGACTCTCCCCCTGGGGTCTGAGTCGCCCCATCCAAGTGGCCCAAAGAGGCCCCAGCCTCCGCACATCCTAGCCGGAGATCCCCAAGATGAACTGGTCTCGTCCCCAACGTGTGCAACCCCAAGGCTGTCTGCACCTGGCCCCAGTTCCAGACATTCCACTGCCATCCATCTGTCCCCACTGTCCCCAGGCCTGGAAGATCCACTCCCTCTGGGACCAGCCTCCGGGCTGTGCCCCAGGCCAGGTGCATGCGCCCTCCAATGCTGGTACGAGAGGCACTGGAACCAAAGAGGCATGATGGGGATGGGACAGATGGGATGGGATGGGAACCCGGCCGTTCTGTGGTGTATTACCAGCCTTCGTCCACCACAGCCTCCTCGACTGGAAAGATAACCCCCCATCCTCCTCTGAGAAGCCACAGGCTATGGTAGACCTCCTGGAGCCCCTCTTCCAGACTCCTGGGCCACCTTGGGAGGACTGCCAGCAGTTACCACGCCATGTTTAACAGGAAAGGAGAGCAAGGGGAGGAGCACGCACCAGCGGGAGGCCTCGGCCCGGCCGCCTGGGCTAGAGCAGCTGCACCCGAGCAGCGCCCGGCATGGGACTTCACCACAGATGAAGGACAGGCCCGCATCCGCCGATGCCAGGAGGCCCTCTGGGGAATCCAGGCAGGAGCTAAGAAACCCATGTACGTGACTAAGGTATCCCCGGTCACCCAAGAACCAGGGAGTCCCCAGGGACGACCACGAGACTGAAGCTACCAGATGTGCACTCCATTTGACCTTGAGGCCCAGGAAAGCTGCAAATGGTCAACCCCTCCTTCATGGCTCAGGGTGCCCCAGACATGAGGAAAAACTTGAAACCTAGTGGGTTTCACTGGGACAGATGAACATCACCCAGCTAATAGAGGCTGCGAGTAGGGTCTGCACGAACAGGGAGGTCACAGCCGAAAGGGAAGCTGAAAAGAAAAGCCCGCCTCCCTGCCATTGTCCTGAGGGGAAAGGACAATCGTGCCCAGGTTCCGCCTGCCATTAACACTCCACAGTGACAATGGGCCTCCGTCTGCTACATCGTA
The DNA here is from genome assembly GCF_902655055.1 of Lutra lutra. NCBI lineage: Eukaryota > Metazoa > Chordata > Mammalia > Carnivora > Mustelidae > Lutra > Lutra lutra. The sequence continues at coordinate 1,721,727 of NC_062295.1, read as the reverse complement.
CAGGTCTAGACCAGATCTCTCAGCATCACCTGGAGACCACACTGGCTACAGGCCCCAAAGTTCAGGGAAAGTGGAGCAAATGAATTGTATCCTCAAGGAGACTTCAGCAAAGTTTGTCAGAAACTAAGCTTCCATGGCCAGATCTGCTACCCCCAGCTCTCCCATGTGCTCGCTGCATGCCTGGGACACTGGGTTTCTCCCCTTCCTAGTTATTATACAGATGGCCTCCCTGGTGCCAGGGAGTCTCCCAGGAAACACAGCCCGTTGGAGACAAAGGAGCAGTTTCAGGCCCGGGGGGCACCGTTAATGAGTTACAAAGATGCACCATTGAGAGGACTCCAATCTCCTTAGGGTCCCCGGTACCCTTTAGACGGGATGCGGTTTGAGTCCGAGACTGGAGGAAACATCCCCTCAAACCACAGCGGACAGGGCCCTGCACTGTGGCTCTAGCCTCTCCTGCCCTTAAGGTCTCGGGTGTCCCCCGTGGGTCCACTACTCGGGAGGGAAGAAAGCTCATCATGCAGATGAGTGGCACCAGTGGAAAGTCCAGCCAGAGCCTGTGGGCCCACTCCAGCTTCGCCTTCAACAAGTCCCGCCCGGGATGGACATCAGCTCGCATGGTCCCTAGCGCTGGTCGGCGTCTTAGGAGTCGGACTGTACACAGTTGCCCTTCTGACTAGACTTTCCCCCAGAGACTTGCCAATGGTGTTGCTTATTGTGTTGCCTTCGGGTGTGTTGCTACATTTTCCTGTTTACAGGCTTCCTCACCCTCGCCTCCCTCCCCTTGCCCCGGGGAACCTCAGTGCTCCTGCGTGAAGTCAGACAGATGGCGCGCTGGGTTCAGTGCTCACACCTACATGCCTGCCGCGCGCTGCCAACAAAATAAGGCCCCCGTCTGCATAAATCACGGGGGGAAACGCTGGATCGACCAGTAACCGGCACCTGGCAGGACTTGAAGATTAGAGGTGATGCGGGCGCCACAGTTCGCTGGACCCGTCCAACCCACTGTGGGCAGTCAGATGGAGGAGGAGTTCGAGAGGAAGACAAAGGCTGAACAGACCTTGAAGGCACTCTTCCTCCATCCTCCTCATCACTGTTAGTCCCCACATCCTAAATACCCTCAGAGCTCATAGAAAATACCAGGCGGACCACTGCCTACGTATTAGCTTTGCAAGGCTACCGACCCAGAGTAGATGGAGATGATGCCCTCTAAGTGTTTAAAGGGGCATCAAAGGGGGGCGGATATCATAGGGGAAACTTGTGAGATGGCCGACTGGGCCAGCAGGGGAATCCCAGTCCCTGCCCCGCTCGCCACGCCCGCCAAAGTGCCATGTACGCGAAACTAGCCATGTATGAATTACTCCCCTTTTGTGTGCTTGGGCTCAGACCTTAGGAGATCACTTTCCTCTGAGCCCGCCGCTGTGTCAAGTAAACCTCATATCCCCCAAGGTCTCTGAGTGCCACTTGGTTCTTCGGTTGAGTGATCTAGTCTGGGTTCTGCAACAGGAGCACCAGCTCGTCTCCCAGCAGTTTTGGGACAGAGCCAAGGGAGATAGTCGGTCGTACCATGACTCCCCCTCTGTTGGAACTGCCTTCTCCATATTTCCCTATAAAGCCAGAAATACTGGGGGCTTTTTTGGCCTGTGCCTTCGGTAGGTCAGGAACTCTAATTCTTCACTAACAGGCCATGGAGCTCTGTTTTCTATTCCGCTGGGTCTTTGAAGGGGGAGGGGAGTGGACATGAACCACCTAGCCTCTCCCCTGCTCCCTAGAGACCATTGGGGTTCCAAGCAACCTAGTTACAGGCGGGGTGCCACTCTGAGTGTTAAAGATGATCTGTACTTTGCCGAGGGGTCTAAAGGGGAATTTTCAGCAGAAGAGAGACACAGGCCAGAAAACAAAACTTTATTCACTAGGACTGAAAACAAAGCTTATTAATCTAAAGATAGACTTGAAAATTTGAGTACAACATGGAGCGCACTACCAGCCCCTGGCCTGACTTCACCACGCAAGGTCTCGGTGGGGCTGGCGGTTCTAGTTTCCCTGACTTTCTGTGATTTCCCACATGCTGTTCATCTATTACAAAGCCCCAACCTTGGCATTCTCCAAGGTAGAAAGAAAGGAGGTCCGTGTTGACGTTGGAACCAGAGTCTCCTAGTGTGTGAGCTGGAAGCAGGTGGCTCTGGTCCTTGGGGCACAAATGCATGGTATGGTTTGCGGTGCCACCCTCAGGCCCAGGCACGGGCAGGAGTCCTGGCTTTCCCTGCCTGGACAGCATGTGCAGCCAAAGACATGGCTTTCTCTAGGGGTTAGGCGCTGGGGCCCGGCCTCAAGGCCAGGCGTGTCCAGGAGGGGGCAGCAGAGGGACTTGCACTGGCTGCTCCCTCCTGTACCCAAGACCCTTGCTTTTCCTTCAAGGCCCTCAGGCAGCAGCAGGTGAAGGGGGCGCAGACCCACTGGCTCCTTAAAGCCTCTTGGGCCTTAGCCTCTGGGAAAGGCAAGACTCCGTCTGGGGGTCCCAGGAACGGATATCCGAGGATGAGTGCGGGATGACTGAATGGGGGGGCGGGGGCTGTGGAGCCTCCATCCAGCCTTGCAGGGCCCTCCCAAGTTCAGGGTATGCAGCAGGAGGTGCTTCGGCCCTCCCTCTTGACATAGTCGTGCAGCCGGAAGCGGGGCTCACTGGGGGCCTTCATGGAGCGCTGCTTCAACTCCCTGTGGGGCGGGGGTGACCATGGGACAGAGTGGCTTCTACCCCAGCAAGGAGATACAGACCCCAGGTGTGTGGGGGGGGTTCTTCCTGGTCCAGGAAGCAGACTAGGGCTTAGCAGACTAGGACTTACTTTGCAATGGCGGTGAAGGCCAAGTCCACATTGAGGCCTGTCTTGGCACTGGTCTCCATGAAGGGCAGCCCGTACTCCTGCAAACAGGTGCTGCCAGCCAGGTGGCAGCCTGGTGGGGACAGCCCGAGCCCTGGACCCCAGGGACACCGCTGGCCACCCACCCTGCCCTGGCTCACCTTGGCCAGCTTCTCCCCATCCTCCCTCTTGACCGCACGCTCCTGGGCAGAGTCCACCTGGCACAGGGGTCTTGGTGAGAACCGGCCCTGGGCTTGCCCGCCCCTCACCCCCCCCCCCCAAGAGCCAGAGTGGAGGAGGGTGGGCCGGGGTGCTCACCTTGTTCCCCAGCAGCATAAGCACCACATCATGCTGGGCGTACTCCTGGGTCTCAGTCAGCCAGGCCTGGGGGCAAGCTGAGGCCAGCTGGAGCCTGGCACTCCTGCGTGCCCCTTGCCCCTCCAGGCCACACTGCACAAAGCGCCTGTTCGGCTCTGGCCGACGGCAGGGACCCAGAAATAGTGGTCCCCATGCCAGGCTGAGTCATCGCTGACAAGTACCTTTGACAGAGCTAGAAGGTCTCCAGACCCCGTTTGGCTCACAGGTACCCCCAAGCCACCAGAGGGGCCGCTCCTCCCTTTCAGTAGGGTGCTCAGCCCTCTGGGACCCTAATGCCGACACGGCCTGTTCCGACCACCACAAGAGGGGAAACCACTGACCTGGATATTGTCAAAGGAGGCCTTGTTGGTGACATCATAGAGCAGCAGCAGTGCTGGGGGCAGAGGGCCCGTGAGAACACCGCCAGGGCCCACAGCACCTTCCTGTCACCCACACCCTCGGGCATTGCAGCCTCCACACTGCCTGCCGTGCGCACTCCCAGGGCACCTTCCTCTGAGCAGAGGCCAGGGCAGCAGGGCACCCGGCGGGCGCAGCCTCCTGTTTCCCCGGGCTGGCGCCCATGCCCACCAGCTCACCATGGGCGTCGCGGTAGTAGGCGTGGGTGACGCTGCGGAACCGCTCCTGGCCTGCTGTGTCCCAGATCTGCAGTGACAGGCACAGCCCACGAGTCAGGGCTGCCAGCCTCTGTCCCTCACCCACCCCCCACCCTTCCACTCACCCGCACCCCCGCCACCTCTCACCTGCAGCTTCACCTTCATGCCGTCCACATCCAGAACTTTGTTCTGAAAGACAGCCAGCCAGCTCCGCTGAGCCCCGCAGCTAGAGACAGTGCTGCCCCCTGCTGGGGGGCTCCTGCGGGTGCAGTGGGGGTGGCCGCAGTGCCAGGTCAGGACTGAGCCTGAGATGGAGCAACCGCTGGCATGCCCCCGAAATTCACTCTTATCCTGTCTGCCCCTCATCTGGCTGGTTCTGTCCCCGATGCCCACCTCCTGGTTCTCGTCTGGCCACTTCGCCTCCCTGTACCTGCAGGTAAACTTGCGCCTTGAACCCATATCCTGGGATCCCCCCAGCTCTCCCCGCCCCGGTGCCTGGTGATTTCTAGGCCCCTCTCCCACTCAGCAGGCCCTCCTGATGGAGGGGGCTGCCCCCCTGCAGCCGGCCGTGTCCCGTCGCGGGCCACGTGTGTGCTTTCTCTGCCCACCTCGGAGGCCTGGCACACGGCCCCTGCCGCTCCACCGCCCTCAGTGATGCAGCCCAGTCAGTCGTGGAGTCCTGTTGGTCTGGCCCTCCCCCTCCTCCCTGCCCTGCCATAGCACCTCTCTGGACCAGTCCTGCCGCCTCACCTCCCCCTGGCGCCTCGCCCTAGTCTGCTTCTCCGCACCTCCTTGCCAGCTCAGGCTCACTACATGCATCTGTCCCCGTACCCTGGCAGCCTGCCAATGCCTGCCCACAGGCCCGGAGGCCCTGCCCCAACCCCTCTGAGGGGCCATCAGCTGCTCACAGCTCTACATGTGATGCTGCTTCTGCTCAGAGAGCCACCCACACGACTTAGGTGAAGTCATCCTGGTATAACCCCAGGCCCATTACTAACATTCTGTGCCTAAGTCTCTCCATCCACAAATGAGGATAACCAGGGTGCCCATCACAGTGGGTTTCTGAGCTACTGTGTGCGAAGTACTGAGGACTGGCCCAGAGCGAGAACTAAATATTTGCTCAAATTTAAAAGCCTCCCTTCCTGCTGGGACAACAGCTGCCATAGGACAGGACCTGGTACAGTAACCACAGAGCCCAGAATTTGTCCTGGTACACAGTGGGTGCACACTGAGTGTTTGCTGGCTGGTAATGGTCCCCCAGCAGGCCCTCGAAGTTCAGAACTACTGGCAGGGAGTGACCCAATCCCACGGTTCCCATCTGCTGGGTGGGGTTGGGGCCTGCCAACCACTGGCTGAGGGCCTGGTGGCCTCTGGCCCTGGTAGGTGGGACCACACCGCCTCCCTCTTCCCTGAGCTCCTGCTGTCAGGGTGCTTCTGGGTCTCCCAGGAACCAGTGGCAAAGCCATCTGCCAGGCAGAGAGGAGGCTGGGGAGGACACCCCGCCTTCACTGGCACCCTTGAACTGGGGTGTGAACCAAGCGGCCTCACCTCCCTCACCACCTGCCCCAGAATCAAGAGGGAGGTGAGAAGGGGGAAGTTGGGGCCAAAACAGGCCAAGGACCACGTGTCCAGGGCCTACACTGTCCCGTTCTGGCACCTGAACCCTTGTTTCATCTCAGAAGACTTGAGGGGGACTGCACCCCCAAGCAGGGTAACTAATGGCTCCCCAGACTGGAGGGAGCCCCCTTTCCCGTTCCCAGAATGGGCCTCCCTCCCAGCCTTCCGCCAACTGGGTCTAATTAAAGGGTGAGAAAAATGCAAATTTGGGATTTGTCTAGAACACACCAGCACCTTGGCAAGGCGCTCAGACTTTAGACTGGTGGGTAGAGGGGGCTCGGCTGCTCTGGCCCTCGTCATTCCCTGCTGGCCCTACAGGCTGTTAGGGTGTCAGGGGCATGTGGGGAGCCCTGAAATGCAGGGGGCACTCCCCCCCCCCCAAAAAAAAAAACCAGAGACACAGCCCTCCTGCTGGGGGCAATGTGGGAGGGGGCTCTGGCAGGGGGGAACAGCCAGGTGGGAGCGTTTCCTGTGAGCTTCCTTGCCCAAGGGTAGGGACCCCCCAACCCCCAGCTCCAAGAGAGGGCATGTACCCCACAGCCACTTCTCTCTTCTGTCCTTGGCAGACTGCCTGGCCTCTGTGTACAGTGGGGCGGTGATGTTAGCCTCCCAAGGGAATATGGGATTGAGTTCCCTCTGATGGCCACCCCCGGGGCACCCAGCCCACCCACTCTGAGGCACAGAATACAGCCCCAGGCACAGGGAGTGCAACCCCCTGCTTCAGTCACATGCCACCATCACCCATCTCCAGGATCCTTAGGGTATCAGGAGTTGGAGCATTTTGGTGGTTAAGGCACCTCGCCTCAACTACCTTGACCCTGAGCATCCCAACCAGGACGTATCCCAGGGCTAAGGGAGAACACTACCCAGGTGTGTTGTGAGAACTTAGTGATGGTGCAGGGGGGTGGGGCAGGGCATGGCTGGGTCGGCTCAGTGCTGAGGACATCAGCCTCCATTCTCACCCGGAAGTCGATGCCCACAGTGGAGATGAAGGTCCCCGCCAGGAATGCCCCATCCTTGAAGCGCACGAGCAGGCAGGTCTTCCCCACACCTGAGTCCCCCACCAGCATAACCTGGGGCAAGTAGGATGATCAGAAGTGTTAGGACCAGAGGGGACTGAGTTGCTGGCCCACCCAGAGGGGTGTCTGGTCTTCCCTGAGCTGGCCTGGTCAGGAGTAGATGAACTGTCCCAGGCCTGCAAGGAGGAGGCGGAGACAGGGCGGCTATGGTCCCAGCTTCCACCTCCAGAAGGTTCGGTCCCCTTTCGCTTGAACAGTAGTCTGTCTCAATTAGTGGGGAGTGGGGGTGGCTGCTTCCATCCAGGGCCCTACCTAACCCCACCCCCAGACCCTAGACACCCAAGCTTGATCTGGAAGGGGATCTGTTGGGGCTTGGTAGGGAGTGGAGTCTGGAGGTTGGTGGCTGGAAACCTTTGGAGAGGCCTCTGGGGGTAGAGACCATGGGGCTTCTTCTAATCTCATAAGATTCTGGAGGAATTTGCCACATGAGGTCAGATCTTGGCCTGAGAAGGCCCAGGTCAGGTCTGGGGACCAAGACCAAGAGGGAGCAATCAGGCCTCCCCCCTCATTCACCCCTCCCCCAGCCTGCTGTCAAAGGCTCCAAAACCTGAAGACAGTGGCAACAACCCCTGCACAGGCTTCTGCCTAGGTCTGAAGGAGGCCCCAGTGTTCCCCACCCCACTGGCAAACCTCTTCTTAGTCTCCCCTTTCCCCCCCCAAAAAAGAGGAGACCCACAGACCCTGGGGGGTGAGGGAAGGCAGCATAGGGGAAATGGTGAAACTGGGGCTCGGGTGAGTGCGGGCCCATTAGGGAATGGGGAGGGAGAGCCTGCCAGGTTCGGGACCCCTTGTCCGACCCTGCCAGCTGGGGCGTTAGGGGGCAGGCCATGCCAGCTGTTGGGTATCTGAAATCCGGGTCTGACAGCTGTGTGTGTATGCGGTGCGCGTTGTCAGCCGTACCAGCTACAGGGTGCCGCTCGGGCGGGCTCCCTGCCCAGGGTCCGCGGAGCCCTCCATACTCTCCCCGACCCCTCCCCGCTGGGCTCAGTCCCAGCGCCACCTGCTGCACTCGCGTGGGGTGGGGGCCGGCTCACCTTGAAGGCGACGTCGTAGAAGTCGCCCCCGCCAAGCGAGGGCCGGCCGGGCTGCGGGGGCCCGTTGGGCCGCGCCTGGGGGACAGGTCGCGCAGTCCCAGGGCGCGCGGGCCGGGACCCATTGGCGGCGGGCAGCGCGGAGGCGGCGGGCGCGCTGGCCCCCTTGGTCTTGGGGGTCTTCTTCCTGGACATGGCGAGCGGGCACTCAGGGAGCTCCCGCTGCAGCCGCCGCGCCCCGGGCAGCCCAGCTCCCCGCGCTCACGGAGCGCGACGCGGACCCGAACCCGTCCCGCGGCAGCGGTGGCCGCGGCATCCCGGGCACCCCGCTCCCCGCCGCCCCGCCCCCGCGCCCCACAGCCCGCAGCCACTCAGGCCCGGCCTCCCGCCGCCGCCGCCAATGGCCGCGTTGGGGCGGGGGCATGCAAATGAGCCGGCCGCCCGGGGGCGGGGTCACGAGGCCCCCAGCACTGCCCTAGGTGCGCCGGGTGGGCGCGCCTCTGCCGGGTGCGGCCAGCTCCCACCCTGCCCTCGGGCCCTGCGACCCAGCTCCGTGGCCACCTCCGTGGGACGCTGGGCCTGTCGCTTCCCCTGCACTCTGTACACCACCCCTCCCTCACGAGATGGCCTCTGGGCCTGGGACCGGGTGGGTGGAGGAGAGTGCCCCGAGACTGGGGCGCTGAGGCAGTGGGACTGCGTGGGGCGGACACCTTGGGTTTCTGTCTCTTCTCAGCCAGAGATGCCAGCTGGCCCGCTGTGTCCCCACTCCTCCCCTTGGGGCAGGCAAACAAACCCCGGGCGCTCGGAGCACTCCCTGCTCAGCTGACAGCTGGTTATGGGCAGCAGGACAAGCTAACGCTTGAGAGCGGCAGGGCGCTCGCCCCCCAGCTTCTGCCCGCTGGGCTGAAGCCCCAGGATCCTTGGATAAGAGGAAATCCGAGTTACAGGAGCAGCAAGCGCTCTGAGTGGCCCTTACCCCAGGGGTCTGGGAGGAGAAGGAGGTGGGAGGCCCCTCCTCCCAGGAGGTGTCTAGCTCCTTGGCCTTCTGGTGCCAGGTTCTGGCCTCAAGGAGGCCAAGTGCTGACTGTCCCACCCCATGCTGGTCCCTGGCAGAGCAGTCTCCAGAGCCTGACACCTCCCCTGAACTGTCTGTCTCCACCCAGGATTCTCTGGGGTTGGAGAATAAGGCTGAGATGATCGTGGGACCCCGGGGGGAGTGAGCCAACATGGGGCTTTCGGGCAGCGAGTGTAGGCAGAAGGGCAGTGGTTCTGGGATCAGCCTCTGCTCTATACTCCTGTGGCAGCTGGAGGGATGGCCTGGCTGTCCCCCAGGATGTGACAGCTGTCACATGGCCCCTAGCCCATTCAGAGCCCAATAATGATAATGGACAGAAGCTGCCTCTAGGGCTCTGAGGTCTGGGAGAACACAGCCAGGGATTCCCCAGGGGGGTCTGGCAGGGCCCTGCATGGGAGAGGCTGCGGGAAGCTGCCTTTTATTGTGTGTCAGCCACGAGTCGTCCTCAAAACTATCCTGTGAGGTGGGTGGTGCCAGGATCCCCAGTGACTGGGTGGGAAAACTGAGGCCGGGAGAGGGGAAGATAGCTGTCCAAGGTCACCAGGCTGTAAGGTGACAGAGCCAGGATTTGTGCCTGGGAACTCTGGATCCAGAGAACATATCTGGCGGCATTGGCCCAGGACTCAGGAGACCCGTCCCTCAAGGCCTTGTCAGAGCTGGGGGGCAAACCTGGCAAGGCCCTCTGAGGGCCCCTGGGCCTCCTTTCTTGTCTCACTCCTCAGGACCCCCACTTCTTCGAGGCCAATGCCCACATGTGTGGGTCGAGGGGCTTGGGGTGGAGGGTTAGCTCCCGCTGCTGGGGCCCTGGGGACAGCAGGGGTCTGACACTCCATGAGGCCAATTTCAGGGTGGCTGGCCCAGGCTCTCAGCCCATGCCCACTGACCCCTGGGTCCCAGGCAAGAGGCGCCCTATCTCCTCCTGTCAGCTGTTGCCCAAGGGAAACCAGAAGGGAGTTTGGGTGCCCTAGGGGTGGGGGCTGTAGGTAAGGCAGCTGAGTTGAGGGTGAGGGCTAGTGCTAATGGGGTAACCAGGAAGAGAGAGTGGGGAGCCAGGAGGGGAGGAAGGCTGAAAACAGCCGAAGAGAACTACTTGACCTTGAAACCTTTAAAATTAGAAGAATATATATAAAAACCCAGGTCTCTGATTTCTTTCAAAGGGAGAGTTCTGGGACCCCGGATCATGCCTTCGTGCCTCTCTTGCCTTCCAGCCATCCTCCTAATCTTTGATCATTATGTCCCTTGGTTCCTCCATTTGCCATCTGTCTCACTCTCTGGAATGGAAGTTCTCTGGGTACAGGAAGCAACTTGTCTTGGTCACTGCCGTATTCCTGGGAGCTGGCTGCAGGCCTCGATTAACATATTAAATTGGTGAAAGAAATATGAGTTAGAAACGGGCCCCACTTCAGGACACATCATTGCTAACAAGGATAAGGCAGCCTGCGTCGCAGTGTGCAGTGAGGCAAGCCTAGAATAATCAAGTAGCTAGAGCGGGGCTCTGTAGGGGAGGGACATTTGATCTGGGCTTTGAAGGCTAAGTAGGAGTCCAACAGGAGAGGAGACAGAGAGACTTGCTAGGTGGGTGGAGAGAACACATGCAGGGTCAGAGGCCAGCAGGCAGGCATTCGGAGGAGCAGAGGCCAGCAGGCAGGCATTCGGAGGAGCAGAGGCCAGCAGGCAGGCATTCGGAGGAGCAGAGGCCAGCAGGCAGGCATTCGGAGGAGCAGAGGCCAGCAGGCAGGCATTCGGAGGAGCAGAGGCCAGCAGGCAGGCATTCGGAGGAGCAGAGGCCAGCAGGCAGGCATTCGGAGGAGCAGAGGCCAGCAGGCAGGCATTCGGAGGAGCAGAGGCCAGCAGGCAGGCATTCGGAGGAGCAGAGGCCAGCAGGCAGGCATTCGGAGGAGCAGAGGCCAAAGTGTGGTCCAGTTGCTTGGAGGAAATACGGCTGGTAACGCAGGAGGGGGCTAGGTTCTAAAGTGAACTTGAAAGTTTAGCCTAGGAGCTTGGAAACTGTTCAGCGAGAAGTAGGGAGCCATGCGAGGTTTCTGAGCGAAGCAGCGGAGGACACTGCTACAGGCATGCAGGGGGCGAGAGGAGGGGGGTGCCGTGCAGCCTGTAGACAGGGATATGCGTTGGAGGGGCTGGCAGTAACCCCAGGGGAGGGAACAGGGGCAGAGGAGACTTCCCGGAAATACAGAGGGCCAGTTTGGTGGGAAAGTTCAGGAGCATGGCCTTGGCTGGACCTGGGCTGCCCAGATTACTGGGCTGAGCTAGAGTGCAGCGTAGGGAAGGGATGCCCGTCACCCTCAACTCTCCTGGCATAGGGCTGACTCTGCTGGACAGACAGAGGTCTCCATGTCCCCATGTCTCCGCAGAGAGCTGGAGCAACCCCGCAGCTGTTTCCGCCTCACGGGGCAGACCAGTCTCCAGAGGGGATCCTCACCCCAGCGCCCTCTGGTGGCGCCCGTGCCAGGTGCCTTCACAGACTGGGGCCCCATGCCCTCTGACTTGCCCTCCTGGGGTCTGGCCCCTTGGTCCTGGAGTCCCCAGACACAGCAGCCCTCTAGGATCTGTGGCCTGAGGCAGTCTGTCTCTGGAGCCCCCTTCCCAAGTGGGCCAAGTCAGGCAGGCTGGGGCAGGGATCAGAGTTCTTGACCTTCCGGGCCCTGCTTGGAGCCCCTCCCCCAGGCAGGTAGCCTTCCCTGGCTCCTCCCACCCCCTGTTCTTGCCCCACCCACTTGGCCACCGACTTTGGCTCCCAGTGATTGGGGAGAGGGGGGCTGCCCGGCCTCAGCCCCAGCCTCTGGGCCTCCTGAGAACAGGCCCCAGCCTCCCTGCTCTGCCTCCATGGAGCCCTGAATGCGGAGGTCTGTGACTGAGCAGGACGGGGCTGGGCCGGACTCCAGGGGTCTGTTCGGAAGGGGAGAGCGGCGAAGCTAAGCCCTGTGACCCCAGAGCACCTCCCGTAAGTCAGTCCTCGGGAAGTCCGCTGTCTGCGATCTCAGGGGAGGGACCCTGGCGGGGAAGGGTGCCCGCAGGCAGGAGCCGCAGCTGGATCCCTGACGTGCTACGGGACCCGGGGAATGTGGTGTCTCTGGACCCGCTCCCCGCTCCCTGAAACGAGGGGGCGGGAGGAGCTGATCTCTGAGGTCCCTTCCAGCTCCAGCACCTTCTGTTCTAGGAAATCCACGTGAACGTTGCTATAGAGACGGCAGAGACGAGCCGCAGCAGCTCGGAATTGGACCTCCACCCATAAGAGAGAGGAAAGAGTCACCCCAGGAAACAGCTGACGTCAGGGCTCTGTTCGCCCCCTCCCCCACGCCAGGTGCCTAGGGGCCACGCTGAGTGTCCTACTCCCGCAAGGACACACCCCACGCCCCACCTGCCGTGGGCTCACCTTTGTGACCCTGAGGCCCTCCTGGGCAAGTGGTAAGGGGTGGGCGTCCGCCCGCCTCCGTGGGACAGGGACTGTTGGGTGCGGGCTGGGCAGTGGGCTGTTTCCTTGGCGGTGTGCCCGCAGGATCTGCCCTCGGGCTTTCCTTCCCACTGCAGCTCGGGGACTCACACCTGAGTGCTCTGGGTGGTGTCAGGATGCAAAACGTGCGTGCCCTGGAGCCCAGCGGGGCGTGGAGCGGGGCAGAGAGCTGCTCGGATCCAGACTCTGCAGCAAGGCGCGAGGTGGGCCTGCGAGACCTCGGGCTCGAGGAGCGCGGAGCAGCCCCGGAGCTCCTGACTGCCCTCTGGGGGCAAGGGCTCCCCTTGCATCCGCTGTTCTTGTTTTCTTGATTATGAAAGGGCCGCATGATTTGGGGGCGGGGAGCATGTCAGCAACACAAAAGGTAAAGGTAAGAATCAAAGTTCTTGTTCCCCCCAGACCCTGTGCCCTGGGGGTTACCGTTAGGAGGTTTGGGGTGGGGTGGGGCGTCTGGGTCTCCCGTAGCTGCTGAAACAAATAATTTAGGCAAACACCGTGCCCCGCAAAACAGCCCGGACGTGTTATCCTACACTCGGGAGGCCACGGGGTGCAGTGAGGCTTCTGGGGTAAAGCAAGCAGGCTTCCTTCTGGGGAGAACCCTTGCCTCTTCAGCGTCTGGTAGTCTCCAGCTCATTTAGACCTGCACATTATATTATACTAAATTCATTGCTTTATGCATGAATATGCATTAAATATACAGAGATGTGACCGTATCCCCTAAGAATATATAATAAAATCACAATTATCTGATCTTTGCACATTTGATAAGATTTTCCTCCCCAGATCAGATATGGATAGCGTGTCTTTCCCTGGCGTGGCTCCTACCTTTTCAACTGCTTCCTTCACGATTGGTCTATTTGGGCTTTCTATTTCTGCTGGAGTCAGTTTTAATAGTTTGTCTTGTTCTACTGTCTGAATATCCAAAGTTTACAAACAATTGTATGTCATTTCCCTTTGTAATTTTTTTTTAAAGATTTTATTTATTTATTTGACAGAGAGAAATCACAAGTAGGCAGAGAGGCAGGCAGAGAGAGAGGAAGCAGGCTCCCCGCCGAGCAGAAAGCCCGACGCGGGGCTCGAACCCAGGACCTGGGATCATGACCTGAGCCGAAGGCAGCGGCCCAACCCACTGAGCCACCCAGGCGCCTCCCTTTGTAATTTTTTAAAAGGTTTCATTTATTTGTTTGTCAGAGAGAGAGTACAGACAGGGGGAGCAGCCTGCAGAGGGAGAAGCAGGCTTCCGGCTGAGCAGGAACCCCGACGTGGGGCTTGATCCCAGAACCGTGGGATCATGACCCGAGCCGAAGGCAGAGGCTTAACCCACTGAGCCCCCCAAGCATCGCTCTTTTGTAATTTTTAACTCTATTTCTGGGAGTAAACCTATGTTCTTAATTAACGGTCTGCATTTTATTTTTCTCTCTCAGTGACATTTGCCAGCAGGCTCTTTTAGAAAAATCTTTTGGATTTTTTGTTAATGTTGTTTGTTTTTTTTCAATGCAGGGTTTGAACTCAGGACCCTGAGGTTGAAACCTGAGCTGAGATCAAGAGTCAGACGCTTAGTGGACTGGGCCACCCAGGGGCCCCATAATCTTAGTAGCCTTAAATATTAAAAATAGCTCTTGATTTTATTAATTCATTCTACTCTTTCTTTTAAAATAACTAATTTATGCTCTTGGGGCCCCACCTGGCTCAGTCGGGGAGCCTGGGACTCTTGATCTTGAGGTCGTGAGTTTGAGCCCTACGTTGGGTGTAGAGACTACTGAAAAAAATAAAGTTTAGAATAAAGTGATTACTTTGGTAAGTTTTTCCATAGGTTTTTACATAAAATAACTAATATGTGCTTTTAGATTTCTAATTTCCTTCTTTCTACTTTGTTTTGGTTTGTTCTGGAGTTGTTTTTCTAGAACATTGATGTGAATGCTTAGTTTATAAACTAGTTTGAGTTTTCACGCTTCATAATAGAAAAAGTGATGGGGCGCCTGGGTGGCTCAGTGGGTTAAAGCCTCTGCCTTCAGCTCAGGTCGTGATCTTGGGGTCCTGGGATCAAGCCCCACATCGGGCTTTCTGCTCAGCAGGGAGCCTGCTTCCCCCCGCCCCCTGCCTACCTCTCTGCCTACTTGTGATCTCTGTCTGTCAAATAAATAAATAAAAATCTTAAAAAAAAAAAAAAGAAAAAGTGACATTATCAGTTTCTCTCCATGTATAAATTTGCCTCCCACAGATTTGATAAGATGTATGCTTATTACTGTTCATTTCTATACAATCTGATTTTGATTGTCTTTCTTTTTTGGCCCAAGAATTATTTATTTATTTATTTATTTATTTATTTAAAGATTTCACTTTTCTTTATTTGAGAGAGAGCAAAAGTGAGACAGATCACAGAGGGAGAGGGAGAAGCAGACTCGCTACTGAGCAGAGAGCCCCACGCAGGGCTCGATACCAGGACCCCAGGATCGTGACCTGAGCCGAAGGCAGATGCTTAACTGACTGAGCCACCCAGGCCCCCCAAAATAAATAAAATCTTAAAAAAAATAAAGTGTACAATAGCACATGACTCTTTTTTTTTTTTTAAAGATTTTATTTATTTATTTGACAGCGAGAAATCACAAGTAAGCAGAGAGGCAGGCAGAGAGAGAGGAGGAAGCAGGCTCCCTGCTGAGCAGAAAGCCCGATGTGGGGCTCGAACCCAGTACCTGGGATCATGACCTGAGCTGAAGGCAGCGGCTTAACCCACTAAGCCATCCAGGCACCCCAAGCACATGACTCTTGATTTCAGGGTCTTGAGTTTGAGCCCCACGTGGTATAGAGCTTCCTTATGTAAATAAAACTTTAAAAAAATAAGGTGTACGATTTGGTAAGCTTTTACATATGCATACACCCATGAAGCCATCACTGCAACTAAGATAATGAAGGAATCTGTTCCTTCTGCATTCACCTTGCAATTGCCTAGATTGACAGGTGTCTTGCCTTGACCCAAGATCCTTTGCACAAAGACAGCTGTTCAGGCCTTTCCTCAGGGGGCATCCCTGTGTTAGGGTGGGCTTGGCGGAGCTTCTGCTGGACTCAAGACGTGGTGGGGTGAGCAGGTAAAAGGACCCACAGCGCCTCTGGGGAAGAGTGGGGCCGAAGGCCACTTGTTTGCCTAATCATTTCCTCTAATCTTGCCAAAATATTGTTACACAACTTAGAACACAGTGCTGTTCAAACTCTCTTTACCTTTACTGACTTGAAAATCATGGGGAGTGCCTGGGTAGCTCAGTGGGTTAAAGCCTCTGCTTCGGCTCAGGTCCTGATCTCAGGATCCTGGGATCGAGGCCCGCATTGGGCTCTCTGCTCAGCGGGAAGCCTGCTTCCTCCTCTCTCTCTCTGCCTGCCTCTCTGCCTACTTGTGATCTCTGTCTGTCAAATAAATAAATAAAATCTTTTTTAAAAAATTAAAAAAAAAAAAAAGAAGGAGAGAGGAAAAGAAGTGGGGTGGGGCAGAGAGAGAGAGAGAGGGAGAGAATCTTAAGCAGGTTCGGTGGCCAGCCGGGCGCCTGATCCGGGGCTCGATCTCACCACCCTGAGATCATGACCTGAGCCAGGATCAAGAGTCAGACACTTAACCAACTGAGCCACCTAGGCGCCCCTCATTTACTGCTAATTAAGAACCTTGAGGGGCACCTGGCTGGCTCGGCTGGAAGAACATACAGCTCTTGACCTTGGGGTTGTGAGTTCAAGCCGCACATTGGGTGCAGAGATTACTTAAACAAATTAAAAAATAAAAAAACCTTTAGAAAGCTCACTTTAAAATCTGTTTTATCAATAATTAAAGAATCTTCCAATGTCCTCCTCCCTGAATCAGACAAGATCTTTGGTACCTTTTATTTTCTCTGTTTGTTGAGATAGTCTAGAATTTCATATCCAGATAATTAATTTCTTGCTCAAACACGTGCTTTCTCTTTCGGAAATCTTTTGGAAGCAATCGCATGGGCTCCAAAACCCTCTTCACATCATCATTTAGACTTGATTAGTCTGTTTTTGTCATTTTGCAACTCTGTTTCTTATGGGTCTATCTTCCCTTATCTTGAGTTTGTCACTTGACTGAAATTAAAAGCTTGGGTTTGAAGTAGAATCCCAGAAATACCGCTTACTTTCTGTGTAAGCGGCGAGGTCCACTTGGCCACTTACTAAGGCCTGTGGCCTAGTAACCTTATTTTTTTTCTTTTATGTCAGCTCTACAGCCAACATGGGGCTTGAACTCACGACCCCGAGATCAAGAGTGCCACGCGCCACCCACTGAGCCAGCAGACACTCTGGTTACCTCATTCAGTAAGGAATACGACTAGGGCTCCTAGAGCTGGGAAGACTCAGGGGAATAAGGCAGTGAATGAATAGTGGAGAAGTGAAGAAGTGAGTTTACTCCTCTGGTCTCTCAAAAAGCTGATCCACTCCCTGTGCTCTCCCCGTGTCATCTACCTCTCCCTGTCTGCGGACGCTCTTCCCTCAGCCTGGAAACCCAGTCAAGCCTCTACTATGTTAAGAAAAAAACCTTTGCCACTCCTCTTTCCTCTCACATCGAAGCTTCTAGAAACAACGGGCCACATGCCACATCTACACTCCCTTGCCACCAACCTGCTGGCCTCCGGCTTCCTAGCTAACCCTCCACTCCAGGTGCCCTCAGTAAAGGTCACAGGTGAACACCACGCCTTCAGCTTTGTGCAGGTGACACGGCCGGATTGAGGAACAGGATGACCCTGAGGAGTAGGGGCCCCGACTTACCTGGGGACAAATATTCTACCTGAAGTTGGTAGCCCATAAATGTGTCCCCTGAATGTGTGATACAAATCAGCACATGGACTAGGGGCTGGGGAAGCTTCCTGGAGGAGGAGGCAACTCAGTTGAGTCTGCAAGCATGAGGAATCTCGGAGGTGGGATGGACAAGTGTTCCAGGCAAAGGGAACAACATGGGGAAAGGCTAGGAGGTGGAAGGCTGTAGAGAGTTCTAGAAGCCCCATGTGGGGGTACATGTGAGCCTGTGCCGTGAGGGAGGACCAAGTGGGGGGACGTGTGGCTGCACTGTCCCCAGCCCCTGGCTCTGTTCCTGCGGCCCAAGCCCCTGCTGGCTTCTCCCCTGTAACTTTTCCCTGTGCCTCAGCCTCCTCCTTCTCTGAGGCACTCTCACTCAGACTCCCTCCAAGCCCTCTTTCTTCTCCTCTTCTAGGATGGGGTTCCCTGCCTCTGGAGTTTCTCATCTGCCCCAGGTCTGTGCACCCCCTCCCAGCTGCACAACTTGCCTCCAGGTGCACTCTGGGCGCCTTCTCAAGCGGCCTATGGTGCCCCGTTTCCAGAACAACACCCTCCCATTTCCCTCCATGTCCTTCCTCCCTGAGGGCATCTCCACCCAGCCAACAGCCCCTGCACCCATCCCAGCACCCAACCCCCAGCCAGGGCACCATCTGAGCCTCCTTCTCTTCCCAGTCCCAAGGCTCCTCCTGCCTCATCCCATCAACCCCACCTTGCTTTAGACCTCATACCAGTGCTTTCAAACTGGGTTCCCGAGTACTCTGTGAGTCTGCACAAAAACTTTCCTGAAGCCCAAGGGGTTCGGAGGCTCTACAGTTCCTCCCTATTCCCCCTCGTGTCTAACTTAAGTCCCTCTCCCTCCTCAGTAGGGAATTGGTCCAAGAGGCCCAGAGTTGGAGACAAAGGGTGCTGTGGGAGTTGAGCCCTGAGAAAGGACCACAGCGGCCAGAGCTGGACTTCACACCCCGCCACCCCGGGGCCACCGGGAGATGCTCTGCTCGTTCCTGGGCCCTTTGACTGCCAGGACATGGCAGGCGACCGAGTCCCTGTTGATCTTTGGCCTTTGCCCGCACAGGACCTCCACCTGTTCCTCCTTGGATCTTTCCTGAGAGCTGGCTCTGGGCTGGATGGGATCATCCCCCAGCCCTGAGACATTGGCCTGCTATCTCCATTACACAGATGAGGACAGGGAGGGATGTGGGTGCCACTTCACGCCCAGGTGAAGAGCAGAGCTGCAGGGTGTCCCGCGGTGACCTGCTTGGGGTCTCCCAGTGACAGACAGCAGGCCATGGGCCCAGCACTTGTGGGTTTAGCTGAGGTGTACCAGTTAGTTCAAATGGAGAGATGGGACACATAAAGGAAGTCTCTTGAAGCCTTGGGATGCAGCCTCGGTCCGGGGCTCAGGACAGTGGCATAGGGGCCTGGTCTGTGTGGGAATCTGCGGACTTACCCTGTGACCACTCGGCCAACTTAGGTCAGGCATCTATCAGAGGCCCAACGGAGGAACAACTTTATGACTTCTTCATTAAAAGTCACAGAGCATAAAATCCACTTTTAAAAAGAGCACAGGGCGCCTGGGTGGCTCAGTGGGTTAAGCCGCTGCCTTCGGCTCAGGTCATGATCTCGGGGTCCTGGGATCGAGGCCCGCATCGGGCTCTCTGCTCAGCGGGGAGCCTGCTTCCCTCTCTCTCTCTCTCTGCCTGCCTCTCCGTCTGCTTGTGATCTCTGTCTGTCAAATAAATAAATAAAATCTTAAAAAAAAAAATTAAAAAAAAAAAAAAGAGCACAATTCGGTGATTTTTTTAAAAGATTTTATTTATTTATTTGACAGAGAGAGATCACAAGTAGGCAGAGAGGCAGGCAGAGAGAGAGGAAGGGAAGCAGGTTCCCCGCTGAGCAGAGAGCCCCATGCGGGGCTCGATCCCAGGACCCTGAGATCATGACCCTAGCCGAAGGCAGAGGCTTTAACCCACTGAGCCACCCAGGCGCCCCAATTAGGTGATTTTAAGTGTATTTACAAACCTGTGCACCCAGCACCACTACCTAACTCCAGAACGTCCTCACGGTCCCAGAAGGAAACCTCATACCCACTAGCAGTGACTCCCCCCGCGCCCCAGCCCCGAGAGCCCCCAGAGGGCTTCGATTTTAGATTTGGAGGGATGCAGGTGCGCGAGGCGGCAGAGGCAGCCTCCTTCGCTCGGCCGGCGGGTGGGCGGCGGCGGGGATGCTGCGCTGGGCCCCTCTGGCTGAGGCCCGCCGGGGGCGTCTCCTCCGGGACCCCGGGCACTGGCCCCCACAGCTCGCCGGCGCCACGAGAGGACGCGGCGCGTTTGCCCCGAGCTCCTACCACGTGCGGGGCGCTTGGAATACGGCGGAGCCGCGACCGGACAGAGATGCTCCGAGGTCGCCCGCCGCGGGCTTATCCCTGCCGGTGTTTGCACAGCCGCGACGCTCGCGACTGCGCAGGGCGGAGGCGCGCGGATGCGGCGGGGACCGGACTCCCGAGGGCGCGGGTGGGGAGCGGCGCAGAGGCCCCGCCGCCGCTCGGCTGGAGAAGAGTGGGATACCGCGCGACGCCCCGCCCACTCCCGGAGCCAGGACGGGGCGGGGCTCTGTGGCGCCCCACCCCCGCGGCCGACCTGCAGAGCTAGAGGCGGGGCCTGCAGACGCCCCGCCCCGCCCGCCCCGCGCGGCGCCGGGAGGAGGAGGAGCGGCGGCGGCGGGCCCGCACTAGAGCGCGAGCGCGCGACCGGCCGGCCGTGGACGCAGAGCGCGGCCGGGCCCGAGCGCCGAGCGGACGTCGCGCAGGCAGACAGGCCGCGGCCGCCGCGGGATCCCGCCCCGCGCCCCGCCATGCCGTCCGCGGGCCCCGCCTGAGCCGCGGCCACCGGCGCCGGGCGGGCTCAGGGGCTCGGGGAGGGGGGCTCGGGGCCGGGCCGGGGCCATGCGCGCGCTGCCCTGACGATGCCGCCCGCCGCGCCCGCCCGCCTGGCGCTCGCCCTGGGCCTGGGCCTGTGGCTTGGGGCGCTGGCGGGGGACACCGGGCGCGGCTGCGGGCCGTGCGCGCCCCCCTGCCTCTGCGGCCCGGCGCCCGGCTCCGCCTGCCGCGTCAACTGCTCCGGCCGCGGACTGCGGACGCTCGGACCCGCGCTGCGCATCCCCGCCGACGCCACCGCGCTGTGAGTACCTCGCCGCCCCGCGCCGCGGGCCGGGCGGTTGCCATGGCGCCGGGCGGGCGCCGGGACTCGGGGGCGCCCGGGGCGTGGGGCGGCCTCGGCGCGCCTGCACCCTCGGCTCCGGGGAGAGGCCCGGCCGGGCAGGCCGCCGGCCTGGCGGGCCTCGCAGGGCGTGGGCGCGTCCCCGGCCTCTGAAGGGGAAACGGAGTGCGGGCCAGGCCTCTCCCAGGGCGAGGCTCCAGCGCAGTGAGGTCGGCCCGACTAAATAAGGAAAACCCGGGACCGCGGGCGGCCCTCAGACCCCGTGGCCTGGGCCGGGGCGAGGCCGAAGAATCCCGGCGTCTGCGAACGCAGAAACGTCCCACCGGGTGGGGCTCCGCAGTCGCGAGTTGGTGGGGGACCTGAGACAGCGCGGGGGCAGGGTGGAAGGTGTTTGAAGGGATCCGGCCGACACTTAGACGACAATTAGGGACTAATAGGATGCAGCCTGGCCCGGGGGATGCTCTGCACCTGGGAGCCCTGCAGCGGGAAGCCAGGAGGAGGAGAGCTCCGTCTGGGATGGCGTCTGGGATGGCGGGGAAGGCTTCCCGGAAGAGGTGTCTGGACAGAGATGTGAAGGATGTCTGAGGCTTGGCCCGATGAGGAGTGGGTAGGTGGCGGGAGGACCGGAGGAGGGAACCGTGTGGCCAGGGCAAGGGAGTTGTGCGGGAGTGGGGCAGGACGGGAGGGCCCGGGTTCCTCAAGGGCTCTGATGTGGTCCCCGGACAGCGGGCATGTGGGGTTGCAGAAGTAGTTCAGAACGCTTGCGGGCTGTTGTGCGGTTTCCGTTTTGGAAGTGATGGTGTAGCCTCCGGGGAGAACTTGTCAGTTTGTGAGCCGTGTGCCAGGCTCTGGCTGTGATGGATGGATGCCCTCTGAGGCAGAGGTCCAGCGGAGATGGCTTTTTACACGCGAGAACACAGACTCAGGTGCCGGGACTTGCCCAGGTAACAGGCTGTGGCCAGCACGTGGCAGAGCGGGGTTTGACTGAGGTGCTCAGGACCCGGAGTTGGAACGGACGAGTGCGGGGACCAGCATTTGCAGACAGTTGTCCCTGGGCTAGCTACAGGCTCAGGTCTGTCCGTCTGCATTCCTATGGCCCTGTTGGGGTTTCTTGGGCACTTTCAGAAGCCAGGACTCCCAGCTGTCTTTGGCCACATGCTGGAATCCACTGGGGGGGCATTTAGCGTTCTCAGGCTTGTGAAATCTGGAGATGGGTCCTGGAATTTGGTTCTGTAATATTCCCTGGGTGCCTCCAGCGTATGGCTGCCTTTAATTTGGGGACCGATGGTCAGGGTTCAGATGAATTTGGATGCTGGGGAGTAGGTGGGTGGAGTAGGGGTGGATAGTTCTGTGTGCTCTGGAGGTCTTTTGGGCTTTGGTTTGTGGGATTGCGGTGGGGGAAGAGCAGGTTCTCCAGGATTAGCTGGGGGTCCTGAGGGAGGGTCACGGTGGGCCCGCTGCTCTGCTGCCTGACCCCTTGAGCATTTGCCATCCGGGCTGTCTCTGTGGAGATGGGCTTCTTGCCTTCACCAGGATAACTGGATCCGGTCCTCGTTTCTGGATACTGTGAGTAAAGATGCCTCCGTTTCCGGGGGGCTGGAAGCTGCTGAGGTCAGGCCTGGCTCCTTCTGGTTATGCTCTGTTTCCCCAGGTCGTGGTGTTGAGCTGTGTAGGAGGTAAACAATGCGGGGGGCTCAGTCAGGGGCCTGCAGCAGGGTGTGGGCTCTGGAGCCTCTTGGGCACAGTGATGGATCCCAAGACTAGAGCCTTGTATGTGTCCCTATAGGATCTGCTCCTGGGTTTTGGAGGTCCTGGGAGCTGGTGGCCTGGCCTGGCCCGGCCTGAGCCGGCAGGATTCCCAGGGTTGCTGGCCCCTCTGAGCTTGCAGTGGAACCCTGAGACACGGGGCGATGGAGAACAGGGGAGACCCTATGGTGTTCTTTATACCCCAAAGCTACCTGTGGGAGATTTCTGGAGGCTGCGGACCAGGAACCCAAGAGAAACTGGGCTCTCTCCTGGTTCCCCCAGCCATTCTGCCTGTCAATCCAGCAAGCCCCGTCCTCAGGGAGAGGGAGACAGGGGAGTTCTCTCTAAAGCAGAGGGGCTGAGTGCATAGATGTCAGGCAGCCTCCCAGGTGAGGGTGTGCCCCACAGCCCTGCCTTCTGGGTGGCACCGGCGACCGCCTCTTCTGGGCTCAGGCCTGATACCTCTGTCACGGGCCAGACCTGCATATAAGGCCCACGGCTGGCCCACAGGGGCGTTTAGGCCTCAGCAGGCAGGGTGGGCTGGGTTGGCGGTGCTGCTGGAGGTGGCCTGAGAGAGATGACATTACTCGGCAAAGTGTTGCTGTTGTCCCGGGTTTCAATCTTTCTTGTGGTGAATTTGAGTAGGCCCAGAGGTAGACAAAATTGTGTGCTGAACCTTGTGACCCTTCGCCCTCCGTCCTGCCCCTCCACGCCTCCACCTCCCGCCTTCTTTGAGCCAGCGGCCGGCTGTCCTGTCCTGTGGCGTATGCCCAGGAGCTGGGTGTCTCGGGGTGTCCGGCCACCCCGTGGTCACCCCGAGATGGTGAGAGATTCCCTGATCCCACCTGCGCCGGCATGTTTAGGTTTCCGGTTGTCCGCGGTTCTTCTAGTAGTTTGAATCCGGGCCCAAACAAGGGCCACACAGTGCAGCTGGTCAGCGTCTTTTGTCCTCCGATGATGTATCTACCCTCCCTCGTCTCTTTCCCTCCTCACGCGACCGTTGACAGTGGTGCCGAGAGCGTCTGTGTTTGGACTCGCCTCCGTGGTGTCATCCAGTGTGTCCCCTGCCCTCTGTTTCCTGTAGCGGGATGGCCGCTGCAGGGTGGTGTGGTGTGGGAAGCCACATTTCCAGCCCTCTGGAGGTGCTTGCGGCCAGCGGCTGTTGCGTGGACAGGCCCCCAGAGGCTCAGGATGTTCGTCACCAGGGGCCGTTCAGAGGGGACGGTGCTGCTCCCAGTGTTGTCTGTCAGTTTCAGGTGTGGTTTCCAGCTGCTTATCGGGGCTCGTGCTGCTGACTTCAGCCACTGGTCTAGGACGAGGCTTAGGGCCTCAGTAGGGACATGGTTCATTGATGGAAATACCAGGGCCTTGGGGTCTCTTGTCAGCTGGGGGTGTACTTGGAGCCTTGCCCTTCCTCGCCTGGGCCCCTGAATGTCAGGAGAGTTTGGGAGACTGGAGGAGGCTAGGCCTCTAGCGTCTGCATGGCACATAGGTGCGAGGGAAGGTGGTCCTTGGGGGGGGGGGGGGGCAC
Organism: Lutra lutra; assembly: GCF_902655055.1. Lineage (NCBI taxonomy): Eukaryota > Metazoa > Chordata > Mammalia > Carnivora > Mustelidae > Lutra > Lutra lutra. The sequence goes on along the minus strand of NC_062295.1, from coordinate 1,698,344 downwards.
ACGGGCCTGGTGTGTGCGTGATATGTTAGGCTGCATGTGCCACATGTTGTTGCTGCCTTGAGGACGGGCCAGACCACAGAGGGTCCCCTCCCCAAACCCTCACCAGGCAGAGAGCCTGGCTGCTGTGTGCCGGGCCCTGTGTGGGGGGGGTCTCTGAGGCTCAGATATCACTGTGACGCTGGCGATGGGGAGGGGCTGCTTTGGAGGCCTCCCTGCGGGCCACCAGTATAGGTGACGTTGAAAGGTCTGAGAGAGAGCACCCAGACAAGGGACAGCCTGGAGGAGTGTCTGGGGCTGCAGGTGCTGGAGGCATGGGGGTGCGTCCCTTATCTAGATGGCTGGGGACAGCCCTGAAGGGCCCCAGACAGAAGGGGCACAGAACACTGGCTGCTGGGTGGGAATGGGTGTCGGGAGGGTCCGGGGGTCCTGCATGCCCAGCAGCTCTCACTCTCGCGTCCCCTGAGGTGTGCAGCGTGGCCGGCTGGTGCTCGGAATTGAGGATGTAAACACATGTGTACTGGCAGTTTCCCGAGGGGACACGGATGCCCGTTGGCGAGAGCTGTGGCCAGGAGGACATGCTGTAGGAGGGCTCCCTGCCGGGGCCGGGAGGTGATGGGGAGGCTCGGTCCGGCTGCACCTGCAGGGCTCGGTTCTTGAAGGGAGCAGCACCGAGCACCCAGTTCCAGCAAGCCTCGGGAGCTGGGTGGCGCCTGGGAGTCGGAGGACCCGCCCTCGAGGGGAGCGCGCCCACCCGCCAAGCCGCTGCCCGGTGGAGAGCGCCTGCAAGCCTCTTACCTGGCGAGGACTCCCGGCCAGAAGGCTTGTTGAAGACTTGAAGACCGCAGCAGCGGCGGGGCTTCTTGTGGATTCTCCGCCCTAGTGAGATAAAGGGTCCAGTTAGGAGGTGGGTGAAGGGCCTGAGTGACATACCTCCAGAGAGGACACCTGCCCCGCCAGCCCGGGTGGACGCCGCACACGCAGCTTCCGGGGAGATGCAGGGGGCTGCGGCACTGTGCCCCACACGCCCGTGTGGACAGCCGTCTCCAAAGGCGGATGGCAGCCGGCATCTGGAGGGTGTGGACACGTCGGACCCCCACCCACTGCTGGTGGCCGCGGCATAGGGCGGCATGCTGGCAGCCGTCTGCCGGCTCCTCCGTGTGTACCCGAGAGAAGGGAAACCTGAATCCACACGGAAGTCTGTATACACACGCTCACAGTGTCAGGTTCCCCGGAGCCGGAACGTGGGGACAACGCAGGGGTCCAGCAACAGAACGCGGTCTCCCACTCGCTGGAGCGCTGCTTAGCCGCCCGCAGGAGCCCCAACACCTGCCCCAGCCCCTGCAGGCCCCGAAGACACGCTCAGTGAACAAAGCCGGACCCAAGAGGCCACATGTGGAATGATTTCCCTGGTAGGAAACGTCTGGAACAGGCCAGTCCATGGAAGCCGAAAGCAGACTGGTGTATCTGGCGGGGGCGGGGTTGGGGTGTCGGTTTGGGGGTGAGACTGTGGTGGAAGGAGATGGCGCTCGTCGCACGACCTCGAGAACTCACCAGAGACCAGCGAGTTGTCCGCTTCACAGTTGGGAGCTTTATACCATGTGAGGCGGCTCCAAATGGAAGACCAGATCTCTGGAAATGGCCATGGGTGTGCGCCCTGCGCCCCACCACTGGGTCATCCCCTCTGTCCGCGCTTGCCGTGCGCTGGGCTCCTTGCAAAGCCTGTTCTGTCCTTTCTGTCACGGTGTCTTGCACAGTGCTGTGGGCTTGGAAGCATTCTTGGTCCCATTTTATAGACCAGGAAACTGATGCTCCCCGAGGTTGTCACTTCCTGGGGTCACACGGCTGGGGGTTGTGGCAGAGACATGACTGCATGAGCATGCTCTGGGGCACACCCCCGGGACTGCACACGGGCCTGGCCCCCGGTGCTGGCGGTGGGGGGCTCCCCGGCGGGACTGAGTGGGACTGGCTGGGCTCTGGGCTCCGGCCTCCGCTGCTGGCTCAACCATTCCCCTCAGCTCTGTCCTCAGTGTCCCTCTGCTCTCTGTGCTATGGCCCTTCCCACGGACTTCCTGTCTGGTTCTGGGAGGGAGGCATGGGGACCCCAGAGTTGGGATTCTGCCCCTGGATCAGACCTGGTTCATATCCCAGCTCCTCCATTTCCTACGTGACCTTGGCCATGTCACTCAGCCTTCCCGAGCTTCGGTCCCCTCACTCGCCAGGTGGGCATCACAAGTGGAGGCTCTTCTGGGGTTGTGGGCGTGCCCGCGGGGCTCAGTGCTGGGGCCATGGCAGCTGTAACCCTTGCCAGAGTGGCCCCTCGGCTCCCTTCTGTCCACACCCTCAGAGCCCATTACCTTGTTCCCAAGCACTGGCTACCAGGAGATGGGTCCTTGCCACCTGCCACACTGATGGGTGCACGGAGAGGACCCCTGAACACGTGTGCCAGTCATTGCGTCTCTCAGACCACATGCCAGTTGGGGGGCCCGGGGGAGCCCAGGGAGGCCCAAGGTCCACGAGCCTTGCTGCCCCCTCTGCTCTGACCTCAGAGCTGTCTTCAGCACATGGCCGTGCCGCTGCTGGGGGAGTCGGGACCCCGGCACGTTCCTCTGGTGTTTGGGTCTTAGTTTTATGCAGTTGTGTTTCTGACGCGTTCAGGTGTGCATTTGGGACACAGTGAAGTTTTGATGTGTGACTAGAATGCGTCGCTTCCCGTGTTCACCTTGTTCTGGGAGCTGGGGGGATGGTGCGGCCCTGGAATCCACGGCCACGAGGGCTGCTTGGTGCCCCTGACCTTGGCCCTGCCGCTGGCCTCTGCTGTCACATGCCCGGCACACCCTGGTGATCTCATTTGTGGTGTTGGTGAGACTCAGTTTCCCTCTCCCGGGGCCTGAGACCAGGGCATCTCCCATAAGGGCCTCCTCCTCTCTTGGTTGCTCTGCCCTTGGCCCTGGGTGACTTGTCACTGGCCATCGTCTTCTGACGGCTGACTGGGTGGCCCTGGAGGACGTGGCTCCCGCCCCCACATGCTGCCCACGGGATGGGGGGTGCTTCTGCTGCCGCCTGTGCCCGCCACAGCTCTTGGGAGACCCTGGTTCTTGAGCAAGACCCAGGCTGAGGCTTGGTTTCAAGTGAGGAAGCCATTTTGGATGGAGATGCACATTTTCCTTTCCGGAACACTCTGCAGCGGCCAGCGCCAGCAGCAGGAACCCAGACGGGCCCAGCCCGTGGAACACTCTGGAATGAAAACATCCCGTTTGTCCTGCTGCCGTCTGGGGTGGCGGCGGCCGTCTGGCCCTGGGAACTGGGTGCCTGTGCCTCTCAGGCCGGCCAAGGCGGGGCCGTGTCCATGGGGTGGGCCGCGGGCCTCGGGGGCGCCGGCCAGGCGTGCTCGCAGTCTTGCTGCTGAACAGAACGCAGCTGGAAAATGCAGCTCACGTCCTTTTTTCCCGGAACACCTCGTTCTTTGTGGCTTGGCAGCCATCTCTGCCAAGGGGCCCAGTGGTGCCCAGCCGCCCGTGCCAGGGAAGGGGCTGCGTTTGTGGCCAAGGTGGGCAGGGCTCGTTCTTTCCCCGAGGTGCCCGTGGGCCCAGGCCTGGCCAGGTGTGGTGTCCCTGACTTTAGCAGCCCTGTGCCCTGAAGGATGCTCTGGGGCCACTCTGAGAAGGGCTTCTTCGTTTGCTTCTGGTGGAAGCAGAGAATGAGGCCAGTGCTCAGGGCAAGGCTGACAGCACTGTTGGCCTCAGGGTCCAGGGCCAGCAAACCGCTCTGGAGCCCTGGGTCAGGCTGGTTCATGCCACTGGCCATGCCCAGCAGCTGAGGAGGCGATGGGATGGCTAGCCACGCTGGGCTGGAAGCCTGAGGCTATGTGCCAGCTCCCCAGCCAGGATGGGGAAGAGCACAGCCTTTTTCCTTCAGTCTCCCGATTCTGGGGACACATGGTGGGATGAGCAGGGCTGCCTCCCCGAGCCTCAGCATTCCCACCTGTGGAATGGGCTGGTCACTCGTGCCTGACTGATTGTGACAGGTCTGAGCGCAGTTCCCGAGCACGGGTGCTGGATCTGGAGGGAGGCTGGGCACCCTTCGGTCTGGTCCTTTGCCTCCCCTTACCCTGAAGGGGGCCTCAAACCACCCCCCTCTCCTGTGTCCGTCCCCCCCCCCCCCCCCCCCCCCCCCCCCCCCCCGCACCCAGTCTTGTTAAGGCTCTGAAGGTGGCTGCCTTGGGGCACATTGATCTGTCCAGGTGTGGAGGACACTCCCCACCCCTCGGGCCCTCCCTGCAGTTCTGAGCTCCCCTCCCTGTCCTGGCCTGCGGCCACAGGGGCTTCCCAGGTGGGAAGCAGCAGCGAGCTGGCTGTGTAGGCCGGTCCTGCTGAGACTTCTGTAGTGGGAGGGCAGAACTCGGGTGGCGGGGGCCCCCGTAAAACGCTGTGAGGTTGGGACCTTCCCAGGCTGGGCCTCTCCCCCTCACTTTGGAGGCTGAGACAGCCCCTCGCTGCCGCCCTGGGGCTGGCGGGCCCCTCCCTGGAGAGCCTGCCTCTGCTCCCTCCCCAGCTGGCCCTGTCCGCGTGTTTGTCTGCAAATCTGCTCCTTCCTAAACTCGAATTCATTAATTTACACATCATCATTTCCGGCCCTGGAAGCCAGCCTTGCTCACCATAAATAGAACGAAAACAGAATGAGGTTATTACACTCAAACTGGCTTGGTGCTCCCGGCGGCCTGCCCGCCCCCCGCCCCCCGTCTCCCCCCCCCACCCAGACACAGCGTCGCCAGCCCTGGGTCCCAGGGGTGGGGGGGGGCAGGGCAGGCACCGCACTGTGGCCACTCCCCTTCGGGCCAGGCCTGGCTCCTGAGGGGACATGTCGGGGGTCCTCCGTGCTGGGCCCAGGAGAACCTGGCAGCGCCTCAGGGAGAGGACCGGCCAGCCAGGGCTGCCATTCCTGGTGAGGGAGGGAGGAGAACGGAGCCCTGGGCCTTGGATGGGGAGCGGGGTACCTTCTGTCCCGCCAGCGCGGCTGTCCTGTCCTCCTAGAGGAGGGAGGAGGCAGCTGCTGGCTTGGGAGGAGTGGGTTACATAACCTCGGCTGCGGCCCCTCCGGAGCCCGTTCCCCCCAAGCCCTGTTTCCAGTGCGGCGGCCAGCGCAGGGGTGGGGGTGACGGGCTGGGGCCTGGCACTCGCCCCCGCCGCTGACCACATGCGTCTGGAATGTGCAGATGTTTCCTTGGGGGCTCCGGCTGACCCCCAGACCCCGCCCAGCATCTGGACTGGGGAACGGGCACACGGGCCACTCCTCTCCTTGGCACTGGAGGAAACTGAGGCTGCTCAGGGCTGCAGGGCAGGGTCCCAGCTTCCCTGGGGCCTCCAGTGCCTCAGGTCCAGAAGGGCAGACTGCTCGGGCAGCCACCCCAGGCTCAGGAACACCCCAGACCTGCTTGTGACCATCCCCTCCTTGGCTTCTACCTTCATGTACCTGACCCGTTCCCGTCTCCTGGGCGCAGCCCCTTCTCCCCTCCTCCCGCAGGGGCCCTGATGTGAGCAGGGGTGGGACCCAGGTGCTGAGCCGTGTGCGGACGGGGCTAGGGAGCTGCTGCTGCTCGCCACGGGGGCCCTTGAGCACCTTCTGCTGAGTCCCTCCAGCTTGTGGTGCTGGACCCTCGCCCGAGCTCCTGCTTGCGGCAGGAAAGAACAGCCCCGGATGTCCAGGGGCTCTTGGCGCCTGTACCCCAGGGGAGGCTGGTGTCCCCCTCATGACAGTGTCTGGTCTGGGAGGCAGGGAGAGCCTGGGGGACAGCCTGGGCTCCCCAGTGGACTGCTGGGTCCCTATCGGGGAGGAGAGGGAAGGCCAGCCTCTCAATCTGATCCCTGGTGCCTGGGGAGGTGACACGTGTCTTATGCTTTCACGAGTGTATGCCTGTCACCTGGTAGTATGTGGATCCCAGGTCACCCACCTCCTCCCTAAGCTGGCTTGACCCCTCCAGCCTTGGCTTTGGGATCTGTGGAGTTGGCTTGAGTGGGCCTTGGAGGGGCTGGGGAGCATCTAGCTGGCCCAGAGGGTGGGCCCTGCTTGGCCCAAGACCTCTCAGGGGTGCTGTCCAGCCAGGCTGCTGGCCCTTCTCCCGGTAGGGGCCGGCCGCTGCTTGGCCAGCCCTGCTGCTTTCTTCCTTCAGGGTCTCCCTGGGCCTGCTGTGTCTCCCCTGTGGTTGTGGGACCTGGGAAACCCTGGTGTGGGGGCATGGCTGGCCCAAGGCCTCCTTGGCCTTCCACCAGCATGCTGATGGCAAGAACTAAAGTGGACAAGTGGCCGTGGGACGGAGTGAGGACCCCACCAGTGGTTTCTTCCCATGTCCCCATCCCGGTGACCCCCACAGCTCCCCCTTAGTGTCCCCTCTGCCCTTCCCCTCTCTCCCAGTGTGCACCATTAGCCACGGCCTGCCCTACACAGCTGCTCCCACACCCTGGGGCTGGGGCTCATGGCCTAGTGTGCCCTTAGGGCACCGTAGCTGAGCAGGATCCTGGGGGAGCCTGCTGATGTTTTCTGGGCCCAGGTGAGTGCTGGGGGAAGGGGCTCAGCTGGGACCTGGAGCACGGGGAGCACCGTGGCTAGTGCCCTGGACTGTGTGTGACTGGTGGGCCTTTAGCGTGCGGGGGAGGGGAGCCTCGATGGGGCCGCTGGGCCAGGCAGAGCTGGGTCGAGGACTTGGCCAAGGGCAGCTCAGAGCCACAGGCCAGTGAGGCCAGGGTCAGCCATGTCCTGATGCACCAGGGTGGTTGCTGGCTGCATGGCCTGGACGCTGAGCTTGGCCTGCCCCTCTCCCCCCACCACCGCCGCCCTGGGGTTCTCAGGCGCCACCAGCAGTCCCCAGAGCTGCCACTCATGATGGATTTTCCAGAGAATGGGATGTGGAGAACACTTTAGGGATTTTCCTTTTTTCTTTCCTCTTCTGCCTGAGGCCCAGGCTGGGAAGCTGCCCCGGGAGCCCCTGGTGGGTCTCGCCCATGCTCACCCTCCTGTCCTGCCACCCCCCGGCCCCATCTCTTGGACGCTCTCCCTGTGGCTTCCTGTGCCCTGCAGCCTGCTGCTTTCCTCAGAGGCACGGACACCGGGAGGTTCCTCCTGCCACGGCCACTCCACGCTAGAGCATCGTGGTTGACTGTGGGTGGGAGTCCGGCTGCCTCTCACTGGTCTCCCGGCCTGGCCCACCCCCCTACCCCACCCCAGGAGCGGGCGCGGGCCGGCTGGGGTGAGCCTGAGCAGCGCAGGGCAGGCCATGTACCCCGGAGGAAGGCCTGGCCCGCCAGTCAGAAAGCACCCCTCCCCCTCCACATGTGAGGAGGGACAGGACAATCTAGGCTCCACTGTGGGGGGCACGGGTGACCTTGCCAACGGGTCTTGTCCCCGTGTCCCCTGGCCCCCAAAGGCCTCTCCAGCCCTGGTGTTCCTGGAGCCCCAGGTCTGGGTGGAGACAGACCTGGGCGCATAGCCACACGCATGCACGCTGTCTCTCCGTGCCCGCCTTCCCCCAGATGGGAAACCCGAGCTCAGTGAGACCAGCGCCTTGTCGGGCCACCGAGCTGGGACAGGGCAGGGCTGTGGTCTGAGCCTGCGTCAGGGGCAGTGCCTCTTCTTGAGGAGGCCTTGCTGCCCCAGCCTCCTCTTCGATGGGGCTCCCGGTGCCCCTTGCCAGCCTCCTTGCCTCCCGTTCCCCTCTGAGGCCCCCACTCCGGGCCCCCAGGACAGCCTGTCCATCCATTCCTGCACACCCCACTTCTACTCAAGGGTACTGCGAGTGTTTAAAACTCAGGGGACCCTCCTGCTCTCAAGCTTGGAGCTGTCACGGTGCGCCCCTTTCCGGCACTTTCTTTAGATCTCGGTTGAACAGTTGCAGGGGAGGGGCTGGTTTTGTGGCTGGATTTCTCTTGGTCTGTGTGCTGAGGGGGCTGCCCCTGCTGGTGGCTGGATGGGCTCCGGGCGCCGCCCCTGTGCACCCTGTCTCTCCCCACAGGTGAGGGGAGGAGCGTCTGTGACATCCCGGTCCCGGCACTGGGGGGGCGGCTCCAGGTGGAAACCCCAGGCCCTAGCTCCACCTGGTCCCCATGGGAGTTTCAGCCCTGCCCACCTCACCATCCAGGGGAATGGGAGCCCCACTGGGCCTGGCTCCCCACTTGGGTCACAGGACCCAGACCAGGATGGCGGAGCGGCCCAGCAGCAGCCCAGTTCTCAGCCCCCAGCCTTCCATGGTCTCCACGTGACCCCATGTGGCGTGGGGGTCATTTCCCGAGCCTGGTTCCAGATGTGGTCTGCGGCATCAGGAGCCGGGCTGGGGGTGTGGCTCCGGGCATCCCAGCCAGCAAAGCACTGGGACCCCCTCCTCCCCACGTCCTCAGAGGCCTGTGTGCACCTCGGTTCTCCCAGCAGGACCTTGTTTCCACACCAGCCTGTTCTAAGGTCCTGCTGTATTGGGAGCAGGGACATCCCCGAGGGTGGCTTTTGGGAGCTGGACACCCCAGGCTGCCTCAGGAGCCTTGATAGGAAGGGCTGCGGCAGCCAGGTGCCCAGGGACAGGGTGTCTGGACCAGGCTGTGGTTGGGGTAGGGTGGGATCTGAGTGTAGGAGGAGCTGGGCTGGCAGGAGCGGGAAGCGGGAAGCGGTTGGGCCAGGAGGAGGCATCGGCAGACCTCTGCCTCTGCACGACTGGGTGGTCACTGGGGGCCGGGGTAGGGCCTGGGAGAGGATTCTGGGGACATCCGAGGGCGAGCGGTGACACCTGTGAGGGCAGAGGCTCTGTGGTTGAGTCCCAGGCCTCATCAGTTTGGAGGCCCCGACAGGGCTGCTCAGACATGGGGGCCCCGGGAGGGGGGAGGTGAGGAGGGTGCAGTGAAGCAGGTGACCAGAGGCATCCACCAGGTCAGGGGAGGGGATGGGTAGGCGCGACCGTGGCCTCCACCTCCAGGCTGGGAGGGACAGTGGCGCGGTTAGCCGCAGAGCATGTTGGAAGGGCTTCGACCCTCCTGCGGGGGGGGGGGTGTTGCCAGCTCCGAGGGTTGTGGTTCTGAACCGTTCACAGTTTGGGGGTGAAAGTGCTTTGGGGCACTGCTGTCAGGGGTGCGTCTCCTCGCATCTGTGACCTCTGTGTGTCTCGGGTTAACGATGCGTCCTGGGCTGGTTTTCCTGGCCGGCTGGGCTCCTCACCGTCTGGGAGCCGTGCCTGTGTAGAGTGGACCCTGCGTGGGCGCGGCCAGCGCTGCCCGGCCTGCAGTCTGGCTTCACCGACGACGCTCCTGCGCTCGCCTTGCTGCTTCGCCTCTGCCGGTGCTGGACGCTGTGACCCGCGGGCGGTGCCCTCCTGTGTTCTCTCAGTCAGGGTGGCTCCACAGGACTGTCACCTGTGGCTTTGGGCTTTGTCCCACTCCCGGGTCCCAGCTGGTGTCGAACCTCCCGGGGCTCACGGAGGGCTGGCCCCGCCCCCGCCCGCCATGTCCTCGCGGCGACGTGCCCAGGCGGTCTCTGGAGGGTCCAGCCCAACTTGGCGCAGCTGGACCCGGCGCCCGCCTCACAGTTCAGCCGGCCTCCGCGCTTCCTGCCCGGTCATGCTTCTTGTTGAACCCACGTGTTGCCCTGTAGAGCGCGCCGGTGTTTGTCCTGGGGTCCTGTCAACCTCGGTGTTTGCGGTGGCCTGTCACCGTAGCTCTGAGAGGAGGTGGTCCCCCAGGGCCCCTCCCTGCTTACCTGGTCCTTGTGCCCCACTGTGTCTCGGGGGCATTCTGAGACCCCTCTCCCCCACGCTAGCAACAGCGGGGCCCCTGGCCCTGGAGAACCTTAGGCTGCCCGGCTGTGTTCCAGACCCCACGTGGCACGGTGCTGCCAGGCCCGGGGTTGGGGGACCGGAACTGCTGGGGGGCCTACTGCTGGGCAGAGAAGGGGCATGCGGCAGGGCGTGGATGGGATCCTCCGGGCTCCCAGTCTTCTCGTAGTCCAGTCATTGGGATCCTCTGTCCTGACCGCAAGTAGGGAGTTGGAGGGAGCGGGGAGCCTCTGGGGTGGGCCTGGGTCTCCTTTGTGCCCTGTCTGGGGCCCTGGCACTGACGGTGACCACTTTGCTCCCCAGAGATGTCTCCCACAACCTGCTCCGGGCACTGGACGTCGGGCTCCTGGCGAACCTGTCCACACTGACAGAGCTGTGAGTGTTGCCTGCGGAGTGGGCGGACGGTGGTTGCCTGTCACCGTTGCGGTTATGAGGGCTTCTTTCCATCCTTGCTGAATCCTCCCTTTTCTTCCAGGGACATAAGCAACAACGAGATTTCCACTTTAGAAGAAGGAGTATTTGCTAATTTATTTAATTTAACTGAGATGTGAGTTGTTTTTGGCGTCAGTGGTTGCCCCCCCTGCCCTCCTGACCTGGCCTCCGTGCCCATTCCCGTCTGCGAGCAGGCGCTGGGGGCCTCATGCTTGCCTGCTGGAGCTCGTCTGGGGCCACGGGGCGGCGGGTGCTGCGCTGGGGAGGGCACCCCAGGCCCCTGCTCCTTGGGTTGAGGCCAGCAGCGACCCTTCCTCCGGGCTCCTGCCCTACCCTCCGCTGAGCGCCTGACCCGGCCCCCCGCCCCGCAGAAACCTGAGCGGAAACCCCCTGGAGTGTGACTGCGGTCTGGCCTGGCTGCCCCGCTGGGCGGAGGAGCAGCGGGTTCGTGTGCTTCGGCCGGAGGCGGCCACGTGTGCCGGGCCCAGCCCCGTCGCTGGCCGGCCCCTCCTCGGCGTCCCCCTGTCAGATGGCGGCTGTGGTGAGTGTGGCTGGAGTAGGCCGGCTGGGGCCTTTCCTGCTGGGCAGGTCCCCGTAGGTGCTCCGGGGCCAGCATCTGGGGCGGGGGGCGGGCAGTAAACACAGCAGCGGAGTCGGACCAGGTTGGGGGTCAGCAGGGCCCTGTGGACCCAGGGGACGGTGCAGGCAGGAGGTGAGGAGAGCTGCGGATGAGGGCACGTGGGACGCAGGGCATGCCAGGGACCCCCCATGTGCTCCGTCCAGGTGAGGACTACGTCGCCTGCCTTCCTGACAACAGCTCGGGCGCCATGCTGCTGGCGGCCTTCTCAGCTGCCCACGAGGGCCCGCTCACACCTGAGGCCTGCGGTGCCTTCTGTTTTGCGGCTGGCCAGAGCCTTGGGGCCCTCTCAGACCAGGGCTGGTGCCTGTGCGGGGCGGCCCGGCCCCCCAACACCTCCTCGGCCTGCCTGCCCTTCTGCTCCGGCATGCCGTCGGCCCTCGGCCCTGCCTGCCGGGGCCCCACTGTCCTGCAGGACACCTTCCCTGCCTCCCCAGGGGCCGCCCTGCTGGGGCCTCGGGGACCCCTGTCTTCTGGACAGCTGGCAGCCTTCCACGTCACCGCCTCCCTGCCCGTCCACTCCACACGCTGGGACTTCGGCGACGGCTCCCCCAGGGTGGACGTCGCCGGTGCGGCCACCACTCACCGCTATGTGTTGCCGGGACGCTACCACGTGACAGCGCTGCTGGCCCTGGGGGCCAGCTCGGCCCAGCTAGAGGCCGAGGTGCGGGTGGAGGCGGCCCCTGCAGCCCTGGAGCTCTCGTGTCTGGTCTCAGTGCGCAGCGATGAGACCCTCAAGCTCGGCGTCCGGAACCGTGGCGGCTCGGACCTCCAGGCCGTGTACAGCATCGTGGCTGTGGACGAGGAGCCGGCCCGGGGTGGGTGCCCTCGCCCTGGGCCTGGGCCGTCCCTCCCCTCGCTCACCCCTGGGGGCTGGAGTGAGGGGGGGCAGTGCTGGTTGGGCACATGCTGACGCCCCTTCTCTGCCCGCTGACCCCCCCCAGTGGTGCATCCGCTCTGCCCCCCAGACACTGTGATCTTCCCTGACAACGGGCACTGTTACCGCCTGGTGGCTGAGAAGGCTGCCTGGTTGCAGGCGCAGGAGCGGTGCCGGGCCTGGGCCGGGGCCGCCCTGGCCATGGTGGACAGCCCTGCCGTCCAGCGCTTCCTGGTCTCCCAGGTCACCAGGTACCCACCCCCACCCTGGAGAGGCTGTCAGGTGGGGGTCCCCACAATGCTGGGGCAGGGCTGGAGGAGAGGTGGGGGTGGCCAGAGACCCGAGTCCAGCTGGCTGGCCTGATGGCGGCCGAGGACCCTGTCTTGCTTGGCGGACGCCGTTGCCATCAGCTCTTGGGACAAAGATGTGGGTGTGGGGCATGTGTCCAGGTCCTGTGGGCCCACCACCCCTGCTCTCCTCACTGAGCCCTTCCTGGCAGGAGTAGGGCCGGTTCTGTTGTGACCACGGAGGCTGCCCTCGGCCCCCCAGACCGTGAGGAACGGCGCTTCCTTGCAGCCGGCCCACCCCTGCCCCTGGCAGGTCGTGCCTGTTTCTCCCCAAGGCTCTGGGATGGGCTGACCAGACTGTGGCTCATACCCTGGATGTTCTCGGTGTCCAGAAGGGGAAATCAAGGCCCAGAACAGTCAAGGTCCCTGGCAGTAGCTGGGCCCCAGTGCCTGGCTCTGACTCTGGCAACTCACTCCTCTCCCTGAGTTCTCCACGTGTCTGTCAGCCCTCCTTCCAGAAGGGTCTTCGTACCTCGGCAGAGCTGGGGGAGCAGCCTGTGTGGGGGGCGGAGATGCAGGGGTTTTGCTCCCCAAATGCTACATTTAGAGCTGCCTTTTTTTTTTTAATATATTTTTTACCCATTGGGGGGGGTAGGGGCAGGGGGAGAGGGAGAAGCAGACCCCTGCTGAGCTCAGAGCCCAACACAGACCTTGATCTCACAACCCTGAGATCATGACCTGAGCGGAAACCAAGAGTTGGACACTCATCCGACCACGGCCCCCATGGGCCTCCCCGCCCGGAGACTGCTCACATAGGACACCGCTCTCGGCCGGACTGAAGCCTCCCCTGCTGGGAGTGCTTCGCTGGGCTCTGGGCTCCACAGGCATGGGTGTGAGTGGACACAGCCATGGCCTTGCTCGCCAGGTCATCTCTCTGAGCCTCAGTTTCCCCATCTAGAGATGGGGAGAGGGGCAAGGCCTGCCTGAGGGGCTGCCGTGAGGAGCCAGCTCCCAGAGAGAGGACAGCTGGAAGGGTGCCTGTCTTCGGGGAGACCCTGGGCGCCCACTCTCCCCTCCGCCTGCCTGCAGGAGCCTGGATGTGTGGATTGGCTTCTCCGCTGTGGAGGGGGAGGAGGCGGACCCCGCCGTGCAGCGCGAGGCCTTCAACCTGGAGACCTGCCAGAACTGGCTGCCCGGGGAGCCGCACCCGGCCACCGCCGAGCGCTGCGTGCGGCTGGGGCCCGCGGGCCAGTGCAACACCGACCTGTGCTCTGCGCCCCACAGCTATGTCTGCGAGCTGCAGCCTGGAGGTGCGCCGGGGCCCCGGGGGGCTTCGGGTCACTCTCTGCCCTCGACTAGGACCGACACCTCCCCAGCCATCGTGGGGAACTCCTTCACGTGGCTGTCCCTGACCCCCCACCGCACAGGGGCTCCTTGCCACCCTGGGGGCTCCTCTGTCCCCCTGGGACAGTCACATCCTTCAGGCTCATTGCTCAGCTGCTCAGTGTCCATCAGGTGTGGCTGAGCACCTGTGGTCCTGAACGGAGCTGCTCCCAACAAGACCGAGCTGGGGGGCAGCTGGGAGACCACTGCCAAGGGGCTTGGTCCCAGGTCCGGCCCCACCTTGGGCCCCTGATGCTGTCTTCTTTGGCTGGAGACCTCACTGCACACTTGCCGTCCCAGGGCCTGTGTGGGACGCAGAGACCTTCCTCGTGGGAGCGCCCAGTGGGGACCTACAGGGCCCCTTGAGCCCCCTGGCACAGCAGGAGGTCCTCTCGGCCCCCCAGGAGCTCGTTGAGGTAGGCCGACCCCCAGACCCTCCAGGACAGGCTTCTGTGTCTCTTTAAGGTGCTTTCTCTGGACCGTGTGCCCGGTAGAGACTGTGCCCCCCACCCTCCGCCACGCGGAGAGCAGCAGCGCCCCCTCCCTGTGTCTGAGAGCCCCGAGTGCCCCTGAGCCTTCTCTCCACAGAACAAGGGGGCGGTACCGGTGCTCAGCGATAGGTGTGAGCTGAATTTTCTTCCTGAGTGACTGTCTTCCTCAGTGTGAAGCCCCATGTGGTGGCTCCTTCCCCTCTGGGCCGGCCTGAATTGGGGTCTGGGGTCTTGGGCTTGGGGTCTGTGGAGCTGAGCAGTGCCCCCCCCCCCAGATGATGGCGTTCCCCAGCCTGGGCCTGAGCAGGGAGGCCTTCCTCACGGCAGCCGAGCTGGGCACCCAGGAGCTCCGCCGGCCCGTCCAGCTGCGGCTGCAGGTGCTAAGGCCTACGGCAGAAGCAGGTGGGGCTCTGTCCGAGCAGTGGGCGGGCGGCTGTCCGCGCGGTCACAGGCCCTGGTCCCTTGCCCACTGGACGGGTGTCTAGCCTTGAGGTGGGCAGGGTGGTGTCCAGAGAAACGGACTCAGGCTCGGGACCCGCAGGACAGCCTGTGTGGGGCTGTCCTGGGTCTGTTTTGCGGCCCAGGGTCGGGAAGGGTAGAGGGGTGATTTTGGGGCCCGGGTTGCTGACTGGCAAGACCTTCTGTTAATGGGCACCTGGGGGGCTCAGTGGGTTGAGCCTCTGGCTTCAGCTTAGGTCATGATCCCAGAGTCCTGGGATCGAGCCCTGCGTCGGGCTCTCTGCTCAGCGGGGAGCCTGCTTCCCCCCCCCGCCCCCCCGCCTGCCTCTCTGCCTGCATGTAGTCTCTGTCAAATAAATAAAATCTTTAAAAAAAAAAAAAAACAAAAACCTCCTGTCATCGTGGGGGTGTCCTTGACCATGGCTGAACAGCAGGCCAGGGCCCCAACACCCCTCTTTCACCTTGCAGCGGCCCCTGGAAGCAACAGGGAGCTTGAGAGCAGGTCCCCAGAGAGCCAGGCTGAGTCTGTCCCTGCGTGCGCCCCAGAAGGACACTGGTGCCCCCGAGCTGGTCTCCACCTCCCGTTGGATGACCCCTGCCGCCCCCAGGCCTGTGCCAATGGGTCCACGTCAGGGCCGGGACTCCCCGGGGCCTCCTATGCACTCTGGAGGGAGTTCCTGTTCTCTGTGCCGGCGGGGCCTCCCGCCCAGTACTCGGTAAGTGTCACCAGCCTGGGCTCCCCCTCTGCTGCCCACCCGGACAAATGGCACACTCTTCCACCTCCCTGCCCCACCCTGGTTCTGTCCTTGTCCTTGCTCACCACCCCTAGCAGGAGAAACTGTCAGCTCGGGCCTTACCCCTTGTTCTGACTGCTGTGTCCCTCCGAGGCCCCGCCCCTGTCCAGGAAGGGCCCTCGCACGCCTGCATCCCTGCCCTATGCCCGTCCCTGTCCCAGCGCCTGTCCCATCTGTCTCTGCCATGAGTGCTTGGGGAGCCCCCGTGGGTCCTATGCACCTGCTGGAGCCCCTGATTCGGTGCCTTGGGTAGCACCCCTTACCCCGACCAGTGGTGGTCCATCGTGAGGACCCAGCACAGCCTGCCTCACTCCAACAGGTCACCTTCCACGGCCAGGACAGCCCCCTGCTCCCCGGAGACCTCATGGCCTTGCAGCATGACGCGGGGCCAGGCGCCCTTCTGCGCTGCTCACCCACCCTGGGCGCCCCCGGAGCCGCAGCCCCGTACTTCTCCACCACCGCTGCAGCCTGGCTGTCCCACCTGCCCACGCAGTTGGAGGCAGCCCCAGCCGGCCCCGTCTGTGCCTTGCGGCTCCTGGCTACCACGGAGCGCCTCACCCTCCTGCTGGGGCTGCAGCCTAACCCAGGGCTGCAGCAGCCCGGGCGCTACGAGGTGCGGGCCACCGTGGGCAACAGCGTGTCCGTGCACAACCTGTCCTGCAGCTTCGACGTGCTGTCCCCGGTGGCGGGGCTGCGGCTGGCCTACCCCACGCCCCACGACGGCCGCCTCTACGTGCCCACCAACAGCTCCACCCTGGTACTCCGGGTGGACGCCGGCGCCAGCGCCACTGCCACAGCCCGTTGGCCCGGGGGCAACGTCAGCGCGCCCTTCGAGGTCGCCTGCCCGGCCGCGGTGGCGGCTCTGCTGCCTGGCTGTGCTCTCGAGGCCAACAGCACCCTGTTCGCGGTGCTGGAGCTGCCCGGGCTCCGCGAGGGCGAGCACATGGTCGAGGTCGTGGTGGAGAATGGCGCCGGCCAGGCCAGCCTCAGCCTGCATGTGACGGCTGAGGAGCCCATCTGCGGCCTTCGCGCCACTCCCAGCCCTGAAGCCCGCGTGCTGCAGGGCGTCCTGGTGGTGAGTAGCCCCCCCACCCCCGCCCCTCCCCTGTGGTGTCTTGAAGTCGCCTGGGAAACCCCACCGGGAGGCACGTCTGGGTCCGGGGGACCTGGGTTAGGGCAGAACTGGCCACCGAAGCTCTGGGGCTGGCCGATGCCGTGCCCTTCCCGCAGCGGTACAGCCCCGCGGTGGACGCCGGCTCGGACGTGGTCTTCCGCTGGACCATCGACGACAAGCAGTCCTTGACCTTCCACAACGTGGTCTTCAACGTCATCTATCAGAGCGCCGCAGTCTTCAAGCTCTCGGTGGGTGGGGGGCACCGGTGGGGGTGGGGGTGGGGGTGGGCCAGGCCGGGCAGTGCTCACCTTTACCTTCTGTTCTGCTTTGCTCCCGAGGACCCCTCGGCTGGCTGCGGGTGAGTGTGGGGTGGGGGGGGGCTCTGTCTACTGCCCGGCGCCCCCCCACCTGTGGCAGCCCATGCGTGCTCCTGTCTCTGCAGCTGACGGCCTCCAACCATGTGAGCAATGTCACCGTGAGCTACAACGTCACCGTGGGGCGCATGCACCGGATGAGGGGCCTCTGGGTGTCCGCAGTGCCGCCCGTGCTGCCCCCCAACACCACGCTGGCCTTGGCCGCCCACGTGCTGGTGGACTCGGCTGTGGAGGTGGCCTTCCTGTGAGTGTGCCTGGCCTGGTGGGCAGCAGGGTGGGCCGCTCCTGGGGGTGCTGGGGCTGGGCTCCCCCTGCCTCCCCCTCCCTCCCCCTCCTTACCTGCCCAGAGTGGCCAGGGGTGCAGCCGGGCCTATGTGCACCCACCCCAGCCTGCTCATGGCCTGCCTGCTGCCGTGGCAGATGGACCTTCGGGGATGGGGACCAGGTGATCGGCCAGTTCAGGCCTCCATACGATGAGTCCGTCCGGGTCCCAGACCCCACGGTGGCCCAGGTGCTGGTGGAGCACAACGCCACGCACACTTATGCCGTCCCAGGTGAGGTCTGGGCCACTGGCCTGTTGGGGGACAGTCCCCTCCGCCTAGTCTGGGCTGACAGCCTGGGGTCCACAGTAGGGAGAAGGAGGGGTATCTGAGGTGAAGGGTGGACTGGGCTTCTGAGCCCCATGATTCAAGTCTCCTGGCCAAAAACTGGACCCCCCCTTGGCCCCTGCTCAGACCCTTTTCTGGGGAAGAAGGGGGTTACGTTTTATTTTGAATGACTAGAAGCCGCATACTCAGAATACAGAGTAGAGCTCGGCGCCCCTCCCCCCTGCTTCCTATTGGGGCTTGGGCGGTCTGGGACAGATCTGCCCCTCCTCTCGTCCCCGTATCTGCCCCATGTCTCGCCCCGTGCTGCTGGTACTCTGCACGTGCCTCGCGGGCACCCCCAGCGCAGGAACCAAGGGCATTCTCCCTCTGCGTTTGGCCCGGGGCCCTGTATTGCCATCCCAAGGGGTCCCAGTGTGCAGCAACACGGGGTTAGTACTGACTTGGCCATGTAGGCGGTGGCCCTGGTCCTTACTCGGGCCTGTCCCCCAGGTGAGTACAACCTGACCCTACTGGTGTCCAACGCCTTTGAGAAGCTGACCCAGCAGGTGCCTGTGAGTGTGCGAGCCGCCTTACCAGCCCTGGCCGTGGCCGTGGGAAGCCATGTCCCAGCGGCCGGCCAGCCGGTCACCTTCTCCCCACACCCCCTGCCCTGGCCTGGGGGTGTCCTGTACACGTGGGACTTCGGGGATGGCTCCCCGGCTGTGACGCAGCCCCAGCCAGAGGTCAACCACACGTACGCCTCCAGCGGCGTGTACCACGTCCGTCTAGAGGTCAACAACACGGTGAGCAGCGTGGCGGCGGGCCTCAGCCTCCGCATCTTTGAGGAGCTCCGGGGACTGCGTGTGAGCCTGCACACGGCGGTGGAGCAGGGCGCACCTGTGACCGTCAGTGCCACGCTGCAGTCAGGGGACAACGTCACATGGACGTTCGACATGGGGGACGGCACGGTGCTCACGGGCCCTGAGCCCACAGTGGAGCACGTGTACCTCCGCTCCCAGAACTTCACAGTGACCGTGGGCGCATCCAGCCCCGCAGGCCACCTGGCCCTGAGCCAGCCCGTACACGTCTTCGTCCTGGAGGTGCTGCGGATCGAGCCCGCGGCCTGCATCCCCGCACAGCCCCATGCCCGGTTCACGGCCCATGTCACTGGGGACCCTGCGCACTATGTCTTCGACTGGACGTTTGGGGACGGCTCTTCTAACACGACCATCTCGGGGGACCCGACGGTGACACACAATTTCACGCAGAGTGGGACGTTCCCCTTGGCACTGGTCTTGTCGAGCCGGGTGAACAAGGCCCATTACTTCAGCAGCGTGTGCGTGGAGCCCGAGGTGGGCAACGTGACCCTGTGGCCCGAGAGGCAGCTGGTGCGGCTCGGGGAGGAGGCCCGTCTGGTGGCTCAGGCTTGGCCCCCGTCCCTCTACCGCTACGCCTGGGACTTCGGCACCGAGGACGCGACCCGTGTCGGCGGCCCCGAGGCCACATTCACCTACTCAGACCCCGGTTCCTATCTGGTGACGGTCGCCGTGTCCAACAATATCTCGGCAGCCAACGACTCTGCCCTCGTGGAGGTGCAGGAGCCCGTGGAGCTCTCGGGCATCCGGGTCAACGGGTCCGGCGTGCTGGAGCTGCTGCAGCCCTACCTGTTCTCGGCCGTGGGCCGCGGCCACCCCGCCACCTACCTGTGGGACCTGGGGGACGGTGGGCGCCTCCAGGGCCCCACAGCCACCCACGCCTACAACAGCACAGGCCCCTTCACCGTCAGGGTGCGCGCATGGAACGAGGTGAGCCGTGGCGGGGCGTGCCTGAATGTCACGGTGCAGCAGCGCGCGTGGGGCCTGGGTGTCAATGCCAGCCGCACGGTGGTGCCCCTCAACGCCAGCGTGAGCTTCAGCACATCCCTGGAGGCCGGCAGTGACGTGCGCTACTCCTGGGTGCTCTGTGACCGCTGCACGCCCATCCCCGGGGGCCCCACCATCTCCTACACCTTCCGCTCGGTGGGCACCTTCAACATCATCGTCACTGCCGAGAACGAGGTGGGCTCCGCCCAGGACAGCATCTTCGTCTACGTCCTGCGGCACATCGAGGGGCTGCAGGTGGTGGGGGGCAGCGGTGGCTGCTGCTTTCCCACCAACCACACGCTGCAGCTGCAGGCCGTGGTCAGGGACGGCACCAACATCTCCTACAGCTGGGCTGCCCAACGGGATGGCAGCCTAGTCCTGGCTGGCAGCGGCAAGACCTTCTCGCTCACCGTGCTCGAGGCCGGTACCTACCACGTCCGGCTGCGGGCCGCCAACATGCTGGGCAGTGCCTCGGCCAACCGCACTGTGGACTTCGTGGAGCCCGTGGGCAGCTTGGCTGCAGCCGCCTCCCCAAACCCTGCCGCGGTCAATGTCAGTGTCACCTTCTGTGCTGAGCTGGCTGGGGGCAGTGGCGTCATCTACACTTGGTTCCTGGAGGGAGGACTGAGCTGGGAGACCCCGGAGCCATCCACCACCCACGCCTTCCCCAGCCCTGGCCTGTACCTGGTCACGGTCATGGCGGAGAACCAGCTGGGCTCGGCCAATGCCACCCTCGAGGTGGCCGTGCAGGTGCCCGTCAGAGGCCTCAGCATCAGGGCCGGCGAGCCAGACCGCAGCTTTGTGGCAGCCGGCTCCTCTGTGCCCTTCTGGGGACAGCTGGACTCCGGCACCAACGTGAGCTGGAGCTGGACGGTTCCGGGCGGCAGCAGGCTCGGTCAGCACGTCGCTGTGGTCTTCCGCGACGCCGGCACCTCCTCCGTTCAGCTTAACGCTTCCAACGCGGTCAGCTGGGTCGTGGCCACCCATGAGCTCACGGTGGAGGAGCCCATCGTGGGCCTGGTGCTGTGGGCCAGCAGCAAGGTGGCGGAGCCTGGGCAGCAGGTGCACTTCCAGGCCATGCTGGCTGCCGGCTCCGCCGTGCGATTCCTCGTGCAGGTCAGCGGGGCAGGCCCAGAGGCGCTGCCCGGGCCCCACTTCTCCCGCAGCTTCCCCCGGGCCGGGGACTACGTGGTGAGCGTGCAGGCAGAGAACCATGTGAGCCGGGCCCAGGCCCAGGTGCGCGTCTTGGTGCTGGAGTCGGTGGGGGGGCTACAGGTGCCCGGCTGCTGCGAACCGGGCATCCCCACGGGCACAGAGAGGAACTTCACCGCCCGCGTGCAGCGGGGGTCCCGCGTGGCCTACGCGTGGTACTTCTCCTTGCAAAAGGTCCAGGGGGACTCGCTGGTCATCCTGTCGGGCCGAGATGTCACCTACACCCCGGTGGCTGCGGGGCTGCTGGAGATCCACGTGCGCGCCTTCAACGAGCTGGGCGGGGTGAACCTGACGCTCACCACGGAGGTCCAGGACCCCATCCAGCAGGTGGCGCTGCGCAGTGGCCGCTGCTTTACCAACCGCTCTGCCCGGTTCGAGGCTGCCACGAGCCCTAGTCCCCGGCGGGTGACCTATCGCTGGGACTTCGGGGATGGGGCCCTGGTGGAGGACACGGAGGAGCCCTGGGCTGAGCACTCCTATCTGCGGCCCGGGGACTACCGCGTGGAGGTGAATGCCTCCAACCTGGTGAGCTTCTTTGTGGCGCAGGCCACGGTCACCGTCCACGTGCTGGCTTGCAGGGAGCCCGAGGTGGAGGTGGCCCTGCCCCCGCAGGTGTTGATGCGGCGCTCCCAGCGCAACTACCTGGAGGCCCACGTCAACCTGCGTGACTGTGTCACCTACCAGACCGAGTACCGCTGGCAGGTGTACCGGGCCCCCAGCTGCCAGCGGCCTGCGCGCATGGCCCCCGTGGCCCTGCCCAGCGTGGATGTGAGCCGGCCCCAGCTGGTGGTGCCACGGCTGGCCCTGCCTGTGGGCCACTACTGCTTCGTGTTCATGGTGTCATTCGGGGAGACACCGCTGGCACGGAGCATCCAAGCCAACGTGACAGTGGTGCCCGAGCGCCTGATGCCCATCGTTGAGGGCGGTTCGTACCGCGTGTGGTCAGACACTCAGGACCTGGTGCTGGACGGCAGCAAATCCTACGATCCCAACCTGGAAGATGGCGACCAGACACCGCTCAGCTTCCACTGGGCCTGTGTGGCCTCAACCCAGGTCAGGTGCCCTGCAGGGCATGGACGGTCCCCGCCCCTCAGTCTTTCTGCTCCTGAGCCCAGCCGGGGGAGGTGGTCTTCTAGTTGTGCCCTGGACCAGGTTCTGCTTTGAAGCCATGCAGGGTCTCATGCCCCCTCCCCTGTGGCTACAGAGTGAATCTGGTGGGTGTGCCCTGACCTTCGGGCCCCGGGGGAGCAGCGTGGTTACCGTCCCTCGGGAGCGCCTGCAGGCTGGCGTGGAGTATACCTTCAACCTGACCGTGTGGAAGGCGGGGCGGAAGGAGGAGGCCACCAATCAGACGGTGGGTGCTGCTGGCCTGGTCCTTAGCCCAGCAAGGCAGAGCCCCGGGCCCCCATGGTGGACCCAGCTGCTGGGGAGGGCTGAGCATACAGAGCCACCTGTCCCCAGGGAACACTGGACGCTCTTAGAGGGTTTCCTGAGTTGTGGTGCTTAACAAAACATCCCGTTTCAACACTGCGCTCCAGATCTCGGAGGGGCCCCAGGCGCCGTGAGGTCCACTTCCCAGAACATGGGTGTCCTCTTTTGTGAATGGGAGGGGCCTGATCTCACCCCTGTGCGTGTGTGTACTCAATGCTCCCCTCCCCTGGGCCCTCCAGGTAGGTCAGGGCTGCAGAGTGGATGACCCTGGGGCAGCCACTCCTGCTGCCTTTGGGGGAGGTGTGCTGATGGGAGCAGGTGTGCTGGGCTCTGCTAGTGCCCGGCACAGCATTCTCTGTCCTCAGCATCAGGGCTCTCCAGCTGGCCTGCCCTGAGGGGCTGTCTGGCAAGGTGGGAGCTTAGAGGAGGGCCTCACCTGGACTGGCTGAGGCAGGCCCCATCCTAGGGCAGCAGGGGCCTTGGGCCGGTCAGCACACATTTCCCCTCCCCACAGAGGCGTTCGCCCGATCGTTCTCCTGTTCGTGGGTGAGCACCTGAGGGCCTCGTGTGTGCCAGGTTCATGCTGGGCTGTGGCTACAGAAAATAAACCCAGTGTGGACTCCGTTCTTTTGGGTGTCCACCACCATCCCCCAGCCTGTGAGGCACAAAACCAGATGAATGTACTGGGTGTGGCCCGAGCCCACAGTGCCCTGGGAAGCTGGACCTTAGGCTAGTGAGGAGCTGGCTGGGCCCAGCCGAGCCTTCCCAACTAGGAGAACAGCGCCAAGGCAGCGGCCAGAGACTCAGCTCTCCCAGGAGCCACTGCACCCCTGCAGCCCCGACTTGCTGGGTAGACTCACCCGACTGGGCCCCAGGAGCAGGGGGATTGGCTCAGGTTATGGCTTCCCTGTGATCCCACCCTGTCCCCAGGTGTTGATTCGCAGGGGCCGGGTGCCCATCGTGTCCTTGGAGTGTGTGTCCTGCAAGGCTCAGGCCGTGTACGCAGTGAGCCGCAGCTCCTACGTGTATCTG
The DNA here is from genome assembly GCF_902655055.1 of Lutra lutra. Taxonomy (NCBI): domain Eukaryota; kingdom Metazoa; phylum Chordata; class Mammalia; order Carnivora; family Mustelidae; genus Lutra; species Lutra lutra. Next base: position 1,675,570 of record NC_062295.1, on the reverse strand, counting down.
GAGGGCCGGTGTGACAACTGCAGCGCCGGCTCCAAGCGAGGGGTGAGCCAAAGAGCCTGGAGGGAAGGGGCGGGGCCACGGAGTGGGGCGGGGCCTGGGGAGAGGGCGGGGCGCGGTCGCTCCGCTCCTCAGTCCCTGGTCTGCCCCCGCAGCGCTGGGAGGCGCGCACCTTCAGCAACCAGACGCTGGTGCTGGACGAGACGACCACGTCGACCGGCAGCTCGGGCATGCGGCTGGTGGTGCGGCGCGGCGTGCTGCGGGACGGCGAGGGCTACACGTTCACCCTCACGGTGCTGGGCCGCTCGGGTGAGGAGGAGGGCTGCGCCTCCATCCGCCTCGCCGCCAACCGGCCCCCACGCGGGGGCTCCTGCCGCCTCTTCCCGCTGGACGTCGTGCGCGCCCTCACCACCAAGGTGCACTTCGAGTGCACAGGTGAGCGCAGCGACGGGTGGGAGGGCGAGGCGCGGTGGGTATGTGGGGCCCCGCCCTGCTCACACTGCGAGGCCCCCCCCCCACCCCCGCAGGCTGGAAGGACGCGGAAGACGGGAGTGCGCCCCTGGTGTATGCCCTGCTGCTGCGGCGCTGTCGCCAGGGCCACTGCGAGGAGTTCTGCATCTACAGGGGCAGCCTCCCCACCTATGGTGCGGTGCTGCCACCGGGGTTCGCACCCCACTTCCAGGTGGGCCTGGCCGTGGTTGTGCAGGATCAGCTGGGCGCCGCTGTGGTCGCCCTCAACAGGTTAGCCGGGGCGGGGGGCCGGGAGGTCAGGGCAGGTGGGAGCCGGGACTCCCACTTGTTCACCGGGGGTGAACCTCTGCACACAGATCTCTGGCCATCACCCTGCCAGAGCCTCCTGGTGACCTCCCAGGAGGCCCCGGCGACCTCGTGATCTGGCTGCATGGTCTCACGGAGAGCATGCTGCCCCGGCTGCTGAGACAGGCGGACCCCCAGCACGTCATCGAGTACTCGCTGGCCCTCATCACCGTGCTCAACGAGGCCAGCGCAGGGGTGAGGACTCCCCTCTTCTTGTCTGTCCTCAGTGGGAGGGTGGGGCCAGGCCAGGTCCTACAGCTTTGCAAGTAGTCAGTCCCCTGGTGCATTTCCTTGAAACAACCTGTTCTCTCCTCTCCCCACCTGTGGGCTCCCCCATCCTCACCTGTGGGTTCCCCTGTCCCCACGCCCAGCCCCTGTCAGAGGAGCCCTGGGAAAGCCCCCTTTTGCTCCCAAAGAAACAGGACTTGAGTTGCCCCCCAGTTTCGTGGTGGCTGAGACGGCGTGTGCTTGCCCTCACTGCCGCTGTGCACTCGGCTCCCTGTGCTTGACGTCCACAGTCCGAGCACGCCCTGGCCGCGGCAGCAGAGCTGGACGCCCGGCGGCAGCTGCAAGCCCAGATACGCAAGAATGTCACAGAGACCTTGGTCTCGCTGCGGGTCAACACTGTGGATGACATCCAGCAGATCGCGGCGGCGCTGGCCCAGTGCACGGTAGGGTGTGCTCAGGCCCCTCGGCAGCCCTCGTCCCCGCCAGTGCCCCCTGTCCTGTGCCAGTTCTCAGCTGTTGTAGTGTGAGAGGCATGGGGTTCTCTGCCCTCCGGGGCCTGTGTGGGGTGGCCCCAGGGCATAAGGAGCAGGCTCGCTGTAGGGAGGGCAGATGGAAGAGGCCATTCCTGTACCGTCCTGCTCCAGCCCACGGTCCCAGCGGACCTGGCTTCTGCAGCTCCGAGAGCGACCCACTGGTGTTGTCCAGGATTCGGAGACTGGACTGGGCAGGGCTGAGCTCAGTCTGACGGGGTGGGAAGTTGCGGCAGAGCCTTCAGCAGAGAAGGGAGCAGAGAACCTTCCAAGGGAGGTGGGGGGGATCCTGTGACACGTGACTCCTGTGGCTGTGACATGCATGGGGTGGGACGCAGAGTGGTCTTCCGCGGGCCTCGTCCGTGGGTGGGGAGAAGCCCCAGGAGAGCTCTTAGCAAGCAGGCGTGTGGGCAGAACCCACGTTTGGGGGTTTCCAGCTACAGCATGAAGGGGCGCCGGGGAAGTCCGGGGCCAGAGCGGGCGCCCTGCAGCGTGGCCGGCGTGATGGAGCTGAGCGGAGGGGCCGGCCTCGCTGCAGGTGTCCAGCGGGGAGCCGGTGTGTGGCTCCTGCCTGAAGCAGACACTGCACAAGCTTGAGGGCATGATGCGAATCCTGCAGGCCGAGACGGCCGCGGGCACCGGGACGCCCATGGGGATCGCCGACAGCATCCTCAACATCACAGGTGCGGGCCGGGCTGGGCTGCGCGGCGCTCCCACCTGCCCCCGCCTCTCCCCACGAGCATCTGCCCCCGCCTCTCCCGCCCCCCAGGCGACCTCATCCACCTGGCCAGTGCGGATGTGCAGGGCCCTCGGCCACCGGAGCTGGGCATGGAGCCGCCGGCGCACATGGTGGCGTCCAGGGCCTATCACCTGTCGTCGGCCCTCATGTGTATCGTCATGCGCTCCCGCGTCCTCGACGAGGAGCCTCTGACGCTGGCAGGCGAGGAGATCACAGCCCGCGGCAAGCGCTCGGACCCACGGAGCCTCCTGTGCCAGGGCGACGCCTCGCTCCCCGGCTGCCCCTTCTCTATCCCCACGGCCTTCAGCGGAGCCCTGTCCAACCTCAGCGACGTGGTGCAGCTCATGTTCCTGGTCGACTCCAACCCCTTCCCCTTCGGCTACATCAGCAACTACACAGTCTCCACCAAGGTGGCCTCCATGGCCTTCCAGACGCAGGCCGGGGCCCACATCCCCATCGGGCAGCTGGCCTCAGAGCGCGCCATCACCGTGAAGGTGCCCAGCAGCTCAGACCGGGCCGCTTGGGGCCCCCGCGCCCCTGCCGGCTCCGCGGTCGTCCCGCCCCGGGCCTCGGTCGGCGTCGTGGTTACCCCCGAGGAGAGCAACCCCGCCGCTGGCCTGCACCTGCAGCTCACCTACACGCTGCTCGGTGGTACGTGCTGGGGCCCTTGCGGCAGCGCCGCCTGCAGGCCTGGCCCGGCCTCTCGGGGCTCAGGGGAGGCAGGGAGGTACCTCGGGTGAGCAGGTGTTTCTCGTGGACCCCCCAACTCTGTGGCCTTTACCGTGGTCTGCCTCCTGCTTCCCAGACTGCTGGCGGCCTGGCCCAAAGGTGGCAGGGGACGAGGGTGGAGCAGGTGCCATCCCCGAGCTCTCTGGCCCTCTCACCCCCAGGGCCAGGGAGGGCCCCAGAGCGCCCATGGGGGTCACCCAGGACGTCCATGCGACCCTGTGCTTGTCTCTCTAGAGCACTACTTGCCCGAGGAGCCTGAGCCCTATCTGGCCGTGTATTTGCACTCGGCGTCTTGGCCCAACGAGTACAACTGCTCCGCCAGCAAGAGGATCCGCCCAGAGCAGCTGGCGGGCGACGACCACAGGCCCTATACCTTCTTCATCGCCCCGGGGTGAGCACGTGCCCCGCCACCGAGGACCCGTTGGTAGGGAGGGGCTGGTCTCCAAGGGCAGGGCGAATGTGTGCCAAGGTCATGTGCGCTCCCTGTGGGAACAGGCATAGCAGCAGGAAGACTGGCCACACATGGTGAGGGTGACTGCCAAGAGGCCTTGGGGCCAGAATATGGCTGTCGTTCAGGGCCTGGGGCTGGGTGGGGTCTGGGTATGACGCTCGCCCCACTTCTCCCAGGACCAGAGACCCAGGCGGGACTTACCACCTGAACCTGACCAGCCACTTCCGCTGGTCAGCACTGGAAGTGACTGTGGGCCTCTACACGTCCCTGTGCCAGTACTTCAGCGAGAAGGAGATGATGTGGAGGACGGAGGGGCTCGTGCCCTTAGAGGAGACATCGCCCAGCCAGGCCGTCTGCCTTACCCGCCACCTCACTGCCTTCGGGGCCAGCCTCTTCGTGCCCCCCAGCCGCGTCCACTTCGTCTTCCCGGTGAGTGGCACCGTGTTTCTATATCCTGGGGAGCTGAGGCTTGGGCCGTGCTTCCAGGCCTGACGGCTTTGTCTCCCCAGGAACCGGCCTCGGGCACGAACTACGTCGTTCTGCTGACGTGTTCCGTGTGCCTGGTGACCTACGCAGTCATGGCCGTGGTCTTGCGGAAGCTGGACCAGCTGGACGTCCGGCGGGTCCGCGTCATCCCTTTCTGTGGGAAGGGGGGCCGCTTCAAGTACGAGATCCTGGTCAAGACTGGCTGGGGCCGAGGCTCAGGTGAGGGGGGGCTGCCTCGTCCGGGCCCCTGGCCGCCCTCGCTCACTCTCTTGGGCCCCTGCCCTCCCCCGGTGACTGTCCTTAGTAGATGACGAAGGGTGGCTGGGTTTACCCACTGCTGAGTGTGTGGGGCCCCCGGCGTGAGCGAGCAGATGGTCAGTGCAGGTGGCACGAGCTGGTGCTGGGGAGACGGGACCGGTAGTGAGCGGGGATGGCGCGACTTGCCGTTAGACCGGCTGGGAACCAAAGTGTTTGGTCTTTTGGTGAAAAACTCGCCAAGTGGTGTGGACGGTGCTGTCCATGCAACTGCGGGCCTTGCCGTGCCGGGAGCCCGTGCCTGCGTCTTGCTGCGCGGCTCCCCACGCGTCCCCGCCTGCCCTGACCGTTCTCACCTGGTCATCCCGGCCTCGATGGCCGCGCCCCCGTCCTCCATCCCGACTGCTGTCCGTGTTTGCGCTGGCACGTTCACGGTGAGCCTCGGGCGGTGTGGACGGGCCCACTGACTTTGGATCTGAATTCTGCTCTGTGTGCTGCCACTTTTCGCTTCCTTTCTGTGCTTTCGCCCTTTTGATGACTGAGTTTTATAAACTGTCACGGGTGTTTCTCCCTGGGAGACAAGCAGGCAGCGCCCCGTCGGCGGGGTGGTCTGTGGGAGCCGGCGGGGGCGCGGGGACGGGCTGCCAACGGGCGCGCGAGCCAGCCGTTCCTGGAGCAGACTGGAGAGCTCGCGGCCCCCGCGGCCTCCCGTTGTCCCTCAGTTAAGCCGCAGAGGCCGCGTGGTTGGGCCGGGTCTAGCATGCCGAGGGAGCTGGTGCGACGGCCGCATCCGGTGAGCAGAGGCCGGTGGCTGGGCTCCCGCGTCTGGCCTACATGTCCGCCCACCCGCAGGCACCACGGCGCACGTGGGCATCATGCTGTACGGGGCGGAGGGCCGCAGCGGCCACCGGCACCTAGACGGGGACAGAGCCTTCCGCCGCAACAGCCTGGACGTGTTCCAGATCGCCACCCCGCACAGCCTCGGCCGTGTGTGCAAGATCCGCGTGTGGCACGACAACAAAGGTCTGTGGGGGCACCTGCGGCCACCCGGCCTGCACGCCCTGCCCACGCCTGACGCAGCCCCTCCCCGCAGGGCTCAGCCCCGCCTGGTTCCTGCAGCACGTCATCGTCAGGGACCTGCAGACGGCGTGCAGCACCTTCTTCCTGGTCAACGAGTGGCTGTCGGTGGAGACCGAGGCCAACGGTGGCCTCGTGGAGAAGGAGGTGCCGGCAGCGAGTAAGGGCCCGTCCCTGTCCCTGTGGCTGGAGGGGTGGCCCCGAGCCTCCGGCCCGCTGAAACCCACCCCGCCCTGTCCCCAGGTGAGGCGGCCCTGCGGCGGTCCCAGCGCCTGCTGGTGGCCGAGCTGCAGCGCGGCTTCTTCGACAAGCACATCTGGCTGTCCGTCTGGGACCGGCCGCCGCGCAGCCGCTTCACGCGCGTCCAGCGGGCCACCTGCTGCGTCCTCCTCGTCTGCCTCTTCCTGGGTGCCAATGCTGTGTGGTACGGGGTCGTGGGAGATGCTGCCCACAGGTGGGTGCTGTGCCGTGGGAGCCCAGGTGACCCCTCCTGCCTGACCCCTGCGCCCCTTCCAGCGTGTCCCAGCCGCGGTCTCTCTTCTCTCCTGCCCGCAGTGCCGGGCCCGTGTCCACTCGGATCCCGCTGAGCGCTGACACAGTGGCCGTGGGTCTGGTGTCCAGTGTGGTCGTCTACCCTGTCTACTTGGTCATCCTCTTCCTCTTCCGGATGTCCCGGAGCAAGGTGGGCTGAGGACTGTGGAGCTCCTGGGGGCGCGTGGGCTTGTCGGCAGGGAAGGTCAGCGAGGTCAGTGAGGCGGCCCAAGGACAGAAGCGCGGCAGGAGCCGGGCTCACAAACGGAGCCGAGGCTGCGAAGCTGATGGGATGCGGGGGGGCGGGGTCCCATGACTGAGGGGAGATGGACAAATTCCCAAAAGGACGAGGCCCCAGACGGACTCAGAGGAAGTGGGAGACCGGGGCACCCGTCGGGCGAGGGGCTGGGGCAGTGACGAGACCTCCCGTGCAGACAAGGCCAACCGGTTGCTCTGATGGCTCCCCTGCCGCACAGCCCTCGTGAACTGACCCATCCTGTCCCCCGCGGCCAGAGCCACATGGGCACCTCACAAGACAAGGGAGGTACCGGGTGAGCAGCCGTGGCCGCAGCCAGGGATGGAGGCTGGGAGTCTGGTGCGGTGACCGGCAGCAGCCTGGGGCCACGTGGGACCAGCCATGTTCACGGGCTCTGTAGCGGCAGGGGGCTCGCGGCTACCATGGTGGGCAGTGCAGACGCAGAACGCATGCGTCATTCATTCTAGAACATTCTCTGGCACAGCCCCAGTCTAGCCCTGCTCAGGAGGCAGAGCTGCCTCCCGCTGACGGCCTGCCTCTTCCGGTAGGTGGCCGGGGGCGAGAGCCCCACCCCCGCAGGGCAGCCGGTCCTTGACATCGACAGCTACCTGGACCCGTCCGTGCTGGACAGCTCCTTGCTCAGCCTCCCGGGGCTGCGCGTGGAGGCAAGTGTGGTCCCAGGGGCCCTGCCTGGGCCGGGTGGGGGCGGGGGGTGCTGCCACCTCTGGGCGGCCCAGGTCTGAGTTCTCTGCACTTCTCAATAGGCCTTTGCGGGACAAATGAAAAGTGACTTCTCGGATGACTCTAAAAGGTAGGGGTCCACAGAGAAGACGTGAGCCTTGGTGCAGGCCCGCCACGCCCCGTGCACGCCGCGTGGCAGGTGTGTGGGCTCCATGGGCTGTCGCGTGTCCTTGCTGGGTGTTCGCGGGCCCTAGGTGTGGCCACACGCTGTCTTAGCCGTGTTGCTGAGAAGCCTCGTGTGTGTGTGTGTGATGGGACTCGGGAGCATGTGCACACGAGTCCCCTGGGCCCCCTTGTTTGGCCTCTGTCACTTGCAGCCTGACGTGCTGGACGTCCAGCGAGGGCACGCTGCATTGGCCAGACTTGCTCAGTGACCCCTCCATCGTGGGCAGCACCCTGCAGCGGCTGGCCCGGGGCCACGTGGGCCGCATGCTGGGCTCAGAGGAGGACGGTCTGTCCCTGGTCAGCCCCTCCTCACCTGCCAAGTACTTCTCGGCCTCAGGTGAGCGTGGGTCAGGAGGGGTGGCAACCCCATACTCTCCCCAACGAGGCTCTGAGCTGGGGGTCAGAGGGGCCCACACCCTCCCTGACGTGTTCTGTTCCTCCCTCTAGACGAGGACCTGATTCGGCAGATCCTCGCTGAAGGGACCAGCAGCCTGGCCCCGACCCAGGACACTCAGGTTGAAGGGGATCTGCTCGCTGGCCTGTGAGTACCTGGCTCCTGGGGGTTAGGGGATGGGGGAGCCCAGGCCAAGAAGCCCTTTGGGGCTGGGCGATTTGTGAGCTCTGTGCCCTTCCCTGTGGGAGGGACCTCATGGGGTGGCCCGGCTGCAGGGAGCAGGCCCTGCTGGTTTCCTAAACAGTCTCTTTGTTGTTTTGTTTGTTTTTGTGAAAGTTATTGGAAGTTTATATTTTTAATAGACTTTCTTGGCTTCTGGATGACTCGTGTAAAATTACTATAGGCTTCTATTTCTCTGGTAATACCTGTGTTCCTGTTTCTTTGAAGTATCCTCAATTTTAAAGCAACCAAAAATTACTGAGTTGTAAACTGTCCCAAACACAGTGAAAAGAGGAAAGTGTCTCGAATCCTTTTACAAAAACAGATAACTGTGGCATGATTGCATTTTTATGAAGAAATTGCCAGTCGATTCAAAAGGTCTCTAACATGGGGAAATCCTGGGGCGGTAGTTCTAAGTGGAGCGGGCCGGCACCTCCAGCCCGAAGCCCCGCCTGCCTGCCCTGGCCCTGTGCTCACCCCCTCCCCCGGCCCACTAGCGTGTGCGCATCAGCAGGTGGGCTGTCCGTGACTACTGTCCTCAAACGGCGGGCTTTGCTCTCCTGCACCGTAGACTTTCGGGTGAGGCTGTGCGTCGTTGACGCCCCTCCTGCTCTATGACCTTGTCAAGGGACGCCACATCTGTGTGTCGGACACGCACGTCCAGAGCAAGGACTGGTGATAGCAGGAGCTATGCTGGTCCCCGCGAGACGGGAACATGCACCCCTGCTCACTTGTATTACCTGCAAATAGCTCATCCTAGTTCTGTAATCAGAAAAGTCCGTTTCCAGGAGGAATCGGGTCACTGGCGTTGGCTTACTGTCCTGGCGGTGACGTCCCACCTGCACAATCGGTAGCGCCTTCCGTTCCATAGAAGCCTCCCCAAGCCAGATGCACTGAGCGCAGCTCGGGGCAGGGGGCTGCTGGCAGCAGGGGGCGCACAGTCGTGTCCCGCATCCGGTCAGGGCTCAGCTCTGCGGAAGCCACGGCGGGTGTGCACACTTGCCCTCCAGAGGCACCTGTCACCCTCCTGCTTCCCGTTGCTCCCTTCTTCCCTGCTGGGGCAGCTCTGGAGCCAGCCAGGTCCGCCGGGCGCCGCGAGGGGCGCGCAGTTCTGCAGAGCGCTGTGCACTGTTGCCGAAAATCACTTGTCGTAGCTCGCAGAGCTGCATCAGAGCACGGGAGGTGGAGGGCAAAGGTGGGGGCGGTGGGGAGTGCTTGCTGTCAGGTTTCAGGCCGAGTCGGGGTGCTGGCGGGAAGAGCAGGCCAGGGACAGGGCTTGGGGATGCGGCTGGACGCCGCCGTGGCGGTGCAGTGAGCACGGACCGCGTCTTCTGCTTGTCCCACCGGGTGAGGACTGCGGCTCCTGGTGGAGGAAGCAGGAGGAGAGGGGGAGCCGGGAGACAGGCTGACGCGGGTTTGCAGCCTGAGTAGCCCGGCAGGTGTCGGGGCCCCTCCTCAGAGTCGCTGGCAGGGTTCCGAGCCTGGCACCCCGTCCTCCCAGGTGTGGGGCAGCGCCTTCCGACTCCACTGCCCATGGGGGGCGGCTGCCCACCCCCATAGAGACTCAGGAGCTGGAGCCGCCTGCTGCCTCGACAGGTGAGCGCAAGCGCCCCCACTCCTGTGCTTCAGGTCCGGCGCCCCTGGGGAGAGGACAGAGCCGCTGGTGCTGCACAGGCTGGGAGAGAGGGGGCTGCCCAGCCCAGGTCTGACTTGGGAGCAGCCCCAGTCGGCAAAGCTCTCCCACACAGGTGTGTTCTGGGTCCCCGAGCTGCCCCCCCCCCACCATCCCTGCCCGTGGGCTGCCTCTCACCGGTCTGTCTGCTCCCGTAGGGCTGGCGGACGGTCTGCGGAGGCGGCTGCTGCCAGCCTGGTGTGCATCCCTGGCCCACGGGCTCAGCCTGCTCTTGATGGCTGTGGCCGTGGGGGTCTCGGGCTGGGTGGGCGCCAGCTTCCCCCCTGGTGTGGGTGTGCTGTGGCTCCTGTCCAGCAGCTCTAGCTTCCTGGCCTCCTTCCTTGGCTGGGAGCCTATCAAGGTAACTGGGGTGTGGGGGGCCCAGCGGCCAGCCTCCGGCACCAGCGGGCCCCTCTGATGCCCCCCACCCCCGACGCAGGTCCTGCTGGAAGCCCTGTACTTCTCGCTGGTGGTCAAGCGGCTCCATCCGGATGAGGGGGACACCCTGGTGGAGTGCCCCGCAGTGACTCCCGTGAGTGAGCGTGTGCCCCGCGTGAGGCCCCCCCATGGCTTCGCGCTCTTCCTGGCAAAGGAGGAAGCCCGGAAGGTCAAGAAGCTGCACGGGATGCTGAGGGTAAGCTCAGGCCCGGGGTCGGCACCTGCCCTGCTCCCCCGTAGCCGGGCCAGCACGTGTCTTCCCATACGTTCTCCCGTTGTTGAAAACCTCCCCCTTTCCCTTGGCTTCCCATGGAAGGCCCCTGGGACCCTCCGCCTCTTCTCTGGCCCAGCTCCACTGCCTCCTCCTGCCTGGTGTTGAGGGGCTCTGGGGCGGTCTCTGCCTCTGGCAAGACCATGTCTGCCCCCCCACTGCTGACGGGGGCCTGGCCACTGTCTGTGCTGCCTTCCTGGCACCAGGCCCCTCAGTTTGCTGGCCAGCTCTGTCACAGTGGGGCCGAGTGGGCTCAGCTGACCTCAGGGCCATCCTTGCCCCCAGAGCCTCCTGGTGTATATGCTCTTCCTGCTGGTGACTCTGCTGGCCAACCACGGGGATGCCTCATGCCACAGCCACGCGTACCGTTTGCAGAGTGCCATCAAACAGGAGCTGGGCAGCCGGGCCTTCCTGGCCATCACCCGGTATGGACACCCCCAAGTGCACCCACAGACGGGTCAGCCTGGCCAGGGAGCCGCTGATGTCAACTGGCCCCATCTTCTCTGGCCTTGGTCCAGCCCAGTCCCTGGCGGACATGGGCAAGTGTCTTGGCACAATTCTGGTTGTACCCCATGACACTGATAGCCCCATGACACTTACCTGCTCCAAATACCAGGAGGCCAGGACGGACTCCGCATCTTCCGCTTGTCCCACCGGGGGGCCCTGGCGGCCTGCTGTTGTCTGGGCTGGGGCAGCAGGAGCCACGCACTGGGGGCCTCTGACCCGCCTGCCCCGTGGGTGCAGGGAGCTGCAGGGTGGAGCGTGGGGCTATCTCTCTGTGGGCAGGTCTGAGGAGTTCTGGCCATGGATGTCGCATGTGCTGCTCCCCTACGTCCACGGGAACCAGTCCAGCCCCGAGCTGGGGCCCCCGCGGCTGCGGCAGGTGCGGCTGCGCGAAGGTGAGCGCTTCCGGCGACCTGGCTGAGCCCTCCACCTCCTCCACGCTGCTCTTCATCTGGCAGACCAAAGCCTCTGCCTTGTGGGCTCAGGGAGGGTGTGCGGTGCTCCCGTCGGGCCCAGCCCAGGCAGCCTGTCCGCACTGAGCTCCTGGTCTCATGGTGCTCGTTCCTGGCAGCTCTCTGCCCGGACCCTCCCGACTCGGGGGTGCCCACGTGCTTCGCAGCCTCTGGCTCGTTCAGCACCAGCGACTACGGGGTTGGCTGGGGCAGCGCTGCCCACAACGGCTCGGAGACGTGGGCCTACTCTGCGCCAGACCTGCTGGGGTGAGCACAGAGGGCGCTCCCCGGGTTCCTGTGGGGGTGGGGGCAAGGCTGGCCCTGACACTGACCCTCGACAGCAGGGTCTGGTCCTGGGGCTACTGCGCTGTGTACGACAGCGGGGGCTACGTGCAGGAGCTAGGGCTGAGCCTGGAAGAGAGCCGCGCGCAACTGGGCTTCCTGCAGCTGCACAACTGGATCGACAACAGGCAGGGCTGGCTGAGCTGCCGCCTCTCCCCACCCTCGTAACCCCAGCCTGCAGCACCCCGCCCCGGCACCCCGGCCCCCCGGCCCCCACAGGCCCTCTTCCCACCGCCACCTTGGCGGCTCCCCATCCGTTGCTGACTCTCGCCGTCCCTGCGACCTCCACCTCCTCCCCGGCCCATGAGTCACCCACCCCAGGAGCCCTTCCTCCCGGAAGGCTCCAGGTCTTCTCACCCCGCCCCCTTCCCCGCCGCACAGGAGCCGTGCGGTGTTCGTGGAGCTCACGCGCTACAGCCCGGCCGTGGGGCTGCACGCCGCCGTCACGCTGCGCCTCGAGTTCCCTGCGGCCGGGCACGCGGTGACGGCTCTCAGCGTGCGGCCCTTCCCGCTACAGCGCCTGAGCGCCGGCCTCTCCCTGCCGCTGCTCACCTCGGTAGGTGCTGGCCCCGGCCCCGCCCCGCCCCGCCCCGCCCCTTCCTGGCCCCGCCCCGGCTCCGGCCCCGCCCCTCGGCCCCGCCCCGGCCAGTCTCGGCCCCGCCCCAGCCAGTCTCGGCCCCGCCCCCGCAGGTGAGCCTGCTGCTGTTTGCGCTGTACTTCTCCGTGGCCGAGGCGCGCCTGTGGCACCGCGTAGGGCGTGCCCGCGCGGCGCAGCCCGGGGCCTGGGCGCGGTGGCTGCTGGTGGCCCTGACGGCGGCCGCAGCGCTCGTGCGCCTGGCACAGCTGGGTGCCGCCGACCGCCAGTGGACCCGCTTCCTGCGCCGCCGTCCGCGCCGCTTCACCAGCTTCGAGCAGGTGGCGCAGCTGAGCGCCGCGGCTCGCGGTCTGGCCGCCTCGCTGCTCTTCCTGCTCCTGGTCAAGGTGAGGCGGGGCCGGCGGCGGGGGCGCAGGCGCTGGCGGGGCTGGGCCGGCGATGCCCCTTTGATCCGTCGGTGCCCCTCACCCGCAGGCCGCGCAGCAGCTGCGCTTCGTGCGCCAGTGGTCGGTTTTTGGCAAGACGCTGTGCCGCGCCCTGCCTGAGCTCGCGGGCGCAGCCTTAGGCCTGGTGGCGCTCGCGGCGGCCTACACCCAACTGGCCGTTCTGGTAGGTGACGGCGAGGCCGGCGGGGGCGGGTGGCGTTGCCGGGACCCGCCCCTCACTCGCCTCTCCTCCCCCTGCAGCTGGTCTCCTCCTGCGTGGATTCCATTCGCAGCGCGGCGGGGGCCCTCCTGGTGCTGTGCCCTGGGTCTGGGGGCCCTGCCCTGTGCCCTACTGAATCCTGGCGCCTCTCCCCGCTGCTGTGCACGGGGCTCTGGGCCCTGCGGCTGTGGGGGGCCCTGAGGCTGGGGGCAGTTCTTCTGAGGTGGCGCTACCAGGCTCTTCGCGGGGAGCTCTACCGGCCGGCCTGGGAGCCGCAGGACTACGAGATGGTGGAGCTCTTCCTGCGCAGGCTGCGCCTCTGGATGGGCTTCAGCAAGGTTAAGGAGGTGGGTACGGCCCAGCGGGGGGGAGAGGGACGCACCCTGGGCCCAGGTGAGCCCAGGGTGCAGCCGGACTGACCGAGCCCCTGTGCCGCCCCCAGTTCCGCCACAAAGTCCGCTTCGAGGGGATGGAGCCGCTGCCTTCCCGCTCCTCCAGGGGCTCCAAGGCTTCCCGGGACGCGCCCCCCCACAGCGGGGGCTCTGACACCTCCCGGCCCTCCACCTCCTCCAGCCAGCTGGACACGCTGAGTGGGGGCCTGGGCCGGCTGGGGCCACGGGGTGAGCCCGAGCCCTCACGCCTCCAGGCCGTCTTCGAGGCCCTCCTTACCCAGTTCGACCGACTCAACCAGGCCACAGAGGACGTCTACCTGCTGGAGCAGAGGCTACAGCACCTGCGGGGCCGCGGGAGCACCGGGCCCCCAGCCTCTCCTCCACGCTGCGTCTCCTCAGACCCGTGGCCGGCCCTGCCCAGCCGTCTGGCCCGGGCCAGTCGAGGCAAGGGCCTGGCTACTGGCCCCAGGAGGGCTTCCCTGTGGGCCAAGAACAAGGTCCACCCCAGCAGCACTTAACCCCGGGGCCCTGGGCTCACACTGTGCCCTGGCTGCGGCAGGCCTGTGGCTTCACTCCGGCTTCTGGACGGGAGCTGGAGCAGACACCGCTCAGTATGGACCTGTGCCGCCTTCGAGTCTCGGGCCTGCCAGAAGAGCGGCACGAAGGTCCCCCGGGGAGGAGGCAGCGCTGTCTCCTTCCCGGGGGGTCTCAGCACTTTAAAGAGGCCGTGTGGGCAGCCAGGACCCAGGGTCCCCTCCCCGGCTCCCCGTGGGAGGACACAGCAGTATTGGGCCGAGTACCCAGCCTCTGAGATGCTAATTTATTACGGGAGTCCTCAGGTACAGCGGGCTGTGCCCGGCCCCACCTCCTGGGCAGACATCTCCCCTTTGCTAAGGATCCAGGCTTCGGGGAGGGAACCTGCACCTCCCGCGGCCGTCCCCACTAAGTTATTACCTCTCCTGGCCCCTGCCGAGTGCACTCCCCGTCCGCTGCCGTCTGTGTGTCTATCGTCGGTAATTTATATGGGGTGAAAATGTGTATATTTTTGTATGTCACTCTATTTTTCACTAGGGCCAAGGGACCCGCTGGCCGAAGCAGCCCGGTGCCCACTGTCGCCCACATTAAGGGGCCGCGGGCTTCCCTCCCCAGATGCCTGACCGGAGGCCAGGTCCAGCTGTGGAGGGGAGGCTTGTGAGAAAGGCCCAGTCCCTTTCTAGGCAGTTCTGTCCCTCCCCAGGGGCCTTGTTCTGTGCCTAAGGCTGGCAAGAAGGCAGGGCCCAGACCTGCTGGTGCCGGGTCTTGGGGAGGAGCAGGAGGAGGCAAGGCTAGGGCGCTCCAGTGGAACGAGCCCTCCCTGGGGGCTGGCTCCCGGGGCGGGGAAGGTGAGCCCGTGGCCGTGTGCGCAAGAGCACGTGTGTGTTGGTGTGGGTGGCCCCAGTGGCCCTGGACCACGGCTGGGGGCATGGCTGGAGCTACACCCTTGGTCCCGGCCCCACCCGACAAAGTCAAATAAACCAGCAGGCTGACTGCATCTGCGTGTGGGCCGCCGGCGGGCGCCTCAGCTTTATTTCGCGTGCGCACCAACGCGCGGCCTCACACGAACTCCGTGAAGTCGTCCACCGCGGAGATGAGGCGCTTCCGCTGGCCTGTCTCGTACGCAGGCACGGGCTCCGCGGGCGCTGGAGCAGGGGCTTTGCCGTGGCCCGGGGTGTGCGTCTGCAGCAGGGGCAGGCTGGGGCTGGAGTACTGGGCTTCCTCTTGGATCTGCAGGAGATGGGAGCGTCAGCAGCAAACGCCCCCGCAGGGGGTCTGCCCCCCCCCCCCCCACCCGGTGGCCGCAGGGGGCCTGGGGTCCGCATTCCTTACCCGGTGGCGGAGCCGCTTGATGTGGCGGAGCCTGGCAATCCACTTCGAAGGGTAGATGTCGGTGGGGTTGGAGCGGCTGTGATGCACCTGTGAGGCCATCTGGGGTGGGGTGCGGGGAGTTGTGACCCCTCTTGGGGGGGCACCTGTGGGCCCATCCCACCTGCCCCCTGGGCCGTCCCCTCAGCTCACGTTTGCGTGCAGAGCCATCTGACGGGCCACAAAAGGCAGGTTGCGGTCAGACACGATCTTGGCCACGCTGGTGTCCACGAGACCCTCCATGTCTGGGGAGAAATGGAGCTCACACCAGGGCTCAGGGCCACAAATGCCCCCCCGGCCCCGCACCCCGGGGCTCACCTTTCCTGCACTGCAGGGACACCAGATTGCATTCGTAGTCCAGGGGTGTGATGATCACGTGGACAAAGTTGAACTGGCCCTGCCCGGACGACAGCAGAGGTCACCAGCCCCGAGGACCACTGACTGCCCCGTCCTCACTCAGCTCCGGCGGGCAGGAGGCTCACTACCTGAGCCAGCCTGTGCCCCGCTTGCCACCAGCCGCTGCACACACCCTCCTTCCCAGCGGACCTCGGGGCTCGCCGCCTCCCCTCTTAGAACAGGACCCCACGGGGCTGTCCCCGCAGAGAGGCGTGTGCCCGGGCCCGCCCCCACTCACTCTGATGGTACCCAGCTTGAAGTCCTCGCCCGAGTCATTGTAGACGATGGACACGAAGTCGTTGCCCAGGTGGCGCTTTTTGTCACAGCGGTGCTTGTCCACATCTTTGGTGGGCATCAGAGTGGCAATGTGGAAGACCGCTGCAGGCAGACGGGCAGCGCTGAGCGGGCGGGCCCCCCGCGTCTCTCTCCAGAGGCACTTCTTGGCTTCCCCAGAGGCCCTCGGGGCCTGCCTGGCCGGCGGCACTGCACCCCTCTGCCCGAGCGCAGAGCTTCTGGAAGCAGAGCTGCCAGGCCCCTTGCTGCCTCCACGCCCAGAGGCCTGAAGGCAGGCCCACGCGCCCCTGCCACGGCTCCCCACCCCCACCCTGCCGAGGCCCTCGCCGGCCAACAGCAGCAACGGGCGATGGGGCGAGGAGGGCGCCTACCTTGCATGATGTCGTCATGCCAGCAGTAGGTGAACTGGCCGTCCTCCCCACACACGTCCAGGCCACCCAGGTACACCTTGTCTGGCTGACAGTCCTTGAGCTCGATGAGTTTGCCCAGGCCAGTGAGGAACTCCGTGTACCTGTACGAGCCGTGCTCATTGGACAAGATGGCGAGCTCACTGTTGCTCTGTGGGCAGAGAGGAGCATGGTGGCACCCCGCCCCCCGACGGCTGTGTCCCGGCCTCCCCCTCATGCATATGTGTTTGGTCCTTGGTTCCGTGGGACCTTCTGAACACAGCCAGAACCCTGACACTCGGAATCCCAGCCCCAGTCCACAGACCTGCCCCTCGCAGGCCCACCAGCACCCGCCTTCCACCAGCTCTCCCACACGGCAGTCAGAGGGACACTGTGGACACTTAGGCCGAGTCCCCTCAGACCCTCTGCTCAGAAGCATTCACATCTGCCCACCTCCCTGGAAAGGAAAGTGCAGCTTCCCAACAGCCCACGAGGCTGTCCACGCCAGTGGCCCACATGAGCCCTCCCCTTGACTTCCCTGCCCGACCACCTGTTCCCCGCACAGGGGACATGGCACCAGCCACCAGCACCTGCCGTTCCCACACCAGACGCTCCCTTCCTCTCTTTCCCACACCTGGATGGCTGACACGACCACTGCCCCGCTCGCACGTACCACCTTCGCCGTGGAGTGCTTGGCACTCCCCTGGGCACCGCGAGCTCCCACGCTCACCTGTCACTCCCGCTGTGTCCCCGGCACCAGAGCAGAATCTGGCCCACGGTTCTGTGAGCATGGGCCACGTGGCCGCTCGTGCAGTGACCGAGCTCTGTGATAGACAAGGATCCAGGCCCTAACCCCCACCCCAGGCGGGAAGGCCACACAGCTGCACCCTGGCACCCAGGAGCCTCACCTGGCCTTCTCCCACATACAGGACGGCGATCTTGTGCGTGTCGTAGGACGGAATCTGGTCAAGAAGCTGCACGGACCGCTCGAAGGACTGTAGCCACAGAGCCCTGCCTGAGCCTTGGGCGGAGGCCGTCCCCTGCCACCAGCCCTGCAGCCCCAGCTGCATCCCCACGCGGGCAGGGCTCGGACCATGGGCTCCACTGCCAAGAGCTAGGGCAGCCCCAGGCGCCCCCCACTCGGGCTCGAGGGGGCCCCGTGGGGGAGATAAGGCGCGCCCACCCACCTCATTGGGGAGAAGGATGGGCTTGTTGGATTCGTCACCAAAGAACGGGGAATGGTAGAGCTGCAGGAACACAAAGCTGCAGGGGGAGAGAGCGGGAGGGCCGGGTCAGGGTCACAGCCGGTACCGTCCACCCACGCACAAAGCAGCAGGCCTGAGCCTCTCTTGCGGCTCCAACCAGCCACAGGGCAGGGGCCACGTGGACCTGCAGCCCAGCCTGTGGCGGGGTCCCTCAGGCCCCACATCGCCCCGGAGACGGTCCAGCAGCTCCAGCCCGGGAGGGCAAGGCTTACCTGGGATTGATGCCGGGCACCTTCTCAGTATTGGAGGCCCCAGTTCTGCTCTTAAAGGCATCCCTCTCTACCCTCTTGCCTCTGCGTGACGGGGCCGAATCAGAGATGGTGTAGCCTCTGGGCCGCAGGCCACTGGGGGAGCGGGGGCAGCTGGAAGGCAAGGGACCCTCGGGCTGCGCGGGACCCTGGACCTGGCTCTCTTCACCTGGGGCTGACCAGGGGGCACCTGCCCCGTCCAGGATCCCGGACTGGGACCGGGCCTTGGCCTCAGGGCTCAGCCGGCCAACATCAGTCTTGTCCCCAGGGTTCCCAAGGATGTCCTGTAGGGTCTGCAGCTCGGGCGAGGAGCTGGACTTGCTGAGGGGCTGGGAGGGCTGGAAGGGGAGCTCTGCAGAAGGCCGGGCGCCCTCGGAAGAGACGGCCCGCTCGATGGGGATCCCTCCGGCAGCGGCCTCCTCCGCAGGGAACCTCTCCTCTTGGCTAGAGCTTGACGATGACTGCCAGGAAGGAGTCCACAGGACCTCCGTCAGGAGGTACCAGCACACCCACCCAGGGGTTCACATGGAGGCGATGAAGCCCCCCCGTCCCCAGTCAGGGCCACAGAGCCCCTCAACAGCAAGCGGCCGGTCCCACCCTCTCCCCCAGGACGGCACCCGCTGGTGAGCAGCAGAGCCCGGCACTCTCCAAACCAAAGGACACGAACGAGCAGCTGCCACCCTGCAGGGCCCGCTGGAAAACCCATGGTCCACGCGGAACAGACGTGGCAGGGCAGCTCGCCATTTCTCATATGAGAAAACTATGTGCAAAAGACTCGCCAAAGTTCTGAGCAAGTCCGTGTGCCACTGAGCCCAGAGCGAGGCCCCGCCCCCTCCCCAGAGCACCCTCCTCCCACCCCCAGGGCACCCCCGGCAGCTCCAGCGCCCCGAGGGACTCACCCTGCTGTAAGCCTCAGCGCGGCCGCCACGCCGGTCTGTGCCTAGTGTTGCCTCAAAGTCCTCCAACTCCGTGGGTTCCGTGGGCAAACGAGACTCGCTCAGACTCCCCTCCTCCGGAACCACTGCCGAGTCTGGGAGGACACAGACGGGGCTACTAGGTGCTGGCCCGGCCCCCGGAGCTCACGTGCCTGAGGTACGAGCCTCTCCCTGAGAGAGCACGGGGGGCCCCGCCAGAGCTTCACCCAAGGCCTGCCTCGCCTGTGGCTCTAAGCTGCCCGCACCCCAAGTCAGCTGCAGGAGAGCATTCTGATGGGTGCGGTGCGGCCGACATCGGGCATCTCCATCAAAGGCTCCCAGGCTGGGGACGAGGGGGGCATACGGCCCCCGGGATCTGCATCCCAGGGCCCCAAGAACCTGCCCCTGCTGCTCCAGCGAGGCGGACGGGCAAGGGCAGCACTGACCCCGCCTCAGTGGGGAGGCCTGAGCTCAGGAGGAGCGGTGCGCCGGGGCCGGCTCCCGGCAACAGGACGCCGGGCATCCTCCCTGCCTGGACCCGAGGCGAAGCCGGACGCAGGAGGAAGCCCTGAGTGCGCACAGACGGGGAGCCCAACCCGGAAAGCAGAAACGTGCCTTCGGAGCCCAAGCCAAACTCGGGGCCGGGAGCGCCGATGCCAGGACGCCCCAAAGCAGCATTCCCTGTGCCAGTGGCGGGCGGGGCGGGGGTGACGAGCCATGGAGGGTTAGCACAGCCGCGGCGGCACAGCGCTCGCGCACATGCGCTCCGTCAGCCACCCGCCAGGGCCCGTCTGCGCTTTCTAAACCGGCTCTCGCGCACACCCGGAGCTCAGGCGGCCCAGAGGGCCATGTGGGTTAAGCCCCTGCCCCCGCCAGGGCCCGGAGGTGATGGGCCAGCCCCCAGTGAAAGGCACACACAGCCCAGTTTGCGGGTCCAAGCCAATCAGACCACCAGAGGCACAGTCAGCCCGGCTGAGCCCCAGGGCCAGGCCGGCCCCGAAGACCGTCTGCGACTCAGCTGCGTGACGTCACCTCCCAAGGCCTGAAGAAGGAGCCGCGAGGGCCCGTCCGGCAGGGCACAGGGCAGAGGGGCCCGCCGGCCAAGCACAGGCATCCTGCACAGACGTCCCCATGCGAGTCGGGGCCCTGCTCTGAAGGGGACGGGGCGGGGGGCGAGGAGCGGCGCCGGCAGAGTCGCAGAGGGATGGCCGCACGAGGGACGGCGGGGGCAGCGAGGACGAGGCAGAGGGACGCTGTGCAGCAAACAGCGCCTTCCTTAGAGAGACGGGGGAATACCTGCCCAGGAAACGGCCCTGTGCAGCTGTGCTCGGCAACTGGACTGGCACAGCGAGGAGAGAGAGGCCACTGCAAGGAGACCGCGAGCGGCCAGTCAGCAGAAGGACAGACTACGCACAGTCGAGCAGAGAGGAAAGGCAGCGCTAGTCCCGCACAGAGCCCGAGCCTGGAGGGAGAGAGCGGAGGGCCAGCGGCGTCCGGCCGGCCGAGGGCGGCTCACGGCCCACGCGGGCTCCTGGCTCTCTCTGCAGCTGTGGGGGGCGTCCGCAGAGCGGGGGGCAGCCCTCCTCCTCACCAGCGCAGCTCCCGGGCCTCCAAGCGCCACCTGTGGCCACGGGCAAGGCCGGAGGGAGCGCACGGGCCCCTCCGGGCGAGGGCACGAGCACACGCAGGTAGGCTCGGGCTGGGCGCGGCACATCCAATCCCAGACCCCAGCACACGTGCAGCTGCCCTGCTGGGCCCCGGGACACGCCGAGGACGGTGCCGGGCACGGGGTGCTCAGGGCCGCGCCACGTCTGCAGGCGGGGGCGGCAGCAAGGAGAGCTCGGGGAGCCGGCCAGGCGCACCCCCACCGGGATGGCGGCACTCACCCGTGTTGGATCGTGGGGGCGGGGGGGGCTTGGCGGAGCCGGCGGCCGGCACGGACAGCGACTTGTACAAGGCCGTGTCCCGACGTTCCTTGAAGCGCTCGGCGGCCATGAGCGCGTTGGACAGCTCCTGGAGCGGCATGTTGTTGATGTCCGAGGAGAAGGGGCTCAGGGGGTTTTCCAGGCTCATCAGCCAGCTGGTGTTCCCTGGGGGCGGGCAGCACCCGCGCACTGGTCACCGCCGCACGCGCGAGCCGGACGGTCCTCAGTGCACACCACTCTCCACCCCAGGGCAGCTTCCGTGCCCAGGCCGGGCTCCGCGGAGGCATCTCAAAGCCCCAGACCTCGCACAGAGAAGCCTGGGTGGGGGGCCTTCTGGGCTCTGTCCCTCTCCCACTAAGGCCCAGGAACCACCCCTGCGATCAACCTTCCACACTGACTGTCCTCCAGTCCTGACCCACCGCCTCTTGCCCTGCCCGAGCCTCTGGTCTCCCGCCTACTCCCTGCCTGTTCCCCCACGGGAGCCAGGACCCGCGCACAGCCCTTGTGCCCGCACTCGAGGCTCCTCAGGGCCTGCCATCCAGCCCCCTCCTGTCACTGCCCACCACACTGTGCCCAAAACAGATCTCAGGCCCCGGGCCTTGGCCTAAATTCCTGCAATACCCATCATGGGCTCAATCGTGTCCCGTAAAATTCATCTGTCCAACACTCCCGGCCTCCAGCAGCTCAGAAAGCAGCTCGTTAAGATAAAACAGAGCCACGCGGACGGCCCCTAAATCCCCAGGGCTCTCCCAAGAAGAGGAGACGGGACACAAACTCACAGGAGCGAACAGCCCTGCCGCCGTGACCTGGGACTCCAGGCTCTGGGTGTACCAGGCCTGTGTCTGCGGCTGACGCCCCCCGGGCCGCGGCGCTCTGGGAGGGAGGCCCTCCTGCTCAGGTGCCCAGATCGCCTCTTCGCCACTCCCCTCTGGGCACTAAGCTCAGAAGTCCCAGAGCAGGGGCTCCCTCGGCCCCGCGTGCCTGCCACTCACTCCCGGGTACCTGGAGCCCTGGCAGGGGGTGGTTCCATGCTCACCGTGTGGTGGCAGCGGCCCCAGTGCGCTGAGCGCAGGCCCCTCCGTACCTGTGGGCCTCCGGACCAGGATCTCTGCCCAGCCCTGGGTCAGGAGGGGCACGTAGGCCGCCAGGCTCGTCTTCTCCTGTGCTGGGAACTGGGTGCCCGCTGACGCCCTCTCGGGTTTGCTGGCCAGTGCCGTCTGTGCACCTGGGGAAGTGGGGCCACCTGCGAAGTGGGATGCTGGAGTGTCCAGGGCACCCACACGAAGGCCATGGCCCCCTGAGGAAGAGGAGGGCAGGAGTGCTGGTGACCACCACCTGCCTACCGCACAGCCACGAGCCCAGAACCCGCTGCTCTCCCCAGGGCCCGGCGACCAGGCGTAGCTCAGCCCTCTTAGGGTGTCAGCCTCAGTAGACCCGGGGCAGTAGGAGGGGGCCCCACAGCTGGACCACAGCTCATTCCTGCTGCAGCAAGAGAAACTCCAAGGGCGAGCTAAGCTGAGGACCAGAGCAGCCAAGGGCTCACAGCAAACAGCGGCCACGAGGGACAGACCCGCGGCCACGAGGGGGCCCCAGGCCGGTTGTAGGAAGGCATGCCCCTTGCTACACAGCCGTAGCGAGGGCTCACGGAAACAACACTGCAGCTGTTCAAGCACTGAGACAGGCCTGAGGTCCACCACCTTGTCCCCCACGTTCCAGGGAGTCCTTGCGAGTGCGCGGACCCACGAGGCTCACCGGACATGGAGCGGACCCGGTCCCGGGCCCCGCGGCACACCTGCTGTCCAGCCTGGGACTCCAGCTTGGCCGGCGCCTCCTTGGTCTGTCTCACGTGCGCACCGGGGTCAGTGCTAAGGACAGAAGGGTCCGTGCAGAGCATAACCAAGGTGCCTGGACCCAGGACAGCCACCGCCAAGGACCGCTGGGCAGGGGACAGAAGGCGCCGGCACCTCAACTCTGGGCCTCCCTGCAGCTCTCCTGAGTCCAGACCCAGCAGCGACCGGGTCCCGGTTCCCACACTCGTTGTCACGGTGACAAGCTTGTTCCCGACCAGCCAGGTTTTGGTCCTGCCACCAGCCAGGAGGAACTCTCCCACAGGGGACCTGAGAGGACAACAGCGTCAGCGACACCTCAGCTGCCAGGGGCTCTCGCAAAAGGCGTCTTGGTTTCAAAGGTGTGTAGACTGCGGCGCGGGGGGCCTCAGAGGAGGGGGGTCCTACGACACACAGGAGGCCTGGCCAGGGCCCGCCTGCACGAAGGAGCCCCGCAGCCTGGCCCGCGGACACCACTGCCAAGTACAGTCACGAAGCGGAGCCAGGCGCTAGCCTCCCGCCCCGCCCCGGGGCCCGGCCCGCACCTCTTGGGGACCGCTGTGAAGTTGGAGAACACGTATCTGGCCATCATGTCCAGACACGTCTCCGTGAGCTCCAGGTGGAGATTTTTCAAGTTGTCATCAGCCTGGGCCATCGAATTCTCGTCTGCAGACCCCAGACTGGCGCTGGTGAGGGACGTCTGGATCCTGCTGGAGGGAGGGGACCCGGCGAGGTCAGGGGCTGGGCAGGGCGACTCCTCTCCCACCTGGGGCCAAAGCTCGAGGCATGCAAGTGCTGGGAGGGCCACACCCACAAACCCCCCGCCGGGGTGCACACCCAGTCGAGCTACCCCGTGGCAGACCGCACGGACACATCGACCCAGAGAGAGGAGGCGCAGGGCCTCACAGGAGAGACCCAGGCCCACTCGTCGGAGCAGAGGCTCAGGAGACAGGGTACAGACGAGACCGACGTCCCCTCACCGAAGCACAGGAGAGTTAGGGGACGGCTTGGTGGCAGACAGTTTAGTCATGCAGAGACACGAAGACCACAGACACACCGAGATTGCATTCTGCCCACATGGCTTCCTCCCGATGACAGGGAGGGTCTGGGCTTTGTGTGCGGCTTGTCCCCCTCAACTCGGCCCCCCGGGGCTCCGCGCGCACCCAGCGACCAGGAGAAGAGGCTCGTGCAGGTTTAATTCTAATACGGAACTTCACAGCCCCTTTGCCAAGCTGGGCTTGTGTTAGAGTTCACTAGGAGAGAGCCGACCGCCCCTGCTCCCGGGCCCCAAGTCAGAGCCCGCTGGGCAGAGGCCAGCCCGAGGCCAGAGCCCACGCCAGGCAGAGCTGAGGAGGTGGGTCTCCGAGCTTCGGACTCCCAGGCCTGAGGGGCTTTCTGGGGAGGAGACAGCCCCCCGCCCAGCTCAGTGCAGCCTGGCCTGGTCGGCGCGAAGCAGTGACCCCCAGAGCCCGCGCCTGCACTCACACACCCAGGCAGGGAGAAGCGACCACGGCCGCGCCCGCACGCCCACTGCTCCGTACACAGCCCCGCGCTCCCTTCTGGCTACGACAGGAAGCAATCCTCCGCGAGAAGAAAGCTCAAGGCTACAGTCCACCACTTGCAAGCGTAGGAAAGCCGAACCCTAAATGTGTTTCCCACCCAGCCTGCACGGGCGCCACTCGATTCCGCGAAGAACCCTTACCTCCGGGGCCAGCCCCACGGGCAGCGGCCACCGGACGCCGCACTCTCTCAGAGCTACGGCCCTGCTCCAGGCTCTGAGCCAAGCCTCTGAGCACACCGTGTAGCCGGCCCCGGCTCCGCCAGGGCGCGGGGACAGAATGCAACCTTTCCACCTGCCCCTCCCGGCTCCCCCGGACCGAAGGCTGCCCACCCACCCCCGGGGCTTTCTTCCGGCTCCGGCCAGGGAGGGCGTGGGCAGGCGACGAGCTCATGCAAGCAGCCCCATGCACCACCACCCGGGCGCCCCCGCCCGCCGCAGTCCCCCGCCCGCCGCACCACTACCTGCGGACCACATGCTCTGACACACTGATGCTGCGGCACCGGAAGGCCTCTGTGGCAGAGCTCTCCTTGCGTTCTTTCACGGGTGGAGAGTTAGTCAAGCCTTGTTTGGGGGTTCTGGCTATCCTCAAACTACCAGGACAGGAAGGAGGGCCCGAGCCCCAGAGAGCCCAGCTCCCGGAAGGGGAGAACAAGCCATTGGAGGGATGAGGAGGAAAGGTCACAGGCCACAGGGTCAGGATGGAGAGCCCGCGGGTGAGATGAACAAAAAACCATGCCAGAGGCCAGTTGGCGGGGGGAAGAAACAGAAAACAAAAAAGCATGAAAATACATCTCACACACATGACTAAGAAAAAGTCAGGTTTCACGCACGGAACCAAAACGAAGAACATTAGCGCAAATTGAACACATATGGAGCGCGATGCGAGGCAGGTTCCAGGCTGTGCTGACCAGGAGCCCCGCCCACCCCGCTCAGGGGCCAGGACGCCCTGAGGCCCTGGAGGTCACCGCTCAAAGGGCTGGTTCTCAGCTCGGGGCCCCTGGCGCTCAGCTACTGGGAGCTGGAGAAGCCAGCTTTGGACTGTAGGTCGCACTGACCTGGTCATTCTGGAAAATGCCGTATCTCCACCAAAGGAGAACTGCAAAGCTTAGGTGGGAAGGCGGGCACAGAAAGAGGAGTTGCGGCTCGTATGAGATGCAAACAAGACATGAGGCCTAGCACAGCTCTCTCGGACCTGGCAAAGCGGCTGTGATGGTCCAGAGGGGCGTGGCCCCTGGTCAGCAAGGATGGAGAGCAAGCTCAGGAGGACAGGCAGCCTCGGCCCGAGGCTGGGCTAGCCACTGGGCCCGGAGCTCCTCCCTAGCCAGGCCCGGGATCTGGCTTCTCCAGAGCCACCACAGTCCTCACGGAACCCTCAGCCCATCCAGTGGAGTCAAGCTAGCACCCCAATTCCCAGCTCTGTGTGTCTGCCCTCGGGTCTCAGGCAGGCCAGGCCTGGCCACAGCCCAGCACACAGGCTCTGCAATACCATGGGCCGCGGGGGCCAGCTGGGTGGGGACAGTAGCTCCTCCAGCTACGTAAGCCCGTAAAGGGCCTTTTCAGGCTCTACGCCAGGACCCCCTGGCACCCAGCATGGTCTGCACAGGGACATCCCCCAGCCACTTCTCAGGGCCGCTGGCTGGCCACAGGGCGGCAGGCCAACCCAGACCCTGTGTGCGCCATCGGTCACAGGTCACACTTGCAAACCCGCCCCGCTGTGCCCCATTCCCGCCGCAGGCCCGCACCTCTTGGGCCTCTCGTTGAGGCTGGTGCTTCGCGCTCTGAAGCTGTCCTTCTCGGGGGTGTCGTCAAAGGACAGGAGGACGTTGGAGCGCAGGCCCTAGCAGAGTGGAGCAGACCTGAGCCATAAGCCACTGGGGACTGAACCCTGTGTTTCTTCCCTCCAGGAGCCTGAGCTCCACACCTGCAGGGCGCTGGGTCCTGGCAGGCTGTGGGCGGCAAGCGCAGCCCCCCAACGATGCCCACCTCTCACTCCCTGTCCGTCTCCCCGTTCTGGCCGCCGGACAGCCAACGGCGAAGCAGGTCCCACCTCGACAACGGGTTTGGGCTCCGCTGGCCTACCTTAGTGATAAAGGGAACAAAATCCTTCCGGAAGGGCAGGCGGCATCTAATGAACCACATGGCTATGACGTGATGAGCCAGGCACACGATGTACTGATTAAACCTGTAAGGAGGAAGAGAAGGACCGCGGTTCTAATGGGGCCCCGAAGCTGACGGGGCCGGGGCCGAGCATGGAAGCGAGGCCCTAATGCCACAGGCCCGTCCGAGGTGAAGGACCGGCACGGCTCTCGGCTGGCCCAGGCCACGGCAGGAGGCACGGGCCGGCACTCACTTGGAGGGATTGGTGTAAGGCAGGGAGATGGCGAAGACGCTCGCGTACTGCTCTGCCGCGAAGTTCCTGTAGAGGTGAGGCAGCCTGGCCAGAGCTGCAAGGGCAGGACACACGGGTGAGGGGGCGCAGGTGGGCGGGAGAGGCAAAGACCCACCCCACCGTCACCAGGAACCTGTGCTACCTCCTGACCTCAGAGAGCTGCAAAGGACTGAAGATCACAGCCCCGTGAACGCAACCTTCCCTTTCCCCCTGGTTCTCTATTTCAAGAGCTCGTAAACTGGTCCCCAAGGCAAAACCCCGCCAGCAGCCTACGGTCGTGGGACCCCCGAGCTAGATGCGGCTTCCGCATCCTTAGAAGGCTGTGAACAGAAAAACACCCAGTGAAGGGCCCACGTGTCCCTTTGCATAAGTGCCGGTGGCTCTTTTCCTGTTACTTCCCTGCTGAGAGCTAGACACACACTCGGGTACCGGGAACGAGGCAGTGAGCGGGCACCCTGAGCCCCAGGAAAACCCGTCCAAGCTGCGGTATGTGCCCTAAGGGGAAGCGCCACAAGGCTGCGAGAGCCGGGCTGAGGACAGACACCCACGTCCCTCAAGACAGGCTTCTGTGCTGTTTAAACCGACACTGAGGGTTAGAGTGGCATGGGCCGCTCGAAGGCCGAGAAGGGAGGCATGAAGGCCCTGAGACCAGAAAGGATGGCACAGCCCATGTGCTCCATGGAGACAGCACGCCCAGGCGTCTCCCTAGAGAAGTCACGAGACGAGGTCAGCGATGTCGGCATACGTGACAGCCGCGACCCTGAGGATCTACCCCACCACGCACACGCGCACACAGACACGCACAGAGCCGCACACTCACTTGACAGGAACTCGAGAAGCGGAACGGCCATGCTGGCCGTGGCTGAGATGTGTGTGAGCTTCACGACCAGCACGGGAAGCGCCTTGATGATGATGTCCGGCATCTCCACGCTGCAGATGGCCAGTGCCACCACGCACTGGCTGGCACAGCGGTAGATCAGGCCTTGCTCCAGGCAGTACACCATCTCCCGCTGTGGGACAGAGCGGGCACCTCAGACCCAGCCCACCACACCCCAGCCCTGCCCGCACGTTGCTCTCCCCTTGCCAACTCTAGGACGTTCTACAGGGGACGAGACCAAGACTCAGGAAGGTTACTGCCTCATCCCAGGTCCCTGAGCCCCAAACCAGTGCGGCACCAGGAGCCAAGCTGTCCTGATGAGACTGGACAGTGGGCTGCTCTGGTCAGGGGCTTCCTGATACTTCCCAGCCACCAACACCGGCCAGGCCCCCTGGCACCTCAGCCCACCCTGGAGACAGGACTCCCTAGGCCCATGATCCCTTTGGTTATGGGAACCCCCCGACCAACTGGTTGGCCTTATGACAGGGGAGGTTCTGCCTAACACAACAAGGCCACCAGGCCCACTGAACTCCGGGCAGCTTCCCGCGTGAACACAGCACCCCACGGGAGACCAGGACAGCGCGCGGCTCAGGGCCCCACGGGGGACTTGCGCTTCCCGGAGCCATCCCCACCCCCGCAGGTGTTCCCTGCCCCAGCCCCGACCTGGGCGGCGGAGAACGTCAGGCCCGTCCAGCTGAGGCCAACACCCCACGGAGCAGCCCCGCTGTCCCTCTCCCGCCTCGTACCTGTCTGGTTTTGTCCAAGTAGTTGTGGTACGAGATGAGCGCTGTCAGCACGGGAACCACCGCCAGATGCAGGTCAGTTCTGGAGAAGCCTTCCGGGGTGCCTCGGAGCCGCTCCAGGGTCCTGGGACCTGAAAGCTGAAGGCCGAGGCTCGGGCAGCAGCCTGCATGTCAGTGAGGCTCGGGCGACCAGCTGGGTGGCCAAGAGCCCGGGGGCTTTCCTACTCTCTCTCTGGCCAAGGTCTGCCTTTTCAGACCCAAAGGAGCGCCCACCGGCCAGGGACAGACCCGAGATGGACGCTCCTGACCCAGGAAGCCCAGTGAGGAAGGCGAAGGAGAGGAGTCAAGCCAGCACACGGGGAGGGCGAGCCAGAGCCCTGCATGGAGGCCTCCGAATGGGGAGGGGAGGACAGGGCCCCAGGGGCACGATCTGCCTCCCAGCGGGACTGCCCTCTCCCGTGTCCGCACGTGACCTGCCTGCCCGGGCTGGGGGGCTGGGAGGGGAAGGCGTGGGCGGCAGCCCCACGGTGCGGGGCGGCCTTACCATGGAGCAGAGGGCGGCGGACAGCTGGTCGACGCTGCACGGAGATGTGAAGATGAGCACCTTGTAGCGCAGGGACTCGGGCAGCTTGCCCAGCACGAGCTTCAGCACCTTCCAGTCTGCCTCCTGCCGGGGAAGCGGCCCCTCAGCCGAAGCACTGTCGGCAGCCTGGCAGCTGCGTGGCCCCCCAGCCCCCTCTGTCCCCGCAGGAGCACGTGCTCCTCCAAGGAAGTGCCCCGTGGCACGACGGTGGCACCCTCCAGACGCCAGGCTGAGCAGGAGGCCCAGGCCCGGTGGCACCGCCTCTCGCCCTGAGCTGACCCTGGACTCCCCACACCGGCCCTGCCCTCCCCGGGCGCCCGACGGGGACCCTGAGGCCACCTGCCCGGGACGCCGTAGCCACGAGCCCGGACTGAGGCCCATCCAGAGCACCACGAATGTGTACTGAGTAAAAAACCTGTATCTCAAAAGGAAAAGCAGCACGTATTCCAAAATAATCCACAAGCCCGGGGACCCACTCTGGAACCAAAATCCACTGAGGGCCACAGTGATGAGGAAGACGTGGTTGTGGCCACCGTGGACCTTCCCTGGCCAGCCCTCCACAGCTCATCGGGGAGACCACTGCCCATCAGCAACACATGTGGCCGTGAGTCCTGAAAACCTTTCCCCAGATCCCACCTGTGACGCAGGCCTGGAACCTCTCCCAGGAAGTACCCGACGGCCCCCTTCAGTGCCAACGCCTGGTGCCCCCAGGGAGAGGAAGTGGCTTCCCTGCCTGTGGCCCTCGAGGGCTTCCCAGGCCCAAAGCAGCGCACCACTGACCACATCGCCTCTCCCGCCGGCCCCCTTGCGGGGACAGGCCTCCACTCCACCAAGGCCCCAGCCCCACCTCCGCTGACACCCACCCTCCCTCAAGGCTCTGCTTGTTCCTACCCCCAGAACCTGTCCTGCCTCTCCGCCCCACCCAGCCATCCTAGCGCCCCCGTGCCAGAAGTGCCAGCAGCCCCCCGTCGCACACAGCCCGTCTCGGCCTCCACCCGACACACGTCATCCAACGACTCCCTCACGTGTCTACACAGCTCCATCCTACACCAAATCCACCTCCCAGGGGCAGGCACATCTCAGCTCATGCCCAGCTCACAGGATGGGACGCATGGCATCCGTCAGAGAACTACCGGACGCTTGGGGCAGCAGCGTGCCACCGTGGTGGCTGATGCAGGGACGGGAGGTGTGCGGGGCATGGCGGAGGGACTGGCCAGCTCACCTGCTTCAAGCACTGCAGCAGCACTCGGAAGAGCAGAGAGTAAGGCAGAGAGCCAAGTCGCACTGCGGGGCCTGTGGGCGTAGGGCCAGGTGGCCCGGTGGGATTGGACAGGGCGCCGCTGGCCTTCTTCTCTGGGCCCCGCTCTGGCTCCCTGTGAAAGCAGGGGGGACCAGCACTGAGGCCGCAGGGCAGGGACTGGCGCGGGCACCCTAAGCGGTCATTGGGCGGCTTCGGGACGTTCCTCAGACCCACAGGCACCCCCAGGGCTGGGCACAGCTGGCTCCCTGGCTGGCGCCGGGGACAAGGCTGACACGCACATGGCATCGCAGACGCAGTAAGGGCTGAACCTCACGGCCCCATCCTTGCTAGGCAGGCCGAGGCGGTGCAGCGAGTCGGCTCTCAGGAGCAGCAGGAAGTCGAAGGCCTGCAGGGAGAAAGCGAGATCCAGCAAAGCCGGGCAGATGGCAGGCCCGTGTACTCTCAGCCCAGCTGCTCCACGGAAGGCCCCGCCCCAACAGCACACGTGCCGACCCCACCGCGGCCGCAGCAGTGCAGGCAGTGCCACACAGGCATCCCGGGCCTTCTCCCGCCACAGCCAGGCCCGCCCCCAGGACACAGGGAGCGTGGCCTGCACATTGGCCAGGCAGCCCCACGGCCCCGAGTGCCAGGAAACACGGCCACGCTCAGGCCACTGGCACCTCCTCCCATGACCGACAGGTCCCTTAACCGGGCTGCCCTGACGACGGAAGCTGCCCCATCACACAGAGGCTCTGCAAGGGACCAGGACTTCCCTCCCTGTGACCGCCGCTCGGCCTGGCGCCAACACCTACGACGGCAGCCGCAAGCTGTGTGTCCTGCCCCGCGGCCCGCTGCACGAAGACTGCAGCCCCAGGGGTGAGGCCGCACCCTAAAAGCCGTGGAAGCTCATCTCCGCCCACACTGCGGACCACCACCTGGCTCAGAGCGGCGCAGAGGCACAAGGACGCAGCAAGAAGGGCACCAGGGCCCGGGGAGGCTGCGGCCACAGCTGGTCTAATGGGAGCGCGCTCCTGGGCCACCTGCCACCGTCCCGGCCTGAGCTCCCTGCTGGCACCAGCAGGCACCCTGGAAGACGGCCGTGGCCAGCCCTGAGCCACAGTGGTACCAGCCCGGCCACGGTCAGCCCAGCAGCCCCATCCTACCTGCAGCCGGATGCTGGCGGCGATAGGCAGGGTGTAGTCGTGCTTGTAGTGCAGCTGGATGTGGCCAACGAGCGTCTCGTACACGCGCATCGCGTGGCAGGCAGGCAAAGAGTATAGCTTGGTCTGTGGAGAGAGTGTGCCAGTCACTCCGAGGGCAGGAGGCCAAGACGCAGCTAGGGACCCAGCACCCGATGCCCAGGACAAGGGGAACAGGACGAGCTCTGGGGAGTGACTGGGCAACACACAGGGCCCACCGGCTGCCACCTCCGTTCCCGGGACTCCATCCCACGGACGCCCCCACACGCGCACACCCTTGGTGGTGGCAGAAAGGGAATCCACTCGTGAATCAGGAAAACGTGTCTAATGCGGCACTGCTCAGCAACATGTAGGACACATTTTCCGGCCACCGGCGCAGAACAGACCAGGGCGAGTGAGGCCCCGCGGGCTCCAGGGGGCCCTATAGGGGGCCATTCCCCAGCCGCTGGGTTGTCATCCCGCAGCGAGCCCCCTGCCCGCCCCAGCTCCCCAACACAGGAGCCCAGGAGAGGCCAGGTGAGACCCTGGTGGGGGGCCCTGCGGGGTGGCACGGGCTGGCCAGGCGCTGGGGGTCCAGCCACAGCCAGAGGAACGCCTCCGTGGCTCGTGGTACTCAAACCAGGGCCTTACAAAGTCCATCACTGCTGCTCTTCAAGAGAGGTTTTACCACCAGAGGACGGACGGGAGAGAGAGTTGGACCTGACGCTCAGGCCCATTCGGAAAGGACCACAGGGGAGGGGACGGCAGCAGCTGGGCCCGCCTGGCCAGCAGGAAAGACGGACGCAGTCTAACCGCGCTCCGTGCGTGCCGCTCGCCTGTTTCACGGGGCGCGGGTTATCTCCCAAACGAGCGCCTCCGGGCCCAGGACCTTGCCCCAGCTCGCCAACAGCCTGGCTCTGTGGCCCCCACCCCGGGTCTGCAGGGCCCGAGCTCCAAGCGAGGGCGATGAGCCGCCTGCCCAGCTTCTCCGCAGCAGGGTTCTGCACTCACTCAGGCCGACGCACCCCTCACCCACCAGAGGTCTAAAGGGGGCCGGGCTCCCAGGACAGGAGGCCACCGAGGTGCCAGCCGCCTTTCTACAAACACTTCAAACTTCCACGCCAGGAAATAACCGTCCCACGGAAGCGGCACGGGACATTCTGTGAACAAGCATTCGAGGCCACAGATTCAAATACCGCATTTTACATAACACGGACACTGGCGAGTGAGCTCCAGGGACCCCGTGATGCGGTGACATCAGCAGCAGAGCCCAGGCGGAGGCCGGAGGAGGCCCGCAGGGACCCGGTCAAGCCAGCGAGCAGGGGTGCCTGGCCACAGCAACGGAGAGCGAGCACCAATCCAAGGACAGACTCACCCACGACACACCGAGTCCCCTCACAACTCCGCAAAAAGACAAACGATGCCGTTAACAAGCGAGCGGAGGGGGCAAGCAGACGCTTCCACAAAGAAGACACATACACGGCCACCGGGCGCTCCTCGCGAAGGGCGTGAATCAGACCACAGCAGCCTGCGATGCTCCAGCAAAGTGGAGCCGCAGGCGTGCCGGGGACTGTGGGTAAAGGAGCCTCACACTGGTCCCGGCCACGGAGCGGCCCCTGCGGAACACGGTCCGGCTGCTCCTCGGCTGACCCGTGCGGGGTCGGGTCGCCATCCGAGCCAGCGAGTCCCCTCACAGGCCTGCACCCAAGAGAAGGGAAAACCCGCGTCCGCACACACACTGGCGCGTGGACGTTCACCCCGGCAGGATTCACAGGGGCGCAAAGGGGGAACCACCCAGTGACCAGCAGCACAGGAACTGACAAGCAGAGACAGCAAATCCACATAAGACCCGACAGCCATCGGAGCGAAGCCCTGCGCCCTGCCGCCCGCCCAGGGAGCCTCGAGACTCTCAGAGCACACACTGCACAAGTCCATGGTCACAGGAAACGTCCAGAAGGCACAAATCCACAAGACGCAAAGTAGACTGGTGGCTGCCAGGGTGCCCAGGGGAAGTGGGGAGAAACAGCTAATGGGTGTGGAGTTGCTTCCGGGGAAGAAAGACGTTCTAAAAGGCACAGAGGCGCGGCGCCCACCACGTGAGTCTGTGGAGGTACCGGAAACTCCCCTGGACCACATCCGCGGTACACGAATTCCACGGAACGCCAACTACATGTCTCAACGAAGCCGTGAAACCAGCCCACTACCATGGGGCCAGACCACACGGCAGCCCGCCCCGCCTCAGCAGCAACGTGAGGGCATCTCTGCCCAGACCGGCCCCGCGACCCTCAGGAGCGCCCCACACGGTGACAAGGAGCCTGGGTCACGCCAGACTGCCCTCCGCGACCCCCATGGCAGTCTCCCCGGAGACATGTCCCAGGTCTCCCCGGAGACGTGTCCCTGCACAGCAGCTGCCCAGAGGCGGCCAGTTGGCCCTCCCAGAAAGGCAGAGACGCACCTGCAGAATGACCAGGAGCCCCAAGACGGCGGTCCTCACGTCCTCCACGGAGGCCGAGTACGCCGCCACGTCTCTCTCCTCCAGCTCAGCGGGTGGAGAAAGGGAGCGGGACATCACCTTCAGAGAGAAAACGTGCATTCAGCTCCCCAGCTCAGGGCTCCCCGCAGCAGCTATGGTCAGACCCGGCACTTTCCTCTGCATTTCTCAAAAGCTGCATTTTACGCTCCTAAGGGCCCTTCCAGAAACTGCGATGTATTTCACAGTTCAGAGAAAAGCACACTGGCGGTGCATAAGGACGATGCACCCCAGCCCGGCTCCAGAGCCACACCACGGCTGTGTCCCAGGAGCTCCGTAGCACCGCCCATCCCCGATGCAAGGCAGCCCTGCCTGAGACGCAGCCATTGCTCTAGGCAAAACAGGGACAAATGGTCCAGAGGCCAGTGCTGCCTGTGCAGCCTGGCCACAACTGGGGGACTCTCTAGCAGCCCAGGCACCCGGAGCCCCAGGCTCGAGCGGCCCTCACCTTTTCCACAATGTCCAGCAGGCTGTTGAAGTGGTGGGTATGACAGCCCTCAGCCAGGTCCACCAGCAACTGGGTGGCCAGTTTCCGGACTTGGGGGTCTTTGTCCTCTGGGACGTGGGAGAGTTGTGAGGTGACCACTGAGCTGATCAGCTCCTCCTGAAGCAGCACAAGTTGGGGGAGGTGGGCAACGTGGGGCAGGGGCGGCCACAGCTGAGGGACGCTCTGCACAGCCCCTCGGGGGCCCAGGCCCACAGGCCCAGGTACGAGGCAGCAGCAAGTGGCCGGGCTGGCTCTTGCTCATTCACCGTCATAGGGTGGGCCCCCCATGTGCACGCTCTGGGGTGGGAAGAGCCCGTCCCCGACATCATGAGCCTACAATGATGGGCAGGATGACAACAGCTTCTACAGAGGGAGATACAACGCACCATAGCAGCAGAGAGCGAGATAAGACCAACCCCGACATGAAAAAGCTGAGAACCCAGAGGGGCCTCCTGGAAGAGGCAGCGCTGAACTGAATTCCAAGGGACAGAGGTGCGGGGAAGAGGAAGGCTGGAAGGGAAGGAGTGGGCAGACCAGGCAGGGCTGGGAATAGCGGAAACACCGGGACTGGGCTGCCCTCCAGAAGCTGCACAGAGCGTACTGGAGCAAAGACCCAGCTCTCCAGGGGAAAAGCTCTCGGAGGAAAGGACAGGCAAGCAGGGGCACACAAGTGTCGGAGGGACAGATTCTGGCCCCAGACCAAGTTAAGGCTGGAGGGAAAGCCGCAGCAGCAGGAGACAGGCAGGCAGGGCTTGGCACCACTGTGGTCGGGTTGGGACTGGAGAACAGGACCACAAAAGCAAAAAGAAAACATCCCCACACGAGACTCTGCTGAGAACTTCCATTTGGGCCCTGCAACTCTTGGCCCAGCAGAGACCTGGCGGGAGGCGGGAACCGATACCCGAGCGCGTGAACGGGGGGAGAACCAAGCTCACTAAGCAAGCCTGCCACAGACGGGTGTCCCAGGAGGCTCACAGAGCCCCTTCCCGGGCCCGCCGACCATACCCTGCACCCCCCAGCAGGACTCGCACCTCATAGAACTGCCTGTTGATGAGCAGCACGAAGGACAGGACGTCCAGCACCTTGATGCGCACAGCACTGCGGGACTCGTTCCTGGGAGCGGGGCACACCTGCTGGGGTCTGGGCGAGGGCTCCATGGCCAGCCTCGCCCTCCACCAGGCCTGGCTCGCCCACGTCCAGACCCAACACGGGGCCACGGGGCGGAGCGCTCAGCCCTCAGAGTCCGCCTCTTGCTAGTTGAGCGGGGCCGCCGGAGCAAGTACACGTGGGGGCCTCAGAGGACTCTGTCCCACTGGAAGGCCGACCTGCTCCCGCTCCCTCCAAGGACGAGAAAGGGAAACCCTGACCCGACCAGGCCCGGGCTCCTGGGGCCCGGCCGGCCTCTGCAGCTGCCTACCTGAAGAACCTCTCCATCAGCAGCTGCAGGTTGTGAATCCAGCCGTCCTTGGCCGGATGGATCGACTGAGCCCTGTACGTGATTAAGTTCAAGAGCGAGGACTCCTGTGGAAAGAAGTCACCGTTGCTGAGCTGCTCTGCCCCAAGGCTTGTCCTACACTCACGCCCGTGCTGCTGGCCCTGGTGGAGGAGCGGGGAGGAGCGAGTCCGCTCACAGACACCAGCCCTTCCCCAGGTGGGCAGTCTACACCACAAAGGCGCTGATAGCAGCAGTGAGAATTCATTTAAAAACCCACACAAGGGGGCGCCTGGGAGGCTCAGTGGGTTAAGCCTCTGCCTTCGGCTCAGGTCATGGTCTCAGGTCCTGGGATCGAGCCCCGCATCAGGCTCTCTGCTCGGCAGGGGGCCTGCTTCCCCCTTTCCCTCTCTCTCTGCCTGCCTCTCTGCCTGCTTGCGATCTCTCTCTCAAATAAATAAGATCTTTAAAAAAAGAACCCACACAAAAGTCTTGGCGTCAGACCGTGGGCTCCTGGCACGAGCACTTCCTGCTGCCCGGTGAGCAGACACGCCAAGCGACAAGTCCCCAGGAGCCAGCCAGAACCTGCCTCCACGCGGGTGGGAGGAAGCGGACGGTCGGGCTAGCGCCGTCTACAACAGGTCCACGTGCAGTCAGCTTGCTGACGCCCCAGCAGCCCGCCCCGGAGAGCAGGAGCCTGCCTGCCAGCCCGAGTTCCAACTCAAGGAGAGCTGTTTCAGTCGTGGGGTCCCACCTCTCCCCCGGCAGTCTAACCTCGGCTAACCTCCTGCCCAAGCGCCAAAGGCCCCGCCGAGTCAGGGGAGAAGAGGTCTTACAGGCCTCTGGTCTGCGCATCGCTCGACCAGCTCAAAGTATCGCTCCGGAGAGCCGTGGAACTCGCTCTGATCACACAGCTCTTCCACCGTGGTCAGCAGGTCGTGGACGACGGCTCTGAGCTCTGGGCTGTCCAGGCTCTGCAACACAGAGGTGTGGTCCCGGAGGAGTGACTCTGGCCTCAGAGTGCGGGTCTCCAGCGAGCCGCATTCAGACATGGGGCATGGGGGGCAGGCGGGCCGTTCTCGCTCATTTAGGGAGTGAGGACCCCAAGGAGTCCTGCTCTGCCCACCCAGCAGACCTCCAAAGGATCACCTCTGAGCATGTTCACACCTCCCCACAGCTCAAGCACCTTCTAGAAACCCCAGGGCAGTTGCCTCCCAGCCTGCCGCTCTAGGGGTAGCGGGTCAGTGACAACGGTCTGGCTCAGCCAGCAGGCCCTGAGGGATGACAGTCTAGTCCTCTGCCCACTGGCCTGGCCGTGCACATCGCCATGCACAGGCTCAGTGCCCTCCCCCCGCACAAGACCCTGTGCCCCAAGAGACCCCGCCACCAAGCCCGGCTAGACAGAGCCTCAACTCTCCTACAGCCCCCACGCTGCCCCCATGTCATCCCTCTCCTACTGCGGTTAGTATTTCCGCCAAAGTTACAGCAAACCCATGGGCGGCATCCCCGATGCCCCAGGAAATGTCTTCTTCAGGGTCCCCTTACAGACCGTGAAGGGGATGCAGTGTATCCCCCTCTGGGACTTGCGGGACACCGGCCCCACCCCCTCGCCCACCTGTTGCCGTCAAAGCCACCACCTTCAGTGGGGAGAGCACACAGACCTGGCCAATAACGCGGACCCAGAAGGCGTGGAGGGAGGGCCCTGCTCACGGGGAGGTGGGCCTCCAGCCCCGTAGGTCCACAGCCACCCAGGGAAGGACCCGGTGGCCTGCCTGCCCGCTGTCCGGGCCCCCCCGGCCCCACGGCCCCCTGGCCGCCGCACCTGGAGCTGCTGCAGCAGGCGCTCCATGATGTTCAGCAGGATGTCCCACGTCACGGCCTGGAGCTCCCTCCGGTACTTCTTGATCAGTCTGGTTATGGAGAGCACAATCTCGTAGGACACCACCTCGTTCGGACAGGTCATGGCCTGGAACAAGAGACCCAGGGAACACAGCGCTCAGCCGCTTCCTGCTCCTGCCCAGCAAGCCCCCATCCCAGGGCCCTCGGAAGCCAGACCGAGAGGCCTTCGAGGGACTCGCTGCCCACATGTGCTCCCAGGCCATAGAAGAAGTACCCCAGGAGCGCGGAAGCACTCCTGTTAGCCCGGCTCCAAAGGGCCGGACTCAGCCACACCACTTGCTGCCGGCTCCGGGACGCCGACCCCCCAGCCCTGCAGAGCCGGAACGCCACCCCTGCAAGCCAAGGGCGCAGACCACGCCCCCTGCCACCCAAGGAAGAACCCTCGGCTCCCAGGGCGCCCTGCCCGCGGCGTGAGCACATGCACAGCCAGTGTTCAAACGCCGGCGGGCACCGCGGACAAAGAAGCAACGTCTCGGGCCTCGCTTTAGAGCGAGAGCAGCGCCTGACGAGCTAACGCCGTCACCTCGGGGACCCCGGAGCAGTTCTGCTGCTCCTCCACAAGGGCTGAAGTCCCTAAGACAGAACGTTCACTTAAAACGAAACCTGCCAAGGGTCCTAGACCTCAGGGTCCCCAGGTCACAAAGCACCTGACCGAAAGCCGTGGCCTCGCCACCTGTGGACCTGCGCTCATCCCCGAGCCGTGTCCCCTCCACCCCGTGTGGCAGCCCCCATGGCGCAGAAGCCAAGTCACCTCATAAAAGGACGGGAGCACAGATGTTGGGGAGTTCTTCAGAGAGTAGAGTCGGTGCGCGCCCCAGAGAGCCATGCCCACAAAGAACACGGCGCCTCTCAGCAGCGCGGCGTCCTCCTTGTAGGCTCTGCAGCGATGGCAGGAAGACCACATGTCAGCCGAGCCTGCGGTCCCTGAGCCCCCTGCTCTTACGGGGAAGCAACAAGGCTGGGGAAGAGGCTGTGGGTAGGGGACGTGGGCCTGCGGCCATGACCCGATTCACTCAGGCCTTCCCACCGCAGTCGTCACTGCTGACCCCGGGGCCGTGCCACATGCCAGGACACGGAGGTAAATAAGAGAAGGCCCTTGGCCTCATGGTGCTTACGGTCTAGGAGGCACTGGTGTGAACCAAAGAACCACCTGAAGAAATGCCAAGTCCCTCCCTCAAATTACAGCCAAGACGGAAAGCCCAGGGCCAGAGGAGTCTGCCAGGACACTGGGCAACCAGCAACCACCCTAGGTGGGTACACCCTCAGAGAAACCGGAGCACGGAGGGAGGACCTGGCAGCCAAGGGAACGGGCGGGCACAGAGGCCCTGGGTAGGGGGGACAGCAGCAAGGAGAGGCGGGAGGACAATGGGCTGAGGCAGGGCTGGCCACCCAGCACTCGCCGTGGTGGGCAGTGTGGTTCTTCTCCTCAGAGCAGGAGGAGCTCTCAGGGCTCCGAACCAACCATGCCATGGTCCAAGGCGTGTGGGGAAGGGCACGCAGCTGCGTGTGGAGCAGCAGACTCTGGGAGGCTGGCGAGGAGCGAGTGGGGCTCCAGGGGCTGGAGGTCCTGGGAGTGGACAGACCTGCACCATCCCTCAGGGGCAGAAGCAACAGACCCTGTGATGATCTGGCTGGGGGAGGGGAGGGCAAGGGCCTCATCACAGCACCCGGTGAGGCAGCCCTCCCTGACGAGGTGGGAGTACAGGACCACTCAGGGCCTTAGTTCTGAAGGTTCTGACTTTGCAGCAGAGGAAAGACAGCACAAGGGCCAGGGACACAGGATGGGAGCTGTAGCTCAGCAAGCTTCTGGAGCAGCCAGAAAGCACTGGACAGGAAAGCACTCCGGCCCCGGAGAAGGCTTTGTGGCTGCTGACCCAAGCCACCTGGCCCACACCGGTCCACCCCAGGCCCGGGGCACACTCGCCTGTCCTCCATGATCCGACACATGTTGTAGATGGCACTGTGGCCCAGGTGGGTGCCCAGGAGGTTACGCATCAGCTGGGAAACAAGGCACCGCCATCAGAGGTGAGCAGAAGCCAGCCCCAGGGCCCGGGGGCCAGCCTCGTGCAGACAGCACTCTGAAGCCCTCCGCGTCCAGCGGCCTCCTGCCGCCTCCTCCCAAACACAGAGGCAGCAGCGTTTTCAAACTACTACCAAAATCCCGGCCTCAGCTCAGACCCCAGGAAAATGCTACTGGATTCCCCTCAGTAGGGCAGACAGCCATTCACTGAACACAGCACAGCCCTTGTCCTGTCCACATGCCTGGCCTCCACCTTCATCTGGGGAAGCCCCTCCAGAGCAGTTCAGAACCCCACCTTCCAGCAAGGCTCACAGAGCTCCTTGACGTTGATGGTGCGGCAGAGAGTGACGATGAACAGCGGGAGACTCTCGGCCGGCAGGCAGTTGTAGCAGACCACGGCGTCCAGCACCTGCAGGGAGACCTGGGGGAGAGGGACACAGGTCACGCCGGCCCCGCCTCCCGCCCACAGGGATGTGCCCCACCCCCAGCCTCGTTCCCACCCTCCTTTGGTCAGTGACAGGCGCCCCTCCCCACTGCCAAAGCAGCCTTCCTCAGAAGGAGAGGGAGGGAGCATCACGGTCACGGTGGGTCGCCCCATCTGGAACTACAACCCCACGACGGAGGTCATCCAACCAAACACCCTCACTTCCTGTGGAGTCCTGAGCACCAGAGAGGCCAAGCAGCTGGCCCAGGGCCACGTAAGCAGTGAGGGGCAGTGCGGGGCTCGAGCCCAGAGCTGGGATCCCAAGC
Organism: Lutra lutra; assembly: GCF_902655055.1. Classification (NCBI taxonomy): domain Eukaryota; kingdom Metazoa; phylum Chordata; class Mammalia; order Carnivora; family Mustelidae; genus Lutra; species Lutra lutra. The sequence continues at coordinate 1,635,800 of NC_062295.1, read as the reverse complement.
GCTCCGCCACCCGGCCCGCCCAGGAGGGTAAGAGGACCGTCCCTGGGGGAGAGCAGCTACTGACCTCTATGTCTACGGACGACACCGTCTGGACACACAGCAGGCAGATCATGCTGGCGGAGGAAGCGCAAGGTCAGTGGAAGGACGTCTCCGGGGGGCGGTGCGGCTCCGCCCCACTTTCTGGGACCTCAACAAGTCAGTTAAAACCAAGAACTTGACCCCCCGAGGGCTCCACTCCCCCACAAACAGGCAGGTGCCTGCCTTGTGCCAGCCACGGGGCAGCACCAGCAGGACCCAGTCCCTGGCCTCACGGCTCCCTGCGTACGTGCAAAAAAACGACGGCGCAAGCGGTAACGGAGGCGCTGGCTGGCGGCGTGCGCCGGTGAAAGCGGAAGCACCCGTTCCGCGGGCAGGAGCACGGGCGGCCACGCTGTCGCGGCGCCTCCGACTGCTCACTGCCTCCGACGGCTGAGGCAGCAGGGCCGGGAGCAGAGGGACGTTACGGGAACTCCTTACTGGACCATCGATGCAATGTATTCATCCAGGTAACAGCTGTTGAACTTGACCAAGTTCACAAGCACCAAGAGGAATTCTGAGGACAGGCCGACGTCCATCCACTGCAGCACGAACCCAGCTGAGGGGGAAGAGGAGGAGGGCAATGTCTGGCCTCCTCCCTCCACACCAGGAAAACACCCCCGGCCCTCCCGCTGCCGTCAGCAGGCCACGCGCAGCCCCAGCAGGTCAGCACAGCCAACTCTGAAGTTCACCTGACCCGGGCCGCGCTGACCGGGTCCAGGCTGAGGGGTGGTAGCAGGATTTGTGTCTGATGCTCGGAGCCCGGGTCCTGAGGCTTCTTGGCCCTCTACCCCTCCCTGAGACTCTCTCAACAGGGACAAAAGCCACGCTTGGCCACTGGCCAAATCACCTCAGAAAACCTGAGCACAGCAGCCAGCAGCACCTGTCCTGGAGACAGACTGCCAGCTGGGGCCCATCGCCGGGCCCCCGCCAGCTGATTTCTTCCTTCTCCTCCCTCCCCTCCCCACGGCGGAGGCAGAAACCTCACCCCATCAGGACAACAGAGAGGAAGGCTAGCCAAGAGGAAGGCTGGGAGGTCAGGCCCAGGGCACACAGAGGCCCAGCAAGAAGACACGACAAGGCAACCCCAGCCCCCCAGAAACTTCAAGGTACCCTGGATAAAACACGGGCTGACGCGCGGTCAGTAGCACCGCCTCCCTATAACGAAACTTGGTCCTCCTCCTGCCCCCCTAGCAGGCCTCACTCCCCAGGGACTCTGAGCGAACAGGTCTGCAGTGAAGCCCAGCACTGTCCGTCTCTAACAAGCTCCCCGGGGGACGCAGCGGCTGTCCCGGGCCATACTCAGACAAGCAGAAGCTCATGGTGTCGCACCCTCCGCAGCGCCCCCCTGTGCCTCAGCAGCCTTCTGGCATTCAGAATCCAACGGGACCCCCCCAAGCCCGAGAAACCCCGCGGCACCCACCCAGTTCTTCTTCCAAGTAGGTGATGTGTCTCCCGTTGTCCGTGAGGGCCTTGAACACTTCCAGTCTCTCGTGGAGGTCTTCATTGGAGGGGTAATCCTTGATGACCTTAAAGAAGAGGGCTCTGAGCACGCCCAGGTGGTCCCCCTGAAAACAGAAGCACAAGCTCAGCTGTCCTGCCAGGACCCCTGCCGGCTGGGTCTCCCGCACAGCCATACGCTGTCCAAGTAGAGGGGGGCTCGAGGACTCCCGACCCTGGGACCCCTTCTCCTTCCCAAAGGCACTGGCTGTAAGCGACCAACTGGGCATGTCAGAACCACTCCAGACTGGCGCGCATGTGTGCACATGTCTGTGCACGAGCTGTGGGCACATAGCAGGGGACAACACAGTTCCAGCCTGGGGCTCATGGCCAGAAGAGACACGTTTGTGTCTGCGCATGATAAAAACGGGTCTGACCAGGGGGCGCCTGGGGGGCTCAGTGGGTTAAGCCTCTGCGTTCAGCTCAGGTCATGATCCCAGAGCCCTACATCAGGCTCTCTGCTCAGCGGGGAGCCTGCTTCCCCCTCTCTCTCTGCCTGCCTCTCTGCCTACTTGTGATCTCTCTCTGTCAAATAAATAAATAAAAATCTTTAAAAAAAAAAACAAAAACGGTCTGACCACTCTGAAAGGGGACAAGCGTTTCCACGCAGCAGGGGTGTGCAGGGCTGGGGGAATGCACAGCAGGGAAGAGAGCCTCCAGGCAGGAATGCAGAGGCTGCCGGTTCTAGGAGAAGCCAGGAGCCAGGGAGCCATGGGCAGAGGCCCAGGCCGGCAGCAGGAGGGCAGCAGCAGGCCACCAATCTCTCAAAGTGGGCACATCCCTTTCATTCTGCAGCCTCATCGACACCCCAAAACATTCCAGAGGAGGGAATAGCCACCCCCATTCTCCAGGAGAGGAGGCGGAGGTCCAGGGGCTCACCCGGGGTCCCCTGGGTTCAAGAGGCTGGGGTGCCCGCTCGGGCTGTCGGGCTGCAGAGAGCCGGTGCCGGGGCCCTCACCAAAGGCCAAAGCCCACGGGTGGCACAGACGGAGCAGTCCACAGCCACCCGAAGTCACGCCCCACACCCAGCCCAGGTCCACCGGCACGCAGCCCTGCCGCCCATTACCTGCCCCTGCACGATAGCCTTCAGCAGAGCCAGCACCGCGTGCCGGGCCTCCGGGGGCCGCTCCGGCTGCAGCAGGTCCGCCACGGCCTTCCACAGCGCCTCCACCGCATGCTGCCGCCAGCAAAGAGGGACCACGGTTAGGGGGTACCGGCCCCCTCCACTCAAGGCTCAGTACCACGAGCAAAGGACAGAGCGGAACGGTTCTTCTGACTCAGAACTCACTCCCCTGAAGCCCACATGTCGTGTGCCCTCACAGCCAAGTGACCTGGAGGCTGCTGGGGCCCTGCCGCAGGCTACTGCGAACCGCGAACACGCACAGGCTCTGGCCACAGCCTGGCGGGGAGGGAGGAAAGCAGCGGCCAGGGGAGCTGTGCCAGGGGCCCCCAGGGTCGGTCAGGAGTCCCCCTTTAGAGCGTGCTCGGACTCCAGTGAAGAAAGCCACTGAAAGAATCTGAGGACCAGGCAGGCCTGGGTCTACAGCCTGACCCAGAAATCCCACTCCCCTGGCCTCTCCGTACCAGCCAAGGGCCCCTCTCTACCACACGCCTGCCCCGCCTGGGCTGCTGAGAACGCTGTGGGCTTCTGCAATCTGCCTCCCGGAGTAACGGGGTCCTGTCCCCTGCAGCTGCCCAGAATCAGTCTCTCTTGTCACCTCCTCTGCTCCACGTTAATCATCCCGGGCTCCCTTCAACCAGGGTCTTCAGACCTTCAGACATTCTCAACCTTTTCTGGGCTCACTTCCCTTGGGAGAGGACTAAAATGTCCTTTAGATGGTGTCCGACCCACATTATGACCATTTCAGGATGCTCTGGAACTTTCACCTCCTTTATCCTACACATAACACTCCTAGTGACACAACCGAAGCTACAACAAGATCACACACCAGCCCGGGGGACTCTGCCAGCCTCTTGGGCTTATCTGTCTGTTCACCACAGCCCCCCCCGCTTCCCTACCTACAGGAAAACTTTATGGACGCAGAAGACTATTTTCACCTTTATCCTCAGTAACTTACAGCCTGCGTGTTTCAGATGACCACCGGATGTCGTGGCGGCCCTCCCCTCCCCCTTAGTAAATCCCAGTCTGCCTGGTCCGTGTCTCCTCCCAAGTTGCCCATCCGATCTCCGGGCCAGGCTAGAGCAGAGCCCTGAGGTACTCTCACGACAACCTCCAGGGACGCCTGGAGAGAGCCTGCAACCATCCGCCCGAAATAAATGGGCTTATATCTGTGAGGCTGCTTGAGGCTACCAACCAGACACCTCTCCCAAAAAGACACCAGAAATGGCATGCTTTGAGCCACAAGGTTTCCAGATGCTCCCTTTCCTTCCCTGAAACGTGAAGACTCAAGTAAGCATGCATTTCTGCAACTCCCTATTAAAGCCTTTCTCGGAACTGCCACAAAAACCTTAGTGCCTCTGCTCCCCACCTCCACGTGTGAGTGACCCCAAGGGATTATGCCCAGAGCATTCCCAGAAGCTCCCCTAAAAGGGTGCATAAGTTAGTAGTAGCACTTAGCGCTCAGCCGGGCTCCTCGAAAGAGCCACGTCAGACTTGTGGACAGCAGCCGACTGAGGCAGACCTACCTCTTCAAATTTCTTCGTTTTGGCAACCTCGCAGATCTGCCCTATCACCCGGATGCGACTGTTGATACCACATTCGACACTCAGTTCCTGGCGAGAGATGAAAGCGGCAAAGGGGCCGGGGCTCAGGCAAGGGGTCTCCTTAACCACCAGGCACAGACCGCCCGAGAATTCCCATGCTGGAGACCTGCCGCGGCTACTTCTGAAATCAGGGACCACCAGAGTTTACGCCTCCATCTCAGTGGGGTGAGAACAGACTACCTCTCTTTTTTGCGATATTTCGTTTTATTGAGATAAAATTCACGTAACAAAATTAGCTGTTTGAACGATGCAAACCTGTACAATTTTGGCATATTCACGACGCCTGCAACCGTGTCCGCTAACTCCCAAATGTTTTCATCACCTAAGAGGAAAACGTCCCACCCACTAGCAGTCACCCCCCCTCCCCATCCCCTCAAGCCCCCACAAAAGCTGACCGACTTTCCGTTTCTACGGACTCTCCTATCCTGGACATTTCACGGCTGTGGCAGTACTCGTTAGGCGGGGCCTCTGTGCCTAGCTCCTTCCACTTAGCAAGTTTCCAGCGTTCGTCCACATCACAGCATGTGTCAACGCTTCGCTCCTTCTTTTGCCGAATGACAAATACTCCGTTGTACAGAGCTTATTGCGTTTTGTTTCTCTGTTCCCCAGCTGACGAGTACCTTGGTTGTCTCTGAACGGGAAACCTCACGCGTGCAGAAACTCGGCATTTTCTAAATCACGGTGCCGGGATGTGGGAGAGCGACTCAAGCACACTCCAGGAAACAAAGACCAGCTGCTCCAAGGAGCTCACAAATGACCAGGGTAACACCTGGCTATAACCCTAATCCCCTGTGGACACCAAGCCCGGTGTTTTCGCCACGGTCAGTAGAGCAGGCTCTCCCGCACAGATACCCGAGTTCTACCTCAAGTGTGCTGGACCCAGTCCCCGAGGTCCTGACTTCCTCGACCTCCGACGGAAAGACAGGCTTCCACGGCACTGGGGATGGCAGCAGTCCCACCTCCCACAGAACCTGGTGGCAGAGGGGACCCAGCCTGCCCTGCACCTCCCAACAGGCTAGCAGAACAGACGATGCAGCTCACTCACTCTCAGGATGTCGGCGGTGATGATAAACTCCGTCTGTTTGCCCTCTGCAGACCTGGGGTTTGGCCTCGGGGTTCCCAGTCCTAACAGATTCCTGAATTTCTCCTTCAGGCCTGAATCTTTGCTTGTCGGCTTGGCCATGGTGGACAGGAACGCACCAGAGGCCGCCTCTACACCAAGAAAACAAGCGGAGAGCTCAGGGGCAGCTCCCCGCATCTGCCCCGCTGCCGACCTCCGGATGCCCGCCCGGGAAGCCGAGTCTCGGGTGAGCACGAGCCTCCCACAGCTCCTGGGAGGAACTCAAGCACAGCCTAGCGGTCCCGGCTAGCAGCGGGCACCGGGTGAGGGCGGGGAACGGCGCGCAGCGGCCCTGACGCTCGCCTCCGTCTCCTCCCTGACGTGGGGAAGGCCTGTCCCGGACGCCTGAAGCAGGGGGACCCCCCGGCACCCGCTCCGTCTTAAAACCCAAGAGGACTGGCGGCTCCAGGCTCAGGCTGCGGTGGGCGCAGCCGAAGGCCGGGGCCGCGACACTGCGGGGTCCGCCCCCGCCGCCTCTGCGCGGAGCAGCACCCTCCCCTCCCCGGCGCGGCCGCCTCGCCCTGCCCCATCGCGGCCGGGCTAAGGGTGGGCAGGGCCGGCGTCAGCGGTCTGGGGGCAGCGAGCCACTCACCCGGGACCCGGCGCCTGGCCGTCCCGGCGCGGAGAAATGAGCGCACGCCGGGCCCCACCCCCCAGCCCCGAGCCGCCGCCGGAAGCTCGATCCGAACTTCCGGCAGCGCACAGAGCCCGAGCACCGCTGGCGAGCTTGCCGGGAGTCGTAGTTCCCGGCCGCTCTCGGGCGGAAAGGCGGAGCGAGGATCGAGTCACGTGACGAGCCGCGGGGGACGCCGGGATGTGTAGTGCACAGAAGTTTGTCATGCGCATGGCTGGCGTGAGGATGGTGACCCGAAGCCGGAGCCGGAGCCGGGGCTCGGGGGCCGGGCCGCGGGGGGCGGGGGAGGAGGCCACGCCGGTGCGGAAGGGAGAGGCGAATGCAGGTAGCCCCGCGCCCGGACCGGCATGGGGAGAGAAACAAGGGGGGGAACTGCAAGGGGCTGGGGGCTGGGATTCCGAGTCGCACCCACGTGGGGCGCTGGCTCCCACCGCTCTTCCTGTTCCCAGGACGCAGGGGCAGGGGTCCGGGCGCTCGCCCCTCCCCGACCCTCCGCGTCCCGGTAGCCTGTCCCGGGCGCCAGGCTTTCTGTGGCACACCAGCCTCGTCCTCGTAGCTGCTTCCCGCTCGGAGAGACCGGGCGCCGAGGACAAGCCCACCCCGAGGGCGCTGGAGGGTGCCCCTGAGAGGAAACGGGAAAGGGCGTGGTCTTCGTTTTGTTTATCCTGCAGGCCTCCAGGATCCAGGGTGTGCAGGACCCCGGGGTGAGCGAGACCCACAGGGCCCCAGCAACAGGACAGCCAGAGGGGGATTCCCATAGGCACCCAGTGAACTTAGGGGTGTGACAGATGCACGGAAAGGGAAACCGGGGCAAAAGGAGTCAGTAGGGGACAGTGCCAGCTGCGTAGGTACCTTGATGCTGGGATGGAGTTTGGGGTTCGCCATGAATACAAGGAAAAATCAGTGAGGAGTTGTGAACGGAAATGACACAATCTGATTTGGGCCTTGGGAATGTCTCTCTAGGCGGGTGTGGAAACAAGAGGGGGGGGGCACCTTGGAGGAGGCCTTGGGGAGAGTCCTGTACTAATGCAGCCTTAGTCAGGAGCTCTCCCCAGGAGGCCAGGGGAAAGCTGACTTGCCCCCAGAACACGAGCTGCAGAAGCCAGAGCAGCCCCAGCTGCGAAAGATGGTGGATGGTTGTTGAAGGAATGATGGGGGGGGTGATAGCAGGCAGGGTAGCACCCACACCCACCCTCACCTATGGCCCCCGCTGAATGGCACTTTTTTTGCAGAAGGAAAGAAAAGCCATGGTCTCGCAAAGCGCCAGCGGAAGACGCAGAAACTGAGTGTCGCCTATGAAGCCTCAGATGATGAGAAAGGAGAAGGCGCCAAACCCCCAGAGGCACCAGGCTGGGAGCCCCCAGACTGGCAGCAGCAGCTGGTGAACATCCGCACCATGAGGAGCGGGAAGGACGCACCTGTGGACCAGCTGGGTGCTGAGCACTGCTATGACCCCAGTGCACCCCCAAAGGTAGGCAGGCGCCCCGTCTGCCTGGTCACTGCCTTCTGGACAAGACACTTGCTTCCTCTCAGGCCTCTGTAGGGCACAGCCTGATGCCTGGCAGCCCTTGGCTGGAACCCTCCCTGGCAGGCAGCCCCGCGAGGGGACAGCGCCTGGGCTTGTGTGTGGGATGCGTAGGGTTATCCATGAGGCCACAGCGATCACAGTGGCAGGCACCGGCTGTCGAGCACCGGGTTTGACACTAAGTGTTGTGATCATTCATCTCAGCCTCCTAGTGGTATTTGTGTGACAGGCACTGTCACTGTCCCTGTCTTCCTTACGTATGAGAACACGGTTCGTTGGCCAGGGTAACAGGTGCAGGTGGGGAAGGGTTTGCGGGGGCCGGCCCACGGTGAACACCCAGGACCTGCCACTACTCTGGTCCCCGTCACTGTGTAAACAGGTGCGGAGATACCAGGTACTGCTGTCCCTGATGCTCTCCAGCCAAACCAAAGACCAGGTGACAGCAGGCGCCATGCAGCGGCTGCGAGCTCGGGGCCTGACGGTGGACAGCGTCCTGCAGACGGATGACAGCACGCTGGGCGCACTCATCTATCCCGTAGGCTTCTGGAGGGTGAGTCCATGGGCCTCAGAAAGACGTCAGGAGGCCAAGGGGAGACTGTGGGGTATGGGAGGCCAGGTGGGCATCTGAGGTTGTAGGGACCCAAATGTGAGTTCCCACTGGAGCCCCCTGCCCGTCTAACCAGCAAACGGGGCCAGGGCTATGGGGCCTGCCTCCTTGGCCTTTCCTGTTTGCAGCCCACCCCTTCCTTCCTCCACCTCCCCACCCAGCTGACTGGCGCTTCCCTTCCTCCCTGAGGCTGCCCACCCGCCTTTCCCTTTGTTTACTCCAAGCCTCCCTGGAGTGCGTCACCCCCTTCCCTCTGGAGCCCCCACAGGCCACAGAGCACTGGGTGGTGAGTGGGCGGATCTGTTGAAGACCCCCCGGGCGGGTGGGGCTGCTTCCCCTTGGCATTGGTGTGGGCTGCAGTTTGTCAAGAGGGTTTTAAATAGCCCTCTCTACTCGGGGCAGAATGGGAACCACCCAGCTGGCCTGGCGGCTGGCGGGGGAGCCCCAGGCTCCAGTCTTCCTTCCTGAAGGTCCAGGTCCAGGTGCTGCGGAGCCCAGCTCCTGGCATGGCTGGCCTTGCTTAGCCGACCTGGCATCTGAGGGAGTGATGGGACAGGGGACCCGAGCAAGACCCCACACATGTGTCATTGTTCCAGGCAGATGGAAAGCAGGGGTCCAGGCCGCACTGGGCCTACCTCAGTCTCCCTGCTGCCCTTGGCTCATTCCCACCTCTTGGGGGGACAGAGGCAAACAGTTGCCTCTGAATGTGTCTTGGACAGGTGACAGGCAGCTCCGGACACCTGTGAGTCTCCATCGGGACTTATCCTCCCAAATAGGTCTACATTCTCCACCTCTAGAGCTGACCTCCCCCCCGTAACCCCCCACCTCCGTCTTTCAGAGCAAGGTGAAGTTCATCAAGCAGACCAGTGCCATCTTGCAGCAGCGTTATGGCGGGGACATCCCATCTTCAGTGGCAGAGCTGGTGGCACTGCCAGGCGTTGGGCCCAAGATGGCGCACTTGGCTATGGCGGTGGCCTGGGGCGCCGTATCTGGCATCGGTGAGTGGCATACACGGTCAGGGAGGGCAGGGTTGGTCGCATCCCATGGTCTGTGACCCCAGCTCAAGTTCCCTCGCCCACAATGTGACCCAGGGGATCAGAAAGATGTTTGCAGCACTGAGCTAGGCCTGCCTGGTCTACAGGTAGGTACTGATGCGAGGAGTTTCCGTTTGCTGAGCCCCTGCTATGCGCTGGGCTCCGTGAGAGGCCCTGGGGATGGGTTCAGGGTCCACGCTGTGTATGGAGAAAGACGTTGGGCAGGTAACTCCTTACCTTTGAGCTAGAAACAGTCTTGGGGGGGCGTGCACAGTGCTGTCAGCGCTGGCCCAGGCTAGGGCATCTGGGAGACTTCTAGAAGGAGATGATAATTCAGCCAAGAGCTGAAGATTGAAGCGGGCTAGTTAGGCTAGGAGGAGGAAGTGCTGTCCAGGCAGAAGGAGCGACGTCCACATCAGGTGGGAGAAGTGGCCAGGAGAAGGCGGCCCGAGAGTGGGCAGATGGGGGAGGTCCGGTAAAGGCAGGGGGACACCAGGGGAGGGGGAACTGGGGGGAGCCTCTTCTAGAATCCCTTTCCTGACATTGGTGGTGTCCATGAAGACAGACCCTGGGTCAGGCTGCGGCTGCTTCTTCAGGTCTTTGCCCAGACGTCTGGCTCCTGAGGCTGCCCAGCTGCTGGCCCAGCCAGCCCAGAAACCTAGCTGGCCACAGCCTCTCTGCATGCCCCTGCCCCGACCCTGGTTACCCCTCCGGAACTCCTGCAGGGGGAGGGGGGGGCAGACATCTTCCCAGCACCTCCCCGGCTCCTAAGACCTGCTCCCTTCTTGGCACTGCATTTGAGGTGGAAGGCAGCTAGGGGCTGAAGGTCCTGACCGTGAAGGCTGCAGCCCAGCAGCCCCAGAGACTGGTGATGGGCCAGGCAGGGGCTAGGGCAGAGCCTTCCCCGAGCCCTACCCCCACCACCGCCCTTGATCCCGCAGCCGCCAGCTTCTCAGCAGATACCTGAGCTTATCTGGGCAGCTGTCCTCAGCTGCCCGGGTCTCAGAAGGGGATGGTGGGGGGTGCCTGGCAGGTCTGTGGGGGGAAGGGCCCACCGCCCAGGGACTTCCGGAGCAGCAGACACACTGGAAGAAGTCCGAATGTCACCCTTTCCGTATGTCTGGAGGCCCTGCCTCTCTGGCTTCTCCGGGAAGGGGCCCATCAATTAGAAAGCCAGAGCAGCCAGTCCCAGCTGGGTGACCAAGAGACAAGACGCTTAGCCTCTGTGAGCTTTGGTCGCGGAGCTGGGAAAACTTACAGAGGACCAGTCCACAGGAGGCTCCTGTAGTGTGGTGTGGCCCTGGGCTGGGCCTCTGGGGGACAGGCAGCGTGATCATTTCTGTGCTACAGAGGAGGATGCTGAGGCATGGTGACCCACTAACCTGACTCCCACACCTGTGTGCTCTCCCTGTGTCTCCCAGGGTGCCCTCTGTCAGCATCTGGGCAGGGCCTGAGCCTTTTTCCAGACCATCAGGAGCAGGGGAAGGGAGCAGGTGTAGGACTCAGGTTGTCTTTGGCAAAGTCGGGAGGAGGTAGGGACTACAGCTGGTGGGGAGAAAAGGGCCCTGGTGAGCAGGTGCCCAGGGCAAGCCCTGGGGTGGCTGGCCAAGGGATGCCGGGACTGTGGCCCAGGGAGAGGACAGCTGCAGCTGGCCTGGCCATCCTCCCTGCTCTGTCCCTGGCCGTGCCGTGCTGGGTGTGGGCCCTGGGAGCGGCCTGGCACCCACAGCCAGCGTCGGGGCGAGGAGGCACAGCTCCCTGCACCCCTGCTAGGGGGCCCAACCCCTTTGATTCGAGCTGCTGCCCTGCCTTCCGTGGCAACCCAGGGTTTGGAGCGGGGAAGACTCGGGCTCCAGGCCTGGGTCTGGCCAGCACGCCCTGTGAAGAGCCGGTCCTGTCTCCTGCAGCGGTGGACACGCACGTGCACAGAATCGCCAACAGACTCGGGTGGACCAAGACGGCGACCAAGTCCCCAGAGAAGACCCGTGCGGCGCTGGAGGCCTGGCTGCCCCGGTGCGGCAGGGTGGGGGCTGGCGGGGCTGCCCTCAGCCTCCCTCCCCCACTGACCTCTCACCTTCACAGGGAGCTTTGGAGTGAGATCAACGGACTGTTGGTGGGCTTCGGCCAGCAGACATGTCTGCCCGTCCACCCGCGTTGCCAGGCCTGCCTCAACCGAAGCCTGTGCCCAGCTGCACGGAGCCTCGGTGGGCCGTGAAGCCTGGGCCTGGACGCCATGCACCAGCCGACCGTGAGCCTTTGCTGGGGGAGCCACAGCCTGTTTTCTAATAAAGCTCGGGAATCGTTTGCAGCCGGGGTCTGGCCAAGTCTCGCCTCTGGGGCGTGGGGGGCAGGCCGGGAAGCACGTGCGTGCACTGCATGTGTGCCCGTGCTCGCGTGTCTGAATAGGGCCGGCTGGGAGGCTGACACGGGGACGTGACCATCTGGCTGTGTACGGGGCGGGGTTGCGGGAGCCTGGGACCGAGGAGACCGGTCGTGGGAGCCAGCTGCACGCAGCTGCTAGGAAGCCTGCTGGAGACCCGGGCCTCCTCCCTCCGGGGCAGCAGGCCAGGGATCCAGGTCTGCACCTCCCCTCTTGCTGAACTGCTCCGTGAGAGCTCTCTGCTTGGAGGTCCCCCTGTGTTTACAGAGCTACCTGTCCTGTAGAGTAACACCAGTAGGCCCAAGCCAGGCATCACAGGGCACAGGAGACCTGACCTGTGCGTACCTGCCGGGGTGGGGGCGGGGAGGCTATGCAAGAGCGGAGGCGTCAAGGGTGCAGAAGGCATGGAGAGTGGGGTGCTGGGGGGCAGGGGGAGGGAGAAGCTGGCAAGGGCCCCAAAGGGTGCCAATGAAGGAGGGAGCAGGGCTCCAAGTTACGCACCCCCCCACCCCCAGGGTGGGGAGGAAAGGGAGGGGAGAGTGCGGAAGCTGAGCAGGGTCAGGCTGGGCGGCCTGGTGGATGGAGTGGGGGCGGCTTAGGAACGGGACTCTGGTTCCAGCCTCTGAGAGCGGGCTCCCAGGCTGCCTCCTTCCTGCCCAGACCACAGACCCCCACCCTCAAGTGAGGGCTCAGGAAGGACAGAAGCGGCCACGGGTCTGAGGAAGGCCTGTTTATTAGGAGGGCGCGCATGCGCTATGGCTTAGATGGCAGACAGCAATATCAGTGGGGTTCGCTGCCAGGGCTAGGAGGAAAGGGAGGGTGGGCGAGGTCCCTTGGGGGCAGGATCTCCCACAGCCACATTCCCCCTGCCTCCCGCAGGGACAAAAGGCCTGTCCAGAGGCCACCCTTTTTTGAGGACACGGGGCCTCCATCCTCGGGCCCCTGGAGCCCAGGCTCTAGTGCAGCAGGGACGTGGGGCCCTGGCCTAGTGACCACCCCCAGCAGGGAGGGGGCAGAGGGGCAGCTCCTACAGCCACATGTGGCCTCCCCAGGGTCACACTGAAGCCCCCACAACCACAGCCTGGCCCCCATACATTTTTCTCTTTCCCTGGAAGTGCCCGGGGCTCCCACTTGGGACGGCTGCTGCTGAGGGTCGGGAGGAAATGGTTTGCAGAGAAAGGTTTGCTTTATTGCAGTGACTGAGATAGGCGTCCTGCGGGGGCGGGACTCTGGTAGTAAGTGGAAACATGTGGTGCTGGAGCTCTTTTTTTTTTTTTTTTTGGAAGAAAAGCAAAAACACAAATTCCTTTAAGTCAGCAGGCCCAGGCAGAGCAGCAAGGGCCTGGCCCACGGTCACCACTGCCCCTCCCTGACACGCTCTTCTACCTCGAGAGGGGCCCCCTCTCCCCTATCCAGCACCCAGCAGGTCGGGGGCCGGGGGGGAGCAGGACGGGGCTCTCTGGGGCGCCCATTGGTTCCTGGGTGGTGGTGGGACCAGCACAGCTTCTGGGGGTGAGGAAGCACCCCCTCCAGTCCGCTGAGGCTTGGGGGACTCTAGGCGGGGCCCGCGGGGCGGGGCCCGAGGGCCGCGCAGACAGGCGGGGAGGGGCTCAGAAGTTGCTGAAGATCTCGCGTTTCCGGTTCCAGTCCATCTGCGGCGCCCGCTTGTTGACGCGGGTGGCTCTCGCCTTCTCCTTGGCTTCCGCTGCCGTGGGGCTCAGGTGGAGGCCACTCTCCTGAAAGGGGTCCCGCTTCCAGGTGCTGCTGTCCTGGGGTGGGGGGGCAGAGCGGGCAGGGGGCCAGAGTGAGCCCCAGACCCAGGCCCTCCTAACCGTGATCCCTCCCAAGGCCACCGGGCGGGGCTGGGGCAGCGGGCCCAACGGGGCATCCGAGAGGGGCTGACCCCACTGCCCAGGCCGTCCGCTACACAAAAGCCCACCCCCGAGGCCTCTGATCGGCCCCCCTCGTGTGTGAGCAAAGCAGTGGAGGTGGGCGGGCACTTGCTACCTCAGTGTCCTTGTCTAAGCCAGGCAGGTCACTTCGGGACGAACACGCTGAGCCACCATTGAGCTGGGAAACCAAGGGCAAGGTGTGGCTTCAGGGACCCTGCCCAGGAGCCAGAGCGGCCCCCACAGACACACAGGCGCACGCGTGCACGCATGCGCACATCAGAGCCACGGCTCTTCCGTCCCGCAGCAGGCGCGGAGCCTCTACTGTGCTCCAGGCCCAGCCCGGGCAGGACGCGGGACACCCAGCAGCGAGTGGACAGGTGCTGTAGAGGGCTGGAGAGCCGACCCTGGCCAGCTTCCCAAGGGGTGACGAAGGGGGACTCCAGGTCGCCGGCCAGTGCTGGGCAGAGGGAATGACAAGGCCAAGAGCCCTGTGGGGCTGGGGGTGTGGTTGACCAGGGCCAGGACCCACAGGGAGCATGAGGTTTAGACTGGGTCTCCCTGTCACACCAACACAAGGAGATGTTGAGGTGGGGGACTCGGTCAGGCCTGGGGATCCCTAGAGGTGCCCCTACGGTTTCCTGGGCCCACCTGGTCCACTCCCACCCTCTCACCTGGGCAGGGCTGGTCCCGTTGGTGACTGGTGATGGCAGTGGACCTGTGGGGACAGGGTGTCAGGGGCTGCCCAGGCCCCCAGGCTCCACCTCATCCCCAGGCCTCCAGGCAGCAGCCCACCTTCCAGATGCTCCTCAGTGGGCGTGACCCGCAGCCGCTTGAAGTACTCGTCCGTCTCGGGGTCCACCACCAGCAGCCGGGCCTCATCCTCCCGCGCCTTGATGCTGGCGACCACCTCTGCATGGCGCAGCCCCTCAATGTTGTGCCCGTTCACCTGCCCCCAACAGCATGGGGTCAGCCCCGCCAGAGGTCAGGCCCCCACAGGCCCCCTCCCCGCGAGCCACCCAGCCAGGTGTGGCATCAAATATTCATTGATATTGTCACCAGCCGTGGCAGACAGAGGAACATCAGCTCAAGTTCCCAGCATCTCTCCTCTTCCCAGCAAAGACCTCCCTGCCCAGAAACACACTTGGGGGCACATGGGCGAAGACATGCTCGAGGGGACACGGGTCCAGACACATTCTGCAGGACACGGTCCAGACACACGCTCCTCCAGGGGACACAGGCCCAGACACACACTCTGGTGGACGGGGCCAGACACACAGGCCCAGACACACGCTCGGGGGGCAATCAGGCTCAGACACACACTCGGGAGAACAAGAGCCCAGACAGATGCTCGGGGTGGGGGACATGGGACCAGACACACGCTCAGGGGGACAAGAGCCCAGACACACACTCGGGGGAACACAGGCCAAGACACATGCTCAGGGGAACACAGGCCAAGACACACACTCCAGGAGACAGGGGCCCAGACACGCTCTGGGGGACACGGGCCCAGACACACGCTTGGGGTGACGGGGCCAGACACACACTTGGGGGGCAATCGGGCCCAGACACACACTTGGGGTGGGGGACACGGGCCCAGACACACGCTCAGGGGGACAGAGTCCCAGACACATGCTCAGGGGGACAGGGGCCCAGACACACACTCAGGGGAACATAGGCCAAGACACATGCTCTGGGGGACAGGGGCCCCTGCGTGAGGGGCATGGGCCTAGAAACACGATCGGGGGAACACGGTGGAGACACATGCTCGGGGGGACAGAGGCCCAGACACAAGCTCAGGGGGACAGGGACCCAGACACACACTCGGGCACACACGGGCCAAGACACACGCTCGGGGTGGGGGACACGAGCAGAGACACACGCTTGGGGGGACGGGGCCCAGGCACACACTCGGGGGGCACATGGGCCAAGACACACGCTCGGGGCGGGGGACACGGGCCCAGACACATGCTCAGGGTGGGGGACACGGGCCCAGACACATTCTCGGGGGGACAGGCCCAGACACACGCTCGGGGGGCAATCAGGCTCAGACACATACTCGGGAGAACAAGAGCCCAGACAGACGCTTGGGGTGGGGGACACGGGACCAGACACACACTCAGGGGGACAAGAGCTCAGACAGACGCTCGGGGTGGGGGACACGGGACCAGACACACGCTCAAGGGGACAAGAGCCCAGACAGACGCTCGGGGTGGGGGACACGGGACCAGACACACGCTCAGGGGGACAAGAGCCCAGACACACACTCGGGGGAACACAGGCCAAGACACATGCTCCAGGGGACAGGGGCCCAGACACACGCTCCGGGTGGGGGACACGGGCCCAGACACACACTCTGTGTGAGGGGCACGGGCCTAGACACATGACTGGGGGGGACATGGGCAGAGACACACGCTCCAGGGGACACGGGCCCAGACATACGCTCAGGGGGATAGGGGCCCAGACACACGCTTGGGGTGGGGGACACGGGCCCAGACATATACTCTGTGTGGGGGTCTAGGACCCAGAAACACTCTCGGGGAATTCGGGCCCAGACACACGCTTGGGTGGGGGTCACGGGCCCAGACACACGCTTGGTGACAGCCAGCACCCTGAAACCTCCATGACAGGTACCTCGATGAGTCTGTCCTGGGCACGGAGGCCAGAGTGAGCGGCCGGCGAGCCTGGGTCCACGGAGCGAATATACTGTCCTGGCCGGGACTTGTCACTGTGCAGGTTGAACCCATACCCTTGGGGGCCCTTCCGTAGGTGGCAGAGCCGAGGGCGTAGCTCCCTCGGGGGCCCACCGACATCCTGCAGGCACATGAGACCAGGCTGAGTTCTGATCTCCCCCACCCCCACCCCCCAGGCCCCTGCCAGGCCTCGGCCCCAGAATGCAGGTGCAGTGGAGAAGGGTGAGAGGAACCCCAAATCCACACTTAACATCATGGCCTGCCCGGCAGCCCTGGGTCTCAGGGACAAACACTATACCCATGTCTGGGGGCCCAGCTGGGCTGCCTGGGGCCGAGCTCTAGCAGCAAGATCTCGAGCAGAACCTCAGTTTCCAAATCCCAAACAGCCTCACAAGGGACCAGGGGCTTTACAGGGTGGAGGGGACCTGCTAATGGGCAGCGCTGAACCCAGGCCAGGGTCCTAGGAGCTGCCACTCAGCACAGCGTCCTGGGTGCACCCCCCCCCCCCGCCCTGCCCAAGCGAGAGGCTGACGTTTGTTTTGTTTGTTTTGTGGCCTCTCTCACATTCCAGAGCCAGCTGGAGCCACCGCCACCCCCACAGGGCCCAAGGACAGGGCGCAGGGGCCTGAGCCCAGGGAAGCCAAGGGTGGGACCCGCTGTCCCACCCCCCCAACCCGGACACGGAAGGCCCACGATGCCCCGAGCACCCCCCATCGACCATGCAGGGCCTCGCCGGGCTTTACCTCTGGCATCCTGCGGTACAGGGCTGTGGGTCAGGGGGCCGTGCGGTTGGGGGCCATGCCCCAGGACCCCCACCCAGCCACGGCCTGGGGCCGGGACCACAGTGCCCAGCGGCTGCGGGTGCTCAATTAAACATGGCTGGTGGCCGGAGCGCAAGGGCGGGCAGTGGCTCGGGTTTCTGGGGCTGCTCAGGACTCCGGCGCGCGCGTGCAGGGGAGCGTGAGCAGGGTGGGGGTGCTCTCTGGGGCCCCTCCCTGACCCTCCACCTATCTCACTCTCAGAGAAGCTATCCAGGCCCCAGGCACCTGCCCCCTGCTGCTCAGGCCACCCTCCAACCACTCCCAGCCTCCGGGCCTCTGAGCTCATTCTAAACCTCAAATCTGACCCTGAGCCCTCTGGCCTGCCAGTCCGCCTGGCTGTGGACCCAAGAGCTTCTTTTCTCACAGGGCAGGTGGGAGGCCCTGGCTCTGGGCCCCCCACTTGTGCAGAACACCCTCTTCCTGCCCAGCCTACACCCCTCCTCTGGACCCCTTCCCGGACCCCCAAAGCCTACCCACCCATGTCCCTGGGATCACCACTGCAGGCCATTGCTACCCCCATAACCCCAGGGAATCAAGGGGCAGAACAGCGGCTCCTCGATCCCCCAGGGGTTCTGCTACTCAACATGGGCTGAAGGGACGGGGGTGAGACCCCCCAAGTGCCCCAGGGCCCCCCGCCCAGATTCATTCCCTCTCCCAGACACACCTGGAGGCACAGACTATGAGTCCCCCCCAAAACCCCCCGCAGCGGGGCCTCTCCGATCCAGGCTGCTGGAGCCCAGGTGCCGAGGCTGACAGGTCGGGAGCAGAGCCACAGCCAGGACCAAGCACACCCGGCAGGTGCGACCGGGCCCAGGTGTGAGCGGCACGCGGCCACAGAGACCAGACACACAGACACAGGCTCGCAACCGGCTACACCGCGACACACGTTCAAGAGGACAACCCTGGCGCTGAGCCCTGCGGCTTCTTCTCACGCCCTCCACAGTGACCTCCCTGGCGGGTCTCTTGAGGTCCCCAAACAGGAAGCAGGACTGGGGGGGCATCTGGGGCCATGAGGCCAGGCTGAAGTCACATCCGGGTTTAGGACCATCCTGGCCATCCCCCTGCCTCCACCCAGCACGCCCACTGCTCACCACACCAGCCGAGAGGCTTCTCTGGAAGTCTTGCCCTAATGCTCTCCTGCCTGGCGGCGCCCGAGGAGCCCTGTCCCCCGCACCCGACCCCAGGCTGAGAGCTGTGCTGGGGGGGGCAGGCTGCGTGGAGAGGCCCGAGCAGCAGTGGGTCAGGAGGGGGCGTGCAGGCGCCGCATCGCTCACATTCCTGCCATGGCTCGGAGCATTTCCTGCTGCCTCCCAGCCAGGCCCTCAGGCTCCCACTGGCTCTCCATCGGGCAGCCCGGAGCTGGACAAGCCCTGGTCTCAAAGCCGAGCAGTGACCAGACAAAGACGCTGGCATGGGGGTACCCCAGGAGCCGGGCTGTGCCCCCCCAAATGGTGACTCACCAGCCCTGGCAGAGAAAGGCCCCCATTGTTGCTCAGGGTCCAGCCTGCTCGCACCAGGGTCACCGGGGCATCCCCAATCCCCTCTCCTGACCCTGGGGGACATGGGCTAAGCCGGGCTGCTGGGGGTCCTCCTTGCCCACCCTGCCCCCACCCAGGCTGACCTGCGCGAGTCCCCAGGACGGTCTCTGTGGAGAGGCTCCTGGGGCTGGGGCCAGCGGTGTGGCATCCCCAGAGCGGGCCATGGGAGGCAGGAGAGAAGTGGCAGGCACCGAGTGTCCAGCTGAAGTGGCCTAAAGTCTCCAGCCAGCCCAGGCCACCACCCATTTATCCACCTCCCACAGTGGCCCCAGCTCCCCAGGGATGGGTGGAGACGGGGGGGGGCTGAGTCACTTTGGGGAGCAGGTGGCTGCTGGGTCCCCCTCCCCTGCTCAGGCCCCAGCTAGGCACCCCGTACTGGCTAGGTTTCAGTCCCAAGAAAGGAAGGAAGGAAACTGCTGGGAGGCCCTGCCCTGCCCCCAGGACCCGGGGCTGGGGGGACAGGGAGGCCAGGGAGGGTTCCCCAGCACCACAGCAGGAGAGAGTCTTGCTGAGGCTCCCAGGGCTCTCCCACAGGCACAAGGGCCCCCATACTAGGCGGCCAGCCCCCACAGGGTTCCCACTCACATGCACCCAAGGGCCTGTGGAACCGGGGTGGGGGCCCAGCTCTGTCCCCACCTCCACGGCCCCGGCATCGCAGCCTGCCCCGTCTGTGCGGGGGCTGTCCCCTGTCGTCACTGTCAGGATCAGCTGCGCTGCAGCTGGCCTGGGGCTGAGTCACCACTGACTAGGACCCCACAGCACCCCCATGGGAGGGCCTGCCCCCTCAGTGTCCTCCCCAGCCTCACTTCCCCTAGCCCAGCCAGGACAGGGGACAAGGAGCAGAGAGGCCAGGAGTGACTCGCGGGGCCCTGACTCCCAGCTTGGCCCTTATGAATGAATGGTGGGACCCTTCATTCTGCACCAGAGCCCAAGCCGTCCATCCCACCCGGCCATCCTGCCTGCGAGCACCCCCCTCCCAGGCACCTTGACCGCCCGTCGGTTTGGGGAGGTCAGCCAAGGCCTGGTTCTTCCTCCAGACCCTCTGAACTCAGCCTGTTAGACAGCAGGTCTCTGGCCGGGAGGGAGGGCTTGACCCTGTCCTCTGGGCCTCCCCTGACCTCCCTGGAAGCCCCGTCCCCAGGCCAGCCCCCACCACAGAGCCCCTGCTAGTCTGGCCCCACTTTGTTCCTCTAAAAATACGCCCAGAGGAAGCCCCCTCCTAAGGCTTCCTGCGGCTCTCAGAGCCTGAAATAGCAGAGGGGGAAGGTCCCACCCAAGGACAAGGTGCCTCAGCACCCCACCCTACAGATAAGCCCCAGGGCGGATTTTTCCACAGGAAGGTGAACTCAGCGTTTGTGTCTAAATCAATGGACAAATGCCTGGAGGGGAGGGGCGCTTCCTCTGGGAGGTAAGACGCCCCTGAAGGAGAGGGGCTCCAGCCGGCTGGCCAGCCTGGGAGCCAGACCAGCCCGCACATCAGCCCAGGACTCCCTGAAACCCCACAGCCGACTCGGATGACCCGTACTTGGGCCCCGACCATCCCCGCTGGGCTCTGGAACCCAAGGAACAAAAAGCATCCTCAGGGTTCAGACCCAGACCTGTGCCTAGGCTGGCTTCCCGCCTGAAATGCCGTCTCCCCCAGAGACCCGGGCACAGCCAGCTCACGCCGGAGACTCGCACACCCGGAAACTTCAGCTCTCACACCTTCAATGGCATGAGGCCAGTGGGTCTCAAAGTGGGATCTGGGGAAACCACTGGGATTGAATTTCTTTAAAGAGATTAAAAAAAAAAAAAAAAGGCGCCTGGGTGGCTCAGTCCCTTGAGCGTCTGCCTTCGGCTTGGATCATGATCCTGGGGTCCCGGGATCGAGCCCCACGTGGAGCTCCCTGCTCACTGGGGAGCCCGCTTCTTCCTCTCCTACTCCCCCTGCTTGTGCGCTCTCACTCTCTGTCAAACAAATAAAATCTTTTAAAAAAAAAAGGCAAAACGGGCATGAGAAATGGTGCCATGGAGTTTCAAGAGCATAGAACCATCAGGGCACCTGGGTGGTTTGCGTTCAGGGTCATGATCTCATGAGTCGTGAGATCAAGCCCGATGTCGAGACCGGGGTCAGGCTCCACACTCAGTGGGGAGACTGGCTAGGGATCCTCTCCCTCTACCCCTCCTACTGCTCTCTCTCCACCCCCCCACCTTTCTCTCAAAGAAAGGGAAAAAAAAAAAAGATCTTTTAAAAAAGAGAGAGAGAGAGAGAGCGCACAGAACAAGCAAAGTCAGGCTCTTCCTCTTGGCCCCCTCAAGTAGGACCCCCCCAAGTCCTGCCACACAGAAGTCAGTAGAACAGCAGCCCCCCCCCACATACACGTCTTCTAGCTCTTCTGGCCTGGGGCAGACACAAGAAGGAAAAAGCACGCCAACCACCGTAGACCCCAAACTGAGGACCCAGCTTAGACAGCGTCCCCGGCTGTCCCCAACCACGCACTGCCTGCAGAGGAGGACCAGGTCCTACCTCCCAAGGCCTTCCCAGCACAAGCAAGCTCCTTAGACAGGCAGACACCTGACATGAACACAGAGCCAGCCATGATCTGATCCGTCCCGGGACCTCCCAGCAGACCCTTGCCAGTTCCCTCAGCCACTAGGCTGGGCTCATCAGAGAGACCTTTCCTAGGCCAGGGAGCTCTGATGGGCATCCTGGGGAAGAGGGCCAGAGACAGGGGGCCAGGAACCAAGGCCACACTCCCCTGGGCCCACTGGTTCAGAACACAGGCCGAGGGCAGAAAGAGTGGCCCCAAGTAGGCAAGACGGTAGTCACCAGGTGCCCCAAGAGGCAGAGGGGATGGAGACTTCTGGAGGTGAGCGGAGGGGGAGACTGGCTGCCATCAAGTGGCAGATACAGCAGTTGTGGGAGAAGCTGGGGCTCCCCCGCGTGCGAGCCCGCTGTACCTTCTGGCCAACCTCGGAGCCCAGGCTGCTTGCACGTGCCCAGTCCGGCTTTGGCTCCCAGGGGTCGTGGGCGGGTGGAAGCCCTCGATGGGCCATCTCCTCGGTGCAGGTCAGCCTCCGCCGGCGGAGCTCCTCGTCCGTCTCCTTGTCCACCACCAGCAGCCGAGTCTGCCCTTCCACGGCCTTGATCCTCTGCACCACCTGGGCCGGGCAGGTTGGGGGGAGCAGGTCAGCGGTCGGCACTCTGGGCAGCACATGGACAGCGGCGCCACCCAGGGCTGGCCCAGGCTGGCGGGACGACAGCTGGCCTACCAGGG
Source organism: Lutra lutra (assembly GCF_902655055.1). NCBI lineage: Eukaryota > Metazoa > Chordata > Mammalia > Carnivora > Mustelidae > Lutra > Lutra lutra. The sequence continues at coordinate 1,614,003 of NC_062295.1, read as the reverse complement.
GTGGGTGGCTGGACCGAGAGGCCCGCCGGCTCCGCCCCCCACCCCCGGAGCCCCGGCAGCTCCCTCCCTCTTTACCCAGCACTCCTGATTCGGGGGTGCAAGGGCTACAGGGTCACTGGGGGGCCTTGCCTCACCCTGGGTCTGGTCCAGGAGGGGCCGGGAAGCTGCGTGAAGCAGTCAGGCGGTCTGGAAGGCGGTGCACAGCTAAGTCTGGGGTTTTTAGGGTGTGCGTGTGTGCACGGATGTGTGGGAAGGCGTGCATCCAGGGTCTGTCTTTCGGTCTGGGGTTGAGGGAGCAAGGGGTCTCCCTAGGTCCCCGTCTGGGGATCTGTGGCCACTGCTGTTCTCAGTAGTGGAGCATGGATGTCGAAACCCCTGCTTCTGAGCTCTCCATTTGCCTCCAGACCGGACCCTGACCCCCTGTTCCTGCCAGACCTGCAGAGAAAGGAAGGCCTGGTTCCTGAGGCAAGGCACCCGGTGGGCACCCACACACAGCCTGGGAAGCAGGGCTCAGAGCCAGGAGACAGGCACCCTGTGGGACAAGCGTGACGTTGGGAGCACTGGCGTACCTATGCAGGTGTCTATGAAGTGTCCAGAGCACGTGCGGGGCCACGGAGTGTGCATGTCGGGGTATGGTGTGCAGGGAGAAGGAGCGGTCAGTGCCCCCTGGGCATCGGGGTAGGAAGGACAAGACCCCCACCCCAAGTGTTGGGGGAGGGCAGAGAGGGCCCCCATCAGCTGCTCAGCAGAAGCTGTCAACAGATAGGAGGGTGTGAACCAGGCCCATCTTCCACAGGCCCTCCTTTGTCCCCTCCTCTCTCCTGGTGAGAGCCACCGGAGGATCCCAGCACCCTGCGGCTTCCTGACTGTAGGACTCAGCCTAGACGCTTGACATCCTCAAACATCTGAGCTTCCTTATCTGGAGAATGGGAGCTGTGACTGCACCTGCTCCCTCCTGGGCCAGCATGGTTCCGCGCGAGAGCTACAGAGACCAGCACCTGGAGCCTGGAAGCAGGTGCTCTGGGGCTAGGGCTGGCAGTGACAGTTAACCCAAAGCCAGGTGACATTGTGCCAGCCCCTCCCTGTGGTCTGCCGAGCCCAGACCTCCGGCCCACCCCCACCCTCCTTCAGCAAACAGCTTTATCCGGCTGAAACTCTGGGTGTGGGACAGAAGGTAGGCAGACGGACAGACAGGCAGGGGCCTCAGGGATAGAAGCAGGAGTTCAGCTGCTGGTGCAGCAAAGAACCAATTTACTAATCTCCAGGCCCCAAGGCTGGCCACGCAGACAGGTCACGACTCACAGGGGCTGGGGAGGACACGGAGAACCCTGAGCAGAAAGGGTGAGGGAGCTGGACTGATGCCAGCCAAGTCCCTGGCCAGTGGGAGATAGAGTCCCCAGGGAGCAGAACCTGCCAGAACAGACCCTGCCCTCCTTCTGGCCTCATCCCCAGTGGCAGGAGGCAGGGGCTGTGGTAGCAGCTCCCGCAGGGCCGGGTGGCCTCCAACGAGGACGTGCTGCCACCAGCAGCGACTCTAAGGGATCCGGACGCCATCCGCCAAAACACACATTAGTACACTGACCTGCCAACACACACTAATGACTACACGTAGCCAGGCAGGCAGAGCCACAGGCCCGGACACACACACACACACACCGGACTGCAGATCTGTGCACGCACACACACCTAGAAGTGCACATTCACATCCACAGTGCAGCACGTGCCCACACACACACATTCGCTGACACACGCACATACAGGTGTGCCCTCACTGGGATACCCCTCAAGTACCCCGGGGGGGCAGATGTGGTCACACGTCCGTGACCCCCAGAGGGACGTGTACACACACACATACCCAGCTGTGTATACAAGCACGTGTTTACACTCACAGACAAGCACTCAGGCCCCCCCCCAGGAACGGAGACCCCCCCCAGGGTGACTGACGCCTGCACTCCTTGCACACTGAGGCCCGAAGGAGACTCCAACGCTGGGGCCCAGGGCCCAGAGCCGCACTGCGGGCCCCTCCCTGCCAGGATGCCCCCTCCCCGGCGCAGGAGCCAGCTGGCCGAGGCGGAGAGGCGAGCGAGGAGGCCGGCGTCCGCTGCCTCCGTGGCCACGTCCGCCACCTCGTAGCGGGAAACCACGCAGGCCCTCGTGCGACCCCCTCCCACCCCGGGCAGGGCGCCGAGGCCTGGGCGCACGCAGCGCCCGGAGCCGCGGTCGTTGGCGCCCCGCGCGAGCGAGCGCGAGGCGGGGAGGCGCTCCCCGGGGAGGGGGCCCGGCGGGGCGGCGGGCCGGGGGCGGGTCGCGGGCACCCACCTGGTGGTGCGTCTCGCCCTCCACGTTGACGCCGTTGACCTCGACCAGCCGGTCCCCGGCGCGCAGCGCGGCCGCTTCGGCGGGGGAGCCCGGCTCCACGCGCCGGATGAACTGCCCGCGGCGGCCCTTCTCGCCGTGCAGGTGGAAGCCGTAGCCCTGCTCGCCGCGCACCAGGCGGCACAGGCGCGGCCGCAGCGGCTCCGGGGCGGCCATGGCGGCGGCTGCCCACCGGCCGACCACCGGCCGGCCACGGCGCTGACGCCTGCCGCGGGCAGGCAGGGGCGCGGGGGGCGGGCGCGGAGGCGGCGGCAGCGGCAGCAGCGCTGGGGACCCGGCGGCGCCCTCGGCTGCTCCCGCTCGGCTCCCGTCGCCTCGGGCTCGGGCTCGGGCTCCGGCTGCGGCGCCGCCCCCGCCCCCGCCCCTTCCCCGCCTCCTCGGTGGGGCCGCCCCCGCCCCGAGTCCCGGCCAGTCCTGGCTGCGGCGGGCCTCGGCACCCAGCCAATCCCGGGGGCGGAGGAGTCCGCAGGGCTTTGGGACCCCCTCTGTGTCGCCCGGAGTCTGGGCACCCTCCCTGGCGCCAGCGCCTTTGCCTCCTAGTCCAAGAACATTTATTGAGCACCTACTGTATGCATTCGTGACACGGAAGCGGGCTCTTGAGGTGGGAGAGGAGTGGAGAAGGGGTCCTCAGGCCGAACAAATCCACACGGGGGCGGAGGGTAAGAACAACGGCCAAATCCACACGGGGGCGGAGGGTAAGAACAACGGCCACAGCTCTGTCCACCATCCTCGGGAACACACCCTCCCTTGCCCCCCCCAACCCTCGCTGTCTCTGTCTGGGGATCTGTCCTGCACCCAGAGCTGCCCTAGCCCAGTGGAGTCCCAAGATGGTCCAGGAGGCAAAAAGGAGTTTGGAAATAACAAGGCAGCAGCCCGCCCCTATATTCTGGAGGCCAGTGACCGCGTGGCTCGGGCCCTCCCCAGGATATAGTTTTCGCTTATCTGTGCTGGGGATGTCTGTTAAACGTTACCCATCCCCCAACACACAACTGTCTCTGCCAGGTACCCTCACTTGTGCCCCTGCTCATCCCAGGGAGAGATGACATGTATCCAGGACTTTGGCCTCTGACCTCTGGCTTGTGATCAGTGCTCAGAGAAGCTGTTCCCATGAACTAGCCCCTGTGACCCACCCCCTGGCCCCAGCCCACCCTTCCCTCCATCCTTCTCCCCTAGCATCTAGCTCCTATCCCCAGCATGAGTGTCCCTTCCCCCAACCAGACAAGAATGACAACAGAAAATTGGTTAGGCTTTGTCGTGCCTCTGAGTACACTTTACCTGGGAAAACCCAAGGGCGCTCAGGCCATTTTGCAGATCAAGAAACAGTTCTAGAGAGGAATGGGACCTAGGCAAGGTTCCCCAGCTCCTCTTAGGCACTGCTGTGAGAGTCCAAGTCCACACTTTATCATGGAGCTCTTTCTCAGCCTCAGATACAGGAAGACAGCTGAGTTCCCCCTCAGCCTGCCCCTCCCCAGCCTGCCCAGACCCCTGCACATACCTGGTCCCCGGGGGTCAGGTATAACCAGCCCAGACAGTTCCCCATGGGGGCAGAAGCAGGCTCCGCTCAGGCCCCGTCCTTGCTGCTCCTTCTCCCCTCTCCAGTGCTCTTAGCCTGGGCGCCCAGGCCCCGCCCAAGCACAGGGCTCTCCTCCGGGCAGCCTCCTGGGCCCCAGCCCCTTGGGTGTCCACACCCGGCTGCTGCCCCTAAAAGCCACTTAGGCCAAGACTGCACGGCTGCTTCCTCACCCCCACCTCTAAGTTTCTGGCTAATGCTGCCATAGGCTCCCGCTGAGCTGGCCACCTCCATCTGTCTGCTTGCCTGTCCAGAGCTTGCTTGTCCGGTCTGTGACTGCCTCTCTGGACCCAGCCTGGTGCTGCTGCTCCTGAAGGCTGTGACACGGGTGCGGTCTACCACATACCAGCCCGGATGGGGTTTAGGGGTCACCCCCAGCAACCAGGACCTGCCAGCTTGTGGTATGGGGCCACGCCAGAGTCTAGGGAGGTAGCTGGATGGGAGCCCCCCAGGCTGGGGGTAGAGAAATAGGAGGGCCTGGTCCTCCCGGGAGGACCTCCCTTGGAGATTCCCCCCCCCCCCCCCACAGCACAGAAACTCCCAGGATCAGCCTCAACCAGTCTGTGAAGATGAGGGAGGAGTAACCAGGGACATGTGGTCCCAGCCAGGGGCCAGAACATTGCATCGCAGCGTAACAAAGGAGGCTCCAAAGCAGAAAAGGAGCTGGGAAGGACCAGGAAGGTAACAGAGTAACAAAGGCAACAGCAGAGAGTAACAAGGGGGTGTGGGTAACAGCCGCAGGATAAAGGCGGCAGAGAGGAGGACAGGTAGATTCCGCAGGGGTAGTAGGAATGGGTGAGGGGAACACGTAAGGATGGGGGCCCAACGAACAAATGCAGGGAAGGCGAACCCAGCGGCTCTCCGGGCAAACTCTCCCATGCCCTTCCTCCAGCCACGGGCCTCCGTGTGAGACAGAAGTGGGAGGCAGAGAACCGGGCCAAAAGAACAGCAGGGACAAAGACCCAGGAGAGCGGCGGGCAGGGGCTGTAAGGCGTTTGGGTCGCCCGGGACCGGGCCAAGGGTGGTGATCCGCGAGGCCCGGGGCAGGCGGGGAGGCCGGTGGGAGGTGATTCCCACCCCTACCCCGACGCCCTCGCTGCCACCTTGCTACACAGGCCTTGCGACAGACGGGAGGCAGACCTCTCGGGGCTTCCCTCTCCTGGGCTGTCAGAGGGGCCCCCTGGGGTGGGGGCCGGCCCAGGGCTCCCGGGGCGGGGAAGGGGCTTTCCTCTGAGCTTTGAACCTAGCTCCCAGGTGCAACGCCCCGCAGCGATGGGCGGAGCTTGGGCCTGGGCGGGGATTCCGGGGCGTGGCCGTGGGTAGAGGCCTGGTCGCCGGCCAGGGAAGGTTTGGGGGCGCGTCTGCAGGGTGGAGCCATTACTCTGACGCCCGGGTAATGCCCCGGAGCTTCCCGGGCCGGCGCCGCCTTCCTACTGGGCATAACGGCCCCACGGGATGACCGGGCCTCGCTTACGGCCTCCCCCCTTCAGAATACGCCAGGCCTCTCTTCAGAGCCCGAAAATGCAGCAGCCGGGACCAGCGCAACGAAAAGAGAGAGAACACGACACCCGAAACCGAAAGGGAGAGAAACGGGGAGAACCGCGCGGACCACCGGAGTGAGGCGGCGCAGGAACCCGCCCACTCGCTCTGGGCCCGCCCACGCCCTGCTTCTGGCCCCTCCCACCGCCGCAGGCGCCGACTGGGGCTGCAGTCCGGAGGCGCAGCCGCGCAGCGCCGCCTGCCGGCTCTCGGTGGGATTGCTTCGCTCAAGGGGCTGGCCCGGGGTCCCCCCCACCCGCTCCGGCTCCGACTCGGTCCAGCCTTCCCCTGTTGGGTGGCGATTGCGAGTGAGGCCGGCGCCTTGGGGCTGCTTGCACTGCAGCGGCACAGGGGTGCCAGGAAGCGGTAGGCAGAGAAGCCGGGCCTCTGTCAAGTCCCAAATCAGCACTGCTTTTTCGCCTTGGACCTGGTGTCCACCCCTCTGGACCGGGATACCTCCAGGCAAGGGAAATCTAGAGCCTCACCAAGCGTCCAGCGCTTGTGACCAAACATATGCAGACCACTTGGCCCCGGCGCGGACTACCTGCAGTCTGTGTGGGGAACAGGAAGGAGCCACAGGGCCAGGGGAAAGGGCAGCTGTGTGGCCCAGCCCCAGAACGTGGATTTTGCGCCGTCGTTGGTGGAGGGTGAGGTGCTGTGCCCTGGAAGGGAGATCAGATCAGGACGCCCATGCTTTGAAATGCCGAGTTTGGCGAGACGCAGGAGCAGGAATGGACTTGGAGTGCAGAGAATGGGTTGACCTGAGGAGTCTGTGGCCATCCCTTCCCTCAGGGCTGATCCTGGAATCAGAGTCTGTACAGTCAGGGCTTGGTCAGTAAGAACCGGGAGGGCCGAGAAAAAAGCACCCACATTAGGAGACAACATGGGGAAAAGGATGTACCCAGGAGATGAGCGGGAATTGCCAATAAGAAATGGGGGCTTCCAGAGTCCAAGGAGAACGTGGGGGCTGGTTCCATGTGAGTATCTCGAAGCTAGTCAGCTCAAGGGGTATGGGACCACCCTCCTCTGCTCCTGGCTGGCTGTCCTAGTGGAAGGCCTTGCCATATGGCCAAGGGAGGGCCCAAGGGCAGACAGCATCAGGGTACGGTGACTGGGTGCTTGGAGGCCCTGGACAGTTGTGAGAGTCAGAGCCCATGCAGAAGAGGGATGACGAGGAAGCAGAAGCGGGGAGAGGCCCAGACACTTGTGAGCGGGAGCTGTAAAGGGGCCCAGGTGGAGGGAGGCCCTTATTCCCGATGGCAGAGCATAACTATATGGGGGTTGGGGCCGATAACTGAAAATGCAGAGGCGATAAGAGTGTAAGGGTCTCTGAGGGGGCAGGGGTCCTTCCTCCCTAGGAGGAGAGTGGGGTCTTGAAGGAGGGGCTGGGGGTTTGCACTTGCTCTCCAGAAGCCACTGGATGAGGGGAAGGAGGGATGCAAAAGTGGTCGGGTTTAAAATGAATCCTGGGAGATGGGGGAAGGGCGGGCTGGGTGGGCTGCTTGGTCGTAAGGTCCCTTAAGGAAGACATACTCCTCCCCAGCCTGGCCAGAGGGCATAGTGAGGGGGCACTCTGGGGCTCCCGGGAGGCTGGCATTGGGGGCTCTGACTCTAGGGTGTGAGTCCTGTTTCCCTCTTTCTGGTGGATGGCAGTGGGACCCAGGGTCTGCCTTGCACCTACCTACCCTGCGACCTCTCCTCTCCTATGGGACCCTCGGACCTGGTCTGATGACCCCATCCTGAAACAGGAGATGCAGTGGCAGAGAGGGAAGGGGACCAGTCTCTGCCTCTGTCCCCTCTTCACCCATCCCCCCAAGCACTTACAGATGGATCTGGTTAGGAGAGGGCACCCCCCAGGCCAGGGACAGGGCTCCTGATATTTGCCAGGGCGTGAACGAAGCTATTTGCACCCTGAAGCAAGATGCCAAGAACACATCACAGAGGAAAGGCATCACACACGGGAAAGCATGAACCAGGCAGCTTTTATTGGCCAGACCTCCTGGCCTGGCCTGAGCTGTGTGCCCAGGCAGACGAGTAGACTCCCTCTGGGTCAGATGAGGGGCGTCACCAGCAAGGGGTGCACTCAGGATGGCCCTGGGGAGAAGTGGGGACCAGCAAAGGTGGTTCACTGCGCAGACCATGGCTGAACAGGAGACACGCCAAAGGCTCTAGAAAGAACAAAGCAGGACCTTAGGGAGAAGGCTGTGCACCCTCCACTAACCCTCCCCCCAACTACCGTTTCCAGGTGGGAAGGGTAGGAGGCTCCAGGAAAGCCTTTCTGGGCAAGAAGTGGGAGATAAGAAGATCGTGGGGTTTCTCGCGGGTACGCAGATCTCCCCAGACATCCTCCACCCGCTGCGGTCCCGGGCCCCTTTCTCTCCCCACGTACCTGGCCTGCTTCACCGGGGTCCAGGAAGAGGCCCCCAGCCGGGGCTCCAGTTCCGGCCGGGGCTCAGCGGAGCGCTGGCTCCAAGGCGCACTGACCCCGAGACCTGCGCGGGGGTTCCCGCTTCCCGTCTCCAACAGTTCCCGAACCCCCAAGGAGAGCAGGAGAGCACCGCGGGGGATGGGCTCCGGGGAGAGGGTGTCTTTGGCAAAGAGCCCTTGGGGGGACGCGCCCAGGCCTTGGGTGTCCCAGGCAAGGGACCCGGCCGCAGGGCGGAGCGCTCGGCGCCAGAGGGAGGGCGAGCGGCGCAGCCCCATGAGCAAGCCCGCGGCGCGGCCCACTGTGTGGTAGCGGGGATTCGCCACGTGCTTGTACCAGGCGCCAGCGGGGGGCGACAGGAGCAGCAGGAGCAACAGCAACGCGCGCGCCGCAGGACCCCGCATTGCCGGGCCCCGCGCCAGGGCGCTTGGTTGACGGCCGCCCGGCGGGGCGGGCCTGCAGCTGACTCGGCTGGGTCCGGGCGCACTGCGGGACCTCGGCGTCGGGGAGCCGGGGGAGCGTCGGGGGACCGCAGCGCGGCGGACCCCGCTATAACTGCTCGCCGGCCCCGCCCCGCTCGCCCCCGCGGTACTCGCTGCGCTCCCGAAAGGCCAGGAGGAGGGCTGGAGAGGGAAGAGCGGCCCAGGCTGTTGGGACAGGGGCGTGGGTTGTCAGAGTACCTTCTCCCAGGGGTGGGCCCTCAGCTAGAACTCTAAGTGATGCTCCGCTGGGGACGCCCCTGCTGTCAGGACACCGGGACGGGAGTGTGGGGGTGGGGTGGACGTGCGCAAAGGGATGCCTCCCGAGCCAGAACTCTTGCAGGTGGGCACCAGAAGACGAAAGACTGGGGGGGCTAGAAGAACCCTAGTGGGGCCAGAAGCGCTCACTGGTGGGCGTCCTCCGCATCATTCAAGAACCCTCTGTGCATCTCCTCTCTTGAGGGCTGTCTCTTGTCCCCCCACCTCTCCCCATCCTCTCCCACCCGCGCTGGTGAGTCCCCTCCAGCCCACCTCCCAGCTGCAGCTGGATGCTTGCAGCCACGAGCTTGGCCACATGGGCCCTCCCTGAGATGGTTAGTGCTTCCCCACGGCTTCCAGAATAAAAAGTAAACCCGTCCTCTTAGCCCTGCCCTGGCCTGGGCAGGAGAAGGCCCTGTGGACCTCCAGCCTTCTCTCTGGTTGTGTGACCCCTCCCGCAAGACCACTGTCTCAGACGGCCAGTTTTCATCTTTCTGCCTTACCCAACAACCTGGGATGCTGCCTGCCTCTGTTTCTGCGCCCGGAACGTCCTTCCCACCCTTGTACTCATCCCTCAGGATCCTGTCTGCATGGCCCTGACCTGAATGGTCCCCTGGAGTATTCCGCTGTGCACGCATGTGTCTCACAAACTCTCCAGAGGGCAGAGCCCGGCCCATTCTTGCCTGAGCCCAGCCCAGGAGGGATGCAGGCCCCGAAATAATCTGACCTCAGCCCACCCCCAGCAAGCACACCACTCATGGAACATTTCCTAGGTCCCAGATGCCAGGGATCCTGGAGGAAAAAAAAAAAAATTAACACTTTATCGTCAGAGAGTGAAAGAGGTGTGGGGGTGAGGGGAGCACACAAGCAGGGGAGAGGCAGGCAGAGCAGGCAGAGGGAGAAGCAAACTCCCCGCTGAGCAAGCAGCCTGACATGGGACCTGACCCCAGGACCCCGGGATCATGGCCTGAGCCAAAGGCAGACACTTAACCAACTGAGCCACCCAGGTAACCCTGAAATGTCTTATTTTGATCTCCAAACAATACCATGAGGTGGGATGATTTTTTTTTAAAGATTTTATTTTGGGGGGCACATGGCAGACTCAGTCATTAAGTGTCTGCCTTCGGCTCAGGTCATGATCCCAGGGTCCTGGGATGGAGCCCCATCAGGGTTGCTTCTCCCTCCCTCTGCCTCTTCCCCAGCTTGTGTGTGTTCTCTCTCTCACTCACTCCCTCTCTCTCAAATAAAATCTTCTAAAAAATTTAAAAGATTTTATCTTTTAAAGTAATTGCTACACCCAATGTGGGTGAACTCAGAACTCTTGAACTCAGAACTCTGAGATCAAGGTACCCCAAAATGGACCAGTACTGACCTCCTTTATCAATGAAGTAAGGCACAAGGAAAATGAACTTGCTCAGATCACTTGTTGGGTAAGCAGTGGGACAAGTGGGGTCTGACCTAGAGCCCCCCAGCCCGACAGCACCGCTGTGGGGACCAGAACTGCAGTTCTCCATGGAAACTGCCCGTCGCTCTCTGCCAGTCTCCTCAGCGAAAGGGAAAGCGAGATTCTGGAAGTGAAGGGAACAGCCTTTCCTCCATGTCAAGGGGCCAGAGGCGCTGGGAGGACAGAGGGTGCACCTCTAAGGCAGGAGGGACCCAAGTTGGTTGTGGGGAGCTCTGGGGGCACTCAGAAGCAATGCGGCCCTCCCTGCAAAGGCCCTGCGGAACAGGGGAGAAGTGAACCAGGCCCTGCGCCCTGTGCTCGGTAGTGGGAACGGGGGGGGGGGGGCGCGTGCACCTCAACCTCTCCTGTCTCAGTTTCTTCGCCTGCAGACTGGGGTGGTGAGAGCCCCTCCTCAGCTTACTGTGAGCATGAATCCAGGTGCGGGTCTCAGTGCCAGGCCTGGCACACAGTAGCTGCCCCCAGAATGGATGGGCCACCATCTCCTGCTGTTTCTGTCAGAGGCTTCCCGGCCTCCTGAGCTGTTGGTAAAAACGCTTTGATGGAGAGGTGACTGGCACAGGGACTGGTCCGGGAGGGGGTGAGAGGCAGCTGTGGGCGCACCTGGAGGGCGCCTGGCGGACCACAGGGACCCGGAGCTGTGTGGAAAGCAGCCTCCCTCCGGGGGGCCCTTGGCCTGGAGAGCCGCCTGGAGTGTGCAGTGGGCGGGCAGCACGGCACGATGCGGGCCTCTGGGGTCCCCTGACGCTGCATATCCTCCCTGCTAAGAGTACTGGGTGGGGGCGGGGGGTGGGGGGCTGCCTGGAGCTCCCACCCCACCCCACCCCAGTTCATCAGGGGAGGGTCCGGGTGCCCCCTGGCGGGGGGCCCAGCAGGATCACTTGCAGCGAGGTGGTATGGGGTCTGGGGCTGCTGGGACAGGAAGCAGAACGACAGGTACCAGCATGGATCCATTTCCAAACACAGCGTCACAGAGAGTAGCCTGCAGGACGCTATGCTCCGCATCTGAAGTTTAAACACCCGTCCTGCTTGCTTATGGCTGTGAAGCCCATGAGATGATGAGGCCCCCGCTGAGATGGAGCGGGGCTCCTGCTGGGCAACAGTGTGCAGAAGGCATGTGGGGAGAGCCCAGGGCCAGGCTGGGGCAGCAAAGCACACCACCGTCCTGGGAACTCCCAATGTGGGGTATAGGGGACGAAGGGCTCTGTGCCCTGCCCAGCCCTGAGCCCTCCCCCCGCTGCAGGGGTCACTCTGGGAGGAAGGGAGGAGGTGACGGGCCCACGAGGGCTGACTCTCCTTCCTGGGCCTCACCTCTCCCTTCATCCACTCAACACCCTCCTAGAAACCAGGGGAGCATGACTTCGGAGTGCCTGCGCGCTCCCTTTCCCCAACGGCACCAAGCCGCCTGTAGGCCAGGCCACTCGCAGCCCCGACACCGCGCACAGGCCCCGGCCCCAACAACGACGCTGTCCTAAGGACACCGCGATTGAGCAAATCTGTTTTTTTTTTTTTTTTTAAGATTTTATTTATTTGACAGAGAGAGAGAAATCACAAGTAGGCAGAGAGGCAGGCAGAGAGAGAGGAGGAAGCAGGCTCCCCGCAGAGCAGAGAGCCCGACGACGTGGGGCTCGATCCCAGGACCCTGGGATCATGACCCGAGCCGAAGGCAGAGGCCTTAACCCACTGAGCCACCCAGGCGCCCCTGTTTTGTTTTTTTAAAAAAGTATTTATTTCAGGGGCGCCTGGGTGGCTCAGTGGGTTAAGCCGCTGCCTTCGGCTCAGGTCATGATCCCAGGTCCTGGGTTCGAGCCCCACATCGGGCTTTCTGCTCGGCGGGGAGCCTGCTTCCTCCTCTCTCTCTGCCTGCCTCTCTGCTTACTTGTGATTTCTCTCTGTCAAATAAATAAATAAAATCTTTAAAAAAAAATAAAAAAGTATTTATTTCTATCAAGGTAATTTACATTATAAACAGAATGCTAGTATAAGGAAGAACTTAAAACTGTCCCTCACTCACGCTTTCACATCCCAGTCCTGCTCTCCAGAGGCAACAGCTCCCAACCCCTTCAGCTCTCTCTGCTGGTACTTACCCCTTATTTAAAAATCACAAGCTCAACTGCTATCCCAGCAGCGGCTTTCTAAGAAGCCTCGACGTACTTTGAGTAAAAGCGTGCACCTCCTGTCTTCACAAGTGCTTCTGCCATGTGCGCACACATGTACCCACTCACAGCCCAGAACAAGAAAGCAAGGATTTCCACTCCCGGGGAGCTCTCTTTGCAAGCCCCCCAGCCAGAAGCCCCCAGCATAACTTATCACCTCATCAGGGTGACAAGCACCCTCAGCACCACGCCCACAACACGTGGGGGCTGTCCTGCGCAGAGGGACCAGCCAGCAGAATATCTGGGCGTCACTCCCACCGTACAGGCAGAATAACAGCCCCTCCCCAAGACGTACGTGCCCCAGATATCCTGGAACCTGTGCCCACCTATTAGATGCAGTAAAGCAGGGGACTGAAGTTGCAGATTAAAGAGCCAGGGGTGCTCATCAGCAGACCTTAACAGAAGCAGATGGTCCTGAACCAGGCAGGTGGGCCCAGCGCCGTCACCTGGGTAAGTGTGGAGGCGGCTTCGGAGCACGGGTGTGTGTGTGTGTGTGTGTGTGACAAGGGAGAGGCTGGCAGGATGCACCCGGCAGACGGAGGAGGGGGGCCTCTAAAGCTGGAGAGGATGGGATGCATTCTCACCGGGAGGTGTGCACCCCATCTGCACCTTGATTTTACCCCAGTGAGACTGCTTCCGAACTTGGGAATTCCGACTGCAAGGTAGTCAATCTGTGTTGTTTGCAGCCGATAAGTTTGAGGTCATTTTTCAACAGTGGCCGCGGGAAACTCATGAGCCAGCGGACATCAGTTAACGCTCCCACTCTGCTGCGACCACCGCAAACGTCGCTTTGGGGGTAAAACTGCCCCCCGTTGAGAACCACAGACCCTGAGATTGTAAACCGCCACTCTCTGTTGGTGCCAGAAGGCTTCCTACAAATGTAGATGCAGCTCTGGTCCCCCCCGCTCGGATTTTCTCACCACTTTGGGTGAACTCACCGGCCAGCATTTATGTTGTTATGGCTGCGCAAATACTGTCCTCCGCTAAGGCGACGATCACTACGTTTCCTTTCCTACAGTGGCGTTTTCTTCTTTGCTCGTTTGTGTACATGCTCATTGTGCTACTTTCCCCCAAAGGCTCTGAGAGACAGGAGGAGCTCTTCACAGCTCTTCACAGTCTTCTCCTGAAGCTCAAGCACGCGAGGACAGCCTGGTTGGTTCCATGTCCGCTCTGGAGGCCCCGCTGTGGGAGACGGCGGCCTCCTGCTCCAGGCTGCACACCCTCTTTCTGGATGCCAGGTCATGTTCCAACTGGTATGCCCTAACGTTTTAGAGACAGGAACCCTCTGGCAGTTCCACGCAAATGGGGACATGGGACCTTTTTAGTCCATGTCTCGATGCCTAGCGCAAAGATTCTCTAGGTGTAGAATCTGTGGACGGATAACCTACTCCCTCAGAAATCTGAGGCCATCTTTGGGTTCCGGTGTTCCAGGAGTAGAGTCCTATTCTCAGTCCCTCTTCTGGGATCTTCTCCCTCCTTACCCCGTCCTCCCTAAATCTGTCAGGGTCTTTGCTTCATCCGCAGTCCTCCAAGAGGACGTCACTTGCTGAGGGCCTTTCCTCCCTGGCTGGGCCCTTTCAGCGTGAACACTCGCACCCTTCAGTGATATAATCCGCGCCTCTCTGCTTCTCTGTTCTTCCTCACATTCCTACGAATTAGATGGTGCGCCTTCTAGAGTCAGTGTCCCAGCTTCTTTATCTTCCCAAATTGCTCTTGAGTTTTTACTCATGTTTTTAATTTCTAAGAGCCCTTTATTTCCTAACTGTTTTGTATTCGTTATTGCTCGGGGAATCCTAGCCTCATTTCACGGAAGCAGCATCTTTTCTGGAAATGTCAAATACAGTTTTTTCTTTTTTTTAAAGTAGGCTCCCCACCCAACATGGGGCTGGAACTCACCACCCAAAGACCAAGAGTCACATGCTCCACCGAAGGAGCCAGCCGGGTGCTCCAAATACAGTTCTAAGGCTTCCTTTGGCTCCCTGGGTCTGCTTGGTTTGGTCCATCTTTCACACGGCAGGCTCTCCTCCTGAGCATGGACATCCTTGGCTGCCCCCACCTATGAATGACACCTCAATGCTCTTTCTGTGGGGACATGGCTTTGCTGAGTGGGAGGCTTCACTGCAGGAATGGCTTTTCACTCTGTAACGGGGAGCGCAATAAAGCTTTTCTCTGGAGGACCCCAAGCATGGGGGTGGGATGCAGACTGGATACAGAAGCCAGGGCAGGGGTGGAGGGCCCAGGTGCCCCGCTTCCATGCACTGACCTGCAGGGGCTCCTGTTTTTAGTCCCCTGCCTCGGTTCACCCTCGGTGAAACTTCTTATCAGGGTTCCCCCCAAAGGTCTCAAGGATGCTTTGTAAAGTGAGTCACTCTTCCTGTTGTTCCAGAATTTGTTTACATCTTTCACTCGCTGCTTCCTCCCTTCCTGTCCTTTTGTACTCGTGGACTGGCAGTCTTTTACCCCTCTGCCGTCATTTAGTGAGGCTGTGACAGTGAGCAGGCATCTGCATGTGGCCCGTCCACCAGATTCACTTGATGTGATGATGACCGTTTTGCAACTCAAGAGTGAGGAAGCCAAGGGTTCAATGAACTAAGAAGTTCACCAGCAAATAAGTGGCTGAACTGGGGTTTCAAGCCCATTTCTGTCTCATTCTCAAGTCCAGGCTCGCTCCCCAACAACAGACTGCCTTTCTCTAGAAGGCTTCAGATTTGACTCTCCTCCTTTGATAGCAAAAGGGAGGTCTGGAGTGTGCCTGTCCCCCAAGGGCAGCAAGGAAGCCCTCCCACCACCTGCAGGGACCTGAAGCCCAGTATTCACCACCGTCCATTTAGCAAGCCTGCCCTGATGCTTCTCTGCGCCAAGCCCCCCAGGGCGGCCGGGGGTGCCAGTGAAGAGCCTGAGTTCCTATCAGGATCCGGGGAGATAGCTCCTGGCTCCGAGATGGAGGTCACTAAAAAACAGTCTTTTATGATAACAATTTGCAGAAATTTCTTATTTGGGGCGGCCGGGGCAGGGTGTGTGTGTGGTGGTGGGGGGTGCGCCTGCAGACCAGGCCTGTTTCTGCGTGCGCTGCAGATACAAGCGGTCTGGGCTGGGGGGAAACGATGGGCTCCCCACACGGCGGCTACATTTAGCAAAAAAGCTGCAGGACGTGCGGTTTCCGATCGACGCGGGACAGCACGTCTGCACGAGGACGGCCCACCCAGAGCAGGGGCGCACTCACACTGCACCGCGGGGAACGCCGTCCGAGGCTGCTCCGAAATTCCAAGCTGCCCGGCGGCGCGCTGCGGTCCTGCCCGGGCCCCGCGCCCCCCGTCTGGCCCCCAGTCCCCAGCCCCCGCCCCGCGCCCCCAGCCCGCACCCCTCGCCCGGTCCCCAGCCCGCGCCTGCCGTCTGGCCCCCGGTCCCCAGCCCGCGCCCCTCGTCCGGCCCCCGGTCCCCAGCCCGCGCCCCCCGCCCTCGCCCCCGGTCCCAGCCCGCGCCCCCCGCCCTCGCCCCCGGTCCCCCGCCCGCGCCCCCCGTCCCCCGCCCGCGCCTGCCGTCTGGCCCCCAGTCCCCCGCCCGCGCCCCCCGTCCGCGCCTCGCCAGCGCGGAAGTGACGGCACGCGCTTCCGCCGGGCGGGGCCGTTGCTGGGCGGGACGCTGACGTTGCCCGGAAGGGGCGGACCCGCCGGGAGCCAGGCCGCGCCGCGCCGCGCCGGCCGGAGGGGGCCGCAGCCCGGACCATGGCGGCGGCGGCGGCGGCCGCGGCGGGCGCCGAGGGGCGGCGCGCGGCCCTGGAGGCGGCGGCGGTGCCCGAGCGGGGCGGCGGGAGCTGCGTGCTGTGCTGCGGGGACCTGGAGGCCACGGCGCTGGGCCGCTGCGACCACCCGGTGTGCTACCGCTGCTCCACCAAGATGCGGGTGCTGTGCGAGCAGCGCTACTGCGCCGTGTGCCGCGAGGAGCTGCGCCAGGTGCGCCGCGCCGGCTGGGCCGCGCGTTCGGGGCGCCGGGGCGGGCGCGGGGCGCGGCCGGAAGGGGACTTTGCCTTTCTGGTGTCCGGCCGTGGGCCTGGCGGCGCCGGCTTCCAAAACACAGGCCTGGCGGCAGCCCCCACCCCGCTGGGGCGGGCTGCCGACCGGGGGGCATCTGGGGCCGGCAGGCAGGAGGTGGCCCCGCCGGGTGGCAGAGGGAGCGGTCCCTATGGGGACGGTTATGGCAGTCTGTCCGGGAAGCAGAGGGTGAGAGTGGGAATTTCCAGCCCAGCTGTGTGTGTGTGGCTCCTCGGGGTAACCCGGGCAAGGTCCTCCCGAGACTGGTGCTTTGAGCTATTGAGGGACTCACACCTGCTCACCGGAGGGGGAAGGCTGAACCACCGAGGCTTTCTTAGGATTGTTGGCGGATGGGGACAAAAGTGTTAGAAGTTTTTCTCCTTGCCAGTTCCAACGGGGGTGGGGGTCAGGTCCAGAGTGGAGGCGGGATGTTTCTGACTCTGTCCAGACTTGGAAGCCCTGGAGGGGGTCAGAGAGGGCACCGTGGAGTGTGTCCCCCCACCCAAATGCCAGATGCTGGCTGGGAGCACCTAGCTGGCGCTCCCTTGGTTTGGTCTGAGATATGTTTGCTTCCAGCGTTGTGAAATTCCTCTGGTTTGTTCATGGAAACCTTGGGCTGCTGACATCTGCCAGGGAATCTGACTTTCTTCTTCCTAGAAGTGACGCAGAAACGGCATTGTTGAGGAGTAGGTTTCCTTAGTTGTGTTTTTGTTTTTGTTTTAGGTGGACATTTATGTTAGCGGAGCCAAGGCGATGCTGTAATTCCATGAGCACTTACTCTGTGCTCTTTTAAAAAAAGACAGAGATGCCATTAGTCTGTAATGGGGTGGACAGAGACGGACCTGGGAGAGATCTGGGGTACAGGAATCGTGGGGAAGACCTTGGGCCAGTGGCTTAGTGAGCACCTTCCAGCTCTGCCAGTCTTGCTTGGCATGAGGTCACCCTTGAAGGGCCAGGTTTCCCAGTGCACCTGTAGTTCTCTTCCAGGAAGGCAGGGGCTGCAGGTCTCCTCCGGAAGTGAGCAGACACCTCTGTGTGGCTGCTATGGCTGGCACCTGGCTTCTCTTGGTCCTTGTGGGTCCCACACCCTCCCAGTGCTCTGTGGCAAGCAGCTGTTGACATGAGCTGTCAGCAGGCTCCCACTGGGGTGTGCTTTGGCACTGGGTGCCTCTGGCCGATTCTGGCGAACCTTTTGGGCCTGCCCTGAATTACTGGGCATCAGGAGGATGTCCTGGGAACTTTGGGAGATGACGATCCTCTCACTCATCTTGCTCCCTCCCACCTTGAACTGGCACCTCTACCCTAGCTGTTCCTGTTCCCTGGCTGAGTTCTGCCCTGTCGTCTGAATGTCCCATGCCCACTCGGGAATCCCGCAGCTACCCCCAGGGGCTGTTTCTGCTCTGTCCTCCGTGCTGGGACTAAGTGCGTAAAAATCCTGAGGAGAGCATGCCAAGATGCTGTGCGGAACAGGCCTCCACCTCGACTCAGGGCTTCCCGTGCCCACTGTGGGGCAGGCGTTGCAAAGAGCAGACTCAGAGCAGCCCAGCAGCTGCTGATCAGGCGGGGGCCAGATGAAGCCAGACCGCCCAGCAGGTGCTCAGGGTGGAGGCCAGGCTGGCTCCTGGTCAAGACCAGCGCCAGCCCCCGTCTCACCTTTCCCACAGTCCCTGTTCTTCTGACCACTGATTCCAGTCTTGCTCTCCGCCTTGCTCCGATGCCTGTCTCTGGCAAAGAGGCTTGATGGGGCCGCCGTACCAAGTGGGGTGTGTCTGAGCTAGTGTGACCTCCCTTCCATCTCATGGGCAAGACACGCGGGTCAGGAGGTGGGGCCTGCTGCCTGTCCTTGCTAGTCTGGTGTCAGGGCCCCTCCCCGCCAGCCTAGTCCGCCTGGCTCCTCTGGGGCCTGAACTTCCTAGGTGGGGCCCTCACCACCCACCCTTGCCATCAGCTCACGCTCGCCAGGGGTCACTGCTGGCATCACCCATACCCTCTTCCGCTCAGTCGCAGTGAGTGCCCACTGTATACTGGGAGTGGGGGGCAGCAAAGCCCCAGACAGGAGCACACACCCACCCCTGCAGGAGTCTGAGCAGGGCTCTCATCCCATCTCCCTCTCCCTTTCTTCAGGGATTAGCCCAGCCATCCTGGGGCCCACCCATGGGTGCCCTTTCCCTCTCGGACGTCAACAGCCTGGCTGACCCAGGGGCTTCCCAGGATGGTCCGTCCTCAAGTGTCTAGGCCTGGCCTGTGCCTCTGTCCTTGGATCCATGACCCTCTCCCTTCAGCGTGATCAGCAGCGTGGGTGGGTCTCAGGCCATGCTGGTTGGATCTCTGGTGGGTTCCTCCCCACCCCTGGTCAGACCATGTGGTCCTTGTCCAGCGACTTGGTCTCACCATTCATCTCACCCTCTGTGGGGGGCAGGGATGCTGGCCACACCAGGCTGCACTGCTGTCCTGTTGTGTACTCATCGCCGGTCCTGACACCGGCACAGGCCTTGGGGGCCCCAGGCCTGGTTTTACAGCCTGTCTAGGAAGGGCCCTTAGCGTTTTGCCATTCCTGACCCTGGCGCCAAGCCTGCTCACCCTCATTCTGACAGATCCAGCCCTGAACCTGTGTTCCATGGCCACATCCCTCTTCCTGCGGTTCTCGTCCCTTTCTGAGCCACCCCAGTGTCTGCCCCTCTCCTGGCTTGGGTCAGGTGTGCCCAGCATTGGCTTTCCCAAGAGACTGCTCTGGAGAGACAGACCTCCCCCCCCCACCACCTCCGCCCACACAGCCTGGCAATCCTCCCGGGAACCGCACCCCGCCTCTGTCCACAGCGAGGGTGCCGGCAGTGAGACACCCCCCGAGGTGGGTCCGATCAGACCTCTGAGAGGAAGGCAGTGGAGCTGGGGGGACAGTGGTGACAGTGGCATCTTGGCACAAGTTTCCTCTGGGGAAGGAAGTTGTTCCTCTGCTGAGTCTGCGGGACTTGGATGCTTTTCGGCAGGGACTCCCTCGTGGGAGGACGCTGGGGCTCCTGAACCTGCTCCCTGTGTTGCCACAGGGTAGCTAGGGCCCCTGAGTCCCGGCAGCTGGTTCCACGACAGACCTTCTGATCTGTGGCCGGCCAGCAGCATTCTGCCTGGCTTGTGGTCCTGCGCGTGCAGGCGTTGGTCCCCCAGCAAGAGGTGGGACGAACTGGGGTCAGGACTGGGAAGGTGCCCTTGTGAGGGCTGGGTGTGGCCTTGTCCTAGAAGGGCAGGTCCAGTGAGAAGAGGCCAGCGTGAGGCCCAGAGGCCTGAGAAGGAAACCAGGGGAAGGGGGAGCCAGGGGAGCATAGCTGTGGTGAAGCACCTGCCCAAAACTCCATGTGGGGCGGGGGCGAGAGCCGGTGGCCACATTCACCAGACAGGATGACGCGGGAAGAAAGGCCTGCGGGGGCACTGCTCATCCTTCTGCCTCCCCCAGAATGGGTGTGGCTGGACCAGGGTACCTCCCCTGGGCTCCTGTGAGGGGCTTGGGGTCAGCTTGCTTGCCCCACAGTGTGTCATCACAAGTGCACACTGAGCCCCCCAGCTTCTCCCCCAGACTCCCAGGGAACCAGTCTTAAGCATCCAGCTGCTGGGGGCAGTGTGACCACCATTCTCCCCAGCCAGTCCCCTGCTTTCCCGAGTTCATGGCCATTGTGATCCCAGACATCCTCCCTAGCTGAGCCTAAACAGAGCAGAGATGACCTTGACATGATTGTTCCCAAGGTGAGGACTTTGAACAGAGGCAAGCGACCAGGCCCAGACTTGGAGGGGACAGTAGTGGAGTGGGAAGGGCTGTGGAGAGGAGACCAGAAGTGTGGTCGTGGTCCAGAGAAGAGGCAGCGCTGGAAGGAGCAGTGCCCTTGTTGGTGCAGAGGGAAGACCTGAGCCTGCAGGAGGGTCCTGGAAGCACTGAAACAGGAGCCCGCCAGTGGGCAGCCTGGTGGGCTGTGCCTGAGACGCCCTGGGAAACAGGTGCACAGGGGTCTGCATCCAGGCCGTGCCCAGCACGCCCCAGCTCTGCACTTTGGCACCCCTGACAGCTGGCTAACAAGCAGGAGGCAGCCAGGGGCTGTGGCTGAGACCCTCGGGGGAGCCTCTCCTGGGGCATCACAGGTGGGTGGAGGGTGGCCAGGCTTGATGTGTCGTCGCCCAGCTTGTCCTGGTGGCATTGTTTCCCTAGCGGCTTCTTGGGCGGCATCTCTCCCTTCTCTGCCCTGTGCTCAACACCCATGTGATGAAGGCCTGGTTTGCCCGACCATGTGGTCCATGTCACTGGCCCCAGGGGCTCACTGCTGACCTCTCCTCCTCTGGGGTGACTTCTGTTCCCGCTACGGGGCTAGTGTGGCTATGGATAAGTGGGGAATCCTGCCGCCCCCTGGTGGCGAGGCCGGGCATTGTGTCTCCACACGGGTCACCCTAGGCTCGCCCTCTGGCTACAGGTGAGGAGAGGGGCCTGGGCAGGCTGGGAAGGCATAGAGTGCTGCTGTGGGGCGGGCCTCGGCCTTCTCACCAGGGGCTGAGTGCCTCCCTCTTCTCTGCCTGAAGGGGTCCTCCACCAGATGTCTGCGGCCCTGCTCACCCCCCTCTCACTTGGTTCCAGGTAGTCTTTGGGAAGAAGCTTCCTGCCTTTGCCACGATCTCCCTCCACCAGCTGCAGCATGAGAAGAAATATGACATCTACTTTGCTGATGGAAAAGTTTTTGCCTTGTACAGGTAAGAGGGAGCCTCAGCCCGGGATTCCTAGGGGCTGTGGCCAGCCCTGCACTGGGAATGAGCACATCCTGGTCCCCTCCTGTGTTCCTCACAGCCCTGGGGCCAGATATCAGGGCCCGTGCTCCATTCCCTCTCCTGTAACAGGGGTGCTTCTGCCTGCGGGGGCAGTGGAGGCAGGGGCAGGGGGAGTCCAGGGAAGGCACTCCAGTATAGCGCATGGTGCCTGCTTTCTGAGGCTCTGCCATGCCCACTAGAGCTCCTGGGAATTGGGCTCTTAGCCCATGGCAGCAAAACCCTGTAAAGGGGTACAGTTGTCTTGGGAGTGATCGTCCCCTTCCAGGAGAGGGGGTGGGCCCCGGTGTGGGCCCAGTTTTCATGCCCTGCTGATGCTTAGCCATCCAGGCCAGGAGCAGCCGACTCCGCGGGCAGAGTGATTCGGGGCGTCGCGGGTAGGGGGGGTGAGGGGGTGAGGGGAGTGCTGGTCCTGGCTCCCTCCAGACAGCCACCCTGAGTGCCTACGGGGTCGGGGGCCTTCCGTGTCTCTCTAGGCAGCTGCTTCAGCATGAGTGTCCACAGTGCCCTGCGCTGCCGCCGTTCGGCCTCTTCGGGGACCTGGAGCAGCACATGCGGAAGCAGCACGAGCTCTTCTGCTGCAAGCTGTGCCTCAAGCACCTCAAGGTGCGCCTGCGGGGGGCGGGGAGAGCCAGGTGCAGGCAGGTGGGGGCTGGGCCCTGGGGGTCGTGGGAAGGGGCCCACCCGCGCCCAGCACCCTCTCCCCTGCAGATCTTCACCTACGAGCGCAAGTGGTACTCGCGCAAGGACCTGGCGCGACACCGAATGCAGGGGGACCCCGACGACACGTCACACCGTGGACACCCGCTCTGCAAGTTCTGTGATGAGCGCTACCTGGACAACGACGAGCTGCTCAAACACCTGCGCCGCGATCACTACTTCTGCCACTTCTGTGACGCGGATGGGGCCCAGGACTACTACAGGTGGGCGCGGGCCTTGGGCGCCCTAGGGGGCGGGGCGGGGCGGCGGGCAGGGGCGGGGCCGACGCCGGGGGCGGGGCCCGCGGCTCCCGCTGACACCCCGCCTCGCCAGCGACTACGCCTACTTGCGTGAGCACTTCCGGGAGAAGCACTTCCTGTGCGAGGAGGGCCGCTGCAGCACGGAGCAGTTCACGCACGCCTTCCGCACCGAGATCGACCTGAAGGCCCACAGGACCGCCTGCCACAGCCGGAGCCGCGCCGAGGCCCGCCAGAACCGGCAGATCGACCTGCAGTTCAGCTACGCGCCCCGGCACTCGCGCCGCAACGAGGGTGAGTGAGCGGGGTTCCCTCGGGCTGCAGCCGCGCGCGCCGCGGTCTGGAAAGCCCACACCTAGGTCCCGGTCTGACCCGTCGTGTGTCGGTGGGACAGGGGACACACCTGAGCCCGCGGTCACCCCAGGGAACTCCTGGTGTCTCCATCGACAGGTCGGGGGGTTGGGGTTGGCTCCTGGGCCGGAGCCCTGTGGAGTGCCTGGGGCCGTGGCAGGCCCTTCTCCCCTTGGGGCTGGTGTGGACCCCAGAGGGGTCTGAGTGGGTCCTTGGGGCTCCTGTGCTGGGGGAGTGAGTTGGTCTCTGCTGGGCAAGGCGGAGCACAAGCCTCAGTCTGGCCCAGGCCCGTGACGGCCTCTGTGCCGGCTACAGGGGTCGTCGGGGGTGAGGACTACGAGGAGGTGGACAGGTACAACCGCCAAGGCCGTGCTGGCCGGGCCAGTGGTCGTGGAGCCCAGCAGAACCGTCGAGGAAGCTGGAGGTACAAGAGGTGGGAGGATTTGCGCGCTGCTGACATTCTCCTGGTGCCACTCCTGAGGCGGTGGCCGCGGCCCGCAGCTGGGTTGGCACCCCGCACGGGGATCGGGGGACTTTGGCCTACTGGTGTCTGGTGTCCTTGGCTTGGTGGTGGGGTCTGCTTAGTGTCCTGAGTGAGCAGACATCCCCTTCTCTTTTCTCTGGTTCTAGCCAGAGACGCCAGGACCCTGCAGGTGGGGATGCACCAGAGGGGCCTGTGTCCCTGACGGGGTTCAGTGTAGGCAGGCCATGAGATGCTCACGCTGCAGGCACGTGCCCAGGCCAGGCACTGTCCCCAGTGTCCCACAGGATAGAGGCATCTTGGACCCCACAGCACTGGGCCTGTGTGCTGCTGGGGAGCCCCAGCCAGAGACCAGCTGGCTCAGGAGTCCTGCTGCATTTGCATCGCCCTCTGCTGGCAGTGAGGGCTGGCTGGCGCAGGGTTCGCTGGCCCCAGGACTCCGCTGGAGGATAGGCTTGGGTCGGGGTGGGCGGGGGAGGCCTCTCCCCAGCTCCTCATCCTGCACAGCACCGTGGTCCCAGGCCTTGCCCAGCCTGAAGGCCTCCCCCTCCCAGGGAAGAAGAGGACCGGGAAGTGGCAGCGGCCATTCGGGCCTCGGTGGCCGTGCAGCAGCAGCAGCAGCAGCAGCAGCAGCAGGAGGCACGCAGGAGTGAGGACCGGGAGGAGGGTGGCAGAGCCAAGAAGGACGAGGCAGGGGTGCGGGGGCTCGAGGAGCTCCGAGGCCCCCGGCGGCCGCCCCGGACTCAGGGCGAAGGTGCAGGTGAGCTGGCGCAGCCAGTGGGCACCTGGGAGGTGCGAGGCAGGCTCCCGGCTGGCACAGTGCCCAGGAATGACAGGGCAGAACTCTGAGTGCCCCCTGGAGGGTGTGCTCTCACCCCCTGGATGTTCTCATCCCTGACGTCGGGTCCTTTCGTTGCCTCATAGGCCTCAAGGAGGCCTCGCCGAACGGTCCTGTGAGCCCAGAGGGCACCCCAGCAACCGGCCCAGCCCCAGGGGCTGTCCTTCCAAGGTACACTCGTGCACTGCTGGGTCCGGGTGGGGGTGGGGTGGGCTCGGGCGCACAGGCCACTGACGCCACTCCCCTCCCTGGGCTCAGCACCCTCCCGCCTCCCACTTCGAAGCTCAAGGATGAAGACTTCCCCAGCCTCTGCGCCTCCACGTCCTCCTCCTCCTCCTCTGCAGTGGCGGCCCCAGGCCCCGTGGGGCTGGGGCTCACCTACCCTGTCCCTGCCAGGGGTAGGAGCACCTTCCAGGAGGACGATTTCCCTGCCCTGGTGTCCTCCGCCTCCAGGCCCAGCACTGCCCCCACCAGCCTCATTTCTGCCTGGAATGGCAGTGGCAGCAAAAAGGTGGCACATCCCACCACGGGGGCCCCGGCTGCCGGCGGGAGCAGCCAGCCTGCCAGGAAGGCTGGGAAGGGGGGCAAGGGCAGCAAGAAGGCCGGGCCGCTGCCCTCAGAGGAGGAGGGGGAGGACGGCCGCACCGGCCTCGCTGCCCAGGAGCCGCGGAGTGCGCCTGCCGCGGTAGCCGCCTCCTCCCTTCCGGCGCCGGCCTCCACCCGGACCCTCACCAAGGTCGGCAAGAAGCAGCAGCTGGGCTCGGAGAAGCCGGGTGCCGCCTCGCCGCCCCCACTGCCCCCTGACAAAGATGGGCTCCCTGGGGCTGAGCAGACCCCCACCATGAGCGCTGGGAGAGCCGAGGGGCCCGTTGCCCTCATCGTCAACGGACATACAGAGGGGCCAGCCCTGGCTCGCAGCGCGCCCAAGGAACCTCCTGGGCTCCCACGGCCCCTGGGGCCTCTCCCCTGCCCCACACCCCAGGAAGACTTCCCGGCGCTTGGAGTCCCCTGTCCACCCAGGATGCCCCCTCCCCCAGGTATGTGTGTCTGCCTGCGGCCTGCTTCTGGGCATCTGGGAGGGGGCCAGGGTGGGAGAGTGAGACTGGAGCCCCGGGTCCCAGGGGAGCACACCGTGAGGGGCGGTGATAGGCTAGCAGGCAGGGGAGGGAAGCCTAGTAGCACCACTGACCATGAGCAGGCTGCTTACCCTCCCTGTGAGATGGGGCAACCCTAGCGCTTTCTGGAGCCGGGGGAGGAAGTCTCCGCAGCCCGGGATTGCCGTGCAGGAACTCAGCGTGTGTGCTGCTTCTCGGCATCCTCGGGCCCTGGACCTGCTGTCCGGCAGAGGGTGGCTTGCGGATGGAGCCTGACCTTGGTGGGTTGGGCAGCAGGGGAAGCCTCCCCAGCACGTGGAAAACGGGTCACGATCTGGGTCTTGGTCTGCCTCCCCTACAGGCTTCAATGCTGTGGTGCTCCTGAAGGGCACTCCGCCCCCACCTCCCCCTGGCCTGGTGCCCGCCATCAGCAAGCCACCCCCTGGCTTCTCAGGCCTCCTGCCTGGCTCCCACCCAGCCTGTGTCCCCAGCACCGTCACCACCACAAAAGCGTAAGTAGCGGTGGGCCGCCCCGCCTTGTGCCCCTGGAGGCCGGGGAGTGTCCTCAGCCTGGGCCACCCCAAAGGGCTAAGGAGCCACCTCCTGCCTGTTTCCTGACCCTCAGGCCCAGGCTGACAGCTGCGCCCCAGGCCTACCTGGTGCCTGAGAACTTCCGGGAGAGGAACCTGCAGCTCATCCAGTCCATCAGGGACTTCCTGCAGAGCGACGAGGCCCGCTTCGGCAAGTTCAAGAGCCACTCGGGGGAGTTCAGACAGGTCAGCCAGGCAGGGGTGTGGGGGGCCAGCACGGTCACCGCGGGGCGCAGCCCAGCCTGGGCGTGACCGGCTTTGGCTCTGGGCGGCAGGGCGTGATCTCCGCAGCCCAGTACTACAAGAGCTGCCGCGACCTGCTCGGGGAGAACTTCCAGAAGATTTTCAACGAGCTGCTGGTGCTGCTGCCCGACACGGCCAAGCAGCAGGAGCTGCTGTCCGCACACACGCACTTCCGGGGCCGGGAGGGGCCTCCTGGCGCCAAGGCCAAGAAGAACAAGAAGAGCGCGTGGCAGGGCAGCGCCCGGCCGGCGGGCCTGGACTGCTGCGTGTGCCCTACCTGCCAGCAGGTGCTCGCGCACGGGGACGTCAGCAGCCACCAGGCACTGCACGCCGCCCAGGACCGCGACTTCCCCTCCCTGCAAGCCATTGCCAGGATCCTCACGTAGCTCCCGCCAGCGTGGGCAGGAGCTACCACACCCAGGAGCCTCCTTCCTCCTCCCGGGCTGCCACACAGCCAGGTAAGGCCCTGGTGAGGCCACCCGCTCTGGCCCCTCTGCCGGCCAGCCCGCTGGGCTCGCCAGGAAGGCCTGCCTGCCCTGTCCGCACACCATCACGTAGGAGTCCATCTGGTTTCCTCCTGGGAAGCGCGAAGACCTCACCCTCCATGGTGGGCTGGGCCGAGTTTGAGTTCTCATGCTTTTGGAAGGTGTGAGGGGAGGGAAGGGCCGGGATGCGGGAACCTGTCCGTGCTGTCAGAGCTAGTGACAACAGCGGCGCTCTCCAGGCCCCCCAAGCCCGAGGGCTGCAGCGCCGCGGCCCCCCAGCCAGAAGCTGTGGAGCCGCCGGTGCCAGAGTCACGTGTTGAGCGTGTTGTGTAAACAGTTGGCTGTTTCGTGATTCAAGAACGTTCAGGATTAAAAGCAGACACGAAATTGTGCTCCTCGAAGTTGAATCTTTGTATGAGACAGCTGAATCCGGGATCTCAAATTGCCTCTGACCTTTTATAAGACCGTGTATCTTCAAATAAATTTATTTTGCAATAATGCACATAGCTGGTTGTTCTGAGCTGCTCTGCCCTCCCAGGTCACCCTGCAGCGAGGGGGACTCGGAGTTGTCTGAGGCTCCAGCTCTGGTGGCCAGCCAGGGGCCAGCTGTGGAGGGGGGTCACCTGTGCACACAGCTGGGCAGCTGGGCTTTGCTCTCAGGACATGGCAGCCGGTCTGGGCCCAGGGCCCAGTCCTGGATATCTGGCACTGCCCAGGCCTTCCAGGAATAGACATGGCCATGTGTGACCTACACTCGTGTCGCCAGTAAAACCATCCCTCCAGAGCATGGGGTCCTACACAGTCCGGGTTTGCACCCACAGATGAGTAGCGAGCTATTAGCAATGAACAGGAACACTCCAGAAGCAGTGGGGGGCGCGTGTGACATCCACCCAGAAAGTAATCTGTGCTTCATTATTTGCATACAGTATGTGGGGAGGGGACCAGACAAACACCCCTTTCTGCCTGAAACACACGCAAATAGCAGAAGACAGTTCTAAACACAGCCAAATCAGGCACAGGAAATGTCTTCACATGAGAAGAAACCTGTCTCTGGGAGTCGGGGAGGGGGCGCCCACGACCACGAGGGGCCAGAGGCACCTGGCCACACCAGCACTGCCTGCCTGATGTGGGACGTCGGGGCGGGGCGTGTGGGGGCTTGGCCAGGGCTCAGGGCCCCTCCACAGACGAGCCTTCACTCTCGTTACCCTCCCCTGGGCTGTGTGGAGGCCACCTGTCTTCCCTGGACAGGCCGGGAGCCCCTCACCACTGATGCCCCCTTTGCAGACCCGAGGACAACCAGCCCCACAGAAGAGTAATCTGGAAAATGGGGGACCTCGTTAACAGTGAGGAAAATCCGCTATCCATGAAGCAAGAACCACCTCATCCCACGGCACCACTGAGGGGGTGTGTCGCTGTGCCAAGCCCAGCTCAGTGGCCCCACCCCGTGGCCGCAGCTATGACCGTCCTCTTTGGGAAGGGGAGCCCGGGGCACAGACAGGAGACTTGCCAGAGACAGCCCCGCCAGCCTTGATGTGGCAAAGCCAGCCCTCCAGCCCCAGGGGCGGTTCTCAGCCCTGCTGCCCTCAGCTGGGACCTTACTACACAGACCTGAACAAGTAACCGACATGAAGATCCCAGTGGATGGGTTCGGAAGCAAACAGGACCAATCTGGGGAGATTCCAGAGGCTGAGCTGGTGGGCCGCGGAAGGTGGCTCTGCAAGCCTGCCACCTGAGCACCCGACACGGCCCCAGAAAAGACGGCGACACGTAGACACGATGACTGCTTTTCCGTCGTGGGGTGAGGAAAGAAAACTAAACAAGCACTAGGTGCCTGGCCGGCTTTGTGGGAGGACCATGTGACTCGATCTCAGGGTCCTGAGTTCAGTCCCCACGGTGGGTACAGATTTACTTAAATAAAAGTAAATCGTTATTTAAAAAAAAAAAAAAAAAGTGGGACGGGGCACCTGGGTGGCTCAGTGGGTTAAGCCGCTGCCTTTGGCTCAGGTCATGATCTCAGGGTCCTGGGATCGAGCCCCGCATCGGGCTCTCTGCTCGGTGGGGAGCCTGCTTCCCTCTCTCTCTGCCTGCCTCTCTGCCTACTTGTGATCTCTGTCAAATAAATAAATAAAATCTTAAAAAAAAAAAGAGTGGGACGCCTGGGTGGCTCAGTCAATTATACATCTGCCTTTGGCTCAGGTCATGATCTCAGGGTCCTGGGACCGAGTCCTGCATCGGCTCCCTGCTCAACAGGGAGCCTGCTTCTCCCTCTGCCTGCTGCTTCCCCTGCTTGCACTCTCTGTCAAATAAATAAATAAAATCTTAAGAAAAAAAAAAGCACTAACAAGAATAATTCTTTAAAAAGCTACATCTCGACACAACACGATTTAGAAAAAAATCCCAATACGTTCAACCAAAGGGGAAAAAACAATCCGCTAAGGAATACGAATCCTACTGTTACCACTGCTCTCGTCAACAGTCTGGGATCCTAAAAGATAACACAGGAAAGACCTTCAAAGTTCTAAGGAACAGGACCTCACATTTATAGTCGCAGGAAAACTATCCTTGAAGAACACAGGAGTAGCACAAAAGAAGTTCACAGCCGCAGACCAATGAACGAACTGTGAATATGTGCAACTGCAAGTAGTAATTCCTAGTTCCACTGTTCTAAAAAGGAGCAGAGGTGGGCGTCTCCCCAGTGTTTCCGAGGGTCAGCTCTGAGCAACCCAGGGGCAGCCCAGCCGGATGCGCGTGGGGAGCCTCAGGAATCCCCAGAATGTGGATGTCGGCCTGGCCTCCACCTGCTGCCCCTTCCTGGGTTCTGGGCCCCGAGAGGGCCGGTCCCAACCTCAGGCACCCACAGGGACGGGTAAAAATGACTCCGCGAGCCGAGCATCTGCGCCACATGAACTCACTCACAGTCTTTTATTGTAAAGAAGTTGCGGTTGAAACACGGGACCCGGGAGAGACACCATCACGGACTGTTCTCTCAGAAGAGAGAGAGAGATCCACATATACAAAAATTGTAAACATGTTCACTTAAATACCCACATGGTTGTCTATGCTACAACGTACAGGGGAGTCCCGCAACCGGGACTCCAGAGGGAGGTGCCCGTCTGCGAGAACGTTCTGTAGTGACATGATGTGAAAAGCCGGCTTTGAGCGATGCATGAGTAGTCAGCTACGCAGAGGGACCCCAACCTCGGGCTGTGCCTTAAAACGGGGTACAGGGCAGGTTGCTGAGGGGCTGGGCCAGGAAGCTGAGGGTAAAGGGGTTTGCACAGATGGGCCGTGTCCGGGGCACTGTGGGTACACGGAGCCTCTTGGCCTCCCTCCTTGTGAGGCACCTGTCCTGCCAGGCACCCAGGTGTCCCGAGCCTCCCTTGAGCAAGGTCTTACCGAAGGGGTGGGAGAGGGCTGGTGCGACAACAGCCATGTTGTGCCTTCCTAGCCCCAAGTGCTCACATCTGGGCAGACTCCTGGGCCAAGGGCGATAGGGGCAGGAGCAGGGGCCACAGGCAGTGGGGCTGCTTGCGGGGAACTACGAGGTGAAGTCCGAAGACTTGACCACAATCACAACATCGACAGGACCAGGCTACTCTAGCGAACCCGTGAGAGCAAACGGATGGGAGGCTCCAGACAGACTGCACACAGCCCCATGGGGTGAACCACCACCACAGGACTAGGGACTGTCACTACCCCTAGGGACATGGGATGGGAGCAAGGCCCATGCTCCCGGGGACAGCCCCTGCACATAGCTACAGAGGGTGGCTAGACCCCTGACCCCAGAGTGGACAGGTGAGCCACGGGCTAGCTGGCTCGTGAGGGGAATGGCCCCTTCGCAGGCTGATCCACTAGAGACTGGAGGATACATGTCCAGGGCTGCACTGTCCCCTCCTCAGGACCTCAGGCCTGCGCTCAGCGACTAAGGGGACAGGGTGAACTTGGGGTGGGGGGCAGCCTAGGCACCCTGGGGGCTACCCTCTCTTGGCCACAGACGGCCCACAGTGGCCACCGTCTCTGGCCCTGGCGCTAGGCCAGGAGGACCTGAGGGAGGTCCCAGGAAACCCTGGACCCTGGCTTGGGGGCAGCCTTCGATCCCCGGTGGGGGCCTGCCGGCCACTAGTAGGCAGGCACCTGGTACCCTTTGGGGCTGGTGTCCAGGGTCTCGGTGAAGGGAGGGCTCTGGTAGGTCTCGGTGCCCTCCACGCCGCTGCCCACCGGGTAGCCAGGGTAGGCCTGACCCGCCCCGGCGCCCAGCTGTTCGGTGGCAAAGAGCGACATGTCCGTGCCCAGGCGGAACCGCTGCAGGGCCTTCACAGTGAGCGCCACCTGAGGGGGAGCCCGGGGTCAGCCAGCACCGACCCCGCCCCACCCCGGCCCCGGCCCGGCCCCCGCCGGCCGCACTCACCCAGCTGAGGATGGAGAAGAAGCTGAAGGCGATGGCGGACCTCGCCGCGTCTCCCGCCTGCAGCGTGCCGGGCCCGGGCGGCGTGCGCTGCCACTGGTTGGTGAGGAAGCAGAAGCCCACGAACCACAGGAAGGACCAGAGCCCTGCGCGCAGGCGTGAGGGTCACGGGAGGCCGGCGCGCAGGCCCCGCCCACCGCCGGCCCGCGCACCCGCTCACGCGGGCAAGCCCCGCCCCCAAAGCCAGAGGGCCGCCCATTCCCCGCCCACCTCCGGGCCGCCCCTCAGAAAGCGCGGGCTAGCCCCGCCCCGCGGAGCCCATAGGCCCGCCCCCCAGCCCGGCCCGCCCACCTGAGAAGCCCAGGTCCAGCAGCACAGCGCGGCGGCGGTCGCGGACACTGCTGATCTGCTGGAAGCGCAAGTCGAGCAGCAGGAAGGCGGCGCAGGCTAGGAAAGCCCCAAGGCCGAGGGCGACTCCGAAGCGGCAGGCGCCCGCGTTCCCGTTGAAGACGCAGCGCAGCTCGGGCCCGCTGTCGGTGTTCACGTAACCCTCGTTGACGATGGGCCCGAAGACGGCGATGGAGAACACCTGCGGGCGGCGAGCGGCGTTCAGGGCCCTGCGGTGGTCCCCTTCCCCGCGGCCACCCAGCGCGACTGCTCACGTCCTCTGGCCTGTCCCCACGTTCCCCTGCAGCACAGGCCCCATCTGTGGATGGGGTCTTCGGGCACCCCTCTAAATACCTCCCTCAGGTATGTAAAATTATGGACAGCATTGCTATTTAGTGAGCATCTATTATGCCCAAGCACCAGGCTTAAAACCGCTACTTTACATGCATTCCTCCTAGAATCCTCCTTCCCCCAAACCAACCGGGGGGCCGTTGTTATCCCCTTCATAGATGGGAAAATTGGAGCTTCAGTTACTGAAGTCACTTGGCTGATAAAAGACGGGGCTGACAGTCAAACTGGGTCACTGGCACATTGTGGGGCCCACAGGGTCTCTGCACAGCCCCCTAGACACTGTAGGAACAGGAGTCTTCACCTGGACCAGTGATTCCTAGGCTCCAGTGGGTGGCGCTGTGGGAGGCAGGTGTGGAGAAGAGGGGGGCCAGAGCACAGGGGGGAGCAGCACAGGGACAGTGGTAAAGCTATCACCCAGGCCCTGCACGGAACCCACCCTCAGCATCTGGGAGCTGTGTGGCCCTGCTTCCTAACATGCCAAATAGAGTCCAGTTCGTGGAGTGTTGGGGCCAGAGAGAATAACGACCACCCAGCATCCACCGTTGGTGGGCCCCGGAGGGATAGCCTTGTGTGGCTGATTAATAGCACCGTAAGTGTTTGGGCTCAAAGGCAATACTATTGGGGCACCTAGGAGGCTCCATCGGGTGAGCATCTAACTATTAATTTCGGTTCAGGTAGTGATTTCATGGGTCATGGATTGAGCCCCGAGGAGGGCTTCATGCTTAAAGGGGAGTATACTCGAAATTTTCACTCTCCCCCTGTCCTCCCCCAATTCGTGCACGCTTGCTCTCTCGCTCTCTCTCACATAAATAAATAGATAAATAAATCCTTTTTTAAAAAGGCGATACTCTTGGGGCGCCTGGGTGGCTCAGTGGGTTAAGCCTCTGCCTTCGGCTCAGGTCGTGATCTCAGGGTCCTGGGATCAAGCCTGGCATCAGGCTCTCTGCTCAGCAGGGAGCCTGCTTCCCCCCCACTCCCCTGCCTGCCTCGCTGCCTGCTTGTGACCTCTCTGTCAAATAAATAAAGTCTTAGAAAAAAGGGGGGGGCGATACTCTTGATCTCTGGGATTCACTCACTCTCAAGTTCAGCATCCCCTCACCACAAGGGCTGGAAGGTAGGTAGGCAGTAGACCATAGTCATTTTATACTTTTTTTTTTTTTAAAGTAGGCTCCATGCCAAGCGTAGGGTTTGAACTCATGACCCTGAGTCGCATGCTCTAAAGACTGAGCCAACCAGGCGCCTCTGGACCATCATCATTTTAAACCAGACACTGCTCTTTTAGCTCTGGGTAGCCCTGTGTTTCTAAAAAAAGACCTCCAGTTTCAACTTGATTTCTCCTCTCCCTCTCCAGCTCCTTGAAATGGAGTCAAGAGGGAAACCCAGGTGCAGGGCATGGACACGTCGGCCCAGAGCGGTCCACAAGTTGGACCCGAGCTGGCAACAGAACATAGGGTTCCTACTTCCTAATCTGCACAGAGTCACCCCACCCTGGGCATTGCTCTCCTTGAAGACCAGCCATTCGGTGCAGCTGGCAGCAGGAGCCACCAGCTAAATAAAACCCAGAGATCCTCGCCCCACCTTCCTGTCTCTCCTGCCTGGACAGGTGGGAAGGAGGAGCAGGCCACCTGGCCTAGGGATGCCTCAGGAGTCTAGGTGGTCTCCAAATCTGCCCCTCCCACACCACCCCCAGGAAGCCCTCCCCAGGCAGAGCTCCTTCTTGCTGCCCCATCCAGAGGGATCCCAGGGCACCCCCCACCCCCGTGCACACACACACACACACACACACTTGCACCTGGAGGGCCTGGGAAAGGGCCAGCTCCCCTGGAAGGAGCCTGGAGGGTGTGTGTGAGGGACAAGCAGGTGTAAGCGCCGGCTGGTAATACTCGGCTCCCATAGCCCCCTCCTCTTGCTGAGGCTGAGGGCTCAAACCCAATCCCGTCCCCGTCCCTGTGTCCGCTTCCAGGTCGTGAGGACAGGAAAAACGGGGCGGAGGCTGAGCAAGGGGACTGAGTTACACCTAAGGAAGAACTGGAGGATGGGGGCGGCGGGCGGTGACCTCTCAAGGTCCCCGGCGGTTGACATCGGCCCCTCCCCCTCCCGCAGGTGGGCGCGCCCAGCCCGGTGACGTCACCCCAACCTGCGGCCGGCGGGGGAGGGGCCGGCGGGGACGAGGATGGAGTCGAGGGGCGAGGGGCGAGGGTAGCGGGGAGGGACGTGGGATGCAAGGCGAGGCGGGACCCGAGACCGAGGCGGGGGCGGGGGCCGGGGTCACTCACCCAGGACGCGACCCGCAGTAGGGTC
Source organism: Lutra lutra (assembly GCF_902655055.1). Lineage (NCBI taxonomy): Eukaryota > Metazoa > Chordata > Mammalia > Carnivora > Mustelidae > Lutra > Lutra lutra. The sequence continues at coordinate 1,580,428 of NC_062295.1, read as the reverse complement.
TGGGGCCGCCGCGCGAAGCTCACGGGGTCCAGGGCGGCCCCCGCGCGGCCCGCGCCGAACGAGGCTCCCTCCATGGCCAGAACAGGAGGGACGCGCGCCCCCGGCACCCTCTGTTTGTCTGTCCGTCCGGCCGGCCGGCCCCGCCCGAGGCCGCCCGGGTGTGCTACCGGAGCTGCTGGTGCTGCCGCTGCTGCCGCCGCCTCCCGGGAGCGCGCGCCGGCCACGACGGGGGCGCGCGGGGCGGGGCCGAGCCCGTGCCCCCCGCCAACTGGTCCGCGTGCGGGGCTGAAGCCCGTCCCTCCCTCCGCCGCCCCGCCCACCCCCCTTCACCTGCTAGAGCCGGGTCTGAGATGGGAGACCACCCCCAAGGCCCCAAGACGGGCACTGGGGGGCTGGGGACTGAGTCCACCACCGCCCCCGCACAGGCGAAGTCAGGAGTCAGCAGAGGGGGTGGACACCAGGCTCAGCCTGTGCTGCAGCCAGGCGAGAGGACAGGCAAACCTGACCCCGTCCCTGGGAGCTGGGCCCTTTCGAGTAAAGGGCTAACCCAGGTCCAAGGGCTCCCGGTTCTTCCCTATGGGCGGAGCTCCACCCTCCAGCCCTCAGGGAAGGGGAACCCGACTCCCTGAACCAGGTTCCCCTTAGACCAGAGATCCGTTACTGGGCCCTTTCCTATAACCCCTCGCCCCAACTGCAACCGCAGCTTCTCCATCAGGGTTCTAGCCTCCCTGTCAGGGAGGGAGAAGGCCTCTGCCCCGCAGGGGCACTTGTCCGGGAGGTCAAGCACACAGACCAGCATGGGTGGGAGCTGGACATCTCTGCTCCTCTCTTGTGGCCAGATGTTGTCATTCCAAGAGCGCTCACTGAGCCCTTCACACTCCTGGGTCTCCCCAACTGACTTGTGGCTGGCATGTTGAGTTTGGGGCTCAGGGATGGGAAGAAGCATGAAAGATGGGGGCCCCTGCTGGGCTCTTCGGTAGCTCCCGCAGCCCGAGCTTGACAGGGTCCCTCCCTCATGCTGCTTCCTGGTCAGCCTGGCAGGGTCCCGGATGACTGTCCAGGGCATTGCAAGAAACGTCTGCCTTTGCTGAGCATTTACAGTGCCAGGCCCTTCACAAGCCCCATGGACGACAGAAGGAACTGATTACCCCTGTCTTCATACTGCACGTGGACCACTGGCTGAGTTCTTCCAGCACATCAGGAAGCCCCTGGCCATGCTGTTCCTGTGGACGGAAGGGGACACCGGGCTCGCCCCTTGTGGGTCCCACCCCAGGGCAGTTGTGGCCAGAAGTGTCACCCACCAGTCTCACTACCGGTCCCCGACACTGTGCATCTCGTCCGTCTCTGTGTCTGGCGGTGACAGCTCCTGATCTGTCTTGACCAGTGGCCACTTCCCCCTTTGGTCCCAGGGCGATTCAGACATGCCCACCCTCCTGGAAATGCTTCCGGATGTCACCTCCTCCTTATGTCCCTGTTTCACCAGTCCCTTCTCACCACCCTTTTAGGGTTCTCTCCTCTTGTAACCCTGTGAGCCCCTGTAATCTCAACCTTGGGAGCCCAAGGGCATGATCCTGCGACTTTTCTCCCCCTCTCTGCCCAATCCCTCCATGAGAGTCCTGACAGCTTGAGCCAGAACCTCCCCTTGAACTACAGTCCCACTTGTCTTAGCCCGGGTTGGGAGTGAAACCTCCAGGAAGCCAGAGTTAGGGGAAAAGGGAAGTGAGGCAGGACAGAAGAGCACGTCCAGGTGCCGTGTTCCTGAGCCAACGGCTCCCCTGGAGAAGCTGGCCGGTTCTCCGACTAGCAGGTGACGTGGGAGAGGCCAGAAGAAAGCCATGTGTTGGGAACAGTCCCTCGAGGGGAGGAGAGGAGAGCGATTTCTGTTGGCTGCCTCCTGCCTCTAGTTTCTTTGCCTTGCTGTCCTCTCTGGGAAGGCGCTGAAGTCAGGCCCCCCGTGGTGCCCACTGGGTGAAGGTGCGGAGGAAGCCGTGCCGAAGGGAAGGACTAAGACACCACAGGGAGAGAGAGGACCCGTGCGTGATGACCACAGGGATGGACACACCGTTGCTGGGCCATGCGGGCTGGCAGCCAAGTCTGGGGGCGTGTGGCCGGGCAGACCTGGCAAGGGCCAAAAGCTACACGCCCGTCACCCCATGCCTGCTCTGCCTACAATGTTCTCCAGAGCACGGATACGGGAACAACTTCATCCTCTCAGCTGCTCAGGCCCGAACCCCCCAGTCAACTCTGTCGATCTGCTCTGACCCGTCCTGGGCAAGCTTCCCGCTCAGCTCCCACAGGGGTGCCTGCCCTCCCTTGCTCCCACCCATACCTGGCCTCATCCTAACTCAGCAGCCAGAGGAACCTTCCAGAAGTCATCTTGCCATTCCTCGGCTCCAAATCCTCCAAGACCTTCCGGTCACAAGAGGTTGGTATTAAAACAGAGTCCTTGCGGGGGACGTGAAGACTTCGTGCCAGCTGACCTCCCACTCACCCCTGAGCCTCCCTCCGCTCTGGCACTGGGCTTCCTTCCTGTTCCTGGGGCTTCCCAGGCTGCTCCCGCCCTGGGACCCTGCCCTCCTCCCCCAGAGCAGAACCTGGGTGGAAGGAGGCAGCTGAGTGGAGCAGCAAGTGCAGGCCCTGTCTGTCGCCGCAAGTCCCAGCACAAAACACACCAAAGCCAGGCCCTTAGTCACTTCTCTACCATTTTATTTTGGTCTCGAGCTCTGAGAATGGTGGCCCCACGAAGCCTCTTAACAGGCCTGGTACAGGTATACGTGCTGGACAGGAAGCAGGCAGCAGTGTGGGTGGGACCGCCGGGGAAGCCACCCTGCCTGTGCTCGCTCTGTAGGCACTGACCCGGGAGGAGAGCTCAGCCCCCAGGCCTCCCTTCTGAGTCGCAGAAAGCACAGAGCCCACGGAGCTGTGGGCACCGCTGCCGTCCCTTGCTACAGGGTAAGGAGACAACGGCCTAGCCCTCAAGGAGCAGGACAGGGAGCCTGGGCAGGCCCGTCACCTTCCTGTGCGGGGAAGTGGGCACCAGGATGTGGGGTGAGCAGGAGGCCACATCCCAAATGGAAGGCGCAGCCCCCGTTGTTCCTGCCTCCTTCATCTGCAGTCCCACGGGCCTTGGCTGAGGAGCAGCCCTTGGGGTGTGTGCAGCAGGCACCCCTGCTTTTCCTCCAAGCCTAAGAGGGAAGGGCCCCCTGAGCAGTGTCTGGGGACCATCCAACTGACACACGACAGGCTCTGACTCTGACGCACTTTAATGAGTGCCCTGTCCCCCTCTGGCCAGGCTGCCCGGAGGCCTGGGCTGCTGTCCCACAGCTCTGCCAGCCACCGCCTAGTCGCAGGAGCCGTCCTTCCAGCCATCGCGCCAGCGCTCGTCCACCTGTGAGCAGTCGAAGTCGGGCTTGCCCAGCTTGCGGTTCACCTCGTTGTGCAGGCGGCACAGCCACTGGCTGAAGTGGGCCCGAGTGCGTGTGTCTGGCTGGTTCCTGCATATCCTGTGGGGAGGCGGGGCAGGTGGAAGGCGGGACGGGCAGCGGTCCCACCGGCTCTGTGCCTGCTCCCTCCGGGCAGGAGAGCTGGGGCGCTGCTGTCAGGTACACCCAGGAGGGCCCTTGTGCTCTGAGACACAGACACACGCAGCCCTGCAACCCTCCCACATTGGCACGCTCTTAGGCCTGCTCAACCCTTTCCCGGGGAGCTCGGCCAAACCTGACAGGGACTCAAAGCAAGGCATTAAGACACCAATGATGCAACTTTACAACCTCGTAACAATCAGGAAGCCTCACCCCAGCATCCCTGGCCCCAGGCAGTGTTTAAGGGGTGGGGCCACACAAAGGCCTAACAGAAAACCTGTTTCTAGCACCTGGGGCCCTGGGGCCTCCGCCCAGCAAAAGAGCTGTTCTAACTGCCCTGGCTCCCACATTCAGCGCAGAAACAGAGGTGCCAAACAACAGCTCTTGGGCTCCCCAGTGAGGAAAAGGCAGCTCCTAAAACCAGTGGGTTCTCAAGGCCTTAAAATTGGCAGTCCCACTCCAGACGTCAGGCAAGGTGGGCTCACGAGCCTGCCTGAGCCTCCAGGAGGACTCTGCAAGTGAGGCCGGGCTGGGAGCCTCTGGAGCAGCAGCCCCATGCAGCTTGGCCCTTAGGGGGAAGGAGACAGCTGGGTTGATCCAGTGCCCACTGCTGGTGGTCCGTGCTGGGGCTACTCTGCCACCAGACACCTGCTTCTCCAGGCTTTATGACATCAGGGGGGTGGGGGCGACAGGCCCCGGCTCCAGGGGCACTGCTCTGCGGTCTCCGAATGATGCGGACACACTTACCTCTTCCTTATATCTTCAGCACACTCCTCACACGGATAAAACTTGGAAAATAAATGTATGAACTGGGCCATGTCTTGCTGCTGTTCTGGGGTGGGCAGATCAGGGTAGTAGGCAGCCAGGGTGTGGAGGACAGCCCAGCTGTGCCGGCCCAGTTCCTCGCGATCCTGAGGACAGTCTTCCCTAAACTTGCTGTCCCGCTGCGGAAGGAGGCCGACCAAGGGTCAGTTCGTCTACCCAGAGGAAGCCCGCAGAGCTCCCGTTTTCCCCCGCCCCAGCCAGAGGCCCACTGACTCGAGACAGCCCTGCGGCCGCCGATCCGCCACATGCGTGGCTGAAACCCTAAAGGCCGGGCCTCCCTTGGTGGCAGAGTTTAGGGACAGCCCCCTTGCGGGGGAGGGCACAAGTCTGTGAGGCATAGGGCCCGCGGGACCGCTCGGCTTGGGCCTCGGGAGGTGGGCGCGGACGCCTGAGAACCAGGCGTGGCGGCCGGGACCAGGGGAGGTGGCCGCCCCGGGCATCTGCACCTTCTGCTGCGTCCGCATCCACGTCTTGAAGTCCACGCAGGCCCGGCAGGGCCGCCTCCGGGAGGTGTCCTCGGCGACCTGAGGATCGGAGGCCGGCGCCGGGGCTGGGGTTGGGGCCGAGGCGGCCGCATTTCTCCGCCCCGCGCCCCGGCCGCGCGCGTCCGTCACCAGGTCGTCCATCACCTCCGAGCGCGCGCCGCCGGGCAGGAAGGAGAAGAGGCTCCCGCTGCTGAAGCGGCCCCGCTCGCCGGGCGCCGCCATGTTGCCCGCGCAATGCCTGCCGGGCCAGCTCGGCCTCCAGATGGGTCTCCAAGTCGGTCTCCAGGCCAGCGCGCGCGCCGCCGCCAGGGCGCGGCCACAGGAGCCGGCCGCGCGCGCCGCGGCCGCGGGCACGGGCGCGGAAGCGGTGCTCGAGCTGGGGGCGGGGGCCGGGGCCGGGGCGGGGTCCGGCGGGAGGGCGGGGCTCTGGTCCGCGGCGCGCGCCCGAGAGGCCGCAGAGTCCGAGGCCGGGGCCAGGGCCGGCGCGGGCGCGGGCGAGGGGTCGGGGTCGGAAACCCGGGTGCCGGCCGCGCCCCTGGGCCTCGATCCGCGTCCCGAGCCTGACTTGCGTCGTCCGTGACGGCGCTCCCGCTTTCTCCAGTAGAAGAGCAGCGTGTTGTGGAAACCACGCCGCGGCCGCGCCGTGGACTCAGCCTGCGGCCGAGACGAAGCCCGTGTTCCGGCCCGTGACGCCCCCATCGCTCCGCTCTGACCGCCCCGCGTGCCCGCGGCCAGGCTCTGTGCCCTCAGCTGGGGCGCGCCCCGAGGCCGGCCGCGCGGCGCCCTGGCAACGTGGGGTGGCGCGGTGAGCGCACAGAGCGCCGCTCGCCTTAGGGCCTGGGTCCCGCGGGTCCGCCCGGGCGACCGGCGCCACGCCAACGGGCTTCTGGGCTCCTGAGGGCACCGCGTAGCCTGGATCCTATAGCCTGCCTGAAGGGGTTAAGAGCCATGTCGCGAGTGGCCGCAGCTTCTATACGTACACTGATTCACCCTGCAAATATTTGTGTAGTGTCTAATCGGTTCCAAGTGCCGGTCCAGGCCCTGGCCAGGGCGGGGCGCAAGATCCGTCCTGGACCTCCTCCCTGGGATCATTGTCCAGTGGTCGAGACGGAAAAAACAAGAACAAAACAAAAAAGTGGCACACTAACGAATATTCCCTGACAAATGGGGGGACGACGAACAGGCATGGTAAATCCAGGAGTTCTCCTTGAGGAGGTGACACTTAGGCAGAGGCCTAAAGGAAGAATAATCAGCTGAGGGAGGGCAGTCAAGGCCAAGGTTGGAGGTGGGCATGGGCAGAAAGGCCGGTGGGAGGGGACCTGGGGAAGGTGCTGAGAGGAGAGATCCAAAGGTAGGCAGGAGCACACAGAGGGCCTTGTCAGCAGGCATGGGAAATGGGAATTTAAGGACCATGGGGGAGGACAATTTGGGGCAGGGCTACCCCAAGCGGATCCCCTTTGTGTTTTGCAGACTCCCCTGGAGGGTGGATTTCATAGGAGCTAGTGAGGAGCACGGGGTGTGGGTGGGGGTCGTCCAAGGGATAGATGAGCCTGGGGTCTATGGAGAGAGAATGGAAAGGAACCAGGGTTGCTGGGGTGTGAAGCAGGGGCTTTCGGCTGGGGCAGAGAGGGGGCCTCAGCACCCTTCTAGAGATTTCTGGCCGTGAATAAACAGGCCCTCTCCCAGCTTTTCTCCTTATCTTCAAGGGGAGAAGTGTCTGCCCCACCCTGTCCCCTGCCAGGCCAGCTGGGACCTCAGCATGGCCCCCACTGAGGTTGGGAGAGCGTGACAACTGGGCTGAAGGCGGTCTGCAATTGAGGCCCGTGTCAGCAGGTGTTCATTGCCTGCGCCAAGACCAGGAAAAGTTTGAGAGCGCTGGTAGGACAGGTGCACAAAGGCCCTTTGTCAAGCCTAGGGTGATTTCTGGGAGGGATGCCCTAGAGGCTAACCCCTCCCTGGACAGCTTGGGGTAGGACTCCCAACCTAGAGCTGGTGGCCCCAACACCAGATAGAGCCAATGTATACCAAGGTTGGATGGAGGTCTGGAAGACTTCGTTATAAGGAAGCAGCCCAGAGACGTGGGGCACCAGAGCACCCCCTGTCTGGGGATTCTAGGGCCCAAGCTGTCTTCACCCCAGTTAGCGGGAGAATGGTGGCTCCTGCTCTCGGAGGCTGTGTTTGCAGTAAATTGTGACAAAAATCATGAATTCAGGGCGCCTGGGTGGCTCAGTGGGTTAAGCCACTGCCTTCAGCTCAGGTCATGATCTCAGGGTCCTGGGATCGAGTCCCGCATCGGGCTCTCTGCTCAGCAGGGAGCCTGCTTCTCTCTCTCTCTGCCTGCCTCTCTGTCTACTTGTGATCTCTCTGTCAAATAAACAAAATCTTAAAAAAAAAAAAAATCATGAATTCAGAGGCAGCTCTCAAAAACCAGTCCTAGTCACCCTGCCAAGTGCCAGCCACTGCAGAGAGGGATCCTCTTTGTCCTGCCCCAAGTCTTCCCACCACGGGGGAACCTCTGGGGTGAGCCTGCAAGGTCCACCCCCCCAACACATCCAGAAGAAGTGACATCAATTATCCATTTAATACAAATTTCCTCTCCCGCGACTTGGAAACATTAAGAGACCTTTCCTGCAATGTATTAAGCCAAACAAAGTACATAAAGGTTCCAGCACTGGGTCCTTGCTTCCTGATGACAACAGCAGTCAGCTTCCCATGTGAGTTCAAAGACAGAGCCACGGGGCACGCCCTGGAGGAGGCTCCACTAGTCCCAGCACCCCAGCGGGTGTGGGAGAGCCAGGAGGGGTTCGCGAGGCCCGCAGCGCTTTGATGGCTCTGTTTACCTCCTCCTAGCACAAGCCACACTCATTCCTGAGGCACTCAGGCCGCAGTCCCCACCCTCTGCTGTCTCTGCCCCACCCTGCCCCCTCACACTTCTCAAGCCCTGTGTTCCTGTCTCTCAGATCTGCTTTGGGCACAGTGAGGAAGCTGGGAAAGATCCAGGGGCAGGGCAGTGATACAAGGACCTGGCAGGTCTGGGGCGTACCTGGGGAATTCCAATCAGTCTTCCGGGTGCTCAGGAGCTCCCTTCCTTCTCCCCTCTACCCCAGTGTGAGCCAGGACACAGTGGGACCCTAGGCCACACCTTGCCAGCTCCAGAAGCCCAGGACTGTGACCAGTGCAGCACAGCAATGGCCAGCCCCCGGTACCCGGTGTCCGTGTGTGCAGCGGCCCTAGTCCAGACAGCGCGGCATCAGGTATGATGGAGGAGGGGTGGGGGTGGTGTGTGTCCCTGCCACCCCCAAGGAAGAAGGAAGGATTTCCTGGCCCAGACCCTCCAAGGTGCCCCCAACCTTTGTGCCAACAGACATTTGCCTTCTCTGTGTGCTGGTCGGATGGCAGCGACACCTTCGTGCGCAGGAGCTGGGATGAATTCAGGAAGCTCCATGTGAGTGAGCCTGAGGTGAACCCCATTGCCCCAGCAGCCTGACCCTCCAATGGCCCCTGGCTGGGTGTTGGCCCTTGCGCCCGCGAGGGTGTCCAGCTCCTGCGACACCCAGCCTGCAAGGAACCCTCAACCCTCCCAAGGGAACAGGTGAACTCTGAGACCGATTCCCTGGTTCTCCCTTAGAAGAGCCTCAAGGAGACCTTCCCGGTAGAGGCGGGCCTACTGCAGAGATCCGACCGCGTTCTCCCCAAGCTTCCCGGTGAGGCCGTTAGCGAGGCCGGCAGGGATCCGGAAAGGGGCAGGGGTGCCAGCGACCTGGTGGAGGGAACCCTGGGGCGGGGTCCCACGGTCCCTTCCCGTCGTGCCCGCAGACGCATCGCTGTTGGTGCGCGGGGGGCGCACAGGCCGTGGCCTGGCTCGCCTGCGGCTGCTGGAGACCTATTCCCGGTCGCTGCTGACCATGGTGGCGCGCGTGTCCCGGAGCCCAGCCCTCAGCGACTTCTTTGCACCACAACCCCTGGACCTGGAGCCCGCGCTGCCAGCCGGCAGGTGCCTCACTCATCCCCAACTCCCTGCCCGCAAAAGCACTTGGGGGATGGGGGAAGGCTGGGCGGGTTGGGGAGGGGCAGCGGGCCCTCACCACACTTCCTACCCACCCCTCGCTGCGTGCTACCCTTCCCAGTCTGCTGATCCTGCCAGCTCCCGAAGAGCCCCTAGGCCGCCCGACGGACACCCTGGCCATCCGTGGCCTGGAGGCTCAGAGCCTGCGCTGCCTGCAGCCCTTCAGCACCCAGGACATGCAAGGCCGCCCCTTCCACGCAGGGGCCCGGGAGGTGCTAGACGTGCTGCTGCGGCACCCCTCAGGTGGGGCAGGGCAGGATGGAGAGAACTCGCCCTCTGCCCCCAGGACCTGAGTGGGCTTGGGGGTAGGGGTCTGAGCCTCCATGCCCCTCTTGCACACAGGCTGGTGGCTGGTGGCCAACGAAGACCAGCAAATGGCGTGGTTTCCTGCTCCGTACCTGGAGGAAGCAGCCCCCGGCCCACAACAGCAGCCCTTAGGGAGCAGTGGTGATTACCCATCCCCCAACACCAAGCCAGCCACTACCACTGGGCAGCGTGTGGCAAAGCTGGGCCACAGGGAACAGCCGAGCGAGTACTGGACATGGGGACAGTGTACTTGGTCCCCAGACTGAGTGGGAGCACCAGTGGGTTTGAGTGGCCCCCATCATCACAGGGATGCCTGAAAGTGGTGACTCCATGGGAGGAGATGGGACAGGTCAGGGCCCTGGCCCCCGGCGCCCCGCAGCGACCCCGCAAATACCCACTCCGCAGGGTCTCAGTTCTGCGCTTCCCAAGCCTATGAGAGCAGCCACGCAGACGAACTCTCCGTGCCTGCCGGGGCGCGCGTGCGCGTGCTGGAAACGTCGGATCGGGGCTGGTGGCTCTGCAGGTGCAAGGGCGAGGGGCTTGGGCGGGGCCCCGGGGGGGGGGGGGGGCAGGATCCTGCGCGCGCTCTAACCCCGCCCTCCTCGCAGGTTCGGCGGACGCTGCGGTCTCCTTCCCGCTGTACTGCTGCGACCTGAGGGGCTGGGCGCGCTCCTGAGTGGATCAGGGTTCCACCGCAAGGAGGACAGTGAAGACGCCAGGGTGGGAGATCCCCAACGTCCCCCAGAGACCCCCCAAGGCACAACGCCACCCCCTACGGTGCCCACCCGCCCTCCGCTCAGTGCCATTCGTAGCCGCTGCTGTACCATCACCCGCAGGGCGCTGGCACGGAAGGACCCTCTCCAGGGCGAGTGGAGCTGCGCAGAGGGCAGGCCCAAAGCTCCAGACCCCGGGGATGACCGACGCTAGCCTAGCCGGGCCCCTGCACCACGGCTGTGGGAGGAGTATCTGGGGGTGAGACCTCTGACTGGAGGGGCCAGGAAACCAACCTCCCCCATGTCCCCAGTAAAGCTCTTCCCACTGAGGCACAAGCTGGTGTCTGTGCTGAGGGGCAGCTGGGGGCTGGGGCGAGACGCAGTGCACACACAGGAAGTCCGGATAAAGCAGGGCTGCTCGTTTCAGAGAGCTGAGGGGGCCACAGAGGGGGCCGCGGGGAGCGCGGGCAGCTTCATGTTGTGCCACAAGAAGTCCAGGAAGGTGGCCGCCTGCAGCGCCCGGCTGAGCCGCTGAAGATGCCGCTCTGGGGAGGACACAGGGCGTCAGCGGCTCCGTGGGGGCTGGCCGGCTGCTCCCGCCCTGCCAGGGGCTGGCCCACATACCGGTGTAGGGCAGCAGGGCCTCCAGGGAGGCCTGCACGCCCGGGTAGGCCAGGAGCTCTTCCGGGGGCTCGTGCCGCAGCAGCACCCCCAGCACAGCCTGCGCGTCGTGGCAGTGCCTCGAGTTGGTGTTCCACGTGACACAGAAGCGCAGCAAGGCCTCTGCGGGGACGAGGACAGTTGGACCTGCCCGCTGGCCGCCCTGCCCCAGCTGGCCAAGCCCCGCCACCCACCCGGCCCAGACCTTTCTGATCTCGCCGCAGCCGCAGCACCGTGGCTCCCAGCTTCTCGCAGGCCTCGGGGTCCCTCCGGATGGCTGGAGGGTGGGGGGTGGGAACCGAGCCTCAGGGAAGGGCACAAGACGGACCCAAGCCCCCTCCCCCTGCCCCAGAGCCTGAGGCAGCACTGACCCTGGATGACCGTGAGCACAGTGTGGGGCCGGTCCAGGGAGATGGCCAAGCCCAGTGCCCGCAGGTACCGCTTCTCATGGAGCAGGTTGTCTAGTTCCTGCTGCCTGGCGGGGGGAGGAGGGAGGACAGGGTCACTGGGGGACCTGGTGGGGACTGAAGGCAGAGCCATCAGGGGCTGACTCAGGAGTCTGCAGCCCGGCCCGAAGCATCCGCTGGTGCGGAGCTGTGTTGTGCTCCAAGCCTCAGCTTCTCCACGCCACAAAGCAGGGGTGACACCCGTATGCCCCCCCACAAGCGTGGACATATGGTATCACTCAAGGGGACCAGACGGGGACCCTCAGACTCACTTGACCACCTCCTCCTCCCGCCGGGCTCGCTCCTCGGCCTGCTCCACCTCGGTCACATCCTGCGGTCACCGCGAAGTCAGAGGGGCACCCTGATGCGGCCCCGCCCAGTCCCCATGGCCCCCAAGCGTCCATACCTTCCAGAGGACAACGCAGGAGTCACTAGCGCCGGTGAGGGCGCGATCGTCCAGCCGGCTGCAGTGCAGCCCCCAGACCTTGTCCTCGTGGGCGTCCAGGGTCTTCACGCACTCGTTGTTTTTGATGGTCCAGAGCTTCAGGAGACCGTCAGAGCCGCTGGGTTTGGGATCGGGAGGGGTTCAGAGCCAGGGCCCGTCCTGCAGCTCACACCCACCAGTACCCCCAGCCCGCTCACCTGGACAGCAGCTGGGTGCCACGGCTCACAAAGGCCACCTTCAGCACCGAAGCATCGTGTCCCTCGAATGTCTGCAGGGTGAGGGGAGGAGAACATGAGACAGCGTGGGCCGCGGGGTGGGCAGGGGAGGGGCTGGGCCGCCTACCTTAAGGCAGCTGAAGTCCTGCAGCGCCCAGAGCTTGACGGTGCCGTCGGCTGAGGCTGTGGCCAGCACCTGGTCCATGGGCGAGAACTGGACACACCAGAGGCCGCGCCGGTGGCCGGAGAAGACGCCGAGCAGCTGGCACTGTGGCAAAGCCCAGAGCTTGGCTGTGCGGTCCTGTGAGCCTGTGGCCAGCAGCTTGTCGTTGGGGGCAATAGCCACGCTGTTGATGTCCTGGTGATGGGAGCAGGTGGCAGCTCGGACCCCCATCCCAGCAAGGGCCCGGCCCTGCCCTGGCCCCGGCCCTGCCCCAGTGTGCCATCACCTTGTCATGGCAGCGCTGTGTGGCCTGGGCCTGGAGAAGGACAGGACCGCCGTCTGGGGCTGCACCCTTGGACAGCAGGGCTTCAGGGACGGGCCACACCTTCACAGTGCAGTCCTGGCTCCCCGTCACCAGGAAGGTCTCCTTCAGCCTGAGACCAGAAGTGGGGGAGGGGAGACACCCGCTGAGCCCTGGCCAGCCCCGTCTGCCAGCGCATCACAGCCTGGGCCTGCAGGACCACGGTCCCGACCAGGGGGGACTGTTCTGGATGTACACAGCCCCTGTCACCCCACACCCCTCTGAGACCACTTGTCTACTAGAGCCCCCACCACCCACCCTTGGTCCACCATACCTGGTGACTTGGTCACACGACCCCAACACCACCCCCCACCCTGGCAAGGAGCGTGTTTTCTACCTAAACCTTGTTCGGTGTCATTCTTTCTACTCTGAAGCCTCCCCTGACCTTTTTTTTCTTTTTTTTTTAAAGTTTTTATTTATTTGAGGTAGAACACAAGAAAGCATGAGCACTGGGAAAGGGGAGAGGAAGAGGAAGAAACAGGCTCTCCTCGGAGCAAGGAGCCGGACGCGGGGCTCGATCCCAGGGTGCTGGGGTCACACCTAAGCCAAAGGCAGACACTTAACCAACCAAGCCACCCACGCACCCCGAGCCTCTCCCCTTTTATTCACCCAGCCCCAAAACCACCGCTGAGGAGCTCTGACCTCCAAGAGCAGCTGGGGGTCCCCAGCATTCCATTACACATCCCTATCCTGGAGCCTCAAAGACCACAGCTGAAGCCTCCCCATCCACATCTCCCCGAGCTGGAACCCCATTAGCAGGGTCTGGGCCTCTGTAACACCACAGAACCCAGCCCTGACCACTTACCTGGAGCAGCAGATGGCACCCACGCCGTGTGTGTGCCCGGAGCCCTGAGCCACACGGGTCACCTTGCCAGCCTTGTTCATCCTCCAGAGACAGATACTCTGATCCTGGGAATCAAGAGGGTGAGGACAGAGCCCAGGCGGCGCTTCCCCCATGGTGACCCATACCTCCACACTTCAGATGCCCCACCTTGGCACAGCTGGCAAAGAGCCGCCCCTTCCGAAACACGTCCAGGGCCAAGACAATGTCTGGGAGAAAGGAGAGAGGAAAAGGTCATCGGTTACAGTAAAGGAGGGCATTCCAGCCCAGGATGCAGTGCTGGGGGCATGCGCACGAGGGCATGAGCTCCCTGACCTGTGTGGCCGTGGAGAAGCTGGCAGGCCATTGTCTGCAGCTCAAACACTTTCAGGCTGGGGCTGTTGGAGGCCACAACAACGTGGGAGTCCTCAGGCCCAAGAAACCGGACATCCAGCACCTCCTCGCTGTAGCCGGCAAACTGTGAGGGTGGGGGCCGGAGGGACACCAGTCAGAGCCCGTGTGAGTGACGGGCCGGCGCCCGGGGGCTGAGCAGGGGCGGCCTCACCTGCTTCTGCAGCTGCAGGGAGCGCGCCTCGTAGAGCAGCAGGTTGTGGTCGGCAGTGACGGTGAGGAGCAGGCCGGCAGAGCGGGCCAGAGCGCAGCGGGTCAGCTCCTGCTGGGGGCCTGGCGGCTGCTGTTGCATATACACACACTGGCCCGAGGCTGCCTCCCACACACGCAGCAGGCCTGTGTGGGGGGATGTGGGTTGCTGGCATTCAAGTCCACGGACCGCCCCCAGCCCCTGCTGCCCACCTTGGCCTGGGCACACGCACCTTGGTCGCCGGCTGTCAGGAAGTGCAGGCCCTTGGACTTTATACCCAGCTCTGGTGCCGGTTCCTCCGGTAGCAGCACCGCGGCCTCCACGCTCTGAGGATAAGCCGGTTAGAGGCAGCCGCACCCCCCTCCCCTCGACTGGCCGGGCCCCCTGGCATCCCCACCTCAAACACTGGCACAGTCTTCATGGCCTGGTGGCTCCGCAGGTCCCACACAACACAGATCTTGTCTCGGCCTGAGCTGGGGGTGGAGGTGGGGGGGGACACAGCCACCTCAGTCCCCAGTCTCAGCTGTGGCCCTCCCCTTCCCGCCGTGTGGCCTGAGCAGCTGGCCGCTGACCTCAGCATGGTGTGGCCATCAGCGCTAAAGGTCAGGGAGGTGATGGCACTGTAGTGGGCAGTCATCACGGCCAGACACAACCCGTCCCGCAGCGACCACGCGCGGACGGTGGCGTCTGCAGCAGAGGAGAAGAGCAGCAGGCGTGCAGGGTCCGGGTGGAAGGTCACTAAGCTGCAGGTGGGGGGCGGGGGCAGCAGGTGAGTTGTGTGACCCCGGCCGTAAGGCCCCATCCTCCCTCTGCTGTCCTCTACTCACTGTACGACCCCTGGCGAGCCCCGAAAGTGGTGTGTCCCGTAGTGCCGCACAACGTCCCAGACACGCACTGCCCCATCACAACCGCCTGTGGGAACGTGTCTAAAGTGAAGGGGCTGGTGTGCCTGAAGACCCCTGACTGTGTGCCCCCCGGGGGCCCAGCCACCCCGCCAGGGGCCTACCTGTGGCTAGCAGTGTGGAAGTGGAGTCAAAGGCCATGGTGGCCACAGGGGCTGTGTGTACTGCCTTCCACAGGCGGGTGACGCTGCCCTCTCGCCAGGCCCACTGAGCCAGCAGCAGTGCCCGGCTGGCTGTGACCAGCACCTGGAGAGCGATGCAGTTCAGCCGGGAGAGGAGAGGTTGGGAGAGGCTGGGAGAGGCTGGGAGAGGCTGGGAGAGGCTGGGAGAGGCTGGGAGAGCTGGGAGGGGAGAGGTGTGTCCTCAGTGGCCCAAATTTGCATGAGAAGTACGGAGCCCCGGACTCTTACCCCTGCCCTGGCCCCATATACCTCGTTGTCAGGGCTGAGATCAAAGGCAGTGATGTCCTCCTGGTCCTCCTAGAGGCAAGAGTCGGCACACAGAGCGCCATGAGCACAGGCCAGGCTTCCCTCCACACTAGCCCACTGCCCTGGCTCTTCCCACCCTCACCTGCTCCAGGCTCCGCAGGACGGCCCCCGAGGCCACGTCCAAGATGTTGACTCTGGTACCGCAAATGCAGAAGAGATGCTGCCCGGTCTGGTCCAGCTGACGACAGAAGGGTCTCAGCCAAGATAAGCAACTCTCGGCAGCCCCTGCCCGCCCCACCACTCTGCCCCTCCCAGGGCCAGTACCTGCACCTTCCCGCCCTTGTAGAAGGGCTCGATCTTGCGCTCGACGGCATAGCTAGAGAGAGAACAGCGTTCGAGAGTGAGGCACCCACCCCTTGGCCCCCAGCACTGGGCTGGGTGCTCTCCCAGAGCTCAAC
Source organism: Lutra lutra (assembly GCF_902655055.1). Taxonomy (NCBI): domain Eukaryota; kingdom Metazoa; phylum Chordata; class Mammalia; order Carnivora; family Mustelidae; genus Lutra; species Lutra lutra. Next base: position 1,564,953 of record NC_062295.1, on the reverse strand, counting down.
CCAAGAGGCCCCTGCCCCTGAGGAGTTCCCAGGCAGAGGCTGGGATGCAGGGGGTTGGAGGTGGCTCTTCTCACTCTTCTCTGTCAGCAGCACTGAGGTGGGTGTCACAGAGGACGCCAGACCCCGAGCTGGCCACGATTCACACCAAGTTCTCAGGCAGTCCAGGCAAGGAGGCGGGGTTTCCCAGAGTCTCCGCAGCAGACCTGGGGAGGGTCCCCTGCAGGCGGTGGGAGGCCAGCCTGGGGGACCAGCGGAGGATACCAGCCCAGAGCACCACCCCCCCAGCAGCTTCCTGCCCCCTCCCCAACCCTAGCTCCTTCCTCCCACTCCCCAAGTAGCACTCCTGTCTGCAGCCTCACGGTGCCTCCTCCCTCCCCTCTCGGCGGCCTCCACGCTGGTCCAGGCCACCGCAGGGTCATCTGGACAGCTGCTCCAGCCTCATCGCCCGGCCCCCATCCACTGCCTCAAACCCTGCTGCCAGGAAGGCCTTTCCAAACATAAACGCACACGTCACTACCCTGCCTTAAAACCCTCCCCTGTCCTTACGTGCTTCTAAGACCCTCACTTCTTCTTCTTCTTTTTTTTTTTTTTTTAAAGATTTTATTTATTTATTTGAGAGAGAGACAGTGAGAGAGAGCATGAGCTAGGAGAAGGTCAGAGGGAGAAGCAGACTCCCCATGGAGCTGGGAGCCTGATGTGGGACTCGATCCCGGGATTCCGGGATCATGACCTGAGCCGAAGGCAGTCGTCCAACCAACTGAGCCACCCAGGCGTCCCAAGACCCTCACTTCTAAGCCAAGGCTCCTGCCACACAGGCTGTCCCCCGTCGGCGCGTGGGTCTCTCTTCCCCGATTTCTCTGGCGCCTGGCTCACTCCACTGGGAGGCTTGGCTGCCCGCATGAAATGGAGCCCCCAACCGCGAAGCCCAGACACACTCTTGACCCCAAGCCTTCCCTTCGGCAGTGCTCATCGCTCCCACTGACGGAAATGAGCTGCTTAGCGCGCTTACTCCATCAGACGGAGCTGGGCGCGAAGAGGAGTCCGTCCCATCCCGGACCCTGCGCACTAAGATGCTCCCCAGAGTCCCTGGGTTACTCAATCAGCCCAGGATTCAGGGCCTCCAGGGCCACAGCGGACGCCCATCTCCTGAGCTCTCTTCCGGCTCCATGTTGAAGGGGACAGGAGGTGAGAGCCCCGCGCAGCCTGCCCCGGGGCCCAATACCGGAGGCTCGGGGAGACCCGCTGGGGTCCAGGACCAGCCCGCCCCTTCCTCCTTTAGTTTTTCACCCACAAGCCCCGATCGGCTCCTACTGTAATAACGGACGCTGGCTCCGCACTTTGTAATACCACAAGCAACACGACTCCCGCGGGCCAGTTCATACGCCGCCCTCAGGCTCTCCCCAGACCCGAACGGGCGCCCGGTCCAGGACACCACACCTGCCGCTCGGGCGGTGAACCCCGCTCCCTCCCTGGGCGGCATCCACAGCCGCAGCGCCCCGGCTCACTTGGCCTTGAAGCGGCCCACTCCCGCCACGGGTTCCGCCATGTCGCCGCTGCCGCCGCCGCCGCCGCCGCGTGAGGGAGACACGGGCGCCACTCCTCACTGCCGGCGCGCCGCAGATGGCGTCACCGGGCACGACGCCTGTGACGTCACCAGCTGCGCGCTCGGCGCCATCTTTGCTGTGGGCTTCCCCTGCTGTGTCGGGAAGCGGAAGCTGGTAGAGACGTCTCCGGCTTGGAGGAACGGGTGTAGAGCCGCATGGGGGCGGCTGGGCCTCCGGGGGCGGCTGAATGCAGGGCCCGGGGTTTGCCCGCTGTTGGTTTTTTTAGTGAAGTTTTTAAAAAGGAGTCGTTGGAAATGTTTACTGAAGTCATCCCGAGGATCTTGGCCCTCGGCATTCCGGGATTTGGGTACAAGGCCGTCAGGTTCTCCTGGTCGGCTGCGATAGATATGGAGGGTAATGAATAAATCGGGTAACTTCGGAGCCTCTCAGATATTTATTGATCACATTCTACCTGCAAAGCGCTGTTCTAGACGTTTGGGAGGCCCCGGGGAAGCAGGTGCTAGAGGAGAGAGGGCTGGGGGAGGTCGGGCAAGGAGTCATCGGGAGCGGTGGGCGATTCGTGCTGTGGAAAGAACAGATCTCGGCAACGGGACGGGGCGGAGTGCAGGAGGTGCGCTTTTAAATGGGGCGGTGGAGAAGGTAAGGTGTCGCCCGAGTAGAGCGGGGACCCCTGTGGCTGCCTGGGGGGACAGTGCTTGTGGCTACAGGGGTCCGGAGACCATAGGGGCAGGAGATCAGAGATAATGGGGTTTCCCTGTGAGGCGTAGGCTTCTCCTAGGAGTTGAGGGCTTGAGCGGTTGGCTGATTGGGAAGTTGGTTAACAGACTTAGTAGAGGTAACAGGAAGGAGACTGGGAGATCAGGGAAAACCTCTGCGAGGAAGAGGCATCCGAGGGAAAAGAAAGCAGGCAAACGGAGAGCAAGGAGAAGAGCCTTACGGGCAGGAGCGGCCCAGGGAGAAAGGCCAGTGTGCCCGCGTGGTGAAGGCAGTAGTACCTGGAAGTGGGGCTGGTGGCAAATGGGATAAAGCTGTGAGGCCGGCAGGCACAGAGGCGGCGGGGCGGGTTAGGCCTGGGATCTGCGTTTATTTTCCCCTCAATTTACACGGTACCGTGGCCCTGGGGCCCCCACACCTCGGCCCCAGTGCTGCCTTCTGGGGTGGCCTCGGCCTCCCCTTGCGGGGCTCCCATGAGCAGCGCGTCGTCCTCCTCCAGGAAGTCCCCGAGCTGGGCCAGCTGCCTGCGGATGAGAGTGGTGGTGCGGTGCACTTTGCGCATGCGCCGCAGCAGGCCCAGCACCAGGATCCGGCTGCGCTCCTGACGCTGGTTCCAGGCGTCGCGCAGATCCCGGTAGCAGTTGTGGTGTGCACGCTCCGCGGGGCCCAGGGTGGCCCCACAGCCCAGTGGGCACTGCTGCTGGGCCCCACGTTGGCAGTGCTGCCGGTGCTCAGCCAGAGCCCCACGTGGCACCCGTGCCGTGCAGCCCTCGTTAGGGCAGGCCATCGGCTCGAAAGGGCATGAGTCCTGGTGCCCCCTTCGATGGGCCAGGGGGCACGTCACCAAGCAGCCTGCTTCCGCATTCTTGCACTGAGGGTGACGGAGAGCACCAAATGAGCCAAACCAGGTGGGACATGGCCACCCAGCTCTGGAGTAGCCTGCTTTACGTAGGAGCCCCCCCCCCCCCCCCCCCCCCCCCCCCCCCCCCGCCATCTATGACTTTCCTGACCAGGGAGCCCACCAAGTTCTCCCGGCATCAGTGATGTGGAGGGGGAAATAGTTGGGCAAATGTTTGGAGGTGGGAAGAATCTAGACCTCTGAGAGCAGGTGCACAGGGCTGAAGGCTTGAGGGACTGGGGTGTACATGGTGGGGCTGACCTTGCTGTTGCACAGAAGCCAAGTTTGTTTTTTAAAGCTCAGTTTCCTCATCGATAAAAACTAGGGGACCGGGGTGATGGCTGGCAGAGAGGACACTTCATCCTCTAAAAATCTTGTATAATCCCCATTTTAAAGCTGAGACCCGGGCGCCTGGGTGGCTCAGTGGGTTAAGCCGCTGCCTTTGGCTCAGGTCGTGATCTCGGGGTCCTGGGATCGAGTCCCACATCGGGTTCTCTGCTCAGCGGAGATCCTGCTTCCCTCTCTCTCTCTCTGCCTGCCTCTCCATCTACTTGTGATCTCTCTCTGTCAAATAAATAAATAAAATCTTTAAAAAAAAAAATAAAGCTGAGACCCTAAGGGCTCAAAAAGCTTAATTAACTTGCTCTAAGTCACATAGCAAGTAAGTGGTAGAGATGGGACCCACACAGGCAGGACTGATGACCTTGAGGCTGCAATCAGCGCTGCTAGACCAGAAACCCTGGGTTCTGAGGGCAGGCTTCTCCTTACCCCCTCCCCTGGCTGGAGCGAGAAGGGTGCTGGGAGCGGGTGCTTCAGGCTACCTTGACTTCCAGGCGGCCAATCGTCCTGCGGAGTTTATTTACGTGGACCATCTTTTTCCATTTCACCTCTTTCCTGCAGCACGGACAGGTCTTCTGTCTAGGAGGCAGGAATGGGTGGTGAAGAGTGTTCGGAGTGGGAAGGGACCAACACACCTTCCCAGGTGGTCCCTTCTCTTGAGCTGGAAGAGGCCTGAGGGCTTCATGGGGACTCAGCTCTGAGGCTGGGGCCACGGGCTGTAAGTGCCACAGGGTGCGGGGGCACACGTACTTTAGTGTCCTAGATTTGGGAGCTGATTCTTTTTTTTTTTTTTAAGATTTTATTTATTTATTAGAGAGAGAGAGAGATCACAAGTAGGCAGAGAGGCAGACAGAGAGAAAGGGGGAAGCAGGCTCCCCCCTAAGCAGAGAGCCTGATGCGGGGCTCGATCCCAGGACCCTGAGCCGAAGGCAGAGGCTTAACCCACTGAGCCACCCAGGCGCCCCTGGGAGCTGATTCTTATGCCCACTCTGACATAATGCTTGGCCCACCCTCCTCTCTGTTCTGGGCCACAGGAATGGACACAGCCCTGCCTTGTCCTCCCAGCCTCTTGGGTGCCCACTAGCACCTGGTTAGCCACCGGAGGATGCATTTCTTGCAGAAGATATGGCTGCATGGCAACCTCACTGGCCTCTTGAGAACCCCATGGCACACAGAGCACAGGAAGTTGCAGTCGGGAGGGCTGGCGAAGAGGTTGAGATCATAGCCACCACTCTGCAAAGACCAGGCCAAAATCAGGGACTGGCTGAACCAGGATCCAGCCACACACCCAGAGGGAAACCCCAGGATGGGGAGGTGGGCCATGAGAGCCCCAAGTGGAGTGGTGGGTCAGCACCCACTTTGAGGGGGCAGCTGTGAGGGTCAAGACCAAGACTACCAGTCCCCAACTGGAGAAGCTGGCCTTGGCCTGGAGTTAGACCTGGCCAGAGCCCTCACAAAGGCTGCTTTCCTTATCTTGTTTGGGAGCTGTTCACCCTTGCTCAGAGTGAGGAGTGCGGTCCAACTCTGGGGAGGTCTCAAATTAGGAACACATTTAATGGCCAGAGGCAAAAGGGACCCAGTCTCACCATGATCTGTGTCCGGATGGCAGCTCCACTGACCCCCAGGGCTCAGGAGCCTCCATTTTACAGCAGGAGTGGGCCGACCTCACAGTGGCATTGTCCAGCTCAGGCCAATCACAGCCCTGGGTCAGGGCCCACTGGGATCCTGTACCATATGGCCTTTGCTCGGAGTCGAGGGATTAGGTAGTCTGGACCTGGGGCAGGTCCCTGAAGCCGGTCTTGGGAGTGGCTGTCAGCTGATACCCAAGCAGCACTAGGCTGGGAACCAAACTTCTGATGACTGTTTCCCCAAAGCTGAGGCTTTGGCAGGAATGTAGGAATTGTTCCTTTCTCCCTTCTCGAATAGTGCTGTCCAGGCCAGATCTCCAAGAGCGCAGGGACTTTTGACATTGACCCACCATCAGGTCTCTTAGGATCAAAGACTCATGGAACTAGCCGCAGAGTACAGATCAGGAAGATCTGGACCAGATGACAGAGACCCATGTAACCTGTGGTGCCCAGTCGGTGGGGTGCCTAGTCTGTAAGAAAGCCTTCCAGAAGACAGGCTCTGACCACGTGGGCAGGCCTTTGAGAAGACACTGGGAAATCAACCTCTACCTGGGAAACCAGCATGTTCCCCATCTGGAGTACGGAACCGGGAACTGCTCGTTCAGTAGCCCTGAGTACCGAGCTCACCAAATCCTATCCCAGACCCTGTGCCCTCCTGAGAGCAGTAAGGGGCCAACACAAGCCCTTGACCTGGGAATCGTACACTCTCATTCTTATATCAACTTGCAAAAGAAAACCCAGTTATTTCACTGGCAAAAGCGTGTTTATTTGGGAGTAACCGCAGCTCAGAACGCGCAAGCTACAGCGAAACTACAAGCAAGCCCCCAACAGACAAAACAAAGTAACTTTATTTCATTGAGAAAGAAAGCTGGGAGAGATCTTTTCACGGATCGAAGTCCACTGGAGAATTCAGGGTGACGCCTGAGCTGCGAGAGTAACCCCCACGTCCTTCCCTATCAGGGCCTGTAACTGATAGTGAGCCCCAGGGCTCCCCATCTGGCCTCCCGACTTCCCCTGGGGATGTTTCCCTTCATTGTCACCCTCGCCAGTGGGTTGGTGGCCCAGCCCACTCCCCGCAAGCTCACAGGTGCTTCGCTACTGTGGAAGCGATGCGGTATGGGACACACAGCGGGGCTTCAGATCTGGCCCCGCCACCCACGGAGCGCCACGCAGGAGTCAGTGCAACCCCTGGGGCCCAAGTTGCACCCCTCCGTGGCATCCGACGCGGAACTGGGCAGGCCGGCAAGAGGACGTGTCGCAGAGGGTCCCTCCTCCGCTGCATATCTTGCTCCCCGCGCCCAAAGATGCAGCTCCAGGCGGACGGGCCGGGGGCGCCCACACGTGCACAACTCAGACCGACAGCTCTACCGGGCGTTGGAGGCAGGGCCCCCCTCCCCGCGGTCCTGGCGGCGTGGGCCTCACGGTCCGGACATCGGCGGCCTGCGGGCAGAACACGGGGTCAGGGGTCGGAGGCCAGAGCGCACGCGGGCGGGGGACGGCGGGGCGCGTGTCGGGGCTTGGGTTTCACCGGCCCACACGGACGAGCGGGCGGTGAGCTGAGGCCCCCGGTGGCTCTGGGCGCCGAATCTCACCCGCGGCCACGGCCAAAGCCGCGGGTGATTTTCAACCAACGCCGACGTCCCGGCTACCACCAAGGTCGCGCGGGCAGAGAGCGCGGGGCGCGGGACGCGGACCTACCTCGCGGCGCCAGGCAGCCGGGCGGCAGCGGCGCACACGTTCAGGCCCGCGAGGCCGCAGGTGCGCAGGCTCACGCGGAGCGGGCGGGGAAAGCCGGGAGCGCGCGGCCTCCGCTCCCATAAGCCCGTCGCGGACGCGCGCCTGGGGCGGGGCCGCCGAGATCTCGCGGCACTTGGCGTGGTATAAAGACTGGCTCCGCGCGGCCTCGCTCTTCCTCTCCGAGAGAACACGTGAGTGTGCGGCGTGGCGGCGGTGGGCGCTGCGGGGCCCGCGCGGGTGATCCGCGGCGGTCCGGCGGGGCTCGGTCCAGCGCGCTGGCGCTTCCGGGTGGGAGCCGTGGTCCCGGCAGACTGTATATGCCCGGGCCTCGCTGACCGGCCCACTCTCGTTGTTCCTTTCAGCAAATGGCGGATGACGCCGGTGCTGCGGGAGGGCCCGGAGGGCCCGGGGGCCCTGGAATGGGAGGCCGCGGCGGTTTCCGCGGAGGCTTCGGCAGCGGCATCCGGGGCCGGGGCCGGGGCCGTGGTCGCGGCCGGGGCCGAGGTCGCGGAGCTCGCGGGGGCAAGGCCGAAGACAAGGAGGTAGGTGGGGCCCTCGCGGGAGACGGGTCCGGGGCGGCGCCGATCGGGGCACCGTGGTCACCGAGGCCTTGTTCCGCAGTGGATCCCCGTCACCAAGCTGGGCCGTCTGGTCAAGGACATGAAGATCAAGTCCCTGGAGGAGATCTATCTCTTCTCCCTGCCCATCAAGGTAAGGCGGGGTCCTTGCCCTGGTGCGGGGATGGCATCTGTGTTCGGGCGCAGCCGGTGTGCGTGCGCGAGCGTCCTTTGTGTCTGCCGGGGGTGTTCCGCTGAGACGAAATGGGGACGGCTGGAAAACCGGCACGGGGATGCGGGTGGAGGTTCTCACGGGAAGTGTCCCAGGTGGCTCCTGGGCTTTGTGCGGTAAGCGCCTGCGTGGCCGCGTCCTCGCCCCACAGGAGTCTGAGATCATCGACTTCTTCCTGGGAGCCTCCCTCAAGGACGAGGTCTTGAAGATCATGCCCGTGCAGAAGCAGACGCGCGCCGGCCAGCGGACCAGGTTCAAGGTACCCCAGCCCCCTTGGGTGTTCTGAGCTGCGTGTGCGCGGGGCTCGGTGGGACTCTCTCAGCTCTGCACGGTCACACTTGATACCACGCGTGTGGCTTTCGTAATCGGGAGAGAGAGGAAGGACCTCCTCGGGACCTCCGGGTGGCTTCACAGTGGCCACCCTTTTCTCGAGGAGTGCCACAGATCCTGGGTGGTGGCCCGTGATGGCCGTGCTGGCCAGTGGACCACCAGCCATCTCAGGCTCTTCACAGGCATTTGTCGCCATCGGAGATTACAATGGACACGTTGGTCTGGGTGTCAAGTGCTCCAAGGAGGTAGCCACTGCCATCCGCGGGGCCATCATTCTGGCCAAGCTTTCCATCGTCCCTGTGCGGCGAGGTTACTGGGGGAACAAGATTGGCAAGCCCCACACTGTCCCGTGCAAGGTAGGCTTGGGGGGCAGTAAGGGACGGGGCCTGCGGTGGTGCAGACTCCCCGTAGGTCATCTCCTGATACCTCCACCCTCCAGGTGACTGGCCGCTGTGGCTCTGTGCTGGTGCGTCTCATCCCCGCCCCCAGAGGCACTGGCATTGTCTCGGCCCCTGTGCCCAAGAAACTGCTGATGATGGCCGGTATCGACGACTGCTACACCTCGGCCAGGGGCTGCACTGCCACCCTGGGGAACTTTGGTAGGTGGCTTCATGGGGGCTGTGGCCTCTCTCAGCTCCGCTTAATCATACTGTGTGTGTGCTTGGCGTACTTCCCGAGAGAGAGAGGAAGGCCCTCCTAATGCACGGCAGACTGGCCCCAAGTGGCCTCTCTGTTCCTAGGAGCGCAACATCTTCTGTCTGCACCTGGGGTGTTGTGTCCGTGAATCTGCCGACCTTCTGTTTCTCTGTTCCAGCTAAGGCTACTTTCGATGCCATCTCCAAGACCTACAGCTATCTCACCCCTGACCTCTGGAAGGAGACTGTGTTCACCAAGTCTCCCTATCAGGTACTGCCTGCCCAGCTCCCTCGTTAGCCTCGACGAGTGCACAAGGTGCTGGGGTGTGGCTACAGCTAAAGCCTTGTTTCTCTTCTCTAGGAGTTCACGGACCATCTTGTGAAGACCCACACCAGAGTCTCTGTGCAGAGGACCCAGGCTCCAGCTGTGGCTACCACATAGTTTTATACAAGAAAAATAAAGTGAACTAAAGCTTGTTAACAGTGTTTTGTTTATTTCGCTTATGATCTTAGTTGTAAGCTGGACTTAAAGGGAGACGGAACCAGTACGGTCAGCAGATCCAAGTGGGGGACCGAAAGTGACACCAGGAACAGCTTTCTTATTTAAACTTTTGTACTTTAGTAGTGTCGTTTCAGGAAGGTGCTCAAGGAGCTGCTTTAGGCAGCGGCAGCCTCTTTAGCGGCCTTTCTCTCAGCCAGCATCCGCTGTTTCTGCTTTGCCAGGCACTTCCTGGCAGAATAATGTGCTCCCAGGTCGTGATCTGGGAAAGAGATGGGAGGAAATCATGGGCCGGTTTCTACCCTGATACAGACCAGAGTCCTTTTTACAAGTGGGGAGGAAACAGTGATGACACTTAGCAGTAAAGGGACCTTGGGTATAGGGGTTCTCTTAATACCCCCTCCCCCAACTGGCAAAACCTGGGCTATGATGTTGGGGTTCAAGGATCAGACCGGGGTGGGGGCTTGCTTACAGCGGTCCTGGTAAGCCTTGGCCACCTGGGTGAACTGCTCCAGCTCCTTGGCACAGTTCTGCCTGTAGCTCTCACCTTCCCACTGCTGACAGGCTTTCAGCCTTTCCTGGATAATGTTGACAATTTCTTGATCTACTTTACTGAAAAGAAAAAAAAAAGTAGTTTATGAGAAATCCTTTCCCCGTATGCAGAGACAGTAGAATAAAAGCAAAACCTTAAAGCCCTGTTGTCTGGCCCCTCCACCCTCAGAATCTGGGCCAAACCCAGGTGTTGGCCCCTGACCACGGTCCACGGTATCCCTGGGGGATGAGAGCCCAACAGGAGATTCTCACTAAGTAAGACTGTTTCTTTTTTTCTTTTTTTTTAAGGATTTTATTTATTTGACAGATCACAAGTAGGCAAAGCGACAGAGAGGGGGAAGCAGGCTTCCTGCCGAGCAGAGAGCCTGATTCAGGGCTCGATCCCAAGACCCTGAGATCATGACCTGAGCCAAAGGCAGCGTCTCAACCCACTAAGCCACCCAGGCGCCCCCAAGACACTGTTTCTTAACTAAGGAGACCCAAAGACAACATACTAGTCTCTTCTCCACTGCATTTCTGCTTCAAACATGCACAAGATATCCTTCTCCTGGCACTCAGTGATGTCTGGCACACGGCGGAACTCCCGGTGGTAGTAGTAATACCTGTTCTTCGCGTGCTGCCGCTCTATAAACTCTGTAAAGAGAAAACCCCAGACTCTAAAGGCCCCGTTGGTTTGCACAGGCCACAGTTAGAATGTGCTCTTAGCTCTGTTCTTTTCTCACAAGCCACGGAAGGGGCAGACTGCCCAAACCTTTCTGGCTTTTACTAAGACTGCCAATTAGACTCTCAAAAAACCAGGTGTGGCTGGGTAGTCCTGGGTTAGGTTAACCTAAACCCTAACCCTTCCTGGGAGCCAGGGACCAAGTGTATTGTCCCGGGGGTAAGTCCCAGTACAGAGTACTGAGGCCCAGAGAGAATTCAGGATTCGGAACCCATGCTCTCCAAGCCCACACCTTTCTACGGGTCCTACTGTTTGCCAACCTCCCCACAACACAGGGTCTGACCAGTAAGCAGAGGCCCCAAGGCAGTTCCGCTGCCACTAACCTTCTGGCCTCAACGTCCCCACCCAGAAATTGACAAGCTGGAACTGATGAAATCTCATTCCTCCAGACACATAAAACACTTTCTGAGAAAGAGTGGGTCCGCTGCTGTGCCTTTTCCAGATTTGGGGGTCTGATTTGCTGACTTTATCCTAAAAGTGACCAGGGCATCGCATCACTTGGGCGGCTGGGTTGCTGAATGAACTACTCCGTGAAAGGAACGGATGAACGGCCGGCACTAGTGCCTGAGGGACAGTGTGCTCCTGCCGCCGCCTCCACTGGGCTGGCTCAGCAACTGGGCAACCAAGAGCTGCTTTAAACACCCGCCTGGTTTGGACTGGAGACGGGGGCTTCTGGACAGCCATTAGGCGTGAGCACACACGGACTGCAAGTCACAGCACACCTAGGTTGAGGGGTTCTCGGCCAGCACCCGACCACCCCGGTCATTTTGCAGGCGTGCACAAGGCTGGAAGGGAAACCCTCAACACCGGTTTGCAGACTGCCTTCCGTGCAGAACGCAGGATGCAAAGCGTGCAGGCGGAAGGGGCTTAGCCAGCCCCGGGCCAGACTTCGATCCGCAAACAGCCCCTAATATCTGGGCGAGGCCGGAGACCCAGGGTGCGTGGAGGAAACGCAATGATTACTCTTGGTGTGGGAGCGAGGAGCGTTCCTAAAGTGCACTGAAGGTGGGAGGCCGAGGGGCCCAAGGAGGCGACCGAGCCCGCAGGTGCGGACGGCGGGGGCTGGTCACGGGGGCGAAGCCCGGGGTGCAGCTGGGCATCCAGGCTGGGCGACGGGGTGCGGGGAACGCTGAAGGGCGGCGAGGGGCCCTGGGGAGCGGCGAGGCCCGGATGGGGTCCGTACCTCTAACTAGGGTCACGGGCCGGTCCACGAGGAGGTCGAAGGCCTTCGTCAAATAGGTTATGGGGTTGGGCAGCGAGGTCTTCGGCGAGGGCGCCGGCGTGCGGCGCGGGAGCTCGGGGTACACGTCCTTGTCCCAGCTGTCCGGCATGGCGGCGGCGCGCGGGAGCGACCCACTATCCGACGCAGAACCCCGGCCTCCGCCTGGATCCCACGGCCTAGTTCGCCCGCCGCAGAGGACGCCCTAGCGCGGCTGCGCCGGCGCGAAGGGTTTGGGGCTTGGTTCTCGCGAGGTTCCATGGAACTTGTAGTTCGCCCGCCGCAGAGGACGCCCTAGCGCGGCTGCGCCGGCGCGAAGGGTTTGGGGCTTGGTTCTCGCGAGGTTCCATGGAACTTGTAGTTCGCCCGCCGCAGAGGACGCCCTAGGGCGGTGCGCAAGGTCGGGGGCGGTGCTCGCGAGGCCCCATGGAACTTGTAGTTCGCCCGCTGCTGAGGCTGCCCCAAGGCGGCTGCGCCTGAGCAGGGCGACCGCCGCTCGCGAAGCGCCATGGGACTTGTAGTTTTATCGGCCCGCCCAATGGCGGGCTGCGGCAGCCCTGAGCACGCTTCCGCCCCGCTCTGCCTCCATCTCCCGTCCTCTGGGCTGGGCGCTGCTCTAGGCCCTTGGGATACTCTAATGAAGGAAGCAGAGGTCCCTGCTTGCATTCTTTTGTTTTGTTTTCTTCCTTTCTTTCTTTTTTTTTTTTTTCCTGGTTATGTTCTAAGACAACACAGACACAGGAATAAATAAACCGTTCATTCCGTTTCGTCGGTGCACGTGGCAAGTGCAGCCGGGAACAAGGGGGACACAGAGCTGGGCTCTGTTCCAGCACAGGCACAGGTCGCTGGAACAAGCAAGTAACACAGCATCAACAAATAACACACACTACCAAACGGCCCACTCTTTCAGGAAGCCTTCCCGGAATTGCCCCTTCCCTGCAGCCCTCTCTGGGCCCCACTGTGTCTTCCAAGGCCTCTCATGGACCGGCTAATGCAAGTGAGCTTAGGGGTCCTGTCTGGGGCAGAGCATGAGGCAGGGCTTGCCCTGGGGGCTCCTGGGAGCAGAGTGCTCTGGTCCGGCTCCGTGGTTCTGCCCTGGCCCTGGGCACTGGTGTTCTTCCTGGTGCAGCTCCACTGACCAGGGCCCTGCTGACCGCCCTGGGTGATCTCCATGCTTGGCAGGGCCCCTGACCAGTACCGGGGAGGGTGCTGGTCACTTCCTGCCTAGAAGCTGGGGCCAGGGCCACAGAGTCATCAACACTGTGGATGTAGGGAATCAGTGATTGTAGAAATGTCAACTCCTGAAATCATGAACTCTTAGAAACACATGCTATCCAACTAAAAGAACCTTTTTCTTTTTCTTTTCTTTTCTTTTCTTTTTTTTTTTTAATTTGACAGAGATCACAAGTAGGCAGAGAGGCAGCAGAGAGAGAGGGCGGGGGGAGGGGGAAGCAGGCTTGCCGCCGAGCAGAGAGCCTGATGCGGGGCTCTATCTCAGGACCCCTGGACCACGACCCCAGCCTAAGGCAGAGGCTTCAACCCGCCGAGCCACCCAGGCACCCCAAAAGAAGCTTTTATAAAAGATTATTTATTTACTTACTGATTTGAGAGAGAGTATGGGAGTGGACGGGGGCGGGAGGGGAGAGGGAGAAGCAGGCTCCCCGCTGACTGGGGATGCCAAGGTGGAGCTCGATCCCAGGACCCCAAGGTCACGACTGGACCTGAAGGCCAATGCTTCACCCAATGAGTCACCCAGATGCCCCTGATCAAAAGAATCTTAACACTGATTGGCCTACAACATTGAACTGAACAAGGGAACTCAACAGATCTGGGCCAGACCCGCCGCCACAGAGAACAGGGGAAAGCAGAGACCTGTGCTCAGGGAAAGTGCTGGTCTGGCAGCTTTCCCCCGTACCAGGCAGCAGAGGGACTTGGAGATCATGTAGCAGAAGGGGCTGAGAGGGAGGAACCCAAGCAGCTTGTGGCTCTGTGCCCCGCCCTCCAGTTCTTGGCGTTTGAGCCCGGGAGGCAGTCCCACTGGTGCGCCCGGGGTCCCACATGTGCGGCCCTCCCTTTGCCCTGAGTCTGCGGGCAGCCCTCCTGGGCTTCCTCCCCTCAGACAGCCTCTGCCCCCCTGGGCCACTCCGGAGGCAGAGGGTTGCCCCTGGCCAGGGATTTTATTCCTGTGGGGTTCGGCCCCAAGTAATAAAAGCAGCTTTGAGAGTAACAAGAGCCCTAACCTTTGAGTCACATGAGTCACATAGATCTTAGCATCAGCGCCTCACAAGCCCTCAGAGACATTTTAGGTCTATACAACTGATTCTCCAGGTTCAGAACTTCAGAACCATATAGACTCCTTGTTCTAGGATCACAGCCGTTAGCGCCCCTGCCCGCAGTGCCCCCACCCCCCACCCCAGTTTGTGCAGCCCTGGCTCACGGCCCCCAGGACAGGACAGGAGTTCCCTCCGCCTCACTGCCTGCCGACCAGGCCAGATCCTTGTTGCAGCAACCCTGGAAGAAGGCCCCTCCCCCGCTGGGGTTCCTTGACTGCTTAGCAGGCCAAGGTGTTCCTGTCCTGGGAGGGTAGCACAAGGCAGAAAACAAAGTGGGCGTGAACCAGTCCCAGGATCCCAAGGACAAGAGTGACACGCCTGGCCCCAGGTATCCCCACCCCGGGCTGCCCATCTGATGCCCCCTTGCGCCCGGCCCCAGGCCAGGCCAGGCCTGCTCCTGGCACCGGAGCCCATGTCCGCCACAGGACATGACCAAGCTCCCCTGCCAGGGGCTAAATCTGGGAGCTGGCCTGCCACTCGGCCCTGCCACTTGGCCTCCGGCACCTGTCGGGAGGCCCCTTCCCTTCCTGAGCTACAGGGACCCACAGCCATGGTCAGTGGGCTGGGGGGCAAGAGCCGGCTTCCTGGGAGGGGCGGGTGGGCTTCTGGAGTCTCTCCCAGCAGGGATGGGCCTGGGGCCGGTGGGGGTGTAGGTGACTGAAGGGACCACAGGGGGGCCAGAGCTCAGGCTGCCAGGCCTAGAATGGGCAGGAAATGGACAGATGGCAGTGGCCCCCTGTCTCTTTAGCCCTCAGCCAGGGTGTGGGCCTGTCCTTGCTGGGCGCAGCAGGCTGAGCCCACTGAAGCAGGATGCTTGTGGGTGAGGAGAGCTTGGTCACAGCTCTGTCCCTAAGACACTGGCCCTGAGGCAACCTTCCGTCTTTTCCTGTGGATAGAGGGAGGCTCCGAAGACCACTGGGGCCCAGTCTGGGGTCCCTGACTCACTTCCCTGGGTCTGGGCTCTGGTCCCAATCAGTCCCCCCACCAGAGACACCCCAGCTCTGACCTCCCTCCCCTCCTGCCATCAGTCCCACCGGAAGTTCTCCGCCCCTCGGCATGGACACCTGGGCTTCCTGCCCCACAAGAGGAGCCACCGGCACCGGGGCAAGGTGAAGACTTGGCCCCGGGACGACCCCAGCCGGCCGGTGCACCTCACGGCTTTCCTGGGCTACAAGGCGGGCATGACGCACACCGTCCGAGAGGTGCACAGGCCCGGGCTCAGTGAGTGGCCGCAGGGGGACCCATGGGGAGGGTGTGGGGCCTCTTGCCACGCCTGCCAGGGGATCTGGAGAGACTTCTGGAGGCTGGGGGCCGGAGCTGGGGTCCAGGAGGGGAAGCAGCCCCAGAAAGGGCAAGGTCCTGCCCGAGGGAGCCGCGGTCAGGGCACTGTCACTGAGCCCTGACCACTGTCCTTGCCCCCAGTTTACAGATGAGGAGATCGAGTGGCTAGGAAACTTGCCGGTTGCCCGGTTGGTAAGGGGAGGGGCTACGATTCAAAGACAGGTGCCCTGTCTACTTTTTGTCTTCCCATCAGGGTGGGTTCACGTGTGGCTCTAAGGACGGAGACAGAGAGCTCCCACGCACCCTTCGCCCAGTTTCCTGATGGAAATACCTTAGAAAACTATGGTAATAGGGTCACAACCGGTTTCGACATGGATACGACCTGCCCATCCTGGTCAGGTTTCCCAAGCTGGGGCGGGTGGACGCACGCGTGCGCAGTGCCGCGCGGTTCGGCCCCGTGTGAATGCGCCACCGCGCAACATTTCATCCCACACGGGTCCTTCCTGTCGCCTTTCTACAGCCAGCCAGCACTGTCCGGCCTCTTGGCAACCGTCCTGTTCTTCATCTCCCCTCATCTGTTTTTAATTTTTATGTATTTATTTATCTTTGTTAAGATTTTACTTATTTGACAGAGATCACAAGTAGGCAGAGAGGCAGGCAGAGAGGAGGAAGCAGGCTCCCCGCTGAACAGAGAGCCCGATGCTGGGCTCGATCCCAGGACCCTGGGATCATGACCCGAGCTGAAGGCAGAGGCTCAACCCACTGAGCCACCCAGGCGCCCCAATTTATGTATTTATTTTTGAGGATTTATTTATTTTCTTGAGAGAGAGCACGTGTGAGTGGTGGGGAGGGAGAAGGGGAGAGGGAGGTGGGAAGAATCGAGAGCTGAGTCCCCAGCCTCATGGGGCTCAGGATCTCACGACCCTGAGGTCATGACCTGAGCCGAGACCCAGAGTCAGACGCTCCACCGACTGAGCCACCCAGACGGCCCGTTCCTAATATACACCGGAAACGTACACTTCTGCTTTGTATTAGTCTCGGTAATAACATCTACAAAATCATTGGTTTGGGACAAATTATATGTGTTTTTCTAGAACTCATCGACATACACTCATAACTATTAAAATTAAAATTGTTTGTGTGAGTTCCACTGAGGGAATCCTGGGCCCTACCCTTTGGGGGACGCTGCCCTGGCTGTGGGCTCTCCTAGCCCATTTCCAGATGATCTGGTGGGGAAACTGAGGCAAGGAGCAGGTCAGGCCTTGTCGGAGATCTCAGAGGCAGAGCGTAGACCACCGGAAGGGCCCTGACCAGCACCTGCTCCATGCCCTGGGCGGGGCAGAGAGGGAAGGGCCAGGGCTGGGGAGGCTGGCCGCGGGAGGTCATTGGGAGCCCTGAGGCCGTGGTGCTCCATGGTGCTCCATCGTCCCTCGGGCAGGACGGGCTGTAGTTGGCTTTTTCCCATGGGCCCCGGACGCCTTCCTCCATGCTCCTGCCTCTGGGTCTCTTCTAGAAATTTCCAAGCGGGAGGAAGTGGAGGCAGTGACCATCGTGGAGACGCCGCCTCTGGTGGTGGTAGGTGTGGTCGGCTACATAGCTACCCCTCGAGGCCTTCGGAGCTTCAAGACCATCTTTGCAGAGCACCTTAGTGACGAGTGCCGTCGCCGTTTCTACAAGGACTGGTGAGGGCCGCCCTCGGGTGGAGGCTGTGTGGTCTGGCCATCCCTCCAGCCCCAGCACGGTGCTGGAACAGTGGGTGTGGGCAGGCAGGAGCGAGCGGTGTCTGCAGGAATGCATGTTTATGGGGGATTGCCTTCGCTTCAACAAGAGACACGTGCAGGGGGACTGGAGTAGAAATTGGGATAGAGAAAGAGAGGAAGCAAGGGTTCTGATTTAGGATTACATTAAGGGACTAATTTGATGGACTGTCAGAGTTGGCTCAGAGCTTCCTAGCAGCCAGGGTGAGAAAGGGAAGGAGCTTCGGACAAGCTCTTCTCATCAGAAAGAAAGGCACTCTGGGGCCTCAGATCTTCCTTGCACTAAGTCCTGAAAGGGAAGGCCCATCTGCCCAAGGAACCTCACAGATGCCCCCGTCCTTACAGAGTTGGAGGGGCCCCTGTCCTGGCCCTCTGGGGGAGGTGACAGGTTTGGGGCCCTGAGCCAGGGCGGGCTGGATGACCATAGGCGAGGCGGCTGACCTCTTAGAGCCTCTTAGATTGTGCCCCTCCATCTCAGACACCATCAGCCTGGGATAGCATCGGGGAATAGGAGTGCTCCCCGTGTCCACAGCCCAGAGACCGCAGGGGCGGGGCCAGCAGTGGCCTCCCTGGGAAAGGAAGGAGAGAGGAGGGGGCATGCACTGTTCTAAGAGCCCCACGCGGTGGGCTGTGGGCATGTGGGGCCCAGACGGGCCTAGTGAGGTGCCCCTGGCTGTCCCCTTAAATGCCTCCTGCTTGTGGCGCAGGCACAAGAGCAAGCAGAAAGCCTTCACCAAGGCCTGCAAGAGGTGGCGGGACGCCGATGGCAAGAAGCAGCTGCAGAAGGACTTTGCCGCCATGAAGAAGTACTGCAAGGTCATCCGTGTCATTGTCCACACTCAGGTCCGCCCGGCAGCCTTGCCATGCCCTGGACCCACCCTCCCCCGCTCTCCTCCATCCCAGCTTCCAGGAACCCTGGCAAATGTCAGCCTAAAAATACCACAAGCCTGGGGCATGGGCCCAGAGGGCTGGGTGACCGGCCGCGCTGGCTGGCTGCCGCCCCAGGGCTGGCATGCTGGGGGTCAGCGTGCTCTGAGGGCAGGCTCAACCAGGGCCCTCCCATGCCCTGAGAGGCCCGGATCTCCTGCCAAACGTCCTGGCCCGAGGGCCAGCCACCTCAGTTTGGGTCCTGGCCCAAGTGTGTATGTGAGACAACATTCATACATGGGGTCTGGCTTGATTTGTGCTGATGAATTACTAACACGTCTGGCTTATTCTGGAACACCGCCTTGGCGTCTTGTCCTCAGGGAAGGCTAGCCTAGGCCTGGAGCAGCACCCCGCTCCCCCCTGCAGTTCCTGGTTATACGGTAACCAGGTCATGGTCATGTCCGTTTCCCTTGAGGGACTAGAGCTTCACGGGGGCAGTAACCTAGCTGCCTCCTCAGGGCTGCACCTTGTATGCAGTAGGCACTCCATAAGTGCTTGCTGAACACTAGGCCATGGCCGGTGTCCCTGCTTCCTCCCATGTGTCCCCTCAGCCGGTGCATCACACAGCAGCAGCCAGAGATACATAAACATACCAACCACCCTGAGTCACACCCTGCAGCTAGAATGAAGCCCAAGTTTCTCCCCACAAGACCTGCACAGGCAGGCCCCTGCTCACCTCTGAGTTCATCCCGCACCACGTTTCTCCTCGTCATGGTCCAGACACACTGGTCTCCTCTCCATCCCTCTAACTCCCTGCCACAGGGCCTTTGCAAATGCGGTTTCCCATGCTCCCCAAAGTTTCAGATCTTCACTTAGTGGCTCTTTCTTCTTATTGGTGTCACATCAGCGGGGTCCTCTCTGACTGCCCTGTGTGTAAGGACTGTCCCCTCTGCCCCCACGGTTCCATTAGAATGCTCTGCCCTGTCCACGAATTTACTCGATTTCTGTCTCCCAACTAAATAGTGGCTCCCTGAGGTCCAGGACCTTGCCTGCCTCATTCTGTGCTGTGTCCCTCCAGTGCCTAGCACAGAACATAACGTAGAGACAGACCCGAGCTCTGGAACATCCATTGAGGGAATGCATGCATGAAAGCCTGCTGGGAGTCACTAGCCAGTCATGCCATGTCTGCAGATGGGGGCTCTGAGCCTCCGGGAGCTGACTGGCTGTGCCATGTCCCGCAGATGAAGCTGCTGCCTTTCCGGCAGAAGAAGGCCCACATCATGGAGATCCAGCTGAATGGCGGCACAGTGGCTGAGAAGGTGGCCTGGGCCCAGGCCCGGCTAGAGAAGCAGGTCCCAGTGCACAGTGTGTTCAGCCAGAGTGAGGTCATTGATGTCATTGCTGTCACCAAGGGCCGTGGTGTCAAAGGTGGGTCTGGGTGGGGATGGTGGCTTTGGGAAGGCCCCTGGAGGGCGTGGGGGCTGGGCTGGCCTCTCAGCCACTAGCCGCCCCCCACGTCCTTCCTGCACCTCCTGCAGGGGTCACGAGCCGTTGGCACACCAAAAAACTGCCGCGGAAGACCCACAAGGGGCTGCGCAAGGTGGCCTGCATCGGCGCCTGGCACCCTGCCCGTGTGGGCTGCTCCATTGCTCGGGCCGGGCAGAAAGGCTACCACCACCGCACAGAGCTCAACAAGAAGGTGTGTCCCCAGTCCTGGTGGTGGAGGGACACTCATGACCAGACCCCAGGGGGTGGGGTGCGTGATGCAGACACCGCATGGCCCCCCGAAGGCTCTGAAATGCCCCTCCAGTGCCTGGATCTAAGCACACATGCTGGTGGGGACTGACATCCCACTGGCTCCGGAGGCCCCCTGTGGCCCACCACATGCCCTGTTCTTCTCCTGGCAGATCTACCGTATTGGCCGGGGGCTGCACAAGGAGGATGGGAAGGTGGTCAGGAACAATGCGTCCACCAGCTACGACGTGACGGACAAGTCCATTACACCACTGGTGAGTGGGTGGGGCACGCATGCAGGGGCAGGCACGTGGCATACCGGCCTGCCCCGGGGAGCTCAGGGCCCAGAGAGTGGTGGCTTGGCAACACAAGCCCGTGCTGCTCCCATGTCCTCTGAGCCTCCCCTGCAGACAGCTTCCTGTCCCACTGCTGTCAGGGGGTGTGGAGGGCAGCAGCTGCAGCTGTGGCCTTGCACTCAGGCCACCTGGGTTCCAGTCCCACCTGCAGCGTGGAGCAGCTCCAGGGCCCGGAACAAGGGACTCCACGTCCCGGAGTCTCGGTTTCTCCCTCACTAAAATGTAGGTTGTGAACTGAGCTAAGGAAGGACTCAGAATAGGGCTCAGATGCTGCCCTGGTGAGTGACCCAGGGTGCTGCCCTGGGGCCAGGCTTGCAGCTGCCCCTAACCCGGCGGCCCCTTGCGGGGCCTGGATCCTGGCTGACTCAGCTTCCCACAGGGCGGCTTCCCGCACTATGGGGAGGTCAACAACGACTTCGTCATGCTGAAGGGTTGCATTGCTGGCACCAAGAAGCGGGTCATCACGCTGAGGAAGGTCAGTGCCTCTGTGGTGGGCTGGGGAGCAGGAGCCCTATGGGCCCTGGGAAGGTTCTGGGGGCTGGCCTCCCTGTCCTGCACCTTGCTCAGAGGAGGGTGTGGATGGGAAGAGCAAAAAGGAGGGGTTCTGGCAGGAGCTGGGTGAGTGAGTCCTTCCAGGTATGGACTGGGGGTGGTGGGAGGCGGTGGGCGAGGACCTTACATCTGGCTCTCGTCTCCCACTGACCCCCAGTCCCTGCTGGTGCACCACAGCCGCCGAGCCCTGGAGAACATCGAACTCAAGTTCATCGACACCACCTCCAAGTTTGGCCACGGCCGCTTCCAGACCGCCCAAGAGAAGAGGGTCTTCATGGTGAGCCCACTCACCCCTTGTCCTCCGGGGCTCAGCCCCACAGCCCTCCTGCGCCAGAGTGGGGTTAGCTGGAGCAGATGAGGGTCGGGGGCGCCCCTGCGCTCATCCCCACTCGGGCCCGCAGAAGCTCCGCCCCGCGCACAATTCGCGCAGGCAACAAAGCCGCAGCCCTGGAATCCCGGCCGGGGTCAGTGGCGCCGGCTAGACCTCGGTCGCTAGCGCCCCTCCGTCTCCCCCAACCCCCAACCAGGGTCCCCAGAAGAAGCATCTGGAGAAGGAAAAGCCAGAGACCTCGAGGGACCTGTAGGCGGCTTGCGACGGAGGGAGCCCGAAGGCAGCGCGGCGCCACCCCCGCCTGTCCCCGCTGTCTAATAAAGTGCGGAGGCGACTTTGCCCGCGTGTCTCAGAGTGGGGAGCGCGGGAAGGCGGGTGGCCCGCAGGTGGCCCGGGACCTGACCCAGGGCAGGCGGGTTGCAGCCTGGCCTCGCCCCGGCCCGGCGCAGCTCAGCGGCGCCCCCTGGCGCTCGGGCGGAGCGGCAGTGTCTGGGGCGCCGCACCGGAGCCCTGGCCGCGAGATCACGGGGGCGGGGCCTCGGGGCGGGGCCTGCGCCGAGTCTGGGCGTCTCTGATCGTGATTGGTCCTCTTGGGGCGGGGCCTCGGGGAGCCCGGCAGGCTCCGGGCAGTGATTGGTCCTCGGCCGGAGGGGCGGGACCCGGGCTCAGGCTTGGCTGTCGCGGGCCGGGGGCCTCGGGTCCGTCCGGGGGCGGACGCTGCGCTGTCCCGCTGGCGCCATGTCTTTCTGCAGCTTCTCTGGGGGCGAGATTTTCCAGAATCACTTTGAACCGGGTATGAGCTGTGACCTCCCGGGAGGACAGCGGGCGGGAGCGCGCATAGAGAGGCGGTGGAGCCCCGGGATCCCGGAAGGGCAGAGTTCACCGGGGGAGGGGCGGCGAGGGGTTGCGGGAGGACGGAGGGGCCTGGAGCCTGGAAGGTGGGGGTACCTGAGGGGAGGGGTGACCTGGGGAGCGGGGTCGCTGGCCGGGCGTCGTGCTTGAACGAGGCGGTTTCCGGGAGGAACCCGCGGGGTCAGGGTGCTCGCAAGGGGTGACGCCGGTGGCGGCGGGGGGGGGGAGGGGAATCCAGATTAGGAGCAGGACTTCAGGGGGATGCGACGGAGGCTCTTGTCCTAGGGCGCCCCCTGATGATGCCGCTGCCTTTCCCTCTCCCCTGTTGCTGGGACCCCAGGTACCCCTCGGAAGCACAGAGCGTTCCCTTCGGAACGCGCACCTGGGTGCTTCCCCAGTCCGCCCAGGGCCCTGGGGTTGGGCAACCGGGACAGCCGCCAGGCCGCCAGGGCCAGTGAAGTTTAACCTGACAGCCTGAGTGGAGGTGGGGGAGTAGAGGTGGGAGTGGTTTGGAGCTTGGGGGACCCTCAGCCCTGGCCCCAGGCTTTGAGAGGCCCTGGCGTGTACCCTTCTGGGTTGTGCGGCTGGTAATGGACTAATTTGGTAAAAACATGCCCACAGCCAAGGCTAGGCGGTGCTCTCCCTGGGGCAGGATCTGTTGGGTGTCAGCCCTCTAGGGGGCTGGGCTGCGACACTGGGCATCTGTGGACGTCAGCTGTGACCTAGGGCTCTCTGGGCAAAGACCTCCCCTGGGGCCTTCTGGCTGTGGGACCGCAGCTGTCCTCAGGCCGCTCTGCGGAGCGAAAGCTTCCTTCCACAGCGGCTCCCCAGCCCTCCTCACTTCCTTCTCCACTTGCTGGCAAAGGCTGAGTGGTTGACGGACTCTGGGAAGGGCTGTCCTCAGGCGGGGCTGCGGGTGCTGGGCACTCCTGTAGGGGGACTTAGGGGGTTAGGCGTCTGCCTTCGGCTCGGGTAGTGATCCCAGGGTCCTGAGATTGAGTCTGGCAGGTTTCCCACGGAGCAAAGAGCCGGTTTGCTCCGTGGGAAGCCTGCTTCTCCCTCTCCCTCTGCTCGTCGCTCTCTCTATCTGACAAACAAACAAATAAATAAATATTTAAAAAACAAAACAAAACTGGAAAAGGGGCGCCTGGCTGGCTCAGCCGGTAGAGCGCGTGACTCTTGATCTCCGGGTCATGAGTTCAAGTCCTGCAGTGGACATGGGCTCCTGCCCACTTAAGCAAAAACAGCGAGACTAAAGTGGGAAGGTGTACATCACACACACACCGCTGATGAGAGCCAATGAGCTGAGTGAAAAGCGGCTCTCCCGGGCTTGGCACATGCTAAGGAGCACTGGATATGAGCTCCGTGGTGTGTCCCCACAGAGCCAGGCCCGGGTAGGGGGCAGGTGGGGTCACGGGGAGGATGTGCAGGCCACCCTGCAGACGGGCACAGTGCTCTGTTCTCCTAGGCCTGAGGATTTGGCAGCTCACCCCAAAGACACTGGAGCCAACGTGTGTGCCTTGGCCTTTCCTTCTGCCCCCAGGTGTCTATGTGTGTGCCAAGTGTGGCTACGAGCTCTTCTCCAGCCGCTCGAAGTACGCGCACTCATCCCCATGGCCTGCCTTCACTGAGACCATTCACACCGATAGCGTGGCCAAGCGTCCAGAGCGCAAGTCTCCTGACGCCCTAAAGGTGAGGACAGCAGCGGGGCGGTGGTGGGGGTCCGAGCCAGGGAGAGCCTGAGGGCTGGTCATTCCTTCCTTCTTTGTGCTCCCCCCACAGCTCTAGGGGCTCAGAGTCTGTCTACTCCAGGCCTCCGGCTTTAGCCAGGCGAGCTGCACCCCCAGAATTCTGGGAGAGCCTCGGGTCCTGGTGGAAACAGGGAGTCAGGACAGCTTTCCTGCGTAGGCTCCAGGATGGAGGCTGACTGCTCCCACCTGCAGTTACTTTGGGACATGGGTGTGGGGAGGACGCCGTCTGTGGGTGGCAGGAGGGGCCATTGTGTAGCTGTTTTGTGGCCTTTCCAGGTGTCCTGTGGCAGGTGTGGGAACGGGCTAGGCCATGAGTTCCTGAATGATGGCCCCAAGCCGGGGCAGTCCCGCTTCTGAATATTTAGCAGCTCGCTGAAGTTCATCCCGAAAGGTGAGCTCACCTTCTGGCCGCTGTACACAGGCCTATTGACATTTTGGAAGCCCAGGGGTGGGGGGCACACTCTTCTCACCCACTGACAGTGACAGCTCATGGGGGCCCCAAAGCATACGGCCCAGGAGCTGCCCATGGCCACCCCAGAGGGTGGCTGCAGGGCAAGGCCAAGGGGGCAGGTGTCCTGATGGATCACATGTGCCCCAAAAAGGGGCATCTGACAGGGGATGTGATGGAGTTTTCTGAGGGGGCAGGCAGGGCTGGGCGGAGGCTGAGGGTTAGGACTGTGTGGCCACAATCTTGCTGCTCAGCCTCTCTGAGCGGTCCCCCTCCTCTGCACAGTGGCTAGGCTCACAGAGCCCCCTTCACAGGCCGGCGTGAAGGCACCTGCGTTGACATGGTGCCCAGGGGCCTGGCAAGCAGTAAGGACTCGGCTGTGTGCCCTTGTGGGCAGTGCGCTCACTCACTACGGGTTTCTCCCAGTCTCTGCAAAAGAGTGGTCCTGCGAAACTTTTCGCAGAATGGTGTCAAGTGAAGGGCATCTTCCGCACAAGGTCCCCTTGTACCACTCCACTTTTGTACAAGAACTTATACGTTAGCACCTGTTTTCATGAACGGAAAGAAACCCAAAGAGGTTTTTCACTCAGGAGGAAAGTGTTGCTTTACTAATGTAGGGAACGTGCGTGTAGCCGGAATGAAACGTAAAAGCAAAGTGGCCTAACCCGACCTTTGGGAAATTAGGGCTCCGTGTGCTAGCAGTTTGTTGGGGCAGCTGTTTCCCGTGTGAGTCTGATCCGAGCACAGCACCCCTCTGGCCCTTTGGCCTCCTGCTGGCACAGGTGCTGTGCTCACAAGCCGGCCCTCCTCTCTCTGCCCCACCAGCCCCTCTTGGCTCCTCCCCACACTTTGGAGCTCACATCCCAGCTCCCCACGTGCCCCCAGTGGGACCGTGGCCAGTCCCTAACCTCAGTCTGGTCATCTGTAAAATGGGGTTGCTGACAGCACGTGCTCGCTGACATCCCTGGGGAGGTAGGGGGAAGTGAGGGCGTCTGTAGGGCCGGCAATGACAGGGTGAGATGTGATTTGGTCCTGTAGTGGTTAGTGTTCTTTGTCTTGTGGAGGAAGGAGAGACCTGGCTCTCCTGGAGATTTGGGGAACAAAGCAGAGCACACAGCCTCCCCCAAGCTGGGTGCCTGGGTCCTCCCAGCTGCCCCATCATGCCGGCTGGAGTGGGCTGGCTAGCTCGTGGGATGGCGTCTGAAGCATGATGTAGCAATGGTTGTTTTCTCTCTCTCCCTCCTTTTTTTTAGGCAAAGGAACTTCTGGCTCTCAGGAACCGTAGGCACACAGCACATACCCATTCCGGCTGGACACTGCCCTGTGGTCACGCTCTGGCCATCCCACCTTGGGATTGGAACCCCAGACGTTCAGACAGGGGAGGGGGCTGGCTGAAGCCTCAGGAGGTCTTGGCCCTGTGCAGGTTGTCTTTGGGAAGAGCACTGGGCTGCCATGGTGGCCCTAGCCTGCTGCTGGGCTGGGCTGGAGGACCCCGCTGTGGGCCCGCCCTAGCCTCCTACTCATACGGGAGTCTCAGAGAGGTGGGCTCTAAGCCTAGCTTGCCCTTGAATGACGGCACACCCCACCTTCTCTTCTCCGCAGCCCATTGCCCTCTCCCTGCCTGTCTGGACTCACCTCTGTGGGACCCAATTCTGAGATGGGCTCTGGCTCTCGCCAAAGCTCACGTCCCTCTCCCCCAGGCAGGGAGACGGAATGCAGAGGGAGGCGGCCCTTGCCAGCTGCCCCAACTCCGGTCACTACATGATTCACTCTGGTTAAACCCTTCCAGGCAGCCAGAGTGGTGATGATCCGTGACCTGCTGGGGAGTGGGCCCAGGGGACGGACCTCTGTCTTCTCAGTTTTAAGAGAAGTCCCCCACCCCGTTCTGCATCCGGGTGGGTGCCCCTTGCCTCACTCCGTCTTAGGAAAGTGGCTGTTGCCCCATTACCTTGATTGTGCAAGGCTAGGGCCGGGAGCTCGGAGCCTGGGGCTCACGCTTCCCCACAAAGCCGTGGCTTCTTGCACACGTCCGGGAGGGTCCGTGATGCCAAAGGCTGTCCCGTCTGAGCTCCCCCTGGGGCCGTCCAGGATCAATAAACAAATGGACCTGGGCCTGTGTCTTCATTCCCACCAGGCGTGCTAGGACACCTCATTTCGCGTGTTCCACAGATATTTACTGAGCAGGGGCAGCCTGCTGCTGGGGATGGAGCCGTGGGACACACGGGCCTCCCCGCCCAGCACGGCCTTCCGGCGTGTTCGAGGAGACTGCAAGTTCCCGTCCCGTGATGGTCCAGGGCCTGAATAGCCACACCAGAACAATGATGCGGGACTGCGTGGGGGGCGATGAGGGGGCTAGTGCTTTGGCCCCCTGGATGGGGAGGAGGACGCCGAGGGGCAGATCATAGCTCAGCAGTGACAGGTGAGAGAAGCCAGAAGGGAGACGCCCTGAGAGGGCGACAGATGCGTGCCCCTGCAGTGGGGAGGTCAGAATTCCGTGGACAAATCCCCGAAAGTGTAAGAATGGGTACTAAGGGGTGGGATGATGGTGAAAGGAAGATAAAGCTGGATCAGGCTGAATTTATTGGTAGAAGCTCACCAAGCAGAGGTGGGAGGTTTACTGGTGCTGCTCAGGGGACGAGAGGGGGCTTGAGCCTTTGGTCGCTCGGTTGGCTGAGACATGACCCGGAATGCGGCCTGTGCTAAAGGGGAGGGGACGTGCCAGCACTGCCTTGCTTGGATGGAGGGAGGGTCCAAAGTCTTAGGGAGATGGGAGCATCAGAGCAGATCTTTCCATTGAAAACCCGCTCCCTGACCTCCGGGTCCAGAGTACACACCTTTCACCATGATTGTGAAGAAGACCCAGCATCTTCTCGAGGCCAGAAATTACGTACAGGACTGCCAGCGAGTTGGGAAAACAAAGTGTGATGGGGGTCACTGGGTCCCCACGGGGCAGGGGTCACGGACCCAAGGCAAGGGGGGGGTACAGTGACTGAGACAGACCTCGCGCCAGTCAGGTCGGTGTGACGCACACAGAGCGAGGCCATTGGCGAGCAGGTCACAGTGTTCCTGGACGTGAAACAGATGGGAAGTCTCTGGATTCTTCCTGGTCTGAACAAGCAGCCGTTCCGGGTCAGGGGAACAGAAGTCCGGCTGGAATCGTAAGAACAAGGTCATGACCCTTCCGTCAGCTCCTGGAGCTCCCAGACCTGAGCCAGTTTACAGACCCAGGGAGGCAGGTCCCCTCGAGGAAGGATCTTGGTACATTGCCCAAAATTGGATAACGTTAATCTTTCTCCCAGCCTTCCCCAAAAGGACCTATACTGGGGTGGCTGTGCACTGGGGAAAAGGAAATAATCAGACATTCCAGTGACTACCCGACCCGGGGTCCGGACTGACTCCTGTTCCAGGGGACGCTCACGCTCGGCGTCTGAGGAGGGCTGACAGAGGCGGGCGGCAGCAGACCCTCGGCTCAGGCCTTCTCCCGGTGGGCCCATCGTATGGTTGTTCCCCAGTTCTGAAGGCATCGTGGGAGTGGACATACTCAGCAGCCTGGAGCACCCCATGTCGTGAGGACCAGGGCCTGGCTGCCGGTGTGAGAACAGGGGTGGTGGAGGAGGGATGAGGTTGGAATGGCCCGGGAGGGAGGGGCAGGGGGGCTGGTCACACTCCTTGGTGACAGGATTCTGTCCTTCCCCATCCCCAGCCGCAGACCAGGGGTCCCTGCTGTGGCGGCAGGGAGGGGAGGAGGTCGCTAACCTGTGCAGGGGCCTTTGGCTCCCTGTGTGACCTTGGGTGGAGCACTTCCCCTTCCTCTGTGGAACCCAGCCTGTCCCCTGGGTGGGGGTGGGGTGGGGGGGGCAGTGGTGATGGCAGATTCCCAGTCGCTCTGCCGGTCTCCAGTCTCTGGGTTGCTCAGTGGTCCTGCGCAGCAGAGGAAGTTGTGCAACAGCTGGGAGGGGTCAGCACTGGCCGAAAGCACCAAGGAGGACCACGCAAAAGAACACCCTTTTTGCTGTTTGCCCCTCCCCCCAGCGTGGCAGCCTCCCGCCCTACAAAACACCTCCCTCGCTGCCCTGCTGGGGGCCAGTCCTGATGGCAACTGTGAGAAATCCCCCCCACCCCCGCCTGGGACAGCAGGGAATGTGCCCTCTGCCCCATGATTCCAGCTCCTGCCTCTGCCTGACTTCCTCCTGCACTCCTCCTGTGTCCCAAGTTGGGGCTGCCCTAGTCACCCGGGATCATCATCAGCCCTGGGGCCTTGCCCAGCCCAGCCTGTGATCTGCACACTAGGAGTCTAGCAGCCAGCCTTGGCCAAGGGCAGGCCCACTGTAGGCGAGCAGAGACTGAATGCTTAGTCACTTCCATGCTGAGTGGTTAGCAGCAATCTCCAGGCCCAGGGCTAGGACGGACTTTGCTTATGTCTCCCAGCAATCCTGGCTTAGCTCGCTGGCACAGCACGTCCCTGAGTGAACCCAATCCAAGAATAGGCTGGCCTCCTGCTAACTGGGCCGATGTGTCCCGGACATAGCCCTGGGGCCAGCTCTCCAGGGCCAGATCTCTAGCAGGGTGGGCTGAAGGACCCGCGGGTGTCTGGGGCTGGTGCTGGGGCTGGTGAGGCTGGGAGGGATGTCGTGAGAGTGGGGCTCCAAGCACACATCCAAACGTCCAGGTTCCCTGGCAGTGGGGAGGGCTGGAAGCAGGGTCCTTGGAGGGGTGACGGGAGAAGGGTGGACCCAAAGCCCCAAGGTCCCTTTTCCTCGGGAGCCTGGATATGGATGGCTACGAGCAGGGTCTGTCTGCCTGGGCCGGGCGGGAGCGAGAGGTCTCCTGTGGATTCATAAATCCCCCCACCCTTTTCCTCCTGCTGGGTTACACCACCGCCTTTGGCCTGCAGCCCCAGTTCCTCCTTGAGAAACAAAAGACTCTTAGAACCCAGCTCCCGCCACCCCCTACCGGTGCCCCCTCGTGTGCCAAGTGGGTCCTCCAGGGCACAGCCTGGCAGCCAAGGGTTCTGCTCTGCGGTGGAAGGCTCCTCTGCTCTGCCAACACCAGTCATCAGCAGCCCGCAGGCCCGTGCACGCAGAGGCACCCAGGGCAAGGGCCTGGTGGGAGAGAGAAGTCACCTGTCTGGGATCCCACGGCAGAGGGCATGAGGGAACTGACCGTGTGTGGTGCTTGCGCTCACTCACGGCTTTCTTTTTTCTGAGTGACAAAGACCAGGGAAAGCCGTGTCTCGGGTGGGGGTGCTGCCGATGCCCAGGTCCCAGCAGCCCCCTGACTCCAGCCATGTCTGTCTTTGGGCCGGGCCCGCAAGGCCGGCAAGGGGACCTTCGCCCAGAGAGGTCGGCGAAGGTCACCGCCAAGCCAGCCACCGTGCCCCCACCCTCATACGAGGTCCTGGTAGGGGACCCAGAGCGATGACCCTCTCTGAGTCCACCCGTGCTCGAGGATCCCTCCCCAGGCAGGGACGCAGCGACCGTGTGCACACCTGCTGGCAGGGGGCGCGCTCGCTCCGCGCTGCGCGTGCGCCGGCCCGGTCCGCGAGGCCCTGCAGTTCCGCCGAGGCGCCGCCAGGGGGCGAGCGGCGTCATTTCCGACAACAGGGCCCGGGCAGCGCCAGCGCCCAGCCCGGGGCCCAGCGACCCCGAGGCGCTCGGTGGTCAGTGCCTGCGTCGCCCGGCCCCTCGGCCACGCCGGCCCAACCTGCCGGTACCCGGCACACAGGCTGGTGGCTCCTGGCGTCCGAGGGCGCAGGGACCCCATTTGGAGGCTTCACGAAAGTGACGGGCGCAGGGCGAGCCATCGAGGCCGGAGTGCGGGAAGGAGGTGGGGGGTGGGACGGCTGCTGCCCAGACGCTCCAGCCCCTCCTCCAGGACAGCCCGGCGGGACCCACCGGCACCGACGCCTCCTGCCTCCTCTCCCCGCGGCCCTGCCACCTCCTGGCCCTCCTGGGGCCCCAGGTTCCAGCTTCCTCCTCCCGCGCATCTTTGGCCACGTCTGTCCCCATAGCAGTGAGAGCCCGAGCTGGCCTCCCCCGACCAGTGTGATCTTTGCAAAATAGCAGTGAGACCAGAAACTTCCCGGGATGCTTCCCGCGGCTCTGCTGGCTCTGGTCCCACAGACCCCACTTCTCCAGCTAGATTTCCACTCCATGCATGAAAGTGGTTTCACGCAGTGTAACCGTGTCGTTTCCGCTATCTACACCCCTGCACGCGGACTCTTCACCTGGGCCTCGGGGCCAGCCAGGCTCTATTCTAAAACATGCTCCCTGCTCCGGCCCTCTCCAGTTTGCTGTTCATTCTTCCTCATTTCCTCCCTGTGTGCTAGAATCCTTCTAGAAGTTTCTCCTGGTGGCTCTCTCCTTCCCCTACACCACAGGGGTCCTGGGCGGGTCTCCTATACGTGTGCACAGACTGGGTCTCTGCTGTCCCCTTGCAGGTCTCACCCCTCCACAGGTCAGAGACCACTGCACGCTGACCTCATTCCTTCCCAAAGGCTGAGCCCCGTGGGAGGCTGCACCTAGTAGCAACCGAGGAACATATCAGAAGGCACTGCCTTCTGCCCACTCCCTCTGTAGGGACCAGTGAGTCAGGCCACACATCTGCGTGAGTGTGTCCGTGGTCTGGGGGTACAGGGATCTCGGGACCACTAACCACCCTACCCTGGCCCTAGGGTTCAGCTTACCAGAGTTTAGGGGCCAGAAGCACAGACAAGACTGTTGGTGGGCCTCCTGTGGCTGACAGGAGGGGAGGGGCCGAGGGTTACCTGTAGACGGGCTCCCTCCCCTCCAAGCCCTCACCGCCCCACAAGGTCTGTCTCCAGGCATGATTTGTTCCTTGTAAAACCACAGAGATTACCCATGCGTCAGCCCCTGTCTTCATGTCTTATCATGTTTCATCTCCAGTGAGGACGTTTACAAGCTGCTCTTGGCTTCAAAGGGCTTGGCAGCTGCGTCTCGGGAGCAGGACTAGGCAGGAAGTACGGCCCTATGGGCTCTGTACCCCCATGGCAGGCTGCCTGCTACCCTGGGCTGCCCCCTTTGCCTCGGACTCCAGTGGCTTTTTGCTTCCTTAGTCTCCACACTGTGGAGTTTTGCTGGGTCCCCCATCTCAGAGCCAGAACCCCTGGTGTGTGTCTGGAGGTGTGGGGAGGGCAGGGAAGCTGGAGTCAGAGGGAGGAGAGCAAGGGCTGGGAGAGTGGGCAGAGTCACTGTTCTCTGAGGGGGGTGTCAAATTTCACGGTCCTCTAGCCAGACCGGGAAGCCTGAAGCTTAGGGCAGTGGGGGCTGCTGGGGAATGGGGGAGTTTGAGGCTTCTGCCCCAGGATGCTCTGCCCTGGCATCTGGGTTCTGGGTCTCCCTTGAGGGCCAAGCCCAATAAGACTGGCTGCATGCCTGTCTGTGTGTCTGGCCAGCTGTGGTGGTGGAGTGCTTCCCCTGGAAATGAGGGGCGGATGGAGTGTGGCCTTCTCTGGTGTCCTGTCCACTGCCCAGGCAGGAGTTGCTTCAGGGACTAGGTCACTGGTGGGTGGAGACCTGCACACTTGGGGCTTCCCACATTGGGGATGGGGGCTGGGAAGCCTGTGGACACCCCCCACCGTGCACAGCTGTGCACACATACACCCCACATGCACACGTGCTCCTGTGGCCTCGGCAGAGAGCGGAGTTCCTGAGCCTGCATCAGCTTCCTTGCTCCCAATGGAACGTGCCCACAGTCACTGTGTCATCCATGGGGACTCTCACCAGGGCAGACCAGAGCCCCAGTGCCCTGATGGGGCCACTTAGATGATACCCAGCCTTCCCCATGATGCTGAGCAGCTTCTGTGTCCCGAAGCCTGGCTTGGGGCTGTGATGCTGGAGGAGGTGGGGTGGGGTGGGGTGGGGGCAAAGAGAGTCCTGTTTCTATGAGACCCTTTAGATCGATTTTGAGCATAAAGGCTGTTGCCAGTGCTCGCCTCTTGCAGAATAGGGACTGCGTCCTGGAAGGATTGTTACATTGTTATAAAGGGAGCAGGGATAAGCAATTTGCAGGGCCCCATGGTGGGTCCCAGGGACCTGCATCCCCGCCCACTCCCGGAGAAACAGGGGACAGTGGCAAACAACCCTCTGTCTGTGCTGATGGCTCCAGGAAGACCTAAGGGAAAGCAGTGAGGGTGGCTGGAGAAGCCAGCTGGGGGCTCCCCCTGTGCAGGAGAAGGTTCTGGCCCCTTTCAGCAAACCCCATGGCCTTGGGCAGGCTCCCTGTGGGTGTGATGCCTCCGTGTGGCTACTTATCTCAGAGGGCCTCCTTCCTCCCCATTCCTGGCCAAGGGAACTTCTTCCTCGGTCCCTCCTGACACTGGGAATCTTGTCTACCTTGGTAAAGCCTTCTGTGCCCCACTGTCCCCAGGGGGAGCTGGTCACCAGGAAGCCAGGTCCCAGGAAAGTCTTTCCTCCTCAGTCTTGTCTCCCAGGAAGATGAATTATGAGTAGTGAGGTCTGCCAGGGCGAGAGCAGCTTCAGGGCACCCCTTCTTGTGCTGGGGTCCCTGTCACACGTCCACTGCCTCCTTATCATAAAGAGCTTGGGAGCTAGGCACCCAGAGAGATGGGGGGGGCAGTGTCGTCTTTGCTTTCTAAGGTAGGAAAGTGAGGTTGAGAGATACTTGATGCCTGCAAGTTCCCCTTCTGCGGGGGGGGGGGGGGGGTGCAGAGCTGGGCTTGACTCAGTCGCCAGCACAGAGATGTCCTTGCTGTCACCCTGCCCTGTGCTGCCCTCCCCACCCCACCCCCCACCCACCGCTCCCTACCAGAGTGAGGTGGGAGCAGTGGGCTCCGGGGCCGGGGGTGGGAAGTGGGTAGATATCGCTTAGGGGTCCCCCTCCAGGAAGAAACCGCATCCTCTGTGCTCAGGCAAATCCGGCATCTGAAGTGGAAACACCCCACACAAATCAAGGACAGCTGGGCCTGCCCTTGGCCGCAGCCCCCTCCTCCTGCCCCCCTCCTTGCAGGCTCCAGAAGCCCAGTGGGCTGCGGGAGTGGGTCTAGGGGGTAGGGGTGTGGTTGCCGGGAAGGGAGTCCCAGAAGCCCCGCATGTGTGAAATCTCCTGCAGCTGTGCCCAGAGGAGGGAGGACGGCGCAGGGTTAGTAATCACATTCCGGAGTGCGGCAGGGGCTTACACGCCCCACCCTGCTGCCCGTGGGACTCCCGCTGGGGGTGCCCACCCTGGGGAGGGGACTGGCTGCAACAGGGGTGGAGAGGAGCGTGGGAGGAGTGCACACATAGGTTTTTCAGCCGTCTGCACACGCGCACACGCACACACACACACACAGCCAGTCCACTAGTCATGCAACAAACGTTCGTGAGGCCGATTCCGAAATGCCCAAATTCAACCTTCCAAAAGATTCTTCCTGAAAGTCTAAACACAGAGTTGCCGTGTGACCCAACAATTCCCAGATACATGCCTGAGAGAAAGGAAACGTGTTCGCACGAAAACTTGTGTGTGAACGTTCCCAGCAGCGTGATTCCCAGTGACCGAAAGCCGGGAACAAACCGGTGTCCCTCAACAGACGATTGGATCACGGAAGGTGGTCCATCCGGGCAGCGGGACGTCCCTCAGCCATATGAAGGAGCAAGGCTCCGACACCTGCCACAACACACATGATCCTTGAAGACATGATGCCGACAGAAAGGAGCCAGTTGCAAAAGACCACGTGTTGTATGACTCCACTTCCAGGAACGTCCAGGACAGGCCAATCTGTAGGGACAGAGAGCAGGTGAGCGGTTGCGGGAGGCTTGGGGAGGGGAGAATGGGCAGCAATGGCTAACGCGGCTGGGACTTCTTTTCGGGGTGATGAGTGTGTTCTAAAATCTACTGAGGTGACGGTGGCACATTATGAATATACTGGAAACCACTGAATCCCACGAGCTAGCTGGCTCAGTGGCATGGTATGGACGTGACCTCTCAGAGAAGCTGCTACTCAGCGTCAGGTCGGAGGTCTCCATCTTACAGAGAAGGAACAGGAGGCTCAGGCCCTCTGCCCTCCACCCCTGCCCCATGCTCTCTGCTGCGGCTGTCCTCAGGCTGCTTGCCTGACCACCACCTCTTTCAGAAAGCCTTCCTTGACCTCTCCCTCCAGTCACATCCTTCCACCAGCTGGCTTTCTTCATGTGCCCACTGGGCACTAGTTTCTGTTAGGTGTGGGGGTACACTGGTGAGCATATGTCCCAAGGCTGCTACCCTGAGTGTCCCCAGATCTGCACCCACCCTTCACTCAACAGTTGGATGGTGTCTGGAGGGAGGGCAGCAGCTAGTAAACTGTCCTTGTCCTTGGCCTCATTCCCCTCCCCCCAGCAAATTAGTGTCCTGCTGTCCTTGATAAACTCCTTCTGGAAGGTCCTGAAGCAGGTGTCTGGGTGGCGGGAGGGCTGGGGGTGCTGAGGAAAAGGTACTCTCCGTGGGAGGAACAGCATGAGTGAAGAAGGATCAGCATGAGTGACGGCCGGGAGGTGGAAACCCACTGTGCCTGTGCTGGGCAGGGAGGCAGAGAGGACACCACCGTTTAATGCTGGATTCAGAGCCCTGAGAGATGCCTGCTGTGACGGTGGGTGCTGCAGGTGGAGTGGGACCTCACCCAGTAGAGCTCTAAGGAGAACCTGGCTGTTTGGAACAAATCCCCTTCTTTTTATTTATTTATTTATTTAATTTTTTTAAAAAAAGATTTTATTTATTTGTTAGAGAGAGAGAGAGCACGTGGGAGCACAGGCAGACAGAGTGTCAGGCAGAGGCAGAGGGAGAAGCAGGCTCCCTGCCGAGCAAGGAGCCCGATGTGGGACTCCATCCCAGGACCCTGAGCAGAAGGCAGCTGCTTAACCAACTGAGCCACCCAGGCATCCCAACAAATCCCCTTCTAAGCTAGACAAGAAGAAGAACTTCCTGTGACCCTGTGTGTATCAACCTGCACCCCAGACAGTGCTGTGCCAGCAATCCGCCCACAGGGATCCTGGCTGAGTCTTGCCCTGACAAGCAGGTGCACGCCTGGTGTCTGGGTCCTGGGCTGGGGCCCTCATCAATGGTCTTCACCCCATTGGTTCTGCAGAGCCCCCTTGGTCCAGGGCTGCTTCTGGGTGGGAGCCCCGGAAATGACTGTGGGTCAGGGAGGCCCCTGCCCCTTGGAGGTACCCCAGGTTTCTGGGACTCTAAAACGGTAATCCTACTTGGCGACCCTCTCCAGCCGCCAGGGCTGTGACCCTGACGAATAGCAAGCCGACTGTCAGCAAAGCGCTCCCTCTTCTCCCCTCCGACTTCCCTCGACTCCCGGGAACGCCTCTGCGCAGTAGGGCCCAGGTCCACGAGCCTCCGTGATCCACTGGCTCCGCCCGCGCACCTGCTGATCCCCCCCTGGTCCGGGAGGGGCCGGGATCCGTCTTCTAAGGCACTTCAGTCCTGTCACGGCCCTGAGACCCGACCCGTCGCCGCAGCATCCAGGCGCTTAACGGTGATGACCCTGGAGCCGAGCGGGCGGGAGCCCAGGGTCTCGGGGAGGGCGCGACTGCGTAGCCTCCGAGGCTCCAAATTGCGCCTGGGCCTCCACCGGCGCCGGCGAGTCCCAGGCAGAGCGGTGGTCCAGGGGGCGGGGCCACGGAGCTGGGCGGGGCCTCTAGGCCCCGCCCCCGTCCTCTCCCTGCTGGCCCGGTGTCGCCGGGCAAAGCAGAAGCCGGGCGCGGGGTGGCTGAGCGCAGCACCGGCCGGGATGCGCTTCCTCCTGCACTCCCCGTTCCAGGGCCTGAGCGTGGCACAACCCCATGGCAGGTAGCGGCGGCGTGGGCGGCGGGGTCGGAGGCGGCCAGGGCGCGGGGGCCGGGCAGGGGGCCGCTCCGCGGGTGCCGCGTGCGCCGCCGCTGCTCGCCGCGCTGGTGCTCGGCGCCTACTGCCTCTGCAGCCTCCCGGGCCGCGGCCCGCCGGCCACCCGCGCCTCCGTGCCGGCCCCCGCGCGCGCTGAGCAGCTCCGCGCCGTCGGCAGCCCCGGGGCGCCAGGCCTGTCGGTGGCCAGCGGCCTCGGACGCCGGCGCTTCCCGCAGGCGCTCATCGTGGGCGTGAAGAAGGGCGGCACGCGCGCCCTGCTGGAGTTCCTGCGGCTGCACCCCGACGTCCGCGCGCTCGGCTCTGAGCCCCACTTCTTCGACAGGTGCTACGAGCGCGGCCTCGCCTGGTACCGGTGAGCGCCCGCCTGTGCGCCCCCGTCGGCTTCGGTGCGCGCCCTGGCGAGTGCCGTGGAACGACAGCACCATGGCCCCCTGGGGTCTCACTGGAGACACGGTGGGGTGAGGTATCCAGGGATCCGGGCTGAGACCAGCCTGGTGGGGAGCCGAGGCTTGACCTGGGGGACGCGGTCCCCCTGCATTGGGTTCCACAGAAAGGAGGAGCGGTCACTGGCCGGGGTTTCCCAGAAACTTTGAAAAGTCCAGGGAAAACCGTGGTTCAGGGTTAATGAGGGTTCTCAGCAAAACTGGAGGGGGAGTTTCAATCCCGGAGGAGCAGTTTGAAGCTAGCGGGGCTTCAGCAGGGTTGGGAATGCTTCGTGCTCATCTGCCCTTCCCCGCAGGATTGCTCTGGGAAAGCATGTCTGACTTCTGGCCTGGTACCCCAAGACTTTTTCCTGTAGCCTCCTAGAAAATGTCTGCCCTCTCCCCCAGAGCCTCGGTTTTGGAAAGAGGACTTCTCGGTGGTTCTGGGGGTCTGGATAAATTCTGGGTTTTCTTTAGAAAGGGGGAAGAGGAGGGAATGGGGCCCCAGCCTCATGTCAAGGGCTCTGTAGTTGCCCTGCTGCTGTCTGGATGGTCTTGGGGTACCTTAGCAAAAGTGGGGGAGCACCCAATCCCAGCTGAAGCAGGGTGAGGCCCTGCCCTCTCTCTCCTTCAACTGTGCACAAGCCGGCCATGGTGCCCCGTCCCTTCCTGCGGGGAAATGAGGGCTTCCAGATGGAGAATGAGTCACCCCATTCCCCGTAGCTCTCGCCTCATCCTCACCGAGCTATGGGGCAGAGAGGACACAGCCAAGGTCACCTGGTGAATTAACGGGGAGTGAGGGGTGGCAGGATCCAGATTCTTGACTCCCTAGTACACCAGTGGCCTCTTCCCAGATTCTCCCCCTACCCAACCCACCCCCCAGCCAGTCCTGGGACACTCCTACTTGTTATCTTTGCCTTTTGCCTTAGAATCACTCATGGGTTTGCAGGGGGCCTCAGTGCGAGCAGGGATCCTGGGTCCTGAGCTCTGAAGGGTTGCTGCTGTTTGGGGTCCTAGGAAAGTCAGGTGGTAATGGGGAATCGAGTCCGTCCTTGGATCTAGCTGGCTGATCCCAGCATCCTCGATGCTCAGGGAGAGACAGCCACCCCACTCTGATAGTGCGGCCGCATTCAAAAGCCTCCCCAATTCCCTGGCTGCTGTGCAGGGGGAGAGGAAGAGGAGGAAGGAGGGAAAGAAGAAGAGGAGGAGCAAAGGGGCAGAGGACACTCTGTCACCTAGAGTGAACTTCAGAGCCCACCCTGGCCCCCATGAGCGTTGACTACAGGAGCTGCAGTTGGGTGCTGAGCTGGGCTAATGAGGGTCTGCTGCAGGTTCATCACAGAGGCTTCTCAGAGAGCCTGGGGTCCGCGGGCCCTGTCTGGCCCGCTCTGGGTACAGGCTCCGGTGCTGGGGAGGGTGAGGCACTTGAGAGGCAGGGGGTCCTGATTTTCAGCTCTGGGTAGGGGCTCTTCAGATCCTGGAGGGCCCGAGATGGGGGGGGGGGGGTTCCAGGAGCATGTCTAACTCTTGTAGAGAAGAGCCTTTCTCCTTTCTCTTTTTCTGAGCCACCTCCTCTGGGGGGAGGGGTGGATGCAGAGTGCAGAGGCTCAGGTCCCAGGGGCCTCCATTAGTCCAGAGCTGTCTCCCAGGGCTGGCGAGTACCCCCGCTTCACCTGCCAAAGCAGAGCCAGCGGGAGCCAGGCTCACTGAGCTTCTGGTGTGTGTGTGTACTGACATGTGGAGGTGCACTTGCTGTGCTCCTGGCTGCCGCGTGCCTCTGGACCTGTCTGTCCTTTCCACCAGCTGTGAGTGTGCAGTGAGCCTCCGAAAATGCCTACCCCTGCCTCAGTGTCCCCTAAAGCAAAGAGGTTGCCCCGCCCTGGCCATGGTCTGGCAGTGTTGTCCGCTCTCAGGACCCTGGGTTGGACCTCCGGAGAGTGCAGAGCCCTGTTCTGGTTGGAGAGTTGGGGCAGGGAGTAGAGGAGGAGCGGCCAGTGCCCGCCGTGGAGGGAGGCAGGTGGGGGAAACTTGGCTCCGGGGCGCCCAAGCAGATAATGCAGGAGCACTGAATTCGGGGTCTAAATCTGTGGGGGGAGGGATCTGGGCTTCTGTGGGACTTACCTCCCCCTGCTCACCTGGAGAGAGGCTCATGGGACTGGGGACTTGAGGTCCCCACTCCCCCAGCACCACAGAGTTCAACACAGAAGCCAGGACTGGTTTCTGCTGGGTCCCAGGCCAGGCTGGATGGGGCCCAGCAGAGGTGTAGGACGGAGCTAGCGAGCAGCCAGCAGGGCTGAGGAGGAGAGAGTCGCCCAGGGCTGGACTGAAGCCGCAAGAAAATGTAGACCAGATGAACTTGGGGCGGGGTGGGGGGGGGTGTCCATACAGCAGCTTGTCACATGTTTGCCGTGGGGGGGGTCAGTGTCTCGTTCCCTCTTTTCCTCCCTATTCTCTCTCATCTCCCCCAAATCCCCACCCCACCCTACCCCATTCCCCGGACCAGGCCTGCGGAGAGTCGTTGAACCCAAAGATCTCAGAGCTCAAAGCTGGTGTGTGGTGGGAGCAGGCCGGGAACATCATCCCCGCTCCTCCCCTCGGTGGGAGCCGAGGCACATCCACCAGTTTGCTCCTCTGACTTCCTCGGAGAGAGGCCGTGGTGGGTGGTGATGTCTTCCTTGTAGCCCCCCTCCCCCCCAGGCAGGAGTGAAGGGGAGGGGGATATTCAGAAGCCGAAGTGCCCAGTCTGCGAAGGAAAAGAGGGTGCACCCCTGAGGTCACTTGGTGCCTGGGGGATAGAAGGGATGGGAAGAGTGTGTCGAAGGTGGACGGGGTGTCCCTTGAGCAACAAGGCCTTTGTCGTCCCTGAGGCAGGCAATGAAGCCAGGCTTCTTCTTCTTCCTCTTCTTCTTTTTAAAAGATTTATTTATCTGGGCTGTGGCAGGGGCAGAAGCAGAGGGAGGGAGAGTCCCTGCTGAGCACAGAGCCCAGCACGGGGCTCAATCTCATGATCCCAAGGTCAAGACTTGAGCCGAAACCAAGAGTGGGTCACTGAACTGAATGGACCACCCGGCACCCCAGGGACGGTGACTTCCGATGTGGCCTGGCTCACTGTGTCTTTGTGGGTCTCAGCAGTGAGGTTCAGTGTGGGGAGACCTCCCTTCCCTCTTGTGGAAGCCCTGGGTTTCAGCCCTTGGTGTTGTCACCAGCCAAGCTCTCCCTGAACTTCGCCTTTTGGAGGGGGAGGACTGGGGACTACTCCCAACTGGACTCCCAGTGGTGGGAGGCAGGCTGAGAGGTGCAGGGGCTCTGGGAACAGAATCCGAGCGGACCGAGGGGCAGCGTCTGCAGCCCAGGGTTGTAGGCTCGTGTCTGCCCTCTCCTTCCAGCTTCCTCCGTGAGCCTCTGTGTGCCTGCCTATCAGATGGGGCAGTGAGTGGCATAGAGGGAGTCCCAGCTCAGTCGTTCATGAAGACGGGGAAAGCAGAGCTGTCCCCATCGCTTCTGTAGATCCGCTCTGCCTGGAGCCTAGTTTTGGGTCGGGGGAGCTCCCATAGCTAGCAGACCGTGCAGCCTACCTTGACCCCCCAGAGCCACTGCAGGGTGTCAGGGAGCCAGTGGCAGGGCCTGGACTCCCACGTACACATTCCCGTCCCACCACCAGCACCATCCAAGCTAAGCACCCTAACTCGTGGGTCTGTGCATCTGGGCATCCACCTGACCTGAGTTTTCTTGGGGGTCTGAGCAGAGGGAGGAGACTCAGGCTCAGCCTTCCAGGGTCTTGCGTCTGCAGAGGGGTTCCCTAGGCTGGACAGAAACCTGAACTCCACCCTGTGGGTCAGCTCCCTGGCTGGGGCCCATCCTGTGGGCTGTGGGCCGGGTAGAGGCAGCTCCCTCAGAGGATAGGAGGCGGGGCCAGCCCACAGAGACCTCCCCTCCCTAGCACAGGTCTCAACAGCCTCTGCCTCTGTTGACCTAGTTCCCGGCCCTCCCTCAGGGTTGTTTGCCCAGCTGGCCAGGCCACACCCGGCCCTGCCTCACCCTGTACTACCTGGTTTGCAGGTGTGGCCTCAGGACACTTCTCAGTGCACCTGCTTACCATCCCCCCCACCCAGCCCCGCTGCCTGCCCAGCCTTCGGAATGGACTGCCCCAGGTTTGGGGTGGTCAGTGGGCTGTCACCAATCACCTCCCCCAGAACCTTGGGATGGGGTCGGTGCTCCCCTCCCCGGACCAGAAATGCTGTAGCCTTGCCCTCTGGGGTGTAAGCCAGGTCTGGGAGGTCCAGGCAGCTGGGGACTTGGGATGGGTCCT
The DNA here is from genome assembly GCF_902655055.1 of Lutra lutra. NCBI lineage: Eukaryota > Metazoa > Chordata > Mammalia > Carnivora > Mustelidae > Lutra > Lutra lutra. Next base: position 1,524,490 of record NC_062295.1, on the reverse strand, counting down.
CAGGACACCACGCTCACTGTTCTCCAGTGTGTGATGGCTCCATTCTGACCCGTTCTGATCCATTCTGATCCGGTCCAGGTCAGTGAGAATTAGCAGGGCTGTAATCAGAGGCCAGAGAGGCTGTGCCGGGGTGGGGGGCGCTGCCCTCTGTTGGGGACACTTGTCAGTAGGCAAGGCAGGTGGGGCTATGTGGGGCACAGGGTCAGGCCGCAGGCCTCGCGGGAAACCCAGCAGTGTTGGGTGTGGGTGCAGTCCAGCTTGGGGAGGGTCCCAGCAGAGGTGTGGGACCGAGCCAGCTAGCAACCAGCAGGGCTGAGGAGGAGAGAGAGTCACCCAGGGCTGTGCGGGGGACACCCAGCCCGAGTACAGGGGAGCCTATGCTCGGGCTGGGTGTCCCCATGGCCTATATCCCAGGCTTCCCACCCAAGTACCTAGGATGGGTGGGTTTGCTGGGGAAGGCTTGCCCGCCTTGGAGGTTTGGGATGTCTGTGGAGGAAGGGGAGGTTTGTCCTGGGTCTCCTGGGGGCCAGCACTCGCTCTCACCTACTTCTCCTCACCCCTGTTGCCCAGGAGCCTGATGCCGCGCACCCTGGAGGGGCAGATCACCATGGAGAAAACCCCCAGCTACTTCGTGACGCGGGAGGCTCCCGGCCGCATCCATGGCATGTCTCCGGACACGAAGCTGATCGTGGTGGTGCGGAACCCCGTGACTCGGGCCATCTCTGACTATGCCCAGACGCTCTCCAAGACCCCGGGCCTGCCCAGCTTCCGGGCCCTGGCCTTCCGCCACGGCCTGGGCCCGGTGGACACGGCCTGGAGTGCCGTACGCATCGGCCTGTACGCGCAGCACCTGGACAACTGGCTGCGTTTCTTCCCACTGTCCCGCTTCCTGTTCGTCAGCGGCGAGCGCCTGGTCAGCGACCCGGCCGGAGAGCTAGGCCGGGTGCAGGACTTCCTGGGCCTCAGACGGGTGGTCACGGACAAGCACTTTTACTTCAACGCCACCAAGGGCTTCCCCTGCCTCAAGAAGGCGCAGGGGAGCGGCCGCCCGCGCTGCCTGGGCAAATCCAAGGGCCGGCCCCACCCCCGGGTGCCGTCGGCGGTGGTCCAGCGGCTGCGGGACTTCTACCGGCCCTTCAACCGCAAGTTCTACCAGATGACTGGCCAGGACTTTGGCTGGGACTGAGCAGGACAGGCCAGCCCGTGTCCTGCCGGGGGACACTCAAGAACCCGTGTTCAGATGATGGGTAGAGAAAACTATTTAGGAAATACAGTTTGGATCTGTGTTCTTCCACACAAGCCTTGAAGGCTGCAAGGTGGGGGTTGGAGGGGGCCCTGTACAGGAAAGTGGTCATCACACCAGCTCTCCATGCAGGGCAGTGTTCCCGTGCCAGGCATGGTCCCAAACGCAGGTCTCACACATGACTTGGGGTGTGCAGTGAGCTTGGCCACATGTAACAGATGAGGCCCTGGGGCTCAGAGAGATTTAGGGCCTGCCCAGCTACACACAGCTTAGACCTATGGTTCTGGGGGCGGCCCTCGGGCTCTCTGGTCAGCCCTGGGATGCTGAGCTAGGTTGTCCCCATGTTCCGGATGAGGACACAGAGGCCCGAGGTGGCCCACTTGAGGCCTGGGGCAGGATTAATGTTGGATCTCTCCAATGACTACCCCTGTGACCTCAGCTGATTGCACATCTTAGTGCCCATTCCACGCTGCCTCCTGGAAATCTGGCGAAGTTGCCCAAGAGTGAGTGTAATGGGCAGTGGGGGGGTGGTTCTAACAGCGTCCAAGCGGTGGGGACAGTCTGGTACCGCCCACAACAGGCCACGCCCACAGCAGGCCACAACTACGTGGCTCTTACCACCCTCCAGACCCAGAGCTCTACAGGAAGTGACCATTTAATGGGTCCCACCCTCCCACCTCACCCCACCCCACCCCACCCTACCCCCCACCCCCGCCCTCAGGCCCTGGATGCCCTGGTTCTGTGTGTGACAGGCTCTCTCCCCTGGGGGATGGGCCCAGGTGCGTGCTCAGCTCCTGAGTTAGGCCCCACTGGGCTGGGCGGTGCTCTCCGGTGCCCTAGCCGCCCCTGCCCCATGGAGATCGAAGGCCCCAGCCACAGTGCTGCCTGCCAGGTGTTCACAGACTGCCCCGACGATGGCCTCCAGGGACGCTTAGGCCCAAACCTGACATGGCCAGGTTTTGGGACCAGGCTGCCTCCTCTGCACCCCGGGCCAGGGGTCCATATCAAATCCTTGGTCCTGATGTGGCCTGTCCATCCCCTGGCTACTCGCAGGAGCTGTGTGTCCTGGGCCCCAGAGTCGAAATGAGGGAGGATTTCCAGGGATGCAGGAGCCCCTCTTTCTGGCTTACTGCGAACCGGGGGCTGGGGTCAGCTGAGAAGAAGGAGCAACAGGACGTGGGGAGGGAGATGGGGCCTCTGCCCTCTGCAGCCTGGAGCCCTGCCCTTGTTTCTGCTGGTTCTGGGCCCAGAAGACACTCCTGTCTGGACTGTCCTGAGGGCCTAGCACTGTCTCTAGGCTCCACCACCAGGGTCAGGCCAGGGGCAGCACTGGGAGCTGCTCCCGGGAGACCTTGCTGGAAATGTAGTGGGCAGATGTGGACGTGATGTTCCTGTGCCCTCCTCCCCAGCTCTGACCTCTGATGTGGGTGCGTGGGGGGCACTGGCCAAAGTTGCTGTGACCATGCGGAGGAAGGAATCCCTACTGGGGGCAAGCACTGGGCTTGGTGGCTCCAGCCCCATCCCCAGGGCTGTGGCCCCACTTAGTGACCACGTGGTAGCCTGCCCCGGCCTGCACGGGCAGGAGGGGAGTCAGGAGCCTAGCTCCCAGCCTGGTCCATGCCTGTCTCCCCTTCTTCCCAGACACACCCTTGTCAGACGTCTACCAGCTCATGCCAGGGCGGCTCCAGGACGCCTCTTTTGTTCTCCTACGACGGGCTTCTTAGCTTGCACGGCAGCTGAGTGCCGTGCACTTAGGGGGTGTCCTCAGAGTAAACCAGATCCCATTATTTTAAAACACTCCAGTCTTCTCCCCCCACCCCCATGGCCTTCAGAATGAAAACCAGATGCCTGACCGCAGCCTTGCGGGCTCCCGGAGGCCTGCCCCTGCCCCCCAGCCTGCATGCTCCTCTCGTCCCCATCTTCTGCCTGTCAGCTCCTTCCACCTGCCAAGGCCCGGGTCCCCTTGGCCCACGCTGTTCCCTGCGGCTGGAATGCCTTTCCGCACAGAAGGCACAGACAGACAGGGCGCCAGCCTTCGAAAAGGGGCAACTGTGCTCTCCTCCTGGGCTCGTTTCCTCCCCACACTTCGAGTCCCTTTCCCGAGCTCCCTGACGTGACCCACTTTCCCCTTCCTGAAGCTTCTCGGAAGCAGAACTATGGGACTCACTCATTTGTCTGGCTTCAGTGCCCAGAAGGCAGACTGGGAACAGGGAAGACAGAGGGTGGCCTGGCTCGTTCTGGTCTTCCCCCTCCCCGTGGAAACGTGCCCGACCGCCAACGCCCAGAGCCAGGTGCCCGGCTGGGGCTCGGAACACACTGAGGGCAGATGTGGTGGGTCCTCCCGGCTGCGTGTGGGGGTGGGTCTCTGTGGGAGAGTCATCGGCCTTTAATTAAAGTCCCTAAAATGTTTCCCCAGATGCTCAGTGGGTTTTCCATGTTGGAATGTTCCAGATGGGGCGAGAAATGCTGATTCAGTTACCTTCGTCCCGCTCTGCTCCGTGGAGGAGAAAGGCCCGGGACTCCTGCACTCCTCCTAAGCCAGCCACATTGGGATGGGGAGGTGGGGCTGGGGGTCCTCACCGGCCCCAGGCCCTTGGGCCATGGTGGGTAGAGGCTGGGGGCCCGCCAGGACAGGCAGGTGTGTCTGGTGTGGGGTGAGTACAGAGTTCTTTACCCTGTAACTTCTGCATGTGGGCACTGGGCACCCCGAGCCGAGCCCAGCCTGAGCAGCCTCCATGCCGGCTGGGCTGGGGAGCTTCCGGCCCGGGGTCTGCCCTCCCTGCAGGCCCAGCAGCACGTCCCTGTGATGAATCTTCATTCCGGCTGAGGAGAGGGGACCCAGGAAGTGCCAGTGGCGTGCCCTGCCCTCTTCCTTATCCTTATACCCGCATTGCTGGAGTGCTCGTCAGCTGCAAGCCCGTCATCGCAGGGGCCTGGCTTCCTCCCTCCCCTGGAGGATGCGGGAACCCAGCTGCAATCAGCTGCTCACTCCTGTCCTCCTGTGAGGGGTCCCTGTCCCCAGGGCTGGAAGGTCTGCTTGCTTCCTTCCTAGGCTTCTAAGACTGGCTGCAGGGCAGGCCCGGATATGGGAGGGGAGCCTGGAAAGAGGGGTGCCATTCTGGGCAGCACCTGTGAGCCCCTTTCACTCCAAGAGCAGGGGTGCTTTGGGGAAACGCCTGTTTTCCTGGTCCCTGTGGCCAGTCCCCATGTCCCGGCATGGACACCTCTGGGACTTGTCCCCTCAGCCAGATCCAGAGGCCTTTCCAAAGTCTAGATGGCCTCTTTCTTGGGAGCTCCTTGTTCCTCTTCCTTAATAGGTGACCAGATCCCTCCCCATCGCCACCCCTTCCAGCCCCACTGCCAGGACGGGCCCGGAAAAGCACGCAGACCCTCGATGCTGTCCTGTGGGTGGCCGTCCAAACTCTGGACGCGCTCTGTGTCCACGGACGTGCGCAGTAAGCGGCTGGGAATTTGCCGACGCGTGAACCCTTCTGCAGTCACTTCTGCAGGACTCTCCCTTTCTAGAAGTTTTCTCTTAAATTGTCATGGGCCGACTCCTGAAGACTCTGTCCTTGGGGGCAAAAACCCAGGTCAGAGGGTGGGTTGGGGGCCCGAGGGAGGCTGGGGTGGAGGGACAGAGCCTGAGGACCCAACGACTCAGACTCCATCCTATCCCTCTCAGTCCGGGGCTGGGGGAGGGGCCCTCCAGTAGGAAGCCTCCTGTGGCCTGCAGTCATTCATGCTTCTCCCTGGGGCTCTCGGATTCCAAAGTCACCCTTTCTCTATTTCCCATGTGCCTGCCTGCAGCCTGCCAGAGCCCAGCCGTGCCCAGGCAGGGGGGTCCCTGCAGGTGCAAAGCCGGCGGGCAGTGGTCAGGGGATGGAGGGCTGCTTAAGGAAAACCATGAGTGTAAAGCAGGCCCTTCGTGTATGTTCCCGGGAGGTTTACAAACCGTGGTACAGATGAGAATGCCCACAATGTCCACAGCCACGTGACACACCGGAGCCGAAGGTGGAAACAATCCAGTGTCCATCCGCGGAAGAACAGATACACAGAACGTGGTCTCCCCAGGCCCTGGGCTCTTCTTCAGCCGTGGAAAGGGTTGAAGCTCTGATGTGGTCCACGGCGTGAATGCATCTTGGGAACAGTAAGTAACTGTATGTAACAGTATGTAACTTGACAGGCACAGGCATTGTCCAGACTGCAGGACAAGAGGCCGGGGCTCTGCTCCCCCTCAGAGCCAAGCTCCTGGCTTTGAGGCTGAGAGATTATTTTTTTTTTAAGATTTTATTTATTTATTTGACAGACAGAGAGATCACAAGTAGGCAGAGAGGCAGGCAGAGAGAGAGAGAGAGAAGGAAGCAGGCTCCCCGCCGAGCAGAGAGCCCGATGCGGGGCTCGATCCCAGGACCCTGAGATCATGACCTGAGCCGAAGGCAGAGGCTTTAACCCACTGAGCCACCCAGGCGCCCCTGAGAGATTTTTTTATACGGGCTTAATCCGAGCCACGTTGCATGGGCTCTCTGCTGGAAAACTCAGTTCAATAGGACGGTTCACGCCACACTGTTGCAGGAGGATTTCCACCTCAAGTATCTTGCCGAAGAGGCCAGCGGCTCTGGGATCTCGTTCTCGCTGCCTCTCTGCTCCCGACCCCCTGCCACAGCCCCGAGCCCCGGGGATCGGGTCCGACCCTGCTGCCTCTCTTCTGGCTTCCAAGAGGGAGGACAGGGCATTTGAGGGAGAGCCTGTCTGGAGAGGTACCCTTTGGCCAACCACCGGTGGGGAAGCCCCTGTTCTGCGAGGGGACGGGAGACAGAGCGGAGCGACCCCGCAGCCCACGAGTCCTTGGCCAGCCACACCCGTCTATTCGGGAGAAGCATCTGGAAACTGTCTGGCCCCCGTCTCACTGTCTGGAGCAGGGTGGGGAGCCCCCTTATACAGGGGGTGTACGGGGCTGCAAAGCAGGGAGACACACAGGTGCAGATGGCAGGCAGGCCCGGAAGAGCAAACCCGGATGACTTTGTGCCCTGGCAGCCCACGGCCTCGTGCTGCGCTCAGAAAGAAGGGGAAAGAAGGGAAGGAAGCAGAGGCCAATGATCATAATGCCTGCGGTGTTTCCTGCGCCGGGAGGAGCGTGGGACAGCTGTCAGCACGGCCGCACCGGGCAGACACTCATCAGGGTTAGTCTGTCCCTTCATCCGGAAGCTGTGTCAATAACCCCATTTTACAGATGGGTAAACCGAGGCTATGCGGGCTGTGTGTGTGTGTGTGTGTGTGCACGTGTGATGGGAGCTCTTAGAGCATGCACACCTCTGCTCACTGCTCATGGCTGACCGAGTTGCAGTGGGAGGGGTCCGAGCGGACACCCCCTCAGAGCCGTACCTCTGGGGTACAGGTGTGGCCGGCAGTGGCGCTCTGAGATGGCTGTCGCCGTGCACAGCTGTAAGTGTCCCCAGCCCAGGATGTGGTAGGGGACCTGTGAATTCAGTGGGCGTCCCTCTCGTGTTTCAGGTGCGAATCGGCTGACTTTGCGTTTCGTAAGGGGGAGAGTCCAGAGTGGGCCTGACCTAATTAATCAGTGAGATGTTGGAAAGAGGTCGAGTTCAATGGGTTTGGGGTGAGGACGAGCCGTACAGTGGGGGTGGGCGCCCAGCCTAGGGGATGCACTGCCCCCGAGTCGCTCACTTTAACATGGTTCATTTTACGTTATGTGAATTTCACTGCAATAAAACACAGCCACAAAGGGAGTGTCATAGCACGGGCAGCACCAAACCCTGCCCACGGGGTGACTCTCATTTATTTCTCAGAGTTCTGGGAACTGGAAGGCTGGGATCGGGGTGCTGACAGGTCGGGTGGGGCCCACTTGCCGGCTTGCAGAGGCTGTTGTCCAGGCCTCCCGTGGCGGGGAGCAGAGAGAGGAAGCAGCCCTTGTGTCTCCTCTTGGGGGTGTCAGATCCCATTCCGGGGCTGCCCCGTCAGGCTCTTACCACTCTCCATGGCCCTGCCCCTAACGCTGTCACCTGGGGGTGATGCTGCAACATATGAGTTTGGGGACACTTGTAGTTCCTAACAGGGGATCAGAAAGGCGGGGCAGCCGTCCCACCGACCCGGGTGCTGGCCTGGAGGAAAGCCGGCAGTATTCTGCGAGAGGCTGCAAGGGCCTCGGCGGGAGGGACCGCGGGCTTCCTCTCCGAGCCCAGAGTGGCCCTGGCCCTGCGAGCCCCAGCCAGCGGCTTCAGTCTTACAAACTCAAGGAAATGAGTTCTGTCGACGACCGCAAGAGCCTGGGAGGGTCCCCGGGGCCTCAGACGCCGGCCTGGCCAGCACCTGGACGGGCGCGCACAGGAACAGCGAGGCCGTAAGCGGGTCTGTCCTAAGCGGCTGAATTTGTGCTCATTTGTTATGCGGCACCGGAAATGAAGACAACAGGGTCGGCGGACCGGGAAGAATGTTCCGGAACTGTTTGTTATGCGGCACCGGAAATGAAGACAACAGGGTGGGCGGACCGGGAAGAATGTTCCGGAAGTGAGGAGCCAGGCTCGGACATGGTTCCTGCCGTGCCGCACTCATTTTCTGGACCATGAGCGTGTGGAGAAGGATCCGGAAGCTTAAGGATGGTGGTTGCGTCCACACCGGTGGCTCCTGCCGTGGGCCCACGTGAGGGGGCCACTTGCCCAAGTCACCTACCCTGCCCCTGCTCCCCGGGAACGCTGGCGCTGCTCCAGGTGAGACCCCGTGGGGTGCAGCCTGGTTTTTATTAAGTATCATAAGCTCAGGGTTAATCCCGCCCAGAAACAAACATTTATTCCGTCCTGAGGCACACACCAGGGCTTTAGGACTCAAGTCCTCCTCAGAGGCTCCTATCCCAAGGCAGAGCCTGGAGTCTGGAGGACAGGGAGGGCAGGGAAGGACACACCAGCCCTGCTGGCCACCTGGGAGTGGGCAGAGGATGGCGTGAGCGCTCTGTGTCCTTGTCCAGCCGCTGCGAGGGGTTGTGTAAGGGTGTGTGGGGCCCCGGAAGCTTTTCTGGGGACGTTTCTGGCCCCGTGACAGGCTCCGTGTGGCTCAGGCAGAGCTGACTCAGGACCAAGGTCCCCGCTCGGTGAGGGACCCCCTCACAGCCCTGTGCGTGGGCAGAGTGGGAAACTGAGGCTGGAATTCGGGCCTTCCGTGGGAGGAGGCATGGCCAGGGCAGCTGACATGCCACAGGGGTCCGTGCTGGGTTACAGAGGGTCCCCCCCAAAGTCATGTCTACCCAGAGCCTGTGGCCGTGACCTTGTTTGGAAACAGGGCCTTTGCAGTTGCAATTCGTTAAGGGTTTCAAGGTGAGAGCATCCTGGTGGGCCCTGAATCCAGGGCCTGGTGTCCTTGTAGGAAGAGACAGAGAAGCAGCCCTGTGAGGACACGGGCGGGAAGAAGGGCCTGCGGTCCCAGGGGAGCCCGGCCTCCAGAGCGGTGGGCACTCACATCTGGGTTAAAAGTCCCCCGGCGTGTGCTACTTGGCTGAGGCAGCCCAGGACACTAACCAGGCTTGGAGAAGGAGTTGTCCAAGATTTGCCCACCCCGTGTGGGTCATGGACGCGGGTCCGTGCTGGGCAGGGCTGCCTGCACGTGTGGGGGATGCAGCAGGGCATCTGGAACTGCAAGGGGCCCAACGGTGGGAGAGAGGGAGGGCTTCCCATGGGGAAAGGGTCTGCTGCCAGCCAGAAGCCACTCTCCCGCCCACCGGGAGCCAGGCTGCAGACATTGCAGACAACCCCAGCGTCAGATGGCTGTAGGGACCGGACGGCTGTCTTGGCTACTTCCCCCTCATCCCGCTGGTGAGGGAGGCATGCCTGCCCTCGGCTTCTGGGCCGGTGGACATGCAGCACCTGGTACTGGACAGATGAGACGGATAGTGGTTTTACCGGTCCCGCATCCTAACGGCCCGGGCCACGCAGGGCCACGGCCGTGGCGGCCAGGAACAGAGGGAGCCAGCAGGGGCTGCGGGGGCAGGCTGTGTAGGAACAGGAGGGCAAGGCGCCCCCCCACTTCCCCGGGGAGGACCTGCTGTGTTTGTGGGAACCATGTCACGGGCCTGGTGGGGCATCCGAAGGGCACTCACCACTCAGGGACGGTGGGAGCCGGGCTCCATCTGGTAAGGGCGACCTTTCCATGGAAGCCAGGGGCAGAGCAGGGTGGGATGGCAGTTAGGCCCTCAAGGAGCCTCCCGGGTCTCAGATGTCCAGGCAGCAAGTAATATGAGTTCTTAATGGAAGGCCTTACACCGAAGGTGCCTGGGACCCTGCACAGTGGGGGCCGTGGCCTCCCTGTGGCTGACTCCTGGGGGATGACCCGGTGTCACCAGCGGGATCAGTGTGCGAACAGGGGCCATGGTTCTTCCCTAGAACCATCTCTCTCCTCCCCGCTCCTCTGACTGCTTCCGCTGACTTCCTTATCTGAATGGGATTCTCCTGTGCAAACACCTGCGGTGCCCCGGCCCAGGGCGCAGATCCCCCGGGGAGGCTGCTGGTGGGGACTTCATGGCTCCCAAACACTGGTCTGTATATTCTTCTCCTCTCTCTGGGGACGCGCAGCGCAAATGTCCCCCTAGCGGCCTGTACACGCCAGGCCCCACTGCCGGACGCGGTCATGATCGAAGCTGCAGTTCATGGTCAGTCACGGGCACACCGCGTATGCCAGCCAAGGCCACTGCACCTGCTGCCCGTCACCTGTCGGCAGACCCTGTGTTCTCCCTGCTTCTGGGGCTCAGACCCCAGAAACACGGCCGAGCGGGTTCCCTCGTCCCTGGGCTTTCCAAAGTTCCTCTTAGGAAGGAAGGCGTCACCCTCTCTTCCCCGGGGAAGTTAACCTCCTGTGAAACATGATTTGCCAGGAAGAAAACATTTTGTCTGCTCCTGGGAGGACAGTGTGGGGCTCCGGGGCCTGTCTCTGTTGCTTGGAACCCACTGCAGGAGACTCCCCTGTTCAGCCCTGGACAGATGGGCAGAAAATCGATGGTTTCGCTCTGCTGACAGTGGGGACACAGCTCCGGCTGCCCTGGGGGGCAGGGGTGAGTGCAGCGGGCCAGCGGCAGCTGGGGGTGCCCCCACCCCAGAGAGCGGGGCCTTTCTGTGTGTGTTTATGTTTGAAAAACTTCCCTATGAAATAATTGTCGGTTCACGGAAGAATCCCAGAGACGGGTGGGGGGCTCCCGTGTTCGCCGTGGCGTGGGCTCTGCTCCGTGGCGTGGGCTCTGCTCCGTGGCGAGGGCTCTGCTCCGTGGCGTGGGCTCTGCTCCGTGGCGAGGGCTCTGCTCCGTGGCGAGGGCTCTGCTCCGTGGCGTGGGCTCTGCTCCGTGGCGAGGGCTCTGCTCCGTGGCGAGGGCTCTGCTCCGTGGCGTGGGCTCCCGTGTTCGCCGTGGCGTGGGCTCTGCTCCGTGGCGTGGGCTCTGCTCCGTGGCGTGGGCTCCCGTGTTCGCCGTGGCGAGGGCTCTGCTCCGTGGCGTGGGCTCTGCTCCGTGGCGTGGGCTCCCGTGTTCGCCGTGGCGAGGGCTCTGCTCCGTGGCGAGGGCTCTGCTCCGTGGCGTGGGCTCTGCTCCGTGGCGAGGGCTCTGCTCCGTGGCGTGGGCTCTGCTCCGTGGCGAGGGCTCTGCTCCGTGGCGTGGGCTCTGCTCCGTGGCGAGGGCTCTGCTCCGTGGCGTGGGCTCTGCTCCGTGGCGAGGGCTCTGCTCCATGGCGTGGGCTCTGGTCCGTGGCGTGGGCTCTGCCCTGTCATGAGGGTCTCCCACTCACATCCTTCTTCGCACCTACCATCCCGCGTCCATCGCGCCGAGCGGTCACGGCTCCTTGGTCTCTGGTCTGCGACCCTCTGTCAGTCTCTCCTTTTCCTTCTCATGGACCCTCTCCCAGAACACCATTTGCAGGGTTTGTAGAATATCCATCAAATTGGTTTTGTCTGATGAGTCCTTCCGACTAGATCAAGGTCATGGATTTGGGGTGACAGTCCTTCTGTGCATCACACCAGAGGGTTCATGCTGTTGATAGGTCGACCTTCCTCACCTGGTTCGGGGGTCTGCCTCCTGGAAGAGACTGCTTTTCTCTTTGTCCCGGATATTTTGGGGGAGACACTTGGGTATCATACCCACGTTCTGGGTTGCCTTAAACCTTCCCCCCAATCTTGGCATTTGTTGGTGCTTTGAGCATTTGGTTTGAATTCCAGAAGTTCTGGGAGCAGCCCTTTGGCCCTCCTCCACAGAACCCAACTCAGGTGGCCACGGATCTCCAGGCAATGTCTTTGTGAAGCGCGTGGTGAGTTAGGGGATCCAGGAAATCTGTCACTGCGTGGACACAGTAAGGGGACCCAGCGGTGTGAGCAGTTCCAAGAAGCTGCTCTGTCCAGATATCCCCCTGAGAGAAATGACCCAGGGCTCTGCTCCCGGCTTAGGTTCTGCTCGCTAACCGGACTTCTAGAGTCAGATCAAAAGGCACCAGCGTTGTCAAACCACCACACCAAACCAAACACCACCACGTTGCTGCCACCACAATGTCACTTCTGTCAAGACGAACGTGTGTCGTCCATCAAGCGGCGGGGCTGGCTGGGAAACCGATTATAAGTAACAGCAGAGACACAGCCTCCCCGGAGTGCCGCTGATCACCTCCGACACGTGTGCCCACAGCCCCACAGGTGCACCTTCGGGGGCCCTTGTAAAGGTGGGCTCTGGGCCTTTGCAAGCGTGTTCATTGTAGTGTCCGCCATGCGTCCCCCTAGGTCGCGCAGAGAGCTGAGAGGGCAGTCCTCGGCGCTCATATCTGCTTTGTTCTGACTCTTCTCTGCTACGTGCTGGACAGCTTCCAAGAGAAGGATCTAGAAATTCAACCTGAAAGGCTAAGCCGGGAGCCTGAGGGACGGCGTTCACCGATGGCTTGCTCCGCGGGGCAGACGGCTGGTTGATACCCACGGGAGACCAGGCTCCCACAGTCCCAGCCACCGGCTTTCTGGCTGGGGACACTTCCTGTGTCCCTGGCCTGGGGGCAGGGCCCCTCAGCGGCTTGCACAACCTCAGAGAGGGCTCGCTCACTCCAGAAGCTTCCAGGGAGGCCCGCCCGACGCCGGCAGTGCAGGCCGGGGGTCTCAGTCCTTGCTGGACCCGGCTCTTGGGCAGCAGCGGGGGGCAGAGGCCGTGAGCTCGGCTTCCACCCCCCAGAGACCAACACTGGCCTGTCACCGCTCCCCGCCCCCTGGAGTCTGTGCTCAGGGACACTTTGCGCAGGTGAATCATGGGAGGCACTCAGGAGAGCTTTTTGCTCAAGCCCCAAAGCCCTGTGGGCTTCCAGAGCCGCCAGAATGTTCCCACAGCGTGTCCTGTTTGGTCAGCGCTCGGTGTCGACTGTGGGGCCGTCGGTTAATTGTGTCCTGTGTGAACTAAGTGTTCGGTGGGGCTGGGACGGAGAGGCCCCGGGGGTGCTGGGCCTTTGTAGTCAGGGCGGCCCAGACGCAAGGCCTGGGGGTAGGGCCCTAGGGAGGAGGAGGAGCGAAGCGTGGGTGGGCCGAGTCTCCCCCAAACGGCAAAGGGAAGTCTACAGGTTAGCTGGGGACGAGTCATCGTGTGTCACTGGAGCAGGTGGCAAACCCTCCTGGACAGGCTTTCGGGTGGGGGCTGGAATGGTTTCTGAGTTAGTTATCATGGAAGGGAGGGGAGCAGCTGGGTCCCTTGCCCGGGGTGGGGAAGAGTCCATGGAAAGGGCCTCATGACCCTCCCAGGCAAGTTGGGTGAGCAGGGGTGGGGGCGGGCAAGGGGCTTCAGGTTAGTTCGCTCACTGCGCCCAGAGCCCCGCTCGTCCTGGACCGCCCTTGCCCCCCAAATGCAGTGCTCCCGGGAGCTCATGGCCCAGGCTGGGGACGGGCCAGCAGGGGCTGCTCCTTCTTGCACCCAGACTTTTCCATATCTTGGGGCCCCTGGGGTGACACCGGGCCCACCTGGGTAACTCAGGGTCATCTTATTATAAGCTCAGCTGACTAGAACCCTTGATCCCCTCTTGCTGACATAGTCAGCTGCTGACATAGTCAATCTTGAGGGTTAAGACGTGGACATGTTTGGGACCCATTATTTGGCCACTGTAAGACCCACCCCTGTGAGGTTTCAAACCCTGGGGCGGGGGTATCTTGCTCCTCCCTGTGTCCCAGAAAGTGTGGGGCAGGGGAGGCTCTTGGCGTATATGCTGCTGGGTGGCTGCCTGGGTGGCCGGCGTGAGGGGCCAGAGTCTCACACAGGACCTGGGTGTCCCCTCTCACAGACATCAGCGAGTCACTGACATGAACACAAGCCTCATTCATGTCTTTGGAGCAGCCCTGCCCATCCGAGATGGAACGAGAGTGTCCCCTAGCCACACAGCGAATTATGACCCAGGTGAGAGACGGTTTAACGATCGAGTTTACCCACTCTATCCAAAGTATAACCCTTCGAGCCTGTGGTTGAAATGCATTCTCAGTGCGTTATTTTATTTTATTTATTTTTAGATTTTTATTTATTTATTTGACAGAGATCACAAGGAGGCAGAGAGGCAGGCAGAGAGAGCAGAGGAAGCAGGCTCCCTGCTAAGCAGAGAGCCCGATGTGGGGCTCGATCCCCGGACCCTGAAATCATGACCTGAGCCGAAGGCAGAGGCTTAACCCACTGAGCCTCCCAGGCGCCCCTATCAATGCGTTATTTTAAACCCTTGTTTCTTCTTCAAGCCTGTGAAAGGCAGTGTGTCTTCTGCAGAGCCTCTCCGTTCAGACCGGCCACGTGGAGTGGGTGGCCATGGTACTGGGCGGCGTGGTTCTGCATCCCTGGGAATTTGCGGGGAGAACTTTCCCAGTTCAGAAGACACATGACCGCTTTCCCATCCTTGCGGTCCATCCTCCCCCACTCCCTCTTTCTCTTCTTCAGTCTTTAGTGGACGATGGCCATTCTCCTCACCCCCAGAGGGAGTGTGCCCGGGTCACTCACCCTTCGAGGCTTCTGTTTGTTCCTCTGTCTCATGGAGAAGGGGGTTCTTACTCCCCTGCCTCGTTGAAACGACTAAACAGCAGGCTCCCGGCTCTGGTACCTCAGCCGGGTGTCCGTGTCCTCACCCCCATCATGCTCAGCTCTGTGGTGGGCCCTGCTCCCCGCAGTCAAGGAGACCGTCCCGGGTGCCAGGAGCTCCCTTCCCCAGAGGCAAGGCAGGGAAAGCTTTTCTAGAAACTAGGAAGTGGTATACAGAGGGTGCTAAATGCTCAGCGCCTGGAAGTCAGGGAGACAGCCCGTGACCCAAAGGAGATGAGATCCCTGCACGGGGCCCTCTGGGACTCTGTGCCGGAGAGAAGGACAACATCCTTCTCCGACTTCTGTCCCACCGCTAGGGCACGTGGCCCTCTCTCCTCGGCTGTCCCACTGCAGCAAATTCCCCCTTCCTAAGTGGTTGAGTCATAGGCTGGCGATCCCGTCCTGGAAGGGCTACGTGGCTTTCCTGACATTCATAGGGGGTAGAAGGGTCCCCGTCCTCTGTAATCTTCACCCCCAGGCCTCGGTCACCTCAGTGCTCATGAAAGGATGGGAAGGGAGACACTTCGGAGAGGAATAATTCTGAGGACGCATAATACTCTGTGGTTCTCTGTGAGATAAAGGCTCAGGAGTCAGAACTTGTTCTGGATTTGGGTCTAGTTCTGGAAGACTGTGGATCCATGGAGAATCATGGTCTGGGTGTTGGGGCAACCCAGGGAAATTCTGGAAGGTTCTGTTGTCTGGGGAGTCAGTAGAGGCTGTGTGGCCAGGACTCCAAGACATTGGGGCCCTCCGCAAACGGTGGGCTATCATTAAGGGCTGGCAGGAGCAGGGAGTTTGTGTGCGTAATCGGTTCTACGTGTTTTTTTGTTTTTTAAATATTTTATTTATTTATTTGAGAGAGAGAGAGATCACAAGTAGCCAGAGAGGCAGGCAGAGAGAGAGGGAGAAGCAGGTTCCCCGCTGAGCAGAGAGCCAGATGCAGGGCTGCATCCAGGACCCTGAGATCATGACCTGAGCCGGAGGCAGAGGCTTAACCCACTGAGCCACCCAGTTGGTTCTACGTTTGACAGAGCTCAGAGCAGATCAGCCATGAAGGAGAGCAGAGCTCCCTAACCCTGCCCCCAGGGTCTTAGTCAGGACTCGCAGGGGTCTCTGTGCCCTTCCCTTTGTCCTCCCTGCTCCCTGGGGTGTGAATAATCCCCAGGAAAGATACCCCTGGGCCTGGCAAGGATGGTTTCCTGAGATTGCGTGTGGCTGGAACGTCCGTTCACGTTCACCGTGCAGGCCCTCCCGAGTCTGCGTTGCTGGATGTCTCTGGGAGTCTCTGATTGGCCTTCAGACACGTCTGTTTCTGGAGGCATCAAAGCCAAGCCCAAGAAGAACTTTACCCCAGAGCACCTACAAATTTGGGGAAATTGCTTGCTCCTCAAGGTCTTCCAAATTTCCTGATCTCCCGGGCCGCCCTTCCTTGTCCCTGTGAGGCCTGGTCCCAGGGCTTTTTCCCTGGGAGGGCTTGGTGGCTGGGGATTTGTAACTAAAAGCAACTTTTCTTCCTTGGAGTGGCTGGTCCCGCCTGATTCCCTGAACGGGGTCTCCCAGGTGACCCTCTAGGGCAGCCCCAGACACACAATCAACGTGTCCAATTGCGCTCTGGGGAGAAGCAAAACAGGTGCTTATTGGACCCACACATTTCAGTATTTTGCCATGAAAAGTAAGAGTTTCTGGATTCTCCGGGCTCGATGAAAATCATACACATTTTTAAATGTTGAACTTCAGCTTCTGAAAGTAGTTTTACTAAATGGCTTCACAGTTTACTAGATGGCTTTGCAAGAGATGGGGCTTCCTCGTGTATCCCGAACGTAGGATGCTAGCAGGACATCCAGCATAGCCCAGATGCACACGCACAGTGATGTTCCCGCTACTCCTGTTTGTTCTAAGTGAGACGATGTGTCTCACTGGCCCTCAGCCCTGAAAGCTGTCTGAGCTCAGGAGTCTGTTCCTAACGGTTTCTTCTGGGAGGTGTCAAGGATCCCCAGAGCCTCTAGGCCTCTTCCTGGCGGCGGAGGCTGCAGGAGGCCATGCCGGCCCCGGGGCTCAGAGCCGGCTCCAGTGGGCGGAACGGGCTGGCTGTCCCCGCCACGGCTTAGCGGCCCTGCTGACATTGTTACTGGGAGTTCTCAGGTCTGAACGGTCTGATGAGGGCTCACAATCAGAAAAAGGGAACTTCTGGGAAATCTGCTTGTCTCCGGGGCACACCAACGAGGTAGTAAAACCATTCCAAAAATTCGTGTAGACAGAATGTCGGTGAGGCTAATGATCAAACCTGTCTTGAGGCAGTCAGTATTATTATTATTATTTTTTAAGATTTTATCCATTTATTTTACAGACAGAGATCACAAGGAGGCAGAGAGGCAGGCAGAGAGAGAGGGAAGCAGGATCCCTGCCAAGCAGAGAGCCCCATGTGGGGCTTGATCCCAGGACCCTGAGATCATGACCTGAGCCGAAGGCAGAGGCTTTAACCCGCTGAGCCACCCAGGCTCCCCGAGGCAGTCAGTATTATTGCCTCTGATTCATGAGAGTGGATGGACATAATTTTTATAAAGGACAAAAATCTCAACATAGAACATAATTATTCTGAGGCATAATCTTTTTTGTTTGTTTTTTTTTTTGTTGTTTTTTTTTTTAACCCGACCACATCAAGTAGAGAGATTCGGTAAGTCTGGGGTAGACATCTCTCTTCTTATAAAATTTTATGGGTTGCGCTGACGTACATCTCCCACTGAGAATCTCCGGCCTAGAGAATGCTCGAATTAGGCACGTTTGAGGCCCACTAGACATTCTGAGATTGCAGCTGCCGGATTCCCTTGTCAGCCGACAGAGGCTCCGTGCTCCCAGGGAAGCGAGAGATACAGGAAACAGGACGGAGTTATTTCCGAAAGGGGTTTGATCCGTGCGTTCATCTGTGTTCACAACTCTTGTGGAAAGCCAGGGCTTTAGAGAGGATCTGGGGGAGGGGTCACTCTGTCGGGGGAGCACTTGACTCCTGCTTTTGCCTCAGGTCGTGATCCCAGGGTCCTGTGGTCGAGCCCCGCTTCAGGATCTGTGCTCAGTGTGGGGTCTGCTTGGGATTCTCTCTCCCTCTCCCTCTGCCCCTCCCACTCATGCTCGCTCACTAAAGGAAACACGTAAATCTTCAAGAAAAATTTTATTCTGACCATTTTCAGTGTTTAGTCCAGTGGCATGAAGCACAGTCAGAGTGTCAGGCGAACATCCCTCCCCTCGGTCCCAGAACTCTCGTCCTCTTCCCGCACTGAAACTCTGCCCCGTGACACCCTGGCCGAACCCCCGCTGCCCCGCCCCTGGCCTGGCGCCCACCGCCTACCTGCTGTCCCTTTGAATTAGAGGATCCTGGTGACCTCATGTAAGTGGGATCGTGCACTATCTGTGCTTTCATGACAGGCTTATTTCCCAGAGTGTCGTGTCCTCTGAGTAAATCCGGGCCGCAACGCGTGTCCGAATCTCCTTGCTTCTCGTGGCTGAATCACGTCCCATCTTCTGACCCTTCTCATTTGTTTATCTGAGATTCATTTATTTTAGAGAAAGAGTGCGAGTTGGGGTGGGGGGGGACAGTGAGAGGGAGAGAGAATCTTCCAGCAGACTCCCCACGGATCCCAGAGCCCGATGTGGGGTTTGATCCCATGACCCTGAGACCATGACCTGAGCCAAAATCAAGAGTTGACCGCTTAACCGACTGGGCCACCCGGGCGCCCCTTCTGACCCCTTTTAAAATGCGCTTTTCACCTCTTCGATTGGGTTGAACAGTAAGAAAAGCAACTGGTCTGTGGTCCCGCCAGGGGTAACTATCTAATTAGTGCAGAAGAGTTCCTGTGTGTCCTCCCCTCACCCAACCAGCTAGTGGGGGAAGGGATACTCATCGATGTGCCCCTCCGGGGTGATGGGGGCAGTTCCCACCCTCTCCCCCCTCCAGGGCGGGCAGGACTGAATCATTTCAAAGTAAGGAGTCTGGTGTGGGTCACACCTGGGGGCTCAGCAGGGTTGAGCGTCTGACTCTGTATTTCAGCTCAGGTGGTGATCCCCGGGTCCCAGGATTGAGCCCCCCATCAGGCTCTGCGCTCAGCGGGGAGCCTGCTTAAGATTTTCTTTCTCCCACTCCCTCTGCCCCTCCCCATGCTTGCACTCCCTAAATAAGTAAGTACGTAACTAACTAAATAAGTAAATAAAATCTTCAAATAAAAAAGAGTCTGGAGGGGCGCCTGGGTGGCTCAGTGGGTTAAGCCGCTGCCTTCGGCTCAGGTCATGATCCCAGGTCCTGGGTTCGAGCCCCACATCGGGCTTTCTGCTCAGCAGGGAGCCTGCTTCCTCCTCTCTCTCTGCCTGCCTCTCTGCCTACTTGTGATTTCTCTCTGTCAAATAAATAAATAAAATCTTTAAAAAAAAAAAAAAAGAGTCTGGAGAAGGAAAAACAAACTTTACAGCTGAGAAAACTGGCAGATTGGCCTTGACCTGGTGATCAAGGGGAATGAGTTGGAGGAACATCAGGTGTCCCTGCTATGACGTGGTGAGAGGGGGCCTCACCTCGTTGAGGCTATTCCCCAAAACCCATAACCCCGGTGTAATGGAAACACCCATTGAACCCAGATTGGGGGACATTCGACACGACGTCCAGGCAGTCCTTCCCGAGACTGTCAGGGTCAAGAAACACAGGGACAGACTGGAGGCCAGGGGAGGTGGGGGGCCTGACCACCAAGTGCAGTGTGGTCCCTGGGTGGGCTCCGGGGACACAAAGATGACATCAACGGGACAGCTGGTGGAATCCAGGTCAAGCCTGGAATCTGGTTAGTAGTGACAAAGACGCTGCGGTTATGGAAGACGTTTGCAAGGGTGAGGTCGGGGGAGGCATACGCGGGGCTCGCTGTGCTGTCTTTTCTCTATAAAACGAAACCGATTCCAAAATAGAAAGTTTATTTTGGAAAACTGCTAAAGATCAGAATGAGGGCACACTGGCTCTCGGCATGTTGGAAACGCAAACACGAGTTGAATAACGGTAAACCGCGGGGACGCTCTGATCAGAAATGTTTAACGCACGACATGTTGTCTTACAAAGTCGTCCTCGCCTTCAGGTAACAGTCGAGTCCAATCTGCTCGTCACACGTTTCTGACAGAAGCTTCTGCATCTTTTCAGAGAGGAAGTCAAATGCCACAGAGGTGTCAGACACGTGACAAACCCTTCTGTCAGCTGAGATGTCCCTTTACCTCCTGACCTTCTGGCAAGACCGACACGTGACCTCCTTGCACATGGAGATCGTCCAGCTCTGTTACCCGGAATCTGACTTCCTCTGGACATACGTGCGCAAGAGGTAGTCTTGGGGGATGTTAACTCTGAATTATCCAAGGTACGTCTGAGAAGTAACGTTATTTCCAGGCTAGTGTTAGATTTTCCCCGGGGACTGAGTAATTTGGTGGCACGACGGCTGGGTCATATAAGGATCTGGGTGGCGGGATGGGATAGGTCCAGGCATGAGAGCGACCTGTGACTGTTCAGGAGACTGGAGGAGGGGTGGGCGAGGCGGCCCACGGCCAGGTGTTGACTGTGCCACATTGGGATCATGCTCCCATCAGACTGTTGGAGCCCGGTTTTAAAGGCTCTTCAGCCAAGGTTGAATTCTAACCAAGCACGTTTGTTTTCCCAATGTTTTCATGCTGGTGTTTATTTAGTTTTCTTTCTTTTTTTTTTTTTTAAAGATTTTATTTATTTATTTGACAGAGAGAGAGAGATCACAAGCAGGCAGAGAGGCAGGCAGAGAGGGGGGGGAAGCAGGCTCCCCGCAGAGCAGAGAGCCCGATGCGGGGCTCGATTTCAGGACCCTGAGATCATGACCTGAGCCGAAGGCAGCGGCTTAACCACTGAGCCACCCAGGCGCCCCTATTTAGTTTTCTAAAGGTTGATTTATTTATTTTGGAGAGAGCGAGTGAGCGAACACGCATGGGGGAGGGGCAGGAGAGGGAGAGGCAGGCTCCCTGCTCAGCACGGAGCCCGATGTAGGGCTCGATCCTAGGACCCTGACATGGTGATCTGAGCTGAAATCACGAGTTGGATGCTCAACCGACTGGGCCACCCAGGCGCCTCTCATGGGGGGTTTTAAGTGGTGATGGCCCTATTCAGGTACCAGCAAACACTTCTAAACTTTCCCAGTGTGGAGCCATCACAGCCAGAGTTCTGTACTTAGAGCATTGGGGACGGAGGTCCTGGAGGAGACGGGACTCCCACCTACCACAGTGGCTGTCCAGTTGACAGTGGTCTGGGCAGTCAGGTGCGGCACCCAGCCTGCCAGTGGTCAGGGCAGGGGGCGGGTGGGAGGCAATGCTGTGGGACTCCCCTGCACCGTCTCTCCCCCTGGAGGATGCTCCCTTATCTCTCGGTCCTGAGCACCAAACTTGGGCTTCAGAAGGGAGGTACATTATCTGCCCCGGTTGTGGCCAAGGACAGTATTGTGTCTCTCTGGCCACAGCGCTAGGCTCAAGGGTGCAGAAACCATGTGGCACCACGTGTCAGACCCTCTTTCCGTTTGAAGGCTCAGTGACACTCGGTGTGCTGAATGAACTTCAGCATTGAACTTTGCCAACAGGTTCAGAAAGCTGGTGAGATGCTCCTGAAACTATACGCATTGGACAAAGCACACACCTGAGACCTGGTGCTTGAGTAAGGGATGTTGGGTCCCACCCATAGAAATCCCAGTCTGATTGGTCTGGAGTGTGGCCTGGGCGTTAGGTGGTTTCAAATCTCCCAGGTGAGCCTAGTCTGCAGCCAAGGCTGAGAACCAATGCGGGGGGCCTGCCCCTCTACCTGTGCTCCTGAGATTCCAGGGCAGGGCGGGAAGCAGGCAGGCAGGGAGGGCTTCCTGGAGGAGGGGCCATGAGCCTTGCAAGCAGAGAGGAGGGCCTGAGGAAAGGCACAGGACAAGAGGGTGGGAAAGAACCAGCTGATGTTCCCGGACATCGTAGCTGGGATCTTCTGGGTGCAAGTGAGAGGAAACGCAGTATGCGTACATTTCAGCACCAAGGGGGTTTGGGGCATCAGCACTGACCTCAGTGGGAAGCTCGTGGGAGTGCAGGACCTCGGCTTTCCCCAGAGGTCCTGAATCAGAACCTTCCTGCTAACCAGAGCCCTGGGGGAACTCATCTGCACATAAGGTTCAAGATGTGTGGCTTTAGAAAATGGACAATGAGAACCGAAATTTAACAGGACGGGATAGTCCGGCTCGCCAGGGGTCTCCTGCCAGCTGGTGCGGTAATTGTATCTGCAGATCTTGTCTCCTTGGTTTTCAAGTCTGTGTGTGCGAGTCCAAGGAGCATTACCTTCCTGGCCCAAGCAAGGGGCAGGAGGGGCACCCAAGCTGGTGCCCTGGGTCTCCCCAGCCTTATTCCTCCGTGGAAACGATACCTTCCTCCTCTCTGTGTCTCGGTGTGCGGGCTGCGTCAGCGTTTGGCGCCTGGGGGAGTGGGCTAACCAGTATAAAAAAGAAAATCAGTTCCTTTTTTTTCTTTTTTTAAAGATTTTAATCATTTATTTGGCAGAGAGACGCGGTAAGAGCAGGAACCCAAGCAGGGGGAGTGAGAGAGGGAGAAGCAGGCTCCTGGTTGAGCAGGGAGCCCGATGCGGGGCTGGATCCCAGGACCCTGCGATCATGACCTGAGCCGAAAGCAGAGCAGACGCCTAATGACTGAACCCCGCAGGCGCCCCAAGAAAATCAGTTCTTAACTGATCACTAGGAATTGCTTATTTCCGCCCTTGACTCTGATACTGCCCTCTGTGCTCCTTTCCTGTGCGATAGGAAGTATAAGGAACTGTGCATCCCGCGGACTGTTAAAGACATGCCCCCTCTCCTTACTCCCACTCCTGAGCTAAGGAAGTCACCTTGAACTTTGAATTAGCAAACACTGAAGCATCTCCCCGCTGCCACCTCGGGGACATGCGGGCTTAGATTCCCTCGAGCCCCTGATCACGAAGTTTTTGTCCACCGATCAGTATGTAACCAGTTTTCCCAGAGCCTCTGCTTAAAGGTACAGGACTCGATGCGGTCGGTGGGCGCGTGGGCGCTGAACCCACAGGCTGAGCCCGTGGTGGCCTCCAGGCAGTTAGGAGACAGCACAGTGTTCCCGCTTGGGAATGCCGTCTCACGCGGCAGACTCATCCACAAATACATACAAACGAGAGAAAAATGTGTCAGTCAAAAGATGTCTCTGCGCGGGGGAGGAGGGGAGACAGGGAGGCGGAGGCTCCGCGTGTTTGCTGCTCCGCACACGTGTCTGGGAACGCCTGCGGAAGTGTCCGGCACTCTAGGGGTTACAGGTCAGTTTTATTAAGCAGATGATTTCCCAAACACGGGATCTGGGAATAATGAGAACCGATGGACCACGCCTTGGAAAAGAAGCATTTTTGTGGAGAGGGAGTCTGGAATTTGAATGCTGAATAATTTTAGAAGGTTGATTCTTTTTTTTTTTTTTTTTAACTGGATGATTAGGGAAAATAAGTGTAGCAAATTGGGAATGGCGCCAGGCAAGCCCGTTTTTGCTCTGTTGCTGTCATTGCTGCCCAACCAGAAACGAGGAAGCGGGGAATTCGGCTCAGCGGGTCAGAGAGCTTCTTTGCCTGGCGGTCCCCCCCTCGCGCCCTGTCCCTTGAAGATCAGGACAGGGCCTGCGGGTGGGAAGGCTCCCAAAGCGTGTGACATGTGAGTGCGTTTATGAAAGTGAGCAGGTGTCGGTTTTCCTGCTGGTGGAAAATACGTTTCTCAAAGACGGGGGAATGGGTGGGAGGGAAAACCTGTGGGTCGCTCGCCTTGTTGTTGGGACCCCTCAAGTAGAATGGAGCACACTGAGTTTCCCTGAGCTGTTTCTCTGAAACCCTGTGTCTGCAGGAGCAGAAGTTTCGATTGTCCTAAAATCTGATGAGTCTAGTGTTCAGAATGGCCCAGTTATGTGCTCAGCCTCAAAGGGAGATGCAGGCCAGGTGCTCCCAAGATGCGCTGGGGAGGTTTTGTAATCTAGGGGAGATGCTAGTGTTTTTTTTTTTTAAATTTTTTATTTTATTTCATTTATTTATTTGACAGAGACCACAAGTAGGCAGAGAGGCAGGCAGAGAGAGAGGGGGAAGCAGGCTCCTGGCCGAGCAGAGAGCCCGATGCGGGACTTGATCCCAGGATCCTGAGATCACGACCCTAGCCGAAGGGAGAGGCTCAACCCACTGAGCCACCCCGGCGTCCCGTGCTAGTGTTTTTGAAGAGTGATGGCATGAGCAGCTGTAGGGTTTCTGTCCTTTGGGTGTGTGTTTATGGTCACTCCCAGGTTCAGTCATCCCCCCTCCTCTCAAGGGCACCAGCATCCAGACTGCAGATAAATGCAGCCCCTGTGACAGAAAACTCAACCTATGTTTCAGAAGGACTCAGCAAGATCTCTTTCTAGCAAAGACCTATAAAATCTGGGTCATTAAAAAGTGCCTACGTAGGTCAGCTATAGTTCAATAATAAAAAAAATAATAATGCTGATAAAAATTAGTTTACTGAAGAAAAGGAAGCTATATTTTAAAAGATTTTATTTATTTATTTGACAGACAGAGATCACAAGTAGGCAGATAGGCATGACCCGAGCCGAAGACAGAGGCTTCAACCCACTGAGCCACCCAGGTGCCCCAATGAGCAGTGTTTGTAAAAGTCCGAGACCAAATTCAGTCTGTGCAGTTTATGCGAATTATGTATGAATCGTGTGCTACTGCACGTTGGCATCTCCAACTTTTTACATCTCTAGGATGCCCGTGGGAATTTCGGATCCAAAGCCCGTCCAGGCAGCTCTGATTTGGACAGATCACCGGCTCCCCTTCTCACTGTGGCCGGCAGCCTGGCCCCGTGCTGTGTGCACACGCAGAGCTTTGACCTTCCACAAGAAAGGTGAATTCTCTCGCAACGAGAGCATCTCAGACAGAACCTGTGTTATTCTACAGAGATTTCAATGCGGACGAAGGAAGAAAGTTATGTGTTAAAGCTAAGAAGGCAGCTGAAAGTTCAGCTTTCGGCAAGCAGGAGGCTCCCAGGAACAGCCTGCTTAGGTGTCTCTTAGGTGGATTCATGTTGGAAGGTTATGGAAATCTCAGAAAATATGATTAGAACATAACTTAATTTTAAGAATGCAGTAGAGGGGCGCCTGGGATCCAGCCCCGGTGCAGGAAGCCTGTTTCTCTCTCTGCCCCTCCCCCCAACTCGTATGCTCTCTCTCACAAATGAATAAATCTTAAAACAAAAACAGAATGCAGTAGAACCTAATACCTCTAAAAAATGGTAAACAGAATCCAGGGGCTTATAGATAAAGCATGGGTCCCATTTAATGGGACCAGAATGAAATGGAATGAAAAGGAATGAAAATGAAAAGGAATAAGTCGTGTACCTTCGAGGCAGGGACACTTTCAGAGATCGGAACTCTGGGGGAAGGCTGCCTCACAGGGCATGCCAGGGTCCTGGGGCCCTTCCCTCCACCTTGGACAGCAGCTCTGCCATGAGCTCAGGGCAGACTGACAGCGCCAGAGTGTGGATGGGCGTGCGACCCCCATGGTGTGCCTCGGTGTGTTGGGGGGAGCAGGGGACTGGCTACTGGAGATGCAGGGGAGGGGGGCGGCAAGACCAAAGCGTTGGCACGTGAATCTGTCTTCACTCATCCTTTGCTAGGGGCCTGGGAGCAGGTGACAGCCTCCTGAGCCTCTGATCCTCACTGTAAATGAGGAGCTAACACTTGCAGTCCTGAGGTCCTTCTGCAGCTCCGATAAGGACGTCGGTGGGAAGCTTCCTGTTTTAATGATCTGGGGGAGAAGCATCCGTTGGCGAGTTAGGTTAAAAGCTCTAATGAAAATACCCGTGTACTAGGTTGAATGGTCTCCTGCTGCTAAATTCACGTCAAACAAGCCCCTCAAACTGTGACCTTATGTGGGAATGTGGGCTTTAAGGGTAGAATTTACACGTGGTCGCCCTGGGTTAGGGTGGGCTCTCAGCCCAGTGGCTGGTGTCCTTACCAGAAGGCCACATGAAGACGCGGTTGCACATAGAGGGAGAGCTCTGCGTGGCCGTGGGAACACACTGGAAGGACGCGGCGGCCACCCAAGGAATGTCAAGGATGGCCAGCAGCTCCCTGAAGCTGGCAGACAGGAGAGGATTCTGCCCTAGAGCCTCCGGAGGGAATGTGGTCTGCAGACGCCCTCGCTGAGGCTCTTGGCCTCCACAACCCTGGAGAATAAATTTCTGCCGTTTCCGGCCTCCCAATTTGGGGTGCTTTGTGACCGTGGCCCCAGGGCATGGACTAGGTGTCCACAGGGGCTAGAGCAGGTCCACCAAGCAGGGGATAGACGCCCCACGTCCCGGAGACTCAGCTTTGCCCTTCCTACCTCCTGCACAAGCCACCACTTCGAGCTACGGCAGGTGGAACCAGGGTCAAGCCCAGACCTTCAGGTCTATTTTCACAAGAAGCGGAGGCTTCATCGACGGCACCTGCAACCATGCCTGGTGTACAGTTGGAACTGTGTATTTCTTGAATGAACACATGAAACACTGGATATGGAGAACGAGATAAGTCAGTCTTGCTGCTATCCAGATGGGGGGCAACGGGCTAAATGAATAATACGTAAAGAAAAGAAAAAGTCAACAATCAAAACGATGACGAATGGAATGAATGTTAAGAAGGTATTGAGTAGGGGGCTGAGATACAAAATAACAGGGAGACCCGCGAGAGAATCAGATTGGCCAGGAGAGGCCTCTTTAAGGCGAGACATTTAAGGTGAGACTCATTGGTGAGGATGAGACAGAGCCAGGCACAGGGAGAAGGACAGTTCCAGGAATATAGCAGGTCCAGTGCAAAGGCCCTGGGGCAGGCAAGAGCTTAAATTGTCCCCAACATTAGAACCCCACCCCTCCCCAGGATGAAGGCTTGGGGACGAAGTGAGGAGAAGCCAGGTGGGGAAGGGTTTGTGGGGTTACCAGAAGCCTTGTTGGGGTAAGGCCCAGAGCCAGATAAAATAGAGGTCTCAGAAGTTTTTTAGTAGAAGTATGTCCCATGCAATATTTGGGACAATTAAAAAAAATGATTCATTGTCTATCTGAAATTTAACAGACGTCCTGTATTTTTATTTGCTAAATCTGGCAACTCCAGCTCTGAGAACTGAAAGAATTATGATGTCTTCCTGCCAAAGGACTCCAAGCTTAAAATATTGAATGATGGTATTTTCTGTGTGGGGAAGTGTCCCCGTCCTGCCTCCGCCATGATATCCACTCAGAAGACGTTTAATTTCATATTCTGTATTATCTGTGTCCCCCTCCCTTCTCTGGGCCTCTCCTTGAGCAGGTGTGTGCAGGCTGCTGGTTTCTGGGCGGGAGGCGTGGGGGTTTGGATTTGCTTCCAGAAGCTTCCGGAGGATTTGATGCAGCAAGGATACATGTCCCAGGTTATTTTTTTTTCCAGCCAGGATTTGTCTTTATTGATGTGGAATTCATGTAGCATGCATGTAATCATATTAATATGAACAATGCGGTGACATCCAGTGTCAGGCCGTGAAGATCCACGTGTTGTTCCCCCCTCCCCCGCAGTCCCTCCCTGCTACCTAGGCCCTACCTCCTGCTGTCCCCATTCCTCTCCCTGGGGCTGGTCTGTTTGCTTTCCCACCCACACGGAACACTAATAAAAGTATTCAAGAGCCTCTAATGAGAACTGATTGCAGCCTTAGATGCTGGGAACTAACTTGTTTGCTGTTCAGAAGAACTCTGTGACTAGCTTCTAGTTTTAGCCCCTTTTTATGGTGGAGCAAACTAAGGCACAGAGAGGTTAAGCAACTTGCCCAAGGGCACACAGCCACTTTCCGCTCCAGCTCAGCCAGAACTACCAGTTTCCCTGCGAACTTGGTCATTACAGGCTTAAGACTCTTACTGTCTCCCCACCCTCCATGCAAATAAAATCAAGGCAGAATTCTTAAACTAAAAATCACTTTGGTTTGAGAGATTATTGAGGTTGAAACGGGGGAGAGTGGACCTTCAATTGCCGGAGTTCTGGATTAGTAGATTCTCCGTCATTTTCTTTTTCTTTTTTTTTTAAAGATTTTTATTTATTTGACAGAGATCACAAGCAGGCACCCCCATCATTTTCCTTGTTAAATGTGTGCTTGGATCTTTAAAAAGGCGTTCTCACACCTGAGTGAGGCACACAGTTATGAATGCTGAATCCTAAATGAGAAGCCAGCAGAATCACTCATCGCCGTCTCTCACCATCCGCTCCCAGCTCTGCGACTGCTGGACAACAACGACACAATGAACACCTTGACAGCATCTTGCTTTTCTTACCACTGGTCTCACTGGGAAGATGACTTCACTCTCGGTGACCTCATTTCAGCTCTGCTGTCCTCCCGTCCGAGGTATAAATTTTATAGGATTTCACCAGGAACAATAGCACGTGGTATAAATACAACGCTTTTTTGTGCCTTGCAGAGTGGTTTTGATCCACTTGGCAGGTTAGCATTTTACCAGGGTGGGGCGCCTGGGTGGCTCGGTGGGTAAAGCCTCTGCCTTCGGCTCGGGTCATGATCTCAGGGTTCTGGGATCGAGCCCCACATTGGGCTCTCTGCTCAGCGGGGAGCCTGCTTCCTCCTCTCTCTCTGCCTGCCTCTCTGCCTGCTTGTGATCTCTCTCTCTGTCAAATAAATAAGTAAAATAAAATAAAAACCTTAAAAATATTTTATCAGGGAAACTTTCTTAAATAATTGTAATGGGCTTTTTTTTTAAAGAAGCAGTATAACAAGTGTATGAAATTCTTGTCTACACTGTGTGCATTATGGGTAAAAGCAATATGAGCTCCCATAGGAAATGGTGTTAATCTTGAACAAATTACTTTGTGAATTATGAGATGCTCCTGGGACCCCCCCCCATTTGTGTTATCAGCAAATTTTGAATCGGTTTTCTCCAGGAACATTAACCACAGTGAAATGTTCTGGACAATGGTATTAGCAAAATCTCTTTATTAATGAAAAAAGGAAAAAAGGTAATTACAGTCCTTGTCAGGTCCCTTAAATCACTTTCTACTCACGAATTCTTGAAGTTGCTTGAGATTTGCCCCGACCTCGAGGGGAGCTGGGTGAGGAGAAACAAGTGTGAGCTCTCAGAACGCATCTAAGTGTTTCCCCTTGGGGGACAGAATCACCATCTTCCCGTCAAGACTCAACACGGCTAAATTGGCCATCTTCGAGGGCAGGGCCAGGTCTAGCAAGGAAAGCTACAGGTCACCTGGTTGAAGTTGCATCTCAGTTAAGCAACGAATACTTTGGGGCATCTGGGTGGCTCAGGGGGTTAAGCCACTGCCTTCGGTTCGGGTCATGATCTCGGGGTCCTGGGATCGAGCCCCGCATCGGGTTCTCTGCTCAGCGGGGAGCCTGCTTCCCCCCTCTCTCTCTGGCTTCCTCTTTGCCTCCTTGTGATCTTTCTCTGTCAAATAAATAAAATCTTAAAAAAAAAAAAGTGGGGCGCCTGGGTGGCTCAGTGGGTTGAAGCCTCTGCCTTTGGCTCAGGTCATGATCCCAGGGTCCTGGGATGGAGCCCCACATCGGGCTCTCTGCTCTGCAGGGAGCCTGCTTCCTCCTCTCTCTCTCTCTGCCTGCCGCTCTGCCTACTTGTGATCTCTGTCTGTCAGGTAAATAAATAAATAAAATCTTTAAAAAAAAAAAAAAGCAATGAATACTTTTTTAGCATAAGTATGACCCAAATGTTACATGGGCCATACTGGGCATCCTATATTTTCTCTGGCAGCACTGAGGGAGTACAATGGCTGTTGGGGAAAGGTCTCGGCTTGGGAGAAATCAGATCCTGAACTGAGGCCCCCGAGGAAGCCAAAGCAGCCGCTGACGCTGACCGGGAACAACGGGAAGGTCAGGGGCAGTCTCCAGAAGGGACTTGAGCTCCGTCCGGCTCTGAGCTCTCGAGTGCAGACTGAATGCAGTGACGTGTTTGTGAAGGAAGCAAACATGCTGGAAGGCGTGTTTCCCTTTTTCGATAGTTGGAGAAGACAATCTGATTTTACGACGTTATAAAAATCACTACTGCTAAAATATTGACTTCCTTTTCTATACTTTTTAACTAATTTTTGCACAGAAGTGAATTGGCTTTACTAATTTTTATTCTTCGGGTCTAGACTACTTTAAAAAAGATGACAGTTACTAGAAAGTAGCTTTGAGTGTCGTTTTTCCTTTTAAAATAAAAATAATCCATGCGTATATGGTACAAGAGAAGTAAAGTGGTAGAGAAGAGCATACAGCAGGGGCGCCTGGGGGCTCAGCGGGTTGAGCATCTGACTCTTGATTTTGGCTCAGGTCATGATCTCAGGGTCCTGAGGTCGAGGCCCATGTGGGCTCCGTGTTCAGTGGGGGGTCTGCTGGAGATTCTCTCTCCCTGTCTCCCGACTCATGAGCATGCCCCCCCCCACAGTAAAACCTGAAAGACTGAGTTCCCACTGTCTCTAGTCCCCGTGTCTTAGTTCCGGAGGTGATGGCTACCAACGGTTCCTAACACATTATTCTGTGCTCTATCAGGAATTTTCTATAGGTGATCAAGAAAATAAATACACATGTCCTCTCGGGGGGGGGGCAGAGCTTCTGAGATGCCTCCTGTCACTGCTGGCTCCTGGGGGCCGTGCCCTGTCTCATCTTGAGTGTGGGGGAGACTAGTGGGAGATGCGCTGCTCCCATGATTAGATCACGCAAGCCTGCGTCATGCTAGCCGCCCCGTTCCTTCTGAACTTTCCAGTTTAGATGAAGCAAGTGCCGGGATGGGGAGTCCCGTGACCTGCCGCTGAGGCCCTCAATCTAACAGACCCCAAAAGATCCAGCTCTGTTGCCAGCTACATGAGCCCAGAGGGAGAATCTTTTCGGCTGAGCCTTCAGACCTCGGCCCAAGACAGTCCATGGGAGACCCTGCGCAGGGGACTCAGCCTAGCCACGTGCACATTCCTGCCCCACAGAAACGGTGATGATTGCAGCATGATCTAGGCTAAGTCTTGTGGAGGTTTGTTACGTAGCAGTAGGGGACACAGACGCCTTCCCTTTACACAAACAGGGTCGACTCTTACGCTGTTGTGAGCATCATAAGAAACTTGATACCAGAGTTGGTCAAGAAGGAGAAACACTGGGAAAAGGGCTACGGAGGAAACTGAACGGTTTCTCAATGGCTAGGCAGGACAGCCCCCCTGCGGTAGCGGGGGTGGGGCACACGGCAGTGCGTCTGTTTCACGGAAACAACCTAACGGGGTGAGAAGCAAAGTCGCTGTCCAGTTACACCCAGTGTTTAAGAAAAAGTGCAGGAAATTTGAAAAGAAAAAGTGCGATTAAAATCAGAGAAGGACCCAGCCCGAGACCTCTCAGCGTGGAGTCACAGACGTGGGCGTGATCGATCGTGTTGTGAGCCTCACACTTTGTGGGTCCCTTAGTCCTCCCGTCTCTGCGTTGGTGCAGCCACTAACGTTCAAGGGCGTGTCACCAGGGAATGAAACGCCAGGAATGCCTAGGTGTCATTAACTTTAGATAGGGGACAATTTCCTCCTTTTTTATTGACACTTACTACCTTTTTTTTAATTGAATGCTCTCAAGACTTTAGAAAAGCACGTTCACGTTGCTTCGCAAATGCCCAGAGCCACGGTTTCCCTGGCAAGACGCCGGGACAGCAAGAGCCCAGGCTTTCGACACAGTGGCTGCCCACGGATCCCCTTCAGGGCAGTTCACCTTGTCTTCGTAGAGTGGATGCTTTGCTATCATGTTGACTGCAAGGTAATTCCTACACAGACCCCCACTGGTGTCCAGGATCCAACCATAAATGTCATTTTCGGAAAAGATTCCCTGGCGGGGCAAATTCTACTTACTGGTGGCTGAGTTTCGACTTACTGAGATACACCCGTGTTTTAAACACTCACTAAGTAAGGTTTCCACCTGACACAGCCACCTTGCTCAACCCTATGCCCATAGGAATCTCTTTACACCTAGAGAGTATCTAGAAGAGAGGTTAATATATATATATATTTTTTTAAGAAAGCCAGGTAAAAAATATTTTAGGTTTAGTGGGGCGTGTGGTGTCTGTGAAACTATTCCAACTCTGCCATTGCCAAAGCAGCTCTAGAGTCTGGGAGGGCCAGTGGGTGTGGCAGTACCCCATTAAAGCTTTATGGACACTTAAATTCGCATTTCATATCATTTCCACGTCGTGAAATTTCTTCTTTTGATTTCTTCAGCCATGAAAAAAATGTAAAAACCGTCGTGTCTGGCTCACCAGTCGTATAACAGGTGGCGGCCAGATTTAGTCCACAGCCCTTGTTTGCTAACCCCCGATGGAGAGAGGGTTTCATGTTCCAGCTCCAAAAACTCTTCCTTCAGGGGCTGGATGTTTTCAATGCCTGTCAGAGCTGGATTGCACAATTACATCTTTGCAGAAGGTGCAAATATCCAACAATTCCTTTTATACATTTGTTTTTTTTTAAAGATTTTATTTATTTATTTGACAGAGATCACAAGTAGGCAGAGAGGCAGGCAGAGAGAGAGAGGGGGAAGCAGGCTGCCCACGGAGCAGAGAGAACCTGACGCGGGGCTCGATCCCAGGACCCTGAGATCATGACCTCAGCCGAAGGCAGAGGTTTTAACCCACTGAGCCACCCAGGCACCCCTATCCGTTCGTTTATGTGGACTGAAAAAATGCCATCTGTCAATCTTCGTGGGTTTATTTTAGAAGGTGAATTTGGTCCATTTGCAATAATTGTCATTATTGACAAGCTTGGACCCATTCCTACTATCATTTCAGTTTGTCCCACATTTTCTGTTTCCTTTTAATCCTTATTTAAAAAAATTGATATGCGGGACTCCTGGGTGGCTCAGTGGGTTAAGCCTCTGCATTCGGCTCAGGTCATGATCTCAGGGTCCTGGGATCAAGCCCCGCATTGGGTTCTCTGCTCAGCAGGGAGCCCGCTTCCTCCTCTCTCTCTGCCTGCTTCTCTGCCTACTTGTGATCTCTCTGTCAAATAAATAAATAAATAAAATCTTAAAAAAAATTGATATGCATACTTCCCCCATTAATAAAATAAGAATTTAGCATCCTCTCATCCCCTGGTCCTCCCATTCCATTATGCTGGTAACTTTTAGTTCAGCCCTACAATGAATATATTTTCTCTCATCTGGTATCAGAGATTTCTTAAGGACAATATTATATTTTTCAAGGAATTGTAGCACCTTTACTTCCTATATCTCTTGTGGCTTCTCTTCTTATTTAAATACTTGATCCTGAATAGTTTTGCATGGGTCTTGTGTCTCAAAGTTTATTTCTTCCCTTTTAAAAAAAATTATTTATTTGGCACAGAGAGAGAGAGAGCATAAGCAGGGGGAGCAGCAGAGGGAGCCTGATGTGGGACTCGATCCCAGGACCCTAGGATCATGACCTGAGCTGAAGGCAGATGCTTAACCAAATGTGACCCCCCCTGGGCTCCCCTCAAAAGTGTTCTTCTTAAAAATATTTTTAATCATGACCGCATATATGAAAGAAGTTTGGGTATAAAATTCTGAGTTTGAAATTATTTTCCTTTAATAGGTTGAATATACTATTCCGTTATCCCTCCCCCCCTTTTTTTTTTTAAGATTTTATTTATTTATTTGACAGAGAGAGATCACGAGTAGACAGAGAGGCAGGCAGAGAGAGAGAGAAGCAGGCTCCCTGCTGAGCAGAGAGCCCGATGTGGGACTCGATCCCAGGACCCTGAGATCATGACCTGAGCCGAAGGCAGCGGCTTAACCCACTGAGCCACCCAGGCGCCCCCCTCCCCCTTTTTTAAGTGTGCAGTTTCACTCTTGAGATGTTTATAAACACAGTCCTGGGGTTGATCTTTTAAAATTATTATCCTTGAGGTATAACTCATACACTACATAAAATTCACTCTTTTACAGTATGCATACAGCCCAGCAGTTTCTAGAATATTCACAGAGTTGTGCAATCACCTCTACACTCCAACTAGAGAGCATTTCTATTGTGTAAAAAAGACTCCGTGTGCTTGGGCGCCTGGGTGGCTCAGTGGGTTAAGCCTCTACCTTCGGCTCAGGTCATGATCCCGGGTTCCTGGGATCGAGCCCCGCATCGGGCTCTCTGCTCAGCAGGGAACCTGCTTCCTCCTCTCTCTCTGCCTGCCTCTCTGCCTACTTGTGATCTCTGTCAAATAAATAAGTAAAATCTTAAAAAAAAAAAAAAAAGACTCCCTGTGCTCATTAGCAGTCACTCCCTGTTTCCTTCCACCTCCAGCTTCTGGAAACCTCTGATCTAATTTCTGCCTCTATGCATTTGCCCATTCTGGTCATTTATGTCGATGGAGAAAACCACGCTCAACTCTCCACCTCATTCCACAGCCCTTCCTGTCAGGTCTTTACTCTCTCCTCCTTTTACGGGTTGTAGCGTGTCTCCAAATGTGTGTCTCAGTCCTAACCCCCGGGACCTCAGGATGTCACCTTTACCAGGTTAAGATAAGGTCATTGGGGTGATCCTTCATCCAGTGTGACCGGTATTCTCATACAAAGGGGAAATTTGGACATAAGCGAGTAGCTGATGTTAAGCTACAGGGATGAGAGCCAAGGAGTCTGTAAGTCCAGTAATACCGAAGATTGTCCGTGAACACAAAAAGCTGGAAGGAGTAAGACAGATTCCCCCTAAGGCCTTCAGAGGCTCCACGACCCCCTCGCTCCCTGCACACCAGCACCCTGGCCATCCCTCCATTCCTGGAATACAGACAGAACAGCTTGGACCATAAGGACAGGGCCACACTAGAGGGGTTGGCAGAGCAGTGAGCTGGAAAGAGCCTGGGTCCCTGATAGCTTTGCCCAGTGATCTAGAGTGTAGATGTATACGTCTTTGGAGTTACACATGAGAAAGAAATAGACTTCTCTCGAGGTTATGTTTCTGTTACTTGTTGACTGTGATGTACGGAGTTCCCCACTTGAAAGGGCCCCACACTTGGTGTACTATCTGCTGTCACCATTTTGGAATTGTCACTAATATTTGAACAAGGAGCTCTGTGTTTTCACTGTGCACTGGGCCCCCAGAATCAAGTAGCAGGTTCTGTTTGCAGCTGGATCTAATCCCAAATGATATAGTGTGTGACTGTGATGCCCGCACTCTTCTTGATTCCTGGACAGCCATTCTCTGAGTGATCTGCTTCCGAGATCAACCTTTTGTGCCTGATGTGTAAGGGACATGGGTTATCTTGGCCTCTTGGTGTCCACTGGCCTTTCTGGTAGAAGGACATCCAATTCCCTTTAAATTCAGGAGTTTGGCAGAGGGTGACCCCACCCCAGCTCCAGGACTGGGCATTTGAAACATGTCCAAGACAATCAATGCTTTCCATCCCCTGGTCGTAGGGATGGACTCAGGATGGGGACAGTGACCCACTTCCAGCCAATGACGCTCAGACCCAGAATTTGTATTTCGTCTGGAGAGAAGATGAGTTTCTGAGGAATGCGGAGAAGCTAGGACTCGAAGGCATGGTTTCCGCCTCTGGACTGAGTTTTGTCTCAGCTACCCTGACTTTCTAGTCGCTAGAGCCAGTAAACTGCACCACCAGCACCACTGTTGTCTTCTCTAAAGCTGGTTGAACTGTATCTTCTGTCCCTTGCAGTGACAAAAGCCCTAGCTACTCCATGGAGTTTTCTCAAACGAAGGGTCGCCTTCACAGGGCTATCTTACTGAAGCTTCTCGGCACCATGATCTTTGTGGGGTTTTGGTGTTTTAAGTGGTGGTGTTGCCGTTTGGGGACAACTTTAACACAGCAAATCATATGTGTGAAGTGACCA
Source organism: Lutra lutra (assembly GCF_902655055.1). Lineage (NCBI taxonomy): Eukaryota > Metazoa > Chordata > Mammalia > Carnivora > Mustelidae > Lutra > Lutra lutra. The sequence goes on along the minus strand of NC_062295.1, from coordinate 1,489,342 downwards.
GGACGCCTTGTAGGGCCTGGGCAGCTTCTGGGTCACAGGGTCAGAAAGAATCTGTTTGGCTGTAGGTCTGGAGGAAGTATGCTCAGAGATGCCCAGGACGAGAGATCAGTGCTGTGAACAGCTGAACAGTCTTCATCAAGACTTTAGTAAGCAACCATTTCTGCCAACCTTGGGCGTGTAGGAAACTGGGAAACACTATGATTTTGGCTTCTCTAAAATGTGTAACCTCGAGTTGGTGTAATTTGCAGGGCTGGCACGATTCAATCTTTATTGGGGGGGCATGTGGTTAAAGACACATAATACCATATTAACCATCATAAGCACTTCTCCGTGTACAAGGAAGCGGCATTAAATCCAGAACCTTTTCATCACCCCGAACAGAATTCCATCTTTTATCCTCTAATATTTAAAAATTACAGCAGGGGCGCCTGGGTGGGTCAGTCGGTTGAGCGTCTGACTCTTGATTTCGGCTCGGGTCATGTTCTCAGGGCTGTGAGATCAAGCCCCCTGTCGGGCTCCGTGCTCAATGTAGAGTCAGCTTAAGAGTCTCTCTCCCTTGGGGTGCCTGGGCGGCTCAGTGGGTTAAGCCCTACCTTTGGCTCAGGTCATGGTCTCAGGGTCCTGGGATTGAGCCCTGCATCGGGCTCTCTGCTCAGCGGGGAGCCTGCTTCCCCCTCTCTCTCTCTGCCTGCCTCTTGGCCTACTTGCGATCTCTCTGTCAAATAAATAAATAAAATCTTAAAAAAAAAGATTCTCTCTCCCTCTGCCCCTCCCTCCCCCGCTCAAGTGCATGTATTCTCTTAATCATTAATTAATTAAAAATTATAACAAAGAACACGGACACAATGATAAATTTGATCCAGTTACGAAACTTTTGGTCTTCGGAGGCTGGTTCCTTCCCCAGCCCTGTAAGGGCAAATATACACTCCGGCCAGAACTCGAGGTAGGTAGGGGATTTTCAGATACTGATCACCTAAGATGCATCTGGGAACTAGAATTCGCACCTATCATTCCTAATTTCTAACTCCCTGTAACACTGGACTATTCTGCTCAGTGGGTTCTAAATAAAAAATTAGATCAAAACTTATAAATGCAAGATATACTCTGAATCTCCTCCCATAAATTTAAAAGTGGATCTATATAGAATCGCTGTTGTAAACGTGAACATGTTTTCTCTACAGTTCCGCTTCAAAGAACGTCGTTGTCTTCAGGGTTTTCCACTTACAAATCTAGAGACTGATAGAACAAATACATCCTACCTATTTGAGAGCCTCGCAAAATACAAACGAAAAGATGTGATATGGAAAGTCTTTTTTTTTTCTATTACTCCGTGGCGTACGCGTTTGAAATAATTTGGCCCATGGTTGGTATTGTGTGACCCCCAAAGAGTCTGTCACTTCCCTGGCATGCCGTTTTCCAACAGCATGGTGTCATTAGAATGGACTTTCTTGACGTAATAAATAAGGGAGCACAGGTGGAATCCATTTCCAGTTGTTCAAAGAACGGAAAGATCTTGTAATATTGAGTTGACACGGAGAGTTTGTCAAGCCACAATAAAAATTTGAAATAGCTGTGGCCTTGGGGTCGTAAAATGACTGATCAAGAGGAAGAATATTTTGTGATATATTAGTGATTATATTGACTTATTTTCTGCTTGGCTGTAAGGCCAACAGAGAGAGCGAACGGCTTCCCAGTGCTTCTGTTCTAAACCCGAGTGGGAAAACTGATACAAGTATTGTCTGAAATCATAAGCTACCCTTAAATAATCAAACACAGTCAACTGTTATCTTTAAGAATGCAGACCCCAGTGGTTCAGTCGGTTAGGCACCAATCAGGCTCTCGGTTTCAGCTCAGGTTGTGATCTCAGGGTCGTGAGATCGAGCCCTGCCTTAGATTCCAAGCTTAGTGCAGAGTCTGCTCGAGATTTTTCTCTCCGTCCCTGTCTGCCCCTCCACCCCTGCCCCTGCTCTTGCCGGATCTTTCTCTCTAAAAATGAATAAATAACATCTTAAAACAAAAAAATACTGGCCCCAAGAAAAAAAAAAGGTGAAGGGTCCTGGAATTCAACCATATATCCTTTTGAAGCTAAAGTCACCATGTGTACACATTAAAACGTGAAGAAAAAAAACAGTGATTTTGTTCAGAGCAATGAAAGAGGCCATGTGACAGATCCTCTTGTACAACTTGAATGACATTTCCTTTTTTTTTTTTTTTTAAAGATTGTCTTTATTTATTTGTTTGACAGAGAGAGAGAGACCATAGGAACACAAGCAGGGGGAGTGGGTGAGGGAGAAGTAGGCTTCCTAGGGAATAGGGAGCCTGATATGGGGCTCGATTTCAGGATCCTTGGATCATGACCTGAGCCGAAGGCCGACACTTAATAATGGCTGAGCCACCCAGGCGCCCAACTTGAATAACATTTCATTTTGGGGTCAAATACAATGTGAATCCCAGCTACCATAAAATGCCCCCTGTTTTCCTGCTGCATCTCCCATCCCTTACCTCCCAGGGATGACTATACCAGCTAGGAGGACCCTCAGGGGGTGTAAAAACCAGTCAGGGGAGGGTCATGTTCACTTACGATTGACACAGAGCCGAGGAACTCTTCTAAGGTCATAAAGCAAATTCAGTCTCAGGCTAGATCTGGAAGGAGCCCTACAGTGCAAACCTGCTGGTCTCCCCACGTCTCCCCCTACAGCCTGCACTTAGCCCAGTGACTGCCCTCCCATTTTCCACCGCTTTGCCACAGACCAGAGGCTGATACTAGTCATGACTATTGACTTTCGAGGATCTAGGGCCTCATGCCAGCAAGCACCAGCCACACGCAAGGCATCCTGAGATGACCAAGCTTTCGAAAAGCTTTGATGCAGAAGACAGCGAGATAGACCCAGATAAATCCCCTGCGTTTCCCTCCCAGGGTTTGTACCTTCATGCTCATCTCTGTCTTACTGCACCCGTCCAAACCTTTTCTCTGACAGGTAAGGAAAACAAAGCTCAGAAGGTTTTGACCGACACAGCTAATGAGGGGCAAAGCTGAAATTTGACCAGATGGCTTGACTTTTACTATGATTCATGCAAGACCCCCCAAACTCCACGTGTTTTCTCTTCTCAGACAAGCGCGCGTTAGACCTGCTCAGATAAGAGAGCGCTCATAAGGGGCGCCTGGGTGGCTCAGTGGGTTAAGCCGCTGCCTTCGGCTCAGGTCATGATCTCAGGGTCCTGGGATCGAGCCCCGCATCAGGCTCTCTGCTCAGCAGGGGGCCTGCTTCCTCCTCTCTCTCTGCCTGCCTCTCTGCCTGCTTGTGATCTCTCTCTGTCAAATAAATAAATAAAATCTTAAAAAAAAAAAAAAGAGAGCACTCGTGAATGCATATTGAAACTCAGCACATTGAGAAATATCTATGGTCTTTTTCTCAGAGTAATAATTTTAAAATGTAAGGTGTCTTCTGTCATTGGGGTTTTCTGTCCCTACCTTTAGTGTGTGCCAAAATGCTGAACATGATGGATAAGTTTTTGTGCTCTGAGCAAATTACTGAACGTGTAACCAAACCCAGTGAAGAACACAGCCGGGGGTCCAGACGCAGAGGGGAGGTAGCAGGGGGTCACACACGGGAATCTCTGCCTTTCTCAGAGCCTGTGTTCTGCCTTGGGGTCGTTGTGGACCCCACGCCAGGCAAATCCAGAAGCCGCTGTCATTCAAAGTGGTGTAGTGGTTTCAGTCGAGGAAGCTCTTGAAAATGTTTTCTAGTACTAATGAAGTGGCGAGTGTCATGGATGATGAAATGGAGGAGATGGAAATAAGGACATTGCTGTCACAGGGTCACCAGCTGTTACCTATCTTTAAAAACATTTGTACAGTTGCAGCGCATGAAATTCATTTCTAGACGTAAACACATGACTTGCATGGAAGTCTTGGGGAAATGGGTATTGTGTTTTAGAGACATGGTGGGAAAAAGGGCAAGGGTTTTAAATAGAGTCCAAATTCTAGAAAGTGATGAATGCCCAACTAATGAATTGCGAGTTTAATCCAGGGGTCTGTGAACTGTGGCTCCCAGGCCAAATTTGGCCCACTGCTTGTTTTGTAAATAAAGTTTTATTGGGACCCGGATATGCCCATTTGTCCCGGTATTGTCTATGGGTGTTTTTTTCACTCTCAGGGTAGATCTGAGTCATTTCAAGAGACCCACAGAGCCCTTTAAATTTATACTCTCTTACAGAAAAATGTGGGTGCATTCTATGGTAAGCGATATTGAAGGTTCCCGACCAGGGGGGAGCTGTGATGGAAGGAAGCTGTGAGAATCTCAGTCTGGCAGGAGGGCGTGGGATGGGCTAGAGCAGGGAGAGGTAAGTGTCGTCAGATATAATGCCACCAGAGCCCTAATGAAGGTGGCCGCAATAAATATAGGGAGACAAGGACAGGTTCAGAGCTGTGCCAGGGAAAAACAGAACCTGACATCCGGTTAGATAAAAGCAGAACAGAAAGGCAGATTCAAGTCTACCTTTGAAGCTGGGTGCTCAGGTTACCAGCTGCATGGTTACGACAACTGGGACAGGAGCAGCCAGCCCGGGGTGAGCAGCTGACTTTGGTTTTAGATACCGGGCTCCCACAAGTGTGTGAACCGCCTGCCATGGCTGGAGATGCGCTGCTGGAGCCGGGCTGCATTCACTGCAGTGCCCCTGGTAATGGTATGCTGCGGTGATCGAGGAAGGTTTGAACCAGTTACATACGTCTGATAGAAACAGTGATGGAGAGTGGCCCAGGACAGCCCTCCAAAGAGGCGGGCCCTTCCTAATGTCACATGAGTAACTTTCCAGTGGGGGCAGCTGGAGTGCAGCCAGTTGGCTCCAAGGGCCACAGGTGTCTTGTGTGCTGGTGACTGTCTTCTTCCCTGCTGTCTCCTCCCTCAGCACGATGTCTTCAGCCCAGTGGACTTTAGGCACGTGGAGCAGATGTGTTCCTGTTCATGGACTGTAGATGCTACAGGGTTCCAAGCCCGCTCATGGCTCACTTTGGCTTACTACAGAGCAGCGCCTACCTCGGCTCTGGTAGGCTCTCCTGTTTTACCTGGAGTTCCCGCTTCGATTCCCATCACTTCCAGGCAGGTGCCAATGTTTCTGTGTCTCCTCTCTTTGCTGGTGGAACACGTTCTTCCTAGCTTGGCACCCAGACTTGAGAAGGGACCTGTTCTCCCCCCCCCCCGCCCCCCGTGATTCTGTCTCAGCAGTTTGCATGGAGTATCCTCAGAATTTTCCAGAACATTCCTGGGCTCCTGGGGCTCAGGCCACTCCGCAGTTGCTACTGCTTTGTTTTTATCATGAACTCTCTCCTTTCTGCTGCTTCTTCAAACTTTCCTGAATCCAGCTCCTCCCAAATGCACTTTCACTCTCTTCTCTCTCTCCCTCTCGTTTGCCCTGATAGTCCCTTCGTATCGCCCCTGAACCCCATCTAGTTCTTCCTGCCCCACTCATGGGTTACCTCACTCCTCTTCTCCAGATAAACTTGTGCAAAAATGTACACAAATATCTGTAAATGGTAACAGAGCTACGATCTATTTAATTGCTGGGTGGTCCCCTGGATGGACAGGAGTGGAGAGTGAGACTAGTAATTGATCAAGCATTTCCACTCCTGAAAGGGAGACTGTAATCACAGGACTGACTTCAGAAGATTTGCTTTATTATTAAAGAAATAAAAGGTGGTCTTGTGTTTCATTAAAATGATTGTCAATCTTTTCCTCCTGATTAGTAAGTGTAAAGTTAATTACTATGTATTTTTCCTGTCACTCCTTTGTGACATGCTCTTAGATGGCCTGACAGCTGGCATGCTCTGGGGAGGTGACAGGCATAGCCTCATACCATTTCTTTAGCCAGACACGCAAGCTGTTTTACCTCTGACCTTTGTTCATTCACCCTTGACTTCATCAAGTCGCAGGCCTAGGCTTTCCTGCCCTGGTTTCTGTTCAGATCCAAAATGTATCGACAAGTCAATTCTACTGTTAAGAACAGACCAAGTTCACAGACTTGCTATAAAAAATGGAAGAAATGAATTATTTTCGCAACAAGAGTGTTGACATCAAATCAGCCCGCTCCTTAAGGCTTGTGTTTCCAAGCTGCCTCTTATGAAAAGCCTTTTGTGTCCTAGTGAGGCTGATTCTGCTTGCTTAATCTTCAGTAGCTTTCAGTGAAAATTAATTTACTAAAATATGAAAAGATACTACAAACAAAAATTTTAAAGATTACTCCCCTACTGAGGTACAAATAAGAAGTGCATGCAAACTATGTTTATACCTTTTTCCTCCCTTTTAAAATTAACTTAAAATGTCAGCTCATTCTTTTGGAAAGATCAGGATATGTTCTTCTGTCTTCTTTTGAAGACAAAGCCTGGAACGGAATACGGAAAATTTTAGAAAAGCTTTCTCTATTAAATTCGAAGTGGTAGGAACGCAAGTGTTTTATGACTTGGGAGTTAAAAAACTAACGAAAGAGTAAGAGTGAGAGCTGTGTTGGGACGAGAGCATAAAACCTGCCTCTGAGGTTGTATTTCTGTTTCAACAGACGACTGTACGCTAAGTACCGAGGGTGCTGAGTGATGCTACCCACGCGCGGCAGCTGGGCACAGAGGTCTCGGATTTCGCTACTGGATCATGACGCATCCGGCTCTGACTAGTCCTCTAGTGACACAGGTTAATTTCTAAGTCCTTCGACTAAAAGGATTTCCCAGAGGCGGTAAGGAGACACAGGCAAGCCGGCGCTGGTCACTGTCCCCGTCCGCTCCTGCAACCACGGAGCGTCCCCCCGCGGGCCAGCGGGCTCTGCGGCTCTCCCTCCCCGGGGGGCGGCCTTGCTCCGGGAGCCGCGGGCAGTCACGGGGCCGCGCGCCATGCCAGACCCTGCACACCTGGTCCACCGGCCGTCCCGGACGGCGGAGGGTCTGGGCCTCATGCTCAGGCCCGCGGGGAAAGGAAGAGCCTGGGACCGCTGCCGCTCTGATGTCCCGGAGTTTCTCCTCTGGGGGGCGGGAACTCAGGGGCGGAGTCAGAGGGAGGGGCGGGGATAGGGGCGGAGGCAGAGGATAGGTGGGCGGGGCGAGAGCTGGGGGCGGAGTGAAGGGCGGGACAAGAGGAGGGGCGGTGGGGGTGAGCGGCGGGGCGAGGGCGAGGCGAGGGCGGGGCGAGGGCGAGGCGAGGGCGGGGCGAGGGCGAGGCGAGGGCGGGGCGAGGGCGAGGCGAGGGCGGGGCGAGGCGAGGGCGGGGCGAGGGCGGGGTTGGCGTGTGGAGCGGGGCAATAGGTATAGCGAAGACAGGGAGAAGGCAGAGTCGGAGTCGGGGCGAGGTCGGAGAGGAGGGTGAGGCAGAGAGAAGGGTGGGGCGAGGACGGAGCCAGGGACGAAGGGCTGGCGAGGCTGGGGGCGGAAGGTGGGCCGTAGGGAAGAGGAGGGGGCTAGGGCGGACTCGAGGCTAGGAGAAAGTCGAGGGTGGGGGCGGAGCCAGAGCGAAGGCGGGGCGAAGGGCGCTGGGGGCGGGATCGGAGTGTGAGGCGCGGTCAAAGTTGGGGCGGGGGAAGGCTCGGTGAGGACGGGGGTGGAGCCAGAGCGCCGGGAGGAGCGCGGAGGTGAGGCGGAGAGAAGGGTGGGGCGAGGGGCGGGGCGGGATGGGGGCGGGGCCTGCGCTAACGGTCGCGCGGCGGGCTGCAGAGAGGCTGTGGAGCGCGAGGCCCGGCGGGCGCGTGGAGCCGCGGCTGAGGTGACGGCCCGGCCCGGGCGGCGCGTTCTGTGAGGCGCGGGCGCGCGAGGGGGACTGCGGCGCTGGCGGTGCGGGTCGAGTTGGGAAGCCGGTCACGCGGCTGTCCTTTCCCTTGCTGCCGTCTCGGGGCGCGGCGTCCCGAAGTGGGGTTCGCCCCCGGCGCGCGGGGACGCCCGGGTCCGCGGGGGCAGGCCACGAGGGGTGTGGCCGGCGGGGCCGGTGTGCGGCAGGGACCGCCGCGGTCGAGCGCACGGAGGCGGCTCCGCCAGAACGGCGGACAACCGGCGGGTGCTCCCCGCGGGCCGAGCAGGGCCGGGCCGGGAGCCGAGGAGCGCGCGCAGGTGCGCAGCTGCGGGGGAGGGGCCCGCGGGGGGTGGGGGCGTCGGTGCCGGCAGCGCGCTGGGCCTCGGTCCGCTCCCGCCGCGGGCCGGGGGAGCACCCGGCGGTGTGGGCCGCGGGCCGGGCGCCGGGTCAGAGCCGGCAGCCGCGCGCGCCTCGTCCTCGCGCTCCGCGGCCCCAGCGCCGGGCTGTGGGGACGGCACACCCTGCCACACGCCTGGTTCCTGCGATTGTTAGAGATGCTCCTCCGGGGGAGGCGGCCCCGTCTCTGTCCGGTGCTGTCTACACCGGGAGTGCCCGAGCTTGCCGCCCGGGACCGAGTTGCGTGCTCCCCGCGCAGCCGCGGACGCCCCGGCGGTGCCCTTTAACGGCGCGAGGAGGGCGCCCGGCGGGGGGTGAGGGGGCTCGGAGCCCCAGAGCGCGGGCGCGGCGCCCCCTCAGAGCCCTCCCGCGGCGAAGCCACTGTGTGACGTCGTCCGGGCTGTGGGTGACGGAAACGGTCCGGGTGCGGGTTTGGAGGAGCCGGCAGGTCACGCCCTGGAGCCCCGACGGGAGCCGTACGGAGGGCCGGCCGCGTTTGGTGCTTCCGTGTCGCCTCTGTGGTGTCGAGCGCCTTCCGGGCACGAGACAGCCCCGACGGGCACCCGGGGACCCTCTGAGCCCGCCTCCGGGGCGCGTTCGGGGACCCTGGGATCGTGACCCGAGCGGGAGGCAGGCGCTTAACTGACCGAGCCACCCAGGCGCCCCTGTATTTCTTTTCTTTTCTTTTTTTTTTTTTTTTTTTCCTCTTATGATTTACTCACCCATTTGAGAGACGGAGAGGGCACGTGCGCTCCAGCGGGGGCCGGGGTGGACGGGGAGGGAACGAGAGCGCCCCAAGCTGACTCCCCACTGAGCACTCGTCGGAGCCACCCGGGGCCCCCGAGGTTTGCTGTATTTCTGAAAGTAGGCTTTGCGCTAATAAATGTTTCAGTCCCGTTGAATCTTCTCCCACCTGAAACTCTAAATTTACGGGGTGCACAAGAACTAGATTAGCGAGGTCCCTGGGGGTGCCGTCCGTCGTGTCTGACTCTGGGGTTTTCACTCTGGTCCTGAACTCAGGGTCATGACAGGTGCTGCTGGGGGAGCCTGCCTAAGACTCTCTTCTTTTCTCTCTGTCCCTCTGCCCCAGACTAAATCAATCAATCTTTAAAAAAAAAAAAAAAAACAACTCATATTCTGTGTTTTACTGAAACTAAAATGTCATTAAATGTAAGATGCCTCTTGGAATCAGAAATACTGAAGGATAAAAAAAAATTGCTGGGCGCCTGGGTGGCTCAGTGGGTTAAGCCGCTGCCTTCGGCTCAGGTCATGATCTCAGGGTCCTGGGATCGAGTCCCGCATCGGGCTCTCTGCTCAGCAGGGAGCCTGCTTCCTCCTCTCTCTCTGCCTGCCTCTCCTTCTACTTGTGATCTCTCTCTGTCAAATAAATAAATAAAATCTTTAAAAAAAATTGCTAACTTACACATTTTTTGGAAAGTGAAAGTTAAAAATTGGAACCTAACTACCATTCAAAACTGTAAAAGGACATTTTGAACCATGTTTTCTACAGATTTGATCTGTACTTACCTGTCACTGTTATAATAAAAACTTGTCCCTGAGAGTGAGTAACATATCTGATGCTTTCCTAGATATATTTTTTTTAGGATTTTATTTATTTATTTGACAGAGACAGAGATCACAAGTAGGCGGAGAGGCAGGCAGAGAGAGAGAGAGGAAGGGAAGCAGGCTCCCTGCCCAGCAGAGCCCGATGTGGGGGCTCGATCCCGGGACCTGGGATCATGACCTGAGCGGAAGGCAGAGGCTTTAACCACTGAGCCACCCAGGCGCCCCCTAGATAATTTTTTTAAAGATTTGTTTGTTTGTTTGTTTGTTTGTTTGAGGGTGTGTGTGTGCGCACACCGTGGGCAGCAGAGGGAGGAGAAAGAGTCCCAAGCAGACTCTGCCCCCAGTGAGGAACTCCACACGGGACTTGACCCCACAACCCTGAGACCACCACCTGAGCCAAAACCAGTCCGACTCTGAACTGACTCCGGCACCCAGGCATCCCCCGGATGATTTTTTTTTTTTTTAAATCTTGGAATTTTTCATGGGTTATTTCAGTTATTTAATTTATTCATCAAACTTCTATTTTCTAAAATGTAGATAAAAGAATGGCAAACTCCTTTGCATCAAAGACCTTCACCACACTTTCAGATCTGCATCCAAATATGGCTAATCTGGTAAGTTTTAATAATATAGCAGTTTGGTGATTCTCTAGAGAAACTTGTTGTGGTAATATTATATTACATCAACATTATTGGTTCCTGTGACCCATGCTTGTAATTGACGAGTATATAGCTACTCACTCCATCAGTACGACTGTTGATATTAGATACCCCTAAGCTTCTTAGATTTTATGCCAGCTAACGGGAAATTACTTTCTCTTTTGTCTAGAGGAGGACCTTGTAGATATGACTAGCAGTTGTTCAAAATAATCAAGAGGTGTTTTTTTTTTTTAAGATTTTATTTATTTATTTGACAGAGATCACAAGTAGGCAGAGAGGCAGGCAGAGAGAAAGGAAGAAGCAGGCTCCCTGTCAAGCAGACAGCCTGACGTGGGGCTTGATCCCAGGACCCTGGGATCATGACCTGAACTGAAGGCAGAGGCTTTAACCCACTGAGCCACCCAGGCGCCCCTCAAGAGTTTAATTGTATCACTTTCATTAAATATTTAATGACAGCTCAAACTTAGCGTTGTGAAATTAAAACATTTTTGCTCAGCAATATCTATTCTCTAGTCAAACTATACATAAGTTATAGACTTAAATACTTGCCACTATGTTCCTTTATATAACATAAAGGTACACAAAAGATGTATTTCTGAAATATTATGTGAAAACCCATTTTTTACTGAAGGGTTGTGGGGGAATTCAATCATTTCAAACATGCCAAGACACTTATTAGTCAAATAAAATCTAGGTGGAATCATCTTATGAGGTGAAGAACTCCCCCAAGCAGTCTGTTGCTTACATTTGGCATTTATAAATCAGATTTCTTAAGATGGGCTATATTTATATGTAACCTTAATATGCAGTTAAAGTTTATTAATGTTAAAAATAGGGGCCCAAGTTTTTCTGATGGAGGCCCAGAAAAAAAAAAGGTAAGTTATTAATTTCCTCTTCAGTTAAAAGCTTTGCTGAATATTTCCATTATATTTTTCCAACAAAATTTGGTGAGATTGACATGCATATGGAATTTAAGAAATAACAGCAGTGTGTCTAAACGTAGTAAGATTAATTAATAGCTCAGCTAAGATGTGATAATCTTAAGGGCTTGAACTATTTTTTTTTTAAAGATTTATTTATTTATTTATTTGACAGACAGAGATCACAAGTAGGCAGAGAGGCAGGCAGAGAGAGAGGAGGAAGCAGGCTCCCCGCTGAGCAGAGAGCCCGACGTGGGGCTCGATCCCAGGACCCTGGGATCACGACCCGAGCCGAAGGCAGCGGCCTTAACCCACTGAGCCACCCGGGCGCCCCTGAATATATTTTAAATGTAACAGATTACTTCAAGGTTAAAATTAGTTCTAGAGTTAAGTGTAAGTTTAGGTTTATCCTTTCAGGAAAATGTAGTTATTTTTGTAATAATAAATGTATAATATGTATAATATTATATATATATTATTATACATTATTATTTAATGTACAATAAGTGTAATAATAAATGTACGATATGTATAATATTATATATTATTATATTGTACCTTATTGTATAACATACAATAAATATAATAATAAATGTTATTTTTGTAATAAAATTTTATTTTAAAGTACTTTTTAAATATTCAGTTTTTATCTTGTAGTTGCTAAAGAGAACATTGAAATGTTTAATATCTTTAAGGTCTAAGATCTAGGACTTTATTTATTTTATTTTTTTTAAAGATTTTATTTATTTATTTGACAGAGAGAGAGAGAGGTCACAGGTAGGCAGAGAGGCAGGCAGAGAGAGAGGGGGAAGCAGGCTCCCTGCTGAGCAGAGATCCTGATGTGGGGCTCGATCCTCTGAGCCAAAGGCAGAGGCTTAACCCCCTGAGCCGCCCAGGCGCCCCCAGATCTAGGACTTTAGAGTTTAGATTTGTTAGGAGCAATGTACAAGTTTTGTTACAATCCAATTCATATTACTGTTTAGCGTGTTTGGATTAAGAAGCTAAGCAATTTTATGTTGATTGTTAGAAAATCCTATATTAAAGAAAGCTTTGCAGACCATGGCAAATTAAATTGTATTTACACGTGCTTTGAATGAATTCAGGAAGAACTGATAGCATAGGGTGGTTACTGTGCTCCCCCTAGTGATTGAAAATAAAGGAGAAACGTGCTAAGTATTAAATGATTGTGTATGTAATAGCCGTTAATTGTCTTATTACTTTGTACTTTGCATTGTAGAATTGAACATTTATGAAGTTCTTTAGATGTTTGTCTGGAGTAAATATATTTAAATGGCTCCTAGTCAAAAATGTTTGTTAGAGCCAGTAAAATATAACAAGTCCATGAAATTAAATTTACCATCTACATCTGTATTTAATATTTGTGTTCTATAACCTTCTTGTTTTTCAGAAAATAATTGGTATAGTTATTGGGAAAACAGATGTCAAAGGCTTTCCAGACAGAAAAAGCTGAGTTCTATTTAACTCTTTGCTTCATTTTTCATCAAGTGTGGCTTACGACTACAACAAAGTGTATTTAAGGGATTGAGTTTCTCATGCCTGTTTAACTCCTTACGAGCAGTGTTCATTGCTCTGTTGTATGGTAAAGTACTCAATTTAGGGCGATATGTGTGTGGACCTTAAAATAATTTTTAATGACATATAAGGCTGTTTGACCCAAAGTAAGGACTCCACTGTTTACGATCACTTTCAGCCTAAGAGATAAAAATACACGACTAAATCTAAGACAGAAGAGGTTAAGGAACAGGGTTTTCAAGCAGGGATATGTCATGGTAGAGGAGCTTGGAAGGAGAGAAGTACAGCAGCGGTATCAACCAGACAACCAGTGAGAAATTAATCGTCCATATGTGGAAAATAGAGTTAACTCTGGCTTTAGTGGCTCTTTGAGTTGCTTGAACTGTATAAAAGTTTTAGGACGATGGAAACAATCCAAAACTAAAATTAGATTTTTAAGATCAAGTTTGAAAACAAGTTTTCAAAGTTCTGTAGTTGACACACAATGATAAGATATAAAAGGCCAAAACTAGCATTGTAGTACCAATAGCTTTTAAACCATCAGCACTACTAGGTTACAGTATAAGCGCTTGAGGGAGTCAGAGTTGTAGTCAGGCAGACAATGATTTTGGCAGAAGACGTGAATTTTGTTTGAATTGCCTGAGTAATTGTGACTCTGTTTTTTGTCTCATGGTGTAGTGACAGTACCTTAATTTTAATTTCATGTAATATTCCATTATTACATTTGATGTAAATACTTATTTATGCCTTTACTTTACTTCATCATGATTAATTAGATCAGAATTACCATTTGAATAGTTTGAGAAAGTCTGTATGTCTTTTTTCTAAACTCTGAAAGGAATAACTTAAAATACACAAATTAGGAAATTGTCAGTATTTGAAATATTTGCTGAAATCCCAACAATGAAATAGAACTTTCACCTCACAGATCGTGCAGATACATGATTCTTGTGGTGTTAGAGTACTTTTTATGATTATATGTACAGAACACCTTTTCTCGAGAAGATATCCTTACTGACTTAAAAAAAAAAACATTATAAGCATGTTACTACATTTTCACAAAACATTCAAGCAGTGCAGAAGGGCATAGAATAGAAAAATGAAATTCTCAATTCAACCCCCAGCTCTTTCCAGCCTAGTCCCCTCCCCAAAGGCAAGTGCTAATTACAGCTTGGTAGGTATCTGTAATTTATATATGTATGTTAGGTTGTGTACTTTCTTAATTAGTGAAGAACAAACAGTAAGGACATTTTTATTTTGGAAAAAAAATGTACCTGCCTGACCCCTAGTGGCTCCATGTACTAGCACACATTTATTTGTTTTGAAATAATTTATTTTTTTTTTAAAGATTTTATTTATTTATTTGACAGAGATCACAAGTAGGCAGAGCGGCAGGCAGGGGCAGGGGGAATCAGGCTCCCTGCTGAGCAGAGAGCCCTATGCGGGGCTCAGGGTCTCAGGCTCAGAACCCTGAGACCATGACCTGAGCCATAGGCAGCGGCTTAACTCACTGAGCCACCCAGGCGTCCTGTTTGAAATAGTTTAGATTTGAAGCATGACTTAGATGGAAACTGTAACAGAGAGAAATGGAGATCTAAACTAAAATCTGTATGGTTCAAGCCGACGTGTCATTTCTCTCCAAATATGCAGATAACTGGGGAAAGGGAACAGAGGGATCAATAGTGAGGTGCGTTATCTACTCTGGCAGCTAGGAGATTGACTCAAGCATGACTTATCTTAGAATTTATATCGCAGTAATATTTTTACCATGTGTTTGAGTATGTTTGTTATCATAATCATATTTGTTCAAACCTAAGATAAAAGTTTTCATTTGCATTGGTTTCCCTTAGATATCGGATCAGAGAGATACACTTTCAGTTTCACCATTCGGGACTCACCAACGCATTTTGTCAATGTGACATCCTGGGGCAGCGAAGGTTACATCAGGTCACTTTCTGACAGCTTTAGGGTTGGAGAGTGCGGTAAGTCGGTGTTGGTTCTTGAACTGTTTCTGTTGCAGTATTATTCCTGTGACATGTTTGTGGGAACTACACTGAGGGAGTCAAAGTAAGACATCATTCATAATTCCCAAGAAACAAGTTATGCATTAAGAGCATAACACAACCCTTTAGCATTTTATTACTTGAAACATATAAATGTGATAGTCACGTATTTTTACTAGGCAGCTTTACAATCTTTGGTTTATTTCAGATTTCAGTTTGCATCAATTCCTGTTGTTGCTGTCACCATTTATCTCTCAGTAACCATAGTAAGGCTAAGTAGCTTTTGATAAAAGAAAAATTTGAAGTTTTAATAGGAGTTTAAAAAGCTCTACTTTCAAAATAGCAAATCTTTGGCAACCTTTACCCATCCCAGGATCCTTCTGATGGTACAGTGTCATATAAAAAAAACCCAGGGTTTTGAAAATGGATAGAGGTGGGTTCAGATCTTACTTCCAATATTTGTTTACATCATGGCTTTGAGAAAATTGCTTAACCTTGTTGAGCCTCAGTTGTGAATGAGTACCCTATAGATGCTGTGGGTCTTAAAGGAGGTAGTATGCGTGGTATAAAGTGTAAGTCGTTGTCCCTCAGTGGATGGCAGCGCTCGTCTCCTACAAGTAATGGGAAAGCACGATACCAGCTCCCTTTCGTGGGAGAAAAAAGAAGGGAAAGAGTAATGCACAGAATTAAACCACTCTCCAAAACTGCACAATTAGGCAAGCTATTACCCGTCCCCATCACTTAGCACTTACTCGTGTATTTATTATGTCATATTATGAAGTTGAAGGGTAATACATTGTGTCTCTCTAACTGAATAATAAAGTACTTGAACATATGGATTGTGAAGGTGGAAAACTTTGTAAACTCCACAGGGCCCAGTACAATTAGAAACTTTTCTTGGATGAATGCCAGTGCATTAGTTATATGGAGCTAAAGTTATACTTTGGTATTAAACTATAGGTTAATGGTTGTGAGGATGAATGACTGGGTCTTAAAAGCGTAAGGTTGACAATAATTATAAATTTAAATAGGACCTTGGTGTGTTGGTGTGAAAAGATTACAGATTTTTGATTCAGAACAACTGTAAGTCTAGCGCTACTGATCTCTAGATATAAAACCTCCAGAAAGTTATTTAACCTCTGTGAGCTTCAATTTCTTCCATTCATAAAAAGGGGTTATCATGGAGTAGTTGTGTGAGGAATCAGCAAAACAGACACAAAAAGGTCCAACAAGACCATAAAGAAACAGAACCCCTAAAATGTTCAGTCATAAGCTGTTAAGTTGTGGAGCGGAAATCAGGATCCGAGTTGTGCGTGGCTCTTTCTGCCCTGTGGCGATTGTTTCCAAAGGTAACCATGAACTGGGTGAAGTTTATTTAAAGTCTATGTCCTATGGAAGGCCAGGTCATAACCAGATTACATGTTCAGTGTAATTAATCAATAAAACGATATTAATGCAGGTCATATGTAGGAATTTAAACACAAAACCTAAGACATCTGGGATCATATTGATGGTCATACCGTAGGTTCCTTCTCAATGACACAAGGAAAGGACTGCAAAGGATATGCTACACTGACTCAGAAACTAGAAATAACATTGTAACATTCGGTGTGACGTATACTTGTTTTTAGGTATCTAGTTACTTTTTTATAATAGCATCTTACTTTTCCTTCTGTTGCAGTGATCATCGAAAATCCCCTGATTCAAAGAAAGGAATTAGAAAGAGAAGAAAAATTCAGCCCTGCAACTCCCAGGTAAATAATCCAGCACAAAGCCCACAGCCTTCACGTTGGAGTGACCGCCAAGTGACCGCTGTTCTGTCTGTGTGTGACAGTAGCAGAGAGCTCACTGACGGTATATGTGTCAATTTGAAAATTAGGAGTTTTGTTATTCCTCAAACAATTTACATTGATATAGGATTGCATGAAAACGTGGCTGTTTTTAGTACTTTTATTCTCAATTTAGTCACATTAGAGCTGAACAATGAGAAAGAAAGGTAAATCTTGGAAGTCCTATAGAGGTATCATGTCCAAGTAAAACTCTGCCTACACGCTTTCCTATCTTAGTTCAGGTTCACTGGAGACAGAGCCCAGAGGAAGATTTTTGTGCAAGTGGTCTGTTGAGGGAGCGCTCTCCAGAGCAGCCTGTAAGGGTAAGGTCAGGGGACAGCAGAGAGGCAGGTTCGGTGGGAGCTTGGCTCTGCCTGCCTGGCCCCAGAAGGAGTTCTGGAGCATGAGTGGCACCCCCTGAAAGGAAGGGACCGGGTGTCTGTGGCCTGGATTCACAAGTTATTGGTGGCGCCCACTCCCCACCACCGGCATTTCTTCCTGAGGGCATCTCTCCAGAGCAAGGGGACGCTGGTAAAGGGCTCTGAGTGGGCACAGCTGTCTCCACTACAATGACACCTGCACCCATTTTGACCCCTTCCCATCTACTGTTCTGATGTCATAGCAGACCCCAGGTCTCATTTCTGTGCAGCCACACAGACTCCACTCTGCAAACACTGAGGGCTCATTCTGCACTATCAGCTTTTGCACACTCACTCCCTCTGCGCGGAACAGTCTTCTCCCATCTGCTTTGAATGTTTGCTCCTTCTCCTCATTGATGTGTCACCTTGAATGTCACCTCCTCAGGCCTTCTCCATTTTCTCTGTGTAGTGACCCTTGCAGTTCGTCACGAGGATGTCGCCCTGTCCTATTATCGTCAAGACCTCCTCTCTGAGATTATTTGATCAGTTGTGTGTCTGCCTCTCACACATGTGAACTCCATGACATCAAAGGTGTTGTCCGTCTCTTGCACCACTGTATTCCCTGCGCCTAGACTAGGTTCTGGCACATACTAGCTCGTGGTAGATATTGATGAAAGAATGGATAAATGGATGGAGGGAGAGAGGAAGGAAGGGGGGTGAGGAACGTTCTTAGCAGAGGAAACAAACATGAAACCTCCTGGCCTTTTCCAGAACAGTTAACAGTAGGTTGAACCATATGAAACTGTTGACATTTAACTATTTTTGGTCTAAAACTGTCATTTTCATAATCTAGTAGTCTGATATGGCTGGGCTTTAAGGCAAGGGCAGTGGAAGGAGAAGCTTGAGAGAGAAGCGGAGACACTTCGCAGACAGCTTTGCCTGGCACGCCAACTTCCTTCTTTGCCGGTGGCTAGCCCAGAAGGTCTTTGAGTTGGGGAATAGTATGTTCATATTTGTGGTTTAGGATAATCACTTCAACAACGCGAGGGGGAGGAAGCATAGGAGACAAGGCAGCAGTTTAGGTGGGAAGTGATGAGGGAAGCACCTAACAAGATAGCAGGGGGAGGCACGGGAGGAGGGAGGAGGGCTGGGTTCGAGGCTAGAAAGAGGCTCCCTGAGGGGACTTGGGAGTTGATTGGCTGGAGGGGGAAGAGCACCGTGACGGAGTTGAGTGTGTAGATACTGGGTGTCTGCCCCACGGAGAGCATCCCAGAAGGAAGTCGAGCGCCGTCCTGATGCAGGCAGGGCAGTCAGTGTCACGGAGACAGAAATGACGGGAGACCCCTGCTCAGACATTTTAGAGGCTTTTATACCCCTGTTTTACAGAGAGGAAAACTGAAGCTCAGAGTTTGGGGCTCGGTCAGAAACTAGTATGCTTAGAACTCGGGCGCAAATTAGTCCTCAAAACGTTTTCTTGATGAAAATACATTTAAAAGATTTTATTTGTTTATTGGTCAGAGAGAGCGATTACATGCACAAGCAGGGGGAACGGCAGGTAGAGGGAGAAGCAGGGGAGCCCTACGTGGGGCTCAATCCCAGGACTCTGGGATCATGACCTTAGCTGAAGGCCCACGCTTAATCGACTGAGCCTCCCAGGCCTCCCTTAATGAAAATACATTTTTAAATTAACATATAGTATATTTAATAAAAAAAATAATACCCATTCTGGCTCTCTCCTCCGCTGCAAGGGGGAAGAGTGGTGAGGAGGGGCATGAAAATACATTTTAGACAAAGAAATATTTCACAACATTTTTCAGTGTTTCTCAGAGTAAAAAAGTATAAATTTTCTAAATAGAAGAAATTACTGTTGGTTGTCTAAATTACAACCAAAAAGATAATTTAATGTGAATCTGGAACTATTTTTCTGTTAGAAAGTCACTCGATATTAACTATTTTTGTGTGTTTTTGCAATTTAGCAGCTGTAAGCTATTGCTCAGTGAGAATCACTCTACAGTAAAAGTTTGTTCCAGTTATCAAGTGGACACCAAGCTCCTTGCTTTGATATACTTACCTGTCAAAGAGTCTCATGATTTTTATTCATTGGGTGACATTGTTGCAAATGGATGCAGTCTGGATGGGAGGATTATTAACGTGCTTGCAGCAGTGCGGTCGGTAAGTTAAAGCCTCAAAAAGCCAACCTCTGTTTGGTGGGCACCTCTATCACTTCACTTCTGTTTGGAAAGTAATAACCAGGAGAATCACTTTTCTTGATCCCTAGTAAGTTGAATTAAGAAAATGGTGGCACCTCTCATCGCTCTCAGAGGAGCAGTTTATCTGGAAACGAGTAGCAAAATAAAATCGAATTTGAATGTTAAATGCATCGCACTCCTAAATGATCTACTAACTGTGAGAGCTTTGCATACTTTGGTGAGACAAAGACACTAATGGAAAGAGTAAATTCACGGACTTGAAGAATTGCATGAAGTTTCTCAAGGGGATGTAGGTTGGAGGACTCTCGGAGTTCACTCAGTCTGTGCTCAGAGGTGTTCTGAGGTGGAGGGTGGGCATACCCATTGTGTGGCTGGCGTGACCTTGTGCAGGCATCGTGGGGCCCTGGGGTACCTCTCAGGTTCACTGTCACCTCCCTTTTATGCAGTTGCCACAGTGAGTTTGAAACTCTGTTGGACAGGCTGGTCATTTGGCAGACATTCAGAGGTAGATCTCAAAAGTACAGTTTCACACACACAAAAAAGTACATGGAGAAAATTAAAGGGGCAGGACCAGTTCCTCAACTCCTAGGGAGTGAGGATTGTCAGAGACCACATACACACATACGGAATGTTGTAGGTAATCGCTCATTGCTTTTCTGTATTAAATGATAGTGTTGACTCTTCCCGTTGACAGGCATGTGACAGTGGAGGCCACGATTGCTGTGTTGTCCACACTAGCCCCAGCCCAGTGCAGTGCCCGCCACACAGTGACCATTCACTATAACTCAAGCTGGAGGAGTAAACTCCCTACGTGACAGTCTTGAAAACTAGGAGAAATCACTTTCTGGGCTATTTAGTTAGGTTTAGTCTTACATAAAGGCAGGATATTATCTCAATTTCCCTGCAATTCTATACAATGCCATTATATTACAATGTAGTAAGAATTTTCTAAACCTCGGTATAAGCAAAAGCCTGGGACAGCATTTTCCGCTTCCCCCACCATGAGTCTGGCACCTTCTTTTATAGGAGGACGTTCCTTTTTCGTGTGTGTCTTTCTTCTACCATTTTATTTCCATCCCTCTTATATTTCCTTTTCTTCACATTTTTGTTTAGCCCTTTTTTCTCTTCCTTCTCACCTCTCTCTCATCACTGTAGAATCCTTTTCATAGACTTCTCTTGTGTGCCGTGATAAATCACACCTCGGTCACACTCTGGCTGTCCTTGCCTCTGACTTTTCCTCCTAGATCCTGCTCTCGTGCTGGCAGCGGCCTATCTTCCTTCAGCTCCTTCCGCTGGAGCTCAGCTCTGTAGGAGATGTGGAGGTGACAGCGTGGGGGGCAGCCTGCTGACCGTCCGTGCTTGGCCAGTGTTATGTGGCCAGCATGGCTGGCAGAGGGGCCTGCCATTCCCTCTGAGAACTTGCTGGAGGGACAGAAGGGCCCCTGGGTTTACCTCCACTTCCACGATCCTCTTACTCCCAGTGGGGTCAAGCCAGATGGTGCGTCAGCATGTCCGTCGTTTAGTCTCTATCACTTCATCCCCGTGGAGGCAGCGAATAAGGTGCTGCTTTCCTACCTGTGCCAGCAGGCTGAGGACGTGCGGGCCTGGGAAGACAGAGTTGTTTCGGTCACGTGTACTCCGCACCAAGCTCTGCGCTGAGCCATGGGCGTCACAGATGTTGGAAATACATTTTCCATCCTCAGTCCACCTAGATGCCGCACGGGCTTGTTGTGGAGCACTGTTTTTGACATGTTGAAAAGACTCCACAGTCTGAACTCAAAGCACATGTCTCTGTGTCTCCCTTCAGTCAGTGTGTAAACTTACAACATCAGCTAAATATACCTACGTTAGAGATAGAAGATGCTTTTAAAACCTTCATATATATATATATATATTTTAGTGTTTCTTGCTATTTTAATTCTTTTAATTTGCTGTTTAAAGGGTAAATATTTGAATGTTTCCACCAATAAACATTTTTATACCTCTACAACTGTAGGTGGAGAATAATGACTTTTTTCCATTTCTAAGGTTGGAGAGCCAAAACACTTTACAACTTCAGACCGGAGGAAAGGCCAGAGGTGTGAGGTGAAGCTCTATGATGAGACAGAGTCTTCTTTTGCAATGATATGGTAACCTCCCACATCTGCTCCAGACCGTAAAATCCCTGCTGTTAGCGCCGAGACAGAATATTTTTATTTTATGAGAAAGATGATGGATTTCATAATAGGAGAGGAGTAATGATGGAGGAGAAGTAATTATTAAAAAGGAAACCTTGCTCTTATATATTGAGTGCTACAGTCTGTGCTGTAAGATTACCTGAAAATGAGCTCTGTGGACAGCACGGGATTATTTGGACAGACTCCACTGTGACTGGTTCATTCCTGTCCTCTGCTTTACAGCAGTCAGTGATTCATTAGGTCCCATGGTAATGAACCAGCCAGATTCTGTGTGATTGCTTGGGTAGCGCCCTGGAATCAGGCCACAGGAAGGCGTATTGTCCCCAGCTGTGCCCTGAAGCACCGCAGGGTAGAACAGGGCATTGCTCCGACCCTAGATGCTTGGGCACCAAAGAAAACACTGAGTTTGAAACACGCCTTCAACCCGTCAAGTGCCCCGAACAATTTAGCCAGCGCGGGCTCTGTTAATAGTCGGACAGAGTGGCTGTACCAGCTCCAGATTTGTAGTCCCTCAGCTCGGCCAGCCTGCGACGACTGAAGTAGTGTGGAAAGAAGGAACTGAGGGGGCAGAAGTGGTCAAAGATGAGTAGTGTCCGGGGAAGGGACTTAACACGTGAACATGAAATGCCCTTTGTAATAGACAGTGAATCCTGCAAATCAGGAGATCCAGCGTCCTTCACTGTGGCTTTGACAACCCGGTAGTTGTTAACTGCAGCCATTCAGACATTCTGTTTTTGGCAAAAAATGTGGTCACTGCTGGGTTTTCTCTAATGTATTCATTTTTTTTACTTCCTTTTTAAAATATGCAGTTGGGATAATGAATCTATCCTGGTTGCACAGAGCTGGGTGCCGCGAGACACAGGTACGGTACCGCGATGATTGCGCTCCCTGTTTATCGTGTTTTATACCCCCTTCCACATAAAAGTTGTAAAATGGCTTTTTCCCCCCAAACAGTGATATTTGCCTCAGATGTAAGAATAAGTTTTGACAAATTTCGGAACTGCATGACGGCAACTGTAATCTCAAAAACCATTATTACGACTAATCCAGGTAACAGGCTATCTGCAATGTTGTGTCCCTTTGGAAATGACTGTGTCACACATTTCAATGTTTGTGCAGTGTATTTAAGAATGAAAACAAGGGGGGCGCCTGGGTGGCTCAGTTAGTTGGGCATCTGACTCTTTGCCTAGAGTCATGGTCTCTGGGTTGTGGGATTGGCCCCAGTTGGGCCTGGAGTCTACTTAGGATTCTCCCCACTCCCTCTCCCCCTCCCCGCTCACTTACACATGCATGTGTACACACTCTTTCTCTTAAAAAAAAAAAAATGAAAACAATTCTTTGATTTCATTTGAATTAAAAGTGAAAGTTGCTTTATATGCTTTACATTTATATTTCTTTAGGGTTTTTTTTTTTTTAGATTTTATTATTTGTCAGAGAGACAGAGAGAGAGCACACAGGCAGGGGAATGGCAGGCAGAGGGAGAAGCGGGCTCCCTGCTGAGCAAGGAGCCTGATGTGGGACTTAATCCCAGGACCCTGGGATGGTGACTGGAATTGAAGCAGATGGAAAACCAACTGAGCCCCGCAGGGTCCCTTTACATTTATACTTCTTAAGCTTACAGTGAGCTGTATCTTTGATGTCCTTACTGACAAAAAGAAATGTGAAAAATGAGACTCAGTTTTAGTTTATGTTTTTAAGATATTTATTTATTTATTTGAGAGAGAGAAAGAAAGAGTGAGCACGAGCAGGGGGAAAGGGCAGAGGCAGAGGGAGAAGCTGAGTCCTGTTGAACACGGAGCCCAGCACAGGACTTGATCCCTGAAGCCTGGGATCATGACCTGACCTGAAGGCAGACTCTTAACCAACTGAGCCACCCAGGTGCCCCCAGACTCATTTTTAAAACATCATTCCTGGTGATGATTCTGGAGAGATCAGTGTAATTGATTGGATCCGCTAAATTATTGACTATTGTATTTAAGTTTTTATTTTATTTTTTTATTATTTTATTATTATTTTTTTAAGATTTTATTTATTTATTTGTCAGAGAGAGAGAGGGAGAGAGAGCAAGCACAGGCAGACAGAATGGCAGGCAGAGGCAGAGGGAGAAGCAGGTTCCCTGACGAGCAAGGAGCCCGATGTGGGACTCGATCCCAGGACTCCGGGATCATGACCTGAGCCGAAGGCAGCTGCTTAACCAACTGAGCCACCCAGGCGTCCCTGTATTTAAGTTTTTAAAAAATTTGTCAGAGAGAGAGAGGGTACAAGCAGGGGCGTGGCAGGCAGAGAGAGAGAGGAGAAAGCAGGCCACCCGCTGAGCAGGGAGCCCGGTGTGGGACTCGATCCCAGGATCTTGGGATCATGACCTGAGCTGAAGGCAGTCGCCCAACTGAGCCACCCAGGTGCCCCAGTTATTGACTATTTTAAAAATAAATTCACTTTTACTATATTCAGATAACTTAGTACTAGAGCGCCCAGAACACACATGTCACATGATCAGTTTATCACCTAACAAAGCACCCAGAAGGCCCACGGGGGCGGTTGTTGAAGGAAGTTACGCTTATGTAAGCATGCAGTCCGGGGAGCAGGGTCTTGGGAGAGGTGAGAAGTTGGTGCCCTCAAGTATCCTCACGGTCCTCTGTACTGTGGATAGAGAGATGAGCCCAGCACCCTGGAAGAGTACAGAATTCCCAAAGATGGAGCGTTCCTCCCAACTCAGGAAGCCGGGACTGTAGTAGTGGGTCACTTCTGGCAGTAGCTCCCTCTGCTGGTTGCTAACAAAGCACCAACAGTGACTAGTACAGTATTGTACTGTACTGTATTGTATAGATTTTATTTATTTGATAGAGAGCGAGCAGATGGCCACGAGCAGGGGAGAGGAGAAGAGGGAGAGGGAGAAGCAGACTTCCCACTAAGCAAGGAGCCTGACATGGGACTTGATCCCAGGACTCTGAGATTATGACCTGAGCCAAAGGCAGAGTCTTTTTTTTTTTTTTTTTAAGATTTTATTTATTTATTTGACAGACAGAGATCACAAGTAGGCAGAGAGGCAGGCAGAGAGAGAGAGGGAAGCAGGCTCCCTGCTGAGCAGAGAACCCGATGTGGGACTCAATCCCAGGACCCCAAGATCATGACCTGAGCCGAAGGCAGCGGCTTAACCCACTGAGCCACCCAGGCGCCCCCCAAAGGCAGAGTCTTAACTGACTGAGCCGGCCAGGCGCCCCTACAGTGACTGAGAATTACAAAGCAATTCTGTGTCTTTGACCAAACCATTATCAGAATATTTTCAAGTAGCAGTGCTGGGAGATACGACATAAAATGATGAGACTGTGCTGCATATGTGTGCTGGACTTTGTGCATCCTCCCGAACACTGAGTCCCTGAAGGTGGCATCATGGAAGGTGACTTGACATGGACGTGCTGGGTGCAGGGCATTGGCCTGGGGGCCAGTGACAAAACATAGATATCTCCGTGCACATGAAGCTCACATTCTAGCAGGAGAGACACAGATGATAAATGGTAAAGATAACACATCTGTGAATTATGATACTGAAGAAGAAAAAGAGGAACAGGATCAGCAGAGTCCAGGGCGGGTTGCATTTTACAGAGGGTGGTCAGGTAGGTGACCTCCTCCTTGGGAAGGTGACATTTGAGCAAGACGTGTTGAGGCAGTGGGGGGTTAACCACAGGAAAGAGCGTGAGGCTGTTAGTACTGGAACAGCCAGTGCAAAGGCCCAGTGGTTGGCATGTGCCTGTGTGAGGGCAGAACAGCAAGGAGGCCAGTGTGGCTGGAGTGTGTGGAGCACAGGCAGGAGGAGGGGTCAAGGTCAGAAGAGAAGCCTGTGTATCAAGAATGCCTTAAAGGCTAATGAAAGAATGTTGGCTTTTATTCTGTAGCAAAGGGTTTGGAACAGAGCAGTGACATTTTCTAAGCACTGAAAGGATCGCTTTAGCTACTTTGTTATAAATTGATGGTAACACAACCACAATCTGTTCTCAACATTTAGGACAAGAATGCTACTCTTCAATTCCTTTTTTTTTTTTAAGGGTGTACAATGGTTTATTATTTAACAGTTTTATAGTATTATATAGAGTAATGTCAATGATTTAAAAGTCCCCATCTGCTGAGCACAAATTTGGCCTGGGATAATTTTTAAAAGAAAGTTAGATTCTAAAAGTCTTTTGGGGGGTGCCTGGGTGGCTCAGTGGGTTAAGCCTCTGCCTTTGGCTCAGTTCATGACCTCGGGGTCCTGGGATTGAGCCCCGCATCGGGCTCTCTGCTTGATGGGGAGCGTGCTTCCCCCCCTCTCTCTGCTGCTCTGCCTACTTGTGAGATCTGTCAAGTAAATAAATTTAAAAACAATAAAAGTCTGTTGGAAAAAGTTACCAAGCTTGGTAGGATAATTGTGTCAATAACTCAGGGCTAAGTTAATGAAACACATATTCAGTGGATGTTGTCTGTTTGGTTCTGAACACAGCCTGAAAGGGAAATCTCAAAGTGTTTGGGCAGTGCCAACAGCACTAGAGTAAGTGCCTGCTTCTCAAAGTGACAAAGGAGAGTGCTTACAAGTGTGCGTGAATTTTTAAAAAAAGATTTTATTTATTTATTTGTTAGAGAAAGAGGGTGGAAAGAAAGGACAAGCAGGGGGAGCAGCAGGCAGAGGGAGAAGCAGGCTCCCCGTGAGCAGGGAGCCTAATGTGGGACTCCATCCCAGGACCCTGGGATCATGACCTGAGCCGAAGAAGAAAAAGAGGAACAGGGTCAGCACAGTCCAGGGCGGGTTGCACTTTACAAAGAGTGTAAAGCTGAAGGCAGACGCCTAACCGACTGAGCCACCCAGGTGTCCCAGGGTGCGAGAATTTTAGTGTGCTTCTTTAAATCGGCCTTATTTGTTGCTTCTTTGTCTGCACCCACCAAGTACAAACTAAAAACCTCTAATGGCTTAAGCTTTCATCCTAGCTTCCCTTAGGGCTTCCTCTGCCCTGAGAGTGTCCATCAGGCAGCCCTGGATAGCCCTGTCGTCAGGAGGGACCTTTACAGCAGTGCTTGAGGGAAGCCTGGCGCTTCGATTTCTGCAGCTTCACTGCAGCACGGGCTCCTGCCTGGTGTGCAGTGCTCCTGCCAGTGTTTCAGAAGCATCCAGTCGTTCATTCACTCATTAATTACCAACATCTGTTGAATGGCTTTTATTTGCTAAGTACTGAGATAACATGCGTCCTTCCTGGCACAGGGCAGGCTGCGAAGGGTAGATGGCCAGGGACAGTTGCTGGAACTACCGAGCTGAAGAGGAGGCCCCTGCTCACGAGGGGCTTCGGTCTCGTTATGTGAAAGAACAGTGGTTAGACTCGGGGTTAAATGCGAGTGAGGAGGAAACACCTGCCTCTGCCCCAGGAGTCAGGGACTCAAGGGGCCAGGGGTCCAAGCAGCAGCATGTTTGTAGAATGTTGGAGTAGGCGAGGGAAGGCTGAAAGGCCACTAAGTGTTGGAGGCTGAGGGGGCTTGCGGTTGAAGGATGTCAGAGTCAGGTGGGGGCCTTTTTTCCAAATCACGTTCTCGCCTGTGGGCACACCATCTGACTGTTCCTGAGAATACTTGTGTCCTAAGGCAAACAGCAAGGCTTTTTAATGCACTTAAAAATTTTTTTTCCTGCTTAAAAAAGAAATACATATAAAGTTAAGAAAATACGTAATAGCAAAAAGGGAAAACAACAAGCCCCTATAATCTCACCATCTTATAAGAGAATCGTTTCTCTTCCAGGTACTTTCACATTCCTGTATATATTTATGCCTTTTCAATTGAAAGGAAATTACACCACATCATTCTATAAGCTGCTCTTCAACAGTAGCTGGTGTGTGTCTCTTCGTTTAGTAGACTACCGTTTCACATTGCTAATTGGCTGCATCATATTCTATTTGACTGTGTTTTCATATGTCTTCACTTTTACCATTAAAAATAATATTGGAGGGCGCCTAGTGTCTGACTCTTGATTTCGGCTCAGGTCTTAATCTCAGGGTCATGAGGTCACGCCCTGCCTCTGGCTCCATCTCAGCGCGGAGTCTGCTGACAGTCTCTCTCTAAATACGTAAATAAATAAATAAAATCTTGGGGTGTCTGGATGGCTCACTCAGTTGAGCAGCCGACTCTCCGTTTCAGCTCAGGTCACGATCGGGGTCCTCGGATGCAGCCCCGTGTTGGGCTCTGCACTTAGCGGGGAGTCTGCTTGGGACTCTCTTTCTCTCCCTCTGCCCCTCCCCACTGCTTACATGTGTGCTCTCTCTCAAATAAAGAAATCTTTAAAAAAAAAAGTAATCAGTTGCTTTTCACTTATATTATGCATCTTTTATTTAAGATACCCCAGAAGCTAACATCCTGTTGAATTTTATAAGAGAAAATAAAGAAACAAATCCTCTGGATGCTGAGATGGACAGTTACTTGAGAGAATCCGTAGATTGTAAGTGACCTTTAAATTATTTTTTTGTTTCATGTAGTAGAAGATACCATATTCTTTTCCTTTAACTGCTATATTTCCACTTTCTAAAAGATTATTTAAAACTTTTAGAAGTTTTGGGGCACCTGGGTGGCTCAGTCAGTTGGGTGTTGACTCTTGGTTTTGGCTTTGGTCCTGATCTTGGGGTTGTAGGATTGGGCCCTGTGTGGCGCCCTGCACTCAGTACGGAGTCTGCTCAGGATTCTCTGCTCCTCCCTCTGTCCCCACACGCTCTCACTTTCTCTGGGATAAATAAATAAATAATCTTCAGAGGTTTCTATAACCTTTTCCCAATCTAATAGAAGTTAAAAAAAATTGAGCTGACTGCCTTTTTCTTACTGATTTTTAAGAATTATTTATATATTCTGGATATGAGTCCTTTGTCTCCCACGCTGAGGCTTGCCTTCCCACTCTTTTAATGGCATCTTCTGATGACCAGAAAGTCTCCATTGACATAAAATGAATTAAATTTCTCATTCTTTCCCTTTTTTTGCTTATTATTTTTGGTTGTTATGTCCATTTATATAATCAGTCTTAATACAGCAAATGTAATAATTTTTCTGTTACTTAACTGAAGCTATTACATGTTCTCATTTTTTTAAAGATTTTATTTATTTATTTGACAGAGAGAGACACAGTGAGAGAGGGAACACAAGCAAGGGGAGTGGGAGAAGGAGAAGCAGGCTTCTCCCCAGAGCGGGGAGCCCAGTGCGGGGCTTGATCCCAGGACCCTGCGATCAGGACCTGAGCCAAAGACAGACGCTTAATGACTGAGCCACTCAGGCAACCCTGAACTTTACAGTTTTTCTATTTAGATATAATCCTTTGGAATTTTTAGAATATATAGAGAGCCGTGATAACTTCTTTTTATTTTCAGTAAATACAATAGTTGATGTCTACACAGTTGAGCAATTAAAAGTAAAAGCTTCGAAGAATGAAGGGAAGGCTGACCCTTTCTATGGAATTCTTTATGCTTACATTTCTACGCTGAATATTGATGATGACGCCACGACAGTAGTTCGACACCAATGGTGAGCAGCCCGTATTGTCAGCAAGCTGCTTCTTATAAGAAATAAAGACCAACTATTGTTAGTAAATGTTAATCTCTATAAAAGTTAAAGCTGTTCTTTGACATAACAGTTATTATGTATGCTATTTTTAATTTTGTTTTTATTTTTTAATTTTTAATTTTTATTTTTACAAATATTTTTATTTATTTATTTGACAGAGAGAGACACAGTGAGAGGGAACACAAGCAGGGGGAGTGGGAGAGGGAGAAGCAGGCTTCCTGCTGAGCAGGGAGCCCTATGTGGGCTGATCCCAGGACTCGGATCATGACCTGAGCCGAAGGCAGGTGCTTAATGACTGAGCCACCCAGGTGTCCCAGTTGTTATGTATTTTAAATAAATGTATAAATAAATAACCCATGCTGAAGTTTCCAAGGCAAACTATGTTGATTCAAAGGTTACAATTACGGGGCGCCTGGGTGGCTCAGTCAGTTAAGTGCTTGCCTTCGGTTCAGGTCATGATCTCAGGGTCCTGGGATCGAGCCCCACATCGGGCTCTCTGCTCAGCAGGGAGCCTGCTTCCTTCTCTCTGCCTGCCTCTCTGCCTGCTTGTGATCTCTGTCTGTCAAATAAATAAATAAAATCTTTTAAAAATTTAAAAAAAAAAGGTTACAATAACTTTTCAAAGTAAAATTTGATTTGCTGTGTTTCTGTAATCCTAAAATATGAAGATATAATGGTGCCAGAAACTATTTTTTTTAAGATTTTGTTTATTTATTACAGATAGAGAGAGAGAGAAAGAGAGAGAGAGCATGAACTGGGAGAGGGGGAAGGGCAGAAGCAGACTCCCTGCTGAGCAGGGAGTCCACTCTGGGGCTTCAGCCCAGGACCCTGGGATCATGACCTGAGTTGAAAGTAGAAGCATAACCGACTGAGCCCCCCAGACACCCCTGCTTCCAGAAAGTTTTAAGTGAGATGACAAACTGTTGTTTTATAATATATTAGAATATTATTTTGGTTACTGTGTCCTATAGCAATGCAAGGGACAGCATTTATTTATTTTTTTTTTTAATTTTATTTATTTATTTGACAGACAGAGATCACAAGTAGGCAGAGAGGCAGGCAGAGAGAGAGAGGGAAGCAGGCTCCCCACGGAGCAGAGAGCCCGATGCAGGGCTCCATCCCAGGACCATGCGATCACGACCTGAGCCGAAGGCAGAGGCTTAACCCACTGAGCCACCCAGGTGCCCCAAGGGACAGCATTTAAAAACAACTATTTTCAGGGGCACCTGGGTGGCTCAGTGGGTTAAGCCTCTACCTTCGGCTCAGGTCGTGATCGCAGGGTCCTGGGATCGAGCCCTGCATCGAGCCCCGCATCGGGCTCTCTGCTCTGTGGGGAGCCTGCTTCCCCCTCTCTCTCTGCCTGCCTCTCTGCCTACTTGTGATCTCTGTCTGTTAAATAAATAAATAAAATCTTTTAAAACAAAACAAAACAAAAAATTTCACCACATTGACCTGCAGTCGTGCGTGTGTGTGTGTGTGTGTGTGTGTGGTTCTGTAGGGTTTTATCACATGTGTGGGTTTGTGTATCTACCACCATAGTCAAGATACTGACCTATGGATTTTGAAAATATTTTATGATTTGCTATTAAAATTGAAAAAGACCAAAGCGGAGGCTGCTGTGTAAGTCAAGTGTTTAGTTTATGAAGAACATTTTTCAAAAACTTTTGAAAAACTTATTGTCTCCCTAATTTCTTCCTATGTCTTTAATATTGATATCTGAGGAAAAGCATCTGAAATTTACCTTAAAAGTGATCTGAGCCCAGACAGGAAAGCACTATCTTCAGATCACACCCTCTAGTCTTTCTGTCCAAATTGGGTAAAGTAAGACCTGCCTCAAAACTGGGAATGGCGTGTCATCACCGTTTAGAGAGAGAAGATTGCATCACTAGCAGAACAAGAGCATTCTGGGTGTGAACCTGACCCTCCCTAGGATTTTTCTGTTGAGGTGCCCAAGGCCTAGCACAGAAGCATGGAGTGAGCATTCGTGGAACTCGGGCTTTTTAGGCACGAGACAGGATTCTTCCCTCAAAGCCCTGAGCTGGGGAGACCAGGCGGACCTACCCCCAGTAGGGAGGAATAGGACAGCACAGGATAGAGGGGTGGGGCTCACGCTGTTTAGAGCTGGGAAGGGGTAAAGGAAAGGAGCCTTAGCAGGGGCAGGGTGGGAGGCAGGGCGGTAAAAATGGGATTGATTGCACGTTGTGCTGTTCCTTATTTCGTATATCTGTCTGGTATCCTGCACTGTGCTGGGCACTCTGAAGTTACTCTGATTTAGACTTTTTTTTTTAAGATTTTATTTATTTATTTGACAGAGATCACAAGTAGGCAGAGAGGCAGGCAGAGATGGGGGGAAGCAAGTTCCCTGCTGAGCAGTGAGCCCAATGCGGGGCTCGATCCCAGGACCCCGAGATCATGACCTGAGCCCAAGGTAGAGGCTTTAACCCACTGGGCCACCCAGGTCCCCAATATAACTGATTAAGACTTTTAAGGGAGCGTGGTTCTTCTGCTGGAGATCCGGTTGGTCATTTATGGCCTTTACATTTTATCCTTGTCTCTGTTTCTTTTCAGCTCAGGCTGTGGTTATGTTGTAAATGAAGCATCCAGCACTTGTACTGCTTGCAACAAAAATTCTTTGGAATTTCGGTCTGTTTTTCTCAGCTTCCACTTGCTGATTGACCTCACGGACCACACAGGTACCCTCCAGGCCTGCAGTCTCACGGGACGGGTTGCTGAGGAGACGTTAGGCTGCACCGTAAGTGACAGAAAGGAAGACGTGTTTTGAAATAATTCCAAATTGAGTTCTCTTCCCCTTAAGGATAGGTTACTTCGGTGAACAGTTGGTAGAAATTAAGTCATTCATGAAGAGGTCTGGGGAAGAAACTCAAGCCTGATTTAAACAAGCGTTGTTTCCCTGAACAAATAATTGCTTGTCACGTGTTCAGATGACAGCTGATACTGTTGTTGGGGACAGCGGCCGGGGCTGCTGACCGTGGGGCAGAAAGAAGACGTTTCCTATAGTCGAGTAACAGTGTGCAGAGCACATTGGAGATGCTGATGTGTTGAGGCAGAAGGAGGGTCTGGGGATGCTTCACCAGCTGCTGGAGGAAGTCACCCCGCAGGGAGTCAGAACACACACAGTGCCGTCCTCCGTCAGGGTGTGTGCGCGCGATGACAGGCTCTCGGCTTTTCTATTAGTGCCAGCTCGTGCGGTTTGCCATGAGCCCCCAGCCCCGCCCGTGTCAGGTTTTTTTTTTTTTTTTTAAGATTTATTTATTTGACAGAGAGAAAGATCACAAGTAGGCAGAGAGGCAGGCAGAGAGAGAGGGGGAAGCAGGCTCCCTGCTGGGCAGACAGCCCGATCCCAGGACCCTGAGATCATGACCCGAGCCAAAGGCAGAGGCTCAACCCACTGAGCCACCCAGGCGCCCCCTGTGTCAGGTTTTCAAGGGGAGTTTTCTGGGCTGAGCCACCTGACTGGTGTCAGAGATTCAGCTTGGAGACTTTCTGACCTTATCGCCTCCATGAAGGCAACTGAGCTGTAATTACTAAAAGCAAAATTCCATTTTAGTGCACAAAGCCAAGTTTCACATTGTTAAGGGGAGTTATTTACAAGGATTTTGGAAATATTTGTCTGTTTTAACCAGGTAAATGAGTTTCTTGCAATGACGGATGAACAGAAAACAGCACTGAAGTGGCAATTTCTTCTGGAAAGAAGCAAAATTTATTTAAAAGTTAGTGTATTTTACAGTACTATATTATTCTATATGTTCAAGTAGTAAGAAAATCCTGGAGTATGACCTAATAAACTAGAGAATTTATTATTTTTAATAATGTCCTGTCCTAGATATGCAGACGACTCTGGCTAATGTGGGAACAGTGCAAGTAATTAGGTGTTTGTTTGCTTGTTTCGTGTACTATAAAGGGATTCCACGTGACGCCAAAAGAATAGACCAACATGGGCGTCTGGCTGACTCATTCGGTGGGGCATGTGACTCTTTTTAAAAAAGTTTTTAAAGTTTAAAATCAATCAATTAATATATAATATCTTATTTGTTTCAGGGGTACAGGTCTGTGATTCATCAGTCTTAGGTAACCCCCAGTGCTCACCACAACACATGCCCTCCCCAATGTCCATCATCCAGTTAACCCTATCCCTCACCCCAACCTCCAGCAACCCTGAGGTAGCATGTAACTCTTGATCTCAAGGTCGTGAGTTCAAGCCCCACGTCTGGTGTAGAGATTACTTAAAAATAAAATCTTGGGGGGGATAAAAAAAGAAATAGACCAACAAAGACAATATCTGTTATATTTTGTCCAACGAGGGCCCTGGGCTGTAGAGTCAAAGCTGGTACCCCACCCCTGTCCCGCCCCTGTCCCGCCCATGGAGCAGTGCTCCTCACCTCCGTGAGTAGCATCAGGTGGCACAGTCACATGCCTGGATGCAGGGGAGAGACAGGCTGGGTCTGAGTCCCAGCTCCACCACTCATCAGCCTCTGCGACCCTCTGGAGCTCTGTGATCCTGCATCTCTAGTCGGAGCCCCACTAACAACACTTCAGCGTGGGAGGGTCACAGAATCTTTCGGATCAAAGGTGTGAAAAGGGAGGAGACAAACTCCTTTGTTTTGCAAATGCAGAAAATGGAATCCAGAAATGTTGCTACTTACACCAGGTCACAGGTGAGATGGGCTACAGCCTACGCTCTCTCCTTCTATCAGTCTCAAGAGAGTTATATCTGTCAGGACTTACTGCGCTAGAACGTGACACTGAGAATAATTTAAAACCTGTTCCTGAGCCGACATTCCATAAACCGTCAGCAGTGATGTCATCCCATGCCCACAGCCTCTAGAGAAGCACAGTGTGTTCTTCCCAAGAGCGAGAGTGAGAAAGGCAAACGGCATCTTGGTATAATCACAAAAATAGTTGTGATCTCTCGGGTACTCTGCATAGTCTTGGGGAGCACTGTACCCGCTCCAGCTAAGCCTCAGAAACCGCGGTGCCCACTTCCCAGCGCTGCTTTCCGTGGGGCCTTAAGCACGTCTGAGCAGGTTGCAGACATGGAGTTACCCATGGACTCCCTGATAATTCCTAGCACATTGGTTTGAGGCCTCTTTATTACTAGGCTGGAGGGGGATTGCAGGAACATTCCGGATCTCTTCCGCCATTAGCATGGATCCCTCTGCGTACTGTCTGTCCCAGAGCGGAATACGCTCAGATCTCTGACCAACTTCGCTTCCCTCCAGACAAGTGGTGCCAGTGCTAATGAGTTTGATCAGTTTAAATCCATGGCAGGTTCCTTATAGTTTCCCTAACTTGATCTAAACATAAGAAGAAATTGTTCTCAAAAAGGGGGACATTGTACCTTTCCAAAGGACTTGTTTAAAAGGTGTTTAAGTCAGATTGAACAGATTTTAAGCATATATAAAAGGATTCTATCACAAAATAAAGATCATGATAATCTAACAATTTCAATTGTTTTAATTTATTTTTTATAGAATTTTAAAAAAAGATTTTATTTATTTCTTTGACAGATAGATCACAAGTAGGCAGAGAGGCAGGCAGAGAGAGGAAGGGAAGCAGGCTTCCTGCTGAGCAGAGGTGCCCCTAGGAAGGGGTTCTTAAAAAACGAATTCAAAAAAGATTTGAAAGAGTAGACGCAGAGGCTGACAGCAGTGCTGAACTGGGGTTCTCTGTAGATAGCAAAACCCGCCTCTTCCCCGGGAAGAGCTGACTGTGTCTTCACACAGACAGGATTCCTTTGGATTGCCCTGAGTAGGACTGCTCTTTGCATCACTGTTTTCTACAACTTACTGTGGAGAACAGCTCAGCCATGGCCAGGACAGGGGCCGAGCCCTGCAGAATGAGGTCACCCTGACTGTAGGGGCGGGGGTGCTCCGCTGAAAGACACTCGCTTATCCTCATCGCCCATCTCGGCCTTTCGGTGTTTCCTGACGTTCATCTGTGTTTTCCTGTTAGTCTTTGAAACTAGCATGGCCAACTAACGTGTCCTTCCACTGTATTAAATAAAACATCGGTGAAAGTGCTTTGTTAAATGTCAAGAATAAGACATTGTTCTTAACAAACTGCATTATCACATCCCCAGAGCCTGTCAGACTTAGGTGACTACCACAGGTTAACACTGTCACAGCTACTAGTTTGAACACATTTTATTTTTACATATAACTTCTTTATTTGTTGATTTAAGTCATCTCTACACCCAGTGCAGGACTTGAACTCATGACCGGGAGAGTGAGAGTGGCCTGGTCTTCCAACGGAGCCTAGGCCAGCGTCTCCTTGAACACACTTTATACCCTTCTTTTGTATGTATTGGATTTGAAACTTCAACTTCCCTACCAAAGAGAAATGTCATGAGAAAAATAACACAGATTTTTATAAAATTACTGTCAGGAGCCAGATATGTCATTTCCCTCCCAAACTCCCTCAATGTGAACTCTCTCCCTCGTCTTAGAGCAGTCATTAGACTTGACACACACACCTGCAGAACAGCCCGTCGTGGTTCTCTACTGCATTCTCTTCTGTGGTCACTGGTTTTCAACTTTATATATGTAGTGATTTTTTAAATTAACTCCTGTCTCTCTCTTTCCTCCCTACAGTTTTTTTTATCACACAGAGCAAGGGGCGGATTGAGAATTAGTGTGCTCTCATGTAAGCTGGCAGACCCTGTTGAGGCAAGTAGGAGCTTGTCTGGGCAAGGAAAAATTTAAAACAAGATACTTCAAACTCTGGACAAGAATATGAGTTTCCATTTTCTTGAGAGTGGAAAATGAGTTTGAAAACTATGGATAAAATTGTATTTTGTTCAAAGGTGGTAAAAATGTTTCTATAAATTGTTATTATGTATCCTTCCGGAGCTGGTTAGGGGTAAGTCTTAAAATCTCTCATCCACCCCAGCTCCTTTCTTAGAAGGCCTTTTGGCTGATTTTGCCCTCTCTTCCCAAGTTGGAAAATGTGTGTGGGAATTAATAAACACGTTAACCCCACAGATATCAGTGATTTCTTAAGCCCATTTACTCTTTGTCTTTATTTTCCTGGGGAAAGATCAGAACCTCCTAAAATGACCTTTCTGGAGCTTGGTGGTGGCTGAGACTGCCTTCCAGGAACTGCTGGGACACAGGCAAGGGCTTCTTGGTGGCTCAGGGTGGGAACAGCGGAAGCCCAAGGCTGCAGGCAGTGCTGGGCAGCAGCTTTGAACCCTGAACAGCTTCTCTGAGCCTTGCCTTCTCTGATGACACATGCGGCCGCCCAGCGCTTGTGAAGACTGGCTGCCATAGGGGTGACAGGGGTGAGATGTGTGAGTCTGAATCACCTGGGAGGAGACCAGCCTCAAAAGATCTCGGAGTGGCGCCAGTCTGGGACCTGGAAGGGCAGGGCTGCTCCGACAGGACGCCGGCCCCAGCCTCCCCGCGCTGCACTGGTCCTGGCTGTATGCCGGAGCACCGTGCTCAGCCCCACACTGTTCCGAGTCACTGGCTGCAGGACACGGGTTTACCAGCAGTCACTGCTGGCCCACAGTCTGGCAGGTTTGGCGTTTCCAGCACCCACCAAAGGAGAAAAGAACAAAAAGTAAGTATCTGAAACTCTTTCTCACAAAGCTGGTGCTGGGAGATAAACGTGTCAGCAGTGTTGTCTCTGGCTTTTACCATCGGCAGCCGTGTCAGAGGGCATGAGTGGACCCTAGTGTGTCTGGACTGTGGTAATGAGTGAGGCAAGGCAGGACTTGACCTACGTGTGCAGATGGGGGTGCGCCCCATGAAGAGCTTCCTTTCCCCTTCCCCTGGGGCAGGGTATGCGTGTGCTAAGCAAGGTGACTCCAGAAGAGAAGGAAGGTGGCAGAGTGGTGGAGCGGGAGGGTTCGGGCTGCAGAGGAGAGAGAAGTGGGGGCCTGCCGGGTCGTCACATTCACACTCTCTGCTGATTAAGCAAGAGCGGGTGTCCAAGAGCAGAGGAGACCAGGGAGGACACCTGGCCCGGGCGGTGTGTGTCAGGAATGGCTCTGCCAGACCTCCTGGTGCCCTGACCTCTGCCAGCGGGTCCCAAAGCACCAATGCCTGGACCACAGGTGTTGGTACCAGCTGTGTGGGCTCCTGCCATCTCGGGGCCTCTGTTGCCCGATGGCCTCAGCAGCATAATACAGATGCCTAATATAGGCATTCTCAAATTAGGCTTTTATGTCATACCCAGTGTTCCCCAGCCACAGCTATGGGCTCTAGCAGTGCCGTGGAGGGCTCTGAACAGCCTCTTCACTGCTACCTTGGTGACCTCTCAGTCCACCAGCATTTAACCAAGGAAACCCCATGCGCGTACCTGGAGGGGCCCCCCCGATTGCTGATTTCATCTGATACCATAGGATTCTACAGGGCTAGGTGTCAGGCCACACTGAATCAAAGGGGCTTCCCAAGATTAACTCACACATTTATGAAATGAAGATGACAAATTTTGGTTGATTTCTAAAATCTGGCTGTAGATTAGCCAGAATTCACGCACTCAGAGGCATAAAGAAAGAAGCATCCCACTCCATCACTACAAACCGCGCGAGTTCCTGTCCAGCAGCTCCGCTTGCCGCTGCCCTCCAGGAGCTGCTTTTCCTGTCCTGGCGTCTTCCCGTCTGCAAGTTTGCTTTGCGCCATGTAAATAGTGTGCTGACTGGACGATTCTTCCTAATCTGCTCGTGGTTGCTTTCGGTAAGGTTCTCCTTTCCTAATTTTGCTGTGCACGTGGCAGAATATGTGATACGCTTCACATAAAATTGATCATTTTACCATTTTTAGGTGTACAATTGAACGGCCTTAAATACATTCACAGTGTTGTGCGACCATCACCACATCCATCTCCAGAACTTTTTCATCTTCCCAAACTGACACTCTGTCCCCGTTAGACAATCGCTCTCTATTTCCGCTTCTCCAGCCTCTGCTAACCTCTGAGCTGCTTCATGTCCATGAGCTTGACGACTCTGGGTACTTCATGTGAGACATGACCTTCTGTGGTGGCTTCTTTCTCTGGCATGACGTGTTTGAGGTCCACCCATGTCACAGCAGCTGTCAGTGCATCCTTGTGGTTGAGGACTTTCCTGCCGTATGGACAAACACTTTGTTCACCCACTCTTCTGTCTCTGGACCTCTGGGCTGTCTTCACCTTTTGGCTATTGTGATTGGCCAATTACAGCTACTGTGAGCCTGTGCTTATAAGTGCCCTCAATTTTGTGTGTCTTTCCTGTCATATGTATTCATCTTTCTTTGTTAAAACGTACAATTTGCAAGTGCAGGACACTCTATATCTGTTTACGCTTAATACTTTGTCATAAACCTTTTTACATGATTCAATATTTGAGCCAGCTTTAATGGCTATATATCATTTCATTCATTATATAAATGTAGGGTAGTGAATGTAATCGATCCAATGCTGTTAGACATTTAAGATGTTCCCCATTTGTTACTATTGGAAATGACAGCTGTAGCTGAATTTTTGTCCACATTCTTTTTTTAAATTTTTATTCATTTTTTAAAATTTCTTTTCAGTGTTTCAGAATTCATTGTTTATACAGCATACCCAGTGCTCCATGCAACCCGTGCCCTCCATAATACCCACCACCAGGCTCACCCAACCTCCCACCCTGCTCCCCTCCAAAACCCTCAGTTAGTTCCTCAGAGTCCCCAGTCTCTCATGGTTCCTCTCTCCCTGTGATTCCCCGCAACTCCCTTCTCTCCATCTCCCCATGTCCTCCGTGTTATTCCTTATGCTCCACAAGTAAGTGAAGCCTTATGATAATTGACTTCCCCTGTTTGACTTATCTCATTCAGCATAATCTCCTCCGGTCCCGTCCACATTGATACAAAAGTTGGGTATTCATCCTTTCTGATGGAGGCATAATACTCCATAGCATATGTGGACCACATCTTCCTTATCCATTCGCCTGTTGAAGGGCAACTTGGCTCTTTCCACAGTTTGCCAACTGTGGCCATCGCTGCTATGAACATTGGGGTACAGGTGGCCCTTCTTTTCACTACATCTGTATCTTTGGGGTAAATGCCCAATAGTGCAATTGCAGGGTCACAGGGAAGCTCTATTTTTAATTTCTTAAGGAATCTGCA
This sequence comes from Lutra lutra, assembly GCF_902655055.1. Taxonomy (NCBI): domain Eukaryota; kingdom Metazoa; phylum Chordata; class Mammalia; order Carnivora; family Mustelidae; genus Lutra; species Lutra lutra. The sequence continues at coordinate 1,450,267 of NC_062295.1, read as the reverse complement.
CACTGTTTTCCAAAGAGGCTGCACCAACTTGCATTCCCACCAACAGTGTAAGAGGGTTCCCCTTTCTCCACATCCTCTCCAACACATATTGTTTATGGTCTTGTTAATTGTGGCCATTCTGACTGGTGTAAGGTGGTATCTCACTATGGTTTTGATTTGAATTTCCCTGATGGCTAGTGATGATGAACATTTTTCATGTGTCTGTTAGCCATTGGTATGTCTTCGTTGGAGAATTGTCTGTTCATGTCTTCTGCCAATTTTTTGACATGATTATCTGTGTTGTGTGTGTTGAGTTTGAGGAGTTCTTTATAGATCCTGGATATCAGCCCTTTGTCTGTAGTGTCGTTTGCGAATATCTTCTCCCATTCCGCGGGTTGCCTCTTCGTTTTGTTGACTGTTTCCTTTACTGTGCAGAAGTTTTTGATCTTGATGAAGTCCCAAAAGTCATTTCCTTGGGATAAGTTCTGGACATTAAGTTGCTATAATAACATGAATAGCTAACATAATTGAGTGCTTTCCATGGGACAGACACTGTAATAGACACTTACAGTACCCAATTTATGATTTTATTATTTTTTGGAAGATTTTATTTATTTGACAGAGAGAACACAAGCAGGGGGAGGAGCAGAGGGAGAAACAGACTCCCCACTGAGCAGGGAACCCCACATGGGGCTCAATCTCAGGACTGGGATCATGACCTGAGCCAAAGGCAGATGCTTACCTGACTGAGCCACCCAGGGGCCCCTCATACTCAGTTCATACAAGGACTGTTAGTTTGCCCATTTTGCAGATGGGACCTGAAGGCCCAGCTGCAGGAGTTGAAATAGAGGTGGTTGTGTGGGCAGGTATTACTGGAGGCTCACACTCCATGTGCTGCTTCCGGGATGGTCTTTGGCTCTGAGCTTCTCCATCTGGGTTTCCTTTTGTAAACAGGGATAACAATACCAACTTCTCTTGGTGACTGTCAGGACTGAGCACATGCATGTATGTCAAGGGCTTAGACTCACATACCAGGACATGATCAGGGAGTATGTTATTGTAAATGTTGAAGGAGAGCAGTTTCACTGCCACTCATATCTGGCAATATTTTTGTTGTGTGAATCCTATTCTGGTTTTGTAGTCTGATTTTTTTTTCTATAGTTGATTTTTTTTTTTTTTAAGTAGACTCCACGCCCAAGGTGTGGCTTGAACTCATGACCCCAAGATTAAGAGTTGTGTGCTCAGGGCCCCTTGGTGGCTCAGTCAGTTGAGCGTCCGACTCCTGGTTTTGGCTCAGGTCATGATCTTAGGATCTTGAGATCAAGGCCTGCATTGGGCTCAGCGCTCAGCACAGGGTCTGCTTGAGGTTCTCTCTCCCTCTTTCCCCGCCCCTCTCCCCCATGCTCTCCCATATGGTCTCTCTCTCTCGCTCTCAAATAAATAAATAAGTCTTGGGGTAAAAAAAAGTGTTCTGTGCTTTACCAACTGGGCCAGCCAGGCACCCATATAGTTGAGTTATAGTTACAATTAATCTTTCCCTTTAAAATATATGAAAGCTTTTAGCATATTTGAATTTATCATATTGAAAAGAAATATAAAACTTACCTGAAATCAGGGGTACTATACCAACATTAATACCACAGATGTGCCCAATAGTCTCGTCAAAACAATAACTAAGTACAAAAATATTGACAGATGTTAGCCTCACTATTAATGAAAGAAATGCAAATTAAAATGACCACAGCCATAGGGAAGCCTGGGTGGCTCAGGTTGTTTAAGCGTCTGATTCTTGGTTTCGGCTCAGGTCCTGATCTCAGGGTTGTGAGACGGAGCCCTGTCTGGCTCCAGGCTCAGCGGGGAGCCTGCTTGAGAGTCTCTCCCTCTCCTTCCACCCTTTCCCACCCCCATGCTCTCTTTCTCTCTAAAAATAAATAAATCTTTTAAAAAAGTGATTATAGCCATAATACCAGCATTGGGTATGGTGTGCATAAAAAGGTATTTTTACACACTCATGTCAAGTACAAATTTGTGTGTCACTTTCCCATGGCAAATTGGCAAATTATTTATTTATTTATTTAAGATTTTATTTATTTATTTGACAGAGATCACAAGTAGGCAGAGAGGCAGGCAGAGGTGGGTGGGGAAGCAGGCTCCCCGCAAAGCAGAGAACCCGATACGGGGTTCGATCCCAGGACCCCGGGATCATGACCTGAACCAAAGGCAGAGGCTTAACCCACTGAGCCACCCAGGTGCCCCGCAAATACATAATTTAAAGTGCAGACCATTTAACTGATTTCATGTCTATGCCTTTCCCTAGGGAAGTAAAACAAACGTCACATGATATAAGTGGAGGAAGTCCCTTATGTCACTGTTTCTGACAGGACAATGTTTGAAAGCTGTGCGTTTGAAAGCTGTGCGGCCTATAGGGGAATGTTGGGCCCCACCCAGGTCCTCTGACCCTGCAGGCACACAACTATCCCTCAGCTTCTCTGAGGGGGACAGTTACCTGGGGGAAGTTATGGGAGGTGTGGGGAGCAGATGTCAACAGTGACTTCCCTTTGGGATGGTCAGTGGACTGAAGCTCATATCTAGCTCTGAGGCCACCATGCTCTTTCTCCGTCGGCTCTCTGCCCTTTCTGCTTCCTCTGCACTTTTCTCCTGAGAGTGCTCCCTCAGTAATCCATCTGGACATCTTGGCTTGGCCTCTGGGGTACTCAGTCTAGGACACAGCATTAAAAAGGATTATGAGGGGCGCCTGGGTGGCTCAGTGGGTTAAGCCGCTGCCTTCGGCTCAGGTCATGATCCCAGGTCCTGGGTTCGAGCCCCACATCGGGCTCTCTGCTCAGCAGGGAGCCTGCTTCCTCCTCTCTCTCTGCCTGCCTCTCTGCCTACTTGTGATTTCTCTCTGTCAAATAAATAAATAAAAATCTTTAAAAAAAAAAAAAGGATTATGAAAACCTTTATTTACTGGCCTGGAAAGGTGCTCACAGTATATTAACTGGATGTAGTATACTCACTTTTTGTAAAAGCCCAGTGAACATTAAAGAAAAGTGCAGAAGGGGCGCCTGGGTGGCTCAGTGGGTTAAAGCCTCTGCCTTCGGCTCAGGTCATGATTCCAGGGTCCTGGGCTCGAGCCCCGCATTGGGCTTTCTGCTCAGCGGGGAGCCAGCTTCCTCCTCCTCCTCCCTCTCTCTCTCTGCCTACTTGTAATCTCTGTCTTCCAAATAAATAAATAAAATCTTAAAAAAAAAGTGCAGAAGAACACGTGAAGCCATACAGTCTACATGAACTAATATATTATGGAATTTTTTTCTTAAGTGTGGTAATGGTATTGTATCTATATAGGAGAAGGTTCTTATCCTTAGGAGATGAATACTGGAAGGGTCGAGTGTTTCTGCAACTCATGTCTGGTTTTCCAGCCCAAGTGTGTTCAGGCGTATCTGTGTGGAGAGAGACCGAGTGTGAAGTGACAGAGAAGAAACATAACCAATGTTAACAATTACTGAAGGGTGCGTGGAGTTCACCGTATTAGTCTTTCAACTTCTTAGCAGGTTTAAATTTATTCAGAATAAAAAGTTGGGGGAAAATGTGGGTCCTGGGCACTAGGATTACTGTGATTTTTAGCAAGATCAGGAATTGTGAGAATTGGTGTTTCTGATTTTTGTTCTTGAAGCCAAGGACTTTGTGTGCTACACCTGCAATGCTGTTGTCACCTGTTTGTGCCAAAGGTCGAGCCACCACCGTGGAGAACACTGAGCTACATGGGAGCTGGTTTGTGCTGCCCAAGGGGCCTGCTGTAAACCTGCTCCTGCCTCACACGTTTTGGCTCACTCAGAAGTCCGTCAGCTTGGTGGACTCGTCTCAGCTGGACCTCGTGTCAGTTATGGGTGTCAGTTATGGGCACCCTTCTGCCGGCTCTTCCGCCGCAGGGAACGTAGCCCAGTGCAGTAATTACAGACATGTGGATTCTACTAGCAAATGGCTAGAAACCATTTCATTTGCCAACGATGGAGGAGTCATTTCAGAATCTTGCAGGCCCTGAAAATAGCACAGCAGCAATGTGCCGACCGCCGCAGAGTCACAACACACTGAGGAAAGGTTAGGAAATTGAGTTATGGGCAGATCTTCTAAGAATTGCAATTACAGGGACGCCTGGGTGGCTCAGTTGGTTGGGCGGCTGCCTTCGGCTCAGGTCATGATCCCAGTGTCCTGGGATCAAGTCCCACATCGGGCTCCTTGCTCGGTGGGGAACCTGCTTCTCCCTCTGCCTCTGCCTGCCTCTCTGTCTGCCTGTGCTCGCTCGCTCTCTCTCCCTCTGTCCCTGACAAATAAATAAATAAAATCTTTAAAAAAAAAAAAAAGAATTGCAATTACAGCCACAGATTTGGAAGAAGGCACATTAAATGCTTCACTTTGGCTGTGTCTGGGTGAATGGAATTTTGGGTGTTTTTGCTTATTCATACTCTTGAACTCCTCTGTAATAAACATAGTGCTTAGGCAATTAAAATAAGAAACTTGATTAGAAGATAAAACAAGTTAAGGTAGTATGACGTCTAATAAACAGGTCCAGTCCTGGCACTTCTTCACAATAAATTATAAATTAGATGTGGGGGTTGCCTAAAACTTACACGTTTGAATCTTATGTATTTACCCGCAGGATACAGCCTGCATTGTCATCAGGACTTCATGTTCTGCTCTTAAGAAAGCTAGGTTGTAACTTGGTTCTTTCCCTCAGCTGTGACCAGAAAGCCAGGCTAGCCAGCCTCTAAATCTACATGTTCATGTTTAACCGGGATGGTAGTAATACCAAACTCCCAGCTTTGGTAAGGCTAAATAATACACGGAAAGCCCTTGACCCAGTGCCTAGCAGTACGAAGGGCTCAGTAAATGTGACCAGTTATTAAATTAGATGTCCTCAGCTTTCTGCGAGGGGACTGCAGATGTCTTCTGTTTACATTTCAGCAGGAGCCCCTGCCTGAAGGATACCACCGTACCACGGGCACTATGCATCCTGCCAAGACTTTTTGTCCACGGAGAGCAGGTAGGAACAAAAGTAGCTCTCCGGGGCCATTCAGCTTCCTCATCTCTGGTTGGAGGTAGAGATGCTGATTAACTCTGTTAATAGAGCACAGTGCTCTAGAGGCCAAAGGTCAGTGACCAAGGTCTGAACCCCTTGGTGAGGAAGTGTGCCTCTTAGCCATTAATGAAGCGATAAAAGTAAACTTTCAGGCCAAATAAAAGAAAGCATTTTTATTTGGAAAACAATCATTTCAAAATTATCTCCCAAACTCATAATATTACAGGCCATGGTACAAATGAGTGAGGTTGCCATTAATCATTCATTTATTAAATACAATTTTAAATTGTGTGAAGTAGTGTTTATCCACATTTCCAAAAGAAGCACTGAAGAGTGCTGGAGATTAATTCTGCTAATTAATACAGTGGGCTTGGTATGGGCAAGTGATGTGGAAATATTTATTTTTACAAATACCTCTTGATGATTATCATGATCAATTTAGGATACATGATTTTCAAAATATTTTGCGTATTTTTAAAAAAAGATTTTATTTATTTGACAGAGAGAGAGATCACATGTAGGCAGAGAGGCAGAGAGAGAGGGTGAAGCAGGCTCCCCGCTGAGGGGAGAACCTGATTCGGGGCTTGACCCCAGGACCCTGAGGACCTGAGCCACAGGCAGAGGCTTAACCCTCTGAGTCACCAAGGCACCCCTCTTTTGCATATTTTAAGTTTTGAATTACTGATCTCAGAATGTCTCAATGAAAAGTCTTTTCTTAAAAAACTTAAAAAAAAAAAGATTTATATTTATTTGAGAGATAAAGGATGAGCCAGGAGGAGGGGCAGAGGGGAAAAGTAGAGTTCCCGCTGAGCAGGGAGCTTGACTTGGGGGCTCAATCCCAGGACCCAGGGATCATGACCTGAGAGGAAGACAGATGCTTAATGGACTGAGCCAACCAGGCACCCCCCCCCTCCAATGAAAAGTCTTATCCACTCCAGTTTTAGGAAAGGAAAGTCTTCTTAACATTAGGTTTGATAAATTCTCTGCTTTGGAAGCATTACAAAAACTTAATTTGGTCGTTTCTTAAAATACACTCAATCTTCTTTCCATTTCTGGCCCAGCTTTTCTAGATCACCTTTTCCTTTAAGGGTCCATTTTCCTTAAGTCATAACAATCCAATTAAATCATATTTAAGAATTAGTTTCTTCTTAAAGGATTGTCCCATTTAATAACCTTTGCTTGCTTCTGTCCAGCTCCCTTCTCTCCTGAAACTTAGTAAGTCAGGGCGCTTTGCACAGACTCAGTACTCTGGCTTTTCCACCTTAAATCTCATAGTAATGACCCCATGTATGCCAGCCTGGATCTCATCGTTTTCCTTCACGGGTCCGACTCCCTTCGGGGTCCCGGTCAAGATAATATCTCCTTCTTCCAAGGTCATTATCTTAGAAACGTAGCTGATGATGTAGGGGATGGAAAAGATCATGGAGGCTGTCTCACCCTCCTGCCTGAGTTCGCCGTTGACCCTGAGCCAGAGCTTCAGGTTGTGAGGGTCCGGGATCCTCTCCTTGGGCACGAACGCACTGACCGGGCAGGAGGCCGTGAAGCTCTTGGCCAGCGTCCAGGGCAAGCCCTTCTTCTTGCACTCGTCCTGCACGTCTCTGGCGGTCATGTCCAGACACAGGGCATAGCCGGCCACGTAGTCCATGGCCGCGGCCTCGGGGACGGCGCGGCTGCGCCTGCCCATCACGACGCCCAGCTCGAGCTCGTGGTGCAGGTTGCGGCTGTAGGGCGGCATGAGGATGGCCGAGCCGTCGGGCACGTAGGCGGTGGACGGCTTGAGGAAGAGCAGCGGCTCGCTCGGCACGGCGCTCTGCATCTCCTTGGCGTGGTCCGCGTAGTTCCTGCCCACGCACACGATGTTCTTACCCCACTCCCAGAAGCGGGACAGCGGCCTGGGCGCCGCCATGGCTCGGCCGGGCGCCCCTGGAAGTCACGTGACCCGCCCGGCCCAGTCACCTGACGCCGACGGCGCCCCGGAGAGAACGAACTACCTCGCAGCGCTGTCCCGTCCGCGACGGCCCGTGCCGCTCTGCGCCCTACCGGGTGCTCGGCAGTCGCGGCGCCTCAACTCCTGGGAGCCGCTGTCCAGCAGCTGCCTCGGGGCACGAGCCTGGTGCCTGGAGAGCGGCGGAAGCACTGACGCTGCCCTGCGGCCGCAGCCGCCGCAGGTATCTCCCGGCTCCCCGCGGGCACTCGGATCCGCGGAGGCCCGGCTGGCAGCCGGCACGGGTTTGGACGCGGGCGCTGATTGGCCGAGGTCTGGGGCAGGGGCGCTAGGCGTGCGCTGGTTGGCTGGAGGGCGGGGCGGCGGGTGCCGATTGGCCGCGGCGCGCCGCCGGCGTGTAGGGCCCGTCCGCCCCTCGCGGCGCCGCCGCCGCCGCCGCCTCCCCCTCCCCCGCCTCCCCGCCGTCCCGGGTCATGGTGCTGGGCCGCGGGCTGCTCGGCCGCCGGAGCCTCGCCGCGCTGGGAGCCGCCTGCGCCCGCCGCGGTCTGGGTAGGTGGGCCGGCGCCGGCCGCCGCGCGGAGCGGCGCGCCTGACAGGCGCCGGGGGCGCGGGGCCCGGCCTGCTGGGGGGGCCCACCCGCGTCGTGACCCGGTGGCGGCGGTTGGACCGCGTCCCCGCGAAGGGTCCGGCGGCGCTGGGGGCGGTCGGGAGTCGCCGGGCCGCCGCGGGCTGACGCTGTTTTCTGTCGACACAGGCTTGTAACCCTCGCCGGCGTCCGGGCGCGCGGGTTGGGGTCGAGGAAAGGCCCCGCGGCACTTGAGTCAGACTTGGCGGGGCTGAAGACAGTGGGGTCACTGGTCGGCTGGGGGTTGCTGGCGGATTTGTGCCCGGTAAGGAGACGCGTGCCGCAGCAGCCCCGCGCCCACGTCCGCCCGCGGCCCTCCCGGGGCGCCCTTCCCGGGCCGGGCGGACCCCGCGTGTGTGCCCCTCGGGGCCTGCCTGCCCATCTCTTCCTGCGAGCTTCGGCTGACAAGTGCAAAGGGCAGGAGGCCCGGGCAGTACCGGGGTTGCAGCAGGACGGGGTCCTGGGGACTGTGGGGCCCTGGCCCTCCCTCTAGAAGGAGCGGCGTTGGGCTGGCGGGCTTCCAGGGCCTGCGCTTGCAGCTGCCAGATACCTGTCCCACTGCGGGTTACCTCCTGCTTTGTCGGAATATTTTGACCTTGATTTTGAAATCTCTTTTTCTTTATTTCCTGATATCTTATCTGGCTAATGTGGCAATAGGGACAGTAGGGTGACCCGAGTGTTTGGGGGATGGTTAGCAGTTGGAGACATGACCACGTAGCAGTCGCGAGGGAGGCAAAGCTGTCCTTGGCCGTTTTAGATCTCACCGAGAGCACTCGGTGTTCTGGAGTGGGTAGGTGTTGCCGTCACTAAGGAAAGAGCCTGTCCTTTTCTCCATTTGGGGACACTCCTCAGAGTGTCGGGGCTAAGCCTTTTTGCTTCCAGAGTCAGGCAGAGATCATGAATAGGACTATAGGGAATTGGCAAGATTGTGGCCACCTGTTTCAGATGGGAGCCCGGTCCCAGCCTCGGGATACCGTGTAGAAGGACGGGCCCGGTTCAAGAGAAACCAAGCAAAACGGGTCTGAGGTCTCGGCTGGGACCATAGGCTGCTGTTCCGTGCCCTTTGCGCCTACAAAAGATGACAGTGCAAAGCAGTGCACTGGAAGCATTTCTCAGGCATGTAATGTTTGGAAAAGGAAGCCGGCTTTCGGGGTGCCTGCAGAAGTCTCTGATTCCCCGGGTTCTCTGGGAGAACCTTCGGAGCACCTGGAGGAGCCCGAGCACACGCTGCGGTTACAGGCCCCTCACCTGGGCGGTGTTTCTCGCCCAGACTCGCAGGAGAGTCCTGTTTCTGTCCCGCTTTCCTCCCTCCCCCAACCCCAGTAGGTGCACTCTGCTCTGTGGTCCTTCCTGGGCTGGGGTAGTGCTGGGGCCTAGGAGGGTGGATAGTCACGGAAACCTGGCCATACGGAGATGTTTGTTTTGCCGTGTATGAGGGAGGAGATGGGCCTGGAAAATGCCCAGCTGGTTGTCCAGGGAAAGGGGAGTTGGATATCTCCGTGTATTCTTGACAGGTTCCCTGGCCGTGGCAGATGAGGTCGAATTCAGCCCTCAGTGGCCCCTGGAGATGTGGTCTGTCAGTCAGTGGGTCCTGCCTGCTTTCTGGATGCCTTTTGGAAGAGGTCCTCATACTGGCACCTCCCCCAGAATTTCATGGCTGTCTTCTGTCACCTTTCGTGGTGTTCATCTCTTTCACATCAAGACAAGTATTGTTGGGCCTCTGTGAATTTTTAGATCGAAGAGGAGTTTCGTTGTTGGAAGTGGCTTGGCCCCTGACTTCTCAGTCGGGGATGCCTTCGGCCCTTGCTCACTCTTGACACACCCTGCCGGGTCCTTTGGCTCAACTGTATGGCGATTCTGTGTCCTGTGCACTTGGATCTGGAGCAGGTGGCCACCTCTCCCATGTGTCAGGCCCTGGTCGTTTAGTGCGTGGTTCAAATTTCGAGTTCCTGCCTATGAAAGAGAATATTGTTTTCTTCTCTGGCTGGAGACTTAGGAAGGGTCAGAGGCGCTCGCCCTCCGGGTTCCTCTCTCCGTGGTCTTTCTGAGTCGGGTGTGAACACCCCAGGACTGGCACTGGTCACTTTTGACTGTGGTTTGAATCACAGGCACAAACCAGCACCCCGTCCCCTGAGAGCTTGCGAAAAAGAAAATCAGGATCATAGTGTGAGAGAAGGGATTTCCGTGAATATGCATGTGAAGAATTTTCTGTGTTTTTCTTACGGATGTGGTAAATTAGGATATTTTCTTCTTTCCCGAAGGAACTCAGAAAACCCGTTGCGGCCAGCCTCACACTTTGTCGCTGGCCGAGTCCTTTCCCCGGGATGTTGGGTCCCCAGCACATGGGGTCTCCTGGGCCTACCGGCCGAGGGCTTGTCTTTGAGCCTCAGCCTGGGGCGGCCTCCCATGGACACTGACCGAAGCTTTGTCTTCAGGCCCAGCCCTGCTGGGAGCCCTTCTCCATCACACGGACTTAAGGAAGAGCTTGACGGTGGAACAGGGCACCATGAAGGTTGAGTTACTGCCCGCGCTGACCGACAACTACATGTACCTGATCATCGACGACGAGACCAAGGAGGCCGCCGTTGTGGACCCGGTGCAGCCCCAGAAGGTGGGAGGCAGGGCCCCAGCACCACCCCACCCCCTGCCAGGGCTGGTAGCTGCAGTGTCCTTGTAGCTTGGTCGAAGCTAAACAGAAGTTCACTCGTTTGGTTTTTGAAAAACAACCAGTGTCCAGCCGCTCTGCGAGGACTGGAGGCCGCCAGCAGCTTGAGCGAGGAGAGCAATGGGCTTCTGTCTGGAAGGTCCCTGGGTGCCAGGAAGCCCTAGGGGCGATTACCTCGGGCAGAGGGACTTGGAGAGGTCATGGCTGGCCCTGAGCTGCCAGCTGGGTCAAGAGGGACCGGGATCGGGGGCAAGTCAGCAGGGTCGGGGCAGGGCGTGGCCCCTCCCGGGCAGGCCTGGGTCCTGCTGGGCCCCCTACAGCTCGGCCACCCAGCGTGGGGAGTGTGACCATGGTCCCCGTTGTGCCTCGTGTTTGGTTGCAGGTTGTAGAGACGGTGAAGAAGCACGGAGTGAAGCTGACCACGGTGCTCACCACGCACCACCACTGGTAAGTCCTCCCCGGCCGGCGCGGGCCTGTCTGCTCCGGGCTGTGCGCACTCCAGGCGGGCGTCTGTGGGGGTCAGGCACTTCGGGCTCTCTGGGTCCTCCTACGGGTGGAGACCTGTGGGACTGGGGTGCTGGAAGCCCTCGTCCCTGCCCAGCTGCGATCTCTGTGCCACTGAGGGTCGGCCCCAGCGGGGTTCTGAGAAGACGTGCCGGCGGTGGCCCCTGTGCCGCTGTCCCGTGGCCTTGGCCCTGGGCACTGCTAACTCGGGGCTGCATGGGATGGACCCAGCAGCATATGTGAAGGCTCCGGGCTCGTGTGATGGGAGACAGGCTTTGATGTCAGGGAAGAAACTATTCTAGACGTTGGTGTTTTTAAAAATCAAGCTGCTCTATTTGGAGAGGTTGTGGTTTTGAAATTGAAGGTAGGGGGTGAAGAAGCACCTGTGTTTGCCTTTTAGGACCAGAGCTGAAACTCAGAGCTCTTTACAGTAGAAAAAAATATTGATTTGGCTCTAAATGGTCTTTTGCATGGGAGTGCCCGAGGGCAGCCCCGGTTCCCATGGCTTCAGCCTGCAAGGGCCTGGGCCGGTGGGTTTGTTCTGTGGTGGCCCAGCAGGCACCAGAGTCTTTGGGGTGTTCCTCCCAGGCCATCAGCTGTTAACTCCTGAATGTGGAGGGGCGGGGCCGCGGCCTTGCCCTTGGCCCTGCTGCTGGGCTTGCTTTCCAGTAAGAAGCCAGGTCTGCCAACCAACCGCCAGGTCACTTTTCTTAAGTTGTGATGCCCTGGGGGTTTTCCTCTGTTTTTGTCAGAATACAAAACCCCAAATTCCACCCCAGACCAAGCCGCCCTCCCTCCCTGTGCTCCCTGGAGGGTGGGGCGGCGGTGGTGTTGCCTGGCAGAGCCCGCCCCTCTTATCTGTGTGCCCCACGGTGTCTGGGATCCTCTCGAAGGGCTGCGTGGACGAGGCTGCGGTGAGGAGCTGGCGCCCTCACCTTGTCCCAGGAAGGCTAGTCTGCGGCAGGGCCCTGGCTGGGCTTCGGCGGTGCAGGTCCGGCCCCACAAGCTGTGATACAGGCCGGCCTGGCCCCCAGTCCCCCTCGGGCACTGCCGAGCTGGGCCTGTGTGCGTGTGTTTACTTGTTTAAAGTTATAAGTGTTTTTATTTTTGTGTTATTTTAATTCCAGTTACTATCTGGTGTTACATTGGCTGCGGGTGTGCGACACAGTGACCCAGCGGCTGTCTGTGCTCCCTGCCCCTCACACGCGCGCTCCTGGAGCCCTGTCACCCGTGTCACCTTCCCCCACCCGCCTCCCCGCTGGGATCCATCTGTTCCTCCTCAAGAGTCTGCTCCTTGGTTTGTCTCCCTTCCTTTTCCTTGGTTCCTTTGTTTCTTCAATTCCACGTACCAGTGAAATCACGCGGCATTTGCCTTTCTCTGACGTTTCACGGAGCATTTGACTCTGGTTCTGTCCGTGTTACTGCAAATGGCAGGAGCTCATTCTTACAGTGTGTGTGTGTGTGTGTGTGTGTGTGTGTACACGTGTAGATATTACACGTCTTTGTGCGTTCATCGGGGGATGGGCATTGGGCTGCTTCCGTCATTTGGCTGCTGGAGGTAACGGGGCTGTCGCTGGCCGCACGCACCCCCTGGGCGAGCGTCCTTGTGTTCTTCGGGTAGAGACCCAGAGCTGCAATGACTGAATCGGGGGATGGTTCGGGTTTTAGCTTTTCGAGGAGCGTCCACACTGTCTTGCACGGGGGCTGCGCCAGCTTGCGCTCCCGGCCGTGGGGCGCGAGGGCTCCGCTTTCTCCCGTCCTCGTCAGCCCTTGTTTCTCACGTTGGTTGTAGCCACGCGGCGCTGTGAGGGGGGACACGTCCTTGTAGTCGGGGTTTGCGCTTCCCTGACGAGGAGTGGCGCGGAGCGTGTTTTCACGTGACCGCCGGCCATCTGGGTGTCTTCTTTGAAGAACTGTCTCTTCATGTCTTCTGGCCATTTTTTTATTGGGATTATGTGTGTTTGGACGTGTTGAGTTACATAAGCTTTTTATAAATTTTGGATACTAACACTTCATCATTGGCAAATATCTTCTCCCATTCTGTAGGCTGCCTTTTGGCTTTGTGGATTGTTTCTCTGGCTGTGCAGACATTTTTTATTTTGATGACATCCTGGGAGTTTGTTTTTGCTTTTTGTCCCCTTCGTCTGGAGATGTGTGTAGCAGGAAGGTGCTGTGGCTAATGCTAGAGTCGTCACTGCCTGTGTTCTCCTCTAGGACTGTGAGGGTTTCAAGTCTCACATCCGGCTCTTTCATCATTCTGGACTTGTTTTCATGTGTGGCGTAAGAAAGTGGTCCGGTTTCATTCTTCTGCATCGGACTGTCCTGTTTTCCCAACATCGGTTGTTGAAGAGACCGTCCTTTTCCCGCTGCGCATTTTTGGATGGGTCATTTCCGGGCTCTCCGTTCTGTCCCATGGATCTGTGTGTCTGTTTTTGTGCCGCCGCTGCGCTGTCTTGATGATCACAGCTTGTGATAGAGCTTGAAGTCCGGAATCACGGTGCCGCCCGCTTTGCATCTGGTTTTCAGGATCACTGTGGCTGTTTGGGGCCTTTGTGGTTCCCTAGAAAGGTTAGGGTTCTTTGTTGGAGCTCTGTGAAAAATGGGGGTAGCACTGGCAGCTGTTGCATTGAATGGTAGACGGCTTTGGAAAGTAGGCATTTTAGCAGTGTTTGTTCCTCCAGTCCATGAGCACGCAGTGGAGTGTCTGTTTCTTTCTGTCTTTGGCTTTTTTCACAGAGTTCCACAGTTTCCAGACTCGTTCTCTCACCTCTTTGTTAGGTTTAGTTCTGGGTGTTGTATATTTTTGGTGCAGTTGTAAACGGGATCATTTTCCTAATTTCTCTAAATGCTGCTTCATTAGCACATAGAAGTGCAACAGATTTCTACGCATTTTTTTTTAAAGATTTTATTTATTTATTTGACAGAGAGAGATCACAAGTAGGCAGAGAGGCAGGCAGAGAGAGAGGAGGAAGCAGGCCCCCTGCTGAGCAGAGAGCCCGATGCGGGACTCGATCCCAGGACCCTGAGATCATGACCTGAGCCGAAGGCAGCGGCTTAACCCACTGAGCCACCCAGGCGCCCCATCAACACGTTGGTTTTTATCCTGCAACCTCACTGAATTTGTGCATCAGTCCTAGCAGCTTTTTGGTGGTCTTTTGGGTGGGGCATTGCCATTTAAAAAAAAAAACTTTTTTTTTAAGATTTTATTTATTTGGCAGAGAGAATGTGAGAGAGGGAACACAGCTGGGGGAGCAGGAGGGGGAAGCAGGCTCCCTGCTGAGCAGACAGCCCTATGTGGGGCTCGACTCCGGGACCCTGAGATCATGACCTGAGCCGAAGGCAGACACCCAACAACTGAGCCACCCAGGCGCCCCCATTTTATTTTATTATTACTGATTTATTTATTTTTAGGGAGGGAGAGATGGGGGAGGACAGAGGGAGAGGGGAGAGAGACAATCTTAAGCAGGTTCCACAATCTCATCACCGTGAGGTTGTGACCTGAGCTGAAATGAAGATTTGGGTGCTTAACCAGTGGAACCGCCCAGGTGTCCCGGCATTGCCATTTTAGAAGACAGCTTCCACCTGCTCAGGGTAGTAGGTCCCAAACTGGGCCACCTGGGAGCGTCATGTTAGAACTCCTGCTCTGCAGGCCACTGGGGGCCAGCTCCGTCACCACGTGGGGCAGGGAGTCAGGCTGTGGTGCTTCTTACAGACCCTCAGGTGACCTTGTGTGCGCAGAGCCTGGGAGCTGGCCACAGGGATCATCTAGGAGTTGGGCTTCGGTGTGTTTGCTTCAGAAGTTTCCACAGCTACGGGGAAGGGCGTAGAGATGCCTCACTTGGGAATGGCACGTCTGAGAATGTTCTCATCTTTGCGGCCAAACGACAAGCCAGTTTCCTGTGTTGGGAGATGCGTTTCTGCTGAGACGTAACCAGGAAAGGAGCCTTGTGCTCGGGGTTTAAGAGCAAGCAGGTCCGGTCCCATCAGCAGGAGCCCATGTCTCCTTTCCCGCTTCCAGGGATCACGCCGGCGGGAACGAGAAGCTGGTCAAGCTGGCGCCTGGGTTGAAGGTGTGCGGGGGTGACGACCGGATCGGGGCCCTGACTCACAAGGTCACGCACCTGTCCACACTGCAGGTGAGCAGTGCACCGACGGAGGGCACGGTGCAGTGCGGACACGGACACCCCCTGCCCGAATTCCCTCCCTGACTCGGGGACCCGGCGGGTGGAGGACGGCCTGACGGTGCCCTCGCCAGGCCCGGTCTCGAGACGGTTGGGCCAACTGGACGCGTTGATGTGAGGTCCAGCGGGAGGATGTCCCCAGGAGCTCGGCGGGCGGGGCGGGGCGGGGCGCACAGCTCCTGGTGCGCATGTGCAGAGCGCACTCGCAGCCTGGGGGGCTGTCCTCGTCCGCTGACCCGTGGGAAGGTCGCGCCGATGTTGGTCTTGAATTCAGTCTTTGTGGGCCTGAACGTTTTAGAAGGGTTGGGGGGCAGTGGGAGTCAGGAAGGAGAACCGAGAGAAACCGTCTTTAAGGAGGAGGACGGCTGGTTCGGACCTGGCTTGGCTTTGAGGAGGGAGTAAAACACGGCGCTCCGGCCCGCGCGGGTGCCAGGGTGCGCCCCGCCCCGGGGTCCCCAGCAGGATGCGCTGCTGCTCCGCGGCACGGGGCCCGAGGTCCGTGGGCCCCTGTCGGCCGCTGGGGCGGGGGTCCACCGGCTGCGAGCCCTGGGCAGCCCACCGCGTGCAGGGAGCGAGTGCCAGCACCCGCTCTGCTCCAGGTGGGGTCTCTCCACGTCAAGTGCCTGTCCACGCCGTGCCACACGTCTGGACACATCTGCTACTTCGTGAACAAGCCCAGCAGCTCCGAGCCGCCTGCGGTGTTCACAGGTGAGTGTGTGGGCTGGCGCGGGCCAGGGAGGTCTCCGGAGACCCTCGGTGCTCCGCCAGGTCAGGGTCAGGGTCCGCAGCCAGGCTCCTGCGGGGCCTGGGGGTGAGGTGGGGGGTGCCCACAGCCCTTAGATAGAGCCGGGAAGCCTCCCGCTGACGGGAGCACTGTCTGCCCAGGCCCGGAAGCCCCTCTGCCTCCTGACGGTCTCAGCCAGCACCAAGGGCTAAGCTCTGAGTCTTGCAGGAGCTTACGTTTCTGTCGCAAAGTCACTGCAGCGGGAGCCAGCTGGGAAGTGCCACGGGGCTCCTGGAGTGGCTCCGCAGTGGGACGGGCACACGTGGGGCTCGGTGACCAGCCACTGCGGCCCGCAGGCTCCCGGTGCCGGCAGGGGGGTGCCTCTGCTGCCTCGTGACTCCGACGGCACCCCACACCAAAGCTCATCTTAAAGACCGGTCGTTTTCAGTGTCCCCAGTGTGGTAGCAGCAGGTGCACGCCCTGAGCCGACTCCGAGTTTGCGCCGTGGGACCCCGGGGACCCCGGGCTCGCTCGGCCTCATCCGCTGGTGTGTGTGGCCGTGGAACCGGCCCCCAGCGCCGCCTGCGGGAACAGAACAGCAAGTGCGAAGGGCCCCCGAGTGGCCATGAGCAGCCGGTGTTGCACCTGTACCGGTCACCGCTGCGGGGTGGGGGGGCATCAGGACCTGGGAGTGAGGCGGGTCCCTGGGGACTGCGGACACGAGAAGCCATGTGCCTGCTCTGGAAGGTGGGGCTGCGTGCTGAGCCCAGGCCCTGCGCCCCTCCTCCGTGGACAGCGGCTGGCAGGGCGCAGGGTATGGACGGGTCAGTAGCATCCTCGGTGCTGAGGCTCTGGCCTCTGCCACCCTGAGGCGAGGACTGAAGTGTGGGAACCAGGATGTCCAGTGAGGCTCTGGAGGCGGGTGTGGGAATAAGGGGCTGCTCCCCTGGAGGGAGGGTCCGACCTCAGAGTCTCCTGTGCCTGTGTGTGTCCCAGCCTCCTCCGGGGTCTCGTGGACTTCTCACTGGTTCCCAGGCTCCCCCTACGTGTAGGGCTTGTTCAGGGACACAGTCCCAGTCCCACCCCCACCAGGCTGTCCTGTTGTCCCCTGGGAGCAGTGCAGTACCACCCTCGCCGGGGGGGCCCCATGACAACCCTGTGGTCCTGGGCTGTGGCTCAGGCTCCCTGGGCAGAGATCTGGCCAGAGATGGTGGAGGGACTCCCTGCGCCTGGGGCCTGGAGAACAGCGGTCCGGGCACTTGCTGAGTGTGGAGCCCCCCTCAAGGAAGCAGCGGAGGCGGGGTGGGTGTCGGGGACGGGACAGCCCTCCAAAGGGCGGAGGCAGGAGGGGGGCCTGTGTGGTGAGGACCAAGGTGGTGGCTGGTGAGCTCAGGGGCTTCTCCGGGCTGGTGCTGGCCGCCAGGGGCAAGAGGAGCCAGAGGGAGGTGGGCCTGGGACGGCTGCTGGGCCAGTGGGAACAAGGGCTGGTTTGGGGGGTCTCAGTGCTAGGACTGACAGGGGGGCAGTGAAGGAAGGAGTGGGGTCCGGCACTCCTTGGGGGGCGCTGGTGGAAGCAGTTAGTGAGACTTGGGGGCTGGGAGCCGAGAGCTGGGGCTCAGGGTTTCTTGGTTTGTTGCTGTCCTGTTGGTGGCCCCCACTGGTCCCTGGCTGTGCCATTTCTCAGGTGACACCCTGTTTGTGGCCGGCTGTGGGAAGTTCTACGAGGGGACAGCGGATGAGATGTACAGAGCCCTGCTCGAGGTCCTGGGCCGGCTCCCTCCCGACACGGTAGGCGGCGCCCGCGCGTGGGGCCGGGAGAGCGGGCGGGCGGGCGGGCCGCTTCCTCTGGAAGTGAGGCTTTTCTGGGAACGTGTTTTTATTGTCGGGAACACGCACGCAGGCAGTGTGTGTGTGAGTCGCTAACGGGTCCCAGCCCGGAGCCCCGCGAGCCCGTCTCCGAGGGGCCTGAGGGCACGTCCTGGGGACTCGGAGCTCACAGGCCGGTGTCTTCCTCAGAGAGTGTACTGCGGCCACGAGTACACCATCAGCAACCTCAAGTTCGCGCGCCACGTGGAGCCCGACAACCCCGCCGTTCAGGAGAAGCTGGCCTGGGCCAAGGTGAGCGGGGCGTGCCGCAGGGCTGCGTGTGCCGGACAGGGACCAGGACGGGGCTCCCGGGAGCTCGGGGCATCCGCACTGCCGTGCTTGGGGCTCCGTCTCCCGTGTGGGCACAAGGGGCTCCTCCCGACCCAGCTCGAGCCAGCGAGGAAGCCCCCGCCGTGTCCTTGGGATCCTCACTGACCCAGGGGCCTGGGGCCGGGCCCGGGACCCCACACTTCTCGCCGGTGCCTCGGGGAGGCCAGCGCTGCGGGGCCCCGACCTGTGCTCCACGGCCCGGAGGACAGCGAGTTAGTCCCGCAGCCTCCCGGTGCCCTGCGGGCCGCGGCGGGACCCACCCAGGGCTGCCGGTCTGAGGCCTTTCTTTCTGCGGGGCGGGGCTGGCTTCTTGCCCTCGGCGGGTGGCCGGGCTGGTGGCCAGGCTGTCCGACCCGAGAGGGGGTTCAGGGGGCCTCGCAGCAGGGCCTCCCGCTCCGTCCCAGGACCACGGCTGTCTCGGAGCTCCGGCGTTGAATAAATCGCCTGTATTTGTCGAGCATCTTCCCCAGTTTTGGGGCCTGCGTGTGGGAAATGCCCCTGGGAGGACTCGGATGCGGCGGGTGTCAGCTGCTGGCTCGGGGGAGGCTTCCCCAGACGCCGGAGACCTGGGTGCCGCGCGGCGCCCTGTGGCTTTGCGGCTGAGGCAGGCCCAGCGCCCCCGGCCCTGTCCGTCCGCCTGGGCCGAGCCGCCGGCGTGGAGGAAGCTCATGTTTGCAGAGGATGGTTCTCGCTCAGTGGGACACACCCGACCCGGGCGAGCGGGACAGCTGCCTGACTCCTGACGCCGCGGCCTGGTGCCACCCCAGGGCGCCCCCTGCATCCCCCGCTGCAGACCCCCGTCGCGGAGTCTCCCGCACACACAGCCCTAGAACGCGGGTCACGGGGCTCTTGTGCTCGGCACTTTGGGCCGTGGCTGCTGTGACGGTGCTGCGGGGTCTGCTCGGCCCGGGCCGGGGCGCTCCGGCTGACGGTGCGCCGCCGCGGGGGTGACACGGTGTCTGCTGCTCGCGGGCGCAGACACGGTCGGTGCGGGGTTCGCCCTGAGGAAGATCCCAGGATGCTTCCAGTTGGCGGCACGGTTTGGCGTCCTCGCTGGGGCCGCGCCACGCGCCCGTGGACGACTGACGTGTGAGCCCTTGGGGGCGGTGCGCGCTGGTGTCTCCTCCTGTTTCCTAAAATGTTCATTTCTCCGACGGTGATGAGCTCCGTGTCTCCCGGGCTCGTGGGCCTCTCCCAGCTCGTCTTCTGCGGTGCGTGTTCGAATCTTCCGTCCATGGGAACAGTCGGGCTGTCTTCCTGGTTGCAGGGAGTCCTTGTGTGTTCTGGAAACGGGTCTTTGTCAGGAATCTCTCTCAAATACTTCCCTCCCGTTTGTATGGCTGTTTTTCCTTAACAGTGTCTTTTTTTTTTTTTTTTTTTTTAAAGATTTTATTTATTTATTTGACAGACAGAGATCACAAGTAGGCAGAGAAGCAGACAGAGAGAGAGAGAGAGAGAGAGAGAGGGAAGCAGGCTCCCTGCGGAGCAGAGAGCCCGATGCGGGGCTCGATCCCAGGACCCTGAGATCATGACCTGAGCCGAAGGCAGCGGCTCAACCCACCGAGCCACCCAGGCGCCCAACAGTGTCTTTTTGAGAACGCACATTCATACGTACTCTTGGTGAAGATGCTCATTAGTATTTTCTCCTACAGTTCTCATGTCCTAAGAGACCTACGCGCGCCCCGTCAGCCTCCGCTGCGTTTTCTCCTGGAAGTTTAAAAGCTTTTATTTTTATAAAGATTTTATTTATTTATGACAGACACAGCGGGAGAGGGAGAAGCAGGCCTCCCGCTGAGCAGGGAGCCCGATGCGGGGCTCGATCCCAGGACGCCAGGATCACGACCCAACTTGAAGGCAGACGCTCAACGACTGAGCCGCCCAGGCGCCCCCTTAGCTTTTATGTTTATCCGGATTTCTGGGTCAGTCCGGGGTCCCTCACAGATTGTGTTCGGTCTGAGGTAAGGGTAGAAGGGCCTTTTTTTTTTTTTTTTCTAATTCATATTCAGCCGCTCAGTACCATTTGTTGGAAACACTGTCTGTTCCTCGTGGGACTGCCGTGGCACCTTTGCCCGGTGAAATGGACATCGCGGGCACGAGTCACTTCTGCACGCTCCTGCCTGTGCCCTGGCCTGTGGCATTTCTCCGCTGGTAGCAGACGGGCCTGACTTCTGAAGCCCGTGGCAAGTCTACGGTCGGGCTGTGTACGTCCCCTAACTGTAGACTTGCCTAAAATTGGTTTTGGCTTCTTTTTTTTTTTTTTTAAATTTTAGTTACTTATTTGAGAGAGGGAGAAAGCATGAGAACGGGGAGGGTCAGAGAGAGAAGCAGACTCCCCGCTGAGCAGGGACTCCAGGATCATGACCTGAGCTGAAGGCAGACGCTTAATGGACTGACCCGCCCAGGCGCCCCAGTTCTGGCTCTTCTAAGTGCTTTGCATTTCCGTATACCATATAAACTTTAGGAATGTTTTGTTAATTTTAACCAAAAAAGTCGGCTTTGGATTGGGACTGTGTTGTAACAAAGGATTTGGAGGCAATTGAGGTCGTAACCATACTGAGTCTTTCCGTGACTGTGCTATTGCTTTCCACTTATCGAGCTCAGTAGTTTTTCTCAGCAATATTTTGTAATTTTCATTGTTATGGAAATTGTACATATCGTTAAATGTATCCTTAAGAAATTCATGTTTTTGGGTTTTATTGGAAGCGATTATTTGCTGAAGGCTTGAGAGATACAGGTGACTTTTGCATTGCGATCTTGTATCCGCGGGACCTCGCTCGGCTCCCTTCTTCCGGGGTCTTTTCCGTAGACTCCTGAGCACACAGTCACGTCCCCAACACGTAGAGACCGTTTTACTCCTTCCTTTGCCATCTGTGCGCCTTTTATTGACTTGCCTGGGCCGCCGCCCTGGCCAGCGTCCCCCGGACAGTGTTAGAGAAGCGGCGACTGCGGACATCCCTGCCTCGTTCCCAGGCTCCAGGGAAAGCATTTAGTCTTTACCTGTTCGGTGTGATGGTAGCTGTGGGTTTTTGTAAATCATCTTAGGTTGATACGAACTCACGTGTATTCCTGGTCTTCTGAGAGTTTTTACCACGAGTGGGTGTGGAATTTTGTGAACTGATTCCTGTTTTCATGTTACG
The DNA here is from genome assembly GCF_902655055.1 of Lutra lutra. Classification (NCBI taxonomy): domain Eukaryota; kingdom Metazoa; phylum Chordata; class Mammalia; order Carnivora; family Mustelidae; genus Lutra; species Lutra lutra. The sequence goes on along the minus strand of NC_062295.1, from coordinate 1,429,234 downwards.
TGACTGTCCCCCATGTTCTGCAGCCTCTGGGGGCGGGCTGGGGTCCCCCGCGCTTCCTCGCCCTCGGCCGCACTCTGCGGCACTGCTCTAGCCTTTCTGGGTCCCTGCCAGGGGCTGGTCTGTCGTTTTGTCGTCTTGGGACGCCTTAGGTCTTAGTGTCATGGTGACGCTGCCCTCAGGAAACGACTGGAAAGTGTTCACTCCGGTGTTTTTTTTTTTTTTAAGATTTTATTTATTCACTTGACAGAGATCACAAGTAGGCAGAGAGGCAGGCAGAGAGAGAGAGAGGAGGGAGCAGGCTCCCCGCTCAGCAGAGAGCCTGATGCGGGGCTCGACCCCAGGACCCTGAGATCATGACCTGAGCTGAAGGCAGCGGCTTAACCCACTGAGCCACCCAGGCGCCCCCGTTCACTCCGTTTTACAGAAGTTTCTCTGCGACACCGTTTGCTCCCCAAGTGTTGGCATTCGCCAGGGAAGCACCTGGAAAAGCACGCTTTTCTGTGCAGAACTCTCTTTGTTGTTGCTGCGAATTAATGTCTTTATGTAGGGCTGTTGGGTTTTTACATCTTCTGGAGTCAGTTTTTTTTTTTTTTTTAAAGATTTTATTTATTTATTTGAGAGCGAGACAGTGAGAGAGAGCATGAGGGAGGAGAAGGTCAGAGGGAGAAGCAGACTCCCCGTGGAGCTGGGAGCCCGATGCGGGACTCGATCCCGGGACCCGGGGATCATGACCTGAGCCGAAGGCAGTCGTCCAACCAACTGAGCCACCCAGGCGTCCCTCTGGAGTCAGTTTTGTTAGCAACTTGTGTCTTTCAAGGAATTTGTCCATTTTGTCGAGGTTTTCGGGTTAAGTGACAGAATTTTCATTCTGGTCTTTTTACGTGTCAGCTTTGCTGTGCTTTAGTTCACGTGTAAGGATCGGCATCAAGTGAACAGCTGAGTGAACTCGGACAGACACACACACACACCAGGGGACCGACTGCCGGGGCAGTCAAGACAGAGGACACCCCCGTCGTGTTCTCTCTGCGGCGGCTCCGACGACCCCTGCCGCGTCGCGCGCCCTGGACCTCAGCTGGCGTCGGCAGGGCTGCAGCCAGGGGAGCCTCCGCCGCGTCCCCGCGCATCTTCTCCCGCTCGGAGTGGCGGGGGACGGACTCGCGTTGGGGCGCCCGCCCGCGGCTCGTTGCTTTTCGCTGCCCGGCGGTGCCCGCTGTGGGCTCGGGCCGCACGTCACCTGTTCGCTCGGAGGCCGCCGGGCACCAGTCCTTGGGCCGCGCCCCTTTCACGGCTCTCGGGGAGACACCCGGGCACAAAGCGGCCGCAGGCACCGGCGCGTGTCTGACTGGGGGAGAGACGGCCCGGTTGTCCCCCGGAGCGGCGCTTGTTGTACGTTCCTCCTGGCGACGTGGAGGCTCTGAGCTGTCCTGTGTCCCCCCCAGTACTGCGCCTCGTCGTTCTTCCTGGTGTTCGTCATTCTGATGTATGTAGTGGAGTTACGCTGTAGTTGTATTTCATTTTATTTCCTTTTTAAGACTTTATTTATTTATCTGACAGAGAGATCACAAGCCGGCAGAGAGAGAGAGGGAAGCAGGCTCCCGCTGAGCAGAGAGCCCGATGCGGGGCTCGATCCCAGGACCCTGGGATCATGACCTGAGCCGAAGGCAGCGGCTTAACCCACTGAGCCACCCAGGCGCCCCAGCATTGTGGTTTTAACTTGTATTTCCCTAGTGTCTAATAATGTTGAACGTCTTCTTATGTGCCATTGGCCATTTTGTCAAGGGTTTGTTCAAGTCTTTTGGCCATTTAAAAAATTGGATCATCTTATTTAGGTAAGAGAATTTTCTCTCTCTTTTATTTGGTAAGTTTGTCAGATAGTTTCTCCCACTCTATGGCTTGCTTTTTATTTTTATTTTACTTGCATTTTATCTCTCTTTGTTTTCTAAATTAACATATAATGTATTATGTGCCCCAGGGGTACAGGTCTGTGAATCTCCAGGTTGACACACTTCACAGCACCGTAGCACATGCCCTCCCCAATGCCCATCACTCCATCACCCTCTCCCTCCCCCCCTCCCCCGGCCACCCTCAGTTTGTTTTGTGAGATTAAGCGTCTCTTATGGTTTGTCTCCCTCCCGATCCCGTCTTGTTTCATTTTTTCCCTCCTTTCCCCCCACGGCCCCACTGCCTGGATCTCAACTTCCTCACATCACAGAGCTCATATGAGAATTGTCTTTCTCTGACGGACTGACTTCACTTAGCATAATAGTTCCTCTAGTTCCATCCACGTCGTCGCAAATGGCAAGATTTCATTTCTTTTGATGGCTGCGTAGTATTCCATTGTGTAGAGACCACATCTCCTTTATCCATTCGTCTGCGGGTGGACATGTAGTTTCTCTCCATAGTTTGGCTGTTGTGGACGTTGCTGCTGTACACATTCGGGTCACTACGTTTGTATCTTTAGGGCAAATACCCAGTAGTGAGTTTGCTGGGTCGACGGCAGCTCTGTTTTCACCTTTTGAGGAAGCTCCATGCTGTTTTCCAGAGTGGCCGCACCCGCTTGCGTTCCCGCCAGCGGTGTAGGAGGCTCCCCTTCTCCGCATCCTGTCGGTCCCTGACTGGTTAATTGTAGCCGCTCTGACTGGCGTGCCGTGGGATCTCACTGGGGTTTTGATGTGTATTTCCCTGTGGCTTGCTTTTTATTAACCGTGTATTTTGAAGAGTAAGGATTTTTTAATTCTGATAAAGTCCAGCATGTTGTATTTTTTTATGGCTCATCCCTCTTCTAAGAAATACTTGCCTTTCCCAAGGTCAGAATTTCTCTCCTTTGTTTCCTTTAAGTTTATCATCCAGGCTTTGCTCTCAGAGCAGTGTCAGCCCCGCCCCGGCCGCTGGCGCGACCGCGGCACTGCCTCTTCCTGGCGTCGGTGATCCGTGCTCCTGTCCTTCACCGTTCGCGTCAGTTTCGTTGATCTTTCCAAAGCACAATTTTTGCTTAAATTTTCCTTGTTTTTCCATTTGCCAAGCTGCCTGGCAAATGGTCTTCCTGGGTCTTTGTGGGGCCCATGGAGGGGACACCCTGCCAAACGCCCCGCGAGGGGAGCTCCCCACCTTCCAGGGCGGGGACCCGGGGCACCATGTGGTCTGTGTTGCTGCGGGCTGTTCTCCCGTAAAACAGACTTCGTGTTAAGGAGAAGAGTTCCAAGACTTGGCTCCAAGACAGCAGGGGGAGGAGGGACAGGGTGGTTGCGGCAGCCGGGACTCTTGGTTGTCACAGCAGGCGGGGCCTGTCCTCACACTGACCCCCCTCCCTTCCCTTCGGAGCTGGACGATGTCTGAAGGTACGGAGATGTGCCTTCACAAGTCCCTGCGTCACAGCGGCCTCTGTCCCCTGCAGGAGAAGTACAGCATCGGTGAGCCCACGGTGCCGTCCACCATCGCCGAGGAGTTCACCTACAACCCGTTCATGAGAGTGAGGTGAGGGGGCTCCGCGGATGCCTTTGCCCCTGCCCAGCTGCCCTGTGTGCCAGAGGCCAGCCCGAACTCTGCATCAAGTAGAGTGTGGCCTTGGGCACGGGCCCTCTTCTCAGAAAGGGGTGCTTGGGCCCCAGCAAGGGTTTGGGGTCCTTTCTAACCCTGGAGTCTGGATCCATAGGCGGGTGAGGTACAGTCCCTGGCGGGGGGCGGGGTCTCGGGGAGCTGCCACCCAGGCCTGCCGGATGCCAGTGGGGGGTCGGTGTCCCCGCTGTCCGGGTCGCCGGCAGGATGGCTCAGCGAGAATAGCACGACCCCACGGTTAGGAACACGCGAGCTGGCTGCTGTGTAGCATCGCGGTTTTTTAAGCATGTCCCAACTTGCGCTGGCTCTTCCGGTCCCCGGCGCCCTGCGGGGGGCGTGGGGGGCAGGGGGGGCAGGGGGGTGCGGCGTGCAGCCTGGTGTTCGGCCTTTGCAGGGAGAAGACGGTGCAGCAGCACGCCGGGGAGACGGAGCCCGTGACCACCATGAGAGCCATCCGCAAAGAGAAGGACCACTTCAAGGTGCCCCGGGACTGAGGAGGCTGTGGGGCCTGGGGCGCCCCGGCCGCCGCCCCCCTCAAGCACATTTGGGTATTCAGATGTTTTAGATAAACTTCTTCCCGGGAGGCAGGAAATCCAGTCTTGGTTTCATTTAAATTAATTTCAGAGCCTTCGCTCGCGTCTCTGATGTTCTAGTGCAGTTACCAGGGAAGTCGCGCCGGCACTCCCAGATGCTGCTGGCGGACTGTGCGCACCGGCCGTGGCGTGCGGGGGGGACCTGGGGTGCCCAGACGAGGCTCGGGGTGCGGCCAGACCCTGGGCACAGGGCAGGCAGGAAGGGCTGTTTCCAGCCGGCTCATTTCTGCATCTCGAGGTTTTCCTCGGTTCCAGATGGTGTCCTTTTGGGTTGGATCTGTGGGAAGAACCGTGCCCAGGGCTCTCCTCCAGCCGAGGTGGTCTGTCGCCACTCTCCCTAGACGTCCTTGGCCGCTGAGGTTGTGTGTCAAGTCCTGGGTGGGCCAGGGTGCTGCATGGCTGGGAGGCAGAGTCCTTCCTGTCCGAAGATGGTGACCCCTAGATGGAGCCAGAGGCCCTGTGATGTCGCGGAGCAGGGTTTGCACGGGACCTTCTAGATGTTTCGTTGTACAGCTCTGAAGTAGCCTGGGTGTCTCCGGCCACGTCACAGTGCTGCTTGGCCGCACCCGTCCACGCTGGCGTGCGCACGTCCGGGGTGGACCCCGGTGTGTGTTCCCCCTCCCGCTGGCATCCCGCACGGTCCCCCTGTCCTTAGTCCCTGTGCTCCCAACCGCACGTGGAAATGTCAATGAGTAAATCACGCCGCTTCACCCAGCCTCTATGGGCCGTGGCTCGCTCTCCCCCCAGAGCCCAGAGCTCCGAACAGTAGCGGTTTCCCTTCGCATGTGTCGTCCTTGGTGAGGGGGTCCTGCTGGGTCGCCCCCAGGGGCTCTGGGCCTGCAGCTGGGCTGCCTGTGGGGCCAGACCTGTGGCTGTGGTCCTGGGTCTGTGACGTGCGGCTCTGACACGCTCTCGTGCCCACACCGCGTGCTGGCCATGGGCATTTTGACTCGGGGGAAGGTTCTGGCCCACTGGGAAGTGTGAGCCATGCCCGCCGCACCCTTGTGCAAACCGCAGTAGGGCTGCCCCACTGCCGCCTGGGGAGGCCAGGTCCCTTTCCGTGTGCGTGTGGGCCACTCGGGTTTCCTCCCTGGCCGCCACTTTGCTCAGGGGCCCCCACGTCTCTCCTGGGCTCTGCTCCTCCCGGGGCACACAGGGCCCTTGTTCGCCGCCACGTGTCGGCAGTCGTTCCCCAGGCGGCTGCTGGCCTTGCGCTCCGGCGTCCCGTTGAAGAAATCCCGAACTGTGGTTAAGTGCGTGGTACGAGGTCACCTTTTCCTCCTCTGCTGCCCTCCCGACCGTGCCCCCGGGAGTCGTGTGTGCGCTTCTGACCCTTGGGTCCGTGGTTCCTGGGAAGATGCGGTCACGCTGGTGGCCAGCAGTCTGCCCCCCGGGGTGGGGGCCCAGGCATCTGTCCCTCTTGTTGGCGCACATTACGGGCCCCGGGGGAGCAGCGCGCAGGGCTGCAGCTGGTAGTCCTTCCGCCGCGGGGTAATTCTCTGTTTCTGGGAAGAGACAGAGCCCAGCTTTGTCCTTCGGGAGAGTCTTGGCCGTTTGCCAATTTACTGTTAAAAACAGTAGATGTTTATGCCTAGAGTCGGATCGGAACGACGCTGTGACGCACCGGGTTTCTGGACTTGCTGTGACGAACACGCCGCTTGTCCAGCATCACGGTCCCCACAGCTCTGTGTCTGCTGCTGTGTTCCCAGGTCTGCGTGGCCCTGCAGCCGAAGGGGTCGGTCCCCAGCAGACTGCCCTGGCCTCTGGCAGCGGCGACCAGCCCGGGCTTCCCCAGGGGGCATCGTGGTGCTGCTCAGCTGCACGGGTCCACGCTGGGGAGTCCCCACGGCCTCCTGGCCACGCTGTCGGATGCCCGCACCGACCCTGCTCGCTCAGGCACTCATGGGATGGCTCCTAGGACACTGGGAAGTGCTGCCCTTGGGTTTGATTACAAAGGGTACAAAGCAGGACCCCTGGGCAAGGTCTGGGGGTGCCAGGGTGCTGCGCCGCACGCTCTGTAGAACACGGGGGGGGTCACCCTCCTGGCACGTCTGAGCTTGCGTCGAGGGGCTGTGCGGTGTCACTGCATCGTCCCTGGGATCACTGGCCCTGTGCGCGCTGTGACCGTCCCCCTTGCGTCGACCCCAGTGTGGCGGGGCTCCTGTGAACAATGTTCTCCCTGCCACGCACCCTGTGGGGAGTTCCAAGGACTCCGAGGCCCCCCGCCTGAACCAGGGAAAGGGCGGACAGACCACCGGACAGCAGATGCCTTCCCCGTGGGAGCCGACACTCCCCGGAGGCCAGCTCTCTGGGAACGTCCCGTCCCTGGTACTCCAGCCTTTGACACGGTTGTAGGTGGCGTCTTTTTATTATCATTGTTAACATATAACGTGTTATTTGTTCCAGGGGTACAGGTGTGTGAGTCGTCAGTCTCACACAACTGAGCACTCACCGTGGCACACGCCCTCCCCGACGTCCATCCTGACGTCCACCCCCAGCCGCCCCCCGCCCCCTCCCCTCCAGCAACGCTCCGCTGGTTTCCCGAGATGAAGAGTCTCTTACGGTTTGTCTCTCTCTCTCCGGTTTCGTCTTCACTTTTCCCTCCCCGCCCCACGATCCTGTCTTGTTGCTCGAATCCCTCCCGTCAGGGAGACCGTGTGAGGATGGTCTTTCTCTGACTGACATTCCACTCCGCGTCATACCCTCTAGTTCCATCCACGTCGTTGCAAATGGCAAGATTTCGGAATTTTGTTTTGTTTCATTTTTTCGATGGGTGCGTAATACTCCGGTGTGTGTCCGTCCGTCCACCCGTGTGTACACACACACCACATCTTTAGCCATTCGTCCGTCAATGGACATCTAGGCTTTCCACAGTTTGGCTGCTGTGGACGCAAATGGTGTCTTTTTCAGTCACTCCAGCATCGGGAGCGCAGAGAAGTGCCGTCAGCCTCGCTCCCAGGAACCTGCTCCTCCCACCTGAGCTCCGTTTCCCCCGTGAACCTTCTGTGGTCCCACTGCTGGGACTTCGCTCCCCAGGTCTCCCGCACTGCAGAGAGGCGAGCAGGCCCACAGCCTTCGTCCCCACCTCTGGGTTTCACAGACCTGAGCACGGCTGCTGGGTGGAGGCTGAGCTGCTCTGGTGGTTCGGTGTGAACAGAAGCCTCTGTCCTTGGGGAGCTTCCGTCTGGACGGAGGGACCGGGCAGCCGGGTCGGGAGGAAGCACGGGAGAAAACCGGGCGAGGAGCAGCCAGTGTTGTGGCTCGGCAGGCCTCGCCGAGGTGGTGCCGTGAACGAGTGACGGATCATAGCAGCGAGCCTTGCAGATACCTAGAGAGAAAAGCATGTGCCAAGGCCCTGGGGCACGGCTGTGGCTGAGCCGTGAGGAGCAGTGGACCGGACACAGGAGGACCTTGGCGCCCATGTGAAGTTAGGAGCCGGCAGGCAGAGCGAGCCTCAACCAGCATTTTTCTGAGGGCTGTGGTGAGGCTGCTGGACAGGCGGAGCGTGCCCGTGAGTGGAGTGAAAGCCCAGTCTCTGCCCCAGGGATCTGCACCATGAGTGCGGGGTCGCAGGGAGACAGGAGCTCAGAGAAGGCCTGTGAGGCTGGGTTTGGGCAGCAGGAGGCCGAGGTGCCTGTGAGGCTTCCCAGGGGCAGTGGGCAGAGGAGGGTCAGGGTAGGTCCAGGCTGGAAATGTACCCTGGGAGGTGGCCAGCATGTGGGGGGAGGCCTGCGGGGGACACACAAGTGCGGCCAGAAGTCACCCTGGACAGGAATGGGGTCTCCTCGGTGGGCTGCGCGCAGTTCTGCTCCTGGCGAGCTACTGCTCGGGCCTCCCACGGCCGGCCGGGCCGGACACCTCCTCGCGCGAGCCCGCCGCCGGCAGACGTGGAAGGGACCGGAGCGTTTGCGCTTTGGGAGTCTGAGGAAGGGGAATTCGAGCGTGAACCTGGGGTTTCCAGCAGGTGAAGCCACTTGGGGAGGCGCCTTTCTTCCCAGGGTTTTCTTCCTTTTTTTTTTTTAAAGATTTGATTTATTTGACAGAGGTCACAAGCAGGCTCCCTGCTGAGCAGAGAGCCCGATGCGGGGCTCGATCCCAGGACCCTGAGATCATGACCTGAGCCGAAGGCAGCGGCTTAACCCACTGAGCCACCCAGGCGCCCCAGGTTTTCTTCCTTTTTAAAGAAGATCTAAAGTCATCTCCACACCCACCGTGAGGCTCGAACTCGCAAGCCGGAGGTCCCGCCGCACGTTTCCCGACAGACTGGGCGCCCCTCCCGTCTCCGCTCCTCCGGCTGTCGTCTCTGTGGCTGGCGTGGGGCACGGAGGGCGGCCGAGGGGGCTCTGCTGGTTTCTCTCCCTCGTGTCCTCCCTGCCGCAGGCCGCCGTCCGGTCGGGTACGAGCGCAGAGACTGGGCGTTGGCCACACTCGCTCTGGACTCCTGACCCCGGGCCCCTGCTGCCCTCAGAGGGGTTTTCTTGGAAAGTGTCTCCCTCGGGCCTGTGTCCTGTCTTCCTGGGCAGGGTCCGTCTGCTCCAGGTCACATGCTGGCCCCACGTGGCCCGCTCCTTTACCGCTAGGAAATCGTTCAGGCTTTACCCCTCTTCAGAATGTTCTGTTTAGGGGCGCCTGGGTGGCTCAGTGGGTTAAACCTCTGCCTTCGGCTCAGGTCATGATCCCAGGTCCTGGGTTCGAGCCCCGCATCGGGCTTTCTGCTCAGCAGGGAGCCTGCTTCCTCCTCTCTCTCTGCCTGTCTCTGCCTACTTGTGATCTCTGTCTGTCAAATAAATAAAATCTTAAAAAAAATGTTCTGTTTATGAATGAGGGTCACAGCAGTGAGCCAAGGGTACCCCTGCACCCCTAGTAACCCCAAACCTTTCACAGACCCATAGAAGGTTTCTGCGGGTCCACCACCTTCTACGGACGCCGATCCCGCGTTGCAGCAGCAGAGAGGCCTGGGAGGCGGCGGCTCCCGGGGGGTCTAGGACAGGCTGGCGCAGGGCTGCACTGTGTGCCCCCAGGACTCCGCGCAGGCTCAAGCCCATCTGGGCGGGTGTGGTGGGGGCGAGGAGGCAGGACGCCGTGACTTCTCCTCCTTCCCTGGCCCAGAGCCGTTTCTCATTTCTTCAGCTCAGGTTCATAAGCTCAACCTGACGTAAAAGGCTGTCAGAGCGACGAACGGCCGTGTCCGAACGGGGCTGGGGGCTGCGGAAGAACCCGGCTTTACACTAGGTCCTCTAAGTAATTATGTAATTCAGGGACTGAGTGGAAAATAGGTTACATAACAAGAATTGGAGACTTTTTTTTTTTTAATTAAAGATTTGAAGGGCGCCTGGGTGGCTCAGTGGGTTAGAGCCTGTCTTTGGCTCAGGTCATGATCTCGGGGTCCTAGGATCGAGCCCCGCACCAGGCTCCCTGCTCACGGGGGCCTCCCTGCCCCAACCTGCCTCTCTGCCTACTTGTGATTTCTCTCTGTCAAATAAATAAAATCTGTAAAAATAAAAAAATTGAGAGAGCGAGCGAGCAAATTGGGGGAGGGGTGCAGACTCCCCCGGAGCGTGAAGACCAGGGCAGGACTCAATCTCGCATCCCCGAGATCACGACCTGAGCCGAAACCATGAATCGGACGCCTCACCGACGGAGGCAGCCAGGCACCCTAAGACACGGAGGCTGACGTTCTCCCGGAGCGGCAGATGGCCTGGAGGACCCGTCACCCAGGACGCCCAAAGCGCAGAGCACGCGCTCGCCCACGGAACCCGCCTGTGCTCGGATGAGCCCGCCCGCGCGCATCCTCCAGCCCAGACCCGGCGTGAGCCACGAGACCGGTCACGGTGAGTTTTAACAGAGCAAAGGGGTGTGTCGGCTTGCTGGAGCGGAAGGAGTTCCCAGCGGCAGCGTGAGGTCTGGCCGCCCCCGCCTCCGGACAGGACAGCAGGCGGTCGGAGCCGTGGACGCGGCGCGCGCTCCCGCACACGCGCGAGCCGCAGCCACGGAGACGACCAGCGCGGCCCCTGCGGGAGGACCTGCCCGTGCGTGAAGCAGGACAGAGAAAGTGGACGTGGAAAGCACCGTGTGCGGGACACGCACCTGCACAGCAGGAGGAGAGGCTTCTAGTTAAGAAACTAGAGAAGAGAGCAAACGAAACAAGGGAAGCAGAAGAAAAAGGAAAATCAGCAAAATAGAAAAAAACCCCCAAAGTTAGTTCTCTGAAAAGATCAAGAGGCTGACAAACCCGCCGTCACCGTGGCTGACACAGAACACGCACGTCAGCAGAATCCCGCAGCAGGGGACGGCGCCACTCTGCTCCCCGCACAGAACAAGCACCTGCGAGCCGGTGCTCGAGGCCAGAAGTCAGAGCCCAGCTGCTCTGGGCCGCCGAGCTGCTTCCTCCTGGAGGCCCCGGAGAGCCTCTCCCCAGCCCGGGTCCTCCTGCCAGAGGTGCCCTCGTTCCTTGGCTCCCAACGTCCCTCCCGTAGACGCCAACACCAGCAGCTGTAGGTGAAGCCCCCCTCTCCCGGCCTCCGCCCTGCCACTGTTGAGGACCTTTGTAATGACACTGGGTCTGCCTGGAAAACCCACAGTAGTCCTGCTGTCTAGGCCTGCGCCCCTTTCTGCTGTGTGTCTGGACACGGTTGTGACTATAGGGGTCAGGACGGCTGCCCCCCCCCACAAGAGCATTTTGTGGTCACAGCTTCCGAAATCACGGTGACCCACGGGATGCTCACCTCTAAAACCAGGAGCAAGGTGCGGCCGGTCTTGGCCTGGTGCTGGCCGCGCCGTGGGGCACCAGGAAGCCGCGGAAACGGCTGCAGGCCGGGAAGGAAAAAGGAGAAACATCCTTACTCACCGATGAGGCAACCCCCCACCGATGAGATGACCCCCCAAGGAGCTAATCCTAGAGACCCAGAGACACCTACAAACGCAGCGCTGGCAAGTTCATTCTGCCAGGTCCTGGGACACCAGATTAGGAAAAAGAAAATCCACTCCGTTTCCACGTGCTGGGAACAACTGTTCACGGAATGAAGAGGGTCCCGTCCACGGCGGCACCAAACTAAAGATCCTCCGAAAGTACCGCATGGAAAACAGCTCAAGATTCGTGAAGATCTAAGTCAACGGGAAGGCGCCCCACACCCCTCCACTGGAAGATCGCCGTCATCTGGTGTGAGGCACGTGGAAAGCCTGAGCCAGAGAAAAGCCAAACCAGCGGGGCAGCTTGTCAAAACCAACCTCTGCATTCTAGGAGGCAGTTCGCCTTTTTTTTTTCTTGAAGTAGGCCCTATAGCCAGTGCGGAGGCCAAGGCCGGGCTTGAACTCCCAACCCAGAGATGGAGACCCGAGGTGGCATCAAACGTCTGACGCTTCACTGACGGAGCCACCCACGTGCCCCATTTTTAAAAAAACGGCCGAGCCACAGACTGGGAAAAATGCTCCCAAATATTATACCTGATAATCCACTCTCAGAACTCAGGAGACAAGGGAAAAGCCGGCCCGCCTTGGAGAGCGCGTCCCCGGGAAGGCGGCGCTGAGAGCCGGGGCGCCAGGCGAGGACGGATGCGCAGGGCGCGCTCACACTGCGGAGTGTGCCGTGGGACGCAGGCAGCCGGCTCAGCCCCTGCGGCTCTGCAGCTCGGGGGGGATGGGCTTGAGCCCCATGCCGGGTGCAGGGGGGACTTGTAACTGTCACACCTAAACACGCATGAGCCAGCAGCTCCCCCGGAAGAATGTGCCCAAGAGGCCGGAAACCCACGTCCGCGCCGAGAGCCGTAGCTGAAGGCTCGTGACAAGGTCCTGGAAGCCCCGGACAGAAGCGCCCCTATGGCGGTGAGCTCAGCGGGTGGAAGGAGCTAGTGGCGGCCCCTCCCTGTCACCCCCCCCCCCGGGGGGCCACAGCACTGCACGTGCTCGCAGAAAGCCCGCTGGCCGGCCACGGGCAGACACGCCAGCGGGCAGGCCCCGCCGCGCTGACTGGGCCGCCGCAGGGGAGGACTTGTCCGGGCGGGTGTCGCACTCCGCAGCACCTTTCGGGAGCTCAAAGCCCAGACGGCAAAACTGAGGCAGACCAAGGAGGGAAACGTATCAAAAAGTAGCGGCCAGTCGGGAAAACGACACGCCTCACGGGCGATCGGAACAGAAACGCGCAGCAGTGCTGAGCGACCCCAGGTCAGAGCTAGAGCGGGGGATGACGTGGGGCGTGCGGGGGTCCCTTCCGCACAGACCTCAGCGCAGCCCGCCTCTCGCGGGCTCTGGTTCCGGCCCAGACGCGGGCGAGCCGCTCGCTCCGTCTAGAAGAGCGCACACGGGGCCCCGGCCGCGGAGCCAAGCTGCTCTTGGGGGGAGCCGTCTCCGCGAGGGACCAATACGTTGTCCACCTTGAGGCTGGGGGGCACAGCCCCCGACGTGCCCCATGGCGCTTCGAGAGCGTCACATTAAAGTCCACGTGCGAGAGTGGCCCAGAAACCCCCACGTTCTGAGGACTCCTGCTCGGCGCCGAGTGCCTCGGGAAACGGCGATCCAACGAACTCTTGCCAAAAACGACGGAGAGCGCGGCCAGGTGAGCCCCAGGACGGAAGGACACACTGCCCACACGCACCCCCCCAGGAAGGATGTGCATCCAGACTGACTTTAAGAACACAGATCGGACTGAGCCATCACCAGAAATCAGCAAGAGACATACATGCCCTTCACGGGACAGGACAGTCCCCCGCTGACGAGCCTCAGGGGCTGCAGTCCCACTGGCGTCTGAGAAGCATGCAACGAAAGCCAGCAGCCACTCACCTTCGGGGCTTGGGAACAGACAGGATGGCGCTGGGCTGGGCAGGGCACCCCTGGGCGCCAGGAGGTGGGGACCCGCTAACCGCTCAGAAGTCCAGCCTCACCTGCCAAGAAGACACGCACCTGGGTCCCAGCAAGTCCACAGCGGACCCACAGGCCTGCGGCACAGGGCCCCGCGGGCAGCAGGTGGGTGAGCGAGGATGTGGGGACGGCTGTGTGTCCGAGCTGCCCGAGTCCCGTGTCATACGGAAGCCAGGCCCAGGGCTCGTGTGGGACCCCCATTCACGATGATCAGAAGCACATGAAACCAGACGCCTCGGGGAGAGCCTCGGTGGCCAGGACAGGGAGGGACCCGGGGGCGGAGTGCGGGTGTTGCTATGGGGGCAGCCATGCGGGCCCAGCCGGGTTTACAGAAAGAGCCCTTCCCTCCGCACACCCTCCCTCCCGGCCCTGGCCCTGCGCAGGGCTCGAGGGAACGTGCTGAGTCGGCACCGGGGGCTGCGGTAACGCGTGTTTACCCGGTCAATTTCTGGGCGTGCACGTTCTCCGGCGGATCTATAATTTCTCAGAACAGAGGCTGAGAACCGACCTGGAAATCAATCAAAGCTCAATAAAGGGAGAGATAAAGCCGTCCCCACGCCCAGCACCGGGAGCTGTGGGCCACGCAGGGGTGAGGCAGGAGTGGGGGAATGGAGAAGCGTGCAGCGGGTCCCCCTGGCCCTCTCTGCGGGGCTGCGGACCTGCCCCCTGGCCAGGAGGTACCCTGGAGAGTCTCCCAAGGCTCCCAGAGCCCTGCCCCTCCTCTCGAGGGGAGCCTGGCTGCGCCCTCATCTGTCGGTCTCTGCCAAGGACCCCTCCCCTGGCTGTGCCCGCTGTGCCCAGGTTGGGTGGACAAGAGGGCGCAGGGCTCCCCCTGCTTGAGCAGCAAGGGGATGTGCTGGCTGTCAACCTTCTTCCTGGCCTGACCTGGGACTGATCTCAGGCCAGGCTCTGGGCAGCCATCCTGTGCAGAGCGGGCTGGTCAGGGCCCCACAGGAGCTCTGGAGGACAGCCTGGGTCCCAAAGCAGGTGGAGGCTGGTCCTGCAGCCACAAGACCCGGCGCCCAAGGCCAGGCCTCCCTCCACTCTTCCAGAGAGGGCAGTGCTAGGGAAAGCAAACACAAGGGGGCCGGGGACCCTGCCCTGGGTTCCTAGAAGAGGATGGGGGGAGGAGGGGTGACCAGACACCAGCTGACCCTGAGGTCCCAGAAGCCGAGGCTGGGCAGGGCCCCAGGGAGGCCTGATGAAGACCCCACCCAGGCTGTTAGGAAATGGGCAGGGGGAAGGAGGGGGGTGGTCAGCGTGCCAGGCCCATCTCCCACTTAACTCCCACGTGGCCGTCCGCTGAGTGGGAGGTCCCCCACAGCTGCCTGAGGGGCCCCTGCCCAGGGGGAGAGGGCCAGCCAAACCTGAAGGTGGCTTTGGTGTGAAGGCAGCCCCCCCAGCCTCTCCCCTGTGCCATCCGTTTCCTGGGCATTTGGGGCTGACACTGGGTGCCGGGCTCGGGAGGGTTAATGGCATCGGGCCAGCAGGGCTGGGCTGGGCTGGCCACAGGGCGCTGGCAGCCCCGGCAGTGGGGAAACCAGAGGACAGGAGCAGCCGGCCCCAGCAGACGCACCAGCTTGCGGCCCGCCTGTGGTCTGTTCTGCACGCGGGATGGCCCTGACTGGAGGTGAGGAGCCCCTAGGGCCCCAGCCCCTCGCTCTGGGGGTAGCCAACCCCGTGCCTCCGAGGCCCGGGGCAGCCCTGCGAGGGCCCAGCTTGGGGTGAGCTGACAACGCCGGTGCCGCCGCAGGGGCGCCTCGGGATGCGCCCTCGGACACCCTCTACCCACCTCCTGTCTGCTTCCGGGGCCAGTCCCCTCAGGCCCCCCCGGGGGACCCCTCCCTGGGCTGGACTGCTGCCCCCGCAGCCCCTCAAAGGCCCGGCACGGCCTATGCAGGTGGGTGTGGGGCGCCTCTCGCACTGCCTCTGGCCCCCCCTGGACAGCCCGCACCCTGAGGGCAGGGATGGGCCCCGACTCGGTGGGCAGCCCAGTGCGTGACGCAGGTTTTGGGGTGCCGATGGGGTGGGACTCAAGTGCCCTCTGTCCCAAGACACCCCGACCCCTGATGAGTTGGGGGTGCGGAGTCCCCATCTGCCCTGAGGCAGGCGTCGTGCTCCTCTCCTGGCACGAGTGCTGGGACATTCCTGGACCCAAGCACAGGCTCCTGGGAGCACGTGGGGGGGTGACCCCCGCCCCGGAGCCTCACTGCGGCGGCGCCCGCCCGCCCACCAGCGGCTCTCAAGGGCAGGAGCACATACCCCACTCGGGCCTCCCATCGGCCCACCTGCCAGCACGGCCCCACTCGAGTGTCCACACTGGGACGCGCACAGCCACACGGCCGAACGGCCGGGCACCCCTACCCGCAGTTCTCTTCAGAACGGGCGTCGCTACCCCAGCGGGCCTGCAGGGTGGAAAGGGCCGTCAGTTCCGAACCGGACCACGTCCCAGTTGTCCTAACTGGGGCTCTGCTTCCAAATGCGGCCGGGAGAGCGCAGCTCTGAGCTCCCACCTCTGTCCGGGCTGCCAGCACCATGGCCTCTCTTGGTCACGTGCTGTGGTCCGGGCGCGAGTTCCACGCCGCAGCGTGTGGGCAGGCGGCGGCCCTCGCCCCGGGGCTCAAGTCCTCTGGCCCCTCTCCCTGCAGGAGGCCCGGTCCTGGCCGTGCTGCTGGTCTCGTGGGCGGCGCTGGGGCCCTGCAGCCCCGAGGGAGCGGAGAACGGGGCCCCGGGGGCCGCTGAGAGCCCGCAGTGCCCGGCCGTGTGCGCCTGCGGCCACGATGACTACTCGGACCAGCTCAGCGTCTTCTGCAGCTCCCGTAACCTCACGCGGCTGCCGGACGGCATCCCGCACGGCGCCAGGGCCCTGTGGCTGGACGGCAACAACCTGTCCTCCATCCCCGCGGCCGCCTTCCGGAACCTCTCCAGCCTGGCCTTCCTCAACCTGCAGGGCAGCGGGCTGGCGAGCCTGGAGCCGGAGGCGCTGCTCGGCCTACAGCGGCTGCGCCACCTGCACCTGGAGCGGAACCAGCTGCGCGGCCTGGCGGCCCGCACCTTCCTGCACACGCCGGGCCTGGCGTCGCTCGGCCTCGGCAACAACCAGCTGGGCCGGCTGGACGACGGCCTCTTCCAGGGCCTGGCCGGCCTCTGGGACCTCAACCTCGGCTGGAACGGCCTGGCCGTGCTGCCCGACGCCGCCTTCCACGGCCTGGCCGGCCTGCGCGAGCTGGTGCTGGCGGGCAACAGACTGGCGTACCTGCAGCCCCCGCTCTTCCGCGGCCTGGCCGAGCTGCGCGAGCTGGACCTGAGCAGGAACGCCCTGCGCAGCGTCAAGGCCGACGTGTTCGTCAAGCTGCCCCGGCTGCAGAAGCTCTACCTGGAGCGCAACCTCATCGCCGCCGTGGCCCCCGGCGCCTTCCTGGGCATGAAGGCGCTGCGCTGGCTGGACCTGTCGCACAACCGCGTGAGCGGCCTCCTGGAGGACACCTTCCCCGGCCTGCTGGGCCTGCACGTCCTGCGCCTGTCGCACAACGCCCTGGCTGGCCTGCGGCCGCGCGCCTTCAAGGACCTGCACTTCCTGGAGGAGCTGCAGCTCGGCCACAACCGCCTGCGGCAGCTGCCGGACAGGGCCTTCGAGGGCCTGGGCCAGCTCGAGGTGCTGACGCTCAACGACAACCAGATCCGCGAGATCGAGGCGGGCGCCTTCGCGGGCCTCCGCAGCCTGGCGGTCATGAACCTGTCGGGGAACTGCCTGCGGACGCTGCCGCCGCAGCTCTTCCTCGGCCTGGCCCGGCTGCACAGTCTGCACCTGGAGCGCGGCTGCCTGGGCCGCCTCCGGCCGCACGCCTTCGCCGGCCTCTCGGGGCTGCGCCGCCTCTTCCTCAAGCACAACGGCATCGCGGCCGTGGACGAGCAGGGCCTGGGCGGGCTGGCCGAGCTGCAGGAGCTGGACCTCACGGCCAACCAGCTCACGCACCTGCCGGCCCAGGCGTTCCAGGGCCTGGGCAAGCTGGAGTACCTGCTGCTCTCGGGCAACCGGCTGGCAGCGCTGGCGGCCGACGCCCTGCGGCCCCTGCGCCGCGTCTTCTGGCTGGACGTGTCGCACAACCGCCTGGAGGCCCTGCCCGAGGCCGACCTGCCCCAGCTGCGCTACCTGAGCCTCCGGAACAACTCCCTGCGGACCTTCACGCCGCACGCCCCCGGCCTGGAGCGCCTGTGGCTCGAGGGCAACCCCTGGGACTGCGGCTGCCCGCTCCGGGCCCTGAGGACCCTGGCCCTACAGCAGCCCAGCGTCGTGCCGCGCTTCGTGCAGGTGGCACCGGAGGGCGACGACGGCCAGCCGCCCGCGTACGCCTACAACAACATCACCTGCGCCAGCCCCGCCGGCGTCTCGGGCCTTGACCTGCGCGACGTCGACGAGGCCCACTTTGCTCACTGCTGACGGAGGCATGGCCTGCCCTGATGTTGCCCTGGGGTCACTGCGGTGGCCTCCTCTGCTGGTGTGGGCACCGCTGCCATACAGGCCCCGGCCCCCCAGCTGTCCCTCATTAAAAGCCATCTGACAGGGCACCCGGGTGGCTCAGTGGGTTGGGCCTCTGCCTTTGGCTCAGGTCACGATCTCAGGGTCCTGGGATCGAGCCCCGCATCGGGCTCTCTGCTCGGTGGGTAGCCTGCTTCCTCCTCTCTCTCTGTCTGCCTCTCTGCCTGCTTGTGATCTCTGTCTGTCAAATAAATAAAATCTTAAAAAAAGCCACCTGACACACGTGTGTGACCACAGGAGTATAGCTCTGGGGATGGGGGGAGGAAAGCTCAGGCCCCTGCCCCCGCCCCACAGCCCACCAGCCTGTGCCAGAGGGGCAGCAGCTCCTCCTCCTGTGGTCCAGAACCCCGGCACCTCAGCTGTCCTCTTTGGCCACATTCTCAGAGGCCCTGGTCCTGGGAAGCCAGGCAGAGCCGGGCGGTCACTGCTCGTGCCCAGCGTGAATGTGGGTTCTCGCTGCCCAACCCCGGCCAACACGTCCCCCGCCCCCAGGAGCCCTTCCCCTGCCCTCTAGTTCCATGCCAGGAAACGTCTGTCCACGGCGCACCTGAACCCCCATCATCACCGCACCCCCCCCGCGGGGGGTCACCCTGTCCCTTCTGCCGACATTCCAACCTCTTCCCTTGGGGAGGGTGCCATGCCGTGCCCTGTCCCACTGCACCGCCCGGCCTCCCTGGGGCGCTGCATGTCACTCCCAGCTCTGCCCCGGCCCTGTGGCGTGGAGGGTGTGCAGGGCGACTGGGGACGGGCTGTCTGCTGCGCCAGGCTGAGCCTCCCCTGACGGCATGGATTTCTCTGCCGTCACCAAGCTCTCCACACGCTGACCCCAAGCTTGACCCAGACATTTGCAGGGCCCGCGGGCTACGCCAGCATGAGCGCACCAGCATGCCACGGCTCCGGCAGCCCCAGGACACGACGCTTCGGAAGCAGCAGACCCGTCACTGCGGCAGTGGGACACTTTTAATCGTGGGTTCCTCTGAATTTAAGTCTAACGCCTTGCAAGACGCTCCCCGCTGTCCCGGCATCGCTCACGATGGCACCGAGGATGGCGGGAGGCGCTGAGGACAGCAGATGCCCCTAGGGTTTCTCCAGACGTGTAGGTGTTGTGACCACGTGGAGCCTTGGCTGCGAACGACAGCCTAGCCGTGGGCCTGGGGGTGCACGCGCCATCACCTGAGAGTTCAGCCACTAGGACCCCACACCTTCTCCCGGGCCCTGCCACCCGCCCGCCGGGCAGAACCACCCACTGTCCGCCGCTCTACCGCCAGAGGCCCTGGAAACCCAAGATGCGGGGAAGGGCACAGAAAGAGGCCCGCACGGCCACGGCCTCTGCTTAGGTCTGAGCGTGCGCGGCCAGACGCGAGAGGGGGTTGCCTTGGTCAGGAAAGCCGAGCGGGCGCCTCGCTCAGAACCTTCTGGGCTATGGAGGAGAGCGCGGGGAAGGCGGGACTCTGAGGGAAGTCCCTGATGAAGTCTCCACCTTCCTCCAGGCTCCTGGTGAGCTCAGGGTCCAGAGGCACAGAGCCTGCGAAGGGGGAGGGCAGGGGACGGGCTGTGAGGGTGGCAGAGGGCCAGGGGCCAGCTCCCCAGGCCCAACCCACCGGGGCTCCCGCGGGCTCCCGCTCGTGCCCACCAGCCGCGGGGAGCTCAGACCCTTGGGGAGCTCAGACCCCCGGAGCAGAGTCCAAGCGGCGGCCCTGCCGTGCTCACCCAGGAAGGGGACTCCGGCGAGTCTGGCCAGCTCCGCCCCGCCTCCCTGGGAGAAGACGTTGGTGCACTCCTGGAACGCAGATGTGCGGCCCCCCTTAAGGAACTTCTCACACTCAAGAGGGACAGGTCCAGGGGTGTTCCCGCCACCCAAGGCACACCTGACCACCCCTGGGCCCCACAAGGGCTGGTGACCACTCGAGTCCCCACGACTCACTGTGCAGTGGGGACAGACGAAACCACTCATGTTCTCCACGACCCCGACCACCTGCAGCCCCGTCTTCCTACAGAAGGTCAGCTCCCGCCTCACATCCCCCACAGACACTGCCTGCGACCAGGCAACAGAGGACAGCGGTCACTGAGCGTGTCAAGAGCCGGGAATAGTGCCAGGTCCCCGGTGAGGTCGCGGATGGCGCTCGCATGGTACCTGTGGCGTGGTGACCACGAGGGCCCCCAGCGGGCCATAGGGGCGCAGCGCCTCCACAGCGGCCATGTGCTCATCAGAGGTCCCGGGGGGCGTGTCCACGACCAGGTAATCCAGCTGTCCCCAGGCCACGTCAGACACGAACTGCTTTATCAGCGCTGCAGAGACCCGGGGATCTCAGCGAGCCCCTCGCCTGCAGCCTCTGCAGGTCCCGGGTCTTCCCAACGGCCGCAGAGCAAGCCGCTCCTTACGGAGGGTGGCACGCGCACCACGTGGGCTCCACAAGCACCTCTCTCTTCCCGGATGTGGGGCCACCCCGGCCACCCGAGACTTCTGCTCAGGCCTGAGCCAGGAGCTGTGATCCCCCTGGGGAGGGGTCTGTGCCTGGACGCAGGTTCCCCTCCAGCTTCTGCAACAGGAGAGCCCGTGACCCACGGCGGCAGGTCCCGCACGCAGCCCCTCCCCCTGCCAATCACACCGCTTGGTGGGGCCCGGCGTGGCCTCAGGTCTGAGCAGAACCCTCCCCGCTCAGGGACTCGGATGGGGCCACTGACAACCCCACGGGGTCCCTCCTGCTCTTAACTCCCACGCCCGGCCTGATCGTTCCGGTGAGCAGCAGAACCGTTCTGGAAATAACTGGCTGTTGGGGTCTCTGGCTTTACCCAGTAACCCTGGGGAGGGGGCCTGAAGCTCCCGCAGGACCTTCTAACTGACTTTTTAACGGAGCACCGTGGTGACAGCTGGGGGCAGCAAGGGGGCTGGCTGTGCCGTCCCGTGCCCCGTCATTACCGTTCTTCTTGGGGCCCCTCCACACCACAGCCTCATCCGGGCTCTCCAGCAGGAAGCCCACGGACATGAGAGAGATGCTCTGCTCCTGGTCCACAAAGACGGGGACCCAGCCGCTGTCACACTGGTGCACGGCCCTGCCCTGCGCCCGAAGCATGTGGGGGATGCTGGGGCCACACAGGTCCACGTCGAGAATGCCCACCTGCAAAGAGGACGGACGTCCGCGAGGGGCAGAGCAGCGGGGCAGTCGGAGCGGGTGCCGGCGTGGGGTGCTCACCTTCTTGCCCGCGTGGCGCAGGGCCAGGGCCAGCTCCGTGGAGATGGTGCTTTTCCCGACCCCCCCCTTTCCCGAGAGGACGAGGAGGATGTGCCGGACACCTGCCAGGTTTCCAGGCTCTGGTCAGGAGAAAAGGGGAGGAGGGCAGAGAATCCCCCTCGCACCAGATGCTCTGGGAGGCTCACTCCCAGGGCTCACCAGCCCCTCCCACGCCCCCAACTCCGAGACCCGCTCCTTTGGCGTAATGGAAGCAAACACCCCCAGCTGGAAGGTCTTCCCGCGGGCCGGCCCCAAACCTGACCCGTGGCCTCCCGGCAGACGGCTGTCCCAAACCGCCCCTCTCTGCTGTGAGCACGTGTGTCGCTGCCCCCTGCAGATCACACTCCCGGGTGGGCCACAGGAAGCAGGAGGCTGCAGGGTCCCAGCTGACCCCAGTGGGAAACGGCCGTCATGACAGGCTGAGGTCCGCTGTGCTGGGGACGGCCCCTACCCCCACTCAGAGGATTCAGGTGTGATGCCCCCCAGGTGCCCAACACTCTCCTGGGGTCCCTGGTCTCCAGTTCTCAGGAGGAACGCTTAGAGCTCTAGAGACCTAGAGCTGCGGGCACGCGCGCGCACGGAGCCACCTCTCTGGCTCAGACCACGCCCCGCGCGGCCCCAGGCCCAACAGCCGCGGCTCTCTGTGGGCCGCGGACCACTCCGCCCCGGCTCTTCCTTCCAGTGAGCCTAACGTGTCCCTGAGAGACACCAGACCCACCCCTGCCACCCGCGGGGTTGCCGTCTGCACCCACACAGCCGTCAGTCCCCCTGCAACACCCTAAGTTCTTGCCTCTGACCCCGCCACGGGCCCCCCTGCCCGACCTCCCCACCGCCCTGCCCGCGAGCCTGGGTCCCTGGGGGCTCCACAAAGGCTGCCCTGGTCCCGACCCTCCTCTAGACCCTGCCTCTAGCGACGGGCGGGGACGGGGTGCGCGGGGCACCGGGCCGGCTCGCGGCAGGGCCCGGTCGCCGACGCCGGCAGCACCCCCGGGGCAGCCCGCCGCACCCGCCCGCACCCGCCCGCGCCGTGCTGGACCGCCGCTTCCTCACAGAACCGACATACGCGGCGCGCAGGCTCTAGCCGCGGCCCTGCGGCCACCAGCCCCCGACCCCAGGCCCCCCGGGCGCAGGGAGACGCGGCTGGTCCCCTCTGGGCGCCGACGACATCCCCTGAACGCCCGGGGCCGCGACCGGCCGCGGCGCACCGGCGCCGCCCGCTCCCGCCCGTTCGGAGCACTCACCCGCCGCCTCCGCCGCCGCCATCCCTCCCGCCGCGCCGCACGGCCTCCGTCCACCGGCCCAAACCCCGCCCCCCACGCAGCGCCCTCCCCCTGGCCGTCCTGACAGGCCCACTAGCGCTCCACTCAGCCAGTCACATCCCAAGTAAGGAGACGCAGCTTCCGGTGCCCGCCATGAACCGGAAGTGGACTCACTTCCGTGTCTGTCCCTGCCTCGCCCCGCGCGCGTCCAATGGGCACACGGGCCCTGTTACCGACGGCTTGAGAGGTGACCAATGGGGAGGCGGCGCCAGGACCGACAGTTCGAGCAACCTTTCGGCAGGAGGCATGTGCCGCGCGGCCCGCCCCCTGCCCGCAGCCGCGAACGGCCAGCGCCCCGCAGCGCCCAGCAGCGCCTGCCAGTGGCCGCGGGGCCAATGCGGCGCGGGGGGCGGGCTGCGGGGCGGGGATTGTTTACGTCTCGCTCCGGAGCGGAAAGTAGGTCACGGCCGCCCGGCGGAGCGCGGCGGCAACCGAGCAGTGGCAGGTGAGCGGCGGCGGGCGGCGGCCGCTGCCCCCAGGGTCCCCCGGCTCCGCAGCGCACGGCCGCCGCGCTTGCTGGCCTGACGGGAGCGCTGGCGGCGCGAGGCCCCGGCGCGCCTTTGTTCCTGCGGGCGGCGGCGCCGGGGCGCCCAGGGCTCGGCGGGCGGCCTCGCAGCAACCCCCGCGACAGCGCGCAGCCGGAGACCCGCGCGGGCCGGGCCGGGGCGCGCCGCCTGCCGTGCGCTGCTGCGGGGCGGTCACCTGCGCCTGGCGGCCGGGGACGGTGCTCGGGGAGCGGGCGGGGGGCGCTCTGGGTCGGGGGGCAGCCCCGGAAGGCGGCGTGGTCCCGGGAGAATGCGGGACGGGAAAGGCATTCCGGGAGAAGGGCGGGAGCGGGCTCGCACCCGGGCCCAGGCCCTTGCGGCTTGGAGAAGCGCGGAGGGGCGGGATGTTGCATGTTGTCTCCGTAAGGCAAGGCCGAGCCGTTTCCAGATGGATTGAGACTTGCTTCCGTTCTTAAGCTCTGTGCTTCCAGAAAGTCGGCTTGGCTGTAATGAGTGAAGTGGGAGGAGCCAGAGGAAAGGTGGCCCCGGGGATGGAGAGGGCTCAGGACTCGGTTTGGAGGTGGTGCTGGGCGTGTGAGGGTGTTCAGGGTGACTGCCATGGGTCTGGCATGAGGAACTGGGAGGTTGGAGATGCCATCTGTCAAACTGGACAACCGAGGAGGAGCCAGACGAGGTTGGAGACGCCGGAGGGAAGGCTGGGTTCCGCAGGCTGAGCTCAGTCGAGCTGAGATACGCGTTTGAGAGTCATGGGCATCTGCATGGTGTTCCTCACTCTCTGCCTGGCGCTCATCAAGGTGCCTGCATGCTGGAGGGAGGGCTGAGGGCGCGAAGAGTCCCAGAGCTCTCGTTCCGCATCCGCAGAGCTCAGGCAAGCTTGCACCTTTGGCCGGGGCCGGCATAGCTGGCTGAGGATGGAGCACAGAGCACGGGAGCACTGCCTCGTGTCTTCTCTGCTCAGAGCCTGGGTGTTCCTCCAGATCCTGTCCACCATGGCCAGGCGCCCTCGGAGCAGCAGAGCTTGGCACTTTGTCCTGAGCGCAGCCCACCGAGACGCGGATGCCCGGGCTGTGGCTCTGGCGGGGACCACTAACTGGGGCTACGACTCAGATGGGCAGGTAGGTCCTGGTGGGGGATGTGGGCGTGGCTGGACTAAGGGGCAGAGGCGCCCAGGGCGGGCAGTGTCTGAGCCAGGACTGAAAGAGAAAGATGCCCCTGAGGGCAGAGGATGGGCCAGGGAGGCCCTCCTTTTCCCTGGTCAAGGACCCATGTGGCCCTGGGGTGACAGGACCCCAGGACAGATACCACCTTCTTCTCTAGATTTTTCTCTCTGGGGCACAGAAGTTGTTTTCTTTGGTCAGTTCAACAAAAACTCCGTTCCACTTATCCAACCAGCATCCAAAAGCAGCTTGACGTGTGTGCTCCCAGACACCGTCTCTGCCCGCACGAATACATGCTGGGTGTTGTGTATGTGTACGTAGAAAGAGGACTTGGAATTTTTAGAGATCAAAACGCCCGTGCCTTCCCACACGCAGCGGCTCCAGAGCTCAGGGAGGCCAGGGGGCCCGCAAAGCAGCAGCTGGGACGCCCCTGTCGTGGCGGCCACGCTGCACAGCCGTCGTGCCTGTTGCTGGAGGTGGGCACTGCAGATGGCTCGTCAGCACGCTCAAACCAGGGCAGGGGTTCAGTTCTGCTCTGAGTCGCCTCGGCTGCTTCCGGCAGGGGTGATCCTTGGGTGACTGGGCTCTGCCGTGTCCTAGCACCCCGTGGTACTGCCCTAGCCCTGGCAGGTGTCCTGGGAGAAAGCAGTTGTCTTCTTGATAGCGTGAGGGTAGCTGAGTCCAATGGGACCGCCACCCCCGGGGGAGAACTGGAGGCAGAGTCCAGGGCCCCTTCCGAGGGCCTCCCCAAACTCCCTGCCCAGGCCAGCGAGAGGCCTCGGCCTGCATTCCTGTCGCATCGCCAGCTCCCCCAACCACGTGATCTGAGCAATCCATTCTCCCGCCAGTCTCTGCCCGGCCAGCTCATCGCTGGAAGATGCAGGTGGTGTTGGGGGCCTAGGGCACAGCATGTGACGCATGCCTGTAGCTTGTCTGTCACCTAATGGGCAGGGAGTGCTGTGTTGTGTGGGTGGGTGTGTCACCCCAGCATGTCTGACTCCAGCTCCGATGCTGGTCCTCTGGTTGGTGGTGGGCAGCTACCCCCTCCCCGCTGGGCTGCTGCGCAGGGGGCTGGTCGGGTGGACCCCGGGACTCAGGTCTGTGACCCTGGCACTTGACAAAATGGGAAGGGGATGGACGGCCTGACGAGCAGTGGGCCTGCCTTCGCTTTGAGGGAACAGCATTCTCCATAAGGGGCGGGGGGTGCTTCGGGCATTCTTCCTGTCTCTTGGTGGCATCTGTCCCTGACCACGGCTTCTGGCCTCCTGAGCTCCGTCTCCGCCATGTGGCCTCTCCGTAGCCTTGGGTGCCGAGAAACAAGGGGCAAGTTTTTCAGCTTCTAACGGGAGAAAGCGGAGCCGAGGAGCACAGCACAGGAGGGAGGGGCTGGAAAGGCCTCTTGGAAGTGCAGTCTAGGGGCAACAAGGCCGCCCCCGCTGTAGGAGACAATGGACACAACTGGGGGGTGGGCTGGCCCTGATGGGGGTGTGGGCCTTACCCTCAGAGCAGCAGAATGCTGAGGTGGACCAGGCCTTGCTCTGGGTCTGTGCAGGGACAGAGGGCATTTCGGGGGAGGAGCTCATGGAGGCCAGGAGAGCAGGGCGCAGAGGGTGGAGCCTGGCCAGGACCCCAGCCTTTGTTCTGGCCAGTGAGAGCCCAGCCCCTTGCAGGTGGGTCCAGAGGGCCCTGTCCTCAGAAGAGGAACAGCTCCGAGCACAGAAGGCATCTGTAGTGTTAGCATACCTGACTGATCTTCTGGAAGGATTTGGCTCTGGGCCATCATTGGGCTCCCAAGACGTGGAGCACACGTCACGAGGATGGGGCCCCTTGGGCAGAGGACAGGTCCCCATGGAAGGTCTTGTCGTGGCAGCACTGCACATGTGAGCACGGGACTACGGTGCCCTGGGCTCGGGGTTAGGAGCCACCCATTCTGTGGATGATCAGAGGGCCACAGCCCAGAACAGATTCAGGGGCTCTGCGGTGGGAAGGGGCCCATGTGCTCCCTGTGCAGGAAGCCAGGCTGCCTTCGTCAGGTCGAGAGCAGACTGTCCTGGGCTCCCCTGCTTCAGGACGCCTAGAGGAGGAGCTGGAGCCAGCAGCCCCACCTGACTGGTTGTCAGCGGGGTGCCCAGTGACCCCCGTTGGAGCCCTTAAACCCATTCCCAGGAAACTGGGGGAGGTGTCCGGGGCCACTGGGGGTGGCACTGGACAAGGGTGAAGAGACCCAGGGAAGGCCTTTGCGGCCGGATCTGCAGGTGCTTCCTTGGGGCATCAGTGCCGTCGACCTGCACGTGGTGACAGAGGGCAGGGGGCGCGCCAGACGGGAGCAGCTGGTCCTTCTCTCGCAGCACAGTGACTCCGATTCCGACCCTGAGTCCCCCACCCTGCCGCCGCCCATCCCCAGCGCTGTGCCTGTGACCGGGGAGTCCTTCTGTGACTGTGACGGCCAGAGCGAGGCCTCCTTCTGCAGCAGCCTGCACACGGTGCATCGCGGCAAGGACAAGGACTGCCGCTGCGGGGAGGAGGACGAGCGTGAGAACCGGGGAGGACCCAGGGTGCGGGGCATGGGGAGCCAGCCTGCTTAGCCTCCAGCCCTGGCCTCCTCCGCTCTGCAGATTTTGACGGGGTGTGGACGACCTGAATAAGTCCTCGGCCACCCTGCTGAGCTGTGACAACCGAAAGGTCAATTTCCACATGGAGTACAGCTGTGGCACGGCAGCCATCAGGGGCACCAAGGAGCTGGGGAGGGCCAGCACTTCTGGGAGATCAAGATGACCTCACCGGTCTACGGCACCGACATGGTCAGTGGCCAGCAGGTTGGTGGGGAGGGGCAGGCAGGTGTGACCCCAGGCGCCCCGGCCCAGACGCCCTCTGCCCACCTCACTCTTCCCAGATGGTGGGCATCGGCACGTCAGACGTGGACCTGGACAAGTACCACCACACGTTCTGCAGCCTGCTCGGCAGAGATGAAGACAGCTGGGGTCTCTCCTACACGGGTATGCGCGGCCCTGAGGGCAGGCAGAGGACGGGGGAGCGGGATCTCGACCCCGAGGCAGCAGGGCTCACCCCATCGCCCTGCCCCCCAGGGCTCCTCCATCACAAGGGCGATAAGATAAGCTTCTCGTCGAGGTTTGGCCAGGGCTCCATCATCGGCGTGCACCTGGACACCTGGCACGGGACGCTCACCTTCTTCAAGAACAGGAAGTGCATAGGTGAGGGCGGACATGACCTTGACCGGTGCCTGCGGGGTGTGGAACTGCAGCCCCCACCCAGGCGTCCCAGCAGGAACCTGAGGTCCTGGGTTTCCTGGAGGGTGGGGCCACACCAGGGGCGGTGGGAGTCTGCACCCCGAAGGGCCGGCCGGGGACTCAGGTGGTGACCGCCCTCCCCCGCAGGCGTGGCGGCCACCAAGCTGCAGAACAAGAAGTTCTACCCGATGGTGTGCTCCACGGCGGCCAAGAGCAGCATGAAGGTGATCCGCTCGTGCGCCAGCGCGACCTCCCTGCAGTACCTGTGCTGCCACCGCCTGCGCCAGCTGCGGCCCAACTCGGGGGACACGCTCGAGGGGCTGCCCCTGCCGCCCGGCCTCAAGCAGGTGCTGCGTCACAAGCTCGGCTGGGTCCTGAGCATGAGCTGCGGCCGCCACAAGCCCCCCGCACCATGCCCCGTGGCCACCGGCGCGAGCGTCCCCGAGCCCCGGCCCCACCCACGGAAACGCTGCCGACGGACCTGACCGCTTTCCGGGGACGCCGCCTTCCCGGGGCCTGGTGGCCGCCCTGCTCCACGCCCCTTCAGACTGGGCTCCAGAGGGCAGACTCATGCCCAGGGCGGTCTTGGCTGGTACGGGCCCCTGTGGTCCCAGGAGCATTGGCCTCTGGTGTTGTGCGGACGTGACCAGCCCGGCTGTCCCGGACCGACAGGGCCGGAGGACACGGGCAGAGGCAGCCCCCATGCTTGCTGCCGGCCCGCTCGCGTCCTTCAGCTGCTCGTGCATGTCGTCAGCCGCTGTCCCTCCTGTCCCAGGCCGAAATGACCGTAATAAACTTAGACTCAACGTGACGCCTCTGTGGTGGCCAGAGGAAGGGAGTAAGGGCCAAGGCCCGGGGCTCCCGGCTGCCCAGGGCTCTCCCCGTGTCGCGCCCAGCTGCATCACGGCGCCTGCCAGGAGAGCCAGCCCGGTTCTCTCTCCTCCCTCTGGACTATGTTTACTGCTTCTCAGAACATGCCGCCCCCAAGTCTCCCCGTGACTGGTGTTTGTTCCCCCTTCCTGACCCCAACTGTGGCCAGTATGTCCGGGACCCAGGGCAGGGAAGCTCACCCCTCCTCTCCTGCCCGTCCCCGTTACCCTAGAACGTTTTGGCCGCCCCATGCCCTCCCACCTACCCCAAGGGCAATGCCCTGTTCCCTCCCCTGCTAGCTGGGGTGGGGGTGGACCACGCTCTGTCCTGCTGGTGAGACAGAGCTCCTTCCTGTCCATAGACATAGTCAGGAGCTCAGGTCCATAGGAGCTCGGGGTTGGTGGCAGTCAGGAAGAGGCAGATGCGGCGGGAAATGTCAGGCCCAACCCTGCGGGCTGGCCAGCACCACCAGTCTTCACGGGGAGGTCCGCCAGGAGGGCCAGGCGCTCCTGCTCCGTGCTGCAGCTCGTGAACGCCTGTGGCGGGCACAGCGGTAAGCAGGGCAGCTCTTGTGGCCCTCGCTCCACAGCGCCGGCCAGGGGCTGGGGGACCCACCTGCTGCAGAAGGCGGGGGGAGGGGAAGGCGGTGACAATGGCATCAGCCACAGCAGGGCTGACCCGGCGGAACTGCCTGATCTGTCGCCACCAGACCCCCCGCAGCCCGTGCCATCTCTCGCCACAAGCGCTCGCTGGCTGCCCAGCGCCAGCCACACAGAAGGAAAAGGCACAGGAATCCCGGCCCTGCCTGCAGACGGAGAAGGATGCAAAGAAGGTTCTAGAGCCCTCACGTCTTCGGAGCACCCCGTCTTCCCAGCTCACAAAGCCCCCGGCTCTCTTTGCTCCCAAAGACACCAGGGAGATTCCACCCACCCAGGTGTTCCTGTCCCCTCCCCCAGCCACAGTCACAAGTCCGGGTGGGGGGCACGCACTTGAGCGGGCGCTGAGCAAGGGCCCTGGTGAAGGCGCATATGTGCTGAGTCAGCTCCTGCCAGGAGGCCACCAGCAGCACATCCAGTTGTGCCCGGAGCTGCAGGAGGACCAGGGCCTGAGAATGTGAGCCCACCGTGTGGGTTAGACAAGGTCACCCCTAGGGGACACCCAGCTGAGACCAACCCCACATGCTGCTCTGGGACCAAAACGGGCTGCTGGGTTTTGGAGAGCAGCCCAGGCACCAGGACCAAGGGCAGGACCAAGGGCAAGCATCCCACCCCATCCCACCTCACCTGACAGGCCCTCACCTCTTCCACCTTGGGCCAGCTGAGTGCCACTGGGGCACAGGCCACTGCTGGACTCTCTGGCTGAGGCACATCCTGGTTGCTGGGCTGTTGAGACCTGAGCAAAGGTGACCATCCCTCTGGGTCCCCACACCCCATCACTCCCCCCCCCCCCCCCCCAAGAAAGGGAATTAGCTGTGTCATAGTAAACCCTTGGGCTCCCGCATCCCAGCCAGGCCTACTAAGGGCAAGAGAGTGACTGGTACCACAGGTAGGCATCCAGCCCGATGACAGCCAGGTGGGGGCCGGTGGAGCTCTCAGGACAGACCCAGGGCACGGAGCAAGATGGGCCACAAGTCTGCAAGCCGAGATTTAACACATCTGTTTCTGCAGCTGGCAACACGGCAACTGCGTTCGCACGCAAAGAAGTCGGCCTGAGAGTGACTCAGTGGTCCGGGGGAGAGGACACAGGCTTCCTTCTACAGAGCGCAGCTGTGTGCCTCCCACAAGGCCAAGGGACCTGGGAAAGCCCCAGTGCCTTCCAGGCACCTGCAAGAGGGGACCTGAGCCCCCACCCTCCACTTCTGCCTCTGCACCCCAGCGCCCAACCGCCTAGCATTCTGTGGGTGTGTGAGAAACCGTGAACCACACACACCCAGACCCGCACACAGTCTAAGCCAACGCCCTGCCTTGTCACTCAACTTACCGAGAACCTCCCCTAACCCGGGTTTTACTCTCCAGCAGCGACCCCAGTCTGCTCCAGGCCCAGAACCCACCTGGCTTCTCTAGCTCACCCACATCTCCGCCCCGGCTGCTGCACACATCCTGTCTGGTCCCTCTCCCCTAGAGTGGGGAACAGCAGCTAGCGGAGCAGCTCCCCCAAGCTGGGGAGCCCAGCCCCTCGGCTGTGGGAAGGACTACCGCGCCCCGCCCCCGCGCACCTGGGTCAGCTGCAGGAGGCCCTGTAGAAACTCCTCCGGCTCCAGGAGCAGGAGAACCTGTTCCTCGGCAGCCCACACCTCCGAAGGCACCTGTGGGGACATGGAGAGACAGTTGCTACCCGCCCCCCACCTCCCAGGTCCCAGGGCCCTGCCTGGGCCCAGTGGCTCAGAGGCTTGTCGCCACAGCCAAGCCCAGGCCCTGGCGAGACTGCTCTACAGACAACCCTCGCCTCGTCCCCTGCCAAGTCCAAGACCAGTTCAGGTCCGCGGACACCAGCCCTGCAAGTTGCCAGCACCCCCTGAGCGCTCCAGTGGCTAGCTGACCCTCTCAAACCCCGCAGGCGTGCGTGAAGTTGCGGGAAACAAGCACTCAGGCCAGGGGTGCACTCCGCAGCCCCCGCACACTCACAGTGCGGGGACAAGGGTCCAGCTTCGTTCTGGTCCACCTGAGGCTCCTGGCCGGGCGCTGGGGTTCGATGTGGTACTCACAGCCCAGGGCGCCCAGGGCCTCCAGCAGGACGTCGGCACCAGCATCTTCCAGAAGAGCTGTGATGGGCCGCAGGGACACGGCTGTCACCACCGCCGGGCTGCGGGGAGCGGACCCCGGCCTGCGCCCGGCCGCCTCCCCGCTGGGAAACCGACCCCATTCCGGCGCAGAGGGCGGCCTCGGGGGTGCCGCCGGCGCCCCCCGGTCCCCCCCGCACCTGGGTCCAAGCGCACCGCCACGCGCCGCAGGGCCCGCTCCGGCCGCAGAGCCTCGGCCACCGCCCGGCGCTCCTCCGCCGCCGCCCTGCGCTCCTCCACCGGCCCGCGGGCCTTCGTGCCGGCGGGGCCCTCGCCGTCCGAGTCCGAGACCTCCCACGTCGGAGGCCGCAGCCGGCCCCCGCCCCGGGCCCCCGCCCGGCGCCAGCATCCCACCCGCCCGGAGCCCTCCCGCGCCATCGCTGGCCCGGCCTCCACTGGGCTTCCGGCCGCCACCCGGACGCTTTTCCGAAGGACACCGGCCGCTTCCGGCGGAGGCGAGGCTTCCGGTCGGGGCGCGGGCGAGCGGGGCGCCGACCATGGCGCGCAAGAAGGTGCGGCCGCGGCTCATCGCCGAGCTGGCCCGTCGCGTGCGGGCCCTCCGGGAGCAGCGGAACCGGCCGCGCGACTCGCAGCGCTACGCCCGGGACTACGAGACGGCTGACGCGGCCGTACTCGGGCCGCCGGCTGCCGGGTGCGCGCCTGGGCCGACGTGCGCCGTGAGAGCAGCCTGATGCAGCTGCTCAGCCCGCCTTCCGCTCTTCGGCCTGGGCCGCCTGGTCACGCGCAAGTCCTGGCTGTGGCAGCACGACGAGCCGTGCTACTGGCGCCTGACGCGCGTGCGGCCCGACTACACGGCGCAGGTGCGTGTGCGCGGGTGCCTCGGCGCCCCGGCCGCGGGGAGGGGGCGAGCACGCGCTCCGAGCCGACGCCCTGTGCGCTTGCTTTGTCAGAACCTGGAGCACGGGAAGGGCCTGGGGGCGTGCTGACCTTCAAAGGTGAGGGCGCTTGGGGGCGGCCGGGACCCTGACCCCAGCCTGCCCCGCGGTGCGCACGTGCGCTCAGCCCCGGCCTTCTTCCCCAGGGGCAGACGGAGAGCGAGGCACGGGAGATCGGGCAGGTCATGTACCACGACTGGCGGCTGGTGCCCAAGCACGAGGAGGCGGCCTTCACCGCGTTCACGCCGGCGCCGCCCGAGGACGCTTCGCGCTGCGTGCCCTACCCGCCACTCCTGCGGGCCATGATCCTAGCGGAGCGGCAGAAAAGAGGGACGCCTGCACCGAGGAGCCATGCTGAATCTGGAGCGGGACCCGAGTGCATCCCTGTGACTACCCTGCGAAACAGGGAGGCGAAGAAAAAGGCCAAGGCCACGCCAGTCTGAATGCTATGGGGAGGGCTCGGGGCCCCGCTTTGTGAACGAAGACGCCTTTACGTTGCAGCTGGGTCAGCCCCCTGGGAGCGTGGAGCCAGACCCTGCCCCCGCGCCTTTGCTCTGGGCGAGCTGGCCGCGGGGGGTGGCGGGGCTGGCAGCGCGGAGCTCCAAGCGCTGGCGCGGGTCGCCTCCCCGCTCCGTGCGGCCGCTGCCCGACTCGGCCGGGAACCGTGTGCGCGCTCGAATAAAAGCTGAACCGGCGCCCTGGGTTGTGGTTTTCTTTGCGTTTGCGGTTGGGCAGGCACAGCAGGTTTTGGGCAGGCCCGGGAGGGAGCGCCGACCCTGTGGGGTGCCTGAGCGTTGGGGCTCCCCGCGCGCCCGCCGCCCGGCCCCTTTAAACGCAGGCCCCGCCCGCCGCCGCCGCCATCATGCTGTGCCTGTTGCTGACGGTGCTCGCCCACCTCTTCCGGCAGGTGAACGGCGGCGGGCCCGGGTGGGGGTGCGGGCGGGGGAGCGGCGGGGCCTGACGCGCCCTGACCCCGCGGGCCCCCGCAGCGGGCGCCGGCGTGTACGAGCGCACCTTCCTGGCGGTGAAGCCCGACGGCGTGCAGCGGCGGCTCGTGGGCGAGATCGTGCGGCGCTTCGAGCGCAAGGGCTTCAAGCTGGTGGCGCTGAAGCTGGTGCAGGTGAGGGCGCGGGGGGGCGCGTGGGGGGGGGGGGCGGGGGGGCGGGCGGGGACCCCGGCGCGCGCGGCCCGTCCCCACCCCGGCCCGCCGCAGGCCTCGGACGAGCTGCTGCGCGAGCACTACGCCGAGCTGCGCGAGCGGCCCTTCTTCGGCCGGCTGGTGGACTACATGGGCTCGGGGCCCGTGGTGGCCATGGTGAGTGCCGGGCGCGCTGGCGGCGGGCGGGCGCGAACGAAGGCCAGTGCACTGAGACCCACCGGCTCGCGCGCAGGTGTGGCAGGGGCTGGACGTGGTACGCGCCTCGCGGGCGCTCATCGGGGCCACCGACCCGGCCGACGCAGCGCCAGGCACCATCCGCGGGGACTTTTGCGTCGAGGTCGGCAAGTAAGGCAGCCCGAGCGCGCGCCCAGTCCCCGTCACGTCCCGGCGGCCGCAGGCGCTCACGGGGCTCTCCCGCAGGAACGTGGTCCACGGCAGCGACTCGGTGGAGAGCGCCCGCAGGGAGATCGCGCTCTGGTTCCGCGGCGACGAGCTGCTGTGCTGGAGGACAGTGCCGCGCACTGGCTGTACGAGTAGCTGCGCGCGCGACCCCGCGGGCCCCTCCTATTAGCGGCCCGCCCTGGCTTCCCGCGTGAGCCAGCGTTTCTTGGGACAATAAAGTGAAGCAAGTCCTTAACGCTCCCGCTGGTCTGTGCCCAGGGACACAGGGCTACGACGTGAAGACATTTATTACACACAGAGCAGATGCGTGGGTTCGCTTGCAGGGCCGAAGCCTGAGAATCACCACCCAGCCCCTTCCCCAGCTGCGCCCACCCGGCTTGCCCTCGAGTCTCTTCGCGGCCCCATGGGAACAGACAAGGGACTGGACGTACATCACAGTGGAGAGTGGCAGGGTGGTGGGGAGAAGCCTGCAGCTGCCCGTGGCTGTGGCGGTGGCCGGCTGGGATGCGGCGTGGCTGCCCAAGATCTGTGCTTCTCTGATGGGAGGTGGGTGGGCAGCAGGGCCTCCGGAGCAGGAGTGAGGCCTGGACCTGGGCGGGTCGGGGAGGTGGCAGTCCAGGGCGGCCCCCTCAAAGCCGGCTGGAGGCAGCTTCTGCCCCAAGCTCTCATGGCTGTCTTTAGTTGCCCTCAGGGAGCAGGCCACTCTGCCAGCCCTAGGCACTTCTTAGTGTGTCTTGGGACTGGGCGCCTTGGAGACTGGGAGGCAGGCCCCAGACACGTGTCCCCCCTGTCC
Source organism: Lutra lutra (assembly GCF_902655055.1). Taxonomy (NCBI): domain Eukaryota; kingdom Metazoa; phylum Chordata; class Mammalia; order Carnivora; family Mustelidae; genus Lutra; species Lutra lutra. The sequence goes on along the minus strand of NC_062295.1, from coordinate 1,395,331 downwards.
CCCCGTCCCCCCGAGGGTGAGCCTGTGTCCTAGGACTGATCTCAGGAGAGGCCAGGGGCCTCCCCTTCTTCCTGAGGCCTGGGCCTGCCTTGGCAGCCTGAGAAATTCCACCCGAGGGGATTGTGGGAGGGGAGGACTCCAGAGCCTGCTCCCACCGGGTGGGTCTTCTGCGCAGGGAGAGCTGGCCACACAGGGTGAGCAGGAAGAGGGCATCTGTCCCCGTCTTCTCAAGCAGCTGCCTTAGGCAGCCTGGCTACGTGCTTCCATGCCGATTCCCGGGGCAGGCATCAGGGTGTGGGTAGGGGGTGTCCGGGGAAGGCTAGTGGCTGGGCCGGCTCCCGTAGGGTCAGGTCCACCCCATCAGGCAGCAGCGGGCAAAGGCAAGTGGGCTCCGGCTGGGAAGACCTGGCGGGCTGAAGTCCCTGCTTCCTGCCCTGGGGGGTCCTGGGTGAGGGAAGTGGGGGGCCCGGGTGGAGCTGGGAGCCACCCGCAGGGGTTTCTCCTGGCCCGACCTACCCCAGGACCCTGCCTTGCTCTGGCCCTGAAGTGCCCCCAGGCTGTGAGGACTTGGGACCAGAGGCGAGCCAGAGGCTGCTGGGTCAGGCGTCCCCAGAGGTTCTTGCTGTCCCGGGGAGGATGCAACCCCGCTCCCCCGCCTCCCTCCCAGCCAGACCCGTGCGGCCGCCCTTGGGGAGGCCCGGCCCTAAGGTGAAAGCTGCAGGTTGAGAGGTTCTGAGAAGGGGGGCCGGGCGGGCGGGGGGGGCTGTATGTACACGCGGGCGGCGGGCAGGCGGCGGGGCAGGCCGGAGCCTCACTCGGGGCTGTAGGAACACCTGCACACGATGATGTGGCTGCGTTCCGCCTTGGACAGCAGGGGCTTCACCTGCTCATGTCCCCAGTGTTCTCCTCGGTGTCATCATCCTCTCCGTCCCCTGGACAGACAGCAGCTGCTGTGATGGGACGGCCCGGCTGGGGGCTCCCAGGACCCCGGGCAGCGCCTACTCACCGATGCGGAAGTCGATGTAGCCCTCCCCGCCGCTCAGCACCAGCACGTTCTTCAGCTTCTGGCCCTCGCGTCGGAGGCGGGGGCGGCGTGGCCGGGGCTCTCGGTACGGCTGTCGAGCACGCTGCCGTTGAGAGTGGCCAGCACGTTCCCTGTCATCGGGGCACAGGGAGCTCAGCCGAGCAGCCGGCGCCCCCCGCTACAGGCTCCGGGAGGGGGGCCATGCCGCGGCCTGGCAGCAAGGGGGGGCCCAGCCCCTCACCTGGAACTGACACAAAGAACTTGACGGCATCGCGGTGGCCGTGGAAGCAGAGCTGGGCCTGGGCCATGGAGCAGTAGGGGATGAAGCTGCTGGCTGACTTGTCGCAGCTGTCGTCCCCGTACACGTGGATGACGCCCCCAGGGGCGGGCCTCCTTCCCCAGCTGTGGGGGATGTTTTGTTGGCTGGAGAAGAGAGAAGGGCAGCAGGCCCGAGCCTGAGAGGAGGCCGCTGATCTCCAGCGGGCAGAGGCAGCAGCGGGAGAGCACCCGCCGCGGGGGGAAGGCCAGCCTCAGCCCACGGGCATCTCAGCTGGGGGCTTCCGTGCGAGGGCAGGAGGCAGATGCTCCTGGACTCACCCTCGGAGCCCCAGGAGCTGGCCTCGGTGCAGAACTACGGCTGGGGAGGCGAGGGGCGCAGCATGGAAGGGAGAGGAGAGAAGTTCACGGGAGGGGCGGCCAGGGCAGCAGCACCCCCGTCTGGAGCAAGGCCTGGCTGAGCGTGCCCTCCACCCCCCTGCCCCCGAGTCTTGTCCCAGCGCAGTCACCACCACCTGTGCGGGCGTCGAGGGGGGTCACTCACTCTCCGTCAGCGGGTATGGAGATGACCACGCCGTTGCCAGTGCCCACCCAGAGGCGGTTGCCGGCGATGAGCAGGCCGTGATGCGCACAAAGGAGAAGCCAGCTTGCCCGTGCCTGGGGAGAAGAGGGCAGGTGGTCGGCGTGGCCGCCACCAGGGGCCCTCCCAGCCCTGACCCCGAGCCCGGCGCAGCCCCTCACCCAACATCTTGGCTGACGTAGGGCTCGATGTCCACGTCCTGCAGGTGCTGGTGGGTGTGGGCGTGGTAGAGCCGCAGCGTGGAGTCCAAGCGGATGGACACCCACACCCCTCCCCGATCCATGCCAGCTGCCGCACCTGGCCTCTCTCCCGCCGCGGGTGTGCGTCGAACGACTTCTTGGGGTCATGGCAGCTCACATCAATGAGGGGGTGCCGGGGGGGTGGGTTCTGAACCCCCTAGCCACGGGTCACGATGCAGCCTTCATTCTAGAACCTGTTCTGCTCCTCAGGGTCCGGGCTCCAGGGCAGAGCCGTAGCCAGCACCCGTGCCCCGTCGGCCCACAGGCTGGCGGCCCGGGGGAGGCGAGCGGGGGCCCCGTGGGCGCTGATAGGACTCACCGCAGAGCAAAGCAGCAGCAGGTGAGCCCAGACAGACTGGCACTCACAGCCCGGCTGCCCCTGCTGGCCCGTGACGGTGCTGGTCTCCCTGAGCAGGCTTCCCTGGACCCCACAAAGTCCCCAGGGCCCATTAGCAGGCACACTGGGAGCGCTGTCCCCCAGCAGGAGCCAATTCCCCTCCCGCGAGGCCCTCCTGCTGCCAGCACTCGCCTCGATCTGCATCGTCTTGGGCTGGATGACGTGCACCTTGTTCTTGTAGCCACACCACACGCGGTCACACACGACGGCCATACAGCGAAGGAGTGGTGGGGTGGTGCCCAGGTCCATCAGGTGATAGTTGCTCAGGTCCCACTGGCCATCTGCAGAGAGCCCCAGACGCCTGCTCAGGCCTGGCCAGGGACCCCCCCTGCCCGTGGTGGGGGTGGCCGCTCGCCCACCCAGCGCCCCCGGCCTCACCTTCGCCTCGGTGGAAGATGCCAGAGTCCCATCGGCCAGGGCCACCAGTACCGCCCTTTTCACGTGCCTGGAAAGTGACGCAGTGAGCGAGCGGGCCTAGGCCAGGCGCCACGGGCCCCCTCCCGATGCCCGCCCTCAGCTGGGGTCCCGTACACCAAGCTCAGCACCGAGTCCTTCAGCTTGATGGAAGTGCAGACACTTCTTCCAGTTGGCCACGGCTGAATGCACGTACAGCCTGTGGGAGGACGCCGTGGTGGGCAGGGCTGCTGGCCCAGGAGACCCTTCCCACGCCCCGCCCTGGCGCCCCACCTACCAGCCGTTCTGGCTCCCAGCCACATGGTGGGAGCCGCGCTACTGCTGGCCCTGCAGGGTCTGCGCTGGGCTCCGGCTCGGGCTGCACCCCACCTGTGTCCGCCTCGGCCCGTTCTCACTGCAGGAAGGATGGCTGCTCCAGGGTGGCCCGGGGGAGCCCCTTCCTGCCCACCTCGGCCAGCCTCCCTCCCCTCCGTCTGCCCCGTTCTCAGAGAGCCCACCTGCCAGGCTGGACAGTGGGGGCCGGGGAAGGGGCCAGGTCGGTGAAGACATGCTCCGTGAGGGGCCCAGGCCGCACCGCAGCCGCCTCTGCCTCGCTGGGCCCCGAGTCTGGCACTTCCGTGGCTTCTGTGGCCTCTTCCGTGGACTGAGATGGATTGACCTTCCCATTGGCGACAGTAGCCACTTCCCCTGTGGAAGGGAAGGGTGAGTGCGGCCAGGGGGTGGGGAGGAACAAGGGGGTTGGGGGAGGGCGGCCGCCCAGGCGCAGGCCCAGCTCACCCTGACCCTTGTCCAGCACTGGGGTGTCCCCTCGGGAGGAGCAGTTGCTGCGGGGCACGTTACAGCGGGTCGCGCAGCCCACCAGGGTGATGCCCGCCAGCACGCCGTCGGCGCTGGAGTCCTCAGGGTTCACATCGCCATCCAGGAAGATCTCCCCCGGAGGGTAGTCACTGTCACTGGCCGCTGCGGGAGAGTCACGGCCCCGTCAGCCTACACCAAGTAGCCCCTACTACCAGAACACAACCAGGGCTCCCGTCCCACGTGGGACTGCCGGGGAGGGAGAAGGTGGCCGCCAGCGAACGTGGGTGGCTCAGGGCGCCCCGGGCTCTTAGACCAGGCCGGCCTCGGTATGTGGGCCCCGACTCACAACCACCGCCTGCGGGCCTGGAGAGGCGGCACAAGGCATGGAGAAGTGAGACTCTGGTCTTTGGGAGCAATCGACTCTGATCGCGTGTCAGAAGGTGAAGAGTTCTGAGGAGCTTGGGGCCATCTTGGAAGACGGCCCAGGCAGGGCCCCGCCCACCCCAAATGCTGGCATGAGGACTGCTGCTGAGAGGCAAAGCCAAGCCTCCGTCGGCACCGGCTCTCCCAGTTGCAGCAGGACGGCGGGAACTGGGCCCATGGCAGGTCCGTGCTCAGTTCCTGACCGGTGTCTCCCTCTGTCCTGCCGCCCAGCTCATCTCCTTCCAGGCACGAGAGCGACAGTCACCTTGGGGTCGTCTCCTCATTGTTCACGGGACTAAGGGGCGGCACTGCCAGCCTGCTCCCCTCTGGGCTCCCCCATGGGTTCCCGACTGTCCCCAGCATGTCCCACGCGAGGCTGGTACGGCTCAGCGGGCCTCCTCCATCCCCGCCGTGTGCGGAGCGGCGCTGAACCTGCGCTGCTGGCCCTCACCTGAATGCTCGGATGCACAGGACGTGGGCGTTGCAGACGGTGAACTGGTCACCACGGTGCCCGGGCTGGTTGGCGTCGATGATGACACTTTGCTGGTGGTCAGGGTGCTGGTGAGGATCCACACGCGGCTGGAGGCGGCATCCGGCTCGGGGAGCTCCTTTGCCTGTTTCCGAGCACAGGAGGGCCGGGCCTCTCCAGCAGCCACACGGGTCGTGGGGGCCTCCCGAGCCCTCTCAGGGTGCAGCCCTGCCCGCGGCCTCAGGGGACGCATGTCCTCCAGCAGCAGGGCAGTGAGAACTCAGGACTGAGCTCCGGTGCCCCGGTCCCTGCCCCAAGCCAGTCTGGGCCACAGAACAAAGCCTTAGAGCCCATGTGACGCCTTTTCCGCCAGCCCCCTGTCCTTGGGCCGCCCAGCACTCCTGCGCACAGCTTACGAGGAGGAGGAGGAGACAACCCTGGGGGCCTGAGCCCTCCAGCCCTGCGGCCTGCGGAGTCTCAGACCCTCCGCACATCTCCCCCGACCCAGGAGGCAGCAAAGACCTCCAACAGTCCTGGACCGGGAGGGGACCTCAGATGAGCCCAGTCTTGCGGCACTGTTCCCGGCTGTCCTGTTTCTGTCACTCTCAATGTGACTCCAGTGCTGGTCACAGTCACCTAGACCCCGGGAGCAGTGGGGTCCCTGGCCCTGCCGTCTGCTCTGACCTTCTTCTCTGGAGACGTGTGATCGCTCTTGGTCTCTCCTTCCACTTCCCGGTCGCAGGTCAGAGGGTCGCGGCCTGGCACAGGCTTGACTCCGTTCCAGAGTCGTCCTCGCCCGGTTTCCACCCGCTCAGGTTGACGCCCGCGGCACACCACAGCTGGGAGAAGGGCCCTGGGGTCAGCGAGCCTGCCGCCCGCGCGCGCCCACCTGCACCTGTCAGGCCCGCTGGGCCGGCTCACCTTCATGGTTGGGTCTTTCTCCACCAGAGGGCGGCAGTACACGGGCACAGGCACGTTCTTCATCCGCGTGTCCTCTTGGCCCCCGTTGGGGCTCAGCTGCGACCGCAAGGCAGAGGCCACGTGGGCGCGAGGCCTGACGCAGGGGGCCGGTCCTCCGTGGGTGGGGCCATGGGGGCGCCGCAGGGCTGCGCAGGTGGGTCCCCAGCTGCCGTCCCACCTGCCCCCGCGAGCACCCCCCCCCCGCCGGCCTCCCGCGCCCCCTGCGGCACCTGCTTGTACTTGGCCGGCAGGCTCCAGCCGCAGGCCTGCAGTCGCCCGTCGTCGTTGCGCACGTGCTCGCGCACCTGGCGGTACTGCTCCCGCTTCTGCTCCCGGCGGGCGGAGGACGTGCAGTCGCTGGCAGGAGGCACACAGGTCGTTTCCTGCCCGTGCCCGCGGGCCTGCCCTGCATGGAGCACGCACGGTCCCCACGCCCAGGTGGCAGGACCATGCATGCCCCCCCGCCCCTCAACGGGCAGCCTGGGCACCGGCCCCTGTCCAGCTCCTGCCCAGCGCTGGTCCCCTCCCCCAGGCCCGTCCAAGGACACAACACACAGAATTCCCCATGTCTGCTCTGGAGCCAAAATCCTGGTATCAAAACTAAGGGAAACATGAATTTCCAAACAGAGTTATTCCCAGGCAGAAACCCCACGCTGCCAACTTCCTGTCGGCTCCCAGAACCTCCAAGGACACAGAGTGTGGGCCACAGCCTGGGGTGGGGCCTGACCCCAACTGCTGGCTGCAGCGCAATTCCCAAAGGCAGGGGAGCAGGGGCACCTGAGGGGCTGTGGGTGGCCCTCTGGGACGAAGGGCAGGGACTGGGGGGCAGTGGGGCCTGTGCCCAGAGACTCCCTGTGCACCCAGTCAGGCTGGAGGGGCGCAGGGTGTGGGCACAGAGAGGTCAGCCACGGAGGCTGGCGAGCCCCCTTCCCACCAGGGACTGCGTCCCCCAGCACAGCCCCCTGGAGAGTGAGGCAGAGGCTACTCGGAGGGGCAGGACCCTGGGACCTGGGGCCTCCACTCAGCCCAGCCTGTGGCGCAGGCCTGCGGGAGGAGCAGGGACACTTTGGGACACTCACTCGTCAGGGAAGAACTCCAGGGGCCGGCTGCCCGCAGACATGGGACACATCGCGTGGCCGCGGCGCTGGCTGAAGCCGGCCGTGGTGGGAGACTTGTAGTGGATGTTCACCGAGGGGTAGGGCCGCTTGGCTGGCGGGGGGCTGGATGAGGAGCTGAAGAGACGGCTGAAGCTGCCAGCGGGGGCACGGGAAGTGAGGGGCGGCCAAGCGGGAGCCTCCTCTGCCCCCTCCCCATCCCGGCGCCCCAACTCACAACTGCCAGATGGTGGATTTCTTCTTCTCCTGGACAGACGGGTGCTCTCGGGACGCTCTACAGCGGGCGGGGAAGGGGGGCCGGGACCCGCTCAGCCCGTGCCCAGGCAGACCTGTCCCCAGACTACACCCACCCACTGGGCCCTGCCCAGGCCACCCTGGCACCTCCCTTGCCCGGGACCGGGTGCTGGGGAGCCCCCCCCCCCCGGGCACACGGGGAGTTGGCCTCAGGGAGGAGGGGCTCCCAGGGGGTCAGTCACAGCTCCCAGAAGGGTCTCGGCACACCAGCCCGGCTCCAGCCCAGCCGGGGCCCTTGCCAGCTCAGAGCCCCGCATGGGCTCCCACCAGCCCCCCTTCCGGTCCTTCGCGGGAGAGGGAGGCGGGGAGGGATCTGCCGCATTCCGTTCCTCAGGGCCTGCCGTCGGGACCAGGGCTCAAGGCCGGGCACCCGAGGGGGCCGAGGGGCCCACCTGATCATCTCGGTCCACCGCACGGCTTCCTGGAGCTCCATCAGCCTCTCCTTGTACTGGTTGCGCTCCATGAGCACACGGGCCATCTCCACCCGCGTGAAGCGGCGACGCTGCGCCAGGGGGACCTTGTCCTGCGGGGGGCACAGCCGCTCAGCCGGCGGGCAGCTGGCGCCCTTCCTCTCCGGGGCCTCCTCAGGCAAACGTGGTGGGTGGGTATGGGGGCAACCTACCCATCCCCCAAGGGGAAACTTTCTCGGTCGCATGACATGCTCAAGGAGGCTGACACAAACCACTGGACCCCACGGCGATCCCAAACGCCTCCAGTCAACACGGACAGGTGACATTGGTCCCCAGGGGCACCAGAGGAAGAGAGATTCTAGGGAGGGTCCAGCGAGCGGGACCGGGGGGCACTGCGTCCGAGGGGGACGCTGGTGGTTTCTGCAGATCCGTGTGGGGTCTGCCAGCTGGGAGTGTGGGGGCAGGACCCAGTCTGCTCCGTGAGGCTACAGGCTGACCTGGGGCTGGGGCACCCCCGGGGGCCGCCAGGCGAGTGAGCATCAGCCCCCAGCCCCAGGCAAGGAGGCCCAGGTGCCTCTGGGTCTCTTCTAAGGTGCTCAGAGGTAGGGGCTGCGCAGGACAGGCTGAGGGAACACGTGGCCGGCACTCTGACACATGCATCACGTGCCCCCAAAAGTAACCGAGCTACTGAGCAGTGTGCCGTGTCCCCCGTCCACCTCAGGCCGAGGAGCCCGGCCCTGCCCTCTGCGGAAGGCAGGCAGCCCAGTCGCCAGACCCTGGCCAGAAGGGGGTCCACAGGGGTGAGGGCAAAGGCCCGACACGTCGTCTCCTCTGCCTTCCCTGCAACAGTTAGTTACGAACCCCCAAGGAGTAGCGGGCTCGCCTCAGGACCGTCCCCTAAGGCTGAACACGGGTTCCCACCAGGAAAGGGTGGAGGAGAGGACACAGAAGGGGTGAGGAGGGCCCCGAGCCCCGCCCTGCGGCCCGCCCCCCTCGCCCGCAGGTTAATAGTGGAATATACCAATTCTGTACAGAGATAGCCGCTTACATCCTCCACCTCCTCTTTGGGCTCACGCCGGGCAACGATGGCCTCGGACTTCACTCTGCAGGACCAGAAGGGAATTGTGGCGGGGGGGGAGCGGGGAGGCCCCACTGGGCTCGGGCCCTGGCGGACCAGTGGCCCAAAGCCCTGCTCAAATGAGCCGTGGCGGCCCCAGCAGAGGACCAGGGCTTTGGGGAATGGGGAAGGCACAGTCAGCCGGCCAGCCCCAGGTAGGTCTGCCGCCCCCACAGGCCCCCCCGTGACACCTCCCCTTTCCAGCCTGGAGCCACAGGCACCCCTGCGGGAAGCATCAGGCTGCAACAGAAGTGCCAAGTGCTGGGAAAGGGACCCAGAACTTTCCAGAACCCAGAATCCCCTCCTCCTGAATGAACCTATGAAGGCAGCTTCCTCCTAAGGGAGACGAGGGGGCAGGCGGACGATGCGGAGCGGGGCGGGGATGCGGGGGAAGAGGGGCAGCTGGGCCCTGGCCGCTCCACCGAGAGCTGGAACTGGGGGAGGGGCAGGCTGCGGGAGGAGGGCCAGGGGGGAGCCACTGGGGGGTGTGTCCTCCAGAGGGAGCCCGGAAAGGGGGGACTGGACTGGGGGCATGGTCTAGCTTGGCCCCTTCCAGGAGCCCCACCACCTCCTCCCAGGGCCTAGCCCCAGGCCCTGGCTCACCTCCTGAGTTCTTCCTCCAGGTCCTTGACGCGGCCCTCCAGCCTGAGCTTGGCCTGCCTGGCGGCTTCCAAGTCCCCTTTGAGCACCTCCTGCTCCCCGGACAGCTGGTCCACCTTGGCGATGAGGTCATTTTTCACCACATTCAGAGCGTTTCTTTGAGAAGGCAGAGAGTCGAGAAGTCCGTGTGAACCGCTGTGCACACAGTGTGAGGGGGGCTCAACGGGGCCTGCCGGCTCATGGGGGTCTGAGCGGGGACCCCGCAGTGCAGAATGCGGGGAAGAGTGGTGACCCTGGAGGGGCAAGCTGGGCCATGTGGGTCTGGGCCTCCCAGCGTTGTTACAGGGAGGCCCTGGCCCTGAGCAGTGGGTTATCTCAGTACCCGCGGAGGGAAAACAGCATTCTGGGGTTTTTTTCTTTTCAGAGAGAGGGTAGTGGGGGCGGGGGGGTGGAGAATTCCAAGCAAAATCCATGCCCAGTGCAGAGCCCAATGTGGAGCTGGATCCCAGGACCCTGAGATCATGACCTGACCCGAAATCAAGAGCGGGAGGCTTAACCAACAGAGCCCCCCAGGTGCCCTGGAGAAGAGCGTTCTTACTTGGTTTCTAGAAGCTGGGAGTTCTCCAGCAGCAGATTCCCCACTTCCTTGCCCATTCCTGAAACAAAAGGTACAGAGGTACTCCCTGGGTCTGAGGCCAGCCCCTGATGCTACTCCACTTGTCCCACAGCAGCAGCCCTCCTCCCCAGGGGCGGCTCGGCCCTGGGGGGGCAGATGCAGGGGACAAGGCCCATGGGGCTGGCCTCTGGAAACCCCAGGGAGAGGCCTCTGCTAGTCTTCAGCTGGGCTCTCAGCTGGCAGCAGCTGGCAGGGACGGAGTCCTAGAGTAGCCCCCGGATGGCCCCGTGTGGATGGGCACGACAGCCCCGGCTGACCTGCACACACTCTATCCATGGGAGATCTGTGTACCATGGGAGGGCTCAGACGACACCAGCCCCACCGGGTGACCTCAGTCTCTGTCCCGTCAGCAGCTCCCTAGCCCTGTGGTTTCTGAGGCCTTCGTGAGGCAGACCGTTCTCATAGCTGTCCCCAGGACAGCGGTGGTTGGAACCGTGGGGATGGGGACAGAGAAGACAGCACAGGACGGCAGAGAGCTCGGGGCCAAGGAGGGCAGGTGGCCTCCCTGGGGCACAGCAGGAGGGAGGGAGCGAGTGGAAGTGAGGACCGCACTCCCTGGGGTTGGTGCCCAGAAGGGTCCCCCAAGCTCCTCTATACCAAGCCCCAAGGCGGACCCCACCGCTAAGCTGTCTGCAGGCACGTCGCAAAAACTCTGAAATACGGGCACTCAGCCGTGATGACAGACCGCCCCGAGAGCCCAGGGTCTGTCCCTCCCAATCACTCACCCCCGTCAAGGACAACGGTAAGACAAGACCTATGCAAGCGGTGTGCCGGGTACGGGCTCTGACTGCTGTCTCCGCTCCCGCCCCTCGGCTTGTCCGGGGTCTGCTCTGAGGGAGGGCGCTGGGGACTCGGGACTTGAAACCAACCCCCCCACCCCAGGGCTAGGAGCCAGGAGAGCCTGTGGCCCCTGCTGGCCCCACGCTGCCCCACCACGCAGAGCGAAGCGACCAGTTCGCAAAGCAGGAAGGTGTGAGGCCCACAGAGGAAGGAAGGAACAGGAGAAGCAAACTGAAATGGGGCCTTGGCCTTACCAAAGAAATCATGGCGCACTAGGAGAGCCATCCCAGTCCCACGGGAGCCGGGCGGCCGGGGCGGCAGGGAGACGGAAGGAGGGGAGAAAAAAGAAGCGCATTAAGCCTGTGTGAGCAGCAGGGGGTGGCCCGCTCGGGCTCCTGGTCTCCGGGTTTGGGGTGCGCCCTGGAGCGGGATGGAGGATGTAGGAGATGCATGGAGCCAGCTCCTCCTCCTGGAAAAACCACCAGGCCTCAGCACCTGGATGGTGAGGTGGAGGGTCAGCAGTGCTCCCAAGCCCTGAGCCGGGAAGGGCGGGGGTTAGGGGCTCGTGTCTGCAAATGAGGGAGAGTGGCGCCCGGCGAGCCAGCCACACTAGGTGGGTGCATGTGGGTGGGATCGGGCTCTCCTGCTGGGAGGAGAGGGAGAAAGCAGGAACTGTGTCCTCCGCCATGTGGGAAGAGGACCCCTGACTTCTGGGGTACATGTGACAGAGGGGAGACAACACGCAACTGGGTCTGCGGTCCCATCCGAACTGTCCCATGCTTCTGATGGCTCCATAGAGCCTTAGGAAATGGCACTGGGGGACGTCCGGCCTTGGAAAGGACGGGGTCAAGGCCACAGTCAGTGGGAAGTAGTAGAGCAAACCAAAGTAAGCTTCCGAGCGGCAGGGGAGCTGGGGAGCAAAAGCACGTGTGTCTTAGTGGCCTGGAAAGGAACCAGGAGGGGACAGGCTGCACAGCCAGCGGCGACTGGACGGCAGCAGGGAGTGTCCCAAGGACGCCGACCCACTACAGCTGGACGCTACCGTGGGCAGAGGGGGACACAGACAGACAGACGGGAGAGATACGCACCTGAGAACTCCCCTGGGGCCATGTCCCGCGAAGCAGAGAGAGACGGGGGGGGGGGGGGGGGAAGCGACAAAGGTCAGTTGGTGACTGGAACCAACAAAATAGATTTTTATTTAAAAAAACAAACAAACAATGCTGAACAGCCATCTCCACATTGAAAGGCGTGAAGGAGTACAAGCAGATGTCACCGGGCCCACGGGTGGTAAATCCCACTGGGGATGGCGACCCTACAGGAAGACAGGGACCCAGAGCACCGGGCCCCACACCTGCTCAGCCCTCGGGAGGGCGACGTCTCTGCAGCTGACACCTGGGAAGGGGAGGGAGTGTGTGTGTGCACGCACACGTGTGTGAGGTATGCGTGTGCACGTGTGAGGTATGCGTGTGCATGTGTGGGGTGTGCGTATGCCTGCATGTGCTTGCGGGTACTTTGTGGGGGGCACGCGTGTGTGCACTCCCTGCATGGGGTGTGCGTGTGCACGTGTGGGGCAAGTGCACGCATGTGCATGTACATGTGAGGGTACAGGTGTGTGTGTGTACACGTGTGCGTGGGGTGTGTGCGTGCGTGGGTCGGTGGGTGAGGCAGTATGCCAGGGTGTCCAGGCTCAAGACGCCTCCCCTGCCCTAGAGTGCGTGAGCTTGGCCTTACAGGCTCCGGCCAGCGCGTCCTTCAGGAAGGGCACGACCTCAGGGAGAGCCGCCCAACGACAAAAGGAAGCAGGTCTGGCTGGCTGACAGGGAGGGAGAGGGAGGGCAGGCAGCAGGGGCGGCAGGTGTGTGGGGCTGGCAGTGCCTTCCTCACTGGGGTCCAAACTCCTCTGTGCTGCCCAGCTGGGGACGGGCCACAACACTACCGCTCTGCGGTCACTTCCCAAAGAAGCCAATAGTATAAAGTCACCTAACTTAAACACCAACGTATATAGTTTGGTGTCGGAATTTAAACAAGAAACAGGCGCCCTGGGTCAGAGGCGGATATGCCCTCGTCCCTGCTCCTTCCCAGGGCAGCCGCCGTCAACAGCTCGTCTCCTGGGAACTCCTTCTGGATCAACACTGGCATTTCAAGAGCAAAATCACGACCAGGCTAGCCATGCTCCCGCTCGAGGTGCTCCGTTTCCCCGACCCTCTGCCCACCCCCCCACCCCCCGGGAGAAAAAGGCGGCCACCCCGGAGACCCCAGCCAGAGGCCAGGCTGCACCCGGCCACGGCCTCACACCGCCACCTCCTGGCCGTGGGGCACAGCATTACCCGCTGCGTTTCTGCAGATCTTTGGAGCAGTTATCTCCGTGTCCTCTTTTCAGTTCTGGATTGTTCTTGAAGTTTGAGCATCCTTTAGGTACGTTTGTTGGTATCTTCAGTGAATCCCCTTTTACCGAACCCTCACCCTATTGTTGGCCACTTCTGTTAAGGCTGGAGATCACGTGGGTGGGAAACAATGTATCTTTCTTAAGTAGCTCGCCTCCCACCAGTCCGTGTTTTCCTCTGCAGCCACCGCCACAGGGGGGCCCAGATCAGGAACATAATCTCCACCTCTCTTCCAGCTCTGCGACCTCGCACTTCTATGTTCAGATCTTCAATCCAACTAGAAGAAGTCTGTGTCAAAGGTGGGGACCAGACTTCTTCTCCACGAATCTACCATATTTCCAGCGGCTTCGAGTGCTGCGTCTGTCCTACCCAAGTCCCCACAACGGCTCCAGCTCTCACCAGGAACTCACAGGGCCCGGCGGGGCTGTCGCTGGTCCCACCTGCATGGAAGCTTTTGTGCTTAGAACATCGGGCAACCCTACAAGCTGGTTCTTTCTCAGAAATTTCTGGGCTACTCTCACGTTTGCTCTCCTGGATGAACTTCAGATTCTATCCATAAAGTGAATTTACGTTGGCACCGCGGGCTGCTCTGCGAGTCACGGGAGGCTCACGCAGCTTGGCCTGCGGGTCTTGGTTTTCGAGACCTCTTTCCTGCTCTTTGGTCGTGTTTCCCAATTCTGTTCACACAGGTTTGTGACTTTCTCAAGGTTATTTCTACACACGTTCTGGGTTTGGCTGCCACGTGGGCGGGACCTGTGAGGTGAGCACAGCGCCGCAGAGAGCACACAGCCAGCCTGTGCCGTCCGTCAGGTTCTAAGTCGAGTTGCCTGGCTTCTCTTGAACTCCCTCACACTTGTGAAGGGGGCCCACGGTCTCCCCAGCTCTCACCGAGTGGTCACCAAGCACGGATTCCCTTACTCCCCAGTTACACCGGCTCCGAGGGGCACACTGTCGCAGGGAGGTGCCTCTGGGACTGGACGAGGCTTCATGTTCAACAGCCTGTCCTCCTTGGACTGGCAGCAAGGCCTTGCTTTCCTGGAGATCTCTCCAACAACGGTGCATCTGGCAAGCCGCGGTGGGAGCTGAGTGAGACACAAGGAGACCTGCCTCCCCAGGGTCTCTTCCTTGCTCTCCTGCTACCGGAATTCACGGTCCAAATGTGGAGAGGTGCAGGGGCGGCCTGAACAGACACCCAGAGCGCTGAAGGGTGCCCGCCTCAGCCGAGCCAAGGGCACCGCTGTGTTTCTGGGACCACAGGACCTTTCCATGGCAAAAACAGCCACAGAATGGAGACTACCAGAGCCCCTGCCGGCCCCAGGCTTCTCCGTGTAACAGCCCCACTGGGTCAGGTCGGGTACCCAGCTCTCCGACGGCTGTCTTCAGAAAGACACACGGTGCCGGGGGATTGGGACTCCCATCCCAATGGCTTACCCTGGCAGACGGGAACGGGCCGCTCAGTGAGGGGACCGCAGCTGAGGCCACCTCCTTCCTCCATGTTGCTAGAAGATGGGTGGGCTCCTCTGCTCGGCTCCCTGCCAGCAGAGTGCACGGCACTAATCCCTCCTAGCCCCTTGGTGCTGCCGGCCTGGCAGGTGCCTGTCGTGCCTGAGGCTCTGGCAGGCTCCTCTACTCCCAAGAATGGGGGCTCACTGTAGCCAGAACGAAGTGGTGCCCAAGGTGGCCACGGACATTGACACATGCTGAGCGCGCAGTGAATCACGACCCATCACTCGATGATGGAAGGATTCTGATTTCCGCTTTCTCAGAACAAAGACCCAGCAGATGCGTAGGTTAGGACTTCTCGCGAGAAGGTCACAACAGGCACTCTCTGTTCTAGGGAAGTGACCCCAGGACATTCACCAGGCACCACCTCCCTTCCAGGAGCTGTCCTACATCTGCCTGGGAGTCATGACCCCGTGGCCTGCAGGTCAAGCTCACTGACAAGCACTGCCTGTTGTCCTGTTTCCTGCCATCACCGTCAATGCAGCTTCTCTAGGTCAGTGGTATCTGGAGTGATGCCAGAAGACCCCACAGCCCTGAAGATGGGAGGGAGGGGATAGCCCCATGGCCTGGAGCCGCAGGGCAAGGCAGGAGACTGCGGCCCATGGAAGGGACCAACAGGCAGGCTACCCAGAGCCACCAGGCAGCGAGGAGGCTGCTTAGCACCGGTAATCCTGTAGAACCACGTGAGGAACCAAAAGCATAGCGGAAGCATCGGCCACAGTGGCCGAGAGTGGAAATTACCCATGCGGCCATCCGTGGACAAATGGATACGTGATGTGTGCCCTATGCAGGCAACATGCCAGCCTCAGCCATAAGAAGGAACGCGACTCTGACACCTTCCACAACACACGCAAACCTCAAGGCATCACACTCAAGGAAAAGAGGCCACGTGGAGAAGGACCATGGGTATGAGATGCTCAGAGGGGGCTGCCGTGCAGAATGGGAAGCAGGGGAGTGGCTGCCAGGGGCTGGGGGCAGGAGGAGGGACGGGACTGCCCATGGGCACGGGTCTCCTCTGCTGGTGAAATGTCGTCTAACGTAATGATGGTCACTTGACTCGGAATTTGCTCCACGTGTTCCAAGACACGGGGCCGTGCACCTCGAGCAGGCAAACTGTACAGCGTGTCCCATGCCAACAGAGCTGCGACGAAAGGCAGAGCGGGTGGTCAGTCGGGGCTGCCGCTCTACGTCCGACTTGCTTTGGGTCCTGACTCTGCTGCTCATCCCGCCCTCCCTGACCTGGTTTCTTCCTCCATAACACACGGACAACAGTGCTACCCCAGATGAATGGTGGCTGTGCATGTCCAACGCTGGAGACTCTTCCCATGACCATGTTGCGGGGTGGAACCTTGTCGTGAGGAAACCGGCCACAGAGCAAGGTCCGGCGGGCTCTAGCTCTGCCCCCTCCTGGACACTCCATTTCCCACCCCTGAGCACACCACGGGATGCCTCCAGCCACCTATGGCCAGGAACGGGCGTGTGAGGCTTGGGCCTACAGAGCCCGGCACGGACATGCAAGCTGCTGGGTGCCTGTGTCTTCCGAGGGAGAGGGCTGTCATCGCTCATCAAATCCTCAAACGCTCACCAGCACACGGCGGCCTGCGGGGTGCTGCCCTCTCACCCGCACAGCCTCCACGGTGGGCCCCGGCAGAACGGTGCTCCGTTGTGAACACATGGCACGCACGGCTACCCACCACGTCCTCCTCCCACCGCGGGAACCCTGCTGAGGCACGTTCCCTCCCGGGCCACCTCCAGCCCAGCGGGTCAGCGCCTGCGCCCAGCCAGTGCAAGGTCGGGCAGAGCCCCGTTGGGGAAAGCAGTGTGCGGCCATTCCTGGGAGCCCACACCTTTACCCTGAGGCTCCCACTCTAGAAATCTGTCATAAAGAAGCCATCAGAAGGGTGGGCACATGCTTCTACCGCAGGATCTACGACAGCAATGGCCACACAGCAGTACTCAGGCCCAGGAGAGCGGAGGAACTTAGAACTTACAGTCCCGTGAAGGGACACGTGTGGAGGATACCAGTGGGTCGGGGGAATGGTGCTATCGCCCACCTGACCCCCACAGCCCATGAACCGTGTGTGCCCTGGTGGGCGGGAAGGTGCCCCGACATGTCACAACAGGCGTCATGGCAGTGGCGTGGGGTCGCATGGTTTTACTCTGTTGGCAGTCTCTGACATTTGAGTACTATTAGAAGCATGTACTGCTTTTCCAAAAGCAAAAACTAGAATGTATGTAGGGTTATCTGAGGCGCATAAAGGAGAGTGGCAGGGTGTCACAATATTAAACATGATTTCTCCTATATAAATTTTCCTCAATGTTAATAGTTTGTTTATTTTTAAATAAATGTTTTTATCACACTTACGAGAAAAATCTCACTAGAAACACACTGCCGAAGGCCGGCCTCCTCCTGCCCTTTCCCCTGGTCTCACGAGTGAGGGCCGACGTCCGGATCACACAGAACGGTACGCTCAAACGTCAGCGAGAAGGTAAATTTAATATTACGTGTTTTCCGCCACAATTTAAAAACTAGCTGGAAAAAAACTTCCATTTTGGGCCCAAGACATTGCTGGCGCTGACTCCGACGCCATGGGGAACTGCGTTCCTGGGAGATCCCCACGCCCCAAGTAAGGCAATCGACCCGGCAAAGCCCTAAGGCAAAGAAAGCGAGAGTGTGCCCGACAGAAAACGCCTGTTGGGGCCCTTCCCTCGTGGGCTCAGGCCTGGCCGGGTCTGCCGCTGGAAGCCCAGCCGAGCCACCCAAGACGGTGCCGTCCACACAGAGCAGCTGAGCGGGACACAGACACACTCCGCAAGTGCCCTCAAGTCCCCGACGGCAAACGGTCCCCAGTGTTAATCACAGGAGAGGGCCGGCAGTGGGAAGGCCGGCAGCAGAGTCCCAGATGGCGGCAGCCCTGCCCCTTGGGCAGCAGGCGACCGTGTCCGGGCCACAGCGCCTGCAGACGGCCTCACGCGCCCCCCACCCTGGTGGAATCGGCACCTCCCCTCACTGACGCCGCGGCCCTGGCTCCAGCTGCAGCCCCCGCCCGAGCCGAGGGAAGCGAGGAGCACCCATCCCCGCGAGCCGCCTCCACGGACATGGTGTGGGAAGAGGACGAAACAGAACCACTGGTCCCCTGACAACACAGCCACCTTCTGTCCCACAGCCAACCTCGCTGGGAGGCAGGGGCCCAGTGCAGCTCTAGGGTCCTGGAGCTCCTGCCCTGCAGCCAGGCTCGGGACACAGTCATGCTGCTGAGAGCACCTGATTTCCCGCCTGCAGTGCTGAGGGCCTCGGGGCGCTGCCAGCAGACGCCCGGGGTGCCAGACGCCCATCCCTGGACAGGGAAGAGGACCAGGAGTGAGTCTACATGGGGGACTGTCTCTGCATCCATTTCCGACACCCGGGCAGGGCCTTCCGGGGCTGACCACGGGCTCGCAGACGGACAGTAACCCTGTCCAGGCGTTTCCTTTGAGGAGAACTACTAGAACACTACCTAGGCTGAGCGCTCAAGGGCACGGTTTCATTTTCAGAGATAGAAGCTTCTAAAATTAGGAAGTAACATAGCTCTGTGTGAACTCTAAAACCCACAGAACTTTATGCTTTACGTGGGTATGTTTTATGATGATGTACGTTTATGATACATCTCGACAAAACCGTGAGAAGCTCCTGGCTCACGGCTGACAGAGACACTGCTTCTGCTACAGCTACAGAAACAAAGACAAGTTCCAGGCGCTGGGGTCCCAGGGGGGGCTTGGGCTTACCTAGCAGGTCGGCTCCTTCATCCACATCCCCGATGACCTCTGATCCTGCAGTCGACAGCTCGTGGTACAGGGAGTCCGTGTTGATGCCAAAAGCCTTGTTCACGATCCCCTGGGTCGGGCTGTGAGGACGCGCAGCCGGGAGCTCAGGCTGAGGACCGGCGAGCACCAGCCGTGTGCAGGGGCCTCCAACACCGCCCACAGGGCCACTCGTGCCAACGCTGCTTGTGCAAGGCTACAGGGGACACCTTTGCGGAAGGCCCAATGCCCACGGTAAACATGGAGCCCACCCTACTGGCCAGACCCAGTGACTACCTGTTGCCCATGCGGTCAAGGCGGGGCTCCCGACTCATGTCCAGCTCTGGGGTGGACTCGATGATGTCTTGAACATCAGACCACTCATCACTGCTGCCCATGCCTGGGGGACACACGGGAACCCCAGGGTTGGGGGGACGCCCACCCACTGGCGCCATGTCTGGACACCCCACACTGGACCACCACCAGCCAGGGACCTTCAGGAAAGGGCTCCTCCCTGGCTGGTGGCCAGCTGGGGCCCATGCCCCGGAACCACGGCTCTTTCTCATGACCTCCGATGAACACACCAAATGTCCTCTTCTCCTCCCCCCTCCTCTACTGAGTAGTCTGCGGGAGGATGGGGTGCACTGCCAGAGGCCGAGTGTGACCCCAAATCCATGTGTTGAAGTCATATCCCCAGTGTGGGACTGCATTTGGGATGGGGCCTTTAAGGAGGTGGTGGGTCAAATAAGGCCACACAGGTGGACCCTGCCTCCATCCGACATCCGTGCCCTCATGAGAGGAAGGGCTGGGGACGCAGGCCCTATGCACAGCCAGGAACGAGCATCGAGGGGAGCCAGCCTCGACACCCAGACACCTAGATCGCTCACTCCTGGGCTCCAGGACTGTGCGAAAGCAAGTGTCTGTGGCTTAAACCACCTGGTCTGTGCTGTTTTGTTACCGTGGCCTGAGGGGACTGATCTATCTGCCCAAACGAAGATCCGAATTTGGAAGGGAAACCCGGGGTTTGGGGGGGGGGGACCGTGGGGGGCAGAGCAGCAGGGGGCAGGGACAATGGGGCAGAGCAGCAGGGAGGGAGGGCAGGGGCGGGGCAGCAGGGGGAGGTGGATGAGTGCTCCCCACTGCAGCCCCAGAAGCCGGCCGCCGGCCCAGCACCTATGCTGACGTTCCGCATCTCCTGCGTGACCTGGACCTCCATGTTCCGGCTGTTGCGCTTCTCCCGCGCGCGCTTGCTGCCCTTCGTGCCGGCGCCGTAGTCCCCCAGGGGCTGCAGGCTCTCGTTGAGCGGTGTGACCGCGGCCGAGGGCACAGAGGACGTGGGCGTGTTGGACTTGGTGCCGGTGGTACTGGGTGTGGCAGCCGCCGAAGACTGGCCTGACTCGGACATGTCATCCTGTGGACACTAGGGCCAAACACAAGAAGGGAGAAGCTCGCCACGTGGGTCAGCCGCCCCCGAGGCTCCCGGTGACCCACACCGTGCAGGGTCAGGAGGGGCCTCGGCCAACTCCATGAGGCCTCCTCGCTAGGCTGCTCTAGCCATGGTAATACAGCATCCTGAGCCGGGACTGGAGGGCACAGGAGGAGCCCCGCTGCCCTCTCCGGCCCACTGCCTGGGCCCGCCGGGCCGCTGCTGCGGGCTCTCTGGCTGCCGCAGTCTCCTTAAGGAAAGGGCTTGGCTTGGGGCCCTCAGCTTGCCCGCTCCCCGGGACGGCCCGCCAATGCCGCATGTGATGGACATGAAGCTACACAGACACGGCAAGCAACCCTTTGCAGCCGGGGGTGGTCACAAACGAGGGGCAGCCCGGGGCGGGGCCAAGGGCTCTGCACGGGGACCAGGGAGGAGACCGAGCGTGCCTTCCGATCAGGCCGTCCGGGCCACGGCCAGCCGCTGCCGTCTCCTGCTCCTCACGCTGGGCCCAGTCTGGGAAGGGGCGCCAACCTCCCGAGCACAGACACCAAGGCTTAACCCCCAAGGCTCAAGTGGACCTCAAGGCCTGCCCTGTGCATCTACGTATATGCGGTCAAGCTGGAGTCCCACTTCCAGGGAATGGGTCCTCCAAGCACTCCAAGGGAGGCAAGATTATGAGAACCCGCAATCAGCTGTTGACCTTAAGTAGCTCCCTGCCGGGGGCGCCTGGCTGGCTCCAACGGTGGAGCGCACGACTCTTGATCTTGGGGTCGTGAGCTTGAGCCCCGTGCTGGGTGTGGAAGTTACTTAAAAAAAAAAAAAAATCAAAGTCTTAAAAAAAATAAACAAACAAACAAACAAAAGAACAAAAAATCAGAACCTCCCTGGAGAGAGCACACTCTGTGTTCGTGAGGACAGCACAGGAAGCAAAGCCATCTTCTCCCACAGTCCTTCCTCGAGCAGTGGCGGACAGAACCCGTGAACTGGCCCACTCGTCTACTAACACTGATGTCCCGACTCACCCCGACTCGGTCCTCAGTGGGCAGCAGCCCCCACACACCCTGCTGCCCTCTCGGGGTGCAGAGAAGGGGCATGGCTTCAGGAGGGGCTGCTGCTCCCGGTGCACACCCCACGGGCCCACAGCACTGGGTCACGTGGTTTCCACAGAAACAGTGCTTCTGGGAGCTCTGTCTTGCCTGGGGGGAGCTGATGGCAGGGGGTGTCCAGCCCTTTCTGTAAAGCTGGACACACGCTGGGACCAACCTACCCTCACCTTCACTGGGAAGGGCTGACCAGGCTCCCGTGGCTGCCTCTGGGGGCCCGGGAGGCAGAGATAGCTGGGAATCCCTGGCACCTGCCACTTCCTGACCCGCGTGGTCAGCGTCAGGCCAGGACCTGGGACAGCCAGTTGGGCTTGGTCTAACCGCGCCTCACACTTCTCTGCCAGGACTCTCACTGTTCCACAACCGGGCCCGCCATATCCCAAGGGGATGCTTGGCGGTGTCGGGGGAACACCTGTGGCTGTCACGAACGGGGACGTGTGGAGGTGGGGAGCGTCTGCTCACTGTCCTGCAGGCCACCAGACGACCTCCACAGCTGAGGACCACCGGCCCAGATCGCTGATGTGCAAAGGCACTGTGCCCCGCAGGACAGCCTGTGCCTCTCTCCCTGGAAGCTCCCTGGTACAAGCATTTTCTACCTGGATTCTACAGCTTAAGGCTGACTTGAGAAGGAAAAGTGCTTTCCTGAGAGCCTCTGTGAGGGAGCTGCCCCAGTGTCTGTCCACCCCACATGGTAGAGGCTCCCGGGTGTCCTACAGGCAAGGGACGCCTCTGCTGCCAGCACTTGAGGAGAAATGGCCACAGGAGACCAGAGGCCTGGGAAAGTCTGGCGAGGACCAGGGGAGGCCAACGATGCAAGTCCACGCCGCTCAGAAGCACGCGCTTTCTAGACCACCTTCCGCAAGGACGTGGTTCCCGCCGGCCCGTACCTGGCCAACTCGGGTCTGCGGGTTCTCAGTGGACCTCCTTGACCCCAGAAGTCACCGAGGGGAACTGTGCGGCACCGCCTGGCCTTCCCCAGTCCCTGGCTCTCCCTGACCCTACAGGCTGCCATCTACCCACAGGGCGCTCCCCTGGCCACCACTTACCTAGCAGCAAACCTCTCAACCTCCTAAACACCAAGGTGTGGCAGTGACCTCCAAATGCAAAGGGCCCAAACTCTTAGCGGCCATTCCTCACCATGAGTGCCACAACTGTTTGCTTAAAACACTGAAAACACAGCACATAAAAACAAAAAACAAAACAAAAAACAACAAAAAAATGAAGAAATTAGAAAGACCTTAAAATCTAAAACATGAAATCAAAGAACGTAAACATGACCGAAAAAAACAAACCGAACACGCGCACAAACTGAAACAGAAAACAGCTGGGTGAAAAGCAAGAGCACTTCGGGCGACGCGGCAGGAGAGACGCGGGAAGAAAGCCGGCCTGGCCGCGGGCAGGAGCCCCAGCTCCCGGGCCCCCGGCCTCAGCAGCCCCCACGGCTTCTCTGGGCACCGGAGCCCTAGCCACAGGCTGGACCCCACACGGGCAGGACAGCCTATAACGGGGGGCGGTGAGCGCCTGGGTCAGAGGTCGCAGAGACATCCCCAGGTCTGGAACCGAAGCTGAAGTGAGTGGGGTCACTGTCTCCCATGGTGGGCAGCTTGAAGCCAACTCTGGCAGGCAGGCTGGACACCCAGGGACAGAGGGACGATCAGCCACAAGCTGCAGCAGGAGGAAGCTTCAGGAGAAGGCCCGGCCCCACATCCACCGGCTGGCCCAGGTCCGGAGTCCCAGGTGCTTTGCCTTCTGCAGGTGACCTCCCACGGCCCCTGTGGGAAGTGCCCCAGGCCTGGGGTCGCTTCCTCTAGCCCCAAGAGTGTTATCCTTACCTGGTGACATGGCCAGGGCCTGTCTGGCGAAGGCAGGGCTCAGCTCCCAGACCAACACTCGCCGCAAGTGACCATGGGCCCTGAGCGAGCGGCAGGCCAGGCAGAGTCTCTGCCCCTGGCTTTCTGAGGCGGGCCTCACTGAGGGACGCATTCCCTGGTTAGCCACACACACCCAGGACGGCCACGTCCTGGGACTTAGAGACCCAGCGGTCATTAGCACGGACAGGGAGGGAGCAGCATCTAGAGCAGGGACGCTGACCCTACCCTCTCCCAGCAGAAGCGCAGACTTCAGACACCAGCCTACAAGACCTTCTAGGCTGGAGCCCAGGGTGGCTTCAGGGCTGGTGCCTTGGGGTGGGTCTGGGGGGCAGACATGCTTGTGCCCTGGAGCAAAGGCTCGCTCGGCCAGAGCAGACGGGTGCGCCCTGGCTGCAGAGGCCCCATCCGAGACTTGGACCTCCCAAGCCGGTGCTCTCCTCCGGAGCTGGTACACCTCCACACAGCCTCACTACCCTGGGCGGGGGTTGGGGAGCTGCAAAGGGTTGTACACAAAGACGCTTCCTGAATGAGCATGGGTGACAGGGAGGGACCCTCACTCCACGGCACGGCTACAAAACCTGGTAGCTGGAGCTGAACTGGCCGAGGTCACTCAGGTGCCAGTGGTCCCCCGCAGGCACGAGCTTGCCCCCCATCTGTGCACGTACCATGCCGTCGGCCAGGGGGAAGACGTTCAGAGAGGTGGGGCGCTCCTTCCTGCTGAAATGTGAGGGAGAGAGAAAGAAAGCGGATGTTACACGGGGCTCCCACATGGAGGACTGGAGGCTCTCTGGACACGGGGGGACCAGCCCCGCAGACCGAGCCACTCGGGATCAGGGCCAGGCGTGCGGGGTGGGGCGTGAGCTCCAGGGTAGCACAGCCTGCACGGAGGCCACTGAACCCAGAGCTATGGGTCCCGTGTCACCAAAGCTGTGCCCGTGTTTCAGGGCCCCTCAGCTGCTCTGTGGGCCTAAGGGGCCCCTCCCCTTGGGTGCACTGTCTTCAGTGCCGTTGTCTTTAGTTAGTTTGCTGCCACAGAGAGCTGCCCTACAGGCTAAGAACTCCCACGGCAGCGCCAGCACAGCCCCCTCAGCATCGCGGCCGGCACAGAGCGCTCCTGAGCGGCGACGTCCACCGTGACAGTCTTTCCCATGCATAGCCCACACCTGCCTCTGGGTGGCCATCGGCCCGGCTTCTGCCTCCTGGCACCGGGCAGGAGGAACCAACCCTTCCGCTCGGCTCTTCGCTCTCTGCCCCCACCTGAACCCTGCACTGCTCCTTCGTGAGCTCTCAGTGTACATCATCGGCACAGACGTACAGAGGAAAGAGGGCCCCATCCTTCTGTGGGTGTCGTGTCCTTTACAGCCCACGGGGGCCCCTTTCTCCTGCTCCATGCATTTCTTCCCGGTCGTCAGGGACCCCAGGAACCCCAGAGGGGTGTCTTTCAAAGGCACGCCAGGAGACGGGGAGTGGCAGGTCGCCTGCTGGGCTTGGTCCCCCAGGAGACGCTCCCTTCAGCGTGGGCGACAGCGGGTGTGCAGCCAGGCCAGCTCCCTGTGCTGCCCCACAAGGACGCGGCGCACCCCAGAGCCGGCCAACTACCTCACAGCCCGTGCCGCTCAGAGCCGTCACGGTCAAGCATCAGAGACCCGCACACAGAGCTCGACCCCCACAACTGCGGTGTGGGGACCGGCGGACGCTTCCTTGGGAATCCCAGGCAGCCAGGCCCAGAGGCTGGACCGGTCTGCAGAGAGAAGGCGGGCGGCGTCCCTGAGGCACCGGAGGAGGGGAGCGGTCGTGTCCATGAAAACTGCCCACGGCCCAGCAGGCGGCTTCCTGAAGCACAGCCCTGGGAAGCGGGGGCCCTCTGGCTGGGGCCCCCGTGTGGTTCTGGGGGCCGGCCGGGGCTGAGCTGAAGCAGGGAGGAAACACAGAGTCTGGGTTGGAGTCCTGCCTCGTCCCATCCAAGGCTGGCCGGTGTGTCCTGTTCGGCAAGATGCTGCCTCCTGCGGAGCTGGACCTGGGCTGCGCTGACCTGGGGGCTGGCGTGTGGCAGGCACAGAGCCACAGCAGCAGCTGTGTGCTCCCGAGAGACTGGAGCCACTGGCACCTCCACATGTCGGGGCCCGGGCCACCAGGAGGCTGGTTTCCTATGGACGATCATAGGCCCCTCACATGCAGCCTTTGTCCCACAACAGGACACGTTCTCTCTCATGCACGTCTCAGCTGAGTCTGCAGGTGCATCCGTAGCTCGGCAGGCCCGAGGCTCTGCCCACTCAGGCTGCTGGCCGCCGCCAGCCTGCACGATCCCCGGTGTCTGGGAAGGCGCCAGCCGCCGTGTGGTCAGCATGTCCCTGGAGGAGGGGCCCAGCCTCCACAACCCCAGCGTCTCTCCCCCGAGGTCCCCAGGCCTGTCCTTCACCCACTCTTCCTCATTGGGCTCCCACTGTCGGTGCGGGAGCCCCTCTCCTGGGGCCCATTCCCACCGTGGGAGAAATGTAGAGCAGGGCCCTTGGCCCCAAGCAACAGCTGTCGTCCCCAGGAATCGAGCCTCATCTTCTCTCTCTGTTCCTCACAGAGCCATGCATATCCTGCGCCACAAGCCCTGGGAGCACATGCGGGCACTGCCATTGGAGGCCTACACCCGTCCAGAGCTCGGCCACAGCGTCTCTTATCGCACTCCTGCTGCTGCTCCTTTGGGAGATGCCGATGCTTGTCCAGAAGCTACAGCCCGGGGGAATTGCGCTGCCCGCAGAGGTCAAGGTGCCTGCAAGGACCACGGCCATGCAGCCGGCTCCGGGCCCAGGTCTGTCCGAAGCCAGAGTGCGGGTCTCTACCCCTGCCCGCCGCCTCCCTGCAGCGCCAGCCCAGGGCTTCGGGCCCGAGGTCCGACCTGTGACCAGGGATGTTCGCCGGGCTGGGGTCCCTGCGCCACTACCTAGTCTGGGGCTGTCTTGGGAACCTGGGTCTCGCCCGTCTCCACGGCCTGGCCTCTAAGAGCCACACCGAGCGTCTTTGATCCGTAATATTGAGGCAGAGAAACTGTCGAGCAGCTCAAGGACCAGCCCTGGGCCTACAAGCAAAAACCACCAGCAGGACCGACTCTCCCAAGCCCCAGGGCACCCCGAGCGCCCCACACGGCAGCATGAACGCTGGCCAGGCTTTACCTTTTCCTCCACGACTGGCGAGGACT
Source organism: Lutra lutra (assembly GCF_902655055.1). Lineage (NCBI taxonomy): Eukaryota > Metazoa > Chordata > Mammalia > Carnivora > Mustelidae > Lutra > Lutra lutra. The sequence continues at coordinate 1,369,502 of NC_062295.1, read as the reverse complement.
GCAGGGCAGCGACAGACACAAGGGCAGCACACGGTGGCAACAGCACAGCGGGCGAGACGAGAAGACAGCATTAGAGGGCACAGGTCAGGGGACACAGGTCACACGCGCTCACACGGAGGGTGAGTGCACGGCGGTGGGTTCTGCTTCGCGCAAACACACGTGGAGACAGGCAGATGTGCACACGACAGACACAGGACACTCAGACACGTGACCTCTCCACTGAGCCGCCGGCCCACGGCTTGGCACACACACTCAGTACAGGGCGGTGGGCGAGTGTCGTCTCCGGAGAGTCCCGGCACGCATGTGTGCTCAGGCACACACCCGCTCACATTCGTGGGCCCACGCACGCTAACCGGGGTTTCTAAAGACACACGCATTGAGAACACCAGGCCAGGAGTGAAGGAAAACCCGTCTGGGATTGGCGGTGACAGTGGATCCTGGCACTAAGGATGAGGCCCCTGGCGGAAGCTGGAGACACTGAACCAGGGAGCTGGGGCACACGTACTTTTTTCTCCCCAAAGAGCTGTGGCAAGGCAGGGAACACCCAAGGAAGCAGGCCCGCACACGGGGCGGCCTTCCTGTAACCCAAAGAGGCACCAGCGCCGGCGACAGAGGCCAGCACTCGGCGCGGCGGGAGAAGGCTCCTGCCTCCTCCACTTCCACGGGCCTTCCCCGGCGAGCGTCGGGCGGGGCGGCCAGACACGCACAGAGCGCCCCCAGAACGTCTGGGCCGCAGGGAAGCAGCTGCAGGGGCGGCGTGAGCCTCAGTCCCAGTGGGTGGCCGGCTCCGTGGGCCAGTGAGCAAGGCGCACACGGGGGGGGGGGGCAGCAAGGCGCACACGGGGGGGGGGGGGCAGCAAGGCGCACACGGGGGGGGGGGCAGCAAGGCGCCGGGGCAGCCTGGACCCACAGCACCACCCCTCAGCCCCAGGCAAGAGCCACCCGGCCGCCACCCCACAGAGCCGCGCTCCTCTTCATGGCCAAGGGGACACGGTGGAGGCAGGCCATGTCCTCAGAGGGTGTCAGCTGACAGACCAGGTGCCTTCTTCCTGCGGCAGGAACCTCGCACGTGTCGGTGCTCTGGCCCGGGAAGGCCTATTACCAGAGTGCGGCGAGCCTAGACAGCACGCCGATCGCCCAGCCTTTGGGCGCCCTCCGCGGGAATCTGGACCAGAGCCCCTCCCTCTCCTAGGCATCCGTTGTGTCCGTTTTACAAATGAAGGGGCTCTCGTGGGCCTTGGTTGGGTGTGGAGAAAAGGCCCGCCGGGACAGCCGTCCCCGGAGGCGGTGAAGGCCCACCCCGCCCAGGAGTGACCAGTGGGCACGTTCAGGCAGCAGGTAGAACAGACCTGTGCCCCGAGGGAGGAGAGCACACACGGCTCCAAGAGCTGCTCGCAGCTTCTGAGCGGATCCCAGATGGGACCCGAGCCAGCCCCTCTTGAGCGAGAGTCCCGACAGCAGAAGGGTGACCGCCACAACCGGCCGGAGCCCAACTCCAAGCACAGGGAGCACTGAGGGGCCTGGGGCCGGGCCTGCTCCAGGCTGCCTCAGGGCCAAGACACAGGGGACCACAGGCTCCCAGACCAGGTCCTGTCTCCGGTGCACAGGGAGACATCCATGGAGAATGACCCCGTTGCACTCATGGACCCTCTTCCACGGCAGGAGGAAACAAGGCCTGACGTGGCCCCAGGACAGCCCCAGTAATGGCCGGGAAGCTCAGGGCCCAGTTTTGGCGCCTAAGTAACTTCTGGTTTGGGCTGAGCCCATGTCATCCTGGGGCTGTGGGGACACCAGTTTCTGTGGCATCCCCAGGCCCCCAGGGTGCTAGCCATAGGGTCCTAAGACAAGTCCTGAGTTCAGATAGCCCACCTCCCTGGCTTCTGGGAGAACCAGGACCTTCTTGCTGGGCGCTCTCCTTCATGACCTTCGAGGTGCTCCTGCCTTAAAGGGAGCCTACGGCAGGAAATCAGCCTGAAGGTTCCGGAATGCTGCCGCTCTCAGGAACTGGCCGCAAGCCCAGCGTTCGTCAAGGATGTGTAACTGCCCAGCCGCCACAGCCCCAGCGCAGAGGGCCCTGCCCAACCCCCCCAGAATGCAGGCCCCCGTCCCCCCAGGTCAGCATTCACGTGCAGTCACTCAGAAATCCTCCCGGCGAGTTCCGAGTGCAGGGGGCGAGCAGGTCGCAGTGCTCTCAAGAGAAACTCCGGAGCCAGGAGCCGGGAGGCTGTTACTCCCCTCGCTTCAGGCAGTCACGACTCAGGAGTGACACCACAGAGTTCTGTCCTCCAAATTGCTCGGTCCATACCCCCCGCCAGCAGATGCAGGGTCACCACCAGCAGCCCAGGGCGTGAACGTGCAGCAGGAATGCATCCGCTAAAATCCTGGGACTGTTGGGAAGCGTGCCGCCGTCCCCCCACCTTCCCAGGTCCCGCCCGGCGTTCGCACCACACTCCGTGTTTCTGTTTTCAAGTCGGGCACCTCAAGCACACAGAGGCAAGGGCTTTGCCCCTGGGCCCAGACAGTGGCTGGCGACACGCAACTTAAGGGCCTGAGCCTGTGTTTTCGCAGCACACCCGCCGATGGACAGGCCGGAGACGGCTTCTGCGGGGACGGGGCGTGACAGAGCTCAGGCATTGGTCTGTAGGAACGAGGGGCTATGGCTACAAAGGGACCAAGAGCTTCGCTTCGCTTGTGGGGCCTCCGGCTCCTCCTCCCACCTACTGGGATTTGAGACACGGTACCCTCTCCCCAGGCCCAGGCCCAGGTCGATGACCTTGGTGTCCCACAAGCTGGCAACACCCTGGAGAAGACTGTAGACAGTCTGCCCCTTGCACACCGTGGTCCAGTCCTTCCCTGACCGAAGGCTCAGAAGGTGCAGCTCAGCCCCGCTCCCTGCAGGTAAGAGCCGCGGAGCTCCTGTGGCAGACCAGCGAGGGCCGGCGTCTGGGGGTGTCGCTCTAGCCCACAGCCAGAATGGCTGTGCAGGGGGTTGCCTGGAGGTCCCGCCTCCTCCCCACCCATCCGGTCAGTTCTCGTGACTCCAGCCAGTCAAGGCCTAGAGGCAGGACAGCCCGGGATCGGTGGGTAAGGAGCCGTAGCTCCCCCACAGAGACCCACGTCTCACAGGAATCAGAACCTCGATTCCCGAATCCTGCGGTTGGGTGACACCTGCTGCATTTTGCAAAGGAGAAAGCGAGGTGCGAAAGCGTGTGATGAGCTGCCCGACATGGCCCCAAGGACGGGGGCTGGAGCTGGGCTTCCGACCTCACTGGATGGCCCCGGCGCGCCCGCGTCCTGCACACCTGGCACCGCCCCTCCCGCCGCCATGCGCGGGTGTCTCTGCACCTGCCTGCACGTGACCGCAGAAGCCCCAGGAGGGCTGATGTCGAGGCCACAAACTCGAGCGAGCAGGTGAATCCACAAACAAGGGATCTGAGATGACGGGGATGGACCACCCCATTTTCCCCAGGCCTTCGTGGCTGCTTGTGGCCAGCAGAGGGCCCTGCCCGGCACAGGTGCACACACGTTCCCGCTCCGGCACACACTCCGATCCGACCCCTCTCCTGACCAGGGCGGACGCAGCTCCCCAAAGCCCCCCTCCAGCCCAGAGCACCCCGGGGATGACGGGCCACCAGAGGCCGCTGCCGCCCGCTTCCCGCCTTACCTCCGCCCTGGCAGGCTGCCCTCGGTTTGGCTGTTTCCCCCGACTTGCTGCATCTTGGACCTCTCGATATGTTCCACGTAGGTCTGGATCATCTGTGACCGGACACATGTGCCGTGTGAGTCAGGCCTGCTGGCCCAGGCATCTGCCCTCCAGCCCGCGGCGCCCTGGCAGCAGCAGAGACACGTTTGCGGAGTCTGAGCCGTACAGAGCTCCTTGGCTGGGCAGCAGAAGCCAGAAAGAGAAGGCCAGGAAGGCCAGCCAGGCCAGCGCCACGCACAGCACCGCTGCGGGGCTGAGGCCGCATCCTTGCGCACAGATCAAGGCCGGGCACTTACCTCCGTGTGTCTCTGGTGCAGAGCGTTGTACTCCTTCTTCATCTCGGACTCGCGCTCCTCCAACCGGGAAACTGTAAGACACAGCCACTGCCCATCAACGCCACAACCCACCTCCCCACGCCTCCGCACCTGCCCTCGGGCCGTCTGTGCCAGGACAGACTGAAGCCTGGTGCAGACCGCAGTGGCCCGCCAGCCCGGACGGGGATGGCCAGCAGAGACCCCGGGGCCACGAGAAGACGGATCCTGGGGGTCCAGCTGGCATGTGGTTGCGTGCTGTGTTACCGGAGGGTGTTCAGTTCTGCCGAGGGAACCAGGATGACTCAGCCCACCCGGGGCTGCTACCTGGGCCCGCGTGGCGACAGCTCCCGAGATGCAGGGAGCTCGCTGTGGTCCGGTGGAGACAAGATGTGAGTAAGGGGCTCGTAGAAAGGGGCAGTTCCTGTGTGCGTGGCCTCTGTGGCGTGGGAGAGCCCAGGACCATCTGCCACGTGGCATGGAACAAGCAAACGTCCCCGACACGTGCCAAGGGCTGCAGACCAAGCCATAGCCGTGGCATCCCGGCCAGCAGGGGTGGTGCCCGGGAGTCCCCGCGGGCCCTGCGTGTGCTCCACCCTCAACGGGTGGGTCACCTGACCGGTCAGCGGGCCTGTTGGACCTCCTGTCCCCTGCCTCCCATCATCGGGTGAGCGTGCCAGCCTCGGACACCTTCCATCCTTGGGCCCTTGTTCAAATTTCCACTGTGTCCCCATGGCCCCAGCAAGTGGAGAAGACTGACACACAGAGTGAGGCGGGATCTGTGACTGTCAGGGGACTCACAGGTGTGGTCCGCCGGGCTCACCTGCCTCCCACCCACCCTTCCTCCTGAGATCTAACAGGTGACACCAGTCCACATCTGGCTTTGGTCCACATGCTCTCCTGTTCTGCAGTGTCCGCAGGGGCCGCGCTCCCCCACCCCACAGCAGGGGCCTCCGAGTCGGCGTCTCTGTGCAGCTCTCTGGGGCCACACTCCCGGGAGCAGCGAGGGCGTTGCAGGACGTGGGGGTCTGCGGCTCAGGAGGGTCGTGGAGCGTGCTGATGGCCGGTGCAGACTGCAGGGCTGTAGGGCGTTGCTTGTACCCCAGGGCCGGACCGCCTGACCCCCAGCCTCTGCTCCTGCCTTGGGAGGGGCAGCCCGTGTGTGCAGCAGGCCCTTCCTCCTGGCCTTCTCTGCTGGGCAGGTGTGCAGGCCGCCACCTGGCCGAAGGAACCACACATTTGCTCTCCCTTCCTCCGGCTCTCGGTCCTGCTGCCACTGAATGAAGAACTTCAGCCAATAATTTGGAGTTTGTATTGCTTTCCTTCTAAGAAGAGCCAGAAAGGTTTCGTATCTGCACAGTACTCTAGGGCTCTGTGTGATCACGGAAAGTGTTTCCCTCCGTATGCCTACAACGGGCCGTTTGGTTTGCTTTCATTTTGCAAACACCACAGTATCTGTAGGCGTACGGGGGCTGCTGGGCCCGTGGCTGTCTGGGAGTCTCTGACCCAGCCATGGGGCGCTGGCCTTAGCCACAGGCCCTCGAGTCTTGGTCTGGGAGAGGGACAGACCCGGCACATCAGATCATCTTCCCCCAGGTTGAGAGATGAAGGGACCCGCTGTCCGGGGTCACCAGGGAAAGCAGCACATTAGCTCCTGTCATGGAAACTTCCACTGAGAGTTCATGGAAACTTTGGCCACAAAATTTAAACAAGACTCGTGAAAACGGAAATAATAGTTCTTAGAATCATCATCACCCAAATCACTTTCCTTGCCTCTCTTTGCGAGGGACAGGGTGCTCCCGCAGGCCCCGCCAGGCACGCACCCCTGCCCCGAAGGGCCACCACGGTGGGCGGCGAGCTGACTGCCCAGGAGCAGCGTCCCCCCCCCTAGTGGCGGACAGACAGGAGCCACGCCACAACGGGGGTCTCCACGGAGGGCCTGGTGCGGTCCAGCCCCGGCCTCAACTCTCAGCGAAAATGCTCTGTCATCAAAGGGGCCTCATTTATTTATTTCCACCCGGGATCGGAGGCCGGCTACAGACACACCTGGCGGGGCACAGGCATAAACGCGTGGTTGAGGGAATCCCGGTGAAAACGCGGCTGCTGGCTTCTCTCTCTCTCCCTCCCTACCCCTCCCGAGCCGGGGCCAGGGGGGAAAGACACAGACAGTCCGATGCGGCTCCCACCGCCTGCTTACTCTGGTCTGCGTAGTTCTTAGCCTTCAGCTCCAGCTGGCGCGTCTGGAACTCGTAGTGCTCCACCTGGGTCTGCAGCTCCTTCTTCTCCTGCTCAAGGGCATCTTCAAACTCGATGAACTTCTGTGCACGGGAGGGAAGAGAGTGGGTGTCACGAAGGTGGGACGCCAGGGGACAGCAGCGCGTCACGGAAGGGTCACGGGCTTCCGGGACCCACAGTCATGGGCTCCTGGCATCACACTGCCTGCCACCCTCTGCAGGCAAACCCTGACACGCCCCGTCCAGAAGCAGGGGCCAGACGAGTTTCCCGAGAGTTAGTAACTCTAGAACCTTCTAGCCAGCTGCCCAGGATTCACACTGGGCCCCGACTATAGAACGGCTTATGCTCCCTTTAACGATCTACTGTTGCCTTCTTGAAAGCCTTGATACTTTTTGAAGGAGGGACCCTGCATTTTCCTCCCCCCAGCAGGCCCCACACAGCAGGTCGCCAGTCCTTTCCCGACACAGTAACATCAGTCTCCCGGACACTGAATGCCTGCGTGAGGTCACAGCCACTCTGCTCCTCATCTGTAGTCAGTTCCTCCTCGGCCCTGGAAGCCGCCGCTACCGGAAGGACCAGCAATGGGGCTGGGTCTTTGGAATCCTTCCCGTACCCAGTAAGTGTCTGAGCAAAATTATCATTGAACCAAGTGAAAGGAAAGCACTTTGCAAAAAAGCAACAACAAAAAGACGACTCCAGAGAGATCCCGGGAGGGCTCCTGGCTTCACAGTGGAAGCCAGGTGTGGATGTGGAGGGGAGGAATGGGCCGGCCCAGGGCCTCAGGGGTGGGAGTGGGGTCCCCCGCGCAGATGCCGGCACTCAGGGTGAGCTGCTAGCACCTCGGTTTTGTGGGGTGGAGACCTGGAGGGGGCGGGGCGTGGGGGAGCCCCATCGGGTGCCTCCCCACTGCAGCCAAGGGAAGTACGGCCACCCCATGGCCAGGAAGGCCCACACGGAGGGCGCAGCTGTGCACCGAGCACGGCACATGGTTCTCACTCATGCGGACACAACCAGCACCCCAAGAAGCAGCAACGGTTCTTAACTGACTGACGAGGGTGGGCTTTCATTTGGGGAATCTCAGCTCCTGTTACTTAAAAGAACCAGACGATGGGCAGCCTGTGCCTCTGGTGGGAACACCAGGCCAGAGTCTGAAGTACGAGGGAGAATGTTTTTGAAAAACCGTAACTGTACCATCCAGAGTCGGTTAAAACGGGGTGATCTCCTTCCAGACGTGCATGCGTGTGTGCGTGCACGTGTGTGTGTGTGCATGCCCAGCACACACACATGATCTCCCGTACACACGTTTGGGACCCGTTATTTCCAGGAGCCTAAACAGGAGCGTCTCTCTACCTCAAGAAACATACTCTCCCCGTCCACTGTCGGCAGGGTGCAGAGCGGAGCTCATCCCAGCAATTTCCTCCTGTGGGGCTTCCAACCTGCTCCAACACGTCCATTATCGGGGTCACGGCCTGCGGAAATGCCTGATGGCTTCCTGCAATGGGAGACCCGGCCCTGGGCCCATTCATGGCTGACAGCCCCTCCAGGGGGGCCTCCCAGCTCACTCCCCCAGGGCGGGCAGGAAGGGCCACCCGATGGGTGGGACCCGGACCACCGTAACTGTCCTGAGTGTCAGGTCCCCAGTGACTTCAATACGTACTGGTCCCCAACAGCTTACTACGTTCTTGTCAAACACCCTGCCTGCCACCAAGTTCCTACTGTTCCTCGTGATCTGTGACCACCTCGGCTGCTCCCGTCTCACGCACAGCAGGGCCCCCCCGGACGCGGGTGCGTGTGCACTGCACAAGTGTGCTTTGTCATTTCCCCTTTCCTCGTGGCTCCAAACTGCCACCTTCCTCACGTGCTCAACCCTAACACAGACTTCGGTCTCTCCGTGAGCCAGGCCACAGGTTTCTCTGAACGTGGACTGTTCCATTAACCCATAATATCGGACACGTAGTCAAGTTTTCAAGTCCCGTTTTCCACATTTTCTTCGTTATTCCCATCTGCTTTTCCTTCCAGATTAACTCGCGAGCCCTCCAGGGTCACTCATGTGTTTATTTATTTTTTTTTTAAAAGATTTCATTTATTCACCTGACAGACAGAGATCACAAGTAGGCAGAGAGGCAGGCAGAGAGAGAGGGGGAAGCAGGCTCCCCGCTGAGCAGAGAGCCCGACATGGGGCTCGATCCCAGGACCCTGGGATCATGACCTGAGCCGAAGGCAGAGGCTTTAACCCACTGAGCCACCCGGGTGCCCCTCATGTGTTTATTTTTGCATAAGCACTTTGCCCAGAAGCACAGGCTCTTGGGCCTCAGGCAGGGGTCCCGACCTGCAGGCTGCACCCCTGTGGTGTCACACAAAGAGAAAGAGTCATTTTAGGGACAGCCGTCGCGCCTGCGTTTCCGCATCACCTGCACTTAAGATGTGGAAATCAGCTGAGAGATTTCCGAATTACAGACGGTGTCAGAAAGCCCACTTCCAGATTCTTGCGGAGGCCAAGACAGACTCCTTGCATCTATCCTGGTAGCCGATCACTAAACCCAACCTTGGCGACAGGGCCGGAATGCTTTGTCAGCCCAAAACCACCGACGTGCCTAGATTCCCGATGAAGCAAACCCCAAACCAGGCCGCAGGCACAAATCCTCTGACCTTGATATTTCAAGGCTTTCCGCATCAGGAAATATGGACACATCACCCAAGAGAGACAGCAGCTACGTGAAGCTGCGTACGTCGGCATCTGCAAGGCCAAAGACAGAGCCCACAGCAGGTCAACAGGACGTGTGTGGTTCTCAGGACACATGGAACCCCAGTGCCAAAGGGATGGCCGGACGGGGCGGGGACGGCTCAGTCCTTCAGAACGGGTCCCCTTCCATCTTCTTGGCACCCCTGTGCAAAGGGGTGTGGGTGCTCCCGTGGGAGCAGCTCCCCAGGTGAACACAGAGACCCAAGAAACCCACAAGTGACCATCAACAGACTCGAGGACCCTGGCCCTGGCCCTGCGCAGCTCCCAGAGGCGCCTGAGCGAGGTGAGGCCACTGGCTTCTGGACACAGCGAGTGCGGCAGGGAGCCTCTGTCCCCGGTCTCCCGGACGCGGGCATCCTACCGGACAGAACTGATCGGGGGGCGCCTCAAGGCCCCCGAGTCTGTGAAAACGTCCCCGACACAATGTGGCATTCTACACCTTCCAAGAAATCATTTTTCTTTCTCTCGTGAAGAAATGATTTCAATGTCATTCAAGTGTTTCCAGTTTAAAAAAACCCACAAGCCGGCCGTTTACCCGAGATGAAAGAGGCAAGGCAAACTTCATCCGTACTACGGGCAGTGAGTACCGGGAAGGGGCAGCGCCTGCCCAAGACTGCACGGATGCTGGGTCTTCGTTTCTCAGGAGGGCGTGCTCAGGGCCGGCCTCGGGAAGAGGTACGAGGTACGGGTCCTCTCGGCAACCAACCCCGCTCCGGCTACGCTGGCGGTTAGCTCAGGGGCAAAGAGGGCGGGTGGGACAGCCCAGCTCCCCTCCCCGCACAGGGGGACGGCCGGCAGCAGGGCGCGGTCCCACCTGGGTCACCGTGAGCCACCAAAATGCAGCAGATGACTTCAGAAAGGCAGAGGGTGTTTTTATCTGCACATCGTTTACTTTAGATTTGGGAGAATTAAGGCTTTTCAGTGGTGGGAAAAAGGGCGATGAGGGGGAGACTAAATCAAATCTACAAAGAAAGTCTTCCCAAAATTTGTAAAGTAGGATCTCACTGTAAGGAAAGAGGACTGGGACTGGGAAGAACAAAAACCTGGCTGGGAGCATCTGGGTCGAGCGGGCCCGCAGGGTACCGGATCACACAGAAGTCTCCTGCATCGGAAACCCCCCGCCACACACGGCAGCGTCCCCGTTTGCGGTCTCCGGAAGGCGCACCTGCGGGAAAGCGAGAGCTTGGCTCACGTGCTCACGTGCTCGCTGTTCGTACTCCGGGTTTGAACTTGGAGTTATCGTCTGTCCGCCCAGGTCGAGTCAGCGCGTCACCAGGCACAGGGTAACCCACAGATGTTTACACTCACTCTTACGACCGATCTTCGGAGCGGCCCGGAGAGCAAGGACTAGCTCTCCTCCAACAAAGGGAAACGTGTCTCAGCCTCTGGATACGAAACACCTAATTCTCACGTCTAAATACCAGTACACACATGGGGCCCTTTCTCGATTTATTTCTAAGTACTCTTCCCGCTCCCAGCGAACGGCACTGGTTTAATTCACACGGATTTCCGAGGGTGGGCAAGACAGACACAAGAAAATCTGTGTGTGTGTGTGTGTGTGTGTGTGTGTGTCTCCAAAAAAATGTCTCGGATATGTTTACACACTAAGAATTAATATACGTTTTATATGTTAATATACAGGCTGTACAAAACATAGACGTAGAACACATAAAACACATGATGAGGTTGGTAACACGGGGCAGGAGGGAAGGAAGGTAGGTAAGACTCAGAGCCCGCAGGCCGCAGCCCAGGACCCGTGTTCTCTGGAGTGTCCTCTGCAGCGAGCCCTGGCTCCTTTAGCTGGCTCGTCCGCTTGGCTGCTGCTCGGCCTAACGGCACCAGGTCCAGGGCGCTGGCCTTGGCCCTTCCATAGACACAGGGTCTTGCTGGCCAGAAATGAACACTGCAGATGCGACACGGGCCCCAGGCTGCGTGCCTGAGCAAGCACCTATGGGCTTCCACAGGGTGAGAAGCGGGTGTGGGGAGGCCGGAGGAGAAGAGCCCATGGAGGGGCACGGGCACGGTACCCAGAGAGCCTGCAAAGTGTCTGGGGAGGGGCGCACAGAGACTCTCATGGGAGGTGTCACTTCACACTGTCGCTGAGGACAGAGTCGAAATGTGCCAACCTTTGCCACTCAAACCCCATGGGATGAGGTGTGGTCCCCTGGGAAAAGGACCTGTCCCCCGCTTAACCTGGCCTTCCCCAGTTCTCCTGTGCGTGACAGGGGATGAGTGTGCGGGCGCAGAGAGCTCACTGCCCTGGGGTGAGACTCTCCCGCCCTGGTGACTCAGTGCTTGCTCGGGACTGGTTGGTCCTATCGTCGGCCACCCGCTGCTCCAGACCTCTCCTGGCTCTCTCTTTCCGGAACCCCCATGCACAGCCGCACCGAGCCGGGCTCGGAGAAGCACACCTCCCCCTCCACCCACAGGAGAGGGACAGAGGCCACACGAGCACAGGGCTCAGCGCTATGGGGAGGGATAAGCATGACACTTGCTATGATCCCTAAGAATCTCAATGTCGGGGCGCCTGGCTGGCTCAGTTGGTTTAGCGGCTGCCTTTGGCTCACGTCACGATCCTAGGGTCCTGGGATCCAGTCCCACATCGGGCTCCTTGCCCAGCAGGGAGCCTGCTTCTCCCTCTGCCTCTGCCTGCTGCCCCCCTGCTTGTGCTCTCTCAAATAAACACAATCTTTAACAACAACAAAAGAATCTCCACGTCATCGTGCCGACTCAAAGAAACCAGACAGAAAAAGAGAAAACACCTGCACGATTCTCTTTACAGTTCTGGAGAACGCGCAGAACTCCACGGCCTCGGAGAGCAGACCAATGGGGGCGGGGAAGCAGGGAGAGCTCACCGAGGGGCAGGGATGGCGGCCACTCGGGCCACTCAGGCGGGTTTCTGGGTGTAGACATGTCGAGATTCACCGAACTGCCCAAACTTGTACAGCTCAGTGCGTTCACCTCAATAAATTTGCTAGGAAGAAGGAAAAGCCGGTAAGAAGATGCAGCCCAGGTCAAAGATCTCGCCGTGGGCTGTGACACCAGCGTTTCTAGGCTCTGGGGACTTCGTGCCACATCCTCCACGGCCTTTCGAGAATTTTGTCACCTCCCCGTTCTGTCCTGAACAGCCGGCACTCCCGTCCTGTCGCTGTTTGTCTCGCGCTATCTTCTCCCGTCTGGTCTCCTGGATCCAAACCTACTGCTTTGGGAGCTCTCCTCTTTCTGGAAGGTGCTCACAGAACAGCATCACCCTCTGTCGCCTGCCGCCCGCCCTGGGGAAGCTGAAGGCGCCCGCCCTAGTCGTGAGTTTCCACTCAGGAAAATAAGAACTCGCTTCCTTGGCTGCATGAGCCGGATGTGAAGCATCAGTGGCTCGGGGCGGTCGTCAGCGACTAAACCAGAGAGCACAAACTAGAAGTTTCCACCCTCACAGAAGGTTGTGTTGAACAGACTGCTGCTCTACTGACTCACGCACAGAGCCTGTGCCCTTTGGGAGCCGGACAGACACTTGGGTGTGACACGCACCGAGGCAGAGGAAAGCCGCCTCCCTCCTCATCTGCACGGGCACAGGTGGCCAGCCCCGCTTTGAGGTGTGCCATCAGGGGGACAAGAACCAGCCTGGGGGCAGAACATGCTAAGAAGGGCAGTGCCCCCCAGTCAGCCAGGAGGCAGCCGGAGGCAGCTGGGGTGCGAGGCACAGGGACCCATCCCTCTAGCCAGGCCCGCACGCATCCAAGCACCTGGCACCCAGTACCTGGATGCACTCCACCCTGTCCTCGTGCCAGACTCCGGGAGGCAAGGGTGCCCAGGAACTGGAACCACAAGTCGGGGGACGGCAGGACAAGACCAGTGGCGCACGGAGCAGGCCCCAGAGGAAGGTGGGCCTGGCAGGGTTCAGGCACGATGGGAGCCTCACCCTCCGTCTCCCCAGGGCAGCCCAGCCCCACCTTTCAGGCACACCCCACGTCCCACCTCATCGGCACAGGGATGTCCAGCAGCATCTCTGCCAGCACCTCCCCACCGGGCGCCTGCCCCCAGACCCAGTCCCCAAAGCCTGCCACTGAGCCTGGCACCCAGACTGCCCTGGCAAATGAGGACACGGGGGAGGGGGAGATGGGACGCGCCTTGGCAAAAGCTCCCTCTGGCTGAGGAAGCATTGGGACAGGGAGAGCAGCTGGGGGAGGCCAGTGTGACGGCTCCGACTGGAACCAGGTCGGTGCCAAAGGAGACGAGAAAGGAATGTGAATCCAGAACTCAGTGGAAAGAGCAGCGGGGACTGGTGAGTGGTGGAACATGGGAGCTGACGTCCTGACCTCTCCTAGATCACAGGAATCACGTGCCCGGAAAGGCACGCTGGCCCGGCTGCTGGCGGTGCCCCGGTTATCTGCTGCTCACAGGCCGCCCTGCAGAGAGGGACCCCGTCCTGCACACAGCAAGGGTTTCAGACACTCGGGCATCATCGCTTCCGGGGGCTTCCTGCCAAACGAAGGGGCGTCCCACAGAATAAGCAGCCCGTGATGTCACGATCGTTCAGACCCCACAAAAAGCAGAAAGCGAGGACCCAGTCTGCAAGAGACGGGCCTCAGCAGCACCCCGGGGATCATCGCGGAGTGAGAGGGAGGGATGGAGAGCAACGCAGAAAAATGTTCCCATTTGGGAGTCTGGGAGCAGGGCGTTATCTCAGCAACTTCTAGAAATGATTCTAGAACGGGAAGTTTTAGAAAACTTAAAAATAAAAAACCCAAGGTCGCCTGGGTGGCTCCATCATTAAGCGTCTCCCTTCAGCTCAGGTCATGATCCCGGGGTCCTGGGATCGAGACCCACATTGGGCTCCCAGCTCAGCGGGACGCCTGCTTCTCCCTCTCCCACTCTCCCTGCTTGTGTTCCCTCTCTCGCTGTCTCTCTCCCTGTCAAATAAATAAACAAAATCTTAAAAAATAAATAAATAAAGATAAAAACAAAAAACTCAGTGGGACACTTGGCTGGCTCAGGAGGAGCGTGCAACTCTTGGTCTCAGGGTCGTGAGTTTGAGCCCCATGTTGGGGATACAGCTTATTAAAAAAAAAAAAAAAAAAAAAAACTTTTTTTTTTAATTAAAAAAACACCACGGGGTACCTCGGTAGTGCAGCTGGTTATGCATCCAACTCTTGGTTTTGGCTCAGGTCATGGTCTCAGGGTCCTGGGACAGAGCCCCCAGCTGGGCTCCACACTCAAGACACAGTCTGCTTGAGAATCTCTCTCCCTCTCCCTCAGATCCTTCTCTTTCTCTCAAAACATAAAATCCTTTAAAAAAATAATAAAATAGGGATGACCAGGTGGCTCAGTGGGTTAAAGCCTCTGCCTCCAGCTCAGGTCATGACCTCAGGGTCCTGGGATTGAGCCCCGCATCGGGCTCCCTTTTCGGCAGGGAGCCTGGCTTCCCCCTCTCCCTCGGTGCCCTACTTGTGCTTTCTCTCTCTCTCTCAAATGAATACTTAAAAAGAAATAGGAATAATAAAATAAAAAATCCCACAACACCCAGACAGTAACTGTAATTTAGAAGGCGCGTTTGGGAAGAACTAACTCATAGCAGTCCTCGGTCCTGCTTTCTAGCTGTGGCCAGCAGGCCCGGAATGTTTCTGGCCGGTGGGGGGAAAGGCAGGGTCTGGGGCCGTGCGCCCTCCCCCACATGTCTGCTCTGGCTCGGAAGCACCTCTCTTTGCCTCCACCTTTTTTTTTTTTTTTAAGATTATTTATTTATTTATTTGACAGAGGGAGAGAGACAGCAAGAGCAGGAACACAAGCAGGGGGAGTGGGAGAGGGAGAAGCAGGCTTCCCGCTGAGCAGGGAGCCTGATGTGGGGCTCAATCCCGGGACACTGGGATCATGACCTGAGCCAAAGGCAGACGCTTTAACCCACTGAGCCACCCAGGGGCATCTCTTTGTCTCCATTTTTAAGGGAGATGTGGTTGTTCTCCTGGAGACTCGGTGCAGTTACCATGGCTGACCTTTAAAGACGATTGGTAAAGGCACCACCGGCCACTTAGTCTTAATGGCTTTGTTTAAAAAGAAAAAAAAATTTTTGAAAACTGCTTTTAATATTACAACGTGGCAAGAAGAGAAATCCCAGGCCTTGTGCTAGCAGCGGCGAATCTGCTGCCATAATGCGGGAAACCGGAAGAAAACCTCTGCTTCGGGGTATCTGTTCGCGGATGAGAAAAGGCAGAGCGGCCAATCTCTACAGAGGAGCATTAGGGCTTTTCCTCCAGCTTAACCTTATCCAAAAGTTCTCCCTCAAACTAAATTACTTTTATGTAGGGGCGCCTGGGTGGCTCAGTGGGTTAAGCCTCTGCCTTCAGCTCAGGTCATGATCCCAGGGTTCTGGGATTGAGCCCCATCTCGGGCTCTCGGCTCAGCGGGGAGCCTGCTTCCTCCTCTCTCTGCCTGCCTCTCTGCCTACTTGTGATGTGTCTGTCAGATAAATAAATAAAATCTTTAAAAACAGTAATAATTACTTTTATGTAACCAGAAGCAAACAGTCTGGGGTAAGACTGCTCCCACTGGGCTCCTTCCTTACATAGTAACAGATGCTGAGGCCCCGTACACTGCACTGTCCTGTAGGAGTCTGGGGTATCACTAGTAGTTTCTTTAGGGCTGGGATGAGTCTGATGCAACGACGGCTGCTGAACTCACACCTTGTCTCTCAAACACGATTCTTCCTCCTACGTGCTACGTGCCTGACTATCTGCAAGGAAGAAGGCTCTTTGCCTCCTGGGGAGCCCTCTGCCTATTTCTCCCACAGGGTCACGCTGGGTGGGCATCTCCTCGCTCCGGTCCTCCCACTCGACTGCCTACTGCCAACCTTTCCCGATGGTCAGAAATCAGATAAAGAGTCAGCATTTTTAAGGTCTGTGTAGAAATTTTCAAAGGCAGCTCTGCAAGCCAGCAGGACTCGTCATGTCAGTTACAAGGGCAAAGCCTGCACAGCCAGAGACCGAGACGCCGGCGCTTGCCACCTACAAGTCCATCCGGGGGCTCTCCCCGGCCCAATTAAGCCTGTCTCTCCACAGTTCTTCAGGAAAACAACAGCCAGCGACGGGACTTGGCCCTTGCTATGACAGCAGCTGCATGGCTGGCAACCCCCTTGCTCTACGGGGGTGGCCCCCGCAACCAGAGAGGGGCAGACAGGTCCACGGTGCAGCTCCCGAGGGCAGGGCTGGCGCACAAGCCTGCGTCTGCGGCCTTGGCCCCGCTCCCGGGAGCCTACTGTCCCCAGCGACCATGGCTCCCATCTAATGAGCCACCCCAGACCCAGACCTCACTCGCCATCTCTTGTGGCTGCCACCATGGGCAGTAAGTGCGGGACGGGGGTTTGTGCTCTGCTCAAGCCTTTTTCAACCAAACCTGTGGGCTGTGCCTGCTTGGAAGGCTGCGGGCTGCTTGGGTTAGCCGGCTCCGGTGAGGCCTTCTGGACCAGAGCGGCCAGGCACGCCGCAGCTACTCTGCACCAAGAGCCCCGGCCTGGGGCGTTCCAGCTTCTGTGTTATCAGATGCACATCTGTGCTCTCAATTCCCTGCCTCGAAAAAGAAATGGGCTTTTCCACAGAACTGGGAATGACTGTCTGTTGGACACAGTGCCAAAATGGTGACAGTATCTGGCCCTCTTCCTTAGCTGTACCATCGCCCGAGGTCTCTGCAAGGCCGTCCTGGTAGCCTCTAGCCGCAGCCCTGTGCTGGCTAGCCAAGCATTTGCTCGCTTCCTGGCTCTCTGCTCAGCAAGCTTGGTGAAGCTCCTCCTCACAGCCGGGCAAGACTAGGTCTCGGCCTCAAGGACCGTGCCCTGCCAACCACACGTACACCCTCCGGCTCCGAGTCCGGGGGAGTAGCGAGCAGGAGGCCAGAAGCAGCACAGTCACTCACGGCTGAACTTGAGCTGCACGGGGGAGAGCAGAGGCCTCACACATGCTGAGCTCATCTCTGGGCTAGATGGTTACAACGCACAGCCTTAAGGCTGTCCATCCTGACCACCCCCTTCAGTGTCTCCTCATCCATGATGCTGACCACAGAAGAAAACAAACTTACTCAAAACATCATCAGTTAGACATTACGTGGCTGCGGAGGGGAGTCAGAGAAGTGGAGGGCACTGCCCAGTACCGGGGAGGCAGCCCCAGCCCCACGGCCGGGCAAGGGGAATCCCCAGCAAGCCAGTGTTCTGTGGGTGCAGCTCTCTGACCTCCCACAACAGCATGACACAGAAAGAAGAGCCTGGGCCCGGAGCCAAGGTAGACTGGGTGCGCTATGCCTCTTCCAGGTCATGTGACCTTGGTCCAGCCCCTCCCCACCCCCAACTTCTCAGGTCCACTTCCTTCCCCAGTAAACGCCAAGGCCACTCTGAACCCTACCATCTTATGAGCTCTTACGTCCCCTTAAGTTGAGAACTTTAAACCAGTTCACAGCTTGACACCCCAATCAATGAACAGCCTCTTGACAGACGGATGAGATCCCAAAGCAAAGTAACGACCAGAAGTAGGAATGACGGAAGACACTGAGTTTTCATAAACAAGCTTTTCACCGAACCGGCACAAAACCACTCTGGTTCAAGAAAAAGGCCCGATATGGAAACAACCTTCTATTTCCATACGAAAGTAAAAAATGGGTTAAGCCTAATTAATTGAAAAGAAACGTGGCTCGTTTAATAAGAAACTCTGTATTCACCTAACACCTAGAATAACAGAAGGTCAGAGAAGCCTAGAGATCACCCAGGGCAATTGATTCATTTGATGAAAATCAAAATCCGGAGCGGGCAGGTGATGTGGACAAGGTCAGAGGGGCAGAGCAGGGATGGGAGCCCACATGCCCTGCATCCTTGGTTCCGGCACACACCGGGAGGTACATATTTCATGGTGAGAAGGCAAACTGGTTTCCTACAACGCATGGTTCTTCGGACTGTTCATGAAGAAGTGACTTCCAGGTTGCAGAGACATCCTGGAACACCATCAAATATTTCCAAATTCCATTGGTAATTTCTCAGAAGCCACAGCAGAATTTCTCAGCCTTTCCCACGTAAGCTAACAACCTTCCCAACTGAGGGGACGACAGGGCAAAGACATTTCCCCGGGTGCTGGGGCAGCAACCCAATGGTGGCTCTCTCCTTTGGTGTTTACATCAATCACCAAACACATCCATGTCACATTCCTCGGAAACACTGAACCGGGGACAAGGGAAAGATCTTGTGACCACAGACCGCTTCCAGCTGCAGAACCCTAAGAAGATCACATATCCTTTTTCTAGCTGGATTTAGAACTGCAGCCGCCAAACACAGTAATGGGAAGCTGGTTTGCAAACACGCAAACACACATACACACACACACGCGCGCGCGCGAAGAACAGACGTCTGGAATGAGAGGTGGGTATGCGGGGAGGAAGGGAGGCCTGGTCGGAGGTTCCTGGCCGCTGAGACTGCAGGCTCCTGTGCCGCCAGAGTCTGGGGTGGGGTGGGGTGGGGTGGGATGAGGGGCGGCCGAGGGCTCCCTGGCCCGAGCATCGTTGGGGGGACGATCGGGGGCTCCGAGATGGAGGGGGGGAGGGGGTGTGCCTCCGGGGCCGAAGCAGCGTTGTGGGGGGCAATCGGGGGCTCCGGAGTGGAGCGGGCGCAGGGGGGCGGCCGAAAGCTCCGGGTGGAGTGGGGGGGGGGGCGGTCGGGGGCTCGGGGTGGAGCAGGGAGGGGCTGGCCGGGATCTCCCGGGCCGGAGCAGCTTTGTGGGGGCGCCGGCTGGGAGGTGCGGGTGCAGTGGGTGGGGAGGTGGCGGTCCGGGGGTCCGGGGCCGGAGCAGCGAGAAGCGTTGGGGGGCTCCGAGGCCCCCGGGCGCGGCCGCCGGGGCGGGGCAGGGCGGGGCGGGGCGGGGCGGGGAGGGTCTCCGGGCGGCCGGCCCGGCCCACGCACCTCCTCGGCCTGCTTGCGCAGCGCCTTCTCCCGCTCGTACTGGGTGAGCAGCTGCTCGTTGTCCTCGCGCAGCAGCTCCAGCTCCACCTCGTGCTCCTGGTTCTCGCTGAGCACCGAGTCCAGGTTCTCCAGCACGTTGACCACGAGCGGCATGAGCTCCTTGACCACCTCCTCGTCGTAGCAGTGGATGAGGCGCTCGAACTCGCGGTAGATGGAGCCCGCCAGGCCCGACACCCGCTCCGACATCACCGAGCCGGAGCAGTAGTCATCCTGGTACACCACCACGCCGCCGCCCTCGTCCATCTGGATCTCCATCATCGCGGCCACCGCCGCCGCCAGCGCGGCCCGCTGTCCGCCGGCGCGCCCGCCCGCCCCGGCCGCCCGTAGTCCGCAGGCCGCGGTCCGTCGCCTCCGCCGCCGCCGCTGTCGCCTCAGGGCTCGGGCGCCGCCGCCGCCGCTGCTGATGCTGATGCTGCTGCCGCCGCTGCTGCTGCTGCCGCCGCCGGCGACGCTGCGCCCGTCAGTCAGCGGCCGGAAGTGCCGCTGCCCGGAAGTCCCGCCCGAGCCCCGCGCCGCCGCGCCGCTAGGGGTCGCGCGGCCCGTGACGTAGAGGTAGGTCGCCCCCGAGACGGAAGGTCGGCCCAGCGGGGCCGCGGGCACTTCCGGTCCGGCGCCTCGCCGACGCTGCCCGCGGCCGCCGGTCACCCACCGCGGGTTCGCCCAGCTCCCCGGTGACCGCCACGCCGCAGAGGCTGTCGCGGTCACCCGTCCCGCCCGCACGCCCCCCGGGGAGCCCCGGTGTCTTCGCCCCCCGTGCCACCGGCCGCCGGGAGTTTGGCCGCAGCGGCTGTTGGCGTGTGCGTCTCGGCAGGCTGCGCATTCGCTCGCTCGCAGCCGCTCCTGGGGCTCTGCGGCCCGGGCGGATCTGGCCGGGCCGTCCGCCTGCCGCCCCGCCCCTCCTTCGCAACTAGGGTCCCCTGGAACTTGCTGGAAGGACGTGGAAGCCTGGATGCGGAGTTGCTGAGGACGGACTTGCGTTCTTTCCCTGGCATCTGAGGACAGCTTCGGCCCACGACTTAGAGACGCCCGCAGCCGGGGCCGCACCGCTAGCGCCTATAGAAAGGCTGCAAGGTCGGGCCATCCAGACGATGCCCTAAATACGGTGACACGAATGTTCCCCCTGTGACCTGATTCGTTCTGCGGGTCTGTGCACGCCCTCTCCATTAGGAGGGACACTGAGCTTCCGCCTCCGATTCAGACTGCGTGGATCTGAATGCTAGCTGGGTGACTCGGTCATGCCAAATGTCATTTCCCATCGGAGCCTAGACATGTTACCCACCTCCTGGGAAATGTAGGAACACGAATGAGCTGATCCATGAAAGGGACTTGGCACAGCTCTAGTCAGTAGTAAGCACACAATGCAGGATTACTAGGTTTACTCTCAAAATGAGGAGGCAGGACAAAACAGGTTATGTTGAATTTTTCCTGGTAAGTTACAAAGAAAGCTTATGAGTGTTTTGGGCTCATGTTTAAGACAGGCCTTAGGCCTTTTCTCAGACACATGACCCCTTTGACTCCCCGAAGTGACAACTGTAGTCCTGCAGCCACCAACTTTATTGCTTTGTATTACTAGCATAATTGGGCACGTTTACTTGAAATTGGCTAAAACAAAAGGACATTTTAAGAAGATGATAACACTGAGTAATTCCTGAGGCTTACCAAAGGGTGCAGCAGGTACACTCAAAACTCAGGCAACCTAAATTAGAACTTGCTTTTAAAAGAGACTGGCGGAGCACGTGGGTGGTTCAGTGGGTTAAGCCTCTGCCTTCGCCCCAGGTCATGATCTCAGGGTCCTGGGATCGAGCCCCGCATCGGGCTCCCTGCTCAGCGGGGAGCCTGCTTCCCTTCCTCTCTCTCTGCCTACTTGTGATCCCTGTCAAATAAAATCTTTTTTAAAAATGCTGTTATAGTGTTTTTTAAAAAATAGACTTGCTTTCAGATTTGTTAGGTAATGGGAGATACAAATTTTCTTCTCACTACAAGACCCTGAAATGTAAGATGAGAACACAGGTCTCAAACGTTACACTTTAGCCCGTCAGAGGATGGAGCACTGGGCTTCCAGGAGCGTACTCGCTGAGATGAGTGCTGGGTAACGTACGGAAATGTGGGATCCTGTACTGGACACGTGACACTAACAGCACACTGTATGCTAACTGACTGGAATTTAAACAAGAACTTCTCTAAAAAGGTCTAATTTAATTTGCTCCACAGTCATCTGGGTCCCTGTAACATCCCTCTCAGTTCTTCCTACACTGAATTTTGATGGCACTTCGTAGTCACACATAAAATAGGAATGTCCCGTTCATGATCTCCAATAACAAGGATCAAGGATATCAAGTGAGGAAATGAGCTGGATCACACAGGAGAAATATACCCCCTCACCTGGTTAGGAAAGTAATAGGAACAAGTTACGCTGTTGCAAGAGCCAGTTTGTTTCTGGAGGAAGCAGAGGACATGAAAGGGCAACCCTTTCACTGCTGTTGGTTCCCTCACTGTAACGGATGTGCAGCTACCTTGTTCTTGGACGTGAGAGGTGGCCGTCGCCTAGCCCCTGGAGGCAAACGGGTTGGGACTCTGCAGGCCTGAGCTGGCCTTTGGCTGGAGCAGCTCCTGCAAACCGGGGGTGTGATGTTGCCAGTCTCTTCTGGCCCAGGTCCTGAGGCAGGCTCTGCACTCAAACATGTTTTCAGATAACAAATGAAAACGGAGTCAGGTAGTGTAGGTCAGGTGTTTGGGTACTTTTTTTTTAAATTAATTTATTAGAGAAAGTGTGCACGTGTGAGCAGAGGGAGTGGGGAGGAGAGAATGTCCAGCAGACTCCCTGCTGAGCATGGAACCTCACACGGGGCTCAATCCCAGACCCCGACCGAGACCCTGACCTAAGCCGTGATCAAGAGTTGGAAGCTTAACCACCCCACTGCCCCTATCAGTTTCTTTCTGACATGCTGTTTTGGTGTTGGCCTTAGGCCAGCAGGAAGAATGCTGTGCAGCCTGTGGGGCGGGTGTGTGTATAGTCTCTAAGCAGGTAGTCTGAGCGGTTTCATCATTTTAGATCCACAGAATGCATACAGATTCTGTCTGCTTTTAGGATATACGAAAATACCTAATATATGAGGAAAAGATCCTCAATCTGTGCTTTCTGTATAGGATTTTAGCCTACAGGCAAACCAGAAGCTGAGCACCCCATCTACTCCTTACCAGACTTGTTACTGGAGTTTCAAAGCCCACTCAGACGCAAGTTCAATACCTTCAGTTCCTGTACAAATGGTGTAGGAGAAGAACACTGGCGTATTCCTTCTCATTCTACACAAAGCTAAGTCTTTGGTTTCCAAGTTTAAAAACCTTAAATCTGTAATCTTTGAGAAGGAGATTAGTTTGGGCATCCTCTGGCTAAATGGAGGGAGGAGAAAAAAAAAAAAGGCAAACCCATTCAGAGAAAAGCTGTCCGGAAACAGCAGGGCTCAGGCACCGTGGAGAACAGATGTTGAGGAAAGCACACGTGGACATGCACACTAAGAACTGACAAAGACCTCGAGTACATGATTGCTAAGTTTAATTCAACGGTTATACCCAATCCTGCCTTGTAAAAACAAAATGCCCCTATCAAAACTATATTGTGATGTGAGTACAGGCTTGTTTTTGATATAGCTCTAGAGAAAAGTTGGCACCAAATGCACATAAAAAATGTTTTAAGACTTAATAAAAATACAGACTAATAATTTCAAAATGCAGCTTAGAGGTTGAGAACAGAATGCTAGATTAATAAATTTCCAAACTCAGGCAGTCCCCAACGTATAGAGCATTTCCCAAATATAAATGGCCACTTCCATCAGGCTCACCGGGGCAGAAAGTCCTCTCCCGCTTCTCTCAATGACCAGACTACCAGGCACTCTAAACCCAGTTCTGTGGCCCCAGGGAGGGAAGGCCAGGGAGAGGAGGGAGGGCATCTCTGCACACCGTGTAGAGGCTTCTGCTACAGTCGTTCTCTGCCTCCATCCCCACCACTGCTCCCCATCCGCACCCGCAACCCCTGCTGGTGGACAGGACTAGGTGGACAACGGGGACAGGGCCGCAGCCACAGGGGCTGGCAGTACGATGTCAGAGTTCCTTGCAAGCCAATTCGGCATCCAGAGATCATTTTCTTCCGCATTAAAAACCACAAAAAACACAGTCATAAATGGTAGTTCATTTCTATCATGAGAATGTTGCATTGTTAAGCAAAAGTTAGTGTGTTTGGGCTTAAACCCTAACTACCATTTATGAGATTTCCTAATGGGGGAGAAATGCTCTGAATTCCAAACAACTTTCCTCCAAGTGGCCATTTGAAGGGTGGAGACAGGAAGTACTTGAGAGAGTCACATGGAAAGTTTCTAGCCTCCAGAGTGATCAGGGCAGTTGGAAGGGGGTAAACAAAGGGTCTTTGGTTGACAAAGCCACGTGCAGGTCCCCCAGCGTGCCCAGTGTAAGAGGCGGAGCTCGGCAGGAGTTCCCGCAGGCACTTCAGTGACTAGGCCACGGTGGGCGCGTGGAAACAGTAGTGTGGCTTTTCTCTGTTTCCAGCATGATGCAGTATTTTCAGCACCCAGGGTTAGCTTGGGAGGCACTCACACCAGGACGTACCCCCACCCAAAGCCTGTCCTCTTGTTAACTGTTGGTCCGACACAATGAGGTGTAGGACTGAGACTGCTGCCCTGTAGGGTCCAACGGGGAGAAACTTTGCTGCTGGGACCGAGACACTCTGGCCAGCCCATTATCTCTGCCAACGAGCATCATGGAATCGGCCCGTTGAGCCTTCAATGTCAAACTGGTCAATTTTCTGGACCAAGGTCTCCAGGCTCCTTCTGGAAACTGAGTATGGTCCAGAGGTTCCACAAAGCTTTATAAAGAGCCGGCAAGCAAAGTTTCTTCCTCTTGGTTGTACCTGAGCCAACTGCCTTTTTCCTAGAAAGGCGTCAGAAACAGGGCAGAGTCAGCGGTCACTTACGTAAAGCTGGTGTTTTAGAAAAGCTCTTCAGATGTTTTTAAACATTCGAACTGAAGAGCCCAAGGTTCTGAAGCGTCTCTTCTTCCTACCACCTAGAGGAGTGACGACACATGAAGGGTCTCAGTCACCCCATCGCCCGCGTGCATGAGGACAGTTCGACAGATGGGGGGGTTGCCGTCGGGAGAACTGCGGCTCGACGAGGGAGCCGGCTGCAGCCCCGGACACGGGCGCGGGCCTCGAGCGAGGCCGCTAAGGAAAACGGGAACAATGCACAGCAAAACCAGCCTGGGTGTAAAAGGCAGAGGTTCCTACGCAAGATCTGGCCAAGGTTTTAGATGGCAGAAATGAAGCACCTCAGAGATCAGAGCACAAAATCTTACTGTAAAGCGTGAGACCGAGAGCGACATTTTGGTGTTTGCTGACAGCTGCCAAGGACCAGCGGCCGAGGCGGCTCAGGCAGTTGCCGAGCAACACAGTGGGGCTGACCAGAGGGGGCAGCGGGGCCCGCAGAGGCTGTCCCGGGGACGGAAGCTGTCCCGCGGCGAACAGGGTGAGGACCCGAGGGGCCAGAGCGCCCCGACCCCCAGCCGTAGTGTTTCGGCCTGTGCCTTGCTCCTCCGTCCTACAGCAACACACAGGTCGTTTCTTACTTTCCTGCCAAGACTTTAAACGGAAACTGCTACTGTGCTAGTGACCCCTGGGCCCCCGCTGGCCAGCCCACCCCACCAGGCCTCCCGTGGCCCTACACCACCTGCCGCACACCCCTCGCAGAGCACCATCCCATCTGCAGTTCGAAGTGAGTCCCGTGTTATCCCCACCAGGCCAGGTCTTGGCAGCCCGTGGGTGAGGTCCGCCGGCTCCGCAAGCAGTGGCTTCAGGGGCACAGCAGACCCTCTCCCCACTCGGCTCCTTTGGGCTAAAAGAAACTACAGTATTTGAAATCCTATCTCTCGGGGTCCTCGTCTGGCTACAGGTGAAGCAGCAGCCCCTCTTAGTAGAAGGAGATACTGGATTTGCCTCCAGGCGGGTTGAGGACTTTGTTGTGAGAACGCGGCCGCGGGCCCAACCTGGGCTCATGGCTGTCACCCGTGGGCATGGGCGCCGGCTGTGGGGCGCGGCCCGCTTCTCCAGGGCCTCCCTTCTCACCCGCCTCTTCTCTGGGCGACGTGCTTGTTGCGGCTGTGGGACAAAGTCGGCATGCCACCCCGTTACAGGCCGCCCAGGACCAAACCGGCAAGCTGCGCGTGCAGTGCGTGGCCCAGAGCAGCCAGCAACAAGGCCACACCGTGATGGGAAAAGAGGAGTGCACAGAGCCAGGCTTTCACCTCGTCCCAAGGAGACTGACTGGCAGAGACCGTTCCTGAACTGGGGACAACGCTGGGGCTTCACACTAAAAACTTGATAAATTCCTAATAAACCGATTATCCTACACAGCTGAGGGACCCCACTCCTTTTTCTTGCACCTCAAGAATCAGTAACAAACCTTCTCAACTTGAACATGACAAGGAAGAGATGGAGCTCATCTCAACTAGGGACTTAACAAGGTGAGGCAAGGCTTGCGGACACTCCCCGGACTTCTGGATGAATGAGCGTCTTGGTTAGGGATCGAGGGAGTGGTGACCCGCAGCACAGCCGGCTGGGACAGCGAGGCGGGGCTCAGAGTCTGACCACACCCCACCCCACACCCCAGGGGCAGCTCTCCCACCGAGTGCAGGCCTCAGTAGGTCTCTCTTCTCACCCGGCACCTCTACTGCTCTCCTCTGCCCCCCACTTCTGCATCTGTGCTGCCTGGGCTACCGCTGGCCACAAATTCGTTCATGGCTCCAGATCCCTGCCCTTCACTACCTGAGGTCACCTTCTAGAAGGGTCCCCGGTCGCGGCCTGCGCTGATCACCAATGCCAAGTGAAGAAAGGCTGGTGGTGATCAGCTGGGAAGTTTTCACCCAAAATAACAGCCTACTTCTCTGGTCTTCTTCAAATACTACAGATCCTCTTGGCAACAAACAGGACCTTGCTTTCTCTGTCAGCAGGCCTGGGAGAGGCGCGGAACAGTCCCTCTCATCCTCTGGGGGCGTGGCGTGGCGGCAACCCTCCCACAGCACAGCGCTTGGGGGAAGGCACAGAAAACAGCAGCTCACCTTTAGGGCCCGATCTGGGGTCTTCTCCTTCACATAAGAACACGTGGTCCTGCAATGAGGCAAAACCCCAGGTCAGTAGGTGATTCTCACGTTTACCCTCCTTCAAAAGGATGATCAAACTCAAGGCACAAATGGGCTTGTGTACATCTATGGTGGAGAGTTTCACCCACGAGCGAAGCGGAGGGAGCAGTGCCACGAGGCCCCCACAGCAGTGACGAGAGCTCACCACCACCCAGACCTCAGCCACACACTTCCCACCACAGTCCCTCTGCCCCTTGGGCAGTCTGTAAAGCAAATCTCAGTATTTCGATTACCCAGATATCCGATTTAAAAATGTCCTTTAGGGGTGCCTGGGGGCCGGGGGTGGCTCCGACAGTTACGTGTCCAACTCTTGATTTTGGCTCAGGTCATGTTCCCAGCACTACACTGCATGGACTGGAACTTTACAGTGAGTTCTGAGACTGGGAAGTGAGTTTTCCGACTCTGTTATTCACTCTTAACATTTCTGACTAGCCACGATTCCCTGAGGATTTTAGGACAGTCTTTCCACTTAAAAAAAAAAAAGTATAAAACCCAAACAAACCAAACACTATGGTAGGCACTTTGATAGGGACCGTATTCTTCCCCCTGCATTTTTAGGGGGGGCGGGGAGGGAGGAGCAGACAGAGGATCCCACGCAGACGCCCTGCTGAGCGCAGAGCCTGATGCGGGGCTCGATCTCACAAACCTGAGATCATGGCCCGCGCCAAAACGAAGAGCTAGACACCCAACTGCGTGGCCCAGGCTCTGACGGGGACGGGATCGTTTAAACCTCCTCTCAGTCGCCAGGACTGCGGACTGCCCTCTAGTGACCACTGTGTGCAGTCCTCTACTTCCTGTCGCACGGCCGACCCCGTGGGGTCAGTTAGGCGACGGCTGGTCTGATGGGGACCTGACCTTCTGACCAGAATTTGACGGTGGGCTGTGATGTTCTGTAGGACCTGCACTTCTGGCCGTCTCTCGCGACGGCAGCCACGGACGCTCGTTGCTGAGCTGCAGGATTTTACGACGCGTCAGCACAACGGCGGCATCGCATCCCGTTACTCCGTTTCTGGCTGAGCAGCCTCAGAACAGGACAACTCCCTCAGCAGCAGCCCCCCGGGATGCGAGTCCTGCAGAGGTGCTGTCCTCTGCTCCGAGCCACAAATCAGACTGTCAGAAGTATTTTCACGAACCCCAGAACTCTCAATGCTGGTTGAATTTTAGTCCAATGCGATTACCGTACTTACTGAGGACGACTGAAAACACGGAAATTTTACACGTTCCATTCTATGAAGAGCCGCACAGCAGCCCGTCGGCAGGGGGCAGCGTCCCCAGGCTTCATTCACCGCAACAGGGGAGCCGAGAAAGCCCACGACTAAGGACCGCGCTCGGCAGAACCACGCCACCCACGCTGCCTCTTCCTGGCAACGCAGTGCAGCCGCCTCACAGCCGCACCAAGGAGTCCTTGGCTCCATTTCTGTCTCCCTTACTTCCACGTCTGCTGGCTGAATGTAGCCCCTACCTTGGGCTTGTTTGGGTGCGCCAGAGGAGAAGTGGCGGCAACTGGGGACCCAAAAATGTCACTGGTCTTCCCGCCAGGTGGGTTCAGACGCTGTCGAGTGTGCACAGGCGTGGATTCGTCGAAGATGCCGCTTCCCTTCCCCCCTGCAGAAACAGTTCCGTGACAGTGAGCACCCACGACAGCCCCCCAGTGCCACCCGCCGCCTTCATTACTTCAGAGACTCCCCTCACAGGGATGCCCCAGTGCCAGTCCCTAGTTCGGGCCCACAGCGGGGGTGACCAGGGTGGGGAGCCGTAGGTCAACATCAACCCGTTTATCGGGGGCCTGCTGGGACCGTCACTTCTGGAAGCTGACCTCGGCGGGCCTCTAGCATTTCCCACTTGGGACTTCCTTAACCTTGAACTTGTGTTGTCCTGTTAAAGGATCTTCTTCCTTAAACCCATGGAAAGTTCTTTATGTTAAAAGCATTTTTAGACCAAATACGTAAGAAATGAACTCAACCACATGTCATATTCAAGGCAAACCTGTCATCTGGAAAATAACACCCATTAGTCATTCTGCTGACCTCATTCCGGCCACAAGCAGTGGCAACGAGACATGTCAGCAAATTACAGACACGTGACATCCTACAACGCAACTCTAAGTGACCTGATGAGCCATAATGGGAATAAGCACTGAGCATGTAACTTGTCATAAGCTGATGAGTCTGGCCAGACAGCAAAGTCGACGCCCAAACGCCTCCGTTAAGCAGAAAGACGGCCGCCACACAGCCCGGCTGGCGTCTCTTCACTCGGCAACCGCCAGCACCTTTCTGCAGAGAGCTGTGCTAACGGAGGTGGGCCGCCGGCCGTGGCCCTGGGCACCACGGACTGACAGTCTCACAAGGAGAAAGAGAGCTTTCCGCTAACTAGCTAGCTAGGCGACCACACACATTAGCTGGCCTTTCTGTGCCTTCAGGGGCTCAGCTGCAGAAAGGGCAGAACGAGAGGACTTGAGAGGCAGGTCCGGAGCTCATGCATCGGACGGTCAGAACGATGCCAGGGTCACAAACGCTCAACAGGGGTTCGCCGCATCCCCCATGCACTGATAAAGAAGCGTCTCCTGGACGTACACACCACGCAGGGCAGAAGGGCAGAAGACAGTCCGTACGGCGAGCGTTTCAATGAAAATGGAGGGGGTTTTCTCACTTCGGGGCATCTGAGTAGGAAAGCGGTCACTCCACTGCCCCCTTCCCGAATGTGGCTCCCTGCGGACGGGCTGCGGGATTCCAGACTGCTTGGCATGTCCTTTCTCAGAGCTTTGTTTTCGAGGGCCCGCGTCACAGGCAGTCACTTCCTGGCTGAAACCGCCCACACGGCGAACAGAGAAACAGAGCCCACAGGAACGACCAGGACGCCTCGCTCCCTGCGGGCCCGCGGGAAGGGCTCCATCAGGGGTTCGTGCTCTCACTCGCCCACACAGCCATCCCGAGGGTCCCCGCAGCCCGAGTGGACGGTAAAACAGAGAGGCCTCTGGGACGCGGCCGCACGGGGACATGGAGCACAAGCCCAGCGAGGACTGGAGCAGAGCAAGGGAAGAGCCCTTCCGGGGCAGGAGAACCGGTCAAGAAGGTGCAGGGCTGCTTGCGCAGGGGACAGACGTGCACTCATGTCATCTTTGCGCCCACACACCTCACCTTCCAGGACCCACAGGTCCGGGCCGGAGATACAACACAGCACAGTGCCGGGCCGCCCGCTGGAGCCCGGACAAGGGGCTCGAACCGTCTTGCCTCCATCTATCAACACTGAGGAGGTCGTAAGTTAACAAGAGCATCGACCCTGGGGCCACTGGTGACAAGTGAGCGAACGCACGTGAAGCGGGCAGAGCGGCTCCCGGCAGCGCCAGCGCTCAGGGATGCTGCTGGGCTGCCGTCAGCAAGAGCATCTCCACCACCAAGGGCGCAGAACTCCGGCTTCAGCTCACCCCAGACACCGCTGCTTCTGGCTGTGCTACAAAGGCTTAAGTACATTCTCTTTAAAAGGTGCATTCAGTTTTTTAAAAAGTGGAAAATAAAAGTAACTCAATTTGAAGTTTTTGGCTAAAGACACTGCTCATCAAAAAAATTTATTATTATTTTTTTAAATTTTATTTATTTATTTGACAGAGAAAGAGAGAGAGAGATCACAGGTAGACAGAGAGGCAGGCAGAGAGAGAGAGGGGGGAGCAGGGTCCCCGCTGAGCAGAGAGCCCGACATGGGACTCGATCCCAGGACCCTGGGATCACGACCCGAGCTGAAGGCAGAGGCTTAGCCCACTGAGCCACCCAGGCGCCCCCCAAAATTATTTTTAAATTATAGAACATAACCCGAAAGTTCCTAAGACTTAATAGCCACAGATAACAGAGAAGCCAAGGGCCCCGGTAACCGGCACCTAGAGCGCACAGAGCACGACGGGCTCCCAGAACCCTGGGCGTCCTCCCCACACCCCAGGTCACCAGACGCCTGTGCTTCCTGCAGACCACAGACCGGTTATCGTTGGTACATTTCTACTGTGTATGTCCAACTCCAAACAACGCAGTTCTGCTTCCGTACGTTATATAAAGGACCCTGCATGTCTGCTCGTTGACATTTTGCCTGGATGATGAACTCAGGTTTGAGAAGGAAAAGGTGAATTTAGTCATAAATAAATTCAAGATAGGCTTTTAAAAAACATTATTTCCTAGAGGGAGACAGTGACAGAGCGAGCGAGAGCAGGAGGCGCCCCTCTCAGCTTCCCGGCTTGCTGACCGGCTGGAGGGCCACGGCACGGACCCGGCCTTGAGTCCCTGCAGCGGGAGATCCAGACGGACTCCCCGATGCTGCCGCCTGACTTGCCGGACCTCCAGGAGCCCCGAGGCCCACAGCCTGGGCCTTGCTGCTGGGGGTGGACCCCGCGACAAGACTCACAGGAACGTTTCCGAGGGCTGGAGCCCTGGGCCCGAAGTGGAAGCTCAGCTTCGATGATTCCGCAGGTTCATCTCAGACACACTCTGCAGCCTTAAGCAGCCACCTGAGCCACCGCCCAGCCATGGCAGGATCAGGACACCTCTACTCCCTGAGCGATCCTTTTCAGTATTGTATTATTATTATTATTATTATTATTATTACTAATATTATGATGCGATCTTTTTGCCATCAAAACAAGGCCTGTGAAATATAAGGTTCCCTTTAGTGCCTTTATAAAAAAAAAAAAAAGAAGAAGCCAGGCAGAAAGTCACCCCCACGCCACACCGAGTGCAGAGCCCAACGACCTGAGCCGAAATCAAGGGTCAGACGTTTGACTGACTGAGCCCCCCAGGTGCCCCCTAAGATATGCTTTTATAAGAACCAAACTGCAGAAGACAGACACCATGCTGGCAGAGTGGGCAGCGAGCATCGCACACACGGTGGGACGCGCCAGGCCCCTCTCATGACCAGTCGGAAGCGTCTATCAGGATTTTAAACTGACCCAGCAATTCCATTTCAAGAAACTTACCCAGAGGATTTTTCAGGTTAAGTTTAGAGCATGAGCTCTGGGATCGAAAGGCCACTGGTGCCATTGGCTAGGAGTGAGCTCCGGGGGTAGCAGTGACCCTCCCCAAGCCTCTGTTTCCCTCTCTGTCCAGGGGCGCCCCCACACCTACCTCCTAGGGTGGAGAGGCAGCCAAACGAAAACACGGAAAGCACTGAGCACAGTCCCTGGCAAATGCGGGAACTGTCCACACGTCTCCTGCACCAGAGTTAGAGCAGCGAGAACAATCTGGAAGATGTGAGCCAGGCAGCCAGCAGAGCCCGCTCAAGAAGGGTAAAGAAACAATGGGGGGGCACCTGGGTGGCTCAGTGGGTTAAACCCTCTGCCTTCGGCCAAGTCATGATCTCAGGGTCCTGGGATCGAGCCCCGCATCGGGCTCTCTGCTCATTGGGGAGCCTGCTTCTCTCTATCTCTCTGCCTGCCGCTCTGCCTACTCGTGATCTCTTTCTGTCAAATAAATAATAAAAATTAAAAAAAAAAAAAAAAAAAGAGAGAGACACTGAGAGTGACAACACTTGGCGAATGCTCAGTGATGATCAGGGGCTCAGTCACTCCCATCACCCCCCAGTCTCGCCCCCCCCATCCTGGACCCGTTCTCAATCAGGCCTTCTCATCAGAGGGCAGGGGGCACACTGGGAGCTTTCCCTTTCAGCCTCCCCTTGAGAATTCATCACAGACCGTTTGCCGAGAGCACTTGCCAGGACGGAAAACAAACCCCAAAGACGAAACAGCCGCAGAAGCAGGCACCCGGCACAGGGAGTGAGTCCAGCAGCCGTCGCCGCATCTTGTGACCGTGCACCACACAGAGGCTCTCTATGTCTCCGCTCAAGAGGGGCCCAGGCTGCCGTCAGGAGAACCAGAGGCCGAGGGTCCGCAGAGCCGCAGTGCCCCAAGCTGCCACGCTCTCCAGGGAACCCGACCCCCCCAGGGGCAGCTCTGGACACACGGAGCCGGCAGCCAGCCGGTACAGAGCTGACACATGGTGGCTGTCCTGATGTCGCCGATACAAAGGGTGTGTGGGGCTGACCGCGCCGGCCCCACACCTGTAAGCTGGATGCGACAAGGGTGTTCCTCACTTTTAAGAACCACCTGCTTAGGGGCGCCTGGGTGGCTCAGTGGGTTAAGCCTCTGCCTTCGGCTCAGGTCATGATCTCAGGGTCCTGGGATCGAGCCCCGCATCGGGCTCTCTGCTCAACGGGGAGCCTGCTTCCTCCTCTCTCTCTCTGCCTGCCTCTCTGCCTGCTTGTGATCTCTGTCAAATAAATAAATAAAATCTTTAAAAAAAAAAACAAAAACAAAAACTGAAATTAAAAAACAAAAAACAAACAAACAAAAAAAACCCACCTGCTTCTACTGTATCCCAAACTTTAACCCTCCACCCACCCCAACAACCAACTTTTGAACCTACTGCTTTTGCTGCCCTGGGTTAGGTCCCTGGCACAGGGCAGGACCCTCACGAGCTTCGGCTCTGCGGGACTGACCTGCCTAATACGAAGTCCTGTGTTGGGCCTCTCACAACCTTGCTTTCCCTTGGGGACACAGGACAGGGAGAGCTCCTCAGCCAACTATTCCCATACGGTCGGTCGCTCAACTGGGGAGCCTACCGGCCAGGAAAAAGACTTTTCTAGGATTCTTTCCCACTGTGACTACTGAAAAGGGGACCGACACTGAAGAACCACGTGGATGGGGTCATCCTTTATAGAGCTCTGATCCCAGTGACGATCTGAATCAGAGGAACCTCTCTCTGAAGAACATTTAAAAGCACAACTTGCACACAATTTCTGGCACTGCAAGGACCCACTGGAGAACTAGGAGGGCCTACCTGGTGGGAGCTGGAATCCCAGCATCCGCCCCTGTGACCTCAGTGCCTGGACTCAGCCACGGTCTGGTGGCAGAGGGAAGAGGATTCAAGAATGACTGAGCCAGGGCGCCTGGGGGGCTCAGAGGGTTAAGCCTCTGCCTTCGGCTCAGGTCACGGTCTCAGGGTCCTGGGATAGAGTCCTGCATCAGGCTCTCTGCTCAGCGGGGAGCCTGCTCTCCTCCCCCCACATACTTGTGATCTCTGTCAAATAAATAAATAAAATCTTAAAAAAAAAAAAAAATGACTGAGCTGGGAACGCCTGTGGGACTCAGCCAGTGAAGCCGCTGCCTTGAGCTCAGGTCATGATCTCAGGGTCCTAGGATCGAGCCCTGTGTCGGGCTCCACACTCAGCCAGGAGCCTGCTTCTCTCTCTCCCTCTGTCGCTCCTCCTAATTGTGCACACTCTAATAAATGAAATTTTAAAACACCTGGGGCACCTGGGTGGCTCAGTCAGTGGGTTAAAGCCGCTGCCTTCAGCTTGGGTCATGATCCCGGGACCCTGGGATCGAGCACCACATCGGGCTCTCTGCTCGGCAGGGAGCCTGCTTCCTCCGCTCTCTCTCTCTCTGCCTACTTGTGATCTCTGCCAAATAAATAAATAAAATCTTTAAAAAAATATATAAAAAACAAACAAACAAAACAAAACCGTCCTTACATTCTAGAACTCTGACCGCAAGGGATAACCTCTACCGGAAAACACTTGAAAGGGCTGACACGAAGAATTAAGAAAATGTTATCAGAAGAACAGCAGAAAGCAGAACAGGCAGAGGCCAAAGGACTGGTGATTCACAAAGGCCCATACCTGGAGGGTTGGTCCTTTTAGGGATGTTCTGAGGCTCTTCGGTTGGTCCAAAAATATTCGATGCCATCCTATTGGGCCTGCTGGAAGGAGCAGCTTCTTCTGCACTTCCAAAAAGACTGCTGGCCTCTCCTCCCGGGGGCTTCATGGCCCTAAGAGCAGAGAGCACCCAAGACTCACGGATCGCCCGGATTCAAAGTGCATCCATCTGACCTGGTCCCCTCTGTCCTGCGCCCTGGCCTCACCCATCTGCACGGCCCCTGAGCACCTGTCGCCAGAAGCTGGTGCCGGACCCGTGCATGAAGGGTGGGTGACAGCAGGTTTTGCGCCTGGAGCAGCTTTATTTGCCGGGAAAGCCAGCGCCACAGGTGCACGGGGCTCCAGCATGCCCATCAGTGATGCCACTAGCCCTGGGTCTTAGTGGAACCCCTAAGACCCCTGTGGAGAAACAAGCCCATATTGAGTCTGGGGTCTCTGTCCGGGAAAGACAGCCTCCCGGCAAAGCACGTAGCCAGCGTTGTCTGAAACGACCAAATGTTAAGTTTGGATGGTGGAAGTGCAGTATTTATTACATTATTCCGTGTTCCTTTGCTTTACTGTACTTTGAAAACAAGGGAAGAAAGCAGCACAGTGGCCCAGCTACACAGGAAGGGACAGTGGCAACGCGATGGGCGGCAGGGTCCCCCCACCTTGCGGGGGTCATGCAGATCCCACAGGCTGCCCCAACAGGGTCTCGAATAAGGGGACTGAGAATGAAGAGGTTCTTCTGATAAAAACAGAACCCACGATGGCTCAGTGTGGCCTTCGCCAGGCTCCCCATCAAGGGCACTTACCTCCAGGACACAAATTACAGAGGGAAGGTGGGAACACCAGAGAGCTCAGAACTGACAGCGAGGGGACGCGCCGAGTACAGCTACCTTGTCCTCTCGTGTACCCGCCAGTGCTCTGGGAGACGGTGAAGTGCACAAGCAGAGCCAGAGGGCTCGTGACAAAGAGCCACAGAGACAGCTCGAGGGGACGATGGCACCAGCAGCGGCAGGGAGACAAAAGCCACTCTCGCCTGCAGGTGCAGAGCCTCCCCCCGAGAGCTGGTGTGTGTTTCAGGAAAGATTCGGGGGGATGGGTCAGCCTTGGAGAGAAGCCGTAATGGAGAGAGACCGGATAAATTCTTTACCGGCGTGGTCTGCGGCACAAAGGGACCACCTCCCGCTGGGGACGGCCGATGCACCACAAGTGTACGGTTCCAAGTCCCCTGAACATCGGATAACCCCTCGGCAAGAAAACAGAAGACGCAGGGCCTGGTGGTCTTCAGCCCCCACCTGACTCCCACCCTCCAAGGCCCAGCAAGATCCGAGGCCCCGCGAGGCCTGTCCCGCCCCTCAGGGCCTTTAAGACGGCTGCGGAGACGCACACCGTCCGGCTGATCCCAAGCAGAGGCTCCGGCTCCGTGGATCACCCAACCGGGAAGAACGCTCTTCCTCCGTCTCCTGAAAGGAAAAATCCTCTCCTTCTCCTAATAGCGGCTCGGGCACGAGAGCCCCCGAGAAGTGTGGCGCACCCCCCCCGCCCCCCGACAGCAACCGCCCCGCAGGTCCAGGGGGTTTAATCAGGAACGGCCACGTTCGTGGGGCCTCCGGGGCCAGGCTGCGGAACAGACGGGCTGAACCCAGGAGAGCTGGGACCCGGCGTCTGAGCGTCGGAGCACCAGGATCCGGGCCCCCCGGAGCCCTGCGGGATAAACCTGTGCTCCCATCGCTGCACGTGGAGACGTGGGTGACTGCGAGTCACCGTTCCGTGGTCGACGACTGATGGCTGGACACTGACCTAACTCCCCCAGACTTACAGGGTTTTCGGCAAGTTCTTTCCCCTGTTACCTACTGGATGTGGTTTTACCTCAACAGCTGCCGCATACACGCTCTCTTCTACCGTTAGGGCAAGGCTGGGGGACAGCGACGATCCCACAGTAATGAAAGCTCATGGGCGTCTACAATCCCCGAACCTGACAAGGCGAGGTGGCCACTAGGGGGGCACGGAGCCAGGCCCCAGGGGACCCCGGGATTAGGGGAGCGCAGCGCCCGGCCCTGGAGGCCCCAGTATTAGGGAAACGCGGCGCCAGGCCCTGCGGGACCCCGAGATTAGGGGAGCGCAGCGCCCGGCCCTGGAGGCCCCGAGATTAGGGGAGCGCGGCGCCCGGCCCGGGGGTGGGGGGGGGCGGGATTAGGGGAGCGCGGCGCCAGGCCCTGGAGGCCCCAGTATTAGGGAAACGCGGCGCCAGGCCCTGCGGGACCCCGAGATTAGGGGAGCGCAGCGCCCGGCCCTGGAGGCCCCGAGATTAGGGGAGCGCGGCGCCCGGCCCGGGGGTGGGGTGGGGCGGGATTAGGGGAGCGCGGCGCCAGGCCCTGGGGGCCCCGAGATTAGGGGAGCGCGGCGCCCGGCCCGGGGGACCCCGGGACAGAGCCCAGGACGCTGACCCCCACCCCGCGGCTCCGTCCCCCGCGCACCGGCGCTAGCACGGCTACCGGAGGGCGCGGCCCCGCCCACCCCCTTGGTCCCGGGCTCCCGGCGGCGGCCCCGCACACCGTTCGGCCAGCGTCTGCGGATGAGGACACGAGAGGAACGTGGGCCCAGCAGGAGCAGCGCGGGCGGCGCGCCTCGGGCCTCCAGCCCACAGCCTGAGGGGCACGGGAGAGCGTCCGGACCGAGCGCACGCCTCTCGGAGCGGGACGCGGGGACCGCGGCTCTGTGAGGTCACCCGGCACCCGCACCCGCGCCCGCCACGCACCTGGAGCCGGCCCGGGCGCCCTCGCTCTCCGGGGCCCGAAACATGTCGTCCGTGCTGCGGCACCTCCTCGACCGCCACACCGCGGTTCCCGCCCGGCCCTACGCAGCGCGAGGACCGCCCACCCGCGCCTATTGGACGCCGTCGACGCCAGTCACGCCGCCACCCCCTATCGCGGCGCCTGGCCGCGCCCCCGCCCACCTGGACGGAAGCCCCGCGAGGCTCGCGCCGCGTTCGCAGCCGATTGGTGATAGCAGATGCCGCTCAGGCCTCGGGCGCCGAGATTGGGCAGCAGGGCTGCGGGATGGGCCCTGACCCCCCCTGCGCAGGCGCAAGCACGCACTCCGGAAGCGCCTCCCGGCAGCAGCGGGCAAAGCCCGGGGGACCGCTGGGAGTCGCGCGGGTCTGCAGGTGGCCGCGCAGCCGCGGGGCCCGATGCCGGGCCGCCAAGTGCCAAGCCCGCCGCGAAGGAAACAAGGCTCACTCGAGAAGTATTAGATCAAGTATTAGTATGTATTTATGCACAATAATAAAAACAGATTTACAAGTTGAACTGGAAATTTAAACATAAGAAGTTTAACAGCTTTTATTATATTAAATAACCAAAACACCTTTTATTCCCAAAATTGGTAAAGAATAAATAATATAATTTACAATATGGTACAAAAAATAACCAGGAAGGACAGGCATTCTGCTTTGTACATACACTGTATATGCATATTTATAATCCGTACAACAGATTCACGTCTCCGGCGAGCCGAAACCTCGGGGATATGGCTTAACGATTACTACCGGGAACCGCGGAGGGCGGCGCCGCTGCCCCGTGGCGGACACAGGGTCCCGCTCGCTGCCGTGCTCTGACGCCACACGTCTGCGCTCCACGTGAGCCGCGGGTCCCGGGGCAGGTTTCGCTGGGGGTTCCTTCCTCCTAAGACAAAGTGCCCTATCTTCTCACAAATGCGTCTGATAGATCTCAAGCTCTTTAAACACAACAAAAAAACCAGCAACTGCTACTTTCCTCCTCTACTTGCTTCCAGTGTCTTATTCCGTGACTTTTCTTGGCCCGAGTTTGGATTCCATGCTGTGATCTAGTTGAGAGGCTATTCCACTGGAAAGGACGCCCTTTTTGGGATCCCGCAGCTAAGCAGCGGGAGATGTGGGGAAGCAAGTAGATCAGTGGGTGAACTGTTTCCAAATACTCCTCCCTGAGCAAGTACTCTACACCTAGCAGATAGGACAGGTGAGGGCCACAGCCTCACAAATGCTCCTGGTCACCAGCCTCCACTTAACACTTCCCGCTGAGTCTTCTAAGCTCATCACAGGCCACAACACCAACTCCATGAAGACCAGAGATACTCAAGTCTCCGTCTTCACAAAAGCTCAATCAGCAAAAGGTCCCAAACATTAGAGCGACTAGGGAGTTTTCTGAGGGACGGATCTGGTCTTACAGCATGCTCAAATGCATGAAGAAAGCCACACGTGCACACCAAGACTATGACTTCCGTGGGACAGGAAGAGGGGAGTTTCTCTGCTTGGGTCTTTTGAAAATTCCAGCCTTTACCAGCCGCTTATGTTTATACACATGTATTCATTTAGGCTGGGAAAAAACAGACTTGTTCTTTTTTTAATTCTATTTTCCCTTTAACACAGCAAGCAAATGCTTAGACCTGTCAGGTTGCCGCAGCAGTGGCAGAATTCTCTGGAATCGTGTCAGCTTTGCTGCAGGTGAGAACAATCAGCCCACTGTCCTCCCTAATCCACCTGGCCCCTAGGTGACACTCCAGATGGAGTCTGTGGTTAAGGCCCTAGCGGAAGGTACCACTGAAGAGCCTACAAAAGCTGACCCCAAATCCCTAGTTTTCCTCCTTTTACGTGTCACTGAATCACCGGGGCCAGCCTATGCTCCAGACCGCCTCGGGGTGCCCCCTGATGAAGGCAGCTGAGGACCCTACCGTCTGTGGCTACATGCACACTACCATCAGGTCCTGCTCCCAGCATTGATGCCTTATGATACTGCGGGTGTCTGGTCCCCGACAGTAGAGTATGAGTAAGTTAGTGGCGGCCTAAACTTGGCCTGGCATCCTAACCTACTACAGACCTAACAGAGTCTGCGGCCCAGAGCGCTCCACGGCTGTCATCCCCTGCGGCTGGCGCTCGTTTCAGGAAGCTGGCAGATGGACAGCGAAGCCGCACAAGTTAGTTCAAGGACACTCTGGTTCAAATGATGCTATGTCTTCCTAAAAGGGCACATCCCTCTCTTCTCCATCTCTAGAGCCTCGGGACTTTCTGTAAGAGCCCAGGAGAGCTGCCCACAGTGGCTTTTATTAGTGATATTTGTACCTAGAACCAGACCTGAAAGAAAACCACGTGACAGGCAAGAGCTCTGAAAAAAAATTGAGAAGGAAGGAAGGAACGCACGAGCTGGAAGGCCAGCTGGCCTCTCTTCCCTCCGTGGCTGGGGTGAATGGCGTGCCGCAGCCGGCTGTGAAGAACGTGGCACCGGGAGCATCCGTCCTGCTTGCACACGCAAGAGACCTTTTCTGTTCCCTTACACGCTGCCTCATCTCTCCATTACGGAGAGGGAGAGGATCCTGGGGGGAGGGCTGGGACTGGCCCGGGGTGGGACTGCCGCTCCACGGCAGGCAGGGGGCGGAGAGAGAAACTGTCCTCAGTTCAGGTGGGTTTCAAAAGCCGAAGTGGTCCGGACAGCAGGCAGAGGATGAAGCCGCAAGGGGACGATGGTGCACAGGGCACTCCCGGACCCACACCGCAGCACTGGCTGCTGGCTACGATGGATGGGGGCCAGATGGGGCTCTGTCTGTCAAGCCTGCCCCCAGGCCAAGAAGCAGAGCAGCCCCATCAGCTCCGTTCCGGGCAAACTCTGGGCACTGACCCGCCGGCAGTGATGGCAAACGGTCACCCAAAGGAGGCCCAAGCACATGAGAGGGACGTGGCTTTCGCGTGCTCTGACCAGGCGTCTGCGCCCTGCTTGCGCTCCCTGCACTGGAAGAAGAGAGACACAGGACCACAGGGTGGGGGAAACATGAAGGAGGAAACGTGTGCATGGGGTGGACTCCGCACAGAAGCCTGCGGAAGGAAGAGGCGGCTCTGGAGAAGCAGAGACCTTCCCAGAAAGGGCGCGCTTGTGAGCAGCAAGCCAGCAGCGCCCAGGTGGTTCGGGAACTTGTGGGCCAAAGCACAGCTGCGGACCCAGCAAAGGACGTCTTCGTTGACCAAGAAGCTTGAACACAGGAAGGAAACCCTGAATTCTTTTCTTCTTCAACGTCTCCTTATTGTCAAAACACAAGGAAAACCTTTTCCAACCACTTCAGCAGAATTTTCTCCTGAAAGTCCACACAAGCTGCACAAAATCGGATTCCCTCCTCCTTCCCATCGAGCCAGTCAGAACAAAGCTCCAGGGGGAGCGCTCACTCCGCAAGGGCCAGTGTTTCTGGGGGACGGTGCCAGGTGTGCTGCCCTGCAATCCGGGCGTCCTCCCAAGTGTCCGCTGAGGACACAGACCCCACCAGGCAGAGCCCGGCCGTGCCCAGCTGCCCTTTCCCGTCCTCTGCAGAGAGAGCAACCGCAAGGTGCACAGGTTTGGCAGAAAAAGAGCAGCAAGGCTGTGAGTCCCGGGGGCCGTGGCCGCCACCACACACCCACACCTTTCCCTCGGGAGGACAAGCCACTACAACGTCCAACACGACAAGTGAGGCAGACACACGGGTGGGAATGTGGCCACCACGCGCTGTGCCACGGCCAGCAGGGAGCCGCTCCAACGCCACAGCAGCGTCTGACACGGGCCCTCCTAGAGAACCCGTCCTGGTCTCCTAGGCCACCACGGCCCTCTGCCCTTTGGGACACGGCTTCCTGCCTGGTGCACATTCTGGGGCACAGAGGTTCCTCTGTTCAGATCATCTCCAGGGGGCTCCTGGGCTTGTTTTCTCTAGCCTGTAGAGAACTGCTCCTACCACCGTGGAGGACCACCAGCCCTCCTCTGCAGCCTCCAGGATGCCCCACCAGGGGTGAGGTGTGGTCACTGGGACAGGTCACCGACAGGGTGGCCGCCTCCGCTGCCATCAAATAGAGCCTCTCGGCGGCTGGGCTCAGCGATGGACAGCTCTTGGGCCAAATCGTTGAATCGAGATATGTAATCGATGCTGTTTTCATTCATCATGCACGCCAGCTGGGAGTCCACAACCTACAAGGCAGAGGACACAAGGAAGTCCAGGTCAGTAGGCGGCTGGCCGGCCGCTGGCCTGGGAGCAACTGGCAGGGTCTTCAGTGGGAGCTGAACGAACCGGGGGAGACTCGAAACCCCGGTCAACGAACCAGGTTGGAAAATCCCGAGCAGACCTATGGCACGAACTGAATTTTAAGGGTTCATGACAGGGGCGTCCGGCTGGCTCAGTCGGAAGACAAGGCAACTTGTGATCTGGGACTCACGAGACTACTTCGATAAACAGACTTTTAAGCTTTTTAGGAGAAACGTCAAACTAAAACCTGTTTTCGAAAAGCAGAGCAACTAGTGCCTATCCTCCCCATACAGGCTCCCCAGCAGCCGCCATCACTGTCGACATGGGCCAGCCTGGCCCTACCTTTCCCACCCCTCCTCACGCCCATTCTATTCAAAGCCCATCAGGTGGGCCAGGGGTGGGCCTGGGGGTTGAACCTGGGGTGAACCTGTGGGGTTGGTCTGGGGTGGGCCTGGAGTGAGCCTGGGGTGAACCTGGGGTGGACCTGGGCTGGGCCCACGAGTCTGCACTTGAAACAGCCCTGGGCACCGCTGCTGCTGCTCTGGAGACTGCCCAGAAGGGCAGAGTCCTGACGAGGGTCTCAGATACATGCGGCAGGCCCATCTGCACAGAAGCCGAGGGCTTGTAAGCGCACGTGCACACGCACACACACAGGAGGAGAAAGATGGCTTCTCCTGTGACATCACACCCACGAGCAGTTTGAGAAATGCCGCGCACTGCAAGGAGGGTGTGCGCCGCTGTTCTGTCTGCGTCTATTTGGGTAGAATTTCTAGTCACGTCACCGCTCAGCTCCGAACTCTCCCCACGAGCTCCTCAGATCTCCAGACGCCAGTTGGGATAAGGGGAAGCCGAGGTGTCCTTGAGAAACAGCCGTGAGCGGTCAGACGCAGGGCTCCGTCGGGAAACCAACGAGGAACTCTCAGAGAGACCCACCGACACCGGCATGTCCCAGGGAAGCAGCACTCAGGAGACGCTGCCCCAGGCCTCTGACCCCAGAACTAGGCCCAGCCTTCTCTCTGCGGAGCCTTCTCTCCGTCTCCCGCACGTCCTCCTGCCCATCTCTCTCGGAGCGCTGCGCTCTCTCCCCCTGCCCTTGCCAGCCCTGCCTGCTCCCTGACGCACTCGCTCCTCACAGGGTGGAGGCCCAGGCAGCTCCGAGTGGACAAACAAGGGGCATCACAGACCGAGTCTCGCCTCCTCAACTCCCCACCCCGAGCTGGTGTTCAGCTCAGCAGGCTCAAGCCACCACACAGGGAGAGGCAGCTGGAAGGTGCCCCTGCCCGTCAGACGGCGGCATGGAGGACGTGCCACCCGCAGCAGCCACCTACTCCTCGAAAGACGGCGGCAGCAACGGATGGACCAGGAAACCGAAGCAGGAGCGGCGGCACTGACGGGGAGAACACACCCAGAGCCCGCACTGCCCACCAGCAGAGGCACCACAGGTCACCCGCCTCCGGGGCTTCCCCAGCTCCGAGGCCTCCAGAGCAGAGCTATTGGCTCGCGTCCCCCATCTGCCACCACACGGGAACAAGTGCTGGCCAGGGTGGCCAGACCTTCCCCGGTCAGGACAGCTCTGGCTTCCAAGCGCCCAACAGGCCTGGCGGAGGCATCCGGCCACCTCCAGAAGGCGAGCTGCCCGTCAAGTCCGAGCTAGGGCCACGTGCCTACCTCAGCGACATCAGCCAGGGACCGGGACACAAACGAGTCTCTCGAGTTGCCATCCAGCAAGCTGGGGCCCAGCAGGGATGTGCCGCTGTGGGTCCCCGATGGGGGTGGCAGCATCTTCCGGCTCTTCTCTGGGGAGATGAAGCTTGCTGCCAAGAGAAGGAGGAAACATCCTGAGACCGGCTCGCCTGGAGGGTCCCGGGGAGGCCGCAGACGGCCCTGCCAGGCACCCCCAGGCGTGTACCCGTGTGCTCGTGTAGCCATGGGGCTTCGGACGGAGTCATGTGCTCCTGGCCTCCCTCCCATGGGGAGCCTGGAGTCTTCCGTGCAGTGCGAGTGAGTCAGCCTCGCTTTCCAGGAGCCCTGCCGCGGTCCAGTCGCGTCACCAGCCTCGTCTCCCTGTAAGGTGCTTCCGATTTCTCACATTCTCTATCTGACTTTGCAGGCCCTACACTGTTCTGTGACCTCCTTCGGAACAGAGCCTCATCGGCGCTGCTGCCCTGCACCCCAGGCCCGGACCCTCATTCACCTACGCTGCCAACTACGGGCCCGCATGCCCGCATGGGTGCCGACCTGACCCGTGTGTAAAACCACCCTTTAGGGCCGTCAGCACCCCCACCACACGCGTGTCCTCTAGAGAACGCTGGGGGCGCTGATCCCACACAGGCGCCAGGAGCCCGCCCCACGCAGGCCACTGAGGCCAATGTGGCTGTCCCTGGCGGCTCCTCCCACCACACAAGCACCTGGTGCCCGGGGCAGAGGCCCATCCTGCAAACGCTCCAGTCTATAGTCAACACGCCAAGAGACTGTGGGCACGTCGGATTCACAACACTCAACTGTGGACGGGAAGGGGAAGCGGAGAGCGCCGAGGGCCGTCATCTGTCCCACCGCCAGCAGCAAGAGCAGAAAGCCCGAGCTGGCAGGAGCCAACAGCAGGCAGCCCGGAGACGGGTACAGGAGCCAGGAGTGCAGAGAAGGGGCCATCTCAGCCGGGCTAGCGTCAGCGCGGTGTCCACATTCATGCAGCTTGTGAAGTGCCCCCAGAGACCCCGGCGCCCCCAGCCACGTGAGGGACACAACATGAACCCAGAAACAAGCATTTCTGCTGGGACCTCAGACCCCAGGCCCGCCCGAGTGCGCCACAGGGAGCCCGCCGTGCCCTGCTGTGCCCTCCACTCACCAAACAAGCTGCTGAGCGACGAGTCCGTGGGGTCGCTGGGGCACCACTGGGGGTCGTGGGTTGGGGAGGCGATCCAGTCGGGCTGGGGGCTGCTGGACGGGGAGGGAAGACTCTTGGAGCTGTCGCTGCCGTTCAGTTTTGCCGGAGAAAGAGGGACTCCCTCGCCTGTCAACGGAAGCGCTAGATCAGAGATGCCGCCGTGGGTGAGTGGCACACCACTTCCCCTGCCCGCCACCCGGAAATCAGCAGGGCAGCAGAGCCCTGAACGTGGAGACCCAGAACCCCGCGGGGACCACGGAGGATGAACGATCCCGGCCTACAGAGACAACCCACGGCGGCAGGGGCCACATGCCCAGCTCAGGGAGGGGCAGTGGCTGCAACTATGCAACACGCACTGCTGGTGCCGACAGCAGCCACACTGGCGCACCAGGGCGCGCGTCCCCGTCACCAAGAGAAGTAAGACACGAGGGTGAGGGCTAAGTTCTCCGCGGACCCACAGCCTGAGGCAGACCAGCAAGTGCTGTCCCAGAAAGCCTGACACCAAACCCCCACAGGCCCCAGCCCAGCCCCTCCTGGGCCTCGCACAGCCTCAAGCTATCCTCCCAGATTCAGAGCTGACCAGAAAAAGGCCCCTCTGAGCCGTGGGCTGCAGAGGCCTGGCGGGCCCGTTCTGCCCTCGAGGCCGTGAGGAGCCACAGTGCCCCTCTGCCCCTCATCCACTGGGGCTGCCCTGCCAGTCAGGCGGTGCCCCACACGCAGCAGACACTCCACACTCAAGAGGGAGCGCGGGGCAGCAGTGTGCCCAGCAAGGTGCAGACCCCCCCCGGGGGAAGTCAGGACCCCCGGGGCCCTCACCGTACTGGCCGGAGCTGATGGCAATCTCGATGATGGAGT
The DNA here is from genome assembly GCF_902655055.1 of Lutra lutra. Classification (NCBI taxonomy): domain Eukaryota; kingdom Metazoa; phylum Chordata; class Mammalia; order Carnivora; family Mustelidae; genus Lutra; species Lutra lutra. The sequence goes on along the minus strand of NC_062295.1, from coordinate 1,324,901 downwards.
CGCTGATGTGCGTGGCGGGCTCGCCCTGCGAGAGCACGTCCTCGGGCGGCCCGGGCAGGGAGATGTCCAGCAGCGCAGAGACGTTGGGTGGAGACAGGCGGCTGCTGGAGCCCTCCGGCGCGGGTAGGGGTACGGGGGGCCCATTGTGGAGAGGAGCCTTGGACAGCTCGGACAGGGAGAGCACAGGTGAGCCCTGGGTTGGGGACAGGGAACACAACAGATGATCAGGAACACGGAAGGGAAAACTGGCCTCAACCCACACGGCAGTGACTGGCAGGCGCGTCAACAAAGAAACAAGGACCCAGCAGCCACCTCCCCTCCTCTGTGATATACACACGCAGTGGATTTACTTCTCTGGAAACCACCTGAGCAATGGTGGCCTTGGAGACCAGGCTGAGGGGGGCGGTGGTCGAGGGGGGCCTGGTCCTGCTTCCAATGCTGGCAGGACAGCTGGTAATCTGGGCAGAGGAAAAGTACCAGGGAGAACTACTGGGAGATGATCTCCACCTCCTGGCCCCAAACAGTCCTGACACAGGACTGACGACTGACGTCCCAAACGACGGACACAGGCCACCTTGTGGCGGGGATGAAGGCCTCCAACGGGAGCTACGAGTTCATCTGTCCAGGCAAGGTGGGAAGGACAGCGCTGCCGGGCCTCGAGGACTGTCTGTATGCTCTTGCCACGACCTGGCAGTCCAGGGGAGCGAGGCTATGGCCACGGGCAGACCACGAGGGTGGGGGGCCTGGCTCAGAGGGGGCCCAGGGCAGCTACTCTGCCCTAGAGCTAACAGCACACTCTACCTGGAAACTGTCCGCCACTGGCTCCTGCTCAGGCCTCGAGGGGACGCTGATGAACGGGTCGCTCGTGCCCTGCAGCAACACCAGGAAAGCCAGTGAGCCCCCCGCTCGCACACTCCTCACAGCCGCAGGGATAGGAGGTACTGCTGTGGGGGCTGGGTCACCGAGTCCCCACAGCTGAGGCTGTTAGTTCAAAGAGCAACTAAGTCCCCGCAGAGCCTGGGCACAGGGGCTGGGGTGGGGTCATAGACGTGCCAGGGAGATATGGGGCGTCCTGCCAGCTGGTGTGGCCAGAGCTGCCTTCTCCAGAGGCAGACAGGAGCCCCGTGCCTGTCTTGGCGTCAGACCAAGCCTGAACTGCCTCCACCTCTGCTCTCCCCTTCAGGCCACACAGCACTCACCCACGCCTCAGCCTCCCGGGGCCCCTCCCCTCCTCAGGCAGAACTGGAGCCCAGCATGACCTCAGTCCCTTGGCCTTGGCGACTATCCATCCGGAAAGCGACTGACCTATCCCAGAAGCTGTTGATGGTGCGGAAAAGCCTGAACGTACTCACCCCACCAGCAGGGATGGAATCGCCATTCTGGTGGCTGCTGGCGGGGTCTTGACCAGCGACACTGGCAGTCACCTCGTCCGAAGACAGTGGAGAGATACCAGACAGGCCCTCAGTGTCCAAGATGGGGAGGGGGCTCCCAGGGATGATGCCGGCGCTTTTAGCGGCTAAATCGACAGCACCTGGCAGCACAAAGGACGTCTGAAGCTCAGCTCCAGGGACACCCTGACAGTGACCCAAGGGGCTCACGGCACACCCTCTCCCTCACGCCTCATTTCCAAGCAAGGGCAAAGGCTCTCGTGTTCTCCCTGAATGGTAACAAGACACCGGCTTGGAAAAGACAACAGAAACCTCGCTCGGAACCCTCCCGTGGTGTCTGCCGTGCTAGCGACAAAAACTTACTGGCCAGGTGGCCCGTGGCCTGGGGGGGAAGGGCCTTGGGCACAATCGGCCGAGACAGGGCGGCTTTGGTCAGGGAAGACTGGATGGGCCGGAACGAGCCTCTCCCTGCGGGGAAAGGACAGAAGCAAATGCGTCAGCCCGCACCGCCGGGACACATGACGGGGCCGTGGAGCACTTTCTCTTAAGCCACGGCCACAGGAGCTGAGCCACGTTGGAAGCACTGAATTTCCCAGTCACCAACTTGGGAAGTCACAGGTCAGGCAGGCCCCGAGGAGGAGAAAGTCCGGGCCCCTGGGACCGGCACCAGCACGCTTCCCGGGGCTGCTGAGGGCTGTGGTCCACATGCCCCACTCGGAGGAGCCTTGATGGAGGACAGGCACACAACCTGAGTGGCAGGCGTGGCAGGCAGAGCCGCAAATCTGGCCCCGGGACTCGGCCTCTGGAGGTCGGCACCCCTGCCAGCCTTTCTGCAGCCGCGGGTGCGCACGAGAAAAGCCGTGGACGCTCACGGAGCGCGTGCTCTGACCCGTGGGGCGAGGCACGGCGCGTGCGTCACTCCACCAGGGCGGCCGCGGAAGCCCATACGCTTCCCAGAGCCGGGGCCTCCTGCACCATACCCCTGCCCGCACACCACCACCCACCAGGCGTCCGCGCCTGCCCTCCGGGACCCAGGCCTGGCACACTTGGGCTCTGGGGACAGAAGGGACATAGGGATGGCCGGAATGTCCTGCAAAGAACGGAGAACACCAACACCTGCCGTTCCCGGAGACGGGGCAACGCCCAGGAAAGCGTGAAGCCGGGGAGCCTGCGTGCTTACCGGTCACAGAGGAATTGGACAGGATGGAAAAGGAACAGACGTTGTGGGACTGGTGCTCAGACGGCCGAGGAAGCAGCGTTCTCTGTGGAGGGAGGAGTGCCAGTGAGCAGGTGATGGACAGACCCTGGGGCCGGCCATCACTCGGGAAACCGGCGATGAGCCGTAAGGGACATTCCAGGTCAGAGGAAGCGGAATGTGTCCGGACAGCGGCTCTGGCTCGAGGGCCCATGACGCAAGGGCCCTGGGGCACACGGAAGACAGCTGTGCCTGCAGACCCCGAGCCCCTGAACGCTGGGCCTCTCTGACAAGAATCCCGAGGAGCCAACCTCCCCCAGGGAATGCCGGAGGGACGCCGCGATGGCATAGCGCTGGCTCAGAGTGACCTCCCGCGTGCTGCACACTGCTACGGGCACTGGCCGTGGACTCTCAGAGACAATCCCCCCCAGATCTCGGGGCCCTCGCACACTTTGTGAGGAAATAAAGCAGCTCCTCACGACACAGACGGGCTCAGGCCACGAAGCACATTCCGCGCGGCGCCTACCCTCCCTGCTCAGCGGCCCTGGTCTCCTGGTGCCACGTCATGCAGGGCAGTGTGGCGGCTGCCACCTCACGGGGAGTCATGGGAACGGCTGCGGCGGTCACAGAAATAAAACATTAACAGGAAGTATCTGCCATGTCAAGAGACACGCCCGGTTCTGGACACGAGGTACATTCTCTGCTCGCGCGCGAAGGACGTCTCCTCGCCCCTCGGGGTCGGCACAGAGAGGAGAGGAGGGGACCAGGACACAGAGGCCCAGCAGGTCTTCTCCGGCGCCAGGAGGCATTGGGGCGACCGGATCATCTGGCAGTGAGCTACGAGGCAGCAGGAAGCGGCCCGCTCTGCTGGTGGGAAAGCAGGGTGCGCGGCAGGGAGACGAAGGGCCTGTGCCGCCAACGCCTTCTAGCAGAACAGTGAGCGCACAAGTCCACAGACTACGTGTGGTTCCACTTGTGTGAAATGCTCAGGAGAGGCCAACCCTCAGGGACAGGGAGTGTGACTGGAGACAGTGCGTGCCCGGGGCTGGGGGGTGGCACCTGAGGTGACGGCCACCGGCTTCCTTTGCGTAGAGATGGAAACGTCCTGGGGTCAGACAGCAGAAACGGCTGCCCAGCTGCGAGCCCTTCACCCCTGCGGGCTGCCTGCCTCACGCACCCACGGAGCACTGTCACACAGCTGGACAAACGCCATCGCCGCGGGCCAGGCGCACGCGCGAGCCTGCACCCCGAGGCCACGGACCTGCCGTCCAGCCGGTCGGGGGCGGATTCACAGACGTCACCAAATGTGCCACTACGGACTGCGCCTGCGCCCACAACGCTCGGGACCTAGGATAGGGCAGTCGCGGCTCTCAGGGCAGGTGTCCCAACACGCCACGGACACCTCGACTGTGACGGCGTCAGCCCTACCAGTACTGTTGTCCTACAAGGACGTAGCTGGGGCAAAGTCGGACCTGTAAGTCCGGCATGGTAGCAACCGAACAACACCCATCAGTAGCGAGACAGAACCGTAACTATCCACTGAAACCAAGGTCACGCCCGCAAGGTCTCTAGTCTCCGCCCACAGGAGCGAGCGAGGTTGGCCATCAGGCCCGTGAGGCAGCGCGAAGCTACCGCTGGCCTTCTGATGACGTGCCCGCAGCGTCACCCACTTCCTGCCGACTTCGGCTACAGGCCACAGCAGCAGAACCGCAGGAGAGGGGGCACTGCTGGGCACCCTGCGGCCTGAGACCCGCCACGCAATCTCTCCTTCCTACGTGAATTAACCTCAAGGCAGGAAGAGATGCGTAAGGGACCAGCAAGACGAACAGAGCCCCCATACACGGACGGCAGCGCGACGCACCCGCCGCTCTGGGCCTCGAGTTGCCGCGGAAATCCAGCCTCAGCCATGTGCGGCCTCTTGCTGGCTGGCTGTGCCCTGGGCTCTGCAGCTGGCTGCCACGGGGCCTCCGGCATGCCCTGCTGTGAGCTCACGGGAGCCTGGCCTCTGGCCACTCCAGTCTACCCGGTCATCTGCCTCTGCCGGCTGCGTGTATATAACAGAGGCTCCAAGAGTCCTCGGACACACCCTGACCTGGGACACACGGGACTTGAATCCCCAGAACACCCCGTCTCTTCTACGAGTGGTGCTTGTGCCTCACAAAAAGCATGTGTACGTCAGGGGACGGTCAGGGCCCCATTACTCCTCCGCCTGTCCCTGCCGCGCACACGCACGCGGGCACCCTGACCTGGACCACCAGCGGCTTCCGCAGGTGCCGGTTCCGCAGCTTCCTGGGCTTCGGCAGGAAGAAGTCCGACTGCATCTGCGAGGACACAGCACCGGGGTGAGAGCGCGCCCCCAGACGCAGGCCCCCGGCCGGGAGCGCAGCGCGGCCCGCACTCACGCTGATGGAGTTCAGGTGCGGCCGGAAAGTCAGCTCGGTCTCTTTACTGGGAGAGTGGAGCTTCCCGTGACGACTATTGGGCGGGAGAGTAGTTGGGACAGCAAAAAGGCCACCGTCTGAGTCGCCGCTGCCTGTGCTGGAGGGGCCCGCCACCAGGAGGGGTCTCGGCGGGTTCCTCAGACCTAGAAGCCAAGGGACGGCAAAAAGGACCACTTACCACTTATCGCCAGCGCACACAGAGCTCTTTCCGGAAGAAAGTCAGAGCGGGAACATGGGACAACCGACCCATTTGCTCATTTATTTCCTAGATCTCAGTTCCCAAACCTGCTTCCTACACGTCTCCCTGCAACTCTGGTCCCACCGTGGCTGAACCACGGCTCTCGCTGACGGCACAGCAGCACTCTGCCACCTCGATGCGCAGAGCGAAGGGCAGACAGGCCTGCAAGGACATCTGAGAGCTGGAAGAACCTTCCAGACCATGCAGCACAGACCACAGGTCAGCAAGCTCTCTCTGTAAGGGGCCAGAGAGTGAACTGCCGGGCTTGGGGGGCCCCCAGCCCCTGGTACCCCTGGGATCTGCAGCTGGAGTACAGCCGGGGGCCTCAAAGCCTGTCCTGACGACAAGCAGCGGTGGGCCATGGTCCGCCGGTCCCAGCTCTACGTCTCTCTGGTAGCAAAGACAGCCCAGAGATGACGCGGCAGAGAATGTTTCTTTAGGAACCACTGTTCCGAGACTCTGCCAGCGGCTGTCACTGTGGGTGCTGCTGCGCAGGCCCTTAAGCCACGTAGGGACGGGCCCCTTCCCTTAGTTTCCATTTGGAAGTCTGTGAAGTTAAGCTCAGGCCCTCTGAGCACCAGGTCAGACTCTGGCACTGCGAGTGTCTCGGTCTAGAAACATCCTCAGCGCACAGAGAAAGGACGGGAAAGCCCACGGAGATGAGGACAGTCTGCGAGCAGAGTGGAAGGCAGGAAAGAGTGCGGGCCCCAGCAGCTGGCCCATCGCTCCCTAAGCCCTGGTCTGCACAGACCCCGAGCCAGCCTGTCGCCCCAGAGGCCGCCGTGCGGCCATCCCATTCCACAAGCGGGCTATTCCAGGCACAGCCAGAGAACGCATAAAGCTGGGGACGTGCAGGGACGGAAAATAACCCAGGACACCTGGGCAGTGCAGTCACTTGAGCGTCTGCCTGGATTTTGGCTCAGGTCATGATGTTGGGGTCACGGGATCGAGGCCCATGTTGGGCCCCGTGCTAGAACCTGTTTGAGATTCTCCCTCTCCCTCTCCATCTGCCCCTCATGCTCACAGTCATGCTCTCTCTCAAAAAAATGTATCTTAAAAAAGGAAAAAAACAAAAAAAACACCTAGAAGCCGTTAACACACAGGCCACAAGGTCTGCTCAGCTCCAGCGTGCCCGCACCTGCATGGGTCTGATTAAGAGCAGATGTGGCTCCGCTTCTCGCATGGAGCACGTGGCCCTGACACCGGGATGCCTGCGGGCATGAGACTTTCACGGAGACCAGAACGGCCAGGGTGCCGCAGGTAAAGCACGCGCCCACCGGACGGTAACTACGCAGGCCTCCCAGGCACGGGGCACGAAGGACATGCCCATTCTCAGCCTCTGTCGTGTCAGGTGTCAGGTAACCAGAATGACCCTGCGGGGACGTTAGTCCCCACCTACGGCTCAAAGGACCGACAGTGCAGACCGGCAGGGCAGCCCACCTTTCCTTCCAAGACCACGTGAAACGGCTGGGGGATCCCTCACCGGAGGGCAAAACTTGGAATGTAAAAGGAAACAGGCCCTTCTGAGGCTTTCAGCCACCGATTCAGCGGGTAAGGGAGGCTTCCGCTGACCTCACGACCCCCCGAAGTGACCTAACTGGCAAGGCCCACCCCACGTTTCCCAATGGCTCCCACCCCCCAGGACCCAAAGCCTTAGGTGACAGGCCCGGAGCTCCCCGTCGCCGCGAGCAGCGGGGACTTCCACTCCGACACGCCATCGGTGAGACGGCAGCCCAGTGAGTGGGGCTGGGCACAGCCCCCACACCCAGGAAGGCACACAGGACGGCCCGGCCTCACCTGAGGAGCAAGGCGTGGAGCCGGGCGAGAAGGTCTTGCTGCTGCGGAGGGCGGACTGGCTGCGTGGGCAGCGGGGGCTCCGGGAGCTGACGGTCACCACCTTCCCCGGGGGGGTCGCCGACTGCTCCTCCTGGGCCGGCCTCACTGAAGCCGTGGAGCTGGCGTTCCCTTCTGGAGCCTGGGACGGAAATGGGCCACGACAGAAGCCGAACTTAGTGAATGATGGTTCGGGGAGGCCCAGAGCTGGGGGCTTGAGGAGCTCCAACCGGCTCAGGGATCACAACACGCCCCGCACGGGTTAGGGTGAGGGTTAGCATCCTAACCCTAACCCGTCACCTGGCAGCGTGCCACTTTCCCACCGCCACCCGCAGGCAGGTCCTCCAGGGAGCAAGCACGCTGCCTCCAGGCCACACGGACCAGCAATCCCGTCACGGCTGAGAGCCGGCGGGGACGCAGCCAGCCTAAAAGCGGTCACGCTGCCGGAGGGGCCACCGCATGGTGGGGACACAAACTCGTCTTTCTAAAAGGCTTAAAAAAAAAAACCGCGATGGTCTTTGCGGACTGTGAGTCAGAGGAAGGAAGTACAGACTGATTTTCTAGAATTCAACAAGGTCCCAGCTGAAGCGGTCTCTGCTGACTCAGATGCCAACTGTGGGGGTTCTGCAGGCCTGGGCTCAAGCCACACTCACTGCCACGGTCCCCGCCGCAGAGACACCCTCTCCCTCCGCACCCTGGTGACCCCTCGTCGATCTCTCCCAGCACCCACTCTCCGGGAGCACCGGAGCCGACCTCTCTGTGAATTAGGGACCCCTTCCTCTGCCTGTGGCACGACCTTGCCAGCTACAGCTTGCTCAGGGCTCCATCCTGACCCACCTTTCCCTTTCCGTGGGACCCTCCCACCCCACACCCTGCTCTGCCCTCTCCTGCTTAGTTTGTTCAGAATCCCCGTGCACTCGCCCCCCGCACACCCAGCATCCTCTTGCCAAGATCCCGCTGGCCAGTGGCCTGGGAGTGGGTGGCACTGGCTCAGCAGCTCCGCCACGGCAGGGGCCGGCGGGACCACCCAGCCTGCCTCCCACGCAGGGCTCCGAGCTCAGCTTGGACCTCTACCCAGGGGCTCTCACAGCTGAGCTCCGTCACAGTCAGTTGGGGGAGGGGTCCCTACGTCTCTGGGCCCACAGAACGCACATCTCTCATGAGTCCCCAGGTGATGCAGAGGCCGCTGTGGGGGCCCCACTCCAGGGCATGGCTCTGAGCAGCCTGCTCTGAGTTCTCTGCCGTATTCCCAAGCTGCCTGCCATTCTCTCCCCATCAAGTCCAAGGCCACTGCCTGCGTCCGCTGCTGCCCCAGGCTCCACGGGAGCTGGCCTCGCTGGGTCCTCTCCCCCAACGTACTGGACACACTTCTGTCCCTCCAGTCTTCTCTCCTCCAGGAGCCTCACTCTAGAACATACGCTGAATTCATCTGTCCACTCGCCTGCACGTTGTCCATGCCCATCCGTGGGGCACTAGCCCTCTCCACACTAAACCTAAAGGCCACGGCTCACCCTCGGGTCTCTGCAGTCCCCACCCAGGTCCCACCAGCCTGTGAGAGCCCTCTCTCCCACAGCACGGACTCACACGCATCCCCGCACGCTCCACTGAGCACCTTCTCTGTGGCAAACGCCGCACAGGGACGCGGGCAGGACGCACGCTGAGGGCCGTCTCTCCGGGAGGAGCGGAAATGGCTGTGCAGACATGACTGTTCTGGTGGGCCCACAGGGTCCCCACAGCCCATTCTGTCCCCCAAGCCCCCTCCTGGCCACCACGTTCTGCTCCCCTGGTATCTGCTCCTGGAGGTGATGGACCCCCGCGCTCCTAAGCACTAAGCACGCGCAGCGGCTCAGGAACCTGTTCAGACTCCATTCTCTCGCGCCCAGGAAAGCCCACGGACTTTCTCTCGGTGGCATCCTCTGCCCCATTGCTGCTGACCTGATGCCCCAGGAAGGGGTCACAGCCACTCTCCAGGCTTACGGACCCCCCCAGCATGGAGCCCCTGAGGACCCCCAGAGCCCTCCACCTGGCTCCTGGGCGCAGGCCCGGCACCCCGTCCGTCCCCTCCCCACCCCGTTCCCTCCTGGGAAGCTGTGCCACCGTCCTCCCAGGACCGCCCCACTCAAACACAAATGACCCTGCCATTCCCTCTGCTGAAATCTGCAAGGTTCCTGCCTGGCTACTGGCCACGGCGACCGCATCACCTCCACACGGGCTGTCCCTGGCCAGGAGGGAGGGCCGAGTGTAATTACTGAAGCCTGACAAGGAAGGGCTTCTCGGTCGCTGTTGTCTTCGGAGCCTCGTGTGAGCCATGAGGAGGAGGCCCCGCCTGCAGCAAACCAGAGCCCTCTCTCCAAAACCCGGCTCGAGAGAAGGAACCGAGGCCTGCCCGGTCAGCTGGGCCCCCGCCTCCTTCTCCCCCAGGACCCCGCTGCCCGGGTGAGAGCCTGTAGGCAGAGCCCAGCCCCGCTGGGGTGGGAGCAGGGCTGAGCGTCGACCGGCACTCACCAGCCTGGGGTTGACCTCCGTGGAGATGAGCTTTAGGAGGCAGCCGAGGAGACGCTGCTCGTGGAAGGTGGAGGGCGGAGAGCCAGTGCGGGAGCCCTGGGCCTGCCCGCCGGGGGCCTGGCCCTCGGGGCCCAGCACCGCCAGCCAGTCGTACTCGAGCTGCAGCTTGTTCGGCTTGCCCATCATGAGGTAGACTTCGGCCAGCGTAAGGCTTTCAGAGGTCTGCAGGTTCCAGCCCTCCTCGCGCAGCTGCTGGGCCAGCCGGCCGGCGGGGACGTCCTTCAGAGGCTTGGTGGCAGGCTGGCCCTGAGGCGGGGGTTCCGAGGGGCTCGCCTTCTCCTGGGGCTCCTCTGCAGGTGCATCTGCTGAGTCTTTAGTGCAAACATCTGGCTGGAGCCCGGGGCCGGGCTGAGGCTCTGGAGCTGGCGGGGCACGAACAGGGGACGATGGCCCAGCCCGGGTGAGGTCGGCCACCTCTGCCCCGCTGGGGATGCGAGTCTCTGGGGAGGTGCACCCGGAGGGCCGCAGGTCCGCACAGCGGCACTGCTCGGGGATGATGAGGTCCTGACAAGACTTCATGTAACGCGGGAAGGGGTCAAGGAGTGAGAGCTCCTCCTCTAGCTCCGGCAGCTGGCCACAGGCACATGTCCCATCCCCGGGCTCTCGGGCAGGGCCATCCCTGCCCTCTGCAGGAGCAGCCGTGGGGGTCTTCTCAAGCCGTGCCCCGGCATCCTGAAGCCCCAGGGGCAGCCTGTCAGGAGTGTCTAGGCTGCTGAGGCTCGGGGGGGCCCCCTCCCCAGGGGCACTTTCAGGGGAGCTCTCTCCAGAGCTCTGGGAGGCATCGGTGGAAGGAGGAGGACGTCCCGGGCCCTTGCCCTCAGCGCCGCCCCGTGGACACTTCACCTGGCCCCTGGCTGTGCCCTGCCCACTCTGGATGCCCAGGATCTGGGCGGGAGGCAACGTGTGGGCATCCTTGGAGCTCTGCTTGCACCGGCCGCCCTCCTGCCAGTGCACGGTACAGAAGGCCTTGGAGTGCACGACGCGGGCCACTCCTGGCAGCGGCGTCAGCGTGCAGCTCTCCCCTGGGAACAGGTGCAGCGCCACCTTCTCCTGCGACGGCTCCGTGAGCGAGTGCTGCAGCTGCCGGTCCTCGAGCGTCTTCCGCTGGGCACGTAGTCAAGGAGCAGCCACAGGAGCAGACCCACCACGTGCCGCTGGCCGCGGAGCACGCATGCCAGGGACGTCCTCCTCTACCAGCGGTGCACCCAGCAGCCACCCTCCCACCGGGGACCGCAGGCTAACTGGCGGCCAAGGACACAAGAAGTCTGGGGCTGTGTCCTTGCTCGTGGTACTCAACCTGCTGGCAGGGATGCTGTGTGACCCCAGCCCTACCACAGAAACTGATGGCAGCCACCTGCAGTGCAGACAGCAAGGAGGGGCTCAGACTGAGCCCCCGAAGATGAGGGACTGTGCTTTAGTCCCCGCTCTGCCCCCCCGCCCCGGGCCCTGTGCACCCTCAGGAGGAGACGAGAAGCTGCATCTTACGTAGCAGGCATGGCAGGTACGGGCGAGGCTGTGTCACTAAGAAAAGGATACAATCCGCACTTCGTGGAGCGCCCACTTCTGTTTCAAGAACTCGATGAGGCTGGAGACCTTCCGGTGGAGCTCCACTATCATCCTGCGGAGAAACCACCGGCAGCACAGGGCAGCCGTTACACGGGGAGGGAAGCTCCCGAGGACCACGAGGCTACGGCGGGGACATGAGATGGGGCCACGGGCTGTGGACACAGCACAGGGGAGGGGCCGGAGGCACGGTGCCTGGCAAGGCCACTGACTCCCTTTCTTAGAAGTCAGCCCTTCAGGGGCGCCTGGGTGGCTCAGTCAGTAAAGCGTCTGCCTTCGGCTCAGGTCATCATCTCAGGGTCCTGGGATCGAGCCCCTCATCGGGCTCCCTGCTCAGCGGGGAGCCTGCTTCCCCCTCTCCCTCCGCCTGTTCCCCCTGCTTGTGCACGCGTGCGCCCTGACAAATACATAAACCTTTAAAAAAAATTAGCCCTTTAAATGGAGAGAAGTAGATTCACATGAAGCTGTGAGAAAAAACCAGTGCTCCTGTGTGCCCTGACAGGTCATAGGAGAGTGCCCCCGGGATGCAGGCCGTGCCGCAGCCCACCACGCTGTTCTGTTAGCATCCTCTGGGGCCAAGAAGTTGGGCCGGGGGGCACCTGGGTGGCTCAGTGGTTAAGCCTCTGCCTTCGGCTCAGGTCATGATCTCAGGGTCCTGGGATCGAGTCCCACATCGGGCTTTCCCCTCTGCAGGGAGCCTCCTTCTTCCTCTCTCTCTCTCTGCCTGCCTCTCTGCCCACTTGTGATCTCTCTCTGTCAAATAAATAAAATCTTTAAAAAAAAAAAAAAAAAGAAAGAATTTGGGCCAGCCTGAGCACCAGGAGAGCTTCCATCCACGGGGAAGCAAGAGGTCCTGACAGATGAAATGTTCCGCTCGGGGAGAGCAGCCACACAGCAGACCACAGGCCGCACTGTCCCCTTCACGGGAACCGAACCGGCATGTGTGACGGGCAGCCGAGGCTGGGGGTGGGGGAAGTGAAGACGTCGTGTGCATGAGGTTTTGAGATAATGAAATGTTCTGGAGCCAGACTGAGGGGAAAATCCTACAGTGCCGTGTGAAGGTACCCAGGCCATGAGTCAGACACCCTAAATGACTAACAGTTCATCGTAACTTTGGAGAATTTTACCTCAAAGAAGTCCAACGTCTAAGTGAAAACTGGTCTGGACTCCCAGGGGTGCCGTGTGTCTACATCCCACACAAATCCCCAGGGAGATGCTAAGACAGCAGGGACGGGGTTCTGAGCGGAGGGACTGTCTCCATCACCCTGATAACCACAACATCTGTCTCCTGTGGCCCGAGAGCCCCTGCCACGTGTGAAACAGGAGCTCGACCCCTCCAGGACCCCCAGGTCTGAGGGCCGCCACAACAGGGCCTCACTGCCCCCACCCTGCGTGGCGTCGGCGTCCTGGGGCCCCACCTCTCCCCCGAGGTGCCGAAGGCCATGGTACCTGAGCCTCGGGTTCTGGGCCAGGCTCTGCACGCGGGCCCAGGCGTGGTTGTTCCTCGGCTGCAGCTCAACGGGGACCTTTAGCGGCAGGCGCACAGGCTTCTGGTCCTCTTCGTCGCTCAAGCCTGTGACAAGACGGGGCCCCGAGGGCTCAGCACACGTGAACCTTGATGCAAAAGGCCGTGCGCTCGGCCACATAACTAAGAACATCAATGGAGCTCCGGGCAAACAGCTCTGCCATGACAGCGAAGCCAGCAGAGAAGGCCCCGGGGACTGGGGCTCTGAAGCAGGGAGGCCAACAGGGCCATGGGCACAGCTGCAAGCCTGAGCCACGGACCAGGCCACGAGAGGACACAAGAGACCTGCCTGTGACTGGGAGACATTTTGTTTGAACAGGCTGTGGCTTCTGAGCTAAACTCAATCTCCTAGGGGACACACTGCTGTGACGCGGAGTTTCGAGTGCAGGTGTTACCCGTGGGCAGGAGCAGCCAAAGCAGGCTCGGAGCCGCCGGGGAGACACTGCCAGCTCGGCCGTGCACCGGCACCAGAGCAGACCCGCGGCCGTGGGCACTCACCGTCCGGGTCGCAGAGCTTCTTCAGTGCGCGGCACATGGGTGCCTTGATCCGCAGGTTCCTCCCTTTGTAGCGCACGGTGGTGGCCCTGGAAGGTTCGAGGGGAACCGTGAGGTCTCCAAGTGAATGGCCCCTCTCCGCCGAGCACACACAGAGGGCCAGTGAGAGCTTGGACAGACACGGGGTCTGGAAGCCCCCGGGGTCACAGGCAGCAGCCCACGGTGAGACCACACTATGACGCTGGAGGTCCCACTGTCCTCCCGCCCGCACCTCCCGCTGCGAGGAGGACACCTGTCTGTCACTGGAAGCGGGCCCGCCCTCTGGCCTGCAAGTGGTGTGGCACCAGCTGCTGTCCATCCCCTGGAGAGCCCACTGTGCAGGAGCCCCATCAGACGTCAAATGCATGCCCTTCTCTCTTCTACCTCCTCGAGGTCCCTGGAGAGCAGAAGCTCCGAGCCCTGCTCGAGGCGGCCACTACTCCCCACTACAGCACTCTGCGGTCCCTACGTCAGCCACACTGGCGGAGCCCTCGGGAGCAGGAGCCGCTCGCATCCCATAGACACAAGGTGCCACCTGCTCATGCTCCCCAAAACGGACCCCAGGCGGGCCCCGGATCTGCCACAGCCGAGGATGACCCTGTGTGAACCCCACCGTGGCCACAGCTTGTGTGTTAGAATGACATAAACTAAAGAATTTCCTGTAACTGATGAACAGAACATCCAAAAGAGAGTTGCTTCCGGAAAGCACACTCGGGAGGCTTGGGGATACTCGAGAAAGCTTGGCTGACAGGGAAGTGATGACAACTCTGGGACACGGGGGACCCGGCGGGACATGGCAGCCCTTCCTCTGCTTGAAACAGGAAGTCACCAAAAGCATGTGCAGGCCAGCGCTTCTGGGACCAGGTCACCACAGGACCCTGAGACGTCACAGGCAGCTCTGGCCGGCCAACCAGTGGCTACAGACGCAGGTTCACACTCTCTAGCAGGGTCTGGTATGCCGTAAGTTGCTTTTATAACTGTTTTAACCAGTTTCTGGAACACTGTGACCTCTCCAGGAGAGAGCTACTCTGTCATGGCCACTCCGTTTCTAAGAAAACCTAGTGAAGGACTTAGAGAACGTAGGTGCTACGATTCCAAGCATATGAAAGAGAATCACGTATTATATCTGTACATTTACACACGAGGTACCCAGGAAAAAAAATCGGAGATACACACGGACCTTGTGTCCGTGGTTACTTCTGGAGCAGAAGGCGGACAGGGCGGCTGGGGTTAGGGTTTGCACCACTGGGTGTGCATGCGACCGTATCTGCGTGTGACGCACAGAGCTATAGAAGCGTGACTCTGGAACAGTTTTGCCTACAGATAGAGGTCCCGGTGCCCTCGGCGGTGCGAGACAAGTGTTGGCTCCCCACCCCCAGCCCTCCCCGAGGACAAGCCCCGGGTGCGCTCACATCTGCGCTGCAGCTGGCTCGGACACAACTCCCACCTCTGAGGAAACGAAGCTGCACCGCCCTCCTCCTGGGGAGGGAAAGAGCTCTGAGACCCCCACAGCAGATTACACAGAGGCCCCCAGAGGAAGTCTAGAAGGCCAGGACAGCGGTGGGATGTGGGCAGGACCAGGCTGTGGCAGCCAGTCTCACGAGACCCCAGCACTAACGCCCCCAGGTAGCTGCCGTGCCGCGCACCCAGCCGCCTGCGGGCCGAGCCCCTTCTGTGCCAGCGATGGGCACAGCACCATGAGCGGCGCGGAGCTAGGGTCGCCTGTCGAAAGGACCAGGACACCAGGAAGCCCACTCCCGGCACTGGGCCAGGCAGCGTGGTTCAGAGGACAGAGTCTGCGTGGAAGGCACGCCTCGCCCCGCCAAAGAGGGAAACCCGAGGAGAGGCCCCCCTGAGCCAGGGAAACGGAGGCGGCTGAGTGCTGCTGTGGGCACACGGAGGCGGACTCGGTCCCAGCCGGTCCCGGACGCAGCTGCGCGGCCCGGGGGCCTCTCGGCCCGTCACTTGTTGTTCCATCTGCACCAGAGCAACAACACGGGGGTGGGCGGCCGCGCCACGGGCACCTGCGTTTGCGATGATTACATTTTCCGTTAAACTGCTCTTTTGTGACTTCCTTTTTTTAATTTTTTTTTTTTTTTTTAAGTGAAATCGAACAGCCCCCTCTTGTACGACCAGAAAACATCTCAGATCACGCTCTCTCTTCTCTTCTCTTACACGGAGGTCCTGTGAATGTCCTGAGGCTTGCGGCTGCCAAGGCAAAGCCCCACTCGGCTCGCGGACCGGACTCTCGGGCCTGGCCACAGTCCCGGATGCAGTCCGGGCTCCCCAGCCGCAAGCCCGTCCTGGAGCTGAGCCACTGCAGGGCGACCACCAGGCCGGGCACCCCGGCTTTAAGACACACCATCTGCAGAAGGCTTGCACTTCGACACTGACGGAAGGTCGCCCAGAGGACCCCAGGCAACCCGCCCCCCCGCCCCCACGTTGTTGCTCTGACGAAACAGGCAACAGGCTAGCTCCTCTACGGCACGGGAGTCTACGTTCCCTTCTGCAAAGTCACGTGACGAGCCCAGTAAGCACGTGCTGACTCTTCCCCGCTAGCCTGGGACTGTCGCCACGAGGGGCGACCTGAGGGCTCTCCTCAGTCCATCTGCTCCCGAGTCCTACAGCTCTCCAATGAGAGGACGCTCACAGACCACTGAGGAAGTGTGCAGGAGCACACGGGAAGTTAGCTGCGTCGGCACTCCACGGCCTCAAGTAAAGGAGCCGTTCCCGACGGGCACTGCACTGACGTCCCCCGCATCTGCTTCGCCTTTATGGGATACTGGCTTTGTTCTCGGAAACAGGCGTCTGCTGGTGGAGGGCGACACACCCAGCCGTGGAACGGGAGTGAAACCCGCAGAGAGACCCACGCAGCGCGGGCCTCACACAAGGGTACGGGAGCACCAGGGAAGGAAGGACAGCGCTTTCCAGATGCCCACGGACCACGAACATGAGGCACGGCACGAACTGCGTGTCACAGACCACGAATAGAAACATCAGACCCTAAAACTTTTACAAGGAGGCAGAGAGCAGCACCGTGACTCTGAGCAAGACAAAGAGTTCCCGGAGGTGACACTGAAGTCACAGCTCATAAAGGAAGACAGCAGACGGGGCCTCAGCAGGACTGAGCACCGCCCCCCATAGGCACCAGGAAGGCAGGACAAGCTGGAGACCAGGAGAAAACACTGCCGACACCCACCCGACCAAACACTTGTGTCTGCAGCACTTTGAGAACTTTCCCATCTCAGTGATAAGGAAACAGGTGGAAGATCTGAGCAGGCTGGTCACTGGAGAGACAGAAAGGTGACACGGACGTGCACAAGAAAGATGCTCAGGGTGGCCAGTCCGCAGGGATGTGCAGACCGACCCCACCAGGAGACACCACTTCCCACCCGTGAGGCCCAGTGTGGAGAGTGTGGGCAGCGACGGGCCTGCCTGGAAGACCACAGGCAGCTCCCTAGGAAACCAGCACCCACACCCCTACCCGTCTGCCCGGGTGCCACAGAACGAACACGCGGAGACCAAGGTTTAGAGCAGCTCCTTCTACAGAGCAGCCCGTGCCCCTCTCTGGGGGACAGAGAAGCACACACGGGACGGCCGCCACAGGGACGCCACGCCGCAGGGAGAGGCACCAACTCCAGACCACAGGGACAGAGCTCACACGCACACCGCTACGGGGAAACCGCCAACCTCAGACGGCCGGGCGCGGTGTGACCCCGTGTGGACGGCGTCCCGGGAGAGGAGGACCCTAGGGGGCTGCCGCGGCTGGGCGGGCATGGGGACCGCAGAGGGGCAGCACAGGGAGGCTGGGGGTGATAGAGCTGTGTCCGCGCCATGCACTTCCTCACACTCGGAACAGGACGTGAAAGGCTGTGTGAAAAGGCCGTCTTCTGGGTGATGCCCTCTCGGTGACGTTCGGGAAAGGCACGCTTGCAGACAGGGCTGGGGGAAGGAGCGAGTCAGGACAGCACGGGGCCTTGCAGGGCAGCGACGCTATCCCACAGGAGCCTACGGCGGACACAGACGCTGCTCTACTGTCGCTCTCCTTCTGCCCTGCCGCACACACACGTAAGAAGGCACCTGCTCACGACCCGCTTCCAGACAGCGGCCGTACCGCAGACCACAGACAAGTCCACAGTCCGGCAGGGGAGAAAGGCCATGGAAAGCACAACAGGACAAGTGACCGCACGTGCACACACAGGACCGCCCTCTCCGACCACCCAGAGCCGGCGCACGTGAGCACGGCCTGCAGGCAGCTCCTCCACCAGCACATCCAGGTCAAGGGGAGACAGTGTCTGTTTTCCTGCTGTTTCAACCTTTCTGATGCTTGAACTTTTTCACGATCAACTTTCTGAAAGACTTAAAGAGTGACCACCTTGCTTCTCGGGCACATCAGCCAAGCAGACACGGAGCCAGCGTCACACGGCACCACCGTGCTTCCCCACCTGGGACCTGTGAGGGGCTCCCTGGAGCCCCGACTGACCTGGCCCCGGTGCCCAGCACTCAGCTGTTCCGGAGCTATGGGCTGGTCCGGGGCCCGACAGGTAAGCTCCCACGGTGCCCAAGGGAGTGCCGAGCTGGCCAGTCACACATGAGACACACGACATGCAGACCGTGTGGAGGTTCAAGGCTGGGGCGGCGTCCGAGCTCGCAGCCGGGGGAAGAGGGAGAGCCCGTCACCCGGGTAAGAGATGGAGTGTCCCGGGGTGGGGGCAGCAGAGGGCAACGGCAGTCAGAAACCTCGTGCAGCCTGCCACCCACAGGGCCTGGGGGAAGGAGCTGGGAAGCAGGACCCGAGGGCACCCAGCCTCTGTCTGGGACACTCCTCGAGCCCAGGGCCTCACGAGCTCTGTGCTGGGGCTGGCTCCCACCTGTCCCCGCCTCGAGGTCCCAGGGCCAGCACTGGGGGGGGGTCGTTGTCACCCCACAACCCTCCGAGGGCTCCTACACAGTTTGACCACCAGGCAGCGACAGCAGCCACTCAGCATGAGGTCCCAAGGCTTACGGCACAGGCGACAGACTTCTGCAGCCAGAAACACAGACAGATGCACTTTCGTGAATAAGGCTCCACAGGGCAAGAGCAGTCTCGCCAGCGTAGAGCTAATAAGAACAATACCCTTTCCCAGCGCGGACCTTCCCCCTCTAACGGGACAGAAGCTCGCTGCCGAGCTGCTCAAACAGAAGGCTGGTGTGAAGAACGGAGGTGCCCTGCACGCCCGCCACCCCCAGAGGGCCCTGGTGTGAGGCAAGAGCCACTCACTGAACTGTCCCGCTGCGGCCAAGCACTCACCCCATCTCGCTTCCAAAGAGAACGCACCCCACATCCCGCCAGGCCCCGCGCTTCCCTCTGCGCTGCCCTCTGCCAGCATGAGTGGCACTGCGGTACGCACCCTTACGAGGGTGGCTCGCCGTTGGCCTAACGGCTTCCCTGCCGTGGGACTGTGGGGTCAGAGGGCACGCACACTTACAGGGTGGGTCACACACGCACACTGCACGCCTGCTGTTTGCAAACACTTCCACGGACAGTGCCCTGAGACTCTCCACCCACAACTGTGACAAACAACACCACTTCCATTTGCTCTCCTCTCTGGCCTGAGCCATGCAGGAAGGCACGCGTAGTAACACTCCTCCCCCTCCTTGACCCGGGGGGTCTGGGGAGTGGGCACATCGGCCTGCAAGCTCTCCCAACGGCGGTCACGCGCCAGGGCAGGCAGGGAAGGAGATGCAACATGACTCGGGCTGCAACCCCACTTCCGTGCCTTCGTGGCGGGAGAACATGCGCCACCCCACGCTCTCAGCCACTGTTGCCCAGACTTTGCTGCTGGGGGGCTTGGGTCACATCCGGCAGGCCGCCTCCCGCCCCCTACGTGGCCCCCTTCAGGAGTCCCTGCACGCAGCCCACAGCGAGGCAAGGAGGATTATGCTGCCCTCCCTGCAGGCCGGGTATCTCCACCGGCTGTGGGGAACGCGGCCCGGGAATGTTCCCTCTGGTCCCCCTGGAGCAGCCCGGTTGCTGATCTACCTGCCCCGGACGGGCCGTCCCAACAGCGCGCCACTGGATATCCAAGGCAAACATGAGGGGCACACGCGCCTCCTGGATCCTTCCTGGGTCGGAACCATCCCACAGTCACATCGCCTTCAGGCTTTAATATGATGGCCCCTTGCCCAGACCGTGGGGACTTGGCTGCTCGTCCCTCTGGCCCCCAGCTCAGGGCCTCTCCAATCTCCAGGAGGCCCTAAAACTGACCACCAGGCCGCTTTCATGCTTCTCAACACGCCTTCCCCAAAGTCGATGGACTGTGAGGCAGACCCCTGTCTGTCCAGAAACCCAGGAGGCCACCTCCTCTCTGCGCTGCTCCTGCAACGAAACTAACTCAAAGCCAAGCAAACGCACAGTTTTCCATTAAACCAGTGCCCGACGCCCTTGAGCACAAAGAACCAGGAATCTCCGCTCGGCCCGAGTGTGGGGCAAGTGAAACAGAAGGGGAAGGAGACGCCCCCGCAAATCGCATCCAGGGAGCGCGCTCCTGCTCATGGGACAGCTCTCCTGCTGGCGGGGAAGACGTGAAGCCCAGAAACCACTTCTGCTAAGGATCCTCTGCCTTCCTGCGACGCTGCCCCAGAGGCACGCACGGCACCCAGAGAGCCCACAAACAGCTTCGACCCCAGCACGGCAGGGCCTGTGCGAGGGTGGGAAGGAGGAAGACGTGGAGACTGCAGGTCAGTGGGGGTGGGGAGCGGTGGCCAGGGTCACTCGCTCTGGAGCTTGGCCCCACGCCTCCACGAGGCTCCGCCTGCTCGAGGACACCAGCGGCGGTGAAGGCTGTCCACCCCCTCCATGGCAGGCGGGGTGAATTGCTGCCCTTTCCACACAACGCTCGCGCCTGCGGCCTGGTTACTACCGTGCCTGCTTCCAAGGGGGCAGTTCATGGTAATAAACCCCTGGGAGCCCAGCGGGAGCATGGGTAAGGTTAGACGCTGGGCTGGAGCCAAGGCACAAACCACACGGCCAGCCCCAGCTGTCAGGAGCTCCTGCCCAACGGGCGGGGGCGTGCAGGCCAGCCAGCACCAGGCCGAGAGAGAAAGGAGACCAGAGATGCAAGGCCACGTCCTGCAGATGTTCCAGGGGACAACTAGCCTTCGACCGGGAGGAGCTCGGGGACGGCCCGTGGGTCCATCTAGGACAGGGGGCAGAGATCCAGGCGGAGCACATGAGCTCTGGAGGGTCGAGGGGGAGGGACACGGCGGCAGCCATCAATGAGGGCCACACCAGGGGAAAGGCCGTGCACAAAGAACCCGCAGACCAGGGACCAGGGGAGGGTCCGGGCCACGCAGTAGTGTGGCCAGGGCCCCCGCCAGGGCAACCGGGAGAGGCAGAGGGCTGACGGGCGAGAGGAGCAAAAGGAGGCCAAGAGGGACCCCAAGATTGTGAGGTCAGGGCCTTCCCGGGAAGGGCTGCTGCAGCCTCCCGGCTGGGACACAGGGGAACTCTATGTCGTACGGGATTTATAAACTGGGACAAGTTGGATCTGGAATCCCTCCCCAGAGGTTTGCCAACGCCCCGAGGAGCGTTCCCACTGCCCAAGGAGAGCACGGAGCAGCACCAAGAGAAGTACGGCATCGGGACGGTCCCAGGAGGGCTCCGGGAGGGGAGGAGCGGGCAGTTACGGGGCTGGAGGGCCACCCAGAGTCAGACACCGGCACGAGGCCGGGGCCTAACAGCGAGGCTGACAGAGTGAAGGAGGCCCCGAAGGCCAGCTCTGAATGGGGCACCAGGCACGTGTCACACGTCGTCTCTGCTGCAGCAACAGCCGGCGCAGAGCAAGCGGGAGAACCTCATGGGCAGACCCGGCCCTGCCTCAAGGGGCGCGGAGCCTCGGCGGGCGCAGCACAGGAACAGGACCAGAGGAGCCGCAGGACGGCGGGAGCGAGAGGAGAAGGCACTCCCAGCCGCAAGCAAGTGGGGACAGGGCGGGAATGTGAGGTGGTCAGGGCTGCGTGGGGGCTGCCACCACACCAGGGGGCCCCTAGGGAAGGAAGAGACGGGGAGCAGCCCGGGCGCGGCCCCCTGCTCCCAGGGCCCCGAGCGGCAAACCGCTTAACCCCGGGGAGTTCGGCACCTTACGGGCCTCGGTGAGAAAAGGCAAGAAAAGCAGGAGTCCCGGGTCTGGGCCTCAGAGAAGCCCATGTGCGTCCCAAATCCGCGGCAGCGCTCCACAGGGCAGGCCCCACTTACCCGGCCTGAATGAGCTCATTCAACTTCGTGGCGTTCTTGTCGTCCATACCTTTAATGGAAAAGCAAATAAACGTGACCACAAAGCTCTACAGAACAAAACCCGTGAAGATTCCCAAGTCGTTATCAGATAACGGCCTTCCAGAACACAGGCCCACGTTAGCCACAGCTCCTCCCAAAGCCCAGACCGAGAGCGCCATCCCCACCTGCACGTCGTGTCCATCCACCCGGATTTTCTCGGCGGAACACTACCTGCCTCCGCACGCGGATGCCTCCCTGCCAGACCCCCTACGCTGAGCCTCCGCCCTCCCCAGCTGTGGAGCGCACAGACCCCCCTCAGGGTCTTCAGCAGGCAGGCCTCTCCTGCTGGGCTCAGGGCATCTCTGGGTCACCAGGTCCCCAGGGTGGGTGAACTATGAACCGAGAGCCTGCGCGTTCGCTAGTGCTGACCCCACGTTCCCCTGCCCCCTCCCAGTGTCCGCACTGCCCTCTGGACGGGCAGGGAAACAAAGTAACCTGAGAGGAGCTGGGCGTTTGCGGGTCACTGTAAAGTTCTTTTAGCTCTTCTATACTTTTGGGGGAAAAAACAAGCCACAGACACAGACAGGCCGAAAATCAAAACAAGGACAAAATCCTTAAAGCAGAAGAGAAAAGCAACTACTCCTTCTAGAGGAGTGAAGACACAAGGGCCAGTGGGCTCTCCCCAGAAACCGCGCGGGCCAGATGCGGGAGTCACATCTTCACAGTGAAGAAAGAAAAACTGTTGCATCAGAGCTCTACGTCCCGCAAAACACCTTTCAGGAACGAAGACAGTGACACCCAGGTGGCTCAGTGGGTTAACCCTCTGCCTTCAGCTCAGGTCATGATCTCAGGGTCCTGGGATCAAGCCCCGCGTCGGGCTCCCTGCTCGGCTTCCTCCTCTCTCTCTGCCTACTTGTGATCTCTCTCTCTCTCTGTGTCAAATAAATAAACAAAATCTTAGGAAGGAAAAAGACAATGAAGACAACATAGCTTTACAGACGAATGATCACTAAAGGACATGTGACAAGGACAGGAAGGCACATCCCACAGGGACAGAGACAGGCCTCCAGGACAGAAGGGAAAGAGGCGGGGGCAGCCCTCCCCTGGCGCACACAGGTCCCAGCAGCCCCAGGGGTGAGCAGCGGAGCAGGCCGTCCCCCGGGAAGGCAGGGTCTGCAGGGCCAGGCACTCCGCCGGGAGGCCAGACTGTCCTGCAGGTCCGTGGGCGTGGGAGCAGAGATCAAAGGGAAAGCAGAAAGCAGTGCCAAAAGGAAAGCAAAGGTCCCATCAGTCCTGCATGGCAGGCCAGACAGACGGACAGAGGCCCAGGGATGGAGATGTGGCAACCACCAGGTTTGAATCATGTGCAGGCACCATCCCAGGACCCAGCCTTCAGGGAAAAGCGGCCCAAACACACGGGTGAGGACTGGAGATGGCTGGTGTGTCCCCCGTGCCCCGTGCCAACACTGGGCCGCTATGGCAGCAGGAATAAGCTCTGGGTGTAAGACTCAGACCTGGGAGCAAACCTGCCACCTCACAGCCAAGGAGCCTTGTATGGACATTTGTTTTCATCAAGGTGGAGCCTCTTTGGCCCCAGGGACACCCCCAGCACAGCAGCCCTGCTGCTGACGCACGGAGCTTGTGTCCGAGTCCCAGGGACACAGGAGAGACTTGACGTCCACCGTTTCAGGACTCACATGGGTCCAGAAACCTCAGCTAAGAAGACCGTCTTAAATAAAAGCGTGCCCTGACCGCGATTCCAGCAGAGCCGCGGAGCGTCTGCCCACAGGCAGTCTCTGCAGGAGGCAGTGCCCCAAAGCCTGCCGCTTCCCTGTGCACACTCACGTCCCAGTGAGTGCGATTGTGGGCGGGGGGCCAGCGGGGGGCCAGCAGGGGGCGGGCGGGGTCAGGCGGGGCTCAGCTAGACCAGCCCCATGGGGGTGCAGGGCACTAAGAGCTCAGGTGGTTTCCAGAGGATGTGTGACAGGTGCCTGGGTCAAGAGGGACAGGGGAGATGTCGCCAGCAAGAGGGGTCAGTTGAGCTGCAGGGTGTCAGAAAGAGGGGAGGAGGTCCAAGTACAGAGGCCCCTGGTGCCAGGGTCCCAGTGCTGCCTGGGGATGGGGGGGCGACAACGGCAAACCACCCAAGGTCACAGAGCCAGGCCGGCCTTGCAAGGGCTCAGATGGGCAGGAGAGCACGGGCCGAGACCTGTACGTGGCGGGGACAAAGGAGGGGCCACACAGCAGTGGCGGGGACAAAGGAGGGGCCACACAGCAGTGGCTGGGAGAAGTCACTGCCCTGTATAGCACCACACCCGGGAGCACCCCAGGAAAAGACAGCGGGTAACAGAGAAGTGCTCAGACCACAGGGAGGATGGGGCTGGGGCGCCAAGCCTCCTGTCTGGCTTTTGCCTTTTTCTAGGCCAGCACGTGCAGAGCAGTCCACAGACCACGAACACCCATCCACCTGTCCCTCTGTTGCTTCCACACCCCCGTCCCACCACCCCTGCCGAGCAGTGGCATGCTGGGTGACCAGAGAGGAGATGGCTTACGACCCCCTCACGTGGGGCTCACTGGGCCTCTGGTGTGGCCCTGTGGGTGAGCACCCTTCCACCGTGGGAGGGTGGCCAGTGCCACCTGCAGAGACAAGGGCGCCCCTACTCTGGGCCCGCGTGGGGTGGCGAGGTAGGCCACTGGGCACTCAGGGCCCCCGGAAGGCCAGAGCACAACATCCCTGACCGGCGGGACTGGACCAGGTGTTGGGTGTTCCGGTAAGACAGGCAGGGACTTGGTAAGACAGCGGAGCCTGCTGGATAACAGAACTATGGGCACGCAGGACAACGCCCCTGCACTCAGGGGACACAGGAAGAACGTCAGGGCCCTCCTCAGATGCCGACCAAGAAAGTATGCCCAGGGCTGGGGCGCACACACAGACATGACCAGCGTCAACAATGTGTCAGTCTGAGTGCTGGTGCAGGTACGTGGGGGCCCACTGCACCTGTCGGAGGGAAAGCCCTGGCGTCACAGACCCGCAGTGACAGGAGAGCAGGCCCCACCAGGAGAGGCTGCAAGCACACGGGGACGTCACTCCCAGAGCCGCGAGCACCCGTACTCACAGCCCCCGACCTTCTTCCGCAGCTCGCCGTAGCAGATCAGACCGTACAGCTCCTGGGATGACTTCTTCAGCCCACGGGAAAACACTGAAAGACGAAGACAAGATAGAGCTTTACCATGGGAAGACACCCACATGGACGGCAGCCAGCTCCCAGCACAGGACCAGCGTGAGGGACACGAACACGGCGCATCTCATGGTTTCGGCCAATGTGCACTGGTCCCCCAGGACGTCAGCCCCGGGGGAAACGGAATGAGACATACACAGGAACAAGGGGCTGCTTTTCAAATTTTTTAAATACGTTAGACCAAAGAAACTGGGGTGGGGCTAGGAAATGAGACCTCACTGGCAGAGTGGTGTCCCCAGGAGGACAGACTGGGATGTCAGCATGGCCAGCTTCCACAGAGGCAGAGGAGGTGGGGTAGGACTGTCTGTTTCTGCACACACAGAACACACCCAAGCTCCATCATGTGAGGCCTGCGGCCCCGGGACCAAGGACACGGACGTGTCGCGCCATCTCTGACCACTGACCGACCGCCCAGGGCTCAGGCCATACAGAAGAGGAACCACAGCCCCAAGCACCCCCAGTGCCAACACCCACCCTCCCCGGCTCCTCTCCCATAGACTCGCTTTGCTCAGGAAGCAAGACATCCAGGTCAGACGGCACGCGTCCCAGCCTGTCCTGTGGCTAGACGGCGCCACGCCACTACGTCCTGGCCTTGGGTGTGAGCGGGAGACATCCAGAGGCTCCGGACATGACTGAAGACTGACTCAGGACGAACGCATCCTCGTGGCCCATCCCTCTGCCCTGTAGAGCTGCTGCCTCGCTGCCGTGGACACAAGCAACATGCTGGGACGGCAGAGCAGAAAGAGGGCAGACCCTGTCCCCGCACCTGCCCTACTGCCTCCCTGCGGTCTTGGACCAGAGAGAACAAATTCCGCTGTGCTAAACACCACGCTGCTTTGAGCTCCCCGTTACCTGAGGCCAAACCTAAAGGCAACCCGCCAGCTCGGGCCAGCACAGTCTGGCGCGGTCCCCACCACCTCACCGAGCTGTGACCCGGGCAGCCTGTCCTCACTCAGCCCGTCCACTGTCCTCACAACGGCTCTCTCTGGCTTCTCCTCAGAGAGTCCTTTCCGAATTCCCAACACTCTGGGTGTGTGATTAAATCCCCAGGAAAGGAAACCAAAAACGTGTCAGCAAGTGAAAATAAGATCATGAACGAATGATCGAAACAGAAGCTTCTAACCCTCACACAGGCCAGCAGGAGCCTGGAACTCTGCTAACCTCATGCCAACCACTCCCGGAGGCTCTCCGGAGAGAGACCGAGGGGCTTCGTCGGGCCTCTCATGGGGGACCGCTGCTCCGGACACCGAGACCACCAGGCAGCGGACAGACAAGCGTGGAACGTACAGACAGTGGGATCTGTCCGCCACGCGAGGGAAGAGTTCTAACAGCGGCCACAAAGTGGATGGGCTGAGAAAGCACGGCACGCAGGGAGAGGCCACACACCGTGATACTGCCGCTGAGAAACGTCCAGAACAGGCAAACCCGCAGAGACAGGAAGCAGATCCAGGCATAAGGAGGGAGGACAGCAGAGCAGTGCCAAGCCAAGGCAACTGCCAGAGCCCCACAAAGGGGCAGGTAGCCCTCGGGCTTCATGTCGTCACCTGGCTGCCACCAACGTGGAGAGATCACCAGGACCAGCGAGAAACCTTGCTAGATGGGCACCTGGGTGGCTCAGTGGGTTAAGCCTCTGCCTTCAGCTCAGGTCATGCTTCCAGGGTGCTGGGATTGAGCCCGACATCGGGATCCCCACTCAGGCAGAGCTGGCTTCTCCCTCCTGCTCTGCCCCTCCCCCTGCTTGTGCACACGTCTCCAAAAAATAAATAAAATCTAAATAAATAAATAAATAAATACAAAACTTTGTTGGAACTGACAGCTCAACAGAAAGAAGGCTCTTCTCACGGGGTCATGTCCTGGGGTGAAGGAGTGTGGAGGCAAGGACAGAGAGTGAGAGGGAATCCTCAAGCAGGCTCCTGCTGAGCAGGGCGCCTGACATGGAGCTCGATCCCAGCACCCTGGGATCACGACCCGAGCCGAAGGCAGATGCTTCCCAGGCAGAGCCACCAGGAAGCACACGGCTCAGGTAAAGGATGCCAGGGACACGGGCCACTGTGGAAGGCAGGGACAGGTTTTGTAAAGACCATGGACGTTATCAAGTCTTAGACTCAACAGGCCTCGGAGCTGTGCTGGTATCTGGGAAGCGTGGAGAACTAAGGACGCGCGCAGCTAGCAGGTACATGGACGGCTCGGTGACACTCTGCTTGAGAGCAAGACATGACTCCCAGGCCAGCACCCCCAGGCCAGCAGAGAATCTCCTGTTCATGCTCACACAGACCCGAAACCCAATAAACAACACAGCATCAGCAAAAGACCGAGGGACGGTCCCCAACGCATGGCAGTTAACGGGCCATTCCCACAGGTCTCCAGAAAGAACGGCCATCCACATCGACGGACACGCTGTCCCAAGGTGCTGGACCCACTGCTCCTTCCTGATCTACTTTCCCCATGGAGGTGCCAGGCTGGACTGGAGGCCCCGGGGGCTGGGACTGACTCGGGGTGCTGAGCCCTCTTCCCAGTCGGCCCCCCTGATGTGTCGTAAACACTGAGACACGTGTACCCTACGAGGACTGGAAGGACACTGCTTGAGGTGACCAGTGGAAGGTGGTCAAGCTGGAAAGGGACCTGGAAAGGACTCGTGAAAACGAGAGCATTGTGCTGGCCAGAGAGCAGCTTGGTGGGGCCGTAAACTTGGCAGAGGGAAGGCCCTGCCACGGGGTCCTGACCCCAGATGGGGTGGGCTCAACTGCCAGGAACTCCTTCTTCCCTGGTCAAGGACAGAGCCCGATGGGAAACACGGCAAAGCAGCAGCCAGCCAGGCCAGCAGGCCGGACCCTGACCCTCGCAGGGACGATCAGCACTCACAACGAGACGTAAGTAAGCTGATCTCTACCAAACGATTTTCCTGAAGAAAGCGCTTCTGAAGAAAAGTGCTCTGTGAACAGAGATGTCCACAAATGCATAATTCAAAGCCACCAGAAGTGACCTGTCAGTCCGAAAGGAAAAGTGAAACGTGTTCACCTACAATGACATCACTCAACAGAGAGCAGAGAGAAAGCCCATAGCGGCAAGAGAAGTAGCCTGAAAGCCGGCACTCGTGGGGCGGGGGCTGTGCTGAGCACATGCAGAGGGCACCTGGGAAGAGCGGGGGTCTCGGCTCCCCCACTGGCCGTCTTGGGGGGCCTGGGCGAGGGCCTGCATGGCTGCACTTGGGTTTTCTCACCTACCCTGAGGGTGATGTCCTGAGCCACAGGCAGAGCTGGTCTCCACTCGGGCAGCAGCAGGAGGGCAGAGAAGGACGCAGGGAGGGATTTCAGGGAAAATGTCATGGGCACATGGCCTAGGAAGCTGAGCAGGATGAGGGAGGCGGACCAGGCGGGGGTGGCAGCGTGGGCACCAGGATGGTGGACAGCCTGCTCCCACCAGCCCACGGGTCAGCATGAGAGCCCAGGGGCACAGGCAGGGAGCAGCCCCGCAGAGACGTGAGGGGCAGGTTCAGAACGGTGGGACTGGGCCATGGCAGGACAGTGACGATCTGAACAGGACGAAGGGGACCAGGCAGGAAGAACAGACCCGAAAACCTCTGGGGTACAACCAGCAAGACTCTGACTGGTGACAGATGTCCACAAGGATTCGGAAGGAACTACATTCAGGTGACAAGGTCGGGTAACAACTGTGACTGTCTGGAGCTCGGGTGCCCCGTCCCCGAGGGCTCCCACACTGGCCGGTGGCAGCAGGGAAGGATTTCTCCAGGGCAGGGTCCGCAAACTATGGCTCACAGGCCAAATGCAGCCACGGCCTCTTTCTGCGAAAGAAGGGTTTCTGACCAAGTAGCACGCGCCTGCCCGCCCTCTGTCTACCAAGCGTTTCCACAGACTGCAAACCCCAAAGTTTGGGAAAGCCCAAAATATTTACCATCTGACCTTTTACAGAAAGAGACTGCTTGAACTGTGCTCTCTGGGCCTTTCTCGGGCTGGAGGAGGAACCCCAGGTCGCAACATGCTGACCCAAGGAGGGTCAGGGAGGGAAGTCGCATGGGTCGGCCCGGGGGGTGCTGGCAGGCACATGGCTGCGACGTCCCTGACAGGCCCAGAGCGAGCACACGGGAAACACGGGAGGTCAGCCATCAGGGGCTCACAGCAAGGCCTCACGGCGGCAAAGACTCCAAGGGGAATGACACCATGGTAGTTCTATGTCAGAACTCAGACGACTTTGACTGCACGGTCAGAAACGAGCCGAGTTAGTGAGAGCAAGCGTCTGGAATGACCGGGAGAGGAGTGAGGCTGTGGACACCAAGAACAGCGCCAGGAAAGGTGGATCAACGAGGGAGCCGCAGGCGTGACCCGCAGAGACAGGAGGCGGCCACACCCACCCCTGGGGACGGGGGCTGATCAGAAAGGCCACTCCGAGCGCTGACCAGGACATGTGAACCGCACACGGCATAACTGGAGCCCGGCCTCAAACACGGACAAGAGCCCTGAGAAAGCCAGCCCTCCCCAGGCCCTCCCCGCGCCCCCTGGTCCCACCCTCACCACAAGGAGCTCCCCTTGGGCAAGAAGCACAGACACCGGTGGTGGGGGTTCGATTCTGGCTGGCCCGCACCCATACCCTGCCTCTCCTGGTGGACCAGGGGCCTTGCCCTCCCAGCGTGGGACACGGGCCCAGGGTGAGCCAGGGACCTAAATGCCCAGGCACCCCAGGCCATCAGAAACCCACAGGGCTTCCTGTCCACGCAGCTTAATCGATGGTGCCTGGACGTACCAGCAGCCCAAGTGCCACGAGGCACGGAGGTCCCTGGCCACGTGGCCGGGTGAGAGCAGCGCCACAGGCACGTCTGACGGGCTTGTGGGCAGCAGCTCCCGCGCAGCAGCCGGCCGCGGCCGAGCGCACTCACCGTTACCGAAGTCGATGTACTTGGTGATTTTGTGCCACGTGCGGTAGTAGAAATGCCGGACCTGCTCTTTGTTCTTCACCATGCTCGCGGGCTTGCCTTTCTTCCTGTACTTGAGGGCAATGTTGTTCTGAATGGCTTCGAAGTCTTTCCCATGCTGGAAAATTAAGCCCACAGTAAAAGCACAGAGATTACAACAGCAGACACAGACCCTTCCCGAGACAGGAGAAAGGGGAAAGGAGACCACAGAAGAGACCACTGTGGTCGAGCAGACCTCCTTCATGGATCTTCTCTGTGAACTTCAACCTCACCGCCCTAGAACCTCAGGTTTTGATTTGAACGACGGATAAAGCATCAGTGGAAACTCAGGGATAAAACTATCAGGGCACAGGAGACCACAGAGGCAAGGGCCCTGGAGCGGGAGAGCACGACGCTCATCCCTCAGACAGAGGGGCCCAGAGACCACGAGAAGACCACCCACGAAGACGATCACAGGAACACCAGAACACAGACCTCTGCAAGGGCAGAGGAGGGCAGTGTGGTATGCCTCATCTAAACAACACATCAACCATCCAGAAACACCCTCACTGCTTCCGTCGAATGCAACATATCCTGCATCCAAGTGGCACAGTGAGTACGCGCACCTTGTAGGAGAACCACAGATCCCATGGGCCGCCCCTTCCTCCGACACCTCCACATCGGGGCTGAGACTTCCAGGATTCTCAGAGCGGAACCGGCGTCCCGGAAAACGCGGTCACCACTGGCGCCGTGCGGGGGCCACAATACTCCATCTGAGCCAAGACAGAAGTCCTGGGGAGGGCCCGCAGGGGACAGCCACCCAGCAGCACAGGCACCGCCAGCACCCGCATCTGGCGTCTGAATCCCATTCCCCAGAAGGAACCGGGACACCATGAAGAGATGGGAGCGGGACAAGTTCCAGCGAGCCTGCCGTATCTTGTCGACCCAGAAAGCGTGCAAGTGCCTGGGCACGACAGGAGCCAACCAGGAGAGGCTCCCGGGGGCCAAACCTGCAAGAATATGGGCGGCAAAACCAAGAGGGGTCGGAACCGATGGGGACAGAGCAGCCTACGTGTCCCCAAGTCCACGCAGATTAAAAAAAAAATCACTGAATTCGTACCTAAATGAGGGAGAAGAGAGATCTCTTTCTCGCACGAGGTCTCCAGTAAGTGTAGAAAGAAGGATGGAATCAGAAAATCATCGGGCAAACAATGTAATCATAGTTATTTCAGGCACAAAATGGCATGACTGCTATAGTTAGTGGATAAAAAGATGAAAAACAAGGTATTTACATGGTCTAAAGGTAAAAACAAAACAAAAAATGAGTCAGTACGGGACCTGGCAGGTGGCACCTGAACGCAGTGCTCAAGGTTCACACCGCCAGACAGGACAGAGCACACCACGCGCTCCGGACAGAATGTGCCCAGGACAGCCTGACACTCCCATGGTATTCTTGACAAAAACGCAAAATGTAAACTTAATCATGAGATAACCTCAGAGAAGCCCAAACTGAGGGGCATTCCACAACCTAACAGACCAGGAGTCTTCAAAACTGTCAAGGTCTTACACAAAAAAGTGCTCCGCGTCACCGGGCATCTGGGAAACACAACTCAAAACCACCATGAGACACCAACTCACACCCTCAGAATGGCTAAGCAACTACTTAGGAAACGAGAGGTGTCGGCGAGGACGTGGAGAACGGGGACCCCCTACGCTGCTGGTGGGAATACAAGCTAGTGCAGCGACTGTGGAAACCAGTGTTACAAAAAGAGCTACCCTGCAACCCAGCGACTGCATTACTGGGTGTTTACCTCAAAGATACAACTGCAGTGATCCGAAGGGGCACACCTGCACCCCAGTGCTTACAGGAGGAATGTCCACAAGAGCCAAACTACGGAAAGAGCCCAGATGTCCATGGACAGACGAATGCGTAAAGATGCGGTCAGAGTGGAAAATTACTCAGCCATCAAAAAGAATGAAATCTTGCCATTTGCAACACCATGGATGGACCCTGAGGGCATTATGCCAAGCGAGGTAAGTCCGTCAAAGGCAATCATGGTATGATTTCACTCACATGTGGAATTTAAGAAACAAAACAGATGAACACAAGGGAAGGGAAAGAAAAAAGTAACACAAAATCAGAGAGGGAGGTAAATCATAAGAGACTCTCAACACTAGGAAACAGACTGAGGGTTGCTGGAGGGAAGGGGATGGCGGTGGGGTAACCTGGTGATGGACGTTAAGGAGGGCATGGGATGGAATGAGCACTGGGTATCATATGCAAGTGATGACTCACTAACTTCTCCTGAAATGAGTAATACAGTATACCTTAACTAAATTGAATTTAAATTTTTTTTTAAAAAGCGTCAGGGTCTTCACAGAAGAAAGGAGGCAGAGATGGAGGGTCTGGCCCCCGATGGAGGGCTCAGGAGACATGACCACTGAATGCATGTGGGACCCTGATCTAGAAAGCACACCGGTGGGAACACCAACCAAACCTGAGTCAGGCCCACAGGTAAGTAAATGCTACAGTCTCCACGTCCAATCTCCTCGCTGTGCTGGGCACACTGAGGTTGTGGGGACACTGCGAAAGGACACATGGAATTCTCTGTACACTTTCCGCAACTTTTTCCAAGTCTGAAATGGCTTGAAAATGAAAACTTAAAGTATAAGGAACCTAAAAGAATTAAAGCCTCTTTACTGTTAAAAAATAAAATACATAAAAAATTCTTAAACGCTTTCCTGTGGGTGCGCCGTCCCCCATGACCCTCCCTCAGCTCTTGACCATGGCCGAGCAAGTGCAGACAGCCTGTCCATCCCTCAGCTCCCCGGTGCAGCAGGGCACCAAACCCGGACAGGGGCACACACTCGCCAGCCTGGGAGCCGGATCTGTGCTTGGTGATTCTCAAGCTACGCTGCCTTCCGACTTCCGACGCCTGTGAGCACAGGCTTCCTGTCAGCACCACCTCCAATGGTCCCGCTCCATTTCCCTGATCACCCTGCCGCTGAAGGGGGGCTTCTCTGCACCCCAGTGCTCCTGTGCAGTTGCGTGTGCAGGTGAGCCTGTAGTGATTAGCCGGCGGGAAGCAAGCATGGGATGCCGGACATGCGGCTGTAAGGCAGGAACTGGACAGAAGGACAATGAAACGTCGGTAACGGCTGTGTGAAGAGCCACCGACAGCAGAGTGAGAGGGTGTCACGGCTGACGTCAGTGAAGGCGCTCGCCCTGCTGACCTCCCCGCCAGCCTTGGCCACAGGGCAAGTCTGGGACACGCCGGCCCATCTGAGCCCTTCCCAGAACGGTCTCCGGCCTGCACTCCGTGTCCAGGGAGCCAGACCGCCACAGAGCCCCGCTCCCCCCCGGGACGGGCCGTGGCAAAGCTGGCAGGCGGCATCCGTGGCACAGGCCACTGCAGAGCTGACAGGGGGCGTCAGCAGCACGGCGTGACGACGGGCCCGGGGCCTGTCATCACCTAATCCTACCCAGCAACTGTGAGGAGGCACAGCGTGGGGACGCAGCCTCCGGGCAATCCTCTCAAACCGTCACGGGGAAGAGTGAGACACACGGGGACTCGTCTGAGGGACTCTGCTCCTACAGGAACGAACCTCAAACATACAGTTCATGGTCTCCGTGGACCATGAACTCCTCCAACTGGGACGGCAGAAGCGAAGCGGTGGCCCCTCTAAGGGAGAAGGGCCATGGCAGGACTACGGTGATGCCAGTGCCAAGTTCGAGCTCCTCGCCCCTTCTAGCCTCTCGTGGACACTCAGAGCGTCCCTCCAAAGCCCCGCTCTGCTGTGAGCCCTGCTCTGCCGTGAGCTCCACTCGGGCGCTGCCAGTGCTGTGCTACGGAAGGACGAAGGCTCGCCGGCCAAGTCACCTACTCCCGACGCTACTTCCTAGCGGAGCAGTCTAGGATACGGGACGTGCCCGGGACGTGCAGGGCAGCACTGCTCACAACAGAACCTGGAAGAGCCTCAGCAACCAGCAACATGAGGACGGCTCAAGAGAGCAAGGACCGGCGAGTCAGTAGGTGCCATCAAGGCCACCGTCCGCAAAGTGGCCAGAAACTACACACAGGTGAACGGGCAAGGCTGCACCCCAATAAAGTTTTATTTATAAAAACTGGCAGCGAGCTCGCAACCCACAGTCTGTTCTCACCTGAAGCGGGATATTTATGAGCACTCAGAAAAACACTGAGCAAAACACCGTAACCTACCAGGGAAGTGCATTTGATGTTAATAAAAGGAATACGTTCTCTACAGTTACAAATATTTAAAAAAGCAACACAGGGAAGTGGAAACAGCTCGCAGGGAGCATGTTGTTTCTTTGGGCAGTGGGATCGGGGAGCAGCTTCTCTCTATTTTTAGGACTTTCCACTCTGTCCCAGGTCCACTACAACAACTCTCAGGGTCAAGCTGCCGGCTCCCACTGAGCTGGCAAGTGTCCCCTTGTCCCTCCCAGTCTGGGACCATTCCTCCCACGTCAGCCCTCTCAACTGCAAACGGGAGGCCCAGAGATAGGGATGCACTCTCCAGCCCAGCATGTATCTGAGGGGCAGCTGGGTGGCTCGGTCGGTTAGGTGTCCAACCCACAGTTTTAGCCCAGGTCATGACCTCAGGGTCATGAGATCAAGTCCCACGTGGGGCTCTGTGCTAAGCAAGGAGTCTGCTTAAGATTCTCTCCCGCACCCCCCCCGGGCACCTGGGTGGCTCAGTGGGTTAAGCCGCTGCCTTCAGCTCGGGTCATGATCTCAGGGTCCTGGGATCGAGCCCCGCATCGGGCTCCCTGCTCAGTGGGGAGCCTGCTTCTCCCTCTGCCTCTGCATTTCCCCCTGCTTGTTCTCTCTCTGTCTCTCTCTCTCTCTCAAATAAATAAACAAATCTTAAAAAAAAAAAAAAAGATTCTCTCTCCCCCTCTCTGCCCCTCGCCCACTCACTTGCACGCATGCTTTCTAAGTAAATAAAATCTTCAAAAAAGACAAAAAGAATGTATCTGAGACCACAGGTAGACTCTTGGAGTAGAAAGAAATGAACCAAACAAAGGCACCTCCTAACAGCCTCTTCCCTAGTATCAACTCTTAAAGTCTTAAACTCTTAAAGGGCCAAGGTCAGAGGGTGGGTCCTGGGCCCTGGGGACCACGCCTGCTGCCCACGAGGGGCTCCCACCGAACTGCTAACCTAGTCGATCTCGCAGCCATGCGGTCGGCAAGGCAGAGGCAGACTGAAAGAGAAAAGCGCATAAAGCGGCAAGAGGAGGTTTGTGCCGCCTGTCCCGGCCCCAGAGCTCACCTCGTACAGCCCCTCGAAGAAAGTGTTCTTGTCCTCCGTGCTCCATGACTCCCACTGCCTCCGGGCCTTCTTGCCCTCTTCCTTCTCGCCGCTCGACGACCCCAGGTTCCGGGAAGAGGAGCGAGAGCCCCCTGCGGGAGCGGTGGGAGCAGCCCCAGACCCGTTTCCAGATGATGATCCGCCACCGTCAGCTCCTTGGAGAGACAGAACCGTACAGTGACCTGTTCCCAAAGTCCGCAGAGCTCGCGAGGGCCTGCACACGCCTCCCCCGGACGGCGCCACCGTGGGACGGCAGTGGGACCTGCCAGGCGCTCCCTGGGGCTGTTCGGCCACGACCTCATCCTAACCTGACCTTGTGACTCTTTCCAATCTTTTCACAGTGAGCAGCAGTGAGAAAAAGAAGGAAGAGCATTTCTGCAGACCCTGAAAGAGCGTCACCGCCACGTCCCCATGTCACCGCCACGTCCCCACCGCAGTCAGAAAGCCCTTCGCCCCGGTGACCTGGAAACACCCATCATACACCACAGCGCCCTCCTCAAATGTGTTTGGGCTGAAATAATTCTTGTCTTTTCAAACCAACATACTGAAACTCAAACTCAAGAAAACATCTGAGTGCGTGTGGAACACCCCCTCGTCTTAGTACACCGATGCTTCAGAAACTTGAATCATCTGATGCCTTTAGAAGAATCTTTAAGAGGTCTTGGAACTCCTTGCTCTTAATGAATTAATTTCCACCAACAAAAGCTAACATTCTGAGAGCCAACTGACAATCTCACGGGTGCCCCGAAAGCATCGCTTCCTGCTATCGGGAGGAGCCCTTGGAGACCCCGCAGGGCAGGCGAGCAGTGGGAAGTAACCTGTGGCTGGCCACTGCCACCGCCAGCGCCCTAATCCTGGGAGAACAGAGGCAATCAATGAGGGGCAAAGGTCACAGATAAAACCCTTTTATGACCCCACCCAATCCTCCCACCCATCTGGTGCCTTCCTCCGCGCACAGGGAAGGCGCAGTGCAGCCCAGACCAGATTCCATCCCATGGAACTTTAGGGCCATCTGTGGTGAGCAATCCTCAAACTCTGAACGCTCTGTGGGGGGCTAGTGCTAAAAGTAAGATTAAGATAAAAGCGTTTAGAAAAGTAAAAGTGAAACAAATACAGATTATTATTAAAGTGCTTTCCTAGTGAGACAATCATGAGCTTTGGAGGGAGGCCCTCTTCCTGGGCAATCAGGGACCTCCCTACGGGGCTATGCTTCCCTCACCCCCTTGACGGGGGTTTGCCTCCAGAGCGGCGGCGAAAGACAGGGAGTTCACAGAAAATCAGAGGAAGTGAAACATTCTAAGTCCACTCACCTGCATTCATTTGCCGGGACCATCCCTGGAAAAACACAAGCCACGGGGAAGGGGTAGCCCGAGGGACAGGGCGAGGCACGGTCACGTGTGTGGGACCTCCCCTAGACTGTGCCAGGGCCTGTGTTAGATCAGTCGGCTACTGGAGAGCAGAATGTGTGGTCACACACGCAGAAGAGTCACGCCGCTGCGTAAAATGGGGGAGATTATCTCGTGTGGAGAAGTGCACCAGCTCGGCGACTTCAGAACATAACGTGACTGGGCCCCCCAAAATCGCTGATCATCACCGCTGCACTGTCAATTCAGCCGCTGCGACCCAAGATGTAAATGCTAATTAATTAAAACTAAACACCCAGTTCCACGTTCACACCAGCCACACTCCTCGTGGTCCATGCCCACGTGGGCAGCACAGACCATTTCTGCCACTGCTGGAAAGTGCGGTTAGAGCTCTGGGTGAGAGCCTGACGCTCGCAATCCGAGGTGCCCCATTATGGGAAGACGCCGTCAGGCTCAGGGTTTCCGAGCCCAGCCAGCCCATGTGCCAGCTGCTCCCTCCCCCGCCCATGGGCACAACATATCGTCCTCCAGAGGGGCAAACTGCAGCCCAGCGGGCTCGGGGGTACTCACTACACACCTGACTTGGTCCCTCCCTCACCAACCAAACTGCACCCAACACACGACCTAATTAGTGGGCCTGGGGGGGGCTCCCACCTGTGCAGAAGCATCGCAATGCAACCGTGAAGAGTGAAGGGGGAGACAGAAGCAGGCGAGGACAGAGGTGGGACGGCCAGAGGCAGAAAGAGAAGACCAGGATTGGGTGGGTATGGGGGTTCTCTCCCAGGGACAGGGGAGGGGACAAGACGCCCAGTGGAAAAAGCAGAAGACCAAAGTCAACGCTGTCTGCAGCTAGTTTCTGAGGCCACAAAGGCATGAACGAGGGTCCACGTGATGAGAAGTTGGAATCCAAGGAGCCTACAGGGAAACGGTGTACAAGAACAGGACCCCAACAGGGAGGTCTCTGAAGGCGGGGACAGGGTCTGACTCTGCAGGGCTCAAGCCCAGCAGCGGGCCTCACACACAGAAGATCCTCCCCAGGAGCAGAAACCCACAGAGAGCACAGCAGGGGCCCCTCGCCGGCCGCCGAGACCCAGTGCCTCTAACACAGAGCCCACTCTTCCCTGTCAACCTACTTCTGTGTCACGGTCCTCCAGTGGCCCAGGGGCCACCCAGCTTCTCCTGTCCCCATTTCTGCGGCCACGTTCCCAGACCACTCCCGGACCACCCCTGAATAAGAGCACTTTAGGAGCCTCCTCCCGGGTCTCCAAACCACCAACCCCGGCCCCAGCCTCCTCTCCAGAGCTTCCATCTGCGGGATGCCGACGTGTGGCTGTGCTCTGCCTCCCAAGGCTGCCGGGCTGCCCACTCCCCTCCGGACAAGCTAGGCTGCCTGCCTCCTCCATGTCCCCCCTTCCCATCACACGTCTCTGAATGAGCCTGAGACCCTATCGCCCACGCCCCTCACACTATCTGCAGAGGAGGAAACAATCCCCTTCTTCCAGCTGGGGTTGCTGAGGCCCGGGGAGCAGCTCGCCCTCACGCCATACTGCTGCTCGGACCCGGGACAGGCAGCTCTACGGCACCTCAAAGGCACGACAAATGCTTCGCTCCTCTGTCTTCTCAGCGCAGAGCTACGGTCCGCGTTACAGAGCTGCCCAAGGTCACCGGGCAGCGAGAACCAAGCCCGGGCATCTTCCTCTCGGGCCACACGACGCCATGTGGCTGCCGCCCATGTCACGGATGCTTCTGTATCTTTACTACACGCAGAGCTAAAAAACCCAGGGTTTTGAGGGGGAGGGCACTGGACCTCGACACCCCTCCCTCTGCCTGCGACAGAGAAGGGCACTTCGAGGTTGTGACTTGCCCAAAGCCGCGCGGCTGACAGTGGCAAGGGTCAGGTCGCCGGGAGCACGTTCACCTCTAGAAACAAAACCATTTGACTTCGCTGAGATCAGACACAGAAGACGGGACGACACTGTCCTATCAGGCAATGACTCCCCACCCCAGAGCTCACTTTCGGAGCCCGCGAGGCTCCTCCGTGGGATCAGGAACGTTCACAGAGCGCAGCAGACCGGCAGCATGAGGCACTCACGGGCCGAGGGGAGAACACGGGAGCCTCCCTTGCGTCCTGCGCGCTGCGCCTTCTCAGCAGGAAAGACGCTTCCCGTGAGCTAAGGGAAGTCCGCCTGGGGCGCACCTGCCTCCGGCCCAGCGCAGGAACCGTCCTCGTGGCCTGGGGCCGCGGTACGAGAGGCCAGGGACCTCTCACAAAGGCTGAGGACAGCACCCCTGTGCCGCGGACCTGTCCACCTCAGGTCACCATATGCCAGCATTGAGACGGAGGAAAAATGCCCAGGTCTCCTGGGGGCCGCTCCTGCGCCCCTCGGGGCACACGTCACCCACATCAGGCACCACAACTGTCAAGCGGACTTTCAGAGCCCGGTCATGACCAAAGGGGCACCCTCTCCACCAAGGCCATTCCCAGGCAGCGTGTCACCTCGGCAGGCGGATCCAGATGCCTCCCGGGGGCCGGCGTCCATCATCGCGCTCACCACCGTCCGCAGGGCCTCCGCCAGCTGCCCCACTCCACGCGGCCTCGCTCCCCAGGGCGGCCTCCCACCACTCGTCCCTCAACTGGTCTCTGCAGAGCCCGTGCTGCCGCCGTGGCCGAGCCGGAGAGGGGTCCCCGCCTCTGAGGCAGCCGGGTCCGGGAGCTGAAGCTGAGCTGGAACCTCACAGCCCATATCGTGTGCGGCCCCCAAACAACACCACGCCCCGGCGTCCTCCCCACTTCTGGGGCTGGGCTCCCTCACAGGCGTACCGCTTCTCGCCAGCCTGTCCGAGAAAAGCGTAACTAAAACCCCCTCGCGTCCACGAAAACATGTGCCTTCGCCGTCAAACAAGGTGAAGACTTTGTCAGTAACGGCTGACACCCCGCAGGCACCACACCTGCGGGCCTCGTCGGCCTCTGGCGCGGCTCTCCTCAGTTATCCTGGCAGTCGTCCTAGCACGCGCCGCGCTCCGCTGCCTACGACAGAGCTCGTCCTCACATCCGGGACTCTGCTCTCAGAAACGGTCCTCTGTCATCTGTACATCATCGTAGGATACGAAACGAGATAGGTCGCACGGCATAAAGCGAAAACCCTACAACATCCTTGCACGGCAAAGGACAATTCCACAAGCAAACCCGCAGAAATCTTCGTCCTGACATTAAAAGCCAGCAAGGTACCGGAGAAGCAGACCAGTACTAAAGGTCACCTCACCTGTTCGCCCGTCCTCTGCCCACGTCTCCGATGTGAAGCCAGCGTAAGCCGTGCAACTCTAGAACCACTCGGAATCTAGTAATTTACAAGAGCCCCGGGCTTCAGGGCTTTCCCTCTCCAGCCTGCACGGCTCCGCCAGGGCCCGTCTCCGAAGTGGCCAGGGACACAGGTCTCCTGCCCTACCGTGCACAGGGTGTCTGGGGCACACAACAGGGCACGTCGGGGTCTTCTACCTTATGGTGCAGCAAACAGGGTGGGGGGGGCGTGGGGTCCTGCCTTCCTCCTCCTCTTCTCCCAACAAGCTGACGGCTTTTGGCAGAGCCCCGTGCCCTGGCCCAGGTGGCCCCAGCGGCCTCCACACCGTCATCACTGCACCTGATTTCATTAAACATCACTTACTGACTCACACCGGGCACAGGAATCAGAGCGCTAGGACCTCAGTGGTCTGTGACAGTCTGACTGTCCCCCTCCCTCTCCGGAGAGTATGAAGGGCAGGGAGCTCGGAACATGCATGGCCATACCTCAGCCGGCCTCCTGGGGCCTGGCCCAAATGCTGGGCAGTGACAACACGAGTGACCGCAGAGCCTACGACTGGCAAACTGTGCCTGCATGACACACGGGCATGGCCCTGGGCGAAGGGGGCGCATTCTGATCACTCCCGACCCGGGGCTCCCCCGGAGGCAAGGGCTAGGCAGAGCCCACAAACACAGAGCTACTGTGTTTTCAGGCAACCTACCCTCTAGAATGCTCTCTTAAGCCACACAGGATCCAAGTCCTGTCAGCACAGCTGACCCCTCACACCTCAACGTTAAGGTCAGGATAGCTTTAGGCACAATCCCACCCAAACATTTTGGAAGGAAGGAACCTACAGTCTGGGCATGTCAAGGGACTTTCCCTTTGCCCCACAGCTGAGCCAGCCACAAAGCAGCTCTCCCCCATACGGTCCTCGTCTCCCGAAGGCTGACCGCACTGGGCTAACTGAGCTCATCCAATGTCTTCTAAAAACACCTGGAAGCTACAAGCAGCCCACAGTTCAGGTAAAATGTAAGTTCTGTGCGGTGATGTACTGATTCCTAAGCACAAGCACAGTGAGACCCGGCGACGCTGCCCCACTGTGGAGAGGACACATTTCATGACCAGCTGGCCCGAAGGCAGGGGGAGTGATGGTTCTTGGGCACAAGTGGGGTGGGGTAGGGGACTGAAGGGCATCAGAGAAACCAAGAGTCTACCTTACGCTTACAATTGTCCCCACAGGGCAGATAGCAGCTTAGGAGCAGTCCTGGGACCTCTTTCTCTACATCCCAACAGGTGACCCAGTCCACCCATCCTGACGCTGTAGTTCCCTAACCTCAGAGCTATCCACGTTTTCCATAACAGAAGCACAGAGAGCCTTTTAGCCACTTACAGCATGGCTTGGCTGTGGTATTTACTGGGGAGCCAGACACTGGCATTATCCCCAATTATAGACAAAGAATTCGAGGCTCCAAGAGAGACCAGTTTGCCCACAATCACCCAGATCACAAACTGGCCAGAGGGGGAAGGGCCTCGGGGCTCTGAGCCCTGGACCAGGTTCTTACAGATACGTGAATTCTGGATCTCAGTCTTACACGCACCGTCGGGTCACCGGGCGCACGGTGGGGCGTGAGAACACGCACAGCGGCATCAGGCAGATCTACTGGCTCCCGGCTTGCAGCTCACCCCCTGTTTAGGTCGGGCACGTTACCAAAACAACAAACCTCGGCTTCTGCACCCATGTAAAATGGAAGAAAAAGGGCTGTAACAC
Source organism: Lutra lutra (assembly GCF_902655055.1). Classification (NCBI taxonomy): domain Eukaryota; kingdom Metazoa; phylum Chordata; class Mammalia; order Carnivora; family Mustelidae; genus Lutra; species Lutra lutra. The sequence goes on along the minus strand of NC_062295.1, from coordinate 1,283,479 downwards.
GCGCAGCACAGGGATGTGAAGTCTTAGCGCCCTGCCCCTTAAAATTCCAACAGAACCTAATTCGGAATCGTACTACAGAAAAATTATTATTTGTTGACGTTGACAAGACTATCTTCTCAGAGAGAAAGAAAACCCAGTGGTGTGCACAGAGGCACAAGGCAGACTTCCTTTCCTCCGTAAGACTTTTCCTCCAGAGTCACTGCGAGGTTCTCACGCCCGTCTGCTCCGATTCAAACAGGCAAGAGCGGTCAGTGGTCAACAAAGAACCACCAACAACAGGGCCGGGAGCACTCCTCGAGTGTAATGGAAATTCCCTGCTTTCAAGTGAAAAAATAACAAATGCGAGGACTGTCCGTTTCCTCACTGACCCGCTCTGAGCACCCAGGGTGGAGATTTCCAGTCTGGAAAGACACACGCCCCTCTAAGACCTGCTTGCAGAGGCCCCCAGGCGTGCTCTCAGAACCGGACCTTTGCGGGCTGTTAACGGAGGCGATCAGTGAGCACGGGGTATAGAGGCATGGGGGGTGTCCTGGGCACGGTGACGGGTGCAGACAAGCTCAGGCCCCAGAAGGAAACTCCGGCTTCTGAGAAGCACAGCAGACATGCTTCTTACTCCTAAAAACCACCATTATGGTTTAACCTCCTTGTTTACGTACAGAAACAGTCACTTGCTGAAACAGGAAAATACGTAAAAATCACAAGAAGCACCAATTCTGACAAATATCCATTTTCCTAACGGAAAGTCGACTGCTGCTCCAAGCCACACACTGGGACAAGAACCAAGAAGAGAAAGGCCGATGGCCGATGTGAAGCTAATCCAGGAGCCCTTCTGTCTGAGCCACGCTCATCTACGCAAATAAAAGCACGCTTCCCCTCATCACCTGACCTCTGAGAGCAACTGGACCCCGAGGCCATTCACAGGTGACAGAGCCCTTTCACGCCACCACCTTGTTTCGTCTGACCAGTCACTGCTGTTGGCTCACAGGTGAGTACGCTTCTCTTTCCGGCAGATCCGACAAGTCAAAGGAGCAGACGCAGGTCACAAGGCCAAGGTGGCAAGGCCGTGGCTGCTGCTAGGGCTTCTGAAGCCACAAACAAACCCTTGAGGGCATCCCAGGAGCTTCCTGATGATAACTCAGACAAACCTGTAACTAGGAGGGAAAAACTATTTTTTACAAAACAAAACTGGTAAAACACATCAATGCTTTCCTAACTGATCAGCAACTTTCACGACATAAACGCGTAGGACACGAGGTTTAATTCCTGGAACATACTAAAATTACCCTACACTCACAACTTTAAGCATGCTTACATCAAGAATCTTTATACCAAAAATCTGGTGAGGCCCGCAGGATTGCCGAGGCCAGCCCTCCTCAGGTGAGGAGCAGACCAAAGAGAACATTAATTGTACATATTGGGCAAAGGTCTCCAGAACGGTTCTCACTCCGTCAGTTTCTGAAATCTTTCTTTTTCAGATTATCAGGGCTTCTAATAAATGTAAATCACCATTTCCCAAAGAACCAAGTAAAAGGGTCTTTCCTGCAAAACTCCCTGAAACGCTGTTGCATCCGCGTCTACAGAAGCGGGCAGCCTTACACTTGGCCTCCACAGAAAGGACGGGAAGAGGAGCTCATTTGTACAGTCAGGAAGGCGGCCTCCCAAACGGATGAGAGCAGCGGTGACTGTGGCACGTGGTTTTCTTCTTATCCGGGTGGGGACCCCAGTAAAGCTGTACTCCCTCCCTCTCCGGGAGCAGGAGGGCAAACCCCCAGCATGCTCCCTGCCCCTATCAGGCCTCAAGTGCTCCTGCGGTCTCTTGCCCCAGGGGACACCGTTTCTGTGGCACCGAGACGAGGGAAGCCTTAGTGGACTCAAGGGGCTGCCTGTGGATGTCTTCAGGACTCCTGAGCCTGGGTCTACCTGAGGTAGAGGGCGACCGGCCGCTGCCAGACCCTGCGACCGGCCGTGTTTGGCTTCAGTCGGAACGGGTTTGGAGCCCACTCCTTTGTTGTGTGTGGGCCAGCTGACGTCCGGGAAAGAGATAGAGCAGGTTCCCTTCCCCAAAGCATTGTGTGCGGTTTAAAATAGCGTCAATCAGGGACGATCCTTCCCGAGAAAACGAAACCCGCCCTTCAGGAACCCATTGTACTTGCCCGGAGAAGGGTCCTCACGTAGTTCCGACACAGACACAGGCTCCGGGGCAGAGCGCGGGCGCGTCCCCCTGCACGGTGCCCCCGAGCCGCGAGCGCCAGGGCGCGGGCGGGGACCCCGGACCCCCACCCCCCACCCCCCACCCCCCCACCGCCCCCCGCGGGCGCCGGGGATCCCCCTCACCTTTGCCGCGCGGCCCCGAGCCGCCAGCGCCGCCGCTCCCCCCGGCGCACGACGAGTCCTTCCTGAGCCTCTTGCTCTGCGGCCTCACGCTGGACCGGAGGAAGTGGTGCTGGTCCTGCGGGCAGGCGGACGGCGGGGACGGGGCCTGCGGGCCGCCCGCGGGCGCCGGGGGGCCGTCGCCGCCGTCCCGGGGGGTCCTGGCGTCCCTCTTTGTGCCACTGCTCTCGTCGGCCGCGTCCCCGCCGCCGGGCCCCTCGCCCTCCAGCGAGTCGTCGTCGGCCGCCCGCTTGCCCAGCCGCTTGAGCCCGTCCTCCCCGCCGCCGCCGTCTCCCAACTTCACTGTCATCCTGGCGGGGCAGGGGGGGAGACCCCGGTGAGGCGCGCGCCCGGCAGCCGGCCCGAGAAGTTTAGCGCACCGATGCCCTCTCAACATGGCCGCCGTTGTTTGTTCCCGATCCCCTCCCGGCCGCCCGCCCGCCGCCGCCGCCCGCCCGCCGCCACCGCCCGGCCCCGGCCCCGCCGCCCCCGGCGCCGACCCCAGGAAACGGCGGCCCCGCGGCGCGGAGGCGGCGGGCCGGGCGGCCCCCGGGGGCCGCGCCCGGACGGCCCTGCCCGCGCGCGGCGCCCGGGCCGGCGGGGTCGTGGCGGTGGGGGTGGGGGGGGTAGGGTGGGGGGTGGAGGGGCCGGGGTCGACGGGGAGGAGGAGGGGGGGCCCCGGGGGTGGTCCCGGGGTTGTGGGGGAGAGCTCGGGGCCGGGCCCGGAGCCACCTACCCGGCGGGGCCGCTGCTCATGGCCTGCGCGCCGGGCCTCTCCCCGCGCCGCCCGGGCCTCGGCGCCCGCGCCCCCGACCCCACCCCTCCCCGCCCCCAAAACGCGCGGGGCTCCGGGCCCGCGCACCTGCCCCGCACGCGGGTCCCCAAAGTTGGCCCCGGAGCGGGGGCGAGGGGCCCGGATCCACCCTGCCAGGGGAGAGGCGCGGGCTCGCCTGCGTGCACAAGGGACTCCATGGTGGCCCGAGGCTGCCGGTCCGCCTGCTTATTTTAAAACACACTTACAGAGTAATAAGCTCGCGGTTTCTGGGAATCTGGCTTCCCAGGGTGGGAGGTGTGTGCTGCTGCAGAGATTCACACATTAAAAATGCCTCCGCAACAAAGAGCCCGTGGCGTGGGACAGGTGGGAGCCACCCGTGGAGGCGACCCCACAGATAGGTCCAGATCCAAATGCAAGAATGGGCAGAAAACAGCAGTGCAAAAACTCTTGATAACCGTTAATAAAATTCTTGCATTCACTCTGTCACTCACTGCCGCGTGAAATGTCAACAACAACACTTGGTGACTATAAAAATGCATCCCAGAATGCGGACCCACTCACAAATTATCTCGGAATCAGGCAGCATCTACACTATGAGCCCCAAAAGGGTCAGTAATGTGTACCTGTGATAAAGCAAGAAAGACAAATATTAAGATTCCTCAACAGGTGCCCAAACTCTGTAGGGTCCTCAACACAACAGCTCAGAATGGAAACATTTCCATTCAAAAGGGGAAAGTGAGCAGGACGGCACCGCTGACAAGTGAATACAGAAATAGGGGCAAGGACGGCTCACGGAAAGACTGACAAATGAGTAAAAATCAGAGTAACACCTACTACCGCTCTGATGATTGTGTCACAAAATGACCAGTAAGTTTTCTTTTGTTGGGACCGGTCTTACAAATCATTTGAATGATCTAGTTAATGCTAGTAAAAACAAAAGACAACAACAAAAACCCAGACCAAAAAAAGAAAAAGAAAAAAAACCTAGACAAGACAAAGAGCCAAACTTTTTAAAGGACTTCATTGTGTAGGGTTTCTCGCTGCTCCTTTCTCAACCTTTTCCATTCCTACTTAACATCCCTGGAAATACCTCAAAGGGCCTTTTTCCGGGTTATAATGGGAAGAACCCTACTCCCAGGGACCTATTATCCCCAAACTGCCGGCTCTCAAGCCAGGCCCGGGCCAAGCACAAGCCACAGCGGGACACAGCTGCCCGGCTGCCCGGCGGAACACTGGAGGACACTAAACTGAACACGGAGGACCAGAGCATACGGACGCCTTGGGAGCTTTCCCCTGCAGGAAAAGGAAGCCACGGGGATGGAGTCCCTCGACCGAAAGCCTCCAACGCTACTTCCTGACCGCGCACAGAGGTGGACTCAGCTCCAGCAAAACCCCCGCCCGGCCCCGTCTGTCAGGTTTCGGGAAGGAAAAAGCAAATCCCTCCGTGCCTCGGGCCGACTTGTGGCTGCACACACACAGTGCTGTCACCGCGACACCGGTCGGTCCGGGCGCCTCCGGGCCACCCCGACAAAGCACCGCGTGCGCAGCCACCGCCGCCAGGGCGCAGGCCGCGTCCCGGCTCCCGCAGCCCCGCTCCGGCTGGGAGCCGGGCCTCGCCGTCACAGCCGGTCGGGGCTGCCCACCCCTCCCGAGCCCCAGCCCCCGGTCACCTCCTTCATCCACGCCTCGCAGCGGCCTCGCTTCGCGGGCTCCCCGGGGGCCTCCCGGGCGCCCGCAGAACCGGCCGGGCCGGGCAGCCCCGGCCCCCGAGCGCCCGCTGCACAGAAGCCGCGACGCCGGTGTGGTCCTCCCGCCTCGGAAGCAGTTGCCCAGAGGCGCTCGCCCCGGAACGTCCCCTCCGCGCCCGGCAAGCGGCGGACGAGGATGCGGGCGCCGGTGCTGCCGCCTCTCAGCTCCCGGAGGCCGGGCTCACCGCGCTCAGCAGCAGTTCCGGCTACGGCGGCCCGGCGGAGACGGCGGGGACGGCGCGCGGGGCGGGGCGGGGCGGACGGCGCGCGGGGCGGGGCGGGGCGGGGCGACGCGCGCGGGGACGAGCTCGTCCGAGGTTTCCAGCGGCGCGTCTCCCCTAGGGGCGCTGCCATTGGCCAGCAACGGGCGCGCGCGCTTGCACGTACGGACGCTGGGCGGGGCCCCGGGGCGGGCCTGCGACGCCGGTAGTGTTGTGACGCCAGCCTCGCGGCCGAGCGAGCCAGTGCGTCTCTCCGGATTGGTGGATGGACAGCCAATGGGGTCAGCGCCCGGGCTGTGATTGGCCGGGGCCGTGTTGACGGATGCGTGAGAAGAAAACGCTGCCTCAGCTCAGAGTCTAGAATCCGGCGCGAACCGAGTTTTTAAGGACAAAGTGTGAAAGTGCAACTGAGTCAGATAAACGCGTCCTTCATTAGATTGAGAGTTTGCTTTTGAAGTTCCTTGGCGTAGTGGATGGTGCTGGGCACTCGGGTCTTATTTCTCCGTCATGGCGAAACAGGAGTGTGTTCTCAGTTCTAGGGTGTACTATGGAGGCGAAGGATCAGAGAAATGGTGTCCCAGCAGCGTCCAGGCCTGCAAGGAGCAGTGTCACAGGGATCTAACACATGGAGGGGAGAATAAGAGAGATGGTGTCCCAGCAGCGTCCGGGCCTGGGAGGAGCACTCAGGAGCCATAAGGATCTAATGTGTGTAGGGAAGGATACGAGAGATGGTGTCCCAGCAGCATTCAGGCCTGGAAAGATCACTCAGAAGCTATAGAGATCTAATGTATGTAGGGGAGGATGAGAAAGATGATGTCCCAGCAGCATCCAGGCCTGGGAGGAGCACTCAGGAGCCACAGAGATCTAATGTATATAGGAGAAGATAAGAGATGGTGTCCCAGCAGCGTCCGGGCCTGGGAGGAGCACTCAGGAGGCATAAAGATCTAATGTATGTAGGGAAGGATACGAGAGATGGTGTCCCAGCAGTGTCCAGGCCTGGGAGGAGCACTCGGGAGCCATAAAGATCTAATGTATGTAGGGAAGGATACGAGAGATGGTGTCCCAGCAGTGTCCAGGCCTGGGAGGAGCACTCGGGAGCCACAGGGATCTAATGTATATAGGAGAAGATAAGAGATGGTGTCCCAGCAGTGTCCAGGCCTGGGAGGAGCACTCGGGAGCCATAAAGATCTAATGTATGTAGGCGAGGATAAGAGAGATGATGTAATGTATGTAGGAGAGGATAAGAGAGATTGTGTCCCAGGGTCCAGGCCTGGGAGGAGCACTCAGGAGCCATAGAGACCCATGCACAGCAAAGGATCACAGACAATGATCCCATACTGTAGTTCTGTGATAGGACTGACATGACCACAAGGGCCATAGTAGGACATGGGCATATCAAAGTACTTCACAGCACATCTTAAACTTACACGAAGCTGTAAATGTCAAATTCTTTCAGTAAAAAAATTCTAGTGTCCGCCAAAATGAAGTTTTAAAAAACGGGATCTACCCTGTACCTATGGGATCCAGCAGCTAAACTGTCGGGTCCAGTAGTATCTGCACTTTCCTCTTTTATGTTTTCACTTTTTGACTATGTGGACCTTTTCGCCATAGCAACTTTTTTTTTTTCCTTTAATGACAAGACATCGCTTTGTCGCCCAAAGCGAATCTCGAAGCGGAAGCACGCCTGACCTTAAAGGCCAGGGGGCACGTTGCTGGAGCCTTCGGGGAGGCTGGCGTCCGAGGGGATGACGCGGGGCGCGCCCGTGCCTGCCACCTTCTTGCCGAAGGAACGCACACGTCCCCCCCGGAGCGCGGCAGGTCAAGTGTGACGTCGAACCCGGTGGCTTTGCTCCGAAATCCTCTCGAACCACCCCCCACCTCCCGGAGATGAGAGAAGCAGGGCCCCGCCGACGGCCTGCGGCCCGAGAGCACTGGCGAGAAGACGAAGAGACGAGGAGCGAATCCGCACGGCGGCGGCGCTCCCCCACATTCTCTCGGTGGGGCGACGCGGCTAGAAAGGTGACCCGCAGGAACGTCGCCGGCTTCCTTCTCCGCGCACAACGGGTCAATCCTGATCTCCGAGCTCCCCTTTCCGAGCCGGTCTTGTGAAGTCTAGACAGCGGCGGCGACCGGGAGAGCGTGCCCGGGAGGACCGCGGGACTCCCCGCCCACCCGGACCCGCCAGGAGACAGCGGCCCTCGGCGCCTCACGAGCGCTCCCGACCGTCTTCGGCTCTTTCCGGCCGCTCGGGGCGCCTCGGGAGGCCTCGGCGTCCGCCGCGCTCCCTTCGGCTGTTTCCGCGGGCCGCGCGCAGCCGTTGTCCGGGCAACGCGCGGCGGCGCAACGGCTCGGCGGGGGTGAGTGGCACCCGCGGGCTCCGGCGGCGAGAGGCGGGGGAGGGCCCCGGAGCGGCCTGGGGCGCGGGAGCGGGCGGACGGCGCAGCGGGCGGGACCCCCGGCCGGCGGCCTCCCGGGTCATCCTCGTCCGGAAGCCGGGCCTCGGCCGAGCGGGTCGGGGCCGGGCCGGCGGGAGCTGGCGCGGCGTCGGAGGTCAGCGCGGGAGGATGGCCTCCGTGGGCGCCCTCCGGTTCCCGGGAGCGGAGGGGATGAGACGGGGGGGCGGTGGCCCTCGCGTCCCCGTCCCGCGGCCGTGACCCTGCTCCGCCGGGGACTGGGACCGAGAGTGCCCGCGCCCCTCCTCTCAGCCCCCCTGCACCCCTCAGCGCCCCTCCTCTCAGCGCCCCCTTCTCAGCCCCCACTGCACCCCTCCTCTTAGCTGCGCCCTCCCGCACCCCTCCTCTCAGCCCTGCGCCCCTCCCGTGCAGCCTGCAGTGTCTGCTGAGAGCCCTTCAGCTGAGCCCCCCGGGACTGAAGACAGGGCTCGGCGGGAGGGGACTGGAGAAAATCGCTTAGAACAAACGGAATTTTTGTCTTTTCCCCGAAGTGCATACATTGGCCAACTTCTTTGTCTTGTCGTGGAGACGGAGAGCCGGTGTGAAGGAGCGCGGGAACGCCCGTTTCTGAGCCGAAGCCTCGCCCCTGGTCAGGTAAGCTGGGCCCTGCCCGCGCTCTCTCCGCCCACTCTGGAAGCTTCGGCGAACGGTGTCCGCAAGTGGGCTCCCCCGCCGGCAGCTCGCCCCCGCAGACCAGCAAGAGCATCCGTCCTTGCTGACAAACACTGTCCCCGCGGTCACCGGGGGCCTGTTCCCGGGTTGGGGTCACTGCTGGGGAGGGGGGGGCGGGCACGCTGTGGGGCAGGGGCAGCTGCGGGTGGGGGACAGTCACCCCGCCACGCACTTGGGGTGAAGTCCAAGTGCCCCGGCGAAGTCAGGGCCCTGCGGGCTGCGGGGGAGAAGCCGAGCCGTGACGTCAGACGGAGGCTGGGGAGAGAAGATTCGAGAAAACCCCAGGCCGGGCAAAAGCCCTTCCAGATCTGTTGTCGTCCGCGCTCTTTCCGAAATGAGAAATGAGCATAAGAAACAAAACCAGCCAAACCCGGCCTGACTTCTTTACGGACGAGGACTTCCTTCCCCGTCGGTCTGACACACGGACGATCCTGATTTGTCAGAGGAGCATCTTCCCGAGGCAAACTTGTAAAATCCGAACGCGGGTTTCCCACAGGCCGGAAGGTCAGCCCTGCGGCGCAGCCCACGAAAACGCAACTCGGGAGCCTTCCTCTGCTGTTTATAAACACCCGGGGTTTATGTGGGGTTTCTGCAGTTGTAACGACTTTATGAAAGCTCGTGTCCGTGCTGCGCTCCGGAGTCAGGGCGCTGACCAGTGTAGGTGTCCGCTCCATGGTGTGCACGTGCGTGTGTGCGCGTGGGAGGCCTCTGGATCCTGCCGCTCGCTCCCCTGACTCCCGTGCCGGCCGCCCCTTCAGCCACCACTGGCCGCTTCGCCAGTAGCTCCCAGTATGTGCTCTTCACTCTGCGCCGGAAAGCACGTCACCTCAAAAGCTGTGCCCTGGTACCCACCGTTCCACTTCTGTCTCTGAATCGGACTAGTCCAGATCTTTCCTACAGGGGGAAACACACTGTATTTGTCCCTCTGTCACTGCGCAGCATGTCTTCCCCGTTCCTCTGTGCTGTGACGCAGGGGATTTTCCAGGCCGGTAGCACCACATCTCCTGAGCGTGTGCCGCGTCGTGTTGGCTCATTCAGCCGTCCGTGCGCGTTCAGGCTCTTTCCGCCTTTTGGCTACTGTGAGTAGGTCAATCCAAGCACGGGTGTGCAAGGATCCGCTCACGCCCCCTTTCAGCCTTCCGGGGATGGACCCGGAACTGGAATTGCCGAATCACAGGGTGATTTTATGTTTCAGTTTTAGGGACCACCACACTGTTTCGCGCGGCATCCGTGCCAGTTTACACGCCCACCGGCGGTGCACAAGCGTTCAGTGTGTCCATGCCTTTGCCAACGGTTCTTCTCTCTTCCTAACCACAGCCATCCTGACGGGCCTGGCGTGAGGACTGTGCAAGGAAAGCAGACCCATTACAAACACACTGCTCTACTGGTCAGCGTCCCTGCGCTGACTGTGGGGTGTGAAGCGGGCGGTGGTGACCACCTGTCATTCGCCTAGGGACCACCCCTAGGCCTCCCCTCCCGCCAAGGGGCGATAAGCGCATCTTTTCCGGGAGAGGAAGATGTTAAGTTCAGGAAACTAATCAAGTCTGGCCTCCCCACAGCTGCCAGGTCTTTGCTTTCTTAATTCTCCGACGAGGGGATCCTGATGCCTCCTACTACCCGAGAGCCGGACGTGGAAGACGGCCTCGGTGTTCACACTTTCTCATAAACGGAATACTGGCTTTTCCCGTCTGCTTTTGTGGAGCAGAGTTTTGCTTCTATTTGGATGGAAATTTTTGCTTGAAAGACAGCTGTAGAAATATGAGTTCTCTTCGTTACGATGAATACGGACAATCGGGATTTACACGTGGGGTCTGGGCGGCTGGACTTCCTCTTACTTTTTTTTTTGTAATTATTTATTTATTTGACAGACAGAGATCACAAGTAGACAGAGATGCAGGCGGGGGGTGGGGTGGGGGGGAGCAGGCTCCCTGTGGAGCAGAGAGCCCGATGCAGGACCCGATCCCAGGACCCTGGGATCATGACCTGAGCCGAAGGCAGAGGTTTTAACCCACTGAGCCACCCAGGCGCCCGCCCCCTTACGGTTTTGACGGCAGCGTTTTCTTCTTTTCCGTTACACCCTGAATCTTTCCAAGTCTAGTCTCTTGCTTCTAATTGTGTGTTTGTCCCCTGTTAGCTCTTCCACGTCAAGCTGCCTCCGTGGTCTTAGGGCTGTTTGTAAGTTGCACGGTGTCACGATGGATGGTTTGTGGTGCTTCTTTCCTAATTCTACGCGGTCATTTCTTCTCCGTGTTCAGAAGCAGCAGGACTTGGCTGCTTTTCTTCCCCGCAGGTTTGGCTTTGCCTAGGTCTGAGTTTCATCATGGCGCTCTATTTTGACCACCGAATAGAAGCCCCAGACTCTGCCGGGTCTCCTTCGCACATCCACTGGCACCCTGTTCATCCATTCCTGGCGGTGGCCTCCGTCAGCACGACCTCAGGAGGCAGCGTGGACGTATATCTGGAACAAGTGAGTCCTGGGAAGCAACGTGTCTGACGTCAAGGCTTCTGGCTCTTGTGTCCCTTTTGTTCTCGTATGTGTGTGGCATGTGCCTGCGTGTGGTACGTGTGGTGAGCGTCATGTGTGGCGTGTGCCTGCGTGTGGTACGTGTGGTGAGCGTCATGTGTGGTGTGTGCACGTGTGTGGCATGTGGTGTGTGTGATGTGTGGGGGAGATGTGTGGTGTGGTTGTACACGTGTGGTATGTTTGTGTGCGCATGTGATGTATGTGTTGTGTGTTCCGTGTGTGGCGTGTGTGGTCTGGGCACGTGTGTCCGGTGTACATGCTTTGTGGTGTGTGTTGTGAGTGTGTGGATGCGACATGTGTCCTGTGTATGTGGCGTGTGTGTGCTGTGTGGTATGTTTTGCTTGTGTGGTGTGAGTGTGTGGTACGTGGGGTCTGTGTGTCGTGTGCTATGTGCATGTGTGTTGTAAGTGTGGTATGCGGTACGTGTGTGGTATGTGATGCGTGGTGTGTGGTACCTGGTGCGTATTTGGTGTGGGTGTGTGGAGTGTGTGCGGGTCACGTGTGGTGTGTGTGGTGTGAGTGTGGTGTGTGGCAGGTGCTATCAGCGTTGTACGCAGTACGTGTGTGGTATGTGGTGAGCGCGTGTCGTGGGGGAGTGTGGTGTGTGTGTCTTTCGTGGATCACTTCTTCCCGAGGTGCAGATTCTGGTATTATAAGAGCCCTGTGATGTGGCGAATTCAGCCCCGCTACTTCGGTTTGGGGACATATTTAGGGATGTAAAACCGATTCCACAATCAACCCATACCTCCAACCAGAAACGGCCCCTGTGCGCTGCGCTGGTCCAGGCTCCTGCTGGCCACACTGGCCATGGAAAACCACTAGTGTCCTGTGCCTGCCGTAACACATGGCCACAGCCCGAGTGGCTTAAAACAGAAACGTATCCTCTCACCATTCTGGAGGCCAGAAGTCTGAAATCAGGGCTCCTCGGGGCCATGGTGTATCTGAACGCTCTGGGGGTGGGCCTGTCCCAGGCCTGGCTCTGGCTTCTGGTGGCTTCTGGCAATCCTCAGCAGTCCTCGGCTTGCACTTGCATCACTGCACCGCCTCTGTCGTCACATGTGCCTCTTCTGTGTGTCCGTGTCTCTTTCCTCCTGTTATAAGGGCGCCAGCCATCGGATTCGGGCCCGTGCCAATGACCTCTTCCTAACCTGATCATCCTCAGAAGCTCTATTTCCAAATAAGGTTGTATCACAGACACCAGGTTAGGACTTCATGGTTTTGTGCTTTTTTTTTTTTTTAATTAATTTAGAGAGAGAGCACGTGCGCATGAGCAGGAGGGGAGGAGGGAGAAAGATTCCCAAGCAGACACCCCACTGACCACAGAGCCTGACGCAGGGCTCGATCTATGACCTGAGCCCAAACCAAGTCGGATGCTTAAGCGACTGCCACCCAGCACCCTAGGACTTCAACATCCCTTTTTCAGGGGGCACCATTCCAGCCCTATTGGAAGCTTCGTAGAAGCCCCTCAGACTTCTGACGTTCCGCCCACTCCACCCCTTCCTCAGTGCACAACACACCTCGTGCTTCAAGAAGAAAATCAGATTTTCCTTCCCAGTCCTTAACCCTCTGCAAGTGTCGCTGCCGCCCCTGCCACTTCAGTAAAGCAGCTAGGGTCACACTGACATCTGCATGCTCTCGGGTCCTCTTCTGATGTCCCGCTCTCTGCACAGTTCCTCGTTCTCATGAAGTCTCTCGGGAAGCAGTCTGGAGGTGAGGGGGCTAAAAAGAACTTCGGCCTTGCAGACCCTGAAAAGACTCTTGGGGTCACCCCAGAGGCTGCTTAGAGAACCTTGGGGTCAGCAAACTTGACCTTTTGGCCCACTGCTCGTTTGTGAATGAAGTCGTACAGGCACTGATAAAAATGCTAGCTGGCAACCAAGAGGTTGTGAACATGAGGTCAACCGCTGGGATAAGTGGCCGGCGTGCTCGGTTGAGGGTTAACTGTGTGTTTTCCTAGCGCAACTGAGAGCAAGCTTGGCGGTTCTCTGAAAATCAAGGAGGACGTTTCTTTAATAAACGGCTCTTTTTATTTTCTAGCTGCTCTCCGTGTCAGTGATTAGCCATAAGTCCCTAGAATCGCCGTCTCCCTTCATAACGTGGAATTTGTTTCTTGCCTGCCACAGGGCGAACGTGTGCCTGATACACGCGTGGAGAGGTCCTTCCGGGTCACTTCCCTGTCCTGGCACCCGACGCGCCTGGTGCTCGCTGCTGGGTGGGAGACCGGAGAAGTGACCGTGTTGAACAAGCAGGACAGGGAGCAGCACGCAGTGCCCCCGACGCACACCTCCGACGTCACCGTCCTCGAGTGGAGCCCCAGCGGGAGCTGCCTCGTGTCCGGGGACAGGGTGAGCAGACTTGGTGGGCGCTGACTTCAGATCCCTGCCTTTGCCTCTCAGCGCCCTTTGGGGTACACGTTGGGAAGGGCGTTAAAGACCAGAGTTGTAGAAACACGTGGTTGCGGACTCTGGCAGAATCTGGAGACATTTGTTGTCGTGGGAAGGGAGGTGGGAGCCTGTCACCGCGTCCTTCAGCGGCCCCTGCTCGTAAGTGCTTCGGGGCTTTCCAGTCTTCGGCTAAACAGCCAGCTTCGTGCTTCTGTTGTTCCGCATGTGCGAAAGTTTGGGGAGGGTCCTGTAGGTGGGGTGCCTGGGTCCCAGGGCATGAGCATCCGTGGCAGGTGCCCGAGCCTCCCTCCGTGGGGCTGGTGCCGGCCCCTGCCAACACGCCAGCCTGCCCCCACCCCTGACAGCTGGATCCAAATTCAGAATTTTGCTGAGAAAACTGGCATGTCGGCAGTGTTCTACTTAGCACTTCTCTAGCTGTTAAAGGGAACTATTACTTAGAGGGGCCAATTATGTATCCTTTTCTGATCGAATCACTTGCCCATTTTGCTATTGATTTGTTTCCCTTTCTTCTAGATTTTTCTTCTTTTTTTTTTTTTAGATTTTATTTATCTGAGATACAGAGAGCGTGAGCGGGTGAAAGAGAGAGTACGCAAGTGGAGGGAGGGGTAGAGGGAGAGGGAGAAGCGGACGCCCTGCTGAGCGGGACCCTGAGATCATGACCTGAGCCGAAGGCAGATGCTTAACTGACTGAGCCCCCCCGGTGCCCATGGATTTTTCTTGTTTCTCAATTCAGTTTCCACCTAATGACGTTGTGCTGCCCTCAGACTTCTAGTTCCTCAGTGATCTGTCCGCTCTCCCTGCCATGGAAGGGATTGGCAGATCCCTTGTAGGAACAGAGGAACTCCCGATCATTGACCCTCATCGTCCTTTTGACTGTATTAAGAAACAACTAACAAAACAGATTCTCTAGGCATTCAAGGAAACCCAGATCTGTACTGTCAAAGCTTTCTGAGTCAACATACTTAAGGACAGAAATCTTGATCCTTCCAAGAAAACCTACAGTAGTGCTGGTCTGATTGAATAACGGGCTCAAGTAGGGAAACGTGCGGAATGAGCGAGCCCTCGGACTGCCACGCCGCTGAGAGCCGTCCTTACCGGCCTTGGCCGATGGTCTTCCGTCTCCCACCAGAGACTGTTTTTGCTTAGGGCGGGCTTGGTTACCGGTGAAACCAACCCAGACTATCGGAAGTAAGAAGGGACACTTAATCTGAAGCCGTTGGAGTGTCCCATGGTCCCCGGGACAGGAGGACAGCTGGCTTCAGGATGTCTAGACCAAGATGTGTGCCAATGGACACACATCTCCTTGTAGTGTGCCCCTTCTGCCACAGCCATCTCTTTCTCCCGTGCCTCCCTGTTCATGAGGCAGCACCCCTAGGTGCTGGGAGCTAAGGCATTCACCCCTGCTATGCCCAGGGGCTGCTGCCCCTCCTTCTCTGTCCCAAGTCCAGCTCGGGCCCAGTAACCACATGGACGGTAGTCAGCAGTGCCCAGGGAGGTGGGGAGCCCTCGAAAAGGGGCACTGGGCAGATGCTGCCCCAAGTGTCCATCAGAAGAAGCCCCATTGGTAAAGGAAGGCAAGAACTCTGTGTGGACCGGGTCTCGCTTCCCTGCGCACTCACGGAGTGGGATGGGAGCGTCAGCTCAGCCAGTGCGGGGCGAGACCGCTCTGGATACTCTCAGTGTGAACTACTGCAGAGCCGCTTGGGTTCCCAGAGCCAGTTCCGGTGTGGTGGCCGGTGGGTTCCTCAGATACCACGGGGTGCCCGCAATTCAGCTCAGTTCTGACGCCGTCCAGCCAGAGACCACATCAGGTCCCATGGATTAGGGTCTCAGCCCCACCCCAGATGCCAGTCCCCAGTTCTGTGCGTCTGCCCACAGGCTGCACACAGAGGGTCCTTCCTCCTTGGGCTCTCCCAATCAGCTAGAGCGGCTCACGTTAGCAGTTTAGTGAAGGATGTAAGGAGAGGAATCAACAGCCAGAGGAGGAGAGGCACAGAGCGAGGTCTGGGGAGGTCCCAGTCCTCCCCAGGCGCCACTCCCCCACACCCCCAAGTGGTCAGCTACGCGGAAGCTTTCCAACCCCAGTCCTTTTGGGGTTTTACGGAGCTTGATTGCATAGTCGTGACTGACTAAATCATTGGCCATTGGTGATTGATTCAGCCTTGGGGGGTGACCTGTCCCCTCCCTGGAGGTTGGGGTGGGACTGAGAGTTGAACCATCTGATCGGTGGTTGGTTGTCCTAGCAGCTGCCCCGCGCTTGGGCGAAGACCCAAAGTCCCCTTTGGTAACAGAACAGAACGCTGTGGCCCTTATCCTGGGAAATTCCAAAGGTTTTAGCAGCTGTGAGCCATGAACCAGTGGTGAAGATTTGTAAGTTTGGTCGCCTGGATGACCAAACATCCACTTCTTTTCAATTACAGTGGTGTAGGGCCTAGCGTGTTACTGTAGTGCACAGGAAACGTTGACTTTGCGTGAGTCTCTTGTTTCTTGCCTATAGATACCTTGTCTGAGGCTAATTATATAAACTCGTGTTGGATGAAGTTGCAAGGGGGATGGGAATGCTCAGGGTTTGTCTCCAATCTAACCCCTGGGTGTTGTCTAGAAACCTGAGGGAGAACACATTTGACTCATTGTAACTTTTCTAAGAGGTTTATTGTGCACGTTGCTTGGTAAGGCCGATAGTACAGTTGATTCTCGGACAACTTGGGGGTTAGAGACCTCAAACTCCTCCCAGTCACAAATCTGCGTATAACTTTGACTCCCCGAAAACTTACCTACTGATAGCCCACTGTTGACCAGGAGCTTTGCCAATAACATGGTCAATTAACACACGTTTTGCACGTTGTGTGTGTTACATACTGTTCTTGTAGGTTAGGATAAAGAAATTGTCAAGAAAGTCACGAGGAGGAGCAAATACGTTTACAGCAGGCTACCGGACCCGTCCGGAGAAACCGCACGTACGCGGACCTGCACAGTTCAGACCCGAGTTGTTCAGGGTCGTCCGTATCTGGTCACCACATCCTGTTTACGATGAAGGGGCGCTCCCCAGCCTGCCTGCAGGCATCGGATAGTCCCTGCTGATGGAGCGAAGGGCAGGAGGGAGAGTGTGGGCACTTCTGCGTGCGCTGACCTCGGGCAGGAGGTGCACCTTGAGGAGCCCTTGGGCCACACAGCAAAGGGCCTCTTTGCAAATGGATTCGGATGGAGGTGGCATCCTTTGGCAAGGCCTGGCTTATATCCTGGCCAGAGGCCTCCGGACTGGTTCTGAGGCACTATTTTTCCACCATGACCTCTAGCGCTGGGTTGCCTCCACAGTTTGAGACCCTGGTGAGTAAAGGGCTGAGCCTAGAGTACACCTGGCACCCAGAGGCTGGTTTCCTGGGGTTTCCTCCCGTAACAGCAGCCAGGGCTCCTTGGAGGGATGGCTCATTCTAGAACCGGGGATGGAAGTGAGCCCAGAGAATCTGTCGTCAGAAAGAAAGGAAGTGCTCATGAAACCCACAGTACAGGGTGTGTCAGAGGGACACGGGAGCTAACGGAAGACCCCCCCCAAGAGGCCAAAGCTGGGACATCAAAATACACAAAGTGGGGATGGATCGTAACCTGGAGTCGAAAGTCAACGGCCGTGATCTCAGTGGTGGTGTAGCCCTATGATTTATGGTAATTAAGTCAGTGGTGGAGAAGAGAAATCTCGTGTGCCGAGGCCCCCCAAATGATTTATGTGGATGGTTCTTGCTTGAGGAGGTGACCTCCTTCCAACCAGAATGTGGCCGAGAGGAGGAGGGGACAAGGTCACAGACAGGACCTCGGCTGGGAGCGGAGGGGCAGCAGCGGCACAGGCAAGTCACGTCAGCGTCACCCACCCTGACAAGCCGCGCTGTGACGAGGAGGCCGCGTGGGCTCCGTGGCCTTCTCCCCAAACCCACAGTCCGGTCCAGTCATGAGAAGAGCATCAACCAAGTCCCCACGCAGGGACGTCCCACAGCACCCCTGACCAGTCCTCCTCAATGCCAGAGAGTCAGAGACGCTGTCCCAGCCCAGAGGAGCCTGAGGAGACATGATGCCCGAACGTCCTGTGGCACCTGGAGGGGATCCAGGGACAGAAAGCAGGCATCAGCGAGGAGTTGAAGAAACGTGAACAAAGCACGACTCTAGCTAACACGCTCTGTCATTTGAGCCCGTTAACTCTGAGCGCTGCACCGCACTCATACTACCTGCCAGTCGGAGAAGCTCGAGGTAGAGAATGGGACTTCTCTGAATGACTTGCCACTTTTGGTAAATCTGAATCTATTCTAAAATCACATTTTGGTTTTTTTTTGTAAAGATTTTTATTTATTTGACAGAGAGATGGCAAGCAGTGGTGGGGGGAAGCAGGCTCCCCGCCGAGCAGAGAGCCCGATGTGGGGCTTGATCCCAGGACCCTGAGATCATGACCTGAGCTGAAGGCAGAGGCTTAACCCACTGAGCCAGCGAGGTGCCCCTATAATCACGTTTTAAAAGCTGACTCATGATCATTGTTGTCTCAGGGCAAAGAGCACACGGGAAGGCTTCTGGTTTCTTTGCGAGAGATTTTTGAATTATTTGTACTTGCCAGTGCACATGTAGGCGTTGTGTAGTTGGGTTTGAAAGGAATGCGCGTGTGATCCGTGGCACAGCATAACTCTTGCCTTCCCCGGTCACCCTGTAAGAATGCGTCTCCTCCGCCCGGTGTTGGGTTTTCCAGCTCGGTGTCCTGCTCTTGTGGAGGTTGGACCAAAGGGGTCGAGTGCAAGGGACGCCGCTGCTGAAACACGATCACGGGAAACCCCTAACTCACTGCATCTTCCGGGTCCCCCCTCCTGGCGAGTAAGTAGGAGCTCAAGGGGAGGCCTTGTGCCTACATCCCCAGGGGGCTGGTCCCGGGTGGGATGTGGCTCCTCCTGATGGGTCACAGCCCCAGTTGCCCTGGGCACATCTGTAGTGACCACACCTGCCCGGAAGGAACATCTTCCTGTAAGGAATCCTGACTTCCCGTCGTCTCTGCCTTTCAAAGGGACCTCGTTCAGTTGGCGAAGGCGGCTGTGAGCGGTGATGAGAGAGCCCTGGACATGTTTAACTGGAGGAAAAGTGGCTTTGGAAGTTTCCTGAAAATGGGATCTCAAGAAGGACTATCCTTTTTTGTCAGCTTGATGGATGGTGAGAAACTTAGGTGGGGACTCTAGGACTTTGAAACCTTTTAGGGGTTCTAGTAAGAATTTTAAATGAAGAGATGATGTGTAAAATAGGCTGTGTGGGGCCCCGTTTTAGAGTGACGCGTCCGCTGCTCTCGTGGTGACTTACCCGGCGGTCAGAGGAGGGCCTCGCTTTGTCCCCCTAGAGCTGTATCGGCCGAGCTTGTGTTGGGAGGGCTCCCACGAGGGGTCCTATGCCGGCCGTGCCCCCCAGCTGCTCCCACGTGCACCTCCAGGCAGCATGCATGGGGCCACGCTCCCGCAGTCCACTCTGTGCGATCGGGGAGCACCCTTCTCTGTCATTCTTTGGCTGAGCTCTGCGAAGGGAGTGTGACACAGCAGGATGGGCGCAGGCTTTGCTTCCAGCCCACGGCACCAGCCAGCCCTCACCACAGGCCAGCATTGAGCTGGGAGCGAGAGCAAGCTAGCGAGGCTCTCGAAGGTGCTGAGCTCCCGAAGGACACGCCACCCCGCCGCTCAGCCTGGATGGGAACGAGGGAGCAGACCATGGCTGGAAGCCACTGGGCCTTTGTCATTTTAAAAATGGAGATACCATGTGTTTCTGGAGGGGGAGAGACAGCTGATGGAGGGGACTGTGAGGCGGTCCTGGGGACAGGAGTGGCACAGAGCCTTGGGTGGCGTGGGGAAGAAGATGCTAGTGCAAGGGCCCCTTGGCAAGGAGTCGAGAAGGTGGTGTGGGCTGCGGGCCCGGCAGATGGGTGTGCGGCGGGGACAAGCCTGGTTCTGGAGGGGTCCGTCCCGTCCCTCCCACAGCAGCTGTGGGCTTCGGGGGCGGATTACCCCGTCTCGTCAGACCTATGCCCGTGAGCTCACTGGACGTGTCAGATGAGTGAGCACGTGTGAGTGTGTCACCAGGCCTGCCACTGAGGCTCGCTGAGCCAGAGTCAGTGCCGGCACGGTCATGTGCCGACCACGGGCCTCTACACAACCTTGAACCTGCCAGTTGAATGGGAAGTCACGTGTTCCTTGGAAACAGATGAGAGGAGACCAGGGGAGTGAGGAGGCTCCCGAGAGCAGCAGAAATGTATCTCCTCATGGGCACTCACAGGAGAGACCCCACGGACTCAGAGGCCTGAAGGGAACCTGGAGGGCGAGGAGGGGCTGGCAGGCAGGGCCGGGACAAGTGCCCGTGGAGGCTGAGAGTACAGGCAGGAGAATGGGGCCACTAGGACATGTGTCACAGAGGGGACAGAGCAGCGGCTGTAGGAGGGCCAGAACTCAGGGCCGCTGAGTGTGGCCCTTGGCTGTGCCCGGCATGGAAGCACAGTGGGGTGAATGGGTGGGCCATTGTGGCTGGAAAGATGGAGCTTACGTCAGAACCCGGCCTGGGCGGGTTCTGTGCAGGTGTTTTTAAATGTTTTATTTGTAAATGTTTATAACGAAGATGTTTATTTTGCAAACGTCTGTAAGTAGATTCCGGTGGCTGTTGGCGACCACGCTGCTGCCCGGACTGACCCCTTTGCCCTTAGGGACGGTGCACTACGTGGACGAGAAAGGCAAGACCACCCGGGTGGCTTCCACAGACAGCTCTGTCCAGATGCTCTTCTACATCGAGAAAAAGGAGGCCCTAGTGGTGGTCACGCAGAACCTGCTGCTGTCCCTGTACGCGGTGAGGCCCGAGGGCGAAGCAGAAGAAGTGATGAAGGTAGGTGGCACGGCAGGAGGCAGGTCGCGGCCCAGCCCAGGCCTCACCTGACTTCCCCACAGCCGCCAGAGCTGTCTGTTAGCATCGCCTCCACGACTCGGTTCCCAGGAGTTTTGCAGGCCTCATCGGATGGGGCGGGAGAGTGTGGGCTCGCTCAGGGCTGAACCCCCTCACCCGGCAAGCTTTTACAGCCTGTCCACCCAGGTACAATTCAGAATTCTGAACACCCCCTGAAGATGCTCTTGGAGACGACAGAGCTGAGTTTTTGTACGCCGGTGTTTACCCGGTCACGCACCCACGCCTGGCACACTAGTGGCAAATAGAGTCCCTGAGTCACCTGGACCTGGGCTTGGATTCCCTTGAGTCACTCACTGGCTGGGGGGCCCCTGGCAGGTTTGCTGTCTGCAGAACAGGCTCCTGACACCTGCTCGAGAGTGTGTGGTCAGGGCTGAACTGGTCAGTCTAGAAATGCACACAACCGGGCACCGTGCACGCGGCAGCCGTCATCAGCCGCTTGGGCACAGCAGAGAGCAGCCCTGCAGGGTCACGGCCACGGCCACCTGCCCACACATACACACCCGCACCTGCCCAGCTGGCGCATCCCCGCCAGGCTGCCGCACACCAGAGGCCCCAGGCTGGCGGCAGCCACGTGCCACTATTGGATTGTTTCTCGTTACCAGGTCAAGTTGAGTGGGAAGACAGGTCACCAGGCGGACATCGCCCTGATTGAAGGCAGCGTGCTTGTGACTGCCGTAGGGGAACCCGTTCTCAGGTAAGAGCAGCCCTACAGCACTGCCGATCGGACTCAGTCTCTCTGGAGCAGTGTTCTTATTGGAGGGTGACGTACAGACAGAAAAGTAGAGATCATGACGAATGTCCATAAACTGGACATGCCCGTGTAGCGGGCTCTGGGAGGGAAGAGCAACAGCCCACCTGCCCCGCACCCACGCGGCCCCCCAGGGCGGGCTCCTCACTGCCCCGATGGCTACCTGCGGAGTCTCTGCCTGGTCTTCTGAGCTTGGCGTCAGCGGAATCGTGTGGTGTGTCTGCTTTTCCGGCTGCTTCAGTCCCGCGTCCCGTGTGGGGGGTGCCCCGTGTCACTGCGTGTGGTCGGAGTCCCTTCGTGAACCTCGGGGCCAAGGGCAGCGCACAGACCTGGCCCCTGAAGGGAGCCGTCTTCCGTTCATTGTAGATTCTGGGACTTAGAAGGTGGAGAGAATTATGTGCTGAGTCCAGAGAAGTCCGGTTTCGAAAAAGCTGAGAATATAAACTGTGTTTCTTACTGTAAAGCCAAAGGTGAGCCTTCTCGGCGCTGGCACGGGAGAGGGAGGGACACGGCCTCATGCCTCGCTCCGGGGCTTCCAAATGATGACGCGACCGCAGCTCTTCAAGGAATGACGAATTGGTGGTGACTGTCGGTCACTTGAGAGAGTCACTTGGGAACGAGAAAGTGACAGTCAAGCTTTGCTTGCACACATGAAGGCCAAGGGGTTTGCTCAACAGGGTGAGCGAGCTCACTGCACGCAGTCCACCTCCATTCCACCTGAAACTGCGAGAAAGTGTGGGAACGTTAAAAATACATGTGTGTGTGCCTGTATGCAGACGTGTGCCTGCGTGTACACACACACACACGCGGAGGACAGAGAAACAGGAGATGAGCCAGAGCACCGTTTATTTTGTGCCTGCTGAGAGCTGAGCACCAGTCTAGCCCTGGGGAAGCAGCACTGGACAGACAGACAGGCCCTGCTCTCATGGGAGATGGAGAGACGCACTAGCGCACCCAGCACACGCACACTCGCCGTCTGCCCAGGTGGGAGCAGGTGTGGCGTTGGAGGCCACTGGGCGGAAAGCTGATGCCTGGATAGTTGAGAGTCACGGTCAGGGAAGAGATTCCTACTGTTTTTAACCCTTCAACTAAAGTCCTGGGGATCCTTGTTTTTACCCCTAGGTCTTCTGGCAGCGGGGACCGATAAAGGGCGAGTAGCCATGTGGAGAAAACTGCCAGGCCCCCAGAGCAGCCGAGCGGCAGAGGGCAAGGACAGGTGGACCCTTCAGAGCCCCACTGAGCTCGAAGGCAACATCACACAGATAAAGGTAGGAGTCACCAGGGCTCTGGGCGCTCTTGTCCTCTGCCCTACAAAAGTGCAGGACGTGATGAGCTTTGACCTGTTTCTGTCAGTTTTTGTCAGGTTGCAGCTAAAGTCTAGACACAAATAACAATAACATAGTTCGAAAGGCCTTTGGGCTTTCAGACTTGCGGGTCTGGGACTGTGGGCGTGTACGTACCCAACCCTTTATCTCTGGCCCCTCTCTGTCTACCCCGAGAGCAGCTTTATCGAGATCTGTAGCAAACCAGTTTTTCTTTTGCACAATCACGGCTTTGCACCCATCACCAACCTCTTAGACCACTGTCCGCGCCCGGAACGAAGGCCTGTGCGCGTCCGCAGTCGCTCCGCTCCCCACTCCTCTGCGCAGACGCTCCTCTACTTTCTGTCTCTGTGGATTTGCCTGCTGTGGGCACGTTGTAGAGACGGAAGCATAAACCTGTAGCTTTCTGTGTCTGGCCCCTGTCCCGGGAGCGGCTCTGCCGCAAAAGCGAGGCAGTGTTGTCAGGCGTGGCCACACAGGTGGAAAACACGATGTCAGGCTCGGGGTGTTTCCACATTTGTGAACCCGGCTGCTGTGAACATTTGGCCACACGTTTCTGTGTGGACGTATGATGTCATTTCCCTTGAGTATATGCTTTTTTATCTATAAATCCTGTCTCCCCGGTGATGGTCTGTCTTTGGGGAGATACTGCATCACACCTTCCGTTCCTTCCTTTGAATGTGTTTGTAGTGGCTACTGTGAAGGCTTCAAGTGTTGGCTCTGACATCTCGGCCTTCTGGGCCATTTCTCTGACTTGCTTTCTCTTCCCGGGTTTATATCATACTCTCCTGTTTGCCCTAGCTCCGATTTTTTTGTTGCAAACTGGACACTTTAGGTAAAAAATTGTGTCAAGTGTGTGATAGTGACCCTCTTGCTGCACTCGCCTCTAGGGCTTGTGGCCATGTTGGCTTATGTGCTTACTGACCGGCTGGAGCACTGCAGTGGCGTCTCTCTCCCCTGTGGTGGGAAGCCTCTGACATCACTCCTCGGAGGGCCGGCCTCGGGCCTGCGGGTGGTCCCTGGGGACAGCAGTGGCTCTGGGCCCCCCTGACTGTCTCCCTGACCTGGTGAACGTTCTTTCTGCCTCTGTGGGTCTGCCTCCCCCAGCTCGATGGCCCTATGGTTTTCTGCAGTGACCCAGGGATTTGCTTGCCCCACAGTCCAGTCCTGTCAGATTTGGACAAGTGTGGTCTCAGAGCTCGGTGTTCAAGGTTTGTTTTGACGCGGGAAGGCTCCCACTAGGTATGCCCTTCTCCAGTTCCCTCTGGTCCGTGGTCGGGCCTGCCGTTGAGCTTGTAGCTCTCGGGAAGCTTCCGCCTCCTCCTGACACTCTCTTCAGAAACCCCACTCTCTTCCAGAGCATCCTTAGGCTTAGACTTACCCACATTGTGTTTCAAACGAAGTCACTTTCTTTGGGGGGCCCATCAGAGCTCTCTCTTCCCACAGACTGCCTCTCCCCTTGGGGGAAAAGGTCCGAGACACTGCTCCAGAGCTTGGGAGTGGTGGCCGCCTCTCGGAGCCTGTGTAGCGTGAACCGGTGGGGGCCTGGGCATGGGGGCCCAGCATTCTTGGGCACCGCATGAGGCCGAGGAACCCCCCCCCTCGCAACGTGGAGTTGGGGGAATGAGAGGCTGTACCCCCAGCTAGGTGCCGGACAGGGAGCTGAGCTCTTGGCCATGCCTGCCCATTGGGAGCTCCTGCAGGCCGAGCTGGGAGGCACGAGGCGGGGGCCTAGAAGCTCCGGTGCCACGGGCACTGCTGTTCTTACTGGATTTAGCAGGTTTTCCTGGGTGAGTGTTGCTTCATTTGCCTCACGCCTGACTTCTAGAGCACGAGACGGCTGTTTCCTCTTACTTTCCCCCAGTTCTGCCGGTTCGGGCCTCTGCCCTGCCGTCCAGGTGGCTCTCTCAGACCTGCCGTGTATAACCCTCCCAGACCGAATCCACCTAACCCCACGAGTCCTGAAAGGAGTCCTGAAAGGGAGCCGTACCTGGGAAATCATTGGGGGCACCAGAGAGCACTGTGGGGACACCTTTAGCTCCGCATCTCAGCTCTGGACGAGTTAGTGAGTTATGTATCTTAATTAGTTCAAATAAGTGACTAAAAAAATAGCGCCAAGTATCATCAGATCGGCAGAGAAAGTACGGCCTTCTCAGGTTTGAAGTAATAGGAAGAGCCGCACAAATTCCCCTAAAGGCCGTGAAAGAGGAGCCGGGTGCATGATGGCACGTGTGTGCTCCCTAAGAGACGCCTCAGTGGTACACGTGTTACTCCTTCCCAAGTGAGCGTACAGATCTTGTGTACAGCTGGTAAAAATGATGACTTTTTTTTTTCTGGGAGAATTCAACAAAATAAAGTTCTCTGGGAGGACACATGGCTGAGGAAAAAATGTATAGGAAATCAGAACATTTTTTTTTAAAGATTTTATTTATTTGTCAGAGAGAGAGAGAGAGGAGAGCGCGCAAGCACAGGCAGACAGAGAGGCAGGCAGAGGCAGAGGGAGAAGCAGGCTCCCCACAGAACAAGGAGCCCGATGCGGGACTCAATCCCAGGACGCTGGGATCATGACCTGAGCCGAAGGCAGCGGCTTAACCCACTGAGCCACCCAGGCGTCCCCAGAACATTTCTGTATCACAAACCAGATATAGAGAATATGTCTCAACCCTATAGCAAGTAAAACAGTGCATGCTCACTCAGGAATGGATAAACTTACCCGTGGAATGGAGTCGGAGACCCCAGAGCAGACGGAGATAGATGTGGGAGTTTGACATGGAATTATGAAAGTGGCATTGCACATCACCTGGGGAGAGCCGGGTAATTCAGTACATCCTGTCAACTCGCTGTCCACTTATGAAATAATCATCCCTACGTTAAGAACTGCTCGGAACAGACAGACCAGCACCTGCCCGTTGCATGCCGCTCGGGTGTCTGTATTTTAGAATTTTAGTAAACTGCATACTTTATGCTTGTAAGTTTTTACATCCATTTGCACAACGAGAAGGAGCAGCACTAGGACGATGGCTGACGGACGCCTGTGTGTATCTCACTTTCCGGCCTGCCCCTGCCTCCTCCTGCTCCTCCTCCTGGCTCTGCGTCTGGCGGAACGCAGTGGGGCTCCCGGAAGAGCCTCTTGGCCGTGAACAACATCAGCTCTGTGGTGATCCTCCGCGAGCAGGCCATGTCCTCACACTTCCACCAGCAAGTGGCCGTGGTGCAGATGTCCCCAAGCTTACTCGCCGTGTCCTTCCTGTCCACGGGGGTGACGCACAGCCTGCGCACAGACATGCACGTCAGCGGGGTGTTCGCCACCAAGGTGACTGTGAGGGTGGCCTGGGCTTGACAAAAGGCCTGGCCGGTTGTCCGGGTCATTCTGGGTGGTAAGGGGGGCACACGGCAGGTTGCTTTTTAATTTCTGTGATTCCTTTAAGGATGCCGTTGCTGTCTGGAATGGGAAACAGGTGGCGGTCTTCGAGCCTTCTGGAGCCACGTTACGGACTGCAGGTGGGAGTCTTATCCCCTGGGAGGGGGCTCACAGCACCCTGTTTTGTCTTCTGACCATCTGGGAGGGGGTGTTGGTGCCTGTGGTGGGGGCAGGGGCCTGGCACGGGACCACCAGGAGCCCCTTGTGTCAGTCCTTATGCCTGTGCTCCAGCCCCGTGCCGCTGGGCATCACCCTACTAGGGCCAGCCAAGGTGGCTGAGAAGCCCTCCTGGGCGCTGGGACAATGAAACAGCTGGGAAATAAGCCTAAAGGGGCGTTAACCCCCACAGTAGTTGCCAGGGAAGGGGCTGGTACACACCCAGCTTCTGAACTGGTTTCAGGCCAGGCAGAGCAGTGAGCCCCACGGCATCTTGCCCAAGGCCAGCCTCTGTCTGGAAGTTTGAGGACAGATCTCTAGAGGGGCCCCGTCAGCCTCCGCCTCCTGTCCCAGTGGGCCACCGTGACCCTCACTCTTCAGCACATGGCTGTGGGAGTGGCTGGGGGCTGCTGGATCAGTAGCCACAAACCAGACAGATGTTTGCTGTCTCACAGCTGTAGAGGTCAGAAGTCCACACTCTGGTTCCCTAGGCCAGATCAAGGCTTCGACAGGCCGCTCCGCCTCCTGAGCTCTGGGAAGCCTGTCCCTTGCCTCTCTCTGTGTACGGTGGCTGCCGGCCCTCCTTGGCCAGGTTGCATCATTCCGCTCTCTACCTCCATGTCACCTTGTTCCTGTCTTGTCTACCTCCCTCTTACAGGAGCACTCATGGTTGCATTTAGGGCCCACCTGAGTAATCCAGGACAATCCCCCCCCATCTCAAGATCTGCCCATCTTTGGCCATATACGAGCATTCACAGGTTCCAGGGACCAGAGCCTGATAGCTCCGGGGTCTCGTGCAGCCTACCGTAACAACCCCCCGGACGCGCCCCTCGCCAGCAGTCCTTCTGCACAGTTCTTCCATTTACCCACGCTGACCCCACAGGCCCAGTCATCATGTGCCCCGGGGGGCTCCCACTGTGGATTTGTCGGAGAACCCCTTGTCTCCCAGGGGCTTTTTCTCCACTGGTGGTCACCCCTCGCCCCATCGTCCCTCCTTTTATACTCTAACACTTCATTGCGTAAAGTTTTCTTGTCACATGGTTCTTGCTCTGCCTTGTATTATGCCCACGATTAATGTTTTCTCGCCCAGTGTGGACCCCCAGGGCCAGGCTGAACGTCTTGTCCCCTCAGTAGGACAGCACAGCGGATGCTAAAGTGCTTCCTGTCGTGTGTGTGATCATGTCCCTGGCTGGATAAGAACTTGTCTAGAGACAGAGGCTAGGGCTTATGGCCTCCAGAGCCCCACTGAGAGGAGCAGAGGTCCCCCCTAAAAACCTGTGCTGCCCCAGACCACACACGCAGTGCTAGTCAGATGGGAGAAGTGACTCATGACCAGGCCAGGGAGCCTGGGGCCGCGTCCCTGCACCTGCCCTGGGCCTGCACACCATCCCTGTGCCTCGCGGCCTCGCTCTCCTCATCTACGGGACCCAGGAAACGCGGCCCTCACGACACCATCAGCACGCGTGGAGAGACGGGCCGCTGCCACATCACGTCCCTCTCGTCCTAGGAACCTTCCTGTGCGAGTCTCCAGTGTTAGCCATGTATGAGGACAATGTGTACACCGTGGAGCCAAACCGAGTTCAAGTTCGAACCTGGCAGGTAAATCGCTGCTCTGGGGCGAGCGGGCTTAGAGAGAAGAGCCCGAAAGGCTGTCTCTAAACTGAGCCAGAGCCGCTTACTGACTTCACGCAGCCAGCTCGCAGCCCCCTGCTAGCTGCTTGCTGGTCCCCCAGGGCTCTGGGCCAGCGGGTGCACCGGCTGCTGGCACCTGCGAGGTCGGGAGGCAGCCAGGCCTCTCGCAGTGAGGAGGACGATCACTGGATGCTGTGTGCTCCGGCTGGGAGAGGGGAGGCATGTTTGCTGGAGTCAATGCCCATCCCCAGTGTCTTATGAGCTCAGGACAGGCCTTTCCCTGCACGAGTCTGAGGGTGAGCCCGGGGGGAGCAGCGTGGGCCTTGCAGGTGACCGGCTCGAATGCAGCCTCGCTCCCCCGGTGGCATGGAGCAGGAGGCCTCCGCCGGCCAGCATCCCCGAACCCCGCAGGAACTGGGGGGCTGATGGGGTGCGTTACTTTCCTGAGCCTGCCTTAACGAAGTACCACAGATGGGGGGCTTCAAGCAATACAAATTTATGTTCTCACAGTTTAGGAGATCAGACGTGCAAAATCCAGGTGTGGGCAGGGCTGGCTCCTGAGGTTTTGAGGACGCGTCTGTCCTAGGCTCTCCAGCCTCTGGCCATCACTCCGTCTTTGCCTCTGAGCTAACCCAGCCTGCTCCTTGGGTGTGTGTCTGGTTTTCTGTACCATAAGGACACTTGTCCCTGCATTTAGGGCCGTCCTCATCCAGAATGATCTCCCCGTGAGAACCTTAATTACATCCGCCAAGACCTCTTTTCCAAATAAGGTCACATTCATAAGTTGCACTTGGCTGTAGCTCTTGGGGGCCACCACCCAACCCAGTACATGCAGCAGTGCTCTGTGTCAAGGTCGGGAAGACCTTCACGGCCCTGGTTTCAGCTCTCCATGCCCTGCTTTGTCTGTCCCTGAGTTGTTCGCTAGGATCCAGCGTTTGGTTTCCGGAGGCTGCCGTACGCACATGCCGTGTCCTTGTCCCTCCATGGGGTTCTTCCTGGTGGGCCTCACGATGGGTGGGAGGTGCCACTGGGGGAGGCCCTGGAGTAGAGGCCGCATGTGGGAAAGCAGCCCCCTGGGGGAAGGCGCTGGGGGGCAGGGGGGGTAGGCTGCTGGTCCCTTGAGGTCCTTGGCCTACTGGATATGGGAGGGGAGCTGGAGGGAAGGAGGCCAGAGCCCGCTGCTGCTGACACTTGTCAGGGACTTCTGCTGGGGACATATCCCCAAGGCCGGGAGGGGCCGTGTTAACAACCCATGAAGGGTGCATCTCTGTGAGCAAGGCGACCTGCAGGCCCTGAAGGGTCAGGGGGCTGACGATCCCCGGGGAAGCGGCTGTGAACCTTAAATGGGAAGCTGCCAGTTATTTACCAGCAACGGTGGGTTTATCTGGGAGTAGGGGAGAATTGCAGTCTGGGACGAGCGAGCTACCCCCACCTCCAATAGGTTGAGGCCCTCCAGGGGCCAGCAGCCTACCCCCGCTGCCCCCCACCACACCTTCCCCCAGGGGGCCACTTCCCAGCAAGCTACAGCAAAATCGCCCCAAGCCTGCGGGACCCAGGAGAGGCGCTCTTCTGTGGGGGCGGATGGGCGGCTGTGAACCGAAGGTCCGCCGGAGTGAGCTGGGCGCTGCAGGCCTAGTGGCTTCTCGCTGGCTGGGCTGCTGCTGGGGGAGGAGCACCCTTCCTTCCTCCTGCTGGGAGAGCGCCGGTGAGCCTTGAACAACTCCCACCTTGAACAACTCGGAGGCAGGGGTGCCCACCCCCGTGCAGTCAAAACTCCATGTGTAACTGGACTCCCCGAAAACCTGGAGACTGGACTCTACAGACAGCGCAGCCGGGGAGCACACATTTCGTCCGTTCCTTATAGTCTGTACCGCGCTCTGACGACAGAACAAAACTGGAGAAAAGAAAAGTCACAGGGAAGAGAACTACCTTCACAGTACTGCACCGTATCCAGAACGTCTGCGCGTAAGCGTGGGAATGGACAGCACAGCTCAAACCCCTGATGGACCAGGGGTCCCGCCGCTGCGCCCACTTGCATGGGGGGGGGGTCTCTGCCCCCTGGGTCAGTGCCCGGCTTGGCGCGGTGGTGCCGAGCGTGCCCCCTGCTGGTCGCCTGGCTCCGCTTTCTAAATGAGGTTTCCCTTTATTAAGTTTCCCATTTCCCCTTTTTGCTCGAGATCATTCTTTGAAAGCATCACGGATCAAATCAGGTTTCCCATACTTAGTGGCGTTGTCCCTCTGTGCCAGGAAGGACTTTTCCATGTTGTCATGTCCTGCTTCGGAGGCGAAGTGCATAGCTTGATCCAGACCACTTAGGGCCACATTTGAGTAACAACAAGGGTCAGAAGAGAGGAAAAATCTCAGGTAGTCCAAGCGAAAATGTGTATCTTTCCAATGCTGTAAGCCTTAGCATCTCCTTGTTGTGGACGCCATGTTTATTTTAAAGTTTGAAGAGGTAACAAAATACAAACCTTAAAATAGTGGTACAGAACAGTAAGTAACATGATAATTGTGTGATGGACCAGAGCCAGGTGGGAGGGTAGCCAACCGGAATATTTCCCACTTACTCACTTACTCCAGCGTAGGTGACATAGGTGAGAAGGGTCTGTCTGTGAATCAAGCCCGGAGTCGTGTACGCCTCCAGCAGCGTGAGAGCAGGGCGGTGGCAGCTGCCAGAGCGCACCGGAAGAGCTGAGCGCGTTTGCCAGGATCGTTGCAAGTGTTGAAAGGAAGCATTAGATGGCAAACTCTTCGCAAAACAGCAGAACTTCCAAGACATCTTAAAACCGTACTGTTATTTCAAGAGAACTCTGTGGAACCAGACGCATTCTCAGTAATACAGATAGAAAGTCGTGAATTCAGACACCATGACTTTGGATGGTAGTTCTTTTTTTTCTTTTTAAGATTTTATTTATTTATTTGACAGACAGAGATCACAAGTAGGCACAGAGAGAGAGAGAGAGAGAAGCAGGCTCCCTGCTGAGCAGAGATCCCGATGTGGGGCTCGATCCCAGGACCCTGAGATCATGACCTGAGCCAAAGGCAGAGGCTTAACCCACTGAGCCACCCAGGTGCCCCTTGGATGGTAGTTCTGATGAGAGAAAGACTTTCGTAAATTCTGAACCTTCTCACCCTTCAGGAAAAAACAAGTGAAAGATGACGGTCGCAGAATAGCAATGAGGCTCTTACTGAAAGGCCGTAGACGGGACGGGTTCCCTGTCTCTCAAGGGCTTGGGGAATGCAGACAAGAGCCTCTCTCTCCACAAAACAGAGAGAAGCAGCAGCAGTGAGGAAAAGGCACGCAGCCTGGGCTGCACATCTGGCGAAAGCGGGCTCATCAGATGTCATCTGCTTCGGTTCCGGGAAATCTGGGCCTTCCGGTCACCAGAGGGCGTGCGGGGCCAGGCAGGGCTTGCTGCCTTCTGGAGACGTGTCCCGCAAACCCAGGAGTCCACTCCCTGTGGTTTGGCAGCGCACAGATTGGTGCCCAGTAGCTGATGAGAACCTTTCCAGCAAGGATGAAGAGAATCTCTCTGGAAGCGTCTTTTCTAGCAGACGAAACTCCATGCTGTGAGGTTGATTAAAGCCCTGTCTCCCGCGAGCGCACTGTGGACAGATGGCGCTACTGAAACATGGTTATCTTTAATGCAGGAGGTCAGGCCGTTACGATACTTTACCGTACGATCCCTTTATCAACAGTGGGTCGAGGAGACAGGGCCACGTGCCCTGGAACATCCTGCGCCTAACTCAGAGCATGAGAGGCCTTTGCAAGGGGGTGGATCTGAAATTCAGGACCAAGAGCAGCACGTCTTTGGGCCAAGCAGCTGGAGGGTCTGCACTCGTGTTACGGAGTGAGTGTGGATAGTGCCGCTAGTGCGTTCCCCTAACCCGACTGGGACTGGTGTGTGCACCCTGAGTGCTGGAAAACCCGCCAGACAGGACAGACCCACTGAAGCACTCACCTGGGAGAACGGGCTCCCTGATCATTGTGTAGTTTGAGGGAGTTCCCGGGGCGGGGGTAATGTTTTCTGACAGAATTTTAGCCACAGAAGAAGCAGTGGCCTGTTTACAAGGGGAAACGAGTCCACTGAGAAAGTGTACAGACGGTGACCAAAACACTTACATCAAAGAGATGGGGAAGTTTTATGAAATCCATTTGGTTTTTTTAGAAAGATTTTATTTTTTTTTTATTTGACAGAGATCACAGGTAGGCAGAGGCAGGCAGAGAGAGAGGGGGAAGCAGGCTCCCCGCTGAGCAGAGAGCCCGATGTGGGGCTCGATCCCAGGACCCTGAGATCATGACCTGAGCCAAAGGCAGAGGCTTAACCCACTGAGCCACCCAGGTGCCCCTGTGAAATCCATTTGTATCAATAGGTTTCTCTGGATTATACTTTTGACAGGTGGGACAAGTGAGGTGGGCACTTTTTGTGGCCTCATTAATATTTCCCCAGCCATGTTTGTTCATGAATGCTATCATTTTGTCAGTAAACCAGTGGTTTTAACACACACAGGGTGGTAAATAGTGGGATGTTGGCATTTCTGGTGAGGCCAGATTATAACTCGGTCCAAACCACAATTCTCTTTTTATTAAGTTCACAGTTGTTAGATTTCCACCATTGTCTTTCTTTTCTGGGGCCAACTGTTGGGCGTCTCTTGGTCAGCTTTCCTAAATTGTCATTCGAAAGAATATCCCTTTGGACAATGACAGGGGTCTAGCTATCAGTCTCCGTGACAGCAGTCTAGCTATCAGTCTCCGTGACAGCGGCATTTTTGGTGGAAATATCAGTGCTGTGGTTTTCTTTGGCCTCCAGAGAGTCAAGTCCTGAATGCCCAGGAACCTTAATGGCCAGAGCGGCCGGCAAAAGTGCAGCCTCGAGGGGCATCTGGGTGGCACAGTCCACGGAGCTTCCAACTCCATGACCTCGGCTCAGGTCATGATCTCAGGGTGGAGGGATCAAGCCCCATGCTGAGCTCTGCACTTAGCACAGAGTCTGCTTAAAGATTCCCTCTCTCCCTCTGCCCCTCTCCCTGCTCTCTGTCTCTCTCAAAAAAAAAAAAAAAAAAAAAGTATGACATCTAATAAATTTTGGATATAAGAGTCATCTTAAATTTTATCCCCTTTAGGGGCGCCTGGGTGGCTTAGTGGGTTAAGCCGCTGCCTTCGGCTCAGGTCATGATCCCGGGGTCCTGGGATCGAGCCCCACATCGGGCTCTCTGCTCAGCAGGGAGCCTGCTTCCTCCTCTCTCTCTGCCTGCCTCTGCCTGCTTGTGATCTCTCTGTCAAATAAATAAAAATCTTTAAAAAAAAAATTTTTATCCCCTTTGAAGCTAAGGAAACCTTGTTGCTTCCTTGATATCCCCAAATCGTGGGCTACCCCAGAGGCCTACGATGGCCAGTATAAATGCGTTCAGCTTTGCCCCGGCTGACGTGCAAGCTCAAGTACGGGCACGCAGTGGCCTGTTGGGCAGCGGTCACTGGCAAGGAGGTGCTGCCTCGATGTCCTCACAGGGAGTGGCGCCAGCAGACCCAGCACAGTATTTAAACATTGTCTTCCTTCAAATACAAATCATCAGAAGCCGTGAAAATGAGCATGGGATAGAGGAGTGGCCCGTAAATTGTTCTGGGGAGCCCGGGGTGATCTGGCAGCGCTCAGCAGTCCTGAGGAGTTCCGTTCGCGTCCGGATGTGGCCCTTGTTCTGAGATCAGATGCGCAAAGCCTCGCGCCCGAGGTTGAGCCGCTGCAGGTTTTCTCCGGAGACTCGTCTCTTTGAGGGCGGAAGTCTGAGCGGGGGCGCGTTGTGTCCAGCGTGCAGGTTTGTGCAGCGGGAACAAAGCAAGTCTTCTACCCGTTGTCACAACCTAGAGTCTGCAAAAGCTGTCTGTCTTCCAGATCAGCTTTCCAGCTTTGTGAAAAGAAGGGTGCTCGGAGAGACACCGGGACACTGCTGGCCGTGCTATCAACTGGAGCCCTGAAGCTGCGGCAGGGGTCTGCTGTGCTGAAGTTTCCGCACAATCGGCCGCCTGGAGTGCGGGAGCGGTGGAACAAGGGGGCTGAAGGATAACAGTCACTGCTCATAGGCCCTCAGCAGACCTCCATCCCCAGCCACAGGTTTTTCTCAGAGGTCAAACAGGGATCTTACAGGGCCTAGTGCAGGGGATAATGAGTCCCTGAGCGGTGTAATCTGTTGTGGGTCTGAGGTCTTGAAGGCCAGGCCTTATTTGTAGGGTGCCGTTCTGGGGAGAAGTTTTGGGGGATCGTTTGAATCTTGATGGGAGGTGCACTGCGGAGTCTGCCAATGTGAGTTGAGGACGTTGCTTAGAAGGACACTGAAAAAAAAAGAGAAGAAAAAGGGAAAAAGAAAGAGGACAGTGGCTCATCCAATAGGGACAATTAACCAAGCAAGCCTGGAAACCCAAGGAGGGGCGTGGGAAGCTGGGAGGCGGTTGTGACGACAAGTCCGTTGGAGTGCGCGGGACTTCCGAGAACGGCGGCTTCTCGGGGCTGGGCTGCTGCTGGGGCAGGAGGAAAGCTTCCTTCCTCCTGTCGGGTCTCCAACTGGCCGGGAGCGGCCGTGCTGAGATTGCCCCCTGCTGGCCGCCTTCGTTCATTTTAAAGGACATTTCCTTTTATTAATCTTCGCCGGGATAGGAACCTGCTGAGAAAGCAGGACGGACCTACTCGGAAAGGGAGAGCCGCCTGCTGGCAAGAGGGAGAATGGCCTGCTGGGAAATATGGTGGCGGCCGAGCCTCCTGGTTGTCTGGCCATGAGGGCCTCTGACAACAAGTGGCCTGGAGTTAAGTCTTGTAAATTTAACTGAACCGTCCAGCATGTGTGCGGCAGCGAACGGTAACTCTTGGGTTTTGGGAGCCTGGACCGCATCTCTCCAGACCCTTCTCCCGAACAGGGCGCTCCTGAGGACGTAGACACACAAACCACGGTTGTTGCCGCTGCATTGAGACGATGCTAGACGGCCTCTGTGCACCTTCCAGCCCTCTAGCGGGACTTCTGTCCGGGCAGGGAGGTGGAGCGCCACTCATCCCCGGAGTTTTATGCCTTTTCAGGCAGTGACGGTTGGGCACCCCCTGGGGGCTCACTTATGGGGCTGGCGCTGGTGGAGACCGAGGCGGTGGGAGATGAGGCAGGAGGGCCAGCGGGCTAGACTGAAGGCACTCGCCTCCAAGACAGTGGGGGTTGTGAAGCCTGGAGTGACGGTCACGAGCATTCTGGCTTGTTTCTTGGTTTTGTGTGATTTTCTCCTAGAAGATAACTTTTGTGTCTGTGTAGTGGGAAAGCCTCGGGGTGCTGGCCCACAGTGAGGTCAGTTAGGAGGGGCCACCAGTAAGGTGTGGAGACCTGGAGCCAGGCAGAGGCCAGAGCAGAGGAAAGAGGCCGTGGTTGGGGACTGGTGAGCAGGTGAATGGCAGGTAGTTGCGGAGAGAGCCTCATAGGTTCCCAGAGCCGGTTCCAGCGTGGTGGGGGGCAGGGCTCCCCAGATACCACAGCATTCCCAGAATTCCCCTCAGTTGTGACACTGTCCACCCAGAGACAGCGTCAGCCCCACAGGTGAGGGGCTCAGCCCCACCGACCGCCCCCACCCTCTGCCCAGACGCCAGTCCCGAGTCCTGTGCTTCTGATCCCAGCCCGCAGAGTGGAGGGTCCCTCCTCCTCAGGTTCTTCCAGTGGGCCAGAGTGGCTCACGTCGTTCAGGGACACATTTACCGGTTTACTGAGGCAGGGGATAAAGGAGATGGATCAAGAGTCCGAGGAGGAGAGGCACGGGCGAGGTCTGGGGAGGGCACAGAGCTCCCAGGCCTCCCCAGGCGCCACTCCCCCACACCTCCGGTGGTCAGCTACCTGGAAGCTTTCCGAACCCAGTCCTTTTGGGTTTTCATGGAGCTTGATTGCGTAGTCGTGACTGACTAAATCGTTGGCCATTGGTGATTGATTCAACCTTGGGGGGGGTGACCTGTCCCCTCCCTGGAGGTTGGGGTGGGACCGAGAGTTGAACCATCTGATCGGTGGTTGGTTGTCCTGGCAGCTGCCCCACGCTTGGGCGAAGACCCAAAGTCCCCTTTGGTAACAGAACAGAAGACACCGCTGTGGCCCTTATCCTGGGAAATTCCAAGGGTTTTAGCAGCTGTGAGCACCAGACACCCCTGATCTTCCCCACATAGCGTTAGAATCTGCAAGGCGCTGGGTGCACCTGGGCCATCAGTAAGCACTGAGTGTCTGTGTGGTGTGCACAGGGTCACCTGTGAGTAATGTTCAGGATCAGACGTGAGAGGCTGCGCAGGCTGCTTTCCTCAATCCTCATTCTTTCCTTTTTCTCAGGGGACCGTGAAACAGCTCTTACTGTTCTCCGAGGCGGAGGGGAACCCCTGCTTCCTTGACGTCTGTGGAAATTTCCTGGTTGTGGGGACAGACCTGGCTCACTTTAAAAGCTTTGATCTTTCCCGAAGGTACAATTTTTGTCTAAAAGTACAGGCCTACTTGGAGGTACTATAGGTTTGGTTTCAGACCACTGTGGTAGAGCAAATATGGCCATAAAGGGAGTCAGAGGAATTTTCTGGTTTCCCAGTACATATGAAAGTTATGTTTATCCTCTGCTGCACAGTAACATTGTGTCCAAAAAATGCCCATGCTTTAATTAGAAATTCATGTTTTTGCTAAACCACGCTACCCATCATGCAAACTCTCAGCACACTGTCAGCACGGATCACAGGTCACCGTAACAAATACAACAATCACGAGAAGGTTCGAGTTGATGCCAACATGACTGAGATGTGACAGAGACACCAAGTGAGGAAATGCTGCTGGAAAAATGTCACTGACATGCTCAACACAGCTTGTCACAGACTTCAGTTTGTTTAAAAAAAAAATGTATGTGCACTAAAGTGAGGGAAGCCTGCACACATTTTAAAAATTAGGAGACAGAGAGGTGTGTAGAAAATGGATAGGAGCTGGAACCTCACCCTCTCGTTCCACTAATTGTTTTTCATGACACCAAATTTTTTGTAACACCTTATGTTTTGGCATAAATCCTTTTTAAAAAATATTTATTTATCTACTTATTGGAGAAAGAGTGAGAAAGCAAAAGAGGGGAGGGGCAGAGGGCACGGGAGAGCGCGCCTCCCAAGCAGCTGCCTGCCAATTAGGGAGCTGCACATGGGGCTCCGTCTCAGGACCCTGAGGTTGTGACCTGAGCTGAAATCAAGAGTTGGACCCTTAACCGACAGAGCCACCCAGGCGCTCCTTGGCATAAATTCCTGGTCTTTGTATCCTGGGGGAGGGGGCAAACAGGACCACGGTTGAGCACATAGAGCACAGGGTAGTTTTTAGGTGGTAAAATTTTCTATGTGGTTGTCAGAGCCTGTGGAACCTTATAGCACGTAGTGAGCCTAAAATGTATGCCAAGTTCAGAAGTCTTTTCGGGAATCCCAGGATGGAACACAGGACGGGAAGGAACACTGCGAGTGTGCCAGAAACGTGCGAAACGGTCTCCCTGCTTTGGGGATCGGAGGCGTGTTGACACTGTTGGCCTAGGATCGCACACAGAGCTGCCTTGCAGTCTGCAGTGGACCCTCCCCTGACCCTGGCCTTGGGATGACCAGCCCGCACCGGCGTTCGGGTGCAGAGGCGAAGGACTGGGTAGCTGGTGCAGGTTTTGGGAGCCGGGACTTTGCCTTTGGGAGGAGGTGACAAGTAAGCAGGGGGAGGAGGCGAGAGCCGCCGCATGGTGTTGGGTTGAGTGAAAGTCACGTTTAGCTTAAGACAGACTCAGCCGAGTCAGATACCCCTACATCCAGCAGTCCGCACGCATGTCCTGGGTGTGTGCAGCGGCCGAGAGGCTGCGAGCACACCCGGCTGCGGGTCTCCACGGCATCCTCCGTCAGGAGGACCGGGCTCCTTGGAGACATCATGGGACTGAGGTAAGACATGTGCCCATGAGCCTGGGGTCTGGGAAACTGTCCCAGCCCAGAAGAGCCGAAGGAGACAAGTCTGTGAAATGTCATGTGGGTCCTGGAGGGGCTCCAACGACAGAGGATGTGAGGGAAACATGGAGGAAGTGGGACTTCCGTGAGAACAATCGAGATGAGCCTCTGCTGTCCAGCCAGTACTTCTTGGAGCAGCAACCAGCTAGAGCCGGTAACGCGGGCTGCTCACCTGCGGCTCTGTGCTCCCATCGCTGCGGCATATGCGACAACAGCCGGTTCTGGCAGGACCAACGGGGGGGACAAGCGGGGTACAGAGCAGCTGCTTTTCGTGTCAGAAGAGTGGGGGAGGGTGAATATTTAATTTGTTCAGTAAACCTAGGAACTTTAAAAATTCACCCAGACAAGTCTTGAATCATTATGTTTACACCTGGAAGTAATACAATGTTATTGTCAATTATACCTCAATTTAAAAATTTTATTTTAGGGGCGACCAGGTGGCTCAGTCATTAAGCGTCTGCCTTCGGCTCAGATCATGGTCCCAGTGTCCTGGGATTGAGCTCCACGTCGGGCTCCCTGCTCAGTGCAAAGCCTGCTTCTCCCTCTGCCACTCCCCTAACTTGCGTTCCCTCTCTTGCTGTTAAATAAATAAAATCTTTAAAATAATATATTTTTATTTTATTATGTTTTAAAGATTTCATTTATTTATTTATTTATTTGGGAGAGGGGGGAGCTTGAGCAGGAGAAGAGGCAGAGGGAGAAGCAGGTTCTCTGCAGAGCAGGAGCCCAATGTGGTGCTTGATCCCAGGACCCTGGGATCATGACCTGAACCGAAGGCAGATGCCTCCCCAACTAAGCCACCCAAGCACCCCTCAATTTAAAAATTTTAAAAGTTTAGGGGCACCTGGGTGGCACAGTGGGTTGGACCTCTGCCTTCAGCTCAGGTCATGATCTCAGGGTCCTGGGATCAAGTCCTGCATCGGGCTCTCTGCTCGGTGGGGAGGCTGCTTCCCTCTCTCTCTCTGCCTGCCCCTCTGCCTACTTGTGATCTCTGTCTGTCAAGTAAATAAATGAAATATTTTTTAAAGAATTTTTAAAGTTTAAGCTTGCCCTGTGTTCTGAGCTGGCCCCCCTCCCGGGTGT